>NC_047675.1:50465933-51800933 GCF_011762505.2 Arvicanthis niloticus | reverse complement strand
TTCACTTCACATCTCAATTGCTGTCCCCCCTCCAGATCCTTCCCTCTTGCACTCTTTCCCCTTCCCCTTCTCCTCTGAGAGAGTGGAGCCCCCCCCCCCTTTCCATGTATTCCCCTAATCCTGGCATATCAAATCTCTGTGGGGCTAGGCACATCTCCCACTGAAAACAGACATGACAGTGAATTAGGGGAACCGATTCCATAGTCAGGCAACAGCTTTTGGGATATCCCCTGCTCCATTTGTTCAGGACCCACATATTGGCTGACATGTACATCTGCTACATTTGTGCAGGAGACCTAGGTCCAGCCTGTGTATGCTTTTTGGTTGGTGGTTTAGTCTCTGAGAACCCCAAGGGTCCAGGTTAGTTGACTCTGTTGGTTTTCCTGTGCAGTTCCTATACCCTTCTGGGCCCCCAGTCCTTCTCCCAACTCATCCATAAGAGTCCCTAAGCTCCATCTAATGTTGGCTGTGGGTGTCAGCATCTGTCTGAGTCAGCTGCTGGGTGGAGCCTCTCAGAGGACAGCCATGCTAGGCTCCTGTCTGCAAGCATAACAGAGTATCATTAATAGTGTCAGGGATTCGTGCTTGCACATGAGATGGGTTTCTAGTTGGGCCAGTTATTGCTTGGCCGTTCTCTCAGTCTCTGCTCCTGTCCCTGCATTTCTTGTAAATTTTGGGTCAAAAGTTTTGTGGGTGGGTTGGTATTTCTATCACTCCGGGGTATTCCTGCCTCGCTACAGGAGGTGGCCTCTTCAAGTTCCATATCCCCCCTGCTGTAAGTCTCAGCTAAGGTCACCCCCTTTGATTCTTGGGAGCCTTCCCATCCCAGGTCTCTGGCATGTCCTCAAGATGCCCCCCCCCCAACTTCCCCACCACCTCCAGCTGCAGATTTCCATTCATTCTCATGGCCATCTGGCCATCTCTCCTGTCTCTCCCTGTTGGGAGCCGACTTTAGCAGAAAGCGGCTAGATCAACTTTGCAGCCATCTGGAACCATATACCCTGACGAAAGATTTGGTTTTCAATAGCCTACAACAGCTGAAGCACACTCTGATATCCCACATATTTTGTGTTGCTGTTTACTGGCCCCAGCTGCAAGGTGCACGTGGTAGTCACGCCTGCAAGGCATTGCAGTTCACGTGCTGTCCACGTGCTATCTACGCCATACATGCCTGTAAGGCACACGTGCTATCCACGCCTGCAAGGCATTGCGGTGCACGTGCTGTCCATGCTATAGACGCCTGTAAGGCTTACGTCATATCAACACCTGCAAGGCACGTGGTATCCACGCGCCTACAAGGCACGTGGCAAAAGCCTATAAATAGCTCAGAATTCCCTTCAATAAAAGAGACTTGATCAGAATCTCTGTCTTGTCTCCATTCTTCGCGTCTCTTCCCCTTTATCCCCACTCTCTCTCTCGCTAGACCCTGACCCTCGGACCGGAACGGGCAGTACGGGCTGCAACAGTTTGGCGTCCAACATCGGGCTCCAGTAAGCGTAACAGTTTGGTGCCCAAGCGTGGGGGGTTCGCGACATCTCCCCACACCTGATCCTGAACCCCCCTATTCCTCTCTCCATCCCCTTTCCCACTCAGTTCCGTCCCTCCATCTGCCTCCCATGACTATCTTATTCCCCTCTTCTAAATTGAGATTCAACAATCCTTGCTTGGGCCTTCCTTCTTGTTTAGCTTATTTGAGTCAGTGGAGTATAGAATGTGTATCCTGTACTTTATGGCTAATATCCACTCATCAGTGAGTACATACCATGCATGTCATTTTGGGTCTGGGTTACCTCACTCAGGATGATATTTTCAAGCTCCATCCACTCGTCTATAAAATCCATGATGTCTTTATTTTAATAACTGAGTAGTGGCCGGGCAGTGGTGGTGCACACCTTTAATCCCAGCACTTGGGAGGCAGAGGCAGGTGGATTTCTGAGTTCCAGGACAGCCTGGTCTACAGAGTGAGTTCCAGGACAGCCAGGGCTACACAGAGAAACCCTGTCTCGAAAAACCAAAACCCAAAACAAACAAACAAAAAGAAAACTGAGTAGTACTCCATTGTGTAGATGCACCACATTTTCTTTATCTATTCTTCAGTTGAAGGACAGCTAGGTTGTTTCCAGATTCCAGATATTATGAGTAAAGCTGCTACGAACATAGTAGAGCATGTGTCCTTGTGGGATGGTGGAGCATATTTTGGGTATATGCCCAGGAATGGTATTGCTGGGTCTTGAAGTAGAACTATTCCTAGTTTTCTGAGAAACCACCGAATTGATTTCCAAAGTGGTCATACAAGTTTGCACGCCTACCAGCAATGGAGGAGTGTTCCCGTTGCTTCACACCCTCACCAGCATGTGCTGTCACTTGAGTTTTCGGTTTTAGCCATTCTGGTGGTGTAAAGTAGAATCTCAAAGTTGCTTTGATTTACATCCCCCTGGTGAATAAGGACTTTGAACATTTCTTTACATGTTTCTTGGCCATTCAAGATTCCTCTATTGAGAATTCTCTGGTTAGATTTATACCTCATTTTTTAATTGGGTTATTGGGGGGGTGGTATCTAACGTCTTGAGTTCTTTATGAATTTTAGATATTAAGCCGTTTTCACTATATTAATCCTACCTATCCATGATCATGGGAGATCTTTCCATCTTCTGATATCTTCTTCAATTTCTTTTTTCAGCCACCTGAGGTTCTTATCATATAGGTCTTTCACTTGCTTGTTAGAGTTACAACAAGATGTTTTATATTATTCATGACTACTGTAAATGGCGTTGTTTCCCTAATTTCTTTCCCGGCATATTTATCATTTGTATACAGGAGGGCTACTGATTTTTGTTGTTGTTGTTGTTAATTTCGTATTCAGCCACTTTGCAGAAGGTATTTATCAGCTGTAGGAGTTCTCTGGTAGAATTTTTAGGGTTGTTTATGTATACTATCATATCATCTGCAAATACTGAGACTTTGACTTCTTCCTTCCCAATTTGTGTCCCCTTGGTCTCCCTTAGTTGTCTTATTGCTCTGGCTAGAACTTCAAGTACAATATTGAATAGATACAGTGAGAGTGGACAGCCTTGTCTTGTCCCCGATTTTAATGGAATTGCTTTAAGTTTTTCTCCAATTAACTTGATGTTGAACAATTCCTGCATCCCTGGGATGAAGTCTACTTGATCTTGATAGATGATGTCTTTGGTGTGTTCCTGGATTCAGTTTTGAGTATTTTATTGAGTATTTTTGCATCAATGTTCATAAGAGAAATCGGGCCGAAATTCTCTTTCTTTGTTGATTCTTTGTGTGGTTTTAGGTATCAGGGTGACTGTGGCCTCACAGAATGAGTTTGGCAGTGTTCCTTCTGTTTCTATTTTGTGGGATAGTTTAAGGAATGTTGGTATTAGCTATTCCTTGAAGGTCTGGTAGACTCCTGCACTAAAACTATTTGGTCCTGGACTTTTTTGGTAGGGAGACTTTTAATGACTGCTTCTATTTCCTTAGCAGTTATAGGGCTGTTTAAATAATTTACCTGATCTTGATTTAACTTTCATTAAGACTTTCCAATTTTGTAGAGTATGGCTTTTGAAGTAAGACCTAATGATTCTTTGAATTTCCTCAGTGTCTATTATTATGTCCCCACTTTCATTTCTGATTTTGTTAACTTAGAAACTGTCTCTCTGCCTTTTAGTCAGTTTGGCTAAGGGTTTGTCTATCTTGTTGATTTCCTTTAAAAACCAAACAAACAAACAAAAACAGCTCTTGGTTTCTTTGATTCTTTGTATTGTTTTCTTTGTTTCTAATTGATTGATTTCAGCCCTGATTTTATTTCCTGCCTTCTACTCCTCTTTGGTATATTTGATTCTTTTTTTTTCCCTAGAGCTTTCAGGTGTACTATTAAATTTCTGGTAGGAGAACTTTCTAATTTTTTTTTTTTTTTTTTTAAATGGAGACAATGCTATGAATGTCCCACAGCTAGGTTGAGACCTGCTCTCCTGAAGGCGCCACCTGCTGGCCTGTGTTATTACTGCCTGAGTGTACTATTTACCTTGAGATCGGCTGACCACTCATCCTCCGTGGTGCCCTCTGTCGGTCACAGTGGTGAGTGGTTGCTGGGCATGGGCATGTGGTCTCTGTCACAGGACAGCAACAGCCCTCGCAGGCAAAAGATGGATGCTCTTTGGAGCATCCCTTCGGTAAATGCTGTTTTATGATGCGATCACTGTGCGGTTCTGTTCCCCCACGCTGTCACATGCTTAGGGCTGCCCTCAGGCTCTTTGGGCATCCGAGTCTCCAAGTGATCCTCCCTAACCTGTCCTTTGTCAGTTTTGCTTCTTGCCCACTCATCCTAACTGACTACCTCCCCCTTCTTCAGCCACGCCCATCCACCCCTGCCTTTTGACTTGTCATCCTTCTTGTGAAATGGTCCCCAGTGTTTAAAATGCTACTCCGGTGTCATCTCCTGTAGGAATCTGAATCTACTCGATTCCCCCTCCCTGTCACTGATTTGTAATTAATATCTCCAACCCGTGTCCTTGGCAGCTCTGTTATGTTCCCGGCACATCCTGTCCTCTTAGACTGCAGCAACTCTGCTTCCTCTCTCTCCTGCTTGTCCTCAGCCTGATGTTCTTTCTGGGGATCAGGGCAGCATATGTAACAGCAACTTGATTTATCAATAGGCCATGGCCTGATGTTTTCAGTACAGAGTTGGGAACTGTGACAATTTTTAATCACTCATAATTTTTTTTAAAAAATTTCAAAATGTTCCAAAAAAAGGTAGTTCTATTGTGGAGGGCTGAAAAAGTTACTAAGTTTCTCAAAGTCGTTCCCTTGGGATTTGATGGCTGAGTTTCTTTAACTTTCATGTACTTGATAATGGAACAGATGCATTTGGGGACTCTCTCTCTCTCTCTCTCTCTCTCTCTCTCTCTCTCTCTCTGTGTGTGTTTTGTTCTTAAAGTAGGAAATGATATAAAACTTATTTTCCGTAAAAGTAGAAAAGTCCAGGTAAGAACCAAGAATTCTTTTCTCTCTACAGGACTAATGCTATGCTCAACCCCTGGGAAGGTAAACCCAGTTACAAAGTACCACAGAGCTGTTCCTCAGGGAGGAGTACCTACTAAGATCACTGGGGAGCAAGCACTGAGATTGACAGATAGGGACTCTACAGAACACAGTGTGTGGGAGAGGTCCCAGGAGAGCCCATTCTATTGTAAATTAAGGGAACTAGCAAAGATGATGCAGTTTTCCCTAAGCTGTCCTGTAGAAAGAGATACCAACACAGAACAAATGCAAAGTGGCTGGCTTGTCATTCTGCAACAGGCAGTGGCTTTTAAAGTTTTGTATCACAAGAAACCCCTGCTTCATTTCCTCAGGTGAACAGGCTGGTTCACCTGAGAAGTACACTCTTTGGACCCTTCTAACATACCTCAACATACCACACACACATATGCACACGCACATGCATGCACACATACACACACACACACACACACACACACACACACACTTCTACACACTATTTGTTCAGGATGCAAAGTCTTGTCTTATTTATGAACCTTCTGTGTTGGGAACCAACTCCTAGCAGAAAGCGGCTATAATCTTTGCAACCATCTCGAGCCATATACCCTGACAAGAGACTTGTTTTTCAACAGCCCACAACAGCTGAGCATGCTCTGATAAACATCTTTTTTTTCCCACATATCTTGTTTTGCTGTTTAGTGCCCCCAGCTGCAAGTCATGTGGTATCCATGCCTCTAAGGCACGTGGCAAAGCATATAAAAACCCAGGATTTCTTTTCAATAAACGAGATTTGATCAGACCCTCTGTCTTGTCTCCATTCTTCACATCTCTTGCCCCTCCATCCCCACTCTCTCTCTTGCTAGACCCTGACCCACGGACCTGAGTAGCAGCTCGGGCCGGGACGCTTCTGGGTCTTGAGACCATTCATCCCATTTTCTGATGTGACTCAGTTGTTTAACTGCCTGAGATTTCGAACTCTCAGAGTTGTGAGACAAGCAGACACCAGACACCAGCTAGGGAAGGGAGCGCTTAGGGACTCCTCCTTATCTGGACTCTTTGATGAGCTTTAGAAAGTGCACTTCAAACTGAAAATGGACCACTACAACCTATTTCTTATAGCTTGGAGTACTGGAGTAGAGACTGTGTGACCTGGGCTCAGACCCTTCCCATTCTTTTGAGAGAAGGGATAGTGTAACCAGTGAACCTCAATGGAGCCTATTAAAGTTGGATTTGAGGTCCCTGATGCTTTGGTTCTGACCCAACAGTTCTATGTAGAAGAGCCAGAAAACCATGTTCTGCTAATCCTTTGGGTGACTCCAGCAGGGGTGGCCACCAGCTCATCTTGGGTGGCATTTAGCTGGGAGATGATCTCCTGTCCTGAGTAAATCTACCTTGAGGCAAATCTACCTAACTTTTGGCACATACATGCACCTAGTCCTTAATGGAGGCTCAGGTGACCTCTAAAATTGATGGGGGTTGGCTGACTGCCTTTTCTTTTTCAACCTCTTCTAACTCCCCAGTCCTGTTATACTTGCTGCTGCTGGACTGCTGCCTGAATACGCTTTCAGTGCTGTGAATAGGGGCATTGTCTCAGCCTGGAAGTGGATACAGGAAAGTTCTTTCCAAGCTCTGGGCTCCCCAGAACAAAGGGCAGTGTGAAAATTCCTCTGATAGACACTCTTCAGCTCCAAGGAGAACAAGCCTGCCTCTCTGCAGCTTAGACACCTCTTGGAAAGCTAGCTGGTGACAATATTGTCACTTAGCCCAAATGACCAAGGCTTACCCCACGTCTAAATCTGAGCATCCCTTGATTCTTTCTAACCTCTCTTCTTTACAGCAAAACTCATTTGTTGCGGCTTTTCTACAATTCCCAAAGGAGTCTGCGGTGCACAGCTAAAAAGATACATTTCATGAGAGATTGATAACGTCAGAAATTATCAAGGCTTTACCCTATAATAATCGGTTCTTCTAAGTTAGGATTTCTTTTCTTTGGCCAGAGAGTGTGGTTTGGAAATTAAACAATGGATGAGTTCCCTGAGAGTTCAGTCAGCCTTATGAAATACAGATGAATAGCTGAGGCACAGGCAGCATGCCAAGGGCACGGGGTGCTTGTTAAAGCACCCACACACAGAAGCACATCTGCCTTAGTATTTTATTGCAACAAATAAATTTGCAGAGGGTCGGTAGGTCACATGCACTGGTTAATATTGCTACTGACTTACATATTAATAGAAAATCCATTTCAGTATAAAATGAGAGTTATTAAAAAAGCATCTAAAGCCATACCATATAAATTCAGAATAGCAGAGTGTTAATTAAGTTCAGACTCTGATTGCTGGGACTACATCTTACCACAATTTGCCATAGATTTTCCGGTTGAACTTTTGCATAATTGCTTATTGATTTCCGTTAACGAAACCTAGGAAACAGAAAAAAAAATGGGAATTTAAAGCATATCTTTAAGCTTGATAGCCTGCAGTTCAACCCATCTGGTCAACCATTTCCCACCATAATATCAGGATTGATGGATGGCTGAGAAGTTGGATAAAGACTTATGTGGCTACTTAGATAGGCAGCCATATGAGCCATAGAGGAGAGCTAGATCTGGGGCCTCAAAGGATCTCCCACAGGTCTTAGGTGACCTATGGAGGCCACTTCATTCCTCAAACTATAATATTGTCCTAGCTAGCTTCAACTGCCAACTTGACACAGTCTGCAGTCACTCAAGAGGGGCCTCTCAATTGAGAGATTGCCCAGACTAGCTAGTGGACATGTCTGTGGGAGTCGTCTTGATTGTTAATTGATATAGTAAATTCCAGCCCACTATGGACGGCATCATTCCTTAGGCTGGTGGCCCCAAGCCATATAAGAAAATGAAAGACCCCTGTGGAGGGGAGACCCTCACTCAAGTCTTGGGATATCACAGCCACCCAATAACTCACAAGACACAGAACTCGATGCAAGCGCAAGATTTTATTTCAGGATCAGAATCAGCATGCTGAGGCCGAGACTCCAAGGAGTGTCAACCCCAAGGCAGGGGAGTACAGGGTATTTAAAGGAAAAACCCACAAACGGGGGGGGGGGGGAGAATTGTGGGGGAAACCAAGGAAGAATGTCATAAAAGTATCAAAAAGTCCTAGCCCATACCATAAAAATAGTGAAAAGTCCCAACCCATTATCCAGGGCGGGGGTGTGGTAAACATCTTTTACATATTTTTTCAAGAATTTAACCTTGTTCAACTATATATTTTGTGGTCTGCCAGTTCCTGGAACAACCCAGCTGACCTGTATTCTTGGTTCTGCTGTTTTGTGGTCAGCTAAGTTCCTGGAACAGAGCTGGCCTGGCTTCACTCTATCTTCTAGGGGTCTCAAAAAGTTTCCATTCCTTCCATTCCATACTTCCTCCATCCTGGAATAATGTACTCCTCCCAGAATGCAGAATGTATCCCGGGGCAGTGAATTCTAAGACCTAAAAATCTCACATTTAGTTCTGCTTTCTTTGTGGAACTAGTGAACCAGCTGGCCTACATTTTTGGCTCAGGTCTAGAGGTCATAAAAACTTTCCATACTTTTCATAAGTTTTCTATATCTTTCAAAAGCATGTGTCTGAGATTGAGCCAACTAGCAGCATGCCTCCATGGTCTTTGCTTTAAGATTCTGCTTGAGTTCCTATCCTGACTCCCCTCAGTGATGGACTGTGATCTGGAAGTGTAAGCTAAATAAAGTGTAAGCTCTTTCATCCCTGAATTGCTTTTGGTTGGAGTGTTTTATTATAGCAACAGCAAGAAACCAGAACACATACCCATGTGTGTTTGACCTTTACAGTAGTCTAGTTGACTTAGCTGCTATTCAGTAACTGATGCTGGGAATTCTCAAGTTGGGAGTGGAAATGAGGGTCTGGGAGACTCTGTAAGACGACAGAGGCAGATTCAGTCCCTGGGAAGTGCAGTACACATTCCTGCTCTCAAGGTCACAATCTAGGCTCTGGACACCTTACAGGGTACAGACACCAGAGTTGTCTGTGTCCTGACCCTCAGATTTTACTATTCCATGCCCTCCAGTTAACTAACCTTCAGCTGCAAACCTGTGATTTCTGGTTCTCTTTCTGTGTCTCTGCATAAAAAGCCCAATGCAGGGGAGTGTGACTTCCGTGGATACTGTCCTTAGACAGTTACTCTTGGGAACCGGGACATAAACACTTCAGCTTCTTCCATTGTAGTGGGTATGGTTTAAAAAACGGCACCCTGTCTGGCTTGATCTCAGCTGCCGTTTTCCTGCGGCTCTGGCTCTGGACTGAGGCTCTGGATATTTAGAAACACGGGCCCTGGCACCCAAGAGACACTAGTGTAGGGGGATGGCTCTGCTAATCCACAAAGCTCAGCTGAACCCCAGACAATGCCCACCATCCCTGTGGTACCCAGTAGAAATGAGAATCTTAAAGCTTAAAGGTTATCCAATAGGCTTATATATTTGGAAATGCTCAATTAACAAGATGCCCAAACAATTAGAGTTGTTACCCAAAATCTAACCTTTTGATAAGTTACTACGCAAGACTGCTCTCCAACCATCCGAAGCTCTCCATGGCTGATAGGCTCCTTCTCTCTCTCCTCCTCTTTTTCTCCTTCCCACTCTTCGCTCCTCCCACATCATTAGCTCCTCCCACATCATTAGCTCCTCCCACAACATTAGCTCCTCCCACATCATTAGCTCCTCCCACAACATTAGCTCCTCCCACATTAGCTCCTCCCCAATTACTGAGCTTTTTTTGCAAATAATGTAAAAGTAGTAGGAAATTATCCTGCTACACTCCGTTCTGGTGGGATTATTCTGAGATGTAGCCTACTTCTGAGAGCACACACACCTCCATGGATATTCCCATCTCCCATCAGACTTTGCGTCCTACTATCTACACTGGCACTTCCCTAACACCTTTTGTGCTTGAGAGAAGCAGGAGTAAGGACCAGCTGACTCAGGTCCCAGTCTCTGTGCAAAGGAACAAGCTGGAGTAGGTTCTCTTTGATTTAAAGCATTACTGCATAGGTGCATGCAAAAATGACAAGGAAAGACATAACTACCCGTCTCCATCACCGATGCGTTGGTCAGCAGACATCAGCTCTGCATATAGCTTATGAGCTTTGCTGTGCATTTCAGGGTAAGGGTTAAATATTTCATGTTCTTATGACACCGTAGAAGAGATAGGAAATCACTTTGGAGGCTGAGTGTGCCACACGCACAACGGTAGATCCCGTGGGAAGATGAATGTAACGGCAAAGACTTAACGAAGATTCTATTGGAGATTTGGAGTCCAAACCAAAGGAAAAGTTGAATAAATTATGAGCTGACAAACAAGAACTCGGCAGCCGTGAGCTGGTTCTGTCATCTTCTACTCAATTCTAAGAATGGAAAACATGTCAAAAGTATAAACTGACCACCACTCTTTTCTCCAATTATTAAACCAGATGCCATGGTACATGCCTATAATTTGACACCGGGGGGAGGCTGAGGCAGGAGGATCTCAGTGAGTGATGACAGCTGGGCTAAGTCTCTGTTGCTATGAAAACAAGGGTTATTACGCAAGGAACTTAAAGAAGGGAAGATTGATTTTGTCTCACAGTTTAAGGGTATAGTCCTTCACTGAGGGGAAGCCACAGTGGCAGGAGCTTAGAGCTACTGGTCATGTTGCACCCCCAGTCAGGAAGCAAAGGGTGCTGAATTTTTGTGCTCAGCTCACCTTTTTAAACAGCCCGGGATCTGAGCCCAGGGAATATTCTCACCCACATTGGACACATCCCCTTCTCAGTTAGTCCAATCAAGGTGATCCCTTGTATAGGTGTGCCCAGAGGTTCACCTCCCAAGTTAGTCTAGCTCTCATCCTGTGACAGTTGAGAGTCCCTGGGCATGGTGCCTGGGATCAATGTATGCTATGAGGGCTTGTCCAGGAAGCTTTAACTGAGGGGGAAGACTCACCTTAAATGTAATGGCACCACTTGGGTTAGGATCACAAATTGCATAAAGATACCACTACCTTCATCCTGGGCTACCCAGACCCTTACTGCATCTTAGTTAGGGTTTTATTGCTGTGAATAAACACCATGATCAAGGCAAGTCTCATAAAAAACAATATTAAATTGGGGCTGGCTTCCAGGTTCAGAGGTTCAGACCATTATCATCAAGGTGGGAACATGGCAGCATCTAGGCGGACATGGTGCAGGAGGAGCTGAGAGTTCTACATCTTCATCTGAAGGCTGCTAGCAGAATACTAACTTCTAGGGAGTTAGGATGAGGGTCTTATAGCCCACACTCACAAGGCCACACCCACCCAACAAGGCCACACCTTCTAATAGTGCCACTCCCTGGGCAGAGCATATACAAGCCATCACATACTGCAAGAAACAGATTGCTGTTCTTCATAAATTAAGCACTCTCAGGTATTCCATTGTAGCTGCATAAAACATGCTATGTTAAGTTTCTCCTTGTTGTGCTGACTAAATCCTTGGCAAGAGTACCTCAAGGGAAGAAGGGTTTATTGACTCATAGTTTTAGAGGACCGTGGCAGCAAGAGTGAGTGGCAGCTGGTCATGTTGTATCCTCAATGAGCAGAGAGATGAAAGCTGGTCCTCAGGTCACTTTCTCCTTTCATATTCATCCCTGGACTCCACCCCATGGAAAGGAGCTGCCTATAATTAGGGTGACTCTTCTATCCCCAGTGAAGTCTTCTGGAGAGACTACTGTAGACTTGTTCACAGATGTAGTTGCCATGGTGATTCTAAATCCAGTTGAACTGACAATGAAAATTAGCCACCATATATAGACAGTATATGAACTGTGTTAGTCACCATGCATACTTGTGAGGTGGTGGGCTGTGAGAGGCAGGTGGGTACCTGGTCAAGCATAAGCCTCGAACCCTGGAGACCCTGTCAGGGGCAGCCTTGCTTATATACTGAAGGCCTAAAATAGTAATAGGTCTAAGTCGGCCTGCTAATACAAAATCTTGGGTCTCTGTGGAAAAACACTGAAACAGATAGCTATAAGATATTGTAAACAGGCAGCTTTGGTGGAAATTTACCAGCCTAGATAGGAACAAGGAGTCATAGGTCTTGTAGATAGTCATAGACCTTGTGGATGGGTAGCCTTGGTGGGAAGTACCAACTTAGATAAGGACAAGTGAATCATAGGCAGAGTCATAGTGACCTGTCCCCTGAACTTTCACCCAGCCAATACGATACCCTGTTCTAGAAGGTATCTGTACTCCCCCTGAGAACACTTACACCCCTGCATCATCCCCTTCCCCACATCCTGCTTTTATGTGTTTATAACCCCTGTGTGAAAAAATTATAATCATCAGTTTGATCAGACTATAGACAAGCCGCTGTTCTTTGCATTCCCCTGTTTCCCCCATTCTCTCTTTCAAGTGATCTTCCCGGACCCTGTTCAATGCCCTGCTGGGTGGGGCAAGACCCTAAAGGGACAGTAGGTGTTCAGCCTTGCTTCTGCACCCTGGTTCCTCTTACTTAGCTTCAGCTATCCACAGCCCCTCCCAAATAAAGGTTTGTGGCCATCAGTCACGAAACACAGGTAGAGGGCATGACTACAGGCCACATAGCCTTAAGAGAAGTCCATATTCTAAAGGCCAGAGGGTATAGCCAATTAAGCATTCCTTCCCAGACTCTCCTCCTACGCACAAAAGATATTTAAGCTCAGGCCCGCCCCAAGAACATGGGGTACAGCTTTATCCACTTTCTGCCATGACAATAAATGTTTTAAGATAATGGACTACCTCTTGTTATTGGGGCCTGCTGTGGGGAACTGTGGAGAAGGTCTTTAACTACAGAGCTGCTGGCTAACCTCCTGTCCACCACTGACCTCTCTGTGTTCCAGCCACAGAAACCCAGCCATAACACAGCCAAGTGAGTCACCGTGACCAAGAGTCTCTTTCCCCACTGGGTACCACTGGAGCTCATCTTCTCCCCTTCCCCCCTTCAGCTGCAGGTCGATCCAGCCTGTATGCCCCATCTCAGTCCTTCCATGGCCTCTCAGCAGCACCTGAGAGCCCAAGGGCTTGAGACCAGTCAGTTCTGGCTGCCTTGGCCTAGGGATCCCCAACCCAAGAGCTCTGGCTCCCCATGGGGTCTCAGACTGTGTTATTGGCTTTCCACAGCATGGCATGGAGTGAGCACAGTCAAATTACTGTGCTTCTGCCCTCTGAGCTGTGGCCCTAGCCCCTTGGGGCAGCAGACACACAGGAACCACAACTCAGCCCAACAGGACCCACGCCCATGCACAAGAAACAGCCCCATATATACTTAGGTAGTATGCAAAATGTATGTAAATAAACCTGCTAAAATAAACATGGTGGAATGAATAGACGGTTCAACAGGTGAAACACTTGCCCTGCTCACGTGAGGATTAGAGTTTGCATTCACATACGTGTGATGGGCATGGAGACCCATTTTGTAACCCTACTGACTGAAAAAGGAGACAGGAGGTCCCCAGAGCAAGCAGGATAGCTAGACTAGCCAAATGGGATAGCTCTAGATTCAAGTGAGACCCTGTCTCAATATATATGGTGGGGAGAGACTGAGAGATTGAGGAAGACACTAGACATCAACTTTGGGCTAACCTCACATGTGTACCCACACACATGTGAACATGTGTATACCTAAACATGTACACCATATAAACACGTATTTATACAACAATTAAAACAATATTGCCTGGAAACACTTATCTTAATAAGGGTTTCTATTGCTGTGATAAAACACCATGAACAAAAAGCAAGTTGGGGGAGGAAAAGGTTTTCTTGACTGATACTTTCACATTGCTGTTCATCATGGAAGGAAGTCAGGACTGGAACTCAAACAGGGGAGGAACATAGAGGCCGAAGCTAATGCAGAGACCATGGAGGGATACTGCTTACTGTCTTGCTCCACATGGCTTGCTCAGCTTGGCTTCTTATAGAACCCAGGACCACCAGCCCAGGGATGGCACCGCTCACTGAGGGCTGGACCTTCTCCCATGGATAACTAATTAACAAAATAAAGTGCCTTGCAGCTGGATCTCTTGGAGGAATTTTTTCAGGTCAAGTTGACATAAAACGATCTAACACAACAGTAATATATTAAATTTATCTAGTATTGCATTTATTGCTAATTGTGCAAGCAAATTTCCTAAGGGAATCTACATCAAACATTCCATGTGCAAAAATGAGTAGGAACTGGCTCGCTAAGGTATATTAAAAATATGCTTTTCCACAGGCTGATAAAGCATCACAGCCTTCCTCTATCACCCTAGTCCTCAAGCCATGCACCCACAGCCGAGTTCCACCCCTGCGCTGTAACGTAGGCTGTTAGCCTGTGTTAGCTCTCAGTCAGAGAAGCTCCAAGATTTCTGTGCCAGGGGAACTTGGCCTTCCTATGGGCACAGAACAGTAATCAGATGCCTGCTGTGCCTCTAATTCCAAAATCTATTAGAGTAGAATTTACATTTTGTTTTCATCTCTTCCCCACTTGGACAAGATGTAAAATGGAAATGATTGGAAAACAGCCCCTGAGAGGCAGAGCAGCAGGGAGCCTCCTCAGTGCTGCTGTGATTTGCCTGGTGCACAGGGGTGGGCTCACCCCATTGTCTCTTGGAAATGGCCATTTCATTCAGGTAAGAATGAAGTAAAGACGTTGGAACAGAGATCAAGCAACATGAGGCCCAGAGACCAAAAGCACACCAGCGACCAAGAGTGGTTCTGCCTCAGCCAGTGAGGACTCCATGAAGGACCTAAGGATCTCTTGTCTGCTGCTCTTTGATGCATGGATACTTGCCTTTTGCCACAGTTTCTGGATCTCCCGTGGGAATACATTCCTTGGTGCACAGTCTGAGCCACACTGTATGAAGTCGCTCCCTCACACACACATTTTTTTTTCTAGATTAGAGAAGTGGAGCTTAACTTCCCCAGGAAAATAGCATTCGAATCGAATGATAAGCTTTGATAGTGACTGCCGGTGTGTCGTTCTGAAGAAAACCAGACAACACAATGTTTGCTATTGTGGAAAATTAATTTCTGAACTCCCGATCTTGATGCAAAGCCCTACAACAGAGGATATGGAACCCTCTGGAACACACGATCCAGATAACTTCTAGGGAGCACTCTGGGAACCCCTACAGGCTTGACTGACTGATGCAGGTTAAAAGTAGCAGAAAGAAAATCACCAAGGTTTCTGCAGCCAGCATTCTCCCCAGCCCCCAGCCCCCCCATCTCTACCATATTTGCCCTCACAACTCCAAAACCAGTGTGCCACTCAAGACCAGGAGGCAGTTCTTGTCACACTGGGGTGTATGGGCAGTGTTGCAGCCCGAGCTTCCCCACATTGGGCGTCAAAAATGTTGCGGCCTGAGCTGCTCTAGCCCACGTTTGGGGGCCAAAATGTCGAGAACTGCACTACCCCCACGATTAGGGGTCAAAATGTCTTGGGCTGTATTGTCAATGTTGGAACCCGCACTGCCAAAAGGCTTGGGGACTAACTTGTTAGCCCACACTGCCCCAAGCTGCTCTGGTCTGAAGGTCAGGGTTCAGCAAGAGAGAGAATGATGACAGACATGAGGAATGGAGACCAGACAGAGTGTGATTCAATCCCTTTTATTCTTCAGTCTCTCTTCCTAGTCCAAGTCCCAAGTCTTGAGTTCCTAGTCCCTAGTTCCTAGTCCCTAGTGCCTCCAAGTTCCAAGTTACTTCTTCCAAGTGCTAAGTGCCTAATGTCTAATTCCAAGTTCTTCCTCCAAGTGCCTAATACTTAATAGTCATTTCTTCCAAGTTCTCTAGTCCAAGTGTCTTCTTCCTCAATGCCTAATTCTTACTCCAAGTTGTACTGTACTCTTCTGTCTGCCTCTCACCTTTTAAAGGTCTCACTTCTAAGTCACGCCCTTAGGTCTTATCTCTAAATTTGACCTCTAAGTCATGCCCTTAAGTCTGGGCTCTAAATCACACCTTTAAGTCTCACACACCCAAGGGAAGATCCTGGGTATCTAAAACAAGATGTTATCAGAGTGTGCTCAGCTGTTGTAGGCTGATGTAATCAAGTTTCTTGCCAGGGTATATGGCTTAAGATGGCTGCAAGAATGATAGACACTTTCTGTTGGCTCCCCACAGGTCCCCCTTTAAAAATTTTTTTTTTCAAAAGGGAAGGCTGGGAAAACTTATGGAAACCGTGCCTGTCTTAGATTGGAACAAAGGACCCCAGCCTCCCTTTCCCATCTTTGGATACTCAACAGCCATTGGTTGAGCTCCTGTCTTAGGATGGTGAGGCCTCCCTTTTTAGGGGCAAGGGTCTTGAAGTGCTCTTTTACCCATCTTTGACTATCCGGCTTAGTGCATAAGTTAGGGGTTAATCCTCATTAGTCTTGATGACAGAGGTTTTACAAACCCCTACTTCCAGCCTGTAATAACGGACCTGTATGGGTTTCATTTGAATAGTGTCTATCTGTTGTCGTACAAAAGCCATCAGTTTGTTGAACACCATGGACCCGAGAGACAAGAGACTTAACAATGCCTGAATAGTCGGTATAACAGCAACACTCTTTTTTAAGGGCAACACATAACTCCCTCTATTAGAGGAGTAAAAAGTATAAGCCTCTTCTATTCTGTTTATAAATGTGTTATAGCAGAATCTAAATCTATAGAAATATAGAACTGATCATAGTTTTGATCTTAACAAAACAAATAAGGAAATCACTGTTCCTGCTCTAGTCAATCTCGAACCCAATAAACAACTTGTCAGAAGCCAGGACCCTTGCCTCTTACCCTCACCCCCTACTTCTCCCCACCTGCACAATGTCTCCTGCAGCTTCATCTCCCTAGCAACCACAAGGTTCTGTTTGATAGTTACAAATAGATTTTTAGATATAAAGCAGTGTACCGTATCTTTTGAAGTAAGCAGTTAGACCGCCATTGTTTCAGGGCACAGGCCGAGAAGATTCTGTACTTTCCCATCACCTGGATCCAACTTTCCCATCACCTGGATCCCTCTTACCCCTCCCTTTGAAAAATGTATTATAAATAAGCACTTGGTGCCCAAATATATGACTCTCGACAAGCATTTGCTTCCTTGAGTCCATTCTCTCTCTTGCCCTTTCTTCCAGGTTGCAATCCTCCTCGTCCCTCACGAATAACCTAGGGCCCGCAGGTCGGGTCAACAACTATAGTAACTGTGGTAGTGGGTTTTCTCCTGGGTCTAAATAATGTTCCCCTCTAAATCATAAGTTGGGGAACCAAGAGTCCAATAAAGCCACCCTGGAGGTATGTGTGGTGATGACTCCTTCCACATTGAGGACTTCCCAAGTCAGGTTTGCTGGTTGATCTGTTCCAGTTTGAAGGCAATTGAGAAGCATTTTCATATTTCCTGCAAAGAAAAACTACACTTCCCAGGGGGTTTCTCCACCCTGGGTTGTTGTCTATTTGTTTAATCAGTCTCTCTGGCAGCCAGCATGCAGCATCTGCAGTTTGGGAATATATGCAGACAGAACCTCTTCCCCAGATAAGTACTGGATCTGGCCCATTCCAGGTTCCAGTTAATGGGTCTTTCCAGAGGACTGTTGCAAAATTCTTTTTGGTATCAGGATGCCAGAATCTATCTGCAGAGGATTTTCCTTCAGAATCCAAAGTTTAAAAATTTTAAATAAAGAGCGTGTGATGAAGGATATTTCTGGGGGATCCCTTGGTAGGGTACCATTCCCCCTTTTTAATTTTTTCAAATTAACATTTAATGGTTCAATGTGCCTTTTCTACTATACCTTGGCCCTGTGGATTATATGGAATACCCGTTTTATGTAGTATTCCCAATTTTTCACAGAATTGGCAGAAACTGGAGCTTGTATAACCCGGGCCATTGTCAGTCTTTATCTGTTTAGGCACACCCAATACAGCAATTGCAGCAAGCATATGAGTGATCACATGCTTGCTTGTTTCTCCAGATTGTAATGTCACATAAATGAAACCACTGTACATACATGTATATATTTTTGATTGCCAAATTCATTATAATAAGTAACATCCATTTGCCAGATACTGTTTGGTATTAGTCCCTTTGGATTTACACCCAAATGAGGAACTGGTAAAAGTGTAACACATGATTGACATTGTTTAACAATTTGTCTAGCTTGTTCTCTGGTAATTTTAAATATAATTTTTAAAGTTTTAGAATTAAGGTGATGTAACTCATGAGCCTTTATGGCCTGATCCAAGTTAGATAATCCTTTCTTCACTTTTTCCTAATCCTTTCCCTGGGGGAAAAATCCAGAGTTTATCATTTGAGCCGTGATTACTTCTTAGGGCTGTGCATAATCAATCCCAACTGGGATAACAGATCTCTGCCCCAGAGATTAATAGGAAGGCCAGGGATAACATATGGTTGTATATTCCCTGTATTACCTTTTTTATCCTTCCAAGTCAGCACCTTAGAGCTTTGTTGTGGATTTTGACTTTGGCCAATACCCCTTAGATTGGTTAAGGTTGGGCTCAGAGGCCAGGTGGCAGGCCAATCATTTTGTTTTAGAATAGTCACATCAGCTCCTGTGTCAACCAAGCCTTGGAATGCCTTTCCATCTAGCCATAGTGTCATCATATGTTTTTGTTTAACTACAGGCTATACCCAATATGCAACAGAGGAACCAAAGCCTTGATCCCCTCTCTTAGGATTCTTATATTTGTGATTAGTAGGGAACAATGGAAGTAACAATAGTTGACCTATCCTCCTTCTATAGGAATAGTGACTATATTCTGAATTGCCTGAGCCATTACCTTAATATCACCTTGATAATCATTATCTATTACTCCAGGAAAAATTTGCATAGTAGTACTGCTTCTTCCCACTATCAGGCCAAACACATTTGGATACAGTGGTCCAAACACTCCAGTGGGTAAGGCCTGATGGCCCATTTCTGGGGTTAATACTATGTGGGTGGCAGAACTGAGGTCTAGTCCTGTGCTTCCTGGTGTTGCTCGACTAAGTTCTGAAAGGGATTGGTGTTTGTTGGCATAGAACTGACTGCTCCATAAGCCTGTTTTGGCTTGCGTTGGTTCGGGGCCTGGAGCTGGCCCCTGTTCCCGTTTCCCTGTGCCTCTCTTTTGGACCTACATTCACTAGCCCAATACCTTCCTCGTTTGCAAAGTGTGCAGAGTCCAGGCTGTTTTCTGGGCTGTCTCTGGGTTAACTCATTTTCTGCCTTGCAATCTCTTGCAAAATGTCTAGGCTTGCAACATTTAAAACAGGCCTTTTGGTTTCTACTTGCCAAAAAATCTTTTACTGATTGTTTTTGTATGGCAGCCACCATAGTTAAGCCCTGCTGGTAGGAGGGACCTATGTCAGAACAGAGTTGATATACCCTGTAAGGTCTGTCTTTTTCCTATAAGGTCTAATGGCCACTTGGCAGGCAGGATTGGCATTTTCATATACAAGTTGTTTTACATAATTTACACCTGCCTCTGCATTATCAAAAAATTCTCCCTGCTGTTGTCATTAATTGATGAACAAAATCAGAAAATTGTTCATCAGGTCCTTGTCTGACTGCTGTTAAGGACACACTAATGTCCTCTTTTGCGGGGAGTTTATGCTGAGCCTTCATTGCTACGTTTTGAATTTGAGCAAATAAGCCTGGGTCATATTGCATCTGGTTATCACTAGAAGCAAATTGCCCTTCTCCTACTAAGGCATCAAAGGACCAACCATTGCCTGCCTGAATGTTTCTCCTAGCTATTTCTTTACAATTCTCATTATACTCTGATTTCCAAATAAGATAGTCACCACCACTAAGAACTGGTCTCACTAACATATTCCAATCACTAGGAGTCAGCCACTCCTCTGCAGCAGACTCTAAAACTGCAAGAGTAAAGGGAGCAGTGGCACCATATTGTGATACTGTGTTTTTTAATTCTTTAATAATTTGAAAATTAAACACTGTGTGATGTCTCCAAGTAACCCCTTGATTGTCTCTCACCTCTGATACAGGGAAAGCCTCAGCATCTCCCTTCTCTGCATGATCTGTGGCTAATCTTAAGCTAGGTAATAGGGACTGCCTTTGGACTCCCAGTTGAGAAACACAAGGAGCCGGGGGATTTTCGCAGTTTACCTCTTGAGACATCTTCCCTGTCTTAGATTTTTGTAGCTGATTAATTAAGTCCTGATACTCTTTTTCTAACTCTATTTGTTGTTTAAGAACAGATATTTTTTTTCCTGTAATTCCCATCTGGGATCTATTACCACCATCTCCATTGTGGGAGCATTTGGAGGCAGAGGTGCATGGGGAGGGGGTCTTCCGGAAGAGGGCACTTCAGGGTTGTAATGTTCGGCTGCCTCTTTCTCTAAGTCAGCACAATCTGGTTCTGACAAATCATCATCAACCTTTGGTTGTATTTTAGATTCTAATTTCAGATATATACGTTTCTTTCTATTTTGAACATGAAAGACAGCATTCAAACAATGAAACAAAAGCAGACAATTAACACATGTGAGCAGCAAACTACAAAATAAAAACAGAGAGTTGAGTTCAGGCTGACTTATTTCTTGCCCCATTTTCATTAACATGACTTACCTTTCTAGATGCGGCAGATTCCCGCAGTGATCACCTTTGTTTCACTTCTGAATTTTCAGTGGATCCTTCTTCCAATAACCTCCCTCACTGGGTCTCTTGTTCTTGCTGCCCCACGTTGGGTGCCAAAAATGTTGCGAGCAACTCTACTCTGCCCCACGTTGGGTGACAAAATGTTGCGGCCCTAGCTGCCTCACACTTGGGGGCCAAAATGTCTCGGGCGCTCTGTCAGTGTTCGAACCTGCACTGCCAAAAGCCTTGGGGGCTAAAGTGTTCTGGCTCATACTGCCCCAAGCTGCTCCGATCTACCAGTTGGGGTTCAGCAAGAGAGAGAGTGAGGACAGACTTGAAGAATGGAGACCAGACAGAGTGTGATTCAATCCCATTTATTCTTCAGTCTCTCTTCCTAGTCCAAGTGTCTTCTACCTCATGCCTAATAAGTAACTTCAAGTTGTACTATACTATGTTGTCTGGTACTCTGTTCTTCTGTCTGCCTCTAGCCTTTTATATGTCTCACATCTAAGTCACACCCTTAAGTCACGCCCTTAGGTCTTATCTCTAAATCTGATCTCTAAGTCACGCCCTTAAGTCTCGGCTCTAAATCACACCTTTAAGTCTCACACACCCAAGGGAAGATCCTGGGTATCTAAAACAAGATGTTATCAGAGTGTGCTCAGCTGTTGTAGGCTGATGTAATCAAGTCTCTTGCCAGGGTATATGGCTGCAAGGATGATAGCCACTTTCTGTTGGCTCCCCATAAGGCAGGGCAAGAGGCACAAGTACCTGGCATCATTTCTGAGTAACTCCTGTATTCTGCCCCTCACATCCTGGTCTTGCTGCCTTTATGCCCTATATTCTTTCAATAGTGTTATAGTCATGGCTGGCCTGGCTGCATTCCCTGTTAGGAAGGTAGCCAACGTCCTTGTTACACAGCTAAGCAAGCATAGTTGCTTTCACATTTTGTGGTCCCAGAAATCTTCGTTTTTATACACCCTCCATGCTATGGATTTCGTTGAAGTGTGTGTGTGTGTGTGTGTGTGTGTGTGTGTGTGTGTGTGTAGGGGCATTTTCTGTGTGATAACAAATCTAAGTGAAAGGTTTTGTTGAGGGAAGGCAGAAAGAAAGCTGTTGCTGGAGTTACTAGCATCAAAGTCTGAGCCCTGACAGCCTGGCAGGTGTGAGCGTGAGCACACTACAGGTTCTGGGTCCCTTGGTTGCCATCTTGTTACTGGGACAATAGCTGACACATCAACACCAGAAAGGATTGATTTTGGCCCATGGTCCATCAAGGTGGAAAGAGCATAGGCAGCCAACCACACTGCAGCTGTGAAGCCAGGAACGATGAAGCCAGCGCTCAGCTCACCCTGTCCCTTATTCTGTCGAGGACCCCAGTCCATCAAATGGTGTCACTTTCATTTAGGGCAGATCTAAAGACCCACTCAGTTAACCTAGCCTAGAACTGTCTCACACACACACTCACAGAGGCTTGCTCTTCTGTGGTCCCAGGTCCTGTCAAGTTGACTGTTGATAAGTGTTTCCCTGAGACAGCAGCTTCTAATACAGAGAGTGGCAAGTGTATGGTGATAATGTTCAGAAAGAGGGGCCATCCTGCAAAAGGAATATTGTTTTCATGGATTAGACATGGGAAACGAAGATCTTGATGCTAGTTTTTATTCTATGCTTTTTTTCCCCAATGCTTGTTTTTATGCAACTCAAGAAAATGAACACTTCCAGGCATCTGTTGGCACGTTCGTTACATTCATCTGTAATAAAAGACTGCAACAAAATGACAAAGACCTGATAGAACTGACTTCAGAGCTGCTGTCTCCACCTGGGCAGTTACACTGATGCCACCTTCCTTTGGCAGTTACATTGATGCTCTCCCCTTGGCAGTTACACTAATGCCCTCCCCTCAGCAGTTATATTGATGTCTGCACTCTGATTTACAGCCTCACCCCTATGACTTTTCATCTGGCCATATCTTTTCCACAAAGATCCTGTGAGAGATCATTTTACAGCCATCAGCCTGACACCAATACCGACCAAGGTGACTGTGGGTCTGTTTGGCTCCCTCCTGATTATCAGTTTGGCACCTTATGCACCTGACAGCATAGCCTCCTACAGAGGTCATCTTCCTGCTTTGCAGGCAAGACATAGGAGAGAGCTCTCCCCTCAGCATATCCAGCCATTTGCATGTGGAACAAATAGATCCAGCTCCCTGCTGAAAGCCAGTCATCACAGAGCAGAAGTGTGCTACCTTACTTCTCCAGCCTTCCTGCTAGCTTCCCATGCGTTAAAAGCACAGAGATTAATGCAGTCACATACCACACAGTGATATACTGCTCAAGGATGAACCACGTAGCCTGAGATGGTCCTATAAGATTAAACTACTTAGACACGTGTGTAAACACAGGACATGATGTCCACTAAGTAATAAAATTAGCTAACAAGCATTTCTCAAAACATCACCATAGTTAAACTATGTGTAACCACCTACTCTCTTCTTTCAGCTTTTCTTCTTGAGAGTCTTTTCTATCTGCCTCCCATTAGTCTCTCTGTACCTCCTGAGATCTCTTACTCCCCTGTCATTGGTCCCTGTCTAATGTCATGAATTTTGCATATACACATCTAAAATGCATGGGGCTGGAGAGGTGGCTCAACTATCAAGAGCACTTGCTGCTCTGCCAGAGGACACGAGTTCAATGCCCAACATTTATGTCAGGATGCATACAACCATGTCTAATTCTAGCTCCAGGGGGTCTGATATCTCCTTCTGGCCTCCAAGTGCACCTGGGCTCATGTGCACACACCCCTCCGAAATACACACCAACATACACACTTGTCATTAAAAATTTTTTTAATCTTTTAAACATAAAAATAAACAAGGTCACACATATTCTCCCCCTGCTCTGCGTTTATGTAACATTTTAAATCTGGGGTTCTTCACATGAAAGAAAGCATGGAGTTTTTGTCTTCAGTAAGCATAACAACTCCTCAGTCTCCCCTTACACAACCCAGCCTGACAGGAAGCATTTCATGTTGCTTTCTGGGTGAGCAGAATCTACTCCCTACCATTCAGAGATTTTTTTTGTTTTGGGATTTTTGTTTTTGTTTTTTGCCTTGTCAGGTTGGATCAGGAGCTTGCTATAACAATGCAGTAAGTCATTTCTACCTTCACTTCAAAAGGGAAAAAAAATTTTTAAAAGCCTGTCTGGGGAGGAAGAACTGCAAACCCACCGCTGACAGTCAGACAATAGAATTCAAAACACACTCCCTTGATTCTGCTTTAAAGAGTTAATGAGGCAGGAAAGACACGGTGCCCCCTTTCTCTCTGGTGTGTTGTTTACAAACTGTCGGCTTTGAGGACTTTTAGTACATGTTCTGAAGAGAGAAGTTCAATCAATAGGCCTTTAAATTAAAAGTAAATCTTAGTTTTCAGAGAGAAAAGATGGATATGAAGGACCCTGGGCTATCTATATTATTAATTAGATGTCTTTGGGAGCCATTAATATGTATCTGCATGCATATATAAATACATACATGCACAACCATTTATCTCTAATGTAGAGTGCTGGGATAGGAACCAGATAAAAGCCATAACTTCAGTGTGACAATTAACCAGCCCCTCCTTCCAGAATTCAGTTAGCAGAGCAGCCAAAGACAGTAGACTCTTTGCTGTTGTTGTTTTCTGTCTGTAACAGAAAAGAAGGCCTTGCCCAGTGGACAGTGATGGGAGGGAGTTAGTCGCAGGGGTTCCACTGTCCTAGGAGGTACACATGTATCTGTTTGCTTCATCTTCACAGGTATCTCTGTGACTTACAGATGACCACTCTCTGCTCTGCAGCTGAGACTATTCAAATGAAGAGGGACCAGGACCCCAGAGCCAATTGTGACCAGCTGGGCTGCACACCCAGATGGCCTGTCTTAGTTAAGACTCTGATGCATCTCCATCTGCCTTTTAGTCTACACTCCATCTGCCTTTTGAATTAAACCACAGACTCCAGCCTCCAATAGGGGAACAGCTTGTGTTGGCAAACCCTTCTGTGGACAACAATGATAAACACCGGATTAAAAAGAAAACGGCTGTAGAAGACATCAGAGGATGTTGGGAGGAAAGGGGAGTGGTCCCAGAGAGGCCATGAGCAAAGAGGACCCTGCTGTTCTAAGACACCTGCTCAACCACCCTTCCGTGAACACCAATGTTTGCCAACTGTGTAACAGATGGAGCCAAACCGTAAAGATTCACTCAGAGGATGTGAATAAACCTGAAATAGAAAAATAAAATAAAATAAAATAAAAAGGGGAGGCCTACATCCTCAGCTGACCCCTGAACCATGTGCTTCTGAACAAGATGCCCTGTAAAGCAGGTGAGAGTGTACACAGTACATAGGGGAAGTCTGACGACCATCTTCCAAGTGTGTTGGTTAGCATCCATCACGGCAGCAAAATACCCGAACTGATCAATTTGCAAAGAGAAACGGCTTGTCTGGGCTCATAGCTTGGGAAGTTCCAGTCCTGGGTCAGTTGACTCTGTTGCTTTCAGATCTATGACAAGTGAGCATGTTATGGTTGGAGCATGCGGTGTAACATGTTGCAGAGCCTACAATCCCCTTCCTTCTGGGCAGTAGTGGAAGTGGAAGGACAAAGGCTTTCAAGAGTACCTCTGCAATGACCTACAGACCTCTCATGAGGCCACTCCTCTTAAAGATGCCACTAGCTCCCAATGTGCTGCTCCATCATAAGATGACAGCAGAGTGGACACAGCTCAAGGCTGGATGGACAAGGACCCAAACAAGTTCTGTTTGTCACTAGATCTTCTGGGGCCTAGGGGAGGGCAACAAACCAGATCTGTCATGGAATCTTCTCAGCACCTTAGTTTTTTTAGCTTAATGCCTAGATCAGCAGGGAAGTTACCCAGGAGAGAATAAAATTCTAAACCAAAGACCAACCACTCTTGAACAGGCAGGGTGAGTCGGAAGGTAAGAGATACAATAGTTAACCTTTAGAAACATGAGCTCATGTCTCTAGATACCTAAGAATCAGCATGTGGCCCACAAGAAGCACCGTGAACTTCAGGAGTCTCATCCAAACCACTCTCACCAACCAAGTCAGGTCTGATCTGTGCTTGGTAGATATTCAACGCCATCTGCTGAGGGACACTCTTCATTTAAACGTCTCTCCGAACAAACAAAGCACATTTTGGGTTGGAAATCTCTGCTCGCTCATTAAGGAGCTTCTGACACAGTCCAACTGACAAGCTCTGCACAGACTCTGAAAGTGCTTGTTCTCTGCAAAAGCAGATAGTTCAGTTTTAAGTATTGGTCTCCTTTAGTAAAGTAAAAGGTTTTCCTTGAGGCTTTTCTGTGTTCTAGAATTTCTCTCAATCTCTAAGAAAGATGCAACCACAGACTAGAGGACAGTAGCCAGCAGCAGGGAGATGACTGGGCAGGCAAATTTTTCACACAGATGCTGCCCCACCAGACTGGACAGCCTCCTGGGTCCCTATCAGGCCAGCTGGATGGCCTATGTAGAATTGGAATACTATTTGTGACAGTCTCTTGAGACCACCACACTGCCCTCTGCCATAGCTTCTCTGCAGCTCCCCATGTGACAGCCGCCACAGGAACATGCTCTTACCTCAAAAACAGATACGGCTTGCCCCAAATTCTATATTGCAACATGGGTATCTGTTTTATGGAGTTTTATCGTCATATAACATCATAAATCAAGGCACTTTCAGTTAGACTTGAGGAAACATCTAATAAGCAGGTTGTGGGAAGAGGGGAAGTCGATGTCTGAGAAGATTCTTAGCCTTTGGGCCAAGTGAAGCTAAGAGTCTGTTTGTACATTTCCCGGTGGTTTTACATGACAGTAGAGATTAATTCTGGGTTGTGGGAAGCCATGGCAAGGCCTTACTCTTGGCAAACACTCACCCTTGGCTCTCCTATCTACTATTCTTCTTTCTGCTTACCTTCCATGATTCACTTGTCAGTTCTCAGAACCTCAAACAAGGCCTCATAGCAACCTACCTTAGTAACCCTTCCTCCTGATCTCTAGATTTAGCCAACATCCTGCTAGATAGATGTTTTTAGAACCCCTGGTAATGGCAAGGCTTTGTGAGAACAACAGGTATAACTTAGTTAGACCCCACAGCCGCAGCTAGCTTCCTCCACCTGAAAACTCCTTTCCTTTCCTACCATATCCTGTTTTCAGAGTCTATAACCTGTGTGAACAATAAAATCTTTGCCAGCTTGATCAGACTTCTTGACTTGCTGTGCCTCCTTATTTTCTCACGCATCTCAGTCCTCTCCACGGGGTCTAGGGGTCCCGCTTGATTGTCCAGCTGGCCTGGACACTGGGCCTAACTCGGGTAGACAATAAATGGATCCTAAGTGAACAATAGATCAAGAGAATGCAGCTCAAGATCTTCAAGATATCCCAGCTTTCTACAATCACTGAAATCCTAAATGGTCAGCTTTGTAGCATCTTTAAATGGCGAAGTAAGATGTTTGTCATGATGTAAGAGGGCATGTCACAAGACGACAACACGGCTTTAGCTGCAGGGTATTACCCGGGACTCAGAAAAGCGATGCTTCACTTGCCAACGCTGCTGTGGTCTATGTAGCATTACGTTGCCTGATCTGTTTAGAAAGCAGAAGAGAGAAAGATGCATCTTAACTGCTGTCTGCTACACAACTTGGCATTTGAAGACTCGAGGTTGCTGGTCACCACATCGATGCTGAGGCACTCCTTGGAGTCCTCCACAGGTACACTCGGTGTGGAGACAAAGAGTGAGGGGAGATATTCCAAAGAGACACCATAAGAAGCTCTCCCTGGCATCCCATCTTTGACCTACCCACCTGTTTAATTGGTATATCAAAGATGGGAAACAAATAAGTAATGGTGAAAACCAGAGAAAGGAGGTTTATTTAGCATGGCCACATTGGAAAGAGGAAGACAAAGGTCCAGTATCTCCACAGAGTTCATCTTTGGGGCACCAACGTTAGTTTTAGGTTTTAAGAGAGGACAAAGAGGTATTCACAGCTAAGTAGTCCTGGTCAAGGTGTGGCCTTACTGTCTACATCTGACCCACAGTGGTCTTGGCTCCAGTCTCTTCTGCAGAGTGGTTTTGGGAACATGGAGAGAAAAGAGACAAAGCCCCACACTCACTGTTAACAGCCGGAAGTGTTCTCTTCATTCTCTAAGGATCTCAGTTCTGGCCAGATCAGGATTTGTGGCCTCCATGCAGAAAAGAATTTCAGACTAGCTGGTTTATGAAGCATAGCTAACGGGTTTTTTTCTTTTAAACCATTTATATTATAATTACTAATTTCCTCCCTTTCCTTCCCTCCAACCTACCCCCTCAATACTCCCTATTTTTTTAATTGTCATTATATGCAGTACATAAATACAACCTGCTAATTACGTATAATGTTACTTGTGTGTACATGCTTTCAGAGCTGACTGTTTGGTCTTAGATAGCCAATTGGTGTTTCCTTCCCTGGGGGAGACTTCCTCCTGTTCTCAGCCATCCTAAGCTGTCTGTAGATCTTTCCATAGGGTTGAGGCCTCCTGGGCTCTCCCCCTTAACTTGAGCATGTCTGTCAGTGGCTACAAAGACAAATATTTAAATGTAGTTAGAGATTAGGCTGGTTTAATAAAGTAGTAGATTCTCCTCCTAGATCCATGACCTCGTTATCCCTGGGTAGTTGGCTAAGTTTCCAGTCCCAGACACAATTTCCTACTTGTTGAACAAAGCTTAAATTCAATTAGAGAGTTGTTGGTTACTTTGCTGCCAAAGTATGTATGCACTACTGCACCCTTAGGGTTGTCCTACCATGCTGGTCACTGTTGTGGTTCATTGACATCATAGCTGGTTAGGACTGTGGGTGCTTCCCTCCTTTGGAAGCTTGCATAGGGCCGTCTGGTAAAATGAAGAGCTGGAATTTTATTTAAGTTATTTTAACACAGACTTTCAGTGTGAGGTCTAGGAGAAAGAGGCTCTCAGGGAAAAAATTAAGACATGCCCAAGTATGGGTCTTTGCTCAAGAGAGAGCTGAAATTAGCAGTAGCTATATATACTATTTTAGTGGCTCTCAAGCTACATTTCAAAAGTTGCTAAGAGTTCTTTCTTTTTTGATCATCCAGATTGTACAGTGGTTTCAGAGCTGCCTTGGGTGGCATTATAGTCCAGTGACGTCTAGTCAGGGGTTTGTGGGGTTGCACACAGGATTAAGTGTGTTATAACCTGTACACAGTATTTCTGGTGAGACTCCAAGAAAATTGTAGGCTTATGGGTGGGAGAGAGAAAGGACCAGAGCAGTTGTTAACCATGTTAGAATTATGGTTTCTTTGCTGGTGAAAGGCTTTCAGCCGGACTCCACGATGAGAGAGGGATTTCTTTTCTTCCTCAGGTACCCATAATTCCCCTCTTCTGTCCCTACCTTGGTCTGACAAGGTGTCAGAGCTGTGTGAAATCTCTTTATGGAAGACAAGCTCCCCTTCTGTCTGACACCAAGCTTTAAACTTTGCCTTTTCCCAGCACAGGATTCCCCAGAGGAATTCACATTTCTTGGGGACCATTATTTCACCAGTCCAACAGCCAGGGTATAGTGAGGGGTATATGTGTTTCTTTAGAATATCTGTGTTCCTGCTGGGAATGTTACATTGTTCAGGAGGCAGAATCTCATAGTGTTGTAAGCTATGGTATCTGAACACTCAGATCTGAGTCTGTCTCCACCACCCATTAACAAGGGTTAACTGGCTAAGGTGTTAACCTTCACGCCTCACTTGGAACAGATAGGTAACAACATATGGACACTTAGAACAACACAAGTACATGCTAAATGGGGATCTGCAAACAACCATTGTTCCAAGTACAGAGAGCACAGTGCAGTGTGCAGAACTTCGCTGTGTTGAGTTTACGGGTGCTGTAGCAGGCAAACAGAAACCACTGCTGCTAAAATGCACCGACTCCCATGACAGCTCATCTTCATTGTCAACGTCACAGAATTCAGAGTCACCATGGAAACATATCTCTAGGCTTATCTATGAGGGCATCCCCAAACACAGATAAGCAAACACTCTGAATATGGGCAGCACCTCCCATGGGTGGGACTCCCTGAGAAAGGGAAAAGTTGGGTGAGCACCAGCATTCGTCTCTACTTCTTGATTCTAGTTGAAATGTGACCTGCTGTGCCTCCCCTACAGCATGGACCACATCTCCCCTACTCCATGGACCACGCCTTCAACCTGTGAGCCCAACTAACCCTCCCTTCCTTAAGTGCTTTTGTATGGCATTTTGTCACATCAGTGAGGAAAAGAACTATTACAACCTGACCCTCAAATCAACAAGGCAAGGAAAATCTCCGCTCCAGTCTCAGGTCTGTCTCCTTCATTTTTGCCTTAGACTTCTGCTGCATTCTGCAGCCTAATTCTCATGCTCTTCAAGGCTAAAGGAAGATGCAAGAGAGATCATTGTCCTTAGTCTTTCTCCCTGGGACTCTTGGATTCCAAGAACAGCAGGGCCAAATCATCTACCTCTTTGTAACAAAGGACTAGAGCCACCCCTGGTGGGGAAAGCCCTGCGAACAGAGCCCTAGAGAACAATTATCTGCCATGGAGAGGCTGTACTCTGGAGAAATCGCCCACAGAAAGAGACAGAGATGAATGCTCAACCTTGTGGGCCTGTGGCTGAGATACGGATGGGCAGGAACATACTTTGTCCAGGATGACTTACTATGAATACTTGCCTCATATTCCAGTTCTTTCTGTGTTTAAACCTAAGCTGTATCTCTACCCTAAAGGCAGACATAGAGTCTCTGGGCTCCCTCATTTATCCTCCTAGTTGGCCCTGTTGAGTGATTCTCCACTCTCTGGTTTTTATCTTTTAACTAATACATTGAAGAGGTGACCGAGCCTGGCTTGTTGGAGCTATGAAGACTAAGGTGTCTACCGTAAGACTCCATGTAAGCATGGGACAGGTGAAGAGGAAGATGTCATTCTTTGCATTCACCCAGAGCCCAGAGACTGTGGCCAACTGTTCAGAAGAAACCTGACCTCCCCACAAGTGCACTGCGGTGCCATGGTGTTGCAGTAATAATTAGAAAATCTGGCAACTAGTCTGGATTGTTCTTAAGCAGTTGCCATGTTCCTAACTAGAAGCAGCCAGAGGCCAAGAGCAGTGCCGTGCTCCCGGCACTGCTCAGCTAAGACCATGGCTCCGGCCAGCCAGAAGTACCAGCCCTAGCACCCATGAGACACCAGTGTGGTGGCTGGCTCTGCCAATCCACCACGCTGTCCACAATGTCTGGCTGAACCCAGACCATCCTGCTATGACCGCAGTACCCAGTAGAAATGAGACTCTTAATGCTTAATGGTTCTCCAATATTTATATATTTGGTCATGCTCAACTAACAAGATGCCCACACAATTAGAGTTGTTACCCAATACCTAACCTTAGATATAAATTGTTACCCAGGACTGCTCTTGTTCCATCCGTAGTTCTCCATGGCCCTAGCTCTCTCCTTGCTCCTCGCTCCTCCTCTTCTTTTCCTTCTTCTTTCCTCCTCCCATCTCCTCACTCTGCCTACCTCTCATACAGCCCAATCGCCGAGCTTTATACAAATGTAGTGGGAAGATGTCCCGCTACATCCATGGCTGTGGGTTGCAGGCGTTCTGGCATAGTGATGCTCTTCCTTGCACAAGGACCTCTTGTATTGGACCAAATTCTGTTATGACTTGGTTCCAGTCTTCAGATAACTTCTAAGAATAGACAGCTGGACAGCCAGAGAAGCCAAGTTCAGGTTTCCTCAGGAGCTAATGAATTCTTACGATGAACAGTAAGTACCTACCAGCGTCTCAGCTGGAGACTAAGAGTCAGAATGCAATTCTGACAAGCAACTTCCAACTGCTTTCCTTAAGCACAAAGCTGTCTGGTGACAGAGGAGCTATGGGTCACAGGAACATCACATGTGTGTCTAGATGTGTGTCTATTGGCTGAACACCCTATCTGGCATGCTGCTGCAGACATTTCAGCCAGGAGGCACAGAAAGGAGCCAGATCCTCTGTGGAAAGATGTGGCATCCTGATAAGGGGCTTTAGATTCTACTGGCCAGATATTGAGCAGCTAAAAATAGTCCCCAGTAGAAGCATAGCTGGTAACCTGTGGGACCGTGAAATGATAGCATTGTTTCTGGTTAAGCACGGGCTAGAGATGGATAGAGTCCCAACAGGTATCCCTGCAAGGGACAACATGCACTTCACCATGCTCCCAGACTCCAGACTCCTGACACAAGGCCTAAGACCTTCATTGATCTACGCCTTTCAGTCACGTAGGGCAACGCCCCTATCAGCTCCTTCACAGGTAGAGGGCATGACTACAAGCCTCAGAGCCTCAAGAGATCTCCATATTAATGAGATACCTAAAGGCCAGAGGGCATAGCCAATTAAGCATTCCTTCCCAAACCCTCCTCCTTACAAAAGATATTTAACCTCAGGCCCACCCTGAGAGCAGGGGTACGGGGGTACAGCTTCATCCACTTTCCGCCATGACAATAAACATTTTAAAACCATGGATTTCCTTGAGTCTTTGGGGCCCCGCTGTGGAGAATCGTGGAGGGGGCCTTCAACCAATGAGCTGCCGCCTAATCTCCCATGGAGGACCTCTCTGCATTCCAGCCACAGAGGCCACCAACTCAAGCAAGCTAGCTGAGCCAGCTGAGACCTAGCTGAGCCAGCTGAGACCCAGCCAAGAGTCGAGTTGCCACGACCAAGAGTCTCACTACCCTGTGGGGCCTGCCAGAGCCTCTCTCCCTTTTCCCCCTTTGCTCTGGGCTGGTCCAGCCCATATGCCCCCAGTCTCAACTCTTCTGTGGCTCCCAACAGTGCCTGGGAGCCCAGGAGTCTGAGACCAGTCAATCCCCACATGCCTTCTTGTCTGGGGGTCCCCATCCAAGAGCTCTGCCACCACGGCTCTCAGACTGAGATCTCTCCATGCCCAGAGTGGAGCTTGGTGGCTTCTCATAGCCCAGAGTCCACCCAGCTCCGGTGGAGTGAACTCAGTCAAATTCCTGTGCTTCTGTCCTCCGAGCCACAGTTCTAACTGCCTGGGGTGGCAGACTCGCAGGACCCACAACTCAGCCCAACAGGACCCACACCTATGCGCAGGAACTATAGACCCACAGTAACCTTTAAGGGTTCTGTTCACTCACAGAAGGACTCTCCCATGCCATGGTGATACTTTCTGTGGGGTGTGGCTAGGACACACCTCTTCGGGTACAGCATTACCACTTTTTGTCAGACTTTGAAATAAATATATGCACTGAGAGTCATGCATCCACTGGGTCAGAAACACAGATAAACATGTCCATATCTTTCCGGTGTCAGAATTTGTTGCATAACAAATTCACAAGGGTCAATGATTTCATTGACAGCAATTTGCCACATGGCCTGGTTTTCCTTGACAATGTGGCTGAGGCAAACACAGTGCATTTAGAATTTCAATCTGTCCTGGTGTCCTACTGTTGTGATAAAGCATAACAAGCAGTTTGGAGGGGGAAGGGTTTATTTGCCTTATATTTCCATATCACAGGCCACGTTAAGGACTTCAAGGCAGGAACTGAAGCAGAGGCCATGCAGGAAACCTGCTTACTGCCTTGCTTACCTGTGGCCTGCTCAGCCTGCCTTCTCAGACAACCCAAGGCCACCTGCCTAGGAATGGCACTCCCCATTGTAGGCCTGGGTCCCTCTACACCAAACAGTCCTCAAGAAAATACTGAACAGGAATATCCACAGGCCGGTCTTATGGAGGCAATCCCTCAGCTGGGATTCCTTCTGCCCAGGTACGTCTAAGTGTGTATGAACTTGCCAAAAACTGACTATAATGCAAACTAAATTGATAATATTAACTCTCAGGTCACATGTTACATATCTCATAGTAAATGCATATGTGTGTTGGTGGGGGTGGGGGGTGAGAGAGTGACTACAAACAGTTCTGAGGCTGCGGCAGAATTAGAGATGTTTGTGAAGTTCCGAGAAACAGCAAAGCTGATGGAGACGCAGACAGAACGTGTGGGTGAGAGGAGTGACCCCTTTAGCTGGATATACTGTCCTGGATGCCATGCTGGCTCTGACTGAGCTGGGAGGTTAAGTTCAGCTGCAGAGGTGACAGGTGAAAATGGGTCCAGGGACAAATGACTGGATGGCAGGTAAGACAGGTAAGCACGGAGAAGAACAAGCAGTGGACAGATCACATCAAAAGTGGGGACAAAAGCCAAGTGGGGCCCTTGGGACAGTTGGGTATTCTCTACCTGTTACTCCCTAGACTCACACACCAGGAGGTCAGATGACACTGGGGACAGTTGCCATCATAATATTAGTCGTGTTTCTTCATGGGTCCAGGTGAGGGAGTCACACCATTTTTTAGGTCTGTTGTGTCCAGTATATACTGGGAGCTAGTTTTCTTGATATGACCTTAATATGCCAGTGTATCCTGGCCATTTTTTGTTTGTTTGTTTGTTTTTTGTTTTTCCGAGATAGGGTTTCTCTGTGTATCTATGGCTGTCCTGGAACTCCCTCTGTAGACCAGGCTGGCCTCGACCTCAGAAATTTGCCTGCCTCTGCCTCCCAAGTGCTGGGATTAAAGGCATGTGCCACCACTGCCCGGCGACCATTTCTATTAAAATTTATGGGATGGCAGGGAAAACGACTCCAGAATGTTGTTCTCTGACCTTTACACACACCACTCAACAAACGTGCTTCAAAACAAACAAGTGAATGAACCTTAAAGTAATGAAACATCTGGAAAAGAACTTAGGAGAAAAAAAAGGTGACCTTTTGTCTAACAAAAGACTTTTAAGAAAAAACACCAGATAAAACAAGTAAAAGAAGAAAGGTGTGGACTTTGCAACCTTACCCTCTAATATGCTGGCTGCATCTCAAGAGCCTTTGCCTCCGTGGGTGGGTGGGGGGAGCCAAGCAGCCTCATCTCACTAATGAGGATCTGGAAACTGCAAAACAATAGGGAACAGAAAGACATTATCCAGGGCAGAGAATGCAAGGACTGCAGAAAACAGTCCTTAAATGCTGTGTTAATCAAGGTGGTGGTTACACTATGGAGTATGTTTGTCAGAAATCTGCTCAGCTGTACAACTTAAAAGTACTAATTCTAAGTGACACCTCAATAAACTGATATCTCAATTTTAAAATGGAGGACCTTAAGGTCAACGGAGTCAAGTCAGAGAATACAGTTGCCCAGAGAAACTGTCCAAGTGGCGGAAATAAAACTCACATACAGATTGGATGAGGACGAGGCAGGACCAGCTTCTGAGAGATATCACATTTAGAACCTAAGCTTCCAGTCACATCATTCCATGGCCTGAGATTGACACATGGGCAGGCCACATTTGCACGTTTGGGTCCCTGACCCTAGCTTAAGCTTCCAGTGTCAGCCAAACTTGTGTTTGAAGATGTTGCCACAAGATTCTAGCACCCAGCCACCAACCTTCCAAAATGATGTGTCAGACATGGGAGGGCAAGGACTGCATCCCTCTGCATCCTGTCAGGTGCTGAAAATATTCAGTAAAGCAAGATCTCCAGTGTGTTGGTCCAGTTTGAGCATCGACTATGAGGGATTTAGAAGCACCCTGAAAACACAGGAGTGGAGAACAGGGCTGACTGGGCAGCTAAGGTTTGTAGTGTCACTCAGAATGGTTAGCCCCGGGATCTGTGCACAGGTTACCCTCAGATGCTATTCAATACTATTGACTCAATTCTTGCAAAATCTCTTAATTCAAGCATTTTCTGCAGAACTACTTAATTTTCCAGGATCAGAATTTACAGAGGAGTTTGTGCACAGACCATCATATTGAGGATTCAGGGAGTCAACCACAAGCGATTACAGCTGATAATTACCAAGTGCCTCCCACAGTCAGCTGATTGTGGAGGTGGGAGTGGGCAGCAATGAGGGGCCTGGAATAAACCCTTTATGTCATAGCTGGGCAGAGAGACTACTCCAGAATCCAAGCTTATGGAACCCAAGGAGGATACTGTGTTTATCCCATCATGACCACAGAGGGGTGAGGGATGTTCTTGAAATGGAAACCTTAATGACCCAGTGCTAATTTATAAATTTTATAAATGCCGTGGGCCCTCCATTCACTAGGTGTCACAGCCTGGTCTGCACATCATAACTCCCATGAGAGGCGTGGAAGTAACTGAGAATCATCTCTGGACTGGGTGAGATCTCTGCCTCTGGAAATGAGAATGATTGGGTGTAATTTGATGCTTTTAGGAGAAGGTATTTGATAATCAAAATACATAAGGATATTTGCTAAAGAAAAGTCCCCCAGGCTTCTAAATACCTCAGCAAGGGAATCAACAATACTGCTGAACAGAATTCATCTCTCCCAAAAGAAGTATGGAGATCGAAGAACATCAGAAGGACTGACAGACAGACTCTTCTGTGTCTCCTGTGAGCATCCTGTGGTGACCGGAATCTGGTGTTAGGAATCCAGAATGACCAGGAGGAGGTCTATGGACAGAGACAAGGCCCTGCAGGCAGCTCTCCGTGATTCACTGAACACCCCTGAGGAACGAACCCCTGTCTTTGCTAAACAGTTTTTGCTATCTACAAAACGAGAGTAAGTGTTTTCCAGATCTAGTGTTAAATTCGAGGAAGCCAAACAGATCGAACAGAATTCTACAGGGAATTGACCACTGATCTCAGCTATGCACAGCTGCAAGAAGACACAGAAACAAAAGCAAGTGATAGACTTGGTGCCCGCAGTCCTTCACAAGCTATCAGCACAAGCCATCAGCACCAGGGCAGTGCCCTCTCCCACTCTCCCTCCCACCTCCCCCTCCCTTCCCCTTCTCTCCCTCTTTTCCTCCTCTCTTCCTTCCCTCTCCCTCTCCTTCCTGAGTGTGTGGATAATAAAGAAGTGCCCACCCCACTTCCTGCTCCCGCTGCCTGCTGTACTTTCTCAACCACTATGGACTCTTAACCCTTCGTAACCCAAATGACAACAAACAAACAAACAAACAAACAAATCCTTCCTTAAGTTGCATTTTGTTCATGGTAATGACCACAGAAAAGTAATAATATATTTTCTGCCATTGAGTCTTTATTCATAAATGTGCCTTGTCATTAGGTATTCTGTTGGTAAAAGGCAGAAAATAGGCAGACTAATGAAGTAAAAAAAAAAAAAATGATCCGGGTTAACTGTGAACCTTAGAGAATATCAGTGCAAATTAAAAAAAAAAAAAAAAAAAAAAAGTCAAGAGGCTGGAGAGGGGGTGTGAGGACCGCTCACTGGTTGAGGGTACATGCTGCTCTTACAAAACGATCCAAGCTGAAATCTCTGCGGGCTCTGTCTCTGCTTTCCCTCCATTCTCTGGTCCTGGTTCTTACACTTTTATAATGACAAAACACATGAAAGTCAGAATCAACATACTTATCAATTATGTCGATGGGGCATCAGGTAGGAGGGCGTCAGCAGAACGGGGACTCATATCTATAGCCTTTAGATAATGATCTATAACTTTGTCAGCTTTACAGTCCTAGAGCTAGAGGGGACAACTGCTTCCCAGAAATCACCTCCTTTTCTCTGTAAGTGTTGCCCAGTGGCATGGCAGACCCAGAGGCTGACAGATCCTACCCTGCTTCTAGGAGTCTCCATTTTGAGAACTGTTCTCTCTCAGAGTGATTAAACTCAATTATGTACAATTTTGTCTAAAGTCTTTTTCTTTTAGCAGCAGGAAAGAAAAATATCAAAGTGAGCTAGGGGGGAAGGAAAGAGCATCTGAGGAGGGGTGGTGGGAGGCCTCAGGTATTTCATGACTTTGTGAAATAGACCTCGCAAAACTCAGCACCTAGGAGCCCAGGTGCTTGCTCTGCAGGAGCACTGACTCGGCTTCATCCTTCAGAGGCCCCTTGGAGGTCAGCTCGGCCTAAGGCTACGTTCTAAGAGAGCTGTCTAGGCGGCACAAGGATGTTGAGTCAGATAAAGAGACTGACAGGAAATGGTCATTACCAGTGACTAAAGATAGCCCAGGATAATTTTGGCTCGTGATCTTCAGCATTTCACCACAATCACGGTGATTTAGTCTTCCAAGGTCAGTCTGCAGGCTCTCAAACCGAGCTGTGGCTTCCCCAGATAGGTTTGGCTCATGAAAAGATTTCTATAATCCTATTGTTTTTTAAAAACTAAAAAGAAGTGTAAAATAAAGCCGAATTTGGCCAAAATGATCTTCCATACAAATATACTCATACCCTTGCTTCACCCACTTTACAACTTAACCCTGGATGTAAACAAGACTAGATCCTAAGAGAAATTCGTCTGTCTTGCAGATTGCTGAGTCTCAGTGGATCACAGCAGCTGGGTTTCAGCAAAGCAAAGTTGAATAAAGCAGAAATCGTATTTAAAGGTTTTTACTTTATTACTTATATGTATTTGTGTGTGTGCATGTATGTGCACATGCATTTTGGTACCCAAAAGGGCCGGAAGAGGGAATTGGATATCTCTTGGAGCTAGAGTTATAGGTGGCTGTAAGCTACCTAATGTGGGTGCTGGGAGCTGAATTCAGGTCCTCTGTCAAAGCAGCAAGATCTCTTCTTGACTACTGAGCTATCTCTCCAGCTGGAGACAGGGGATGGTCTCAGCTCTTCATGCTTGGGCAGCAGGACCTTTAATCCCTGAGGATATCTCAACCCTCTAAAGTGTCTCTTTTAATAAAAAGAAAGGAGAATAAAAGAAATATAAGGAAGAAGACTGGGAAGGACATAAGTAACAGAAAAAGATGTTTGTGTAGACCAATCTCATGAACACCTCCATGACTCCACACAAGTAGGTCAGTCTGAGAATTCTCTAGGAGTAAATGAAAACTAGCTTGTCAACACTGTGGTGAATCACGTTTAATAATGCCAAGCAAGGGCCAACTACAGAGAGGTGTTTTTGTGAACCAGCATTGGGAGGTACATCAAAAGTCATATTCAGAAATTGTTTTTTTCCAATATCTGAAATCACTTTGCAAAAAAAAAAGAAAACCAAACCTACTTAAAAAATGAAAGAGAATAGAAAAATTTCTCCTTCTAATCAAAACAATAATTAGTTAATTCTCATTATCTTCCTTTTTCATAATTTTCCACTTTAGACCATATTTAATAAAAGAAAACCCTCTTCTACACCATGAATATAATGAACATACAGGAGAGTATAATAAACAAGGTGGTTCTTAAAGATCCCATTTGGGTCATCAGTTCTTATCAAAATTCTATGGAAAAACTTATTTTGGCCCAGTTGTGTATCTTTAGTATGATCGCAGGCATTTATAGGATTGAAACATAATTTTGATATTTTTATATTCATTAATTTTAGTCCATTTGACAGGATTGCACACTCCTCAAAACGTACACATAAACTTACGACCTGCAAATGCAGTGCTTTGCACTGTGCTCAATAAAGAACAGAAAGGAAGAAAGAAAGAAAGAAAGAAAGAAAGAAAGAAAGAAAGAAAGGAAGGAAGGAAGGAAAAAGGAGAAGCCTAGTGAGGAGGGCACAGGAGGCATCAGAGGTCACAACAGCCTGTATCGCTTGACACCATCACATCACTGGCTCTTCAGAAAGGGCAAGTATGGGTCACCCGCCATCTCTAGGTAATGCGAAAGTAACAGTGGCATTGTTTTTGCAATAGCTATCCCTTTAGCGACGAGATCGGCATCATTTATTCTGTAGTCCAGAAAACCAAGACCTTGTTAATAACTTCATAATATACTCTTTTTTTTTTTTTTGTTCTGGCTAAAAATGTCTCTAAATCCATTCCTCTAAGCACATGGATTTAATCACATGATAATAGAGGTGCCTAGGGTTGTGAAATAAAGCATTGCCTTCTGAGCAGGTTATTCGTTTTTTGGTAGCACACACTTGTGACCCCAGCACTTGGGGAGACTGGAGCAGAAGGATATTGAGTTCAACACTAGCCTGGGTTGCAAAGAGGCTTGGAGGCCAACCTGGACTGTAGTGACCCAGCGGCTCCTGCTGAAACATGTCAGATCCATCAGTAGTGTTGGGTTCAGCTACAAGGAATGGATACTTCCATTTATTTATTTATTTATTTATTTATTTACTTACTTATTGAGGCTGGATCTCACTGTATAACCCAGGCTAGCTTGAACTCTCCATCTTTCTGCTTTGGGGTTGTAGACATGACCCACCATGCCCGGATACTTCATTCTACTTTATAAACAAACAAGCAACAGCAAAAACAGAGCCCGAGGCTGGGTAGATAGCTCAGTGTGCAACTTGTTTGGCGTAAGGACCTGAGTTCAATCCTCAGAATCTACTCTTTAAAAGGCTGCACAGGTTGGCTCTTCCCTGTATTAATGTATACAGTAAGACTGTATTGTTGAAGACACCACACACTGTGGCCGCAGGACATAGGGGAACTGATCTTAAACCAACCAGGAAAACTCCTCCCTGGTGGACAGCTGTTGTACCACTGGGGGGGGGGGCACTCTGAATGATACTGGGAAAGAAAATATATCAACAGTCTTACCCAGGTCTGGACTCTGCACTCTACAATACTGACCTGCCAGGCAAGCTGTGCCCACTGGTGCAGCCGTGGGCATAGGTGTTAAAGAGTAATCAACCACTTTTGGATTTAAGACCTTCTCCAGAGGATGGAATTTCATGCCTGATACTATAATGACTAGGCTAATGGTTGTCCCTAGGGTAGAACATGCTTACTGTTATTTTGCTGAATGGTTACTATGTCAAATCGCCTCATATATATTTATCTTTATATCCATATTCTGGACTACAGTCAGCCTTGGCCAGAGAAGCTTCTTTCCATAGTGCTGAGGTCCGCTCTGCCCCACACTTTGGCTAAGTGCTCTGGTCAAGAGAGAGAGAGAGTGGTGGATGAAGGGGCAAGAGACACAAAGAATGGAGACAAGACAGAGTGTGTGACCAAGTCTCATTTCTCATTTATTGTCTCTCTTATTGTCTCCCCTCTATTGTCTCTTATTATCTCCTCCTCTCTTATTGACTCCTTCTTATCGTCCTCTCCTACTGCAAGGAAATCCTGGGTATTTATAAGCACAAGCAGGGGAACACAGCTGAAGACTTTTTACCACGTGCACCATGCAGTTGGGGGTCACTAAACAGCAAAACAAGATATGTGGGATAAACAAGATGTTTATCAGAGTGTGCTCAGCTGTTGTAGGCTGTTGAAAAACAAGTCTCTTGTCAGGGTATATGGCTCAAGGTGGCTGCAAAGATGATAGCCGCTTTCTGCTAAAAGTCGGCTCCCAACACCATAGTGGGCAGAAAAAAAAAAAGCTGATATATAGATGTGGTCCAAGTGCAGAGAACAAGAGACTGGGTGCCAAGCTCAAAGTGGGGTGTATTAGTCAGGGTTCTCTAGAGTCACAGAACTTATGGGAAGTCTCTATATAGTAAGGGAGTTTGTTATGATGACTTACAGTCTGTAGTCCAACTCCCCAACAGTGATCAGCCGTGAATGGGAGTCCAAGGATCTAGTAGTTGCTCAGTCCCACAAGGCTGGTAGATTCCAACAGACGTGCTGGCAAGTAAATGCAAGCAGGTGAAGAAGAGCAAAACTTCTTTCTCAATGTCCTTATGTAGGTCTGCAGCAGAAGGTGTGGTCCAGATTAAAATTGTTTGCCACCACGGCTGGATATGGGACTTGCTTTGTTCCAGGCTGACCTTGAACTCAGAGATCTCCTTGCCTTAGTCTCCTGGGATTCATAGCCACTGTGCTTCAAGATCTCCATGCCAAGATCCAGGTCAGAAACTTGTATCTCCCAACCTCAAGATCTGGATCACAGGTGAGCCTTCCAATTCTGGATTGTAGTTCATTCCAGATATAGCTATTACATGGGCTGTCTTCATCGATGTCCCCCATGACCACCTAGGCTCCTGGGAAATCACAGAAGCAAATAGAAATAATTCAAGAGCAGAGGGCTGGAAAGGATGTGTGAACTGCTGTCGTCTGTACACCACACACTATTGTCCTAATGAACGTATGATAGCTGGGGTTACCCAAACAAGATCAGTCCTGCTAAAATTCTGGCATAAATGGGGAAGGCTCTCTCTGGGCTCCACCCCTTACAGAGGAGCTGTTGGCAGTTGGTTGGTGTTGGGGAAGGAAGAATCATTCATTTTTTGAGTGTATTGCAACTGGGAGATTTCTCCTGCTCCAGTGGGTGACCACCAACCCTTACATATGAGGATAGCACTGATTGCACATAGTGAATTATAAAAATACAAAGGATGTAAATTTCAGAGGGGGTCCTGTTGGAGGGGAAAATGGAGACAGACATAATCATGTTTCATTGTATGCATGTGATTCCCAAAACAAAAATAATAATAATGTGTACATATTTAAAGACAGGTGTGGTCCAGTCAGATGACTTAGTAGGTAAAGGCAATTGTCCCCAAAACTGGTGGCCCAAGTTTGATTCTCAGAACCCACAGGTTGTTCTCTGATCTACACACACACACACACACACACACACACACACACACACACACACTTTAAAACACACAAAGAGAACATGTTAAATAGAGCCTGCGGCAGCTGTCACATGTCTGCCAATCCTTGAGCGATGCTCTTCATCACACTGACTGCCTTCATTTCCCACCCTGGCTCGACAGCAGGTTTAAATGTCAGAGGCAAATAACAGATTGGAAGGCTGAGTCATAACAATGGAGGAACGAGGAAAAAAAAAATATTAGCAGCTACAAACCCAAATCCCCACACCTCTGCCATGCCTTCTCTAACTGAACAGCGCAAAGCAGGTGTGGGGTTTTGTTGGGAAAACATCCCAAGAGCTGGAGACCCTGAGGAGGGAGACCGGGAGGGATTCGGACAGCCGGAGATGAGCCCCACCTGTTACACGCATGCAGCCATTGCACTTTCTCCAGGTTGCTCGAAGAGGCTGAGGACCACTGTGTATCGAAGACTCCCAAGTCATGTTTATTTCTAGTGTGATACGTTTCTCATTTTACACGATTTAAGAGGGATTCAGAACAGGTTGTCCTCATAAGCTGGGAAGCCAGGGTATACACGGGCTTTGTGTAGCCAGTAGCCTGCTCTATCTGGAATGCCTGGGTGTGCTGCTCATTGCAAACAGCCCTCTGCGGCAAGGAGAAGGCTCGACAAAAGCATCAAGGCCTGTCTCCACAGGGCATTGCCAACCATTGTTTAATGAATTTAGGAACAGACATTCGTGGTGAGTGGGTTGGGTTCTCATGTGTCCTGTAGGAGAGCGATTCAATTCACACACATGCTACTGGCACACCAGGAGGTATGGGAATGGTGGTAGCTGTCTGGCTTACAAAGTAGGCTGGGTCCCACTCTCTCTACCTCTGCAGGCATTGCAAAAGCTGAATGACCCCCATGACCCCCATACCCCTAGCGTCACCCCAGCTTCTCTTGCATGAGCTCAGATACAGTCCTTTAGTAGGGGACTCCATAATGCCTGCAGTCCCCTCTTCCCAGACTAATAGACACTGCCACCCTGCCACCCCATAGAAAGCACTGTGAGGCTCTAGCTAGCAGGCTTCTCACCTGAGAAAGATGGGGAGATTTATATGGATGCTGGTGGTCTTGCATGTCTTCCCTCACCCCCTTTCTTGCATTCTGTTGAGGAATCAGCCTGGCTATAGGCTCCTTATGAAACTCTCCTCCTCAGACACCTATAAAAACTGGACTCCCCAACTCTGCCATGTGGTCCTGATTCCTCTTCAGAACCCTGTCTATACTGTATGTCTGTGACTCTGGACCTGAACTCCCCTCAGAGCCCCAGTCATGTTGCCTGCCTGCCTGCCTGCCTGCCTGCCTGCCTGCCTGTCTGTCTGTCCATGGCTTCCATTGCTCTTCTAATAGACCTGTTTATCATCAATAATACATCTCAGTGTCTCTCTTGAGCCCCACATCTAAGATCTTTCAGTATGCACAATGGATGGTCCCATTTCATACAGTCTGGACACATGCTCCTGTGACTCACCCCTCATCCGTGTTCTGTGAGACCAATAAACTTGCACAGAACCACTGCCCCTGTCTGTCCTTGGTGCCCTATCTGTGGTAAATACACATCTAGCTGCATCTCCCAGGGGAAGCTAATGCACCAGTGACTAAGGCTGGGACTGAGAGGCCAGTGGGAGGTCACGGGAGGGTAAGAGGACTGTCACTTTGCTTTTTTTTTCCCTCTGGATTTAGGACAGCACCATGGTTCCTCTAACAGCATACAGCAATTACTTTTGTAAATTGCCACCCATTATAAAGCACCTTTAGATAAGAGTGCTATTGAAATGTGTTAAAATGCTGGCTTTAACATCACATAATTAATAGTTCAAAAGCCTAGATGTCTAACAAAAGAGAAGGAGAGAAAGCTACGTTTTTCTGAGCCACGGAAATGAATCTAATCTCTGTAGCCAGTGAACGAAAGAGGAAAGGGTGTGAGGTCCCAGGAGGTCAGAGAATAAATCTCGTGTTTGGAATTTAACAAGTGGGAATGCCAGTACAGTGTGCTGACAGCTTAGACAGCTTCAGAGTCACCAAGGTGTCAAGTGTAGACTGACTTACATAATTATGTGACAATTAAGAGAAATTTAAATCCAGGCAAGGTAGTATATACATGTAATTGAGCACCTCAGAGTCAGAGACAGGTAAGCTCAAGGCCAGCCTGGGCTACATAGTGAAATCCTGCTTCAAACTCACCCTCCCTCCTCTGACACACACACACACACACACACACACACACACACACACACACACATACACACACACACACACACACACACACACACACACACACACGGAAACAACACAAGATCATATGCTAAAAGACTTACTGAAAACGGAGGTTTGTGGCATTATGCTGCTTGTTGTGATGGTTACTTGTAATTATGTCAACTTGACACAGTCTACAATCACCTGAGAAGGGGGTCTTCAGTGAGGAATTGTCTAGATCAGGTTGACCTATGAGTATACCTGTGTGTGGCGGAGTTGTCTTGATTATATTGAGGCAAGAAGCCCCACCCACTGTGGAGGCACCATTACCTAGGCGGGGGACATGATAATGGAGAAAATGAGCTGAGTGCAAATACGCATGCATCCATTGCTCTGGTCTGACCCTGAATGTCATGTGACCAGTCCTCGACTGCACCTCCCCAGTGTCTTCCCCATTGTGATGACTAGCACCTGGACCTGTGAGCTGAAATTCACTCTTTCTTAAGTTGCTTTTGTCAGGATATTTTATTACAGTGACATGAAAAGAAACTAAGACATTTACCTGTCTAGAAGACAGAATCCCCGTACATGTCTGTGTTACAAACAGTAAGGCTGCTGTTGCCAGTTGATACATATTTCAATTATATATGTACTAAGTCGCCTTAATCTGTAAACCAGTAAAATGCCAGAAGACCAATTTCCATTATTTTTCCTTTTGTAATAAATGAGATCATCACCCTGTCTCAAAAGCCAGATCCTCCAGGACTTATACCCAGCTGAAGTACTGAGAATGGTGAGTTTCTCCATGAGGCTGTTGACTGATACAGTTCCCTTGCCCTGTATAAGTTACTGCTGCCTAAATGTTACCATCCTAATCCTAATGTGGTAGCCTTCCCGCAACGGAAGTCTAGGTAGGAACTGTTGCTCACAGTGGGGTTCATCGGTATTTACACGGGTGGCCAAGTGGAGCACACAGCCAGACCTCTGCCATTGCAGGCTAAGACTCCACCCAGCTGAGGCCTTTGACTCTTTCCTTCCCCTGCCTCACCTAGGTTTCATGTGTGAGTCAATGGTACATGTAGGATAAGACCATCTCCTGTTCTGATCACATAAACAACAAAATGGGGGCGTACTCAAGGTTCTCTCAAGGCCACCGCTGCCCCTGGTACTGAAGTCTCTGTTTCTGTGTTTACAGACACATCAGTTTCAGCCTTTGAATGTTTATTTGGTTTGTTCCTTTTTTTTTTTTTTTTTAAGGGTTTCGTGGTGTTTTAATTGTATGTGTGTTGGGGGTTGGGGGGGGTGTACATGTGAGCACAGGAGGTGCCTACAGAGGCCAGAAGAGGGTGTCTGCTACCCTGGAGCTGGAGTTGCCTGTAGCTGTGAGCTGTCCAGTTGTTCTTGGGAAAACAGACTTGGGTCCTCCAGAAGAGCAGGAAGCTCTGTGAACTGCTGAGCCATCTCTCCAGCCCCTTGTCCTAGAATCTGACAAAGTGTTCCAGGAACATAATTTTCTGCCCCATACTGAGGATCAGGCTGCTCCCCAAACTTCTGTGGAAACAGAGAGGGCACAGGAACTTAGATTTAACACTCCCAGTTCTGAGGATGTTCTGTGTGTTTGTAGGAGGCTAATTGAACCTGCTCTTTTGTCCCAGATTTTCAAACCAGAGAAATATTTCTTTCACTCTATGGACACGATTATGTATTCACCTTTCCTTTTCAGGAAAAAGCCTGGAAGTGCTTTCTATGAATTCCCTGTTTGCAACAGAGTCCACTAAGGACTTTTAAATATGGTAAACTTCCATATTTTATTAATATCTTCCTATTTGGGGGGGCTAGAATCTTCAAGAGCAGGAAAGGTTTCATCTTCCTAAGCTTCCTGGTGATTCTGATGAGTGTACTCATTGGGAAGGTAGAGCTTTGAGGAGCCCTCTCCAGTGCTTCTCTCTCCCCTCTCTCAGCCCTTCAAAAATGGCTGTCAGTCTGTGCGGTCCAAGTGTTTCATGCATTAAAAGGTCTTCCCTTCCGTGGAGTCCTTCTTATGCATTTAGCATCTTCAAATATCTTCCATTTTCAACAGTGAAGATGTAGGGAGACGGCTTAGCCAGGAACATGCTTGCCTCACAAGCATGAGGAGCCAAGTTCAAGCCACAGAACCCATGTAAAAATGCTGAGCATGATGGTGTGTGTTCATAATTCCTGAATTACACAGGTAGAGACAAGTGAGGATCCCTGGGACTTACTGATTAGCCAGCTCAGACTACTTGGCAAACTCCTGGTCCGGAGAGACTCTGTCTCAATAAACAAGGTGGGTGGCCTCTGAGAAAGACATAGGAGGTTGACATCTGGCCTCCACAAGCATATAATCGAATATATGTGTGCACTTGCACGCACACACACACAGACACATACAGACAGACACACACACAGAGACACAGATGCACACACATACACACACAGACACAGACACACAGACACATACACACACAGACACAGACACATACACACAGACACACACATATACACACAGGCACACACAGAGACACATACACACACATACACATACAGATAGATACACACAGACACATACAGACACACACAAACACACACAAACACAGACACACAAACACACACAGACACACACACAGACACAGACACACAGACACATACACACAGACACACATATACACACACATACAAAGACACACACACACACACACACACACACACACACCTGGAAACTGCACACCTGGAAACTGTATCTCCTCCAGCAAAGTCTATCTGACCACAGGCAGATGACTCTCCTGGCTCCCTTTTTCCCAGCTCAGCCCCCCACTTCAGCCCTCCACTCCAGCTGCACACTTCTTAATTATACTCTGTCCTGGCTTCTTGGCAGCACTGCCTCCAGCCTGTTCAGTCCTCTTGAGACCCTGCTTCCTTGGTCTTTGGGACACCATGACTTTTCGTGAACACTGCCTCTCAAGAGAGGATGTGTCTAATTCTGTAGAGACTTGATGCCCCTTCTCAGAAGCAAAGGGCAGGGGGAGTGGGAGGGGGAAATCACTCTATGGGGGGTACTTGGAAGGGGGCAACATTTGGGGATATAAATTAATAATAATAAATTATTTTAAAAAGAGTTACACTTCTTTTCCCAGTTCACTCTTGTGTGTGTGTGTGTCTGTCTGTCTGTCTCTCTCTCTCTCTCTCTCTCTCTCTCTATGTGTGTGTGTATGTGTGTGTGTGTGTGATATTTTAAGTGCCTTTCCTTTTTATTTTTAAGATTTTCGAGTACATTTAAGAGCAAAGAGAACAGTATAATTGAAGCAGGAGTTAGTTGCCCTGGGCAGTAAGGGCTGACCCCCTCATGGGTCATAAGCTGTTTAGCACCTAAGACCCCTGTCTCGGATGGACAAGTAACACTTCATCTCCCTAGCCACCCTCTGGGTTAAGGGAACTTGTATAGGGTGTATGTATTCCTCACTGGCTTGACCCATGGTGTGTTCAAAGACAATCAATCTCTATAAAGACTACCCCAGTCTTCACTTCTTCCCTCCATATGATCTACAAAACTCCCTGGGGCAGCTGATTAGATAACAGCTGCATCTGAGTTCTCCATGGGAATTAAGAATTTTCTTTCAGAATGGACTTAGCTATATGATCACAGATTACCGAATAGAAAAGGTAGGGTGGGGCTGGAGGGATGGCATAGTGGTTAAGAGAGCTTGCCGCTCTTGCAGAGGACCTGAGTTCAGTTCCTAGCACCGTGTTGGAAAGTTCACAATCATCTGTGGTTCCAGTTGCAGGGGAGCTGACGCCTGCCTCTGACATTTGTGTCCACCCACATTCATGTTCACATGTCCACACATAGACACACAGAGACATACACACAATTAAAAATAAAATAAAACTTTTTATAAGGAAAAAATGAAAAGTTATTTTTTATTCTTTTCCTTTTTTTCAGAATGCAAGTAGAATTTTCTGAAGTTTAAAGATGAACTTCAAAAATTGTCAATAATTTTAAGAGCTCAGGACTAAGTATAGTCGACACTTACTGGTCCCGGAGATGGTCTGGATTAATGGACTCATCAATCAGCTCTGGCTTGTGGCAATGTCTTCATGTCACCAGTAGGGTCGTTTTGACACGACTCCAGGAGTCTCGGACAATCTCCCTTACTAGAATCTGACAAAGTGTTCCAGGAACATAATTTTCTGCCCCATACTGAGGACCAGGCTGCTCCCCAAACTGCTGTGGAAACAGAGAGGGCACAGGAACTTAGATTTAACACTCCCAGTTCTGAGGATGTTCGTTAACCACACCTACCTCCCAGGACTTGCAGAAATCTCATTTTGACAGAATTATAATGAGCCCTTGGTGAGTCTCAAAAAAAAAAAAAAAAAAAAAAAAAAAAAAAAAAAAAAAACCACCATTGCATCAACGCAATCATGACAGTACACACATATCAGTGCTCTCTCATGTTAAATATCACTCTTTCCCACAGGATGTATCCCACTAACAACATGGGTTTTGTGTTTTAAAGTCACTTGGATCCATGAGGACCTGACACCAACTAGATTCACAGTTGCAATTTTGGTTATTAAGGACTCTTAAATTTTCGGGTGTATGTGTGTGCGAGTTTATGTATGAATGTAGAAGCCACCAGATGGCCAGATGGCTGTGATTGTCATTCCTTATGTGATTTCCATCTTGATTTTTACAGATAGAGTCTCTCACTAGCATGGAACTCACCCAACAGGCTGGGCTAGCTGGCCAATGAACCCTAAGGATCCTCCTGTCTTTTCCTCCTCAAAGCTGGGATTATTACAAAGATACACTGCTATGCCCAGCTTCCTTCCTTCCTTTCTTTGTTCCTTCCTTCCTTCTTTCCTTCCTTCCTTTCTTTTTCTTTCTTCCTTTCTTTCTCTTTCTTTCTCTTTTTAAACTTGGGTCCCGGGAATTGAACTGAAGTCCTTATGCTTGCAAGGCAAGTACCTTACAGCCTAGCCGTCTCCTCAGCCTGGAGTTAACTTTTCTTAATTTTAATTCTGTTTTATCTTCCTTTTCACAACTTTAAAATTTTTATTATTTCTATATGCATTGGTTTGTTTGCCTGCATGTATTTGCCTGAGTATGTCAGATCTCCTGGAACTGGAGTTACAGATAGTTGTGAGCTGCCCTGTGGGTGCTGAGAATTAAACCCGGGCCCTCTAGAAGAGCAGCCAGTACTCTTAACTGCTGAGCTATTTCTCCAACCCCTGTTTTCAACTTTCTTAGTTGACTTTCTTAATGGAAGGGTCTCAACTCTCCTGTTTGGGAATCATGTTAGCTATACCACACAACTGGCTCTCTATGTCTGATAAACAGGAATCTTTAGGGAGATGGGCTTAGGTTCTGGATCCTAACATCAAGTTTAGATCAGAATGTTCATGAGAGGATTACGTGAGATAGACACACACACCCTTGGACTTCTAGTGGCCAGTGACAAAGTGAGTCATGAGTCCCTGCTGTCTTCCTCCATGAGTGGTACCAGCCTTATCTCAGGCATCTCACCGACAGGGTCTTTTTTATATAGTCATGAGCTGAAGAGATTGAGAGAGATTGTCTTCCTCTACTGTCATGGCTAATCTTGATTAACAGATTGATGGGGACCTAGACACCATGGAACAGACCTCTAGGTGTGCCTGTAGGGCAGTTTCTACAGTGAATAGATGGAGGAGGGAAGATCTGCCCTAAATGGGGATGACACTGTTCTGTGGGAAAGCGACTAAGCACCAATATCCTTCCTTTACTTCTTGACTTCAGAGGTCATATGATCAGCCCACCTCATGCTCCCACCATTGTGCCTCTCTTCCATGATGGACTGTAACCCCTCAAAACCATGAGCCCAAATCACCTCTTCCTTCTCACGTGACGTTAGTCATGTCTTTGTCACAACAATGAGAAGAGCAACAGATGAAGCAAGATATTCCAGTGGAGCTTGGGGACCACAGCCTGCAGTGTTGACATCTCTGGCTGTCCTTGTCTCATGGCTCCACAGGCTCATCCAGGATAGCTGCATCAACTCCAGGGCCCCAAGACGCACGACTACAGAGTCACTGGATCTCATGACTGACATCCACAACCACCTCCAGAGGTTCTGTCAACAGTTATCTCTTGGCTACAAGCTTTGGATTTCTCCAGATGCTCTGCAAACCCACATCATTCTAGAGCAGAGGATGAGGCTCTCTTCTCTCTGTGCTGACTCATCATTCACTGCTCCCACTCGAGACCGTGTGGGATCCACTAGATCTCCAGATTTGATCCATATGTGGCAAGGACTTCATTTCCTTTGACTTGGACTTTTCTCAGGAACATCTAATAACATTTTACATCCCAAATACACGATAAGCACTAATTTTCATCTGAAATCCTTTCTGAGCTCGTTGCTGTTCCAATAGGAGGCAGAACATTCTCAAGAGACACCTGCACTTTGCCTTTGAGAACCAGACTATCTAAAGAAGCCCCCAGAAAATGGGATTTTCTCAGGAACCGTAAGCTGGGAGAAGGAAAACCTGTAGCCTGGTGGCAGCCAGAAGAATTCGTCTCCCAGGAAGAGATGTCACACAGTTCTGACAGCTTGGGAGACAGACAGGAGCTGACGGTGGTGGGCTGGTGATGAGCAGGGCTACACCTTGACTCGGACTGCTTAGCAATGCACACTTCTTGCCCTTTATGTAAACTTAAACCTCAGGGTTGGGTGTGATAGTTCACACCTTTAATCTCAGCACATGGGAGACAGAAGGAGATGAGAAGCTTTGAGTTTGAGGCCAACCTGATCTATGCAGGACAGCCAGGGCTACACAAAGAAATCTTGTCTGAGAGAGAGAGAAAGGGGGAGAGATAGATAAACATAACCTCATGTCAACCCGTCAGAGGGACTTGGGAATCACTGGATCACTTTGTTTCCCTTCTCAGTGCAACCAGACTGCGTGATCCTCTTCCTCTGCTTCCCCATCTCCTACTCTTTAATTGCAGTCTGGAGGATAGACAGAGAGCCCAGCTTGTTGGGACTACCAGTTCCCAGGCTATGATCCTAGCAACTCCAGGAACAGGCTCTGCTGTTTAGTGGCAATGTGACTTTAGCCATTCCACTCTGCTACTTAAAGGCATTTGACTTGCACCGACTTGCTCTGCTTTCCTGATAATTTGTTTTTTTTTTTTTTTTTCTTGATCTGAAAATTGAGGCCGAGCAATTCCTTTCACAGGCCTGACTGTGAAGACATGCTTAGAAATAGGCTAGTCAAGATGTCAGGCAGAGAGAAGACACTCTCCAATTATCAATGCTCTCCCTTGACACTGACCTCAAGAAGTAGACACCTGTCACAGATGAGAGAACGAAGACTCAAACAGGGAAAGGAGTATCACCAGTCCCCGCATGGGAATGGCCCTGACTTGTGGAGAATGTAAGAGGGTGAAGTAAGATTCATAAAGTAGCTGGGCAGTGGTGGCGCACACCTTTAATCCCAGCACTTGGGAGGCAGAGACAGGTGGATTTCTGAGTTCGAGGCCAGCCTGGTCTACAGAGTGAGTTCCAGGACAGCCAGGACACAGAGAAATCCTGTCTCGAAAAAAAAAAAAAAAAAAAAAAAAGAAAAGAAAAAAAGAAAAAAAAAGATTCATAAAGTAACTAAGCTGGGTCAGACATGCATTGTAATAGCTTTTTTAAAGGAAAGATTCATTTATCTTTATTTTATGTGTATGAATATTTTTCTGTGTGTCTGTCATTGCCACATGCATGCCTGGTGCCCATGGGGGCCAAAAGGGGGTATAAGACCCCTAGAACCAAAATTACAGATGGTTGTGGGTTTGGAGAATTGAGCCTGGGTTGTCTGAAAGAGCAGCTGGTTCTCAGAATGGTCGGTACATCTCTATAGCCCCAGTTAAAGCCTTTTAAATCAAGCTGTTGGGCTTGGACTGCCACTCAATTAGTAGGGTACTTGCAGGGCATACACAAAGCCCTAGATATGATCCCAGGACCAGATAAACTAGATTCGATGGTACATGCTTGTAACCCCAGCATCTGGAGGGCAGAGGAAGGAGAATAAAACTTCAAGGCCATCCTCTGTTACATAGCAAGTTCAAGGTCAGCGTAGGGCTGCATAAGACCCTAGCACAGGAAAATGAACTAAGGTAACCAAATAGTAAAGCTGGTAACGGCAAGCAATGACTTCTGTCTCTGTGTTCACTGTATATCTCATATATCTAGAATAGCAGCTGCTGTCCTGTGAGAGCACATATTTGTTGGTGAAATAATAATTGACTTCCTCTTCTCATCTCCAGTATTTTATCCACCATTGACCTAATATTGAGAAAGTTTTGCTTTTCAGACATCTTTCTATCTTTGGTGTATACAAAGCTTAGTTTCATCGGATACAAGAACTATTTCAGGCACGCTTAGACATGTCTCCTGCCCGGTATAGTGACAGAATCATGTAATAACAAATACAGAAATCCATCTGGATTAAAACAGGAAATTTCATGAGAGATGCTATGAGGCCTGTATGGGAAGGAGCTGGGGCGGGGGTTGGGAGGAAGCCCGGTTTGAATAGCATTTCTTCAAATAACATCTCTGAATTGACAAGAGAAGGATCTAGAAATGAATTTCAGATTGGTTCATAGCAGGTGAAAAGGCAGGAGGGAGAGAGAACAAGAAAATTAGAAACAGCAGGGATAGAGCTGCAGCTGACACAGAACAGATATCTTGGCGCAGGCTGGCATGGAACAGAACTAGGCCATCAAGATATCAGCTAAAGGCACGAAGGACAGATGGAATCAAGCTGGTGCCAGCGGAGGTGAATGAAACCTGAAGGGGGAGAGACAGACAGACAGAGACAGACAGACAGAGACAGACAGAAACAGAAGCAGAGACAAACAAAAAGAGACAGCATGTGTTCATGTGTGTGACAGAGAGACAGAGAGAGTATGTTTATCTCTGTGTGTATGTGTGTATGTATGTGTGTGTGGGTGGGTTCATGTGTGTGTAAATACACATGGAGACCAGAGATCATTATCAGGTGTCTTTTTCTATCATTCTCCACTTGTTTTTTTTAAGACAGGGTTTCTCACTGAACATGGATCTCATTGTTCTGCTAGAAAGGTGGAGCAGAAAGTCTCTGAGATCTTCTAGTCTCCATTTCCCTAACTTTCAAAATAAGGGTTCTGCCACTTCATCTTACTTTTAAAAAGTATCCTTTGGGAATTTAAACTCAGATCCATAGGCTGGCACAGAAAGTAGGCATGGCCTAGAGGCAGGAACCTGACATTTGATAGGTGACTGCGCAGTCAGACCTGTTCACGGGGCCCCAGCACTCATCAGCATGGGTGCTGTTTTGCTGTGTGCTCAGTACTGCAGGGCATGGCCTCTGGGCCTCTCTCACTAATATGCACATGAAGGGTATACATAGTGAAGTCTTCTTACTTTCATCAGCATGCTACTTCCCCTAGATATCTTAAAGGAACAAATAAGTTATAGATTATGGTATCTTTGAGATGCCTAACTCCAGGTAGTGTCTAAGGACCTTAAAACTCTCTGGAAGAATGCACAGTGTCAATGACAGGACCCATTGAGAAAAATATCTGCTTTGTGGATGAATGAAGACGGGTGTGTCAGTTCTTCAAAGATGAGGGGGAGAAAAGTCTCACTGTCGCCAGTTCAGCATGGGACAGTACATGATCTGTGAGAACCTTCAGCCAGTCGAAAGGTAAAAGAAAATGTAAACAGGTGCGTTAATTCTCCAAACTAAGGCCTGCCTGGTGAAAGAGCCGCTCTGTGACGTTTCATTAGTTACATTTGTTACATTAGTTGCATTCATTAGTTACATTCATGTATTCATTCAGGAGGGAAACACACACAGTGTCTGGTTCAAAGAGAAAACCACTGCCCACAGCACCTGATTCAGCTGCCAAAGTCCCCAGGTCATGTGCATGTAAGAAACTGGGATGGAGCCTATTGACTGTCACCCAGACCTGATCAAGTCTCATCTGGTAGACAGGCCTCTGAGCATGCCTAGGAGGGGGTTTCTAGATTATATTGATTAAGGTAGGAAACCCCACCCTAACTGTGGGTGGCTTTATGCCATGGGCTGGGGGAGATGGGCTGAATAAAAAGGAGAATGAGAGCTAAGTACCAGCGCTCATCTCTGCTTCCTGAGTGAAGATGCCATGTGCCTCCCTCTCCTACCACCACGCCCTCCATGCTATAATGAGCCATGGCCTGGAAATGTGAGCCAGGTCAAACCCTTCCTTAAGTTGCTTGTGTTGGGTGTTTTATCACAGCATTGAGATAAGTAATTAGTATAGAGACTCACCCAGGGGAGGAGCCCACCTGGAAGACCCTGAGCTTACTCAAGCAACTCCTTCCTCTCTCCTTTCCTGTTTGGTATTGAGGGAAGCCAGGGAGAGAGAGGTGTCAATTTTGGAAAGTAAAGAGAAAGTCTATTTTCTGGGATCCCAGCCATTCAGTCTTGCTTTAGTCCAGGATGGCAGGGTCCTGCTAAGACATGATTAAGCAGGAATATTAAGATACAAATGGAGCGGGGGTTCATAGCAAGAAAGAGCTGCCATGTTTTAATAGTTGATGCTGTACTGATTCTCTCTGATCACGCCTGTCTTGAAACACCTCAGTCCCTGTTGTATTTGCACCGTCTCGACTCCTCACACATTTTTGTTTGCTGCATTCCTGGTTATCTGCTTGTTCCCACCAGGGGCCTGTGTATCTGCAAAGACTCCCTCCTGAAACCGCAAGGGCCTAGGGTGCACCAATGGACTCCTTTTCTTTTTCTGTCTTCCGATCCTTAGGGCTATCTGATGGATGCTCTGATGATTTTGCCCTTCCTGAGAGTGGAGGCATGTGGTGTCTATTCCATTTTGAGGAAATAAACTAAAATCCTGAAGTGGTAGATGGACCCTATGATATCCACCAGAACCAGATCTAAAACTGTTGGAAGGAACGTGTGCTGTGGACTGGAGACTGGATTCAGCTACGCACAGAAGCACCAATCTCCACCTCAGGACTGCCCTCCCACAGGAAAGCAAAACAATGTAGAAAATCCAAGACACCAGGGTGCTCCAGAAGCAGCAGCATTAAGTAATTATGAATACTATTCTCCAAGGTTTCTCTTCAAACTGTCATTTTAGGGACATGGGGCTGAGGAATGGTGTGAAATTTTAATGAAGCCAGTGAGACTATTATTGAAGAATCAGTGGGCTACATGATAATGCACAGCTCTGGCTCTCCCAGATGTGATTCCATCTCTTCTTGATGGGTCAAAAGGCACTCAAGGGCTGGGGAGAGGTCTCAGTGGTGAACTGCCTGCGGTCCATGCATGAGAACCTGAATTTGGCTCAGTAAAAGCTGGGTGTGGGAGCACACTTCTAGAATGGCAGCACTGGGGGATGGAGACAGGCGGGGCCATGGGATTTGCTGGCAGCAAGCCTAGGTAAATTAATGAGGTCCAGATCTGGTGAAAGATCTTGTCTCCAAAGAACAACTGAGGAAGATGCCCAAAGCTAACTGGATTCTACTTGCACAGCATAAATGTGTGCCTGCACTCATACATGCATATACCACATGCACACATGCATACACTTACATGCGCACATTGACACACAATGCCACACATACATTCACACATACACACACCACATATACACAGAGACCACTCACACAAACATACACACACACATCACATACAGAGACACCACACACATATATATACACACATACACCACATACATACACACCACATACACACAGAGACCACACACATGCACACATACACACATCACATGCATACATATGTACACACACAGATCACACAGGCACACACACATACATATACATACACCACATACACACGTATGTGTATATGTCATCTCCTCCTCTTCCTCCTTCTCCTTGTCCTAGCAGAGATGTCCTGGACATTATTATCATTGTGCGGCAAGAGTTATGGAAAATAATTTCCCATTTAACAGCTAGTTTGTTATTTCCTGGACAGATGAGGTCACAAACAGCAGCATTTAAATGCTGACAACACACAAGAAACATCGTTGTAAATTTCTGTGGGGAAAAGAAATCTCTCTTGTGGTAGCTGATTTTAAAATAATCTTCATTTTTATAGGTTTCCCCCTATAAAAATGGAGCACAGGTTCTCCTATAGACCACAGGGGCAACTACTACCATTTGCTTTCTCAGCAATGCCGTCAGTACGGGACATGGTCTCAAGGGTGCCTGAGGTACAGATAATTTTGGAAATGGGTACATTTGTGTACGCCTATTAGAGGGCATGTGCCTGGGTGTGGTGTGCTTGTGTTGGTGTGTGAATGTATGCACACGTGTGTTGGTGCATGCATGTGTGTGCGCTGCATCTGGAGTTCAGAGGACAACTTCATATGTCAGTCCTTAGGCAACAACACCCCTGTTCTTTTGAACCAGGGTCTCTCACTGGCCAGGACTTTGTCAAGCAAGACAGGCTACTGACCAGCAAGCCCTAGACCCACTTGTTTAAGCTTCCCAAGCACTGGTGTTACACATGTGCAAGCAGACCTGGATATTTACACAGATCCTGGGGCTTGAACTTGGGTCCTAATGCTTGTGTGGCAAACACTTTACCAACTGAGATATCTCTCCATCCCAGAAATGGATAATATATTTGACAAATAACTTGGCCAGTTAAATGCTGCAGAATAAAACAAACAAATAGAAAATGGCCTACAGGATATGGAGAAAATATCCATAGTTGCAATTAGGTCTGTAATTAGCCATCATTCTACAAAATAAGCCTCCTGGAACAAAGACTAGCCACCCAGGAACACATTAGAATGACACAGGTGTCAGGTTGGAAAGTCTGTAGTGTGAGAATCCAGGCCACAGTTACGCATAGGAGCCCTTTTCACAGATACACTGTGAGGCCTAAGCTAACAGACTTCCGGGTTCTATGGTCTCTCACCTGCAGAGAAAGTTAAACCTAAGGGACTACTAGTGGATGGACATCCTGCTCCCTACCCACTCCTGCCTGAGAACCAGGCAGCCCGGCTGTAGGCTTGTGTCATGGGCCCTCCCCAGTCCTCAGAAAAGCTATAAGACAGGAACCCACTTCCACCACTAAAACCTTGATTTCCTCTCTTCAGGGGCCCAGCCATGCTGTCTGTCTCTGGTTGGGGCCTGAACTTTCTTCCAAATCCTCATTTTGCTGTTGTCTGTCTGTCTATCTATGTCATAAATAACTCTTCTAATAAACTCCACAGCCTCAAAAACCATCCCAGTGTCTCTCTTCTGTGAAGGGTCAGGCATATAATGTGACAGCCATTGTGTTAAATAATTCTTCCACCCACAAGGCATCTAGACTCTGAGGACACAAAAGGGCTTTCCTGAATCCCACACTCAGAATGTAGCTCAAGTGACAGAGCCACAGGTGTCCCCTCTGCTGGCTCTTAGACTTTGTCTATACCTGGTCTTATTAAATGTCCTGATATCCGAGATACACCAATGACTTGTTACTGTATAGTATCTATCCTGACATCCCAGATACACTAATGACTTGTTACTGTATAGTATCTATCCTGATGTCCCAGATACACCAATGAACTGTTACTGTATAGTATCTCTAAAGTGAGGCATACATAGACAATGTACATCAGACGTAATAAACCACAGGATTACAATCTGCCGTTTTATTGATTTCAGATTCTAAATGTAGAATTCTCAGATTAACCTGACATAATCTGTTCAGGGGAGGGGGGCACTGCCGTTGTGCTTTAGTGTGAGGTGGGTAGAAATGGCGGCATGTCTTCCAGACCAAATCGATTCACCTTCTCACCAACTCTCCCTCACTTGTTGTCTGGTCCTACTCCATCAAAAGAGGGTAGAAATGTATACAGAAACAGAATATCATACTGATTTTCTCTTGAGTTTGTTATGCCTCCTATCTTGTTGTGGCAATTCTGGGTTCTTTAGTATAAAGAGAAATCAAAAAGAAAAAAAATACCTCTTATCTTGGCTTAAGAAGTACAGGGATATCTGGTAGCCTACACATATGTACAGAATATAAACATATTTATATGTTCTATGTACACAGTGGATGGTGGCCTATTCATTATAAATACAATTAATTTAGACTCTACAAAAATAATCATTTTGGATAGGCACATGCAAGCCAGGACACTTAAACATATTTATAAAATACATTTCTATAGACTTTTTTTGTTTGTAAATATAAATGTTGCTGCTTAGCCGTAGGCAAAATGATTGGAATGCAAACCCAGAGTCCCCAGTTACATATAAAATCTGCCTCCACCCACTGCAGTACACTGTTTCAAGTATTTGTCCCCAGTGTGTGGCACCAGGTGGTCGCATCTCCTATGAGTTACAGGCACATACCTCATTTGCCCAGGGATTAAAACCCACCCCAAGAATCCAAAGTTCCCTGTTTTTTAAAATATTGTTAACAGTAGATATTTCTTAAAATAACATCATCTTAGCTTTGACTTTCTTGTAAAAACGGACACCGTCAAGGTCCTGCCTCATGTCCGGGGTCTGGTGGCCCACACTCAGTGGTTTGCAGAGCCATCCTCATAGGGTGTTGACTGGGAGGCCACAAAAGGCTCGTTTTGCTTCTGCTCCTCCTTCAGGCCGGCCACCTGCTCAGTGATGGAGGAGAAGGACAGCTGGTCGTGCTCCATGATGTGAACTTGGTCTTCATCCTTGTCTTTCTTCACATAGAACATTTTCCTGAATTTCTTCAGCTCATGGAGTTCACAGAAGGTCTCCAGGACGACCAACATGGCGATGAGTCCGAGGAGCAGGTAACCTGTGAGGCAGAAAACAGGCAGCGTCTTAGTCTGACCTAGTTGCCATACAACCAAGACGGAACAACTTCCCCCTGTCCCACGCCACACACAGGGTTCTCCAGCAGGCAGGTCCACTCCAGCTGATTTCTAGGAAGGTTTGGAATCCACACATCTCATGGAGGACTGCAGAGAAGAACGAAATGACTTAGCCACCGATGAACTTGGACTAGTCACAATCACAGGCTTCAGACTGGTGTGTGAGTGAGCGTCACACGAGTAGGAGGGTGTACCTATGCATGTGAGTGCAGAGGCCAAAGGACACTGGGTGTCCTGTCTGTTACTCTCTACTTTATTTCCTTGAGACAATGTCTCCCACTGAACCTGGTATTAGGCTGGCGGCCAGCAAGCTCCAAGATCATCCTGCGTCCACCTCAGCCAGCTAAGGCTGCAGGTGTGCAGCCTGCTTTCTATGTGGGTGCTGGAAATTCAAGCTCAGGTCCTTATGCCTACTGTGGTCACTCTTACCCACCGAGCCATCTCCCCAGGCATGGCTTCAGCTGTCTTTAGGTGTTAAACACACTTTATTTGATATCATAGACAAACCACATCAAAATGCCATTCAGGACTGAAAGACAGCAATGTTTGACACAGGGATTTCTACTTAAATCTTAAATCGGCATCATCAAGAACAGACAGCTGTTTCCGGATGTTTAGCCACTGCCTGTACAGGCCAGTGAACGCAGACTGAAACACAGCTTGGTCTTCTGCTTGGTTCCGAGGCAATGAGGGACTTTTCTTGTTACATAAATCTAAGTATAAAACCATTCTATTGCTTTTGCAGTGACACCTCATCTTTGTAAAAAGTTGAATGTCACTAATGGAGGGAGAAGAGTGAAAAACTTACACAACTGGAATTGTTATTTTCAAAAGAATGATATCCACTGTACTACCAGTCACTTGTACCTAAATCCAAACTGTCCAACAGAAACATTGGTACCATTCATGATCTGAATTCTGATGTATGAATTGAATTATGGAATGCATTAAAAGCCACGAGACACTGTTTTGTAATAAATAAGGCAGGTGGTATTACTCATCAGGATAAGTCATTAGGTCTGCTCTTTCTCCCTTTTTCTTAATCCCAGTGAAGATTATTTCTGTTCCTGGGCTGTGCTTCTTGGGGTTCTCTAATTATCCAGCAGAGCCTTTCCCCAGGTCATGCCTTCACTCTTGTTAGTGCCTGTGTAAGACAATCCAGAGACCTGATCTGTCTTCTGCCCAGACAGACCTGGAGATCTGCTTCATTCTATGCTTGCCTGCCCTTTCTGCACTGGGCATACATCTGAACAAGAATCTTCTTGCCTTTCTCAACATCAGCCATTTTTAATTTGCTCCCCGCTGCTCAACACGGCTAATGCCTCGGCCTGAAGCCAGGCATCCTGCACTCTCCTGGCTTCACTCTTAGAGGAATAAAGCAGTCAATTTTTGCTAATGTAGTTTTCCTTAGGTCAAATGGCTTGTAAGAATCACCTAATGTGAACCTTTCCTCATCAGCTCTAGAATCAGAGACTCACAAAATGTTTTTCCTGTTTCATGAGCAACTTTCAAAGCACTCAATAGTGTTGCCACAATATCTGCTTCCTAAGCCTCCTATGATGTCACTGTCAGTGTTTGGGCACATGAACCATTCACTAGGTAAGTACAGTTTTCTTATTCCGGAAGGATAGCTACTACGTCTTAGAACATGTGATGGGCAAACAGTGATTTTAAGTCAGTTTCAACATTAAAAAAAAAATAATCAGGAAACATCTGAAGTACTCATTTCATGTCCCAGGAGTAAATTATAAAAGAAAGATTTCCAGAAAAGGCAGACAAGGAAAGTTAAAGTTTGCATTGTTGGGGCTTGGGTGGGCCCTGAATAGCTGGGCACAGTTTAGGCATCTTCAGCTTTGACCGTTGGCTTTGGCAGTAAGCTGGAGCCACGGGGACTTTCTTGTGTTTGCAGTAGCACTGGTAGTCACTAAAAGGATCTACTCCCTCAGTGGTTATTATTTAAGCAGACTCTGGAACACTATCAAAAGAGCCCACGGGGTTTCAGGCAAGCTTTTATCCCACCTACATCTTCGGAACATTCATTCCTTACATGATCAAGTCCTGAACACTCCAAGCATAAAAATCTGTCCTGGTTGGCTACCTGAAAAACAAGGTCCACACTGTAACAAGAGAGCAGGTTAAGGGGGGATTTGGTATTCTGTGGAAAGTGGAGAGAGCTCATATACCAGGAGAAAGAAGAGGGTAAGTTACACAGAGAAAAGTGTAACCAGAACACACAACCAAGGGGACCTTCTACGTCTCTAATTCATGAAGAAATCAGAAAGCAAAATGGAAGTTAAACAATTGCCTGCTAGCTTTACAAAAGTTAAGATGATATCTGTATTGTCATCAAAACCACACACAATTTTTTGTTTTTTGTCAATCCAAGGAGGGTGGGAACTCAGATGCTGGTGATTGTGTGGATGTGTATTCCATTTGGAGACCTCAGAGTTGTGGTCTGTGAGTCAAGATAGAAAGAAAGAAAGAAAGAAAGAAAGAAAGAAAGAAAGAAAGAAAGAAAGAGGAAAGGAAAGGAAAAGAAAAGAAAAGAAAAGAAAAGAAAAGAAAAGAAAAGAGAGAAAGAGAGAGAAAAAGAATATTCATTTGGAGCCCATGATCTTATTTTTTTAAAAGATTCCAAATATAAGAAGTATAAATACAAAAAGATCTCCACTCTGAGGTGGTTTGCCATGCTAACAAATTATAAGCAACTTAGACAGTCAACAGGCAAGGAGGGTGGCCTATGGGGTGGTCCCCGAGTCACACACAGACTCTAAAATATAAAGAGAATGAAATCCTCATTGCAGGACTCTGGCAAATATTTGCTGGGCTTGAATTGGAGCCAGAAGCCATGGAAAGCACTGGAGTTTTGAGTGCCAGCTTTGTTCCTGGTGAACCTACCATTTCACGGAAATATTCAAGGACACACACAGATCAACCAACCACTTTGTGGGATTAAAACAACAAGACCAAGACGGGGTGAGGTCACCAGCTGCTCAGAATCCATGACTTCCTAGAAGCCATGACTGAGCTGGGTCCTAGATAAAAAGAATGGAGAGAAAGCTGAAATGGAAACTGTGTTGCAACTGCTTGCTACTTGTCCTGCTCGGGAGGGCTCAGGCAGAAAATAAGCAGTTTCTTCCAAATGGATGACTGATGTCTTTTTACCAGCTTGTGTGTTGTGTGTATGTGCATGTGTTCATGGCGGTGTGTTTGCTGGTGAATGTGCATGCAGATGCCAGAGGTTGACATTCTATGTCTTCCATGGCTCTCCAGTTTATTTTTGAGATAGAGCTTCTCACTGAACCTGGAGCTTGCATTTTCAGCTAGCCTGACCTGTCAGCGACCCTGGGATCATCCTGTATCTGTTTCATTCTGGCATGTCACCACACCTGGCTTTTTATGTGGATGCTAAAGGCACTTTAATCTAAAAGCATTGTCTACTTCACTGTCCACACTAAATCCTAAAAGCAATTAATGCTGGTAACTTCAAAACATAAGGACAGCAAAATAAAATGAGGTCAGCAACCACTTTGAGAAATTTCCTGGAAAATTAAAGAATGTGATGTTAGTGACCAGGACGGGTGGATAGATGGGCCTTATTTTCTTGTGTGTAAAATATTTAACAGTGTAAAGTAAGTTACTTTAGTAAAAGTGGCCTACCACACCCGTGACACGGTTACAGACATTGGTCAGGGAGGGAGATGGCGGGCAGTGAAGAGCCTCACAAGTGTGAGAGGCTCTGAGTTGGATTCTTCAAACCCTTGGGGAAGCTGTTTGTTGGGAGCCGACTTTAGCAGAAAGCGGCTAGATCAACTTTGCAGCCATCTGGAACCATATACCCTGATGAAAGATTTGGTTTTCAATAGCCTACAACAGCTGAAGCACACTCTGATATCCCACATATTTTGTGTTGCTGTTTACTGCCCCCAGCTGCAAGGTGCACGTGGTAGCCACACCTGCAAGGTATTGCAGTTCACGTGCTGTCCACGTGCTATCTACACCATACATGCCTGTAAGGCACACGTGCTATCCACGCCTGCAAGGCATTGCGGTGCACGTGCTGTCCACGCTATAGACGCCTGTAAGGCTTACGTCATATCAACACCTGCAAGGCACGTGGTATCCACGCGCCTACAAGGCACGTGGCAAAAGCCTATAAATAGCTCAGAATTCCCTTCAATAAACGAGACTTGATCAGAATCTCTGTCTTGTCTCCATTCTTCGCGTCTCTTCCCCTTTATCCCCACTCTCTCTCTCGCTAGACCCTGACCCTCGGACCGGAACGGGCAGTACGGGCTGCAACAGTTTGGCGTCCAACATCGGGCTCCAGTAAGCGCAACAGTTTGGTGCCCAAGCGTGGGGGGTTCGCAACAGTTTGGCACTCAACGAGAGGCAGCGGGAACGAGAGACCCAGTGAGGGACTTTACGGAAGAAGGATCTATTGGTTGCCGCAGGAATCTGCCGCATTGAGAAAGGTAAGAAAAATGGGACAAGAAATTAGTCAACCTGAATCCAACTCTCTGTTTTGGTTTGTTTCGAGAAAGGTAATGAAAATGGGACAAGAAATTAGTCAGCTTGAATTCAACTCTCTGTTTTGGTTTTGTTTGCTGCTCACATGTGTTAATTTTCTGCTTTTGTTCTTGAATGCTGTCCTTTTTGTTCAAAATAAAAAGAAGCGTAAGTTAGAATCCAAAATACAACCAAAGGTTGATGACAATTTGTCAGAGCCAGATTGTGCTGACCAAGAGGAAGAGGAAGTTAAATTTTATGACGCTGAAATGCCCTCTTTCTATGTGCCTCCACCTCCAAGTGCTCCCCCAATGGAGACAATGGTTGTAGATCCTAAAAAGGAGTTACAGGACAAAATTACTACCCTTAAACAACTGATAGAGTTAGAAAAAGAGTATCAGGGCTTAAGTAACCAGTTACAGAAATTAAGGACAGGGAAGAGGTCTCAAGAGACTAACTGCGAAAATCCCCCGGATTTTCATGTTCCTCAACCTGGTGTCCAAAGGCAGTCCCTATCCTCTAGCCTTAGTTCAGCTACAGATCAGCCAGAGGAGGGAGACGCTAAGGCTTTCCCTGTATCAGAGACCAGAGACGCTCAAGGGGTTGCTTGGAGACATCACACAGGGTTTAATTTTCAAATTATTAAAGAATTAAAAAATGCAGTATCTCAATATGGTGCCACTGCTCCCTTTACTCTTGCAATTTTAGAATCTGTTGCAGAGGAGTGGCTAACTCCTAGTGATTGGAATATGTTAGTGAGGGCAGTTCTTAGTGGTGGAGACTATCTTATTTGGAAATCAGAGTATCATGAGAATTGTAAAGAGACAGCTAGGAGAAACATTCAGGCAGGCAATGGTTGGTCCTTTGATGCCTTAGTAGGAGAAGGGCAATTTGCTTCTAGTGATAACCAGATGCAATATGACCCAGGTTTATATGCTCAAATTCAAAATGCAGCCATGAAGGCTTGGCGTAAACTCCCGGTAAAGGGAGACCCTGGTGCATCTTTAACAGCAGTCAGGCAAGGACCTGATGAACAATTTTCTGACTTTGTTCATCGATTAATGACAACAGCAGGGAGGATTTTTGGCAATGCAGAGGCAGGTGTAGATTATGTGAAACAACTTGCATATGAAAATGCTAATCCTGCCTGCCAAGCGGCCATTAGACCTTATAGGAAAAAGACAGACCTTACGGGATATATCAGACTCTGTTCTGACATAGGTCCCTCTTATCAACAGGGCTTAGCTATGGCAGCTGCTATGCAAGGAAAATCTGTAAGAGATTTTTTGGCAAATAAAGACAGAAAGGCATGTTTTAAATGTGGTAAGCCTGGACACTTTGCAAGAGATTGCAAAGTAGAAAATGAGTTAAGCCAGAGACAGCCCAGAAAACAGCCTGGGCTCTGCCCACGTTGCAAACGTGGAAGGCATTGGGCTAGTCATTGTATGTCTAAAAGAGACGCACAAGGTAACACCCTTTTCTATGATCAGGGAAACGGGAACAGGGGCCAGCTCCAGGCCCCGAACCAACACAAGCCAAAACAGGCTTATGGAGCAGTCAGTGTCCTACCAGCAAACACCAATCCCTTTCTGAACTTAGTCGAGCAACACCAGGAAGCGCAGGACTGGACCTCAGTTCTGCCACCCACACAATATTAACCCCAGAAATGGGACCTCAGGCTTTACCCACTGGAGTGTTTGGACCACTCTATCCAAATGTGTTTGGCCTGATAGTGGGAAGAAGCAGTACTACTATGCAGGGATTACAAATTTTTCCTGGAGTTATAGATAATGATTATCAGGGTGAGATTAAGGTAATGGCGCAGGCAATTCAGAACATAGTCACCATTCCTACAGGAAAGAGGATAGCTCAACTATTGTTACTTCCATTGTACCCTACTAATCACAAATATAAGAATCCTAAAAGAGGGGATCAAGGTTTTGGTTCCTCTGATGCATACTGGGTACAGCCTATAGTTAAACAAAAACCTATGATGACAATTTGGCTAGATGGAAAGGCATTCCAAGGCTTGGTTGACACAGGAGCTGATGTGACTATCCTAAAACAAAGTGATTGGCCTGCTACCTGGCCTCTGACCCCAACCTTAACCAATTTAAGGGGTATTGGCCAAAGTCAAAATCCACTACAAAGCTCTAAGGTGCTAACGTGGAAAGATAAAGAAGGAAATACAGGAAATATACAACCCTATGTCATCTCAGGCCTTCCCATTAATCTCTGGGGCAGAGATCTGTTATCTCAGTTGGGATTGATTATGTGCAGCCCTAATGAAGTAATCATGGCTCAAATGGTAAACTCTGAGCTTTCCCCAGACAAAGGATTAGGAAAAGGTGAAGATGAAATTATTCATCCTACTGAAGTTTATGGTAACAATGAAAGAAGAGGCTTGGGGTATTTTTGATGGGGGCTACTGATTCAGCTGCACCCCTAGGACGTTGTGCGGATCCCATCACCTGGAAAGGGGACTCGCCCGTCTGGGTGGATCAGTGGTCCCTAACCACCGAAAAATTACAAGCTGCCCAGTTGCTAGTGCAGGAGCAATTACAGGCAGGGCATTTGGAAGAGAGTAACTCTCCCTGGAACACCCCAATATTTGTCATTAAGAAAAAATCAGGAAAGTGGAGATTGTTGCAAGACTTGAGGGCTGTTAATGCAACCATGATTAAAATGGGAGCCTTACAACCTGGGCTGCCCACACCGGTGGCCATACCTTTAGGTTATTATAAAATAGTTATAGATTTAAAAGACTGTTTTTTTACTATCCCCTTACATCCTAATGATAGAAAACGTTTTGCTTTCAGTATTCCCTCTATAAACTTTAGAGAACCTATGAAAAGATATCAATGGAAGGTATTGCCTCAGGGTATGGCTAACAGTCCTACCTTGTGCCAAAAGTTTGTGGCTTCTGCCATAGAGGGTGTTAGAACTATGTGGAAGCAAATTTACATGATTCATTTCATGGATGATATTTTGATAGCTGGAAAAGATGGAAAACAGGTACTCCAGTGCTTTGATGATCTTAGAACAGCTTTACAGACTGCAGGGTTACAAATAGCACCAGAAAAGGTGCAATTACAAGACCCATATACTTATTTAGGATTTCAGATTAATGGTCCAAGTATTATTAATAGTAAAGCCACACTGAGGACTGATTCCCTTAAGACACTTAATGATTTTCAAAAACTACTGGGAGACATTAATTGGCTAAGACCATATTTGAAACTTACAACAGGAGAATTGAAGCCTCTGTTTGATATTCTCAAGGGAGATCCTGACCCTAAATCTGGCAGGGCTCTAACAGAGGAGGGTAGAAAAGCCTTACAGAAGGTAGAGAATGCTATTTCATCCCAATTTGTAACTCATATTAATTATTCTAAGCCTTTATATTTTCTTATTTTTAACACTAAACTGACTCCTACTGCAGTTTTTTGGCAAACTGCACCCATATTATGGGTTCATCTTCCCTCATCCCCCAAGAAGGTTCTTAATCCATACTATGCAGCTGTAGCAGATATGATTATGTTAGGCAGAGATAACAGTCAAAAATATTTTGGAAAAGATCCTGATGTCATAGTACAACCTTATACAAGGCATCAGGTTGATTGGCTTATGCAGAATTCTGAAGTCTGGCCTATTGCATGTGCCTCATTTGCTGGTCAGATAGATAATCATTATCCACCAGATAAATTGGTTCAGTTTTGTAATCATCATGAATTTGTTTTTCCATCTCGTACTGCACATGAACCTATCAAGGAAGCATTGCTAGTTTTCACTGATGGTTCCTCATCAGGAACAGCTGCTTATGCCTTTAAAGATCAAGTAATCTCCTTTGCTACATCATCTGTGTCAGCTCAATTGGTTGAATTACATGCTGTTATTGCTGTGTTTCAAGCATTTCCAAATCAACCCATTAATATTTATACAGATAGCTCATACATAGCTCAGTCTATCCCTCTGCTAGAAACTGCTGCACAAATAAAGCATTCCTCAGAAGCAGCTGATTTGTTTTTACAGTGCCAACAATTAATTTTGAAGAGAAAGTGTAAATTCTTTATAGGACACCTGAGAGCCCACACTGGGCTACCAGGTCCTCTCTCTGAAGGAAATACCAAGGCAGACCTAGCTACTCGAATAGCTGCAGTGACTTTATCAGATCAAAAATCTAATTTGGATCAGGCCATAAAGGCTCATGAGTTACATCACCTTAATTCTAAAACCTTAAGAGTTATGTTTAAAATTACCAGAGAACAAGCTAGACAAATTGTCAAACAATGTCAATCATGTGTTAAACTTTTACCAGTTCCTCATTTGGGTGTAAATCCAAAGGGACTGATACCAAACAGTATCTGGCAAATGGATGTTACTCATTATAATGAATTTGGCAAGCAAAAATATATACATGTATGTGTAGACACATACAGTGGTTTCATCTATGCAACATTACAAACTGGAGAAGCAAGCAAGCATGTGATTGCTCATATGCTTGCTACAATCGCTGTAATGGGTGTGCCTAAACAGATAAAAACTGACAATGGCCCAGGTTATACAAGCTCCAGTTTCCACCAATTTTGTGAAAGATTGAGAGTACTACATAAAACGGGTATTCCATATAATCCACAGGGCCAAGGTATAGTAGAAAGGGCACATCAAACCATTAAATGTCAATTTGAAAAAATTAAAAAGGGGGAATGGTACCCTACCAAGGGATCCCCCAGAAATATCCTTCATCATGCACTCTTCATTTTAAATTTTTAAAATTTGGATTCTGAAGGAAAATCTGCTGCAGATAGATTCTGGCATCCTCATACAAAAAAAAATTTTGCAACAGTCCTCTGGAAAGATCCATTAACTGGAACCTGGAATGGGCCAGACCCAGTGCTTATCTGGGGAAGAGGTTCTGTTTGCATATATTCCCAAACTGCAGGTGCTGCACGTTGGCTGCCAGAGAGACTGATTAAACAAATAGACAACAATAACAAATCCAGGGAGGAGAAACCCCCTGAGAAGCGTATTTTTTCTTCACAGGAAACATGAAGATGCTTCACAATTGCCTTCAAATTGGAAGAGATCAACAAGTAAACCTGACTTGGGAAGTTATCAGTGCTGAAGAAGACATCACCACCCATATCTCCAGGGTGGCTCTATTGGACTCTTGATTCCCTGACTTATGATTTAGTGGGGAACTAGATTGTTTTAGATTTAGTGGGAATTTAGATTAGCAGAAAACCCACTACCACAGTTACTATAGTTGTTTTTTGGGTTTGAGATTGACTAGAGCAGGAACAGGGATTTCCTTAGTTTTCTTTAGATCAAAGCTATGATCAGTTTTGTATTTATATAGATTTAGATTCTGATATAAGACATTTATAAACAGAATAGAAGAGGCTTACACTTTTTACTCCTCTGATAGAGGGAGTTATGTGTTACCCTTAAAAAAGAGTGTTGCTTTTATACTGACTGTTCAGGCATTGCTAAGTCTCTTGTCTCTTGGGTTAATAAGGTTCAACAAACTGATGGCTTTTGTACGAGATACTATACAAATGAAACCCATACAGGTCCACTATTACAGGCTGGAAGTAGGAGATTCTGAAACCTCTGTCATCAAGACTGATGAGGATTAACCCCTAACTTACGCGCTAAGCCAGATAGTCAGTGATGGGTAAGAGAGCATACCGAGACCCTTGCCCCTAAAAGAAGGGAGGCCTCACCATCCTAAGACAGGAGCTCAACCAATGGCTGTTGAGTATCCAAGGACGGGAAAGGGAGGCTGGTGTCCTTTGTTCCAACCTAGGACAGGCACGGTTTCCGTAAGTTTTCCCAGCCTTCCCTTTTGAAAAAAATTTAAAAAGGGGGACCTGTTGGGAGCCGACTTTAGCAGAAAGCGGCTAGATCAACTTTGCAGCCATCTGGAACCATATACCCTGACGAAAGATTTGGTTTTCAATAGCCTACAACAGCTGAAGCACACTCTGATATCCCACATATTTTGTGTTGCTGCTTACTGCCCCCAGCTGCAAGGTGCACGTGGTGGCCACGCCTGCAAGGTATTGCAGTTCACGTGCTGTCCACGTGCTATCTACACCATACATGCCTGTAAGGCACACGTGCTATCCACGCCTGCAAGGCATTGCGGTGCACGTGCTGTCCACGCTATAGACGCCTGTAAGGCTTACGTCATATCAACACCTGCAAGGCACGTGGTATCCACGCGCCTACAAGGCACGTGGCAAAAGCCTATAAATAGCTCAGAATTCCCTTCAATAAACGAGACTTGATCAGAATCTCTGTCTTGTCTCCATTCTTCGCGTCTCTTCCCCTTTATCCCCACTCTCTCTCTCGCTAGACCCTGACCCTCGGACCGGAACGGGCAGTACGGGCTGCAACAGCTGTTGTCCTAGCCTGTGTTGTGATCCCAGAGATGGCGAGATGGCTGTTGGGGACAGGTGGGTCTCTGGAGCTCAGTGGTGAGTCAGTCTAGGCAGCTTGATGAAATACCAAGCCAAAGAGAGAGCCTGAAGAACGCACTAGAGGAAGGACCAGGGAGGTTGTCCTCCAAGAAGCAGGGACACATGCACACCCCCACAAAAATACCCATAAGACACTCAGCGGGGACACCTGTGCACTCCACATGAAAACACAGTAGACACAGAGCATTTGAAACATAACTAAGCAATAAGAGCTGTGGAGAGACCGGTGAAGAGTGGCAGCTGTGGGAAGTCAGGGGCAAAAGAAAACATTCAGAGGGCTGGAGAGATGGCTCAGCGGTTAAGAGCACTGATTGCTCTTCCAGAGGTCCTGAGTTCAATTCCCAGCAACCACATGATGGCTCACAACCATCTGTAATGGGATCCGATGCCCACTTCTGGTGTACATGAAGACAGCTACAGTGTACTCACATATATGAAATAAATAAATCTATTTTTTAAAAAGAGATTTAAAAAAAGAAAGAAAGAAAATACTCCAAAGAGAAAGCAAGCAGGTACTGAGGCACAATTTTCAGTCCCCAGACAAAGTGAAACGTGGGGGACAGAAGAGACACAAGACATGCTGCCTGCCACAGGTACTCACATGTGATTCCGATCTTGTAGAGCTCTCGGAACTTCTGGTTGTAGCCTTCCCCTGGAACGTAGTCCCCCAGGCCGATGGTGCTCAAGGAGATGAAACAGAAGTAAAAGGATTCGAGGAAGTTCCAGTCATCCTCCAGCACAGAGAACACGGCGGCTGGGATAAAGAAGAAGCAGGACACGGTGACGAATCCCAGAAGAACAGCGTGGACAATGGCCACCACCTGCTTGGAGAAGCCCCAGCGTATGTGGAAGTAGAGGACCGGTCTGCGGGTGACATGCACGGTGACACGCTGGACCACGGCCGTCAGGAAGAGGAGGGTGAACGGGATGCCAATGACGGAGTAGATGATGCAGAAGGCCTTGCCCCCATCTGACAAGGGCACCGTGTGGCCATAGCCTGTAAGGAGGAAAAGCTCTGTGAGTGCACCGGAAGCAGAAAGCAAGGTAGGCAACAACGTGCATGCGGGCCGTAAGGAAGAGAGAACATGTAATGTTAAGTGTGAGCCTTCAGAGGCTCTGACCTCTGGTGGTCTGAAAAACTCAGCAGGGGTGACAGTCATTTGTGAGGCAAGATATGTGAATCATAAGTAAGTTAAAGGGTAAGACCCAGCAAACAAGAAAGGCTTCGTTCAGACTGTTCCCGACCACTCCAAGGATTGGATAAGCATGCTCCAGCAAACAGAAAACCAATTACCTACAGCAGCCAAAAAAAGATCCATCCTTTCAAATAACTCCTCTCTGGCCTTCGGTAAGAAGGAGCCCTGAATCCTAAGCCAGGACTCTTGAACCACATGTGGCCTGCTCCCATCCTGTGGAGGGTATTCTACGGTTTTATTTTCACCTCACACATGCCTATGTGTCTGTGTGAGTCTGTGTGTACATGAGTGCAGGTTCCTGCAGAGATGAGAGCCACCCGAGGTAAGCGTTGAGCATCGAACTCCAGTATGCAATGTTCTGTGCCACCTCTCCGTCCACTATTCCTACTTTTTAATGAATTTTCAGTTTCATGACTGCTATCCTGTCTCATGTCCATTTCCTTGCTCAAGATACAAACAGCTAGGATGTCCCTCCCCCAAGATCCCCTCTGGTGACATTTGAAGTGCCCCTCCTCCCTTCTTCATGATTTCTGCTCAGCTCCTCTCAAGCATAAGTCTCTGAGTTAAGACACACTGCAGGGCTGAGCAGGAAGGGCTGGGTGCTAAAGGACGGCAGCCACATCACCTCAGACCACCCAGAAAAACTCACCCCACTCATCAAAGTTGATCCCTCTCTCTCCCTGCTCTTCACGGGATCCTCATCAACTTCTATCTATAAGATAAACCACACTCCTGTCTGAACCAGATGACTCATGGAATGTCCCAGCAGGACTGACTGACAAATAAAGGTGTGTGAGGGGAAGCAGGCTGATAAGAGTAAGGGAGTGGGGTGGGGTGAAGCAGATACACTAAAGGCACAGAAAGCAAAATCCCAGTGAGTCAAGTTTACTTCTGCTTCAGTGGGTAATTATTTCAGTCTCTTAGTCCAGTCTCTAGCTTCAGAACCCATCCAGAACTCCACACATTTCCCTCTTGCTATTTCCAGACACAATCTGCCCAACCAGTAAAACCGCTGCAGTTACTTTTGGACTAGTGATTGTTACTTTAGGACTAGTGATTGACTGATCAATTGTTATTTAGTACTAGCAATTGTTACTTTAAGACTAGTGATTGTTAGTTACTTTAAAACTACTGAGTTATTTAGGACTAGTGACTATTACTTAGGACTAGTGATTGTTAGTTACTTTAGGACTAGTGACTGTTGCTCATAACATGTGACTGTTTTTCTTTCCTCAAAATCATTATCAAAAAAGCCTATTGGGGAGCAAATGCCAGTAAGAGAGCACTCAGCCAGGCAGAGGCTCTCTGGACCATGTCTGAAATCCCATGAGGGGTTCCTTCGGAAATGGCAAATTTGTGTGAACAAGCCCATTCAAGAGAGCTAGCTAAGTGCATTTAAAAATATAATTAGGTTCTGAAAAAAAAATGACACGTTAGTGTAATTGAAAAAGGTTTCAAAATGCAATCTTGGGAATATATCTTGTTTTAAAAATAACAGTTCCACAATCCCTCACTTGTAGATTCAAATTCTATCTCATTCTCAAGTATTTGATATTTTAAAAACAAACAAAAACAAAAAGCAAGCAAGCAAGCAAACAAATAAACAAAACAAGACCAAAAAGAATATCTCTTGGGGCTCAAGAGATGACATAATTGTCCTCAGCCCCTGAGGAACTGAGTCCAAACCCATAGTGCCTATGTAAAAGGCCAAGAATGACCATACATGTAACCAAAACCTGCGTTCAGTAAGGGGTCAGGGGAACAAAAAGACAACCAAGGCTTCCTGGCAGCCAGGCCAACTCCATGTTCAGAAAGAGATCTGATCTCATGGGAATAAAACCAAGAGTAAGAGACCAGGATACCCCATGTCCTCCTCTGACCTCTGCACCCTCTGAGCGCACGCACGCGCACACAGAGATCCCTTGATTGCCTGCCCCAGAAGGTTCACAGCTCATGAGTAAACTACAGATCATCTTCTGAAGCCACGTACAAATGTACACATCCATCCACATATGCATGCTTTTATAGAATTCTCAAGAGTGATACATGTCCCCAAGTGGTTAAGAACCATCACTCCAAGCATGAATTTCTGAACCCATCTGGTCCCCCACGCAGCCAACAGCTTCTAGGATGCTGAGGCTAATTTTGAGCTTGACATTTGGAGAGCTGGGGCTTCCACACAGCATGAAAGATGCCAATAGTGTGCCACATTCAGGCAGCATATGGAAAGGGGAAAAGTTGGATGTTTCTTTTGATGGAGAAGAATGAGACCAGTTGCCAGTCAAGCAGCCCAGCACTCAGACCCTCAGTCCCCAGAAGCTAGAGCTTTCACTAGAAGACAGGTTACATCAATCAGAGATAACTAGAATTAGACTCTGGACACAGTTTTTTTATTGAACCACAGCAAGACTGAGATTCAGGAGTGGAGTTGCAAGCTTGTGGCTAAGAGTACAAGGCATTCACAGGCCAGGACAGTTAAGCAGAGATTTCACAGGACAGAAATGACATTAGCAGGGAGTTTGTAGAGGAAAGAAAGTGATCTTGAGGTAGGAGATAAAAATGTGTATATTTGTGATTTACTCCCTTTTAGTGGGTATTTTTATGAATTTTCTGTTTTGAAAGGGTTAAATGGGGCTGGAGAGATGGCTCGAGGGTTGAGTACTTGCTGCTCTTGCAGAAGACCTGAGATTTGTTCCTAACACCCACATGACTGCCCATGACTTCAGTTCCAGTATATCCAATGCTCTCTTCCAGTATCCACAGACACTCCATGTATGTGGTACACACACATACACTCACACACACATACACTCACACACACACACACACACACACACAAATAAATATATAAACAAATCCTTTTTTAAAGTGTGACACATCTACGCCACACAGCCTAGGTCTTCTGTCTCATCCATCCCAATAAATTAGGAGATTTAGGTTTTCATGATGGGGGAGTCAAAAACTAAACAGATTTTTGGGATTAAGGAACTGGAGAGATGGCTCAAGTGACCAGTGAGAAACTCTGTCTCTAAAACAAGGTGACAGCACTTGAGGGACAATTCTCAAGCTTGTCCTTTACCCCTGTGTGCATGTGTATGTGGCATGTGCTCACCACACACACACACACACACACACACACGCACACGCACACGCACACACATACATTCTTGTAAACATGCATCCATGCACACACGTATGCACACATGTCCATACATGAACACAGCTTGAGGACATAATTTTTACTCTGTTTCTTTGTATTACATGTTGGCTAAATCTCATTGACTATAATGCTTTTTTCAAGCTATAAACATGATCACCACACAGTAACGGGGTCTGGCTGCAGAAAGATATTTTTATGCCTGTAATAGAATCCAGCTAAGAGGCTAAAAACTATGTGCATGGGATCCTGACCCAGGGCCATTTCTTCTTACCCCCCTTGATGTTTATATAAATCCGTTTGTATAGTGGAAAGTGTGAAGGTAAATTTTAATTACCGACTTGACATGGTCTAGAGTCATCTGTGAAGTGAGTCTTAGTTAAAGATTGTCTAGGTCAGGTTGTCTGGCTTGTAAGGTGTTGTCTTGATTGTTTGATGTAAGAGGATCCAGTCTGGAAGTGGGCGGCACCATTCCCAGGCTGGAGATCCTGAACTTATGAGAGTAGAGAAGTCAAGCTGAGCATAGGCAGTGAGTCTTCATTGTTTCTGCTCTCAACTGTGAATATAGTGTGACCTATATAGTGAGCTTCAGGTCCCTGCCCCAGTCACAAATTGTCATGGAATCATGGGCCTCCAACCCCTTTCTCCTTGAATTTTCTTTCGTTGTTGTTGTTGGTTTTTTAAAATTTTTTTTATCACAACAGGGAATAGAACTGAGGCACAGACTGCCTCCAAAAACAGCAAAAGAGTTAAATTCCTAGGAAGACAGGTCTCCACTTAAGTTCCAGTCTCAGGCTCCTTGGCTGCTATGTTTGATCACAGCTTTGCACCTGTGAGTCTCAGGAGGGTAAACACGACAGGTGGCCATATGAACATCACCTTTCTACAATATCAGTCTTCCCTTTTGGGTCCTGTAACTACAACGGCTCCAGTACTGCTCTGCCTAGTCTCTAATTTAGGGCTGTAATTGGCTGTTTTCTTATAACTGTGATGGAATCTCTGAAGGAAACATTCTACGAACAAATGTGGGCTTCCAGTTTGACAGGGCACAGTCCACAGTCCACCAAGGTGGGGACAGCATGGTGGCAGACAGGACCAACTCTTGTGTGTGCTGGTGGTGATGAACCTGGGACAGAAAATGGGGAGCCTGGAGCAATAAGTGGGGGACCAAGGTAGGAAGCAGGGAGTCTAGAGCAGGAAGCAAAGCCCCTGGGGCAGAAAATGGGATGAAAACAGAAAACCTAGGGGAGGAAGCAGGGAGCCTAGGGGAGGAAGCAGGGAGCCTAGGGCAGGAAGCAGGGAGCCTAGGGGAGGAAGCAGGGAGCCTAGGGCAGGAAGCAGGGAGCCTAGGGGAGGAAGCAGGGAGCCTAGGGGAGGAAGCAGGGAGCCTAGGGCAGGAAGCAGGGAGCCTAGGGGAGGAAGCAGGGAGCCTAGGGCAGGAAGCAGGGAGCCTAGGGGAGGAAGCAGGGAGCCTAGGGCAGGAAGCAGGGAGCCTAGGGCAGGAAGCAGGGAGCCTAGGGGAGGAAGCAGGGAGCCTAGGGCAGGAAGCAGGGAGCCTAGGGGAGGAAGCAGGGAGCCTAGGGCAGGAAGCAGGGAGCCTAGGGGAGGAAGCAGGGAGCCTAGGGGAGGAAGCAGGGAGCCTAGGGGAGGAAGCAGGGAGCCTAGGGGAGGAAGCAGGGAGCCTAGGGGAGGAAGCAGAGAGCCTAGGGGAGGAAGCAGGGAGCCTAGGGCAGGAAGCAGGGAGCCTAGGGGAGGAAACAGGGAGCCTAGGGGAGGAAGCAGGGGACTTAGGGCAGGAAGCAGGGCTGGGCTTTCCCCTCTGCTACTCAATTTCTCCAGGTGGCTCAGATCCACCCAGTATAGCATTGCCATCTGAGGACTAATCATGCAAACACATGAGATCATTGGCGACATTTCACACCTAAACCCTAAGGCCATGCTGACATGGGTCTTCAGATATTTAAATCACCTTCATGATATCTCAGCAAACCTTTGTGAACTCTCACATGGCACACCAAAGCAAACAACTTTCTCACCTGTCCCAGATACTTCTGAGAGTCTGTATAGTAACTATCTTTGCTTCTTCTCAATAACTAGCAAGAACAATGTATCTTCTGTATGGTTAGCTTGGTGCACACTCCGTGGGGAAGAAGGCCCAGGAAGGAACTCCAGGAACTGAAATCCACCCTAATAGAAACACAAACCAGTGGCTTCCTGACGGAATTTGCAACCCTGGACTGTGTTTGCTTTTTCTTAGAACTGTGTGTACCTATAAGGAGTTAGAAGGAACACATCCTTCTCTGAAGCTTCCAGGCTTCCAGCCTACAGAGAACAGAACATTGGCCTGAGAAGCAAAGCCTCTGACATCCAAGAGCAGAGGCCCCAGCACAAGGAGGTAGAGAGAATTAATCTTTTGTTCAGTGTTGGCCCTCAACATATGGGACATAACCAGACACTGGTGGGTAGATCTTTTTATCCTAACCCTCTGCTGGCCTCCTTCAGAAACACCCTCCCAGACAGACCAAAAATCATGTTCATAATGTCCAACCAGTGACCTGTGTGTCTTTCTGTCTGCCCTAAATAGTACTGGGGTTGCAGGTACACACCTAGCTTTTTATGTGGGCTCTGGGGATCTGAACCCAGGTCTTCATGCTTGCACTGCAAGCCCTCTTAGACACTGAGCCACCCTTCAGTCCCCACCTTGACAATGTTAGTAACAGGATTATGCTGGTGGTGAATCAATGCAGCCAATAAGAATGACAGACAAAGCTCTCTGGGAGCACAAGGGCATAAGTTACTGCTGAGCAACTGAGCAAAGCCTTACATCCTCCGCCTGACACTTCCCTGAGGTCCCCTCCGGGTTTAACATAACCACCCTGAAGCCATCGCTACCCTGAGATTTCAAAATTAATATACTGTAGAGATTTCCTAGATGTGCACTTTCATAACAGGGTGCACAATCTCTGCTGCAGGCATTCCCTGAGGCACAACTCCGGATTTAATCTTTCTTCTCCTGGGAACTGCTAGGCGCCATGTACTGGGAAGACAGACTGCAAAGGTAACTCAAAATGCTGAGTGACAAGGAGGTGCAACTTTGTTGGTGTGTATGAGTGTGTGTCTGTGTGTGGGTATGTGCACATGTGTGCAGTGTGCACGGATGCCCGAAGAGTGTATCAGATCCCATTGGAGGTGAAGTTACAGATGGCTGTGAGCTACCTAGTATGGGTGCTGGAGACCAAACTGGGTCCTCTGGGAGAGCAGCCAGTGACCTTAATGATGACGACGCCATCTCTCCAGCCCAGACACTGTTTTCTTGATGCTGTGTTTGCTATGTGTCCCTAACCATAAAAAAGCTACAAGTAGTCAAGAGAGCTCTCACTTGGTGACAAACTCCAACTCTAGAATAGAAGGTGAAGTGGTCCTTCTCTGTTAAAATACATGTTCCATGGCCAAGATGTCTCCCTGCTTGTTTTAGAGTGCCTCCCAGTACCCAGAAACCCTCATGGTACCAATCAGTTCTTTATGCTCGTACGAACCAAACTGAGTCTCATTTATAGGGTGCTTCATATTGATTGACAGCTTAGCAGGACACTGAAGCAGATCCTAAAAACGAAACACTCTGTGATGTTTACTGGCCTTAGCTGCCATGAGAAACTCATGTTTAAGGTGGGGCCAAACCATGACAGATGGCGCCAGAGAACTGCAGGTATTTCAACACTCTTTGTTCTTTCTGAGTTGAGCTCAAGGGTACAAACAAGCCTTGTGTACCAACCAAGGTCATAATGCATCCATTGAGTATTGGAACAAAATTATTTTCTTTGACAGTTGTTCTTGTAAAGGTCATATTTATTAATTTGTTTCTTTGTTGCTCTGTATGTGTGCGTATGATGTGTGTGTGTGTTTGAATGTGTATGGTGTGTGTGTATGTGTGGATGTGGATGTGAATGTGTGTGAGCGTGTATATGTGTGTGAACATGTATGTGTGTGCATGTTTTTGTGTGTACATGTGTGTGTGTGTGTGTGGTGTGTATGGTGTGTGAGTGTGTATATGTGTGTATGAGTGGGCATATGAGTATATGTATATATAAGTGTGTGTACAGTGTGTGTTAGCATGTGTATGACTGCGTATGCATGTGGATGTGTGCGTGAGTGTGTGTGTGAGCATGTGTATGTGCATGTGTGTATGGTTTATGAGTGTGTTTGTATGTGTATGTATTTGTGACTATATGATGTGTTTGTGCTTGTGTGCATGTGTGTGTTTGTATGTGTGTGAATCAGAGTGTGTGTGTGTGTGTGTGCAAGTCAGAGGACAAATTTCTGGAGTCAGTTTTCTTTGTCCATCATATGGGCCTTGAGGATAAGTTCAGGTCACCAGACTTGGCAGCAAGTGCCTTTACCCACTGAGCCATCTCACTGGACCTTTGACAATTGTTCCTTCTGGACAAACTGTACACTCTGTGCTCGGGGAGGCGTGGGTGGCTTTGGCTTACTGGTTACAATCCATCAACTATGGGAACCAAGGCAGGAACCTGAAGCAGGAACTCATTCAAAGTAAGCCATGGGGGAAGAGGTTTACTGCCTGCTCTCCAGGGCTCGCTCAGCCTGCTTTCTTATAGGGCCTGGGTTCAACTCCCCAAGGAACGTATCACCTACAGTGGGCTGGGCCCTCTCAGACCAATCATTAATGAAGGAAGCACCCTACAGACTTCCCTACAGGCCAGTCCTGTGGAGGCAAATCAGCTGATGTCCATTTCCTCTTCCTGGATAACTCTCGCTTGTGTCAAGTTGACAAAAACTACCCGGCACAGTGGGAGACATTGGCAAAATGGAAAACTCAACCAGGCATCCATTTAGGTTGACCCAGCTTTTCATGATGTAGTCCAGGTGACACACAGAACATGGCCTTTGGCAGATGGCTCCCTGGAGGGCACCTCTAAGGCCAGAGGCTCTGCTGTGTCACACCTCTTGGGTGCAGCGACCCCAGGAGCCCAGGTTCTATTTCATACTACCATTCTGGTGATCATCTGTCAGCCACTGCAGCAAACAGCGACAGAAGCAGCTTAGAAGGCAGAAAGGTTCCTGTGGCTCACAGTTTAGGAAGGCGTGATCCAGCGGCCAGCTGTCCCTGCTGCTTTGGGCCTGTGCATCATAGCAGCAACCCCAAGCAGAGCAGGCTGCTCACCCCAAGCACAGGAAGAAAGGGGGGTTGCCTGCTCCCCTTCCATCTCAGAGTTTGTATCTAGAATGTTCCTGCAGATCCTTATGTTAAAGGCTTTTTTCCCTAGAGTGGCACTTTTGTGAGGTGGTGGGGTGTTGATGGGGTGGAGCCTAAGAAGCCATTTCCAGGTCATGGGAAAAGGTGCCCTTAAAAGAGGATAGTGGGTCACTGGGTCACTGAGTCACTGATTGGGTTTTCCACTGTTCAATTCCCAGGGCCCACACTGGAAGGAGAAAACCAACCTCCAAAAGTAATGTTTTGATCTCCAAATGCATGCTATGGCACGTGCCCCCAAATAAATAAATAAATAAATAAATAAACAAATCATGCAATTTTAAAGAAAAACAATTGTCAAAAAGAAATAATTATTACCAAAACTCAACAGATGCGTTTTAACCCTGGTTGATGCCAAGGCTTGTCTGGGCCCTCGGAATGTTCTAGACTCAAAGCTCCCATCAAGCCTTGCTGACTCAGAGCCTGCAGCCCATTGGGGAGGGTGCATTTGAATCCCCGCCACCTTCTAACATCTCACAGAAGACATATGTGTGGCATGGCTTCAGTTTTCCCATCACAGACTGAAATCACAAAAGGCTGGCCATCTGTCTGTCCACACAGATGCCAGAGAACATGGAAGTCCTGCAGCAAGGGCCACCTGTCAGTGAACAGCCCTGGGAAGGTAGATATTACACTCTGCTTCCTGTCCCCTTCTTATCTTGGCTGCTCTGCCAATCACCTATATTTATAACTTCTCACCCCCAGCTAATAATAAATGAACAAGTGGGGCTCTGTTTCCTGAGCACACAGACCTGAACAGGCCTTCAACATAAGGGTCTGCAGGAACATTCTAGATGCAAACTCAGATGGAAAGGGAGCAGGCAGAGAGGGCAAGCCCCCTTTCTTCCAATCCATAGAGTGACCAGCCTGTGCTGTCCAGAAACGCTGCTGTGATGGACAGGCCCAAGCAGCAGGAACAACGGTGACCCACTGTCCCCTCTCCTTGCTCCGGAGAGAATACTCTCCTTTGGCACAGAACAGAGTTCTCTTCCTGAGCCCTCAGATTTTTCTATCTCCTTTAAAAATACCTGCTCCATCCCAACAAGAAAATCTCCTGCTTACAAACAGAACATTCCACACTAGAAATGATTAAAAAGTCTCCTCCTGGGGCAATCTCTAAACTCTGAATTGATGTGATATTTTTACAGGCGATTAGTAGGGATTTTAGACAAATTAGAACCCTGATTTGATTTTTTTTAAAGCAGAGAACATTCTCCTTGACACTAAGACTACACACCACCTCTTAAAAAACTGGCCACATAAGGACAGTAGTGCCACCCAATATTCCTAGATTCAGTGAGATTTTTTTTAATCCCTTGGACGTTTATATGGAGGTGCTGGCATTTCTCAAACACAGAATGTTAGTTTGGTTTATTTAGATGTGCTGACCTACATGGAGACACCCCAAGGACAAGCTGCATGACACATACTCTGACAGAATGTTCTTCTAAAGATACACACACACACACACACACACACACTCACACATACTCACATACCCTCACACACTCTCACACGCACACAAACAAAATTTTTAAGAAAACACTACTCCTGTACTAAATGGATTTAATGGGTGCCTCTTCAGACAGGAATGAAACAAGGTTGTATTTGTATATGTGTATATGTATGTATATGATGTATATGAATATGATGCATATGTACATGATGTGTGTGTAATATGTACTTTATATTTATTTATGTGCATGTGGTGTATACGTACACCTTGGTGTGCAGGTGCACATGCCTGAACTTGGGTGCAGAGACCAGGGAGGACATCAGCTTCCTCTTCCATCATTTTCCACATAGACCTTTGAAGTCCGGTCTCTTCCTGAACCCAGAGCTCCTGTCTGTGCCAGAGCAAAATCCAGCAAACCCAAACAACCTCATGATTTCGTGGCTAGCAGTCTTAACTACTGAGCAATTGCTCCAGCACCTATATGTACTCCATATGTATGTATATTTGCATGTGGCCACATACCCTCTCCCTTGAACCCCCACTCTCTCCCCTAGAAATTATCTAACAGGAAAGTGTGTGCATGCATCTGTGTGTGTATGTGTGTGTGTACACCCACATGATGTATGTGAGTGAGTACATATGTCAAGGTGTACATGGAGAGGCTGGGAAATAACTCTGTAGAGTCGGTTGTCTTCTGCTTTGGTGTGGGTTCCAGGAAGAGAGCTCAGGTGTCAGGCTTAGAGGACCAGTGCCTCTACCCCTGCTGAGCCATCTTGCTGGCCCAGGACTAGGTTTCTAAGGTTCACAGAAGGAACCACTATTGCCTGGATGCCACCTTCCCTAAACCTAAGGTTTTCAGAACTCAGTGCTACTGTCCTACATTAACCGAATGACACGGAGAACTACAAAGGTAAGCTGAGCCTCTGCAAAGGCCAAGGAGCAATGGAGACAGAGAGCTATAGCCAGACTGGAGACCAAGGGAAACAGATACCAAAGCCCTTTTAAGAATGGAGACATTTTCCTGGCTAAGGTCTTTAGTAATATGATGGTGAAGAGATAGGTCACGTGACTGGCGAGATAGCTCCACCATTAAGAATACTGGCTGCTTTTCCAGAAGACTGGGATCCACTCTGTGGTGGTCTGGTGCTTGGGGAGGTGCAGAAGAGATTCAGATTACCTGGGACTTGAAATACAGGTGATTGTGAGTCCCCTCCACCTTACACCTAGTTACCTTATTTTGAGACAGGGCCCCTTACTGAATGGGAGCTCACAGATTGACTACACTGGCTTGTCAGCAAGCCCCAAGGATCCTCCTGTCTCTTTCTCCCCTGATCTGGAATCACACACCATGCCACCACACCCAACCTTTATGTGGGTGCTGGGGATCCACACTCACATCCTTGGGCTTGCACAATAGGTGCTTTGCGCACCGAACTCTCTCCTGACGTCTCCCAGTCGCCTTTCGAGGCCAGCAAAGGAGAAGGATGAGCTCAGAAGATTCTAGAAGCCCCAGATCTCCCATGTCAGACAGAAAGCCAGCAGCTCTCCACAGTCATGCTTCTATGAGAACCTCAGCCAGACAAAGGATGGGACACCTTCCACATCACTGCTTTGAGACAGAGCACAGGCTGTGATCAGTTCCTTCTGCCTTTGAGTCTTCACTGCTGGGCTGACCTTGGTACCTGTCACTCAGGAGAAGCATCATGGGTGGAACCCAGCCAAGCTCTGACCCTTGGAGCCTTGGTTCTCACTGTATTAGCTAAGCAAATGTGAGGCGTCCAGTAAGTAGCTCCTCTGTGAGTCACACCCTGTCCTTTTCAGGACCACCTGCTTATGACATCTGCTAACAACAGCCTCTGTCAGAGTTTAACACTTGTGACACAAGATAAAAGAGACAGGCTAAAGATAAAGCATGTTTCTCAGGAAAGAGTCAACCTATGGCCATCTTCTTTTCAAGAATGCTGCGCTGGAATGCCTGTAAGAATGACATCATAGCAGACTAGGGGTGCAACGTTCAGCAGGCTCTGATTGATCAGTGAGTTTTCCCAAATTTCCAGTGCTTACCCCTGGTTAGCAGCATGAACTCAGTATCAGGTTTCTGTGGTCCTCTAACTGCTTAGAGGTCATCTGGCCAAAAGCATCTTAGTGTCCCACACTGGGGGAGGTCAGAATATCTGACCTTGACATTAACAGAGGGATATTTTAAGATTAAATGGCAGGTCTCTAGAGAGTCAAAAGTGTTAGCCAGGTGGCAGCTCACACTTGCAATATTAACACTCAGGTAGCTGAGGCAGGAGAATTCTTACCAGTTCAAGTCCAGCTTGGGATACATGGCTAAATCTTGTCTCAAAAAGTTGAGGACTCCCAACCCCCAAAACCCATCCAAGTCTGGTGGATCTCACTTTCCACTTCAAACACCTCTGTTGTCCTGCTTGTTCATGAACTGTGAAAGTATATGGCTGTTGTACATGCTGGATCAGTGTGACACTCAGTTCTTGAGTTCACACATTTCTTTTTTGTTTTGTTTTGTTTATTGGATATTTATGTACAATACAGACGTCGTCCCCTTTTCCCATTTCCCCTCTCTAGAACCCCCTATCGTATCCTCCCTCCTTCTTTATGCTTTTATAACATTTTAATTACATGCATGTATTAAGGTCAGTTCTACGTTGAGGGTCTAGCAATACAATAGATGCAAATAGTCAAGGAACAAGCAAGACAATAAACACAAATAGTGAAAGAAAAAGCAAGGCATTAAGCCCAATTATGTAAACACTCCCCTGATAACTGTTTCTAAGGGCTTATCAGGATGACCAAAGTATCTGAGCCTACTTCCCTGTCCTAGCCCAAGGTCATTTTCATGTCTGAAGCCTACTTTTTTGTTCTAGCCTAAGATTTAGATTCCTAAAATGACTTCTTTCTTCTAGCCTAATGTCAGATTCCTGCCTGAAGCCTACTTCCTTGTTCTTGGCCAATGTCACATTCCTGCCAAGCAGCCCATTTCCTTGTCCTTGGACCATGTCAGATTCTTGCCAAGCAGCTCCAAAGGCTCTCCACCTCTCCCCCTTTTTTATTAACAAGATTGAGCTTGTCTTAGGATGTTCTAACAAGAATGCTTTCCTTGCCTGTCATGGAATATGCGTTATCAAAAGCAATGTATTTCTGTCTTAGGTTGGTAAGGCTCTGTGCAGAATCTTACCCATCCTTGGTTTGCCAGCCTGTTAATCAAATAACTGTCCATTTTCAGGTTCAAGCCATGTACTTTGGCTGCCAACATGTTGATGTTGTTGAAGAAAAGCTTTAACACAATGGGCAGGAATAAAAGTATTTCCAGAACAAAAAGGGCTAGCATGAGCAAGTTATATGTGCCATTTTTGAAGCTTGACCAAAATAGAAATATTGACCTCAAGCCACAGGTAATTTTATCTGCAGTATCTACTGCATCAACGCTCAGCAGAGCAGCAATCTTGAAATTCATAAGTTCCCTATGTATCATTAAAACATCCTGAGAGGTATTAGAATTATGCCAAATACACGGCAGGTGTCATTAAACTTCTTCCCAATTATAATGACTACCACTGTAAATTTTAGAACATGAATCCAATGGTATCTGAACCTAAGCTCACACCTTTCAAAGAAAGTAACAAGAAGGAAAAAGAGACTGAGGTAAGATCTTGTATGTGATATTTTAAAAAATCACATTTTTTGAAGATAATGGTAGATCATTAATGTGAAGGTGACTGATGGGAACTGGGCACAAGATCTGCATGGATTCTACACCACTTCTGTGGAACTGGGACAGGACTTGAACCTGTGACATTCTGTGTCCTGAGCAACAATGAGACTAACAAGATTTTAGAGAAAAGCCAGTCCTTTTTCTGAGTCTAAAACCCTAAGAAATTACCTTGAACAGCTACACAATACAAAGAACAGTATTTAGAATACCCAGTTTCAGGATGGTTCAGTTGGTAAAGTTTTTATCACCCAAGCATAGGGACCTGAGTTCAATTACAGCACCTACAAAAAGCTATCGTAACAAAAAGGAGTGGTACATAGGTCTCTACTCCCAGCATAGGAGAGGTAGAGACAGTAGGACCCCTGAAGGTTGTCTAGATAAAATGTTGATCTCCAGGTCAGTGAGAGATCCTGTCTCAAAAAACACGGAGTGGAGTGATTGAGAAAGACAGCCAACATTGACCTCTGACCTTCACCAGTGCATGTAAACACATGTACACACACACAAACATGCACACACACATACACATACATGCACATACACATACATGCACACACATACATGCATACACAGATACACACAGACATACACATACATACAAACACACACAGACAAACACATACACAAACATATAACTCTCTCTCTCTCTCTCTCTCTCTCTCTCTCTCTCTCACACACACACACACACACACACACACACACACACACGGTATCCTGATGATATAACTCCCCACCCAGCAAGAGGAACTATACACGAAGTCCAGACATACATAGAGTGCCATGTCTTTAAGGGGCAGGAACATCAAGGCTCACCTAAGAGCAGAATTGTCACTGGTTTTTGTTATGGTCTCACTATGCTGTCACAGTTTTACTGGGACAATTAGAAGCATAGCAATTGAATGACTACCCACTTGGACCCATACCATCTGTGACTCATCCTGAGGCATATACTAGTCTACACCCTTGAGAGCTTGCCCATCACCCCAGAGCTGGATCCATGAGAATCTGGGATAGTTAGTCCAACTTCCCTTTAAGACCTGCACAGAACACTCAAAGTATGAGTCTTGATTAGCCTTGGGGGTTGAGAGCACTCAGAACAAGGTGTTCCTCTATTCTATAGCCCTGAATCATGCACAGTCCCAAAGGAGGTATACACCTGTCATTAGCAAACAGGGAGGCTGCATTCAGTCCTTCGTTCTATCAGCAATGACTTCAGAGGGATTGCCCAGGAGCAATCCCCATACCTGTGGTTTCCTGGGGCCCGTGTGTGTGTGTGTGTGTGTGTGTGTGTGTGTGTGTGAATGTAATGTGTGGGGGTGGTGTCAAGGGGTGGTATGTGGTGTGTGTATATGTGTATGTGGTGTAGGGTGGTGGTGTCAGGGGGTGGTGTGTGGTGTCTGTGTGTGTCTGTGGTGTGTGGGGGGTATCAGGGGTAGGGTGGGGTGATGTGTGTGTGTATGTGGTGTGGGTGGGTGGTGTCAGGGGGTGGAGTGGTGTGTGTGGGGGGGTGCTGTATTGCCTGCATGCAGAAATCAGAGAACCAACTTTTGTGGGCGTGGTTTGTGAGACATCTCTATATAGCCCTGGCTGTCCTGGACCTCACTATAGCAACCAGGTTGGCCTTGAGCTCACAGGGATAAAGAACAACTTTGTAACCATCCCGGCAGGAATGAAGATAGATATTCTAAAGAGACACTGTGCCCTCCCTTTGCCTATCAGACTATTGAAATAATGGATCCCCAAGAAACTGGAGTCTCCTCAAGAACCTCAAGAGGAAAAGTCTGCAACATGGGGCCAGCTAGATGGAGATACCCCAAGAAGGGATATCTCACAGTTCTCACCACCTGTCAGACCTAGAAGAACAGACAGGAGCTGGATAACAATGGTCAGTGATGAGTGAGACAATATCGTCACCAGATCTACTTCACTGTATCGTCTTGTCCTCTATTTAAGTCTAAACCTCCTGTCGGGGTCCTTAAGAGGGACTTGGGGGTCATTGGTCCTAAATGTCCTTTCTTGTGTGCTTTCACTACTCCTGGTCTTTTTAATCGGCCGGCCGAGGTCAGGTGACCAATCCTGGCTCATTGGGGGGCTGCCAGGGCCAAGACTGTGACCCTAACAAATCTACTGACAGCGTGAGGCTCTGTTGCTGTTTGCCAGGACTCTCTTAGGGAAGCTCTACACACAGTTTGGCTCCTCCATCCCACCTCTCTGACCTCTCATACGCGGGCCTGTGAGCAGTATCTCTTCTGTCTCTTCTGTCTCCTCAGTGCAAGGCCCTTGGGTTTAGTGTGGCAGAAGCCCGCTTTGTCTGATTTAGCTTTCCCTGTCCTCGACAGCGGGTAGGCCAGGCCACGCATCAGATAACAATGACTCCCGCTGCCCATGAGTCAAGGCCCCGCCCTTCTTTATTTACCTGCACCTCACCAGGACTGGCTGCTGTTGGCGCAGGTGATTCTGGACTCTGGACTCTGGAAGGCTGCATTTTCACTCTTTATGGACAGCCTCGTGCCTACCTCTGGGCATGCGCACTGCGCAGATGTCCCGACAGAACAGCCTTCTTTCCGCATCACCAGCCCAAGCTCACCCGCGTCAGTGAGTCAAATACCATCCCCTCCCCAAGACAGCTGCTCAGGTCGCTGCAGCCCACATGAAGTCCTGCAGAGTCCCACATATGTTGCCAGGGGCCTCGTTCACCCTGCCTCTGCATCTCTTCCCCTCAGCAGAGAGCGCTGTGGGGGCTTTCTGAACTTACGTGAATGTCTCTGTGCTATGAACTCAATAGGAAATACCCAACTCAGAAAATGGGTCCCTGTGGCCGAAGTGGAGCACTGAGCTCCGGAGAAACCAGATTAAAGATGACCCTGAAGAGAGTCCAGCCCTTACCCTTACGTAACTCAGTCTCCAGCTGGATGCCTCCATACCTACTGCCCTGCATTTGATCTTTCTAGACTTCATCACATCTGAATACAGCATTGCCTTAAAACGAGGCACGAAGGACTAGGGATGTAGCTCAGTAGGCGAGTGCTTGCCCGACATGCAGGAATCCCAAAATTCCATCCCCAGCACTATATATACTGCACATGGTGGCTCATGCCTGAGATCCCCGCACTCTGGAGGCAGACGAGGTTGAATCAGGAGTTCAAGGTCATTCTTGACTGCAAGATCAAGGCCAGCCTAGGACACCTGAAACCATGTCTCAAAAAGATTACATTAAACTAAATGAGTAACAATAATAAACTAAAATTAGCCGTTAGTTTTAGCTAACTAAAGTTAGTCTCACTCTTTGTGAAATCACGCTGGATCTTTATCGACCAGACTGACTCTTGATGGTATAACTTCACCATGTCCTTCCCATGGTCTTTGCCAGTGACACTCAGAAGGGACTTTGGCCAGACCCCACCATCACCAAGATCAGCTGACAGCCTGTGTGCTGCCTATGGCAGGAGACAGTCACAGAAAACAGTGGGACAAGAGGAGACATCCTCAGGCTGTCTCCCTCAGCTCCCCTCTGCTGCCAGAAAAAAAGTCGGACTTTTTCATCTTCCATTTTGGCCTGCTCTTTCTGGTTTTTCCATTTTCAGTCGCTCTTTGTCTTTGTGGTTGGACCACTAAGCTTCAACTGCTTTGACACAGCAGGAGGTGAGCCAGAACAGTGTGGGTGACAGATGGCTCATCCTGACAGCCTGCTCTTCTTTTCTTCAGGGGACCCTGCCATCCCATGCCCACTAGGAGGCCCATCTGGTGGAGCTGCACAGGCCAGGCCACAGGCTGCCTCTGTGGTACTTGTCAGGGCCTAGATGGAGGGTGGGGGGTAAAGGGGCCCTTCCCTCAGCTCAGAGCCTCCAGGAGCAACTCGGCAGTGACACATAGGCAAGCAGCTTGGGAACAGCTTCTCCTGTGTCTTTAATTAACTTAATCCACCTAACCATGTTCTTTAAATAATTGAGTACCTTGGTAACCAGTACTCAAGCACTTGAAGAATTTTGGTTACAGGAATGCTGGAACCTTTTAATTTTGGTTTAAGACATTTTACTTCTCCTGTTCCTACTCCAAACTAAGGCTGCACCATGAAGAGTGGGTAGGGAAAGAGAGCATGCCCTAAGGGATGGAAGGCAGCTAGTGGGAAGAAAAGATTCCTTCAAACTGTGAGGTGGCCCGTGCAAAGGCCTCTGAAGGGGGACAGGAGGTGACTTAGTGGAACAGTCCTTGTCTAGAATGTGTGATGTGAGGTCCTGGGTTCAGGCCCCAGTACTGCAAGAAGAGAGGGGAAGGAAGGAGGGATGGAGGGGAAGCGGGGAAGGCGGGAACAGGCAGAGGGAGACAGAGAGAGACAAGGAGAGACAGAGAGAGAAACAGACAAGGAGAGAAGGAAAGAGACAGAGAGAGACATAGACAGAGACAAGGAGAGATAGAGAGAAACAGAGAGGGGGAAGAGACAGAGACAGACAAGGAGAAACAGAGATAAACAGAGAGACAAGGAAAGACAGAGAGACACAGAGAAATAGAGGCAGAGAGAGGGAAAGAGATATGGGGGAAGGAAAGAGGAGAGAAAGGGAAGAAAACAAAAGAGAAGAGGTAAATGGGAGAGAGAGCGAGAGAGAGAGAGAGAGAGAGAGAGAGAGAGAGAGAGAGAGAGAGAGAAGAGACAGACAGAAAGAAGGGAGAGAGAACAGCATCCACAGGCACTCACAGTTACAATGATTTTTTTTTTAAATGTCCAAAAATTTAGGAATAATTTGTGTGAATCCTCTAATTTTCTCTGCTACTAATTAACATCCATTTATATGGCAGAATTTTCTAATGTGCCACATTAGAAATGCGTCCAAACCAAGGTAGCATGAGGCTTAATGACCAGAGGCTTGTCTAGCATAATTAAGAGCCTGGATCGTATACCCCAGCACTGCCTGCCCGACATGGGGCGAGGTCTCGTAGGAATTGTAACCGAGGGAAGTCTGAACAGTGCCATTGAGAGCTACAGCCTGCCATTTGCCATTAGGTTGGAAATTCCCCGGAGAGTCTCACTATGTAGCTCTTAGGTAGATCTCTGTGAGCTCAAGACTAGCCTGGTCTACATTCTGAGTTCTACACCAGCTAGGCCTACAGTGATATTCTCTCTCTCTCTCTCTCTCTCTCTCTCTCTCTCTCTCTCTCTCTCTCACACACACACACACACACACACTTTGCTTTCTACATTTGCATTATTTAGTTCCTAAAAGCAAGCTGCCTAGATCAGCCCTATGGTGGCCTTCACGTTCTCCACTAAACCCGCGCTGGATGTGTTTATTCTATCGTTCTGTCAGCTGTTTATGTGTGACATTTTATGGCATACATTTTATATGAGCTATCAAATATTAAGTATCCTCTGTGGGATCTATAAAATACAAAGTTCTATTTTTTCAACCTCTTGCATAACTTTATACACTATTAAATTAGAAACAGAAGCAAATGCTAGATGCTCTTCATTAGCAGAGGTTGAAATACTTAAAACCATGGAGAAGCTGTCCAGCAACTGACCCTGGAGAGCCACTCCCTCTGTCTGCAATCTCTCTCTCCTCTTCTTGTCTATTCCCCTCAGTGGTGAAAGTCAGATCCATCTCTCAAAAGCATTCTGCTTTCTTAGTCAGGAAACTAGGGACCATGGCAGGCACAGTCTCCCACAGTTCCAAGTACGACCCTTACTATACCTCCATTGTAGCTGAGTGTACCTGATGTAACACAATCTACAAGGACCCCAAGTTCAAAGGCTATGGCTGGATGCCAGACCTCACACACCAAGCCAGCTCTTTCTTGGACATATAATGTCTATAGAGAAGGGCCTTATCCTAGTCAGTCACACACACACACACACACACACACACACACACACACACACACACATGGGAAAACCTTCAGGAACATGTTACCTGTTCCCTCAAGATCTGCCAGGGCTTTCCAACCCACAGCAAGCAAGGATGGTCCCACAATATCTGTCTCCTGGTCCTGGAGTCTCACTCAGCTCTGGCTAACACACAGCTCTTTGGTTGTGCCACCCATTGTAGGTGGAGAGCTAAACAGCTAGGAGAAAGGGCAAGAAGCAGGGTAAGGTTGGAAGGACAAAAACCTCAACAAATTCCACTTCTAAGAGGACCCGAGACCTGTGTGCCATGTTCAGAAACTCTCGGGTGGGGTCTTCTGGGGAGGAGAGCATTCCTTGTACCTCCCCTGTAACCTCTTTCAGCCTTTACTACAAACACAACCAGAGCCAGAAGAAGCTTCAACAGACCTCAAGAAAACAAGAAGAAACTGTAGAGCCCGTGAATGCGTGGGTACAGAAGGCACATCACAACTGGGGCCTTCAACCTTGTCTCCACAGAACAACCCCACACATTTTCCCTGAGACGGTATCTTATTATGTAGCCTAGGCTGGCCTCAGACTCAGCAAACCCTCCTGCCCTTGCTTCCTGGGTGCTGGGATTATAGGCACATGCCAGCACACTAGGTTTATGTGGTGCTGAGGACTGAACCAAGGACTGTGCCCGCTAGGCAAGCACTCTACTACCAACTGAGCCACTTCAGAGAACGTCTGAGAAACTGTGAGCGTGTCCTGCTTTCCACTGAACTGACCAACTGTGTCCATCACTTCCCTTGTTGCTATGACAGACAAAAGTCACCAAAGACACATTCTATCTGGGCTCAGTGTGAGGGTACTGTCGTTCACAGTGGGAGGCCTGGCAGCTGGAGCATGAGGCAGCTGATCACAGGCATCTATCGTCAGGAGGCAGGGAGATGGAGGCTGGTACTTGGCTCACTTTCTACCTTTCATTCAATCTAAGGTCCTAGCCAATGGGGTGTCACCCACATTAATTGACCCAATATAGAAACCACTGTACAGACAACGCCAAAGGTATCGTGGACTGTCCCCATCAGAGACACGCCGCAAGTTAATAACAGACCACATGTTCTAGTGAACAACTGTCGTGAGCCTTCAAATTAATAATAACAGCTCTCGCTCCCATTCATTAAGTCCCACAGGCCACGTGTGGTTCTGAGCACTTTACTTATATTATCCTTGGGAACCATGCCTCTACAGATTGGGAAACTGAGTCACAAATAGGAGACTTGTGTTCTAAGTGACTCCAGCTGTGTTACTGACACTATTCACTACGAAGTAGCCTTCTGGGGTCAGGCTTCTAATTTCCAGCCCAAGCAGAACAGGTAACTAGGAATCACAAACTGTCTGAGATCTAGCAGAGCAAACTGCAAGGCGTGGCCAATGTCCAGCAGGGGTCTGCTCACCTCATCAACATGGAAGTCATCAGTTTTGCAAATGAAAGTGTGTGAACACAGTAGAACTAGAAAAGAGCAGACAAGCCTGCCAGCCCAATTCCCCACCCTTGACCTTCTTATAGACCTCTGGCCAGGGTCATATCCCAGCAACAGGCCACTGACAAAGTGGCTACCAACAGCAAGGACATGGTCTCCCTAAAATGAACAGGAAAGGTCAGAGCCAAGCTGAGCCCAGGGCAAAGGAAAGGTTCAGGGGAGCGGAATACTCAAACACTGTGTGCTTCACCACCTGGGCATAGACAGGGTGGAGCCTAGTCCCCACTGCAAGGGTCTGAGTGACACTACTCCACACTGTAAGAGTCTGGGTGACCCTACTCCATATTGCAAGAGTCTGGGTGACCCTACTCCACACTACAAGGGTCTGGGTGACCCTACTCCACACTGCAAGGGTCTGGCTATAACTGTTGTGATGATTAATCCTGAATGTCACGTTGGCAGGATCTAAAATGTCCTAGAAGATGAACCTCTGAGCATGCCTGTGAGATTGGCTAACTGAGGCTTAAAAATAAATCCACCCTAAATGTAGTCGGCACCATCCCATGAGCTGGGGTCCTGGAATGTATAGCAGTAAGAAAGCTCTACACCAGCATCCACCTCTCTCTGAGTTGTCACTGAGTGGCCAGCTACCTCCCTCCCCGCCATCAGACCTTCCCTGACGACCGTGCCCTCAAACACTGAGCTGAAACAAACCATTCTTTCCGTAAGTTACCTCTGTTGGAGATTCCGTTACAGGGATGGGAAAAGCCACTAATGCAGTAACCATTTATGGATGTCACTTGAAAATAAGATCCAGCAGATTGCCACTCTAACCATGCCAAAAGAGCATCTAGTGTCAACTGTGGGTCTGTCCCTGAAGCCAGCCATATGCTGGGAGACACCTTTTGAAATACCTTTTTAAAGGAATGGGTCAAAAGAACTGACTAAGGGTAACTCTACCTGCTTTGGTCTGGATAATGTCGATTGTGTCCTGCAGGTCACAGACCCTCCCCCAACACCAGTCAGTGTTGTAGATGCTCTTCCTCCCACAGTGTCCTGAGGGCTTCACTGCTCCGGATGGGCTAATAGCACAAGGGAAGATTCTATTCCTAACAAGTCTCGCAGTTCTGTTATTAAAAGCAAAGATGGAGTTGCCTGAAATCCATGGCCACTCGGTTGTCACAGTATGTTCCAAGTTCTATAAATAAGTAGAGAAACAGCAAGTTTGGGCCTGAAGGGTAAAAACACCCTTTGAGATACTGAGAGACTAAAGATTTCATGTAGAACAGACGGGATGGGTTTATGCATTTAAGCCTAAGTGTTTGTTCTCTCTCCTTGATCGATGTTAGCTAGAAGCTCTCGTAGAGTTTATTACGTACAGTGTGTGTGTGTGTGTGTGTGTGTGTCCACCTATGTGCAAGTACATGCCCGTGTGGGCACAGAAGCCAGAGGAGGATGCCAGACACCCTCTTTATCTGTTTTCACCTGATCCCACCCCCTGTCCCACCCCCTATCCCACCCCCTATCCCACCCCCAGAGACAGGATCTCTTACTGTATCTGAGGCTGGACTGACAAACAAGCAAGTACCAGCGATCCCCATGCCTCTGCCTCCTGAAGAGCTGGAGTGGACTGTGTGGGCTTTTGATCTGAGTGCTGAGGGATTGAATTCAGGTCCTTAGGATGGCACAAGAATTCACACACACACACACAACCCGTTAGTGTTCTTAAGTAGGAGCATGCCAAAGTGTGGCTTTTGGCTCAAGGGCATCTGTAGCTATATTTGGCTCTGCAGGGGTAATGTCCTGTTTGCGGTCCATGCATAAGGCTTACAAGAGCAAAGACTTAGAAATTTTTTTCTTTGCTTTGTGTGCTGGCTGGTTTTGTGTGTCAACTTGACACAAGCTGGAGTTATCACAGAGAAAGGAGCCTCCCTTGAGGAAATACCTCCATGAGATCCAGCTGTAAGGCATTTTCCCAATTAGTGATCAAGGGGGGCGGGGGGGGGAGGCCCAGCCCATTGTGGGTGGAGCCATCCCTGGGCTGGTAGTCCTAGGTTCTATAAGAAAGCAGGCTGAGCAAGCCAGGGGAAGCAAGGCAGTAAGCAGCATCCCTCCATGGCCTCTGCATCAGCTCCTGCTTCCTGACCTGCTTGAGTTCCAGTCCTGACTTCCTTTGGTGATGAACAGCAATGTGGAAGTGTAAGCTGAATAAACCCTTTCCTCCCTAACTTGCTTCTTGGTCATGATGTTTTGTGCAGAAATCAAAACCCTGACTAAGACACTCTGCTTCCCTTCCATAGTGCCAGGATTACAGGTGTGAGACCCACACCCTGAAAACTTTTGTTTCTTTTGCTCCTATGTCTGACCTTCCCCATACACTCTGTCTAAAGGACAAAAAACAGAAAACAACAAAAACAAACAAACACAAACAGGAACCAGACAAAAGACCCCTGCTTCTTTGTTAGGGTTCTTACTGCACAAGACCACAGACTGGTGCTCTAAAACAGAAATTTACCGTCTACTTCCGGAATCCCAACCCTAGAGGCCGGAAGTCCAACATCAAGGTGCCAGCAAGCGAGTTTCTTCTCAGGGTTCCCTGTCTGACAGGTGGCTGGTTTCCAGCTGGGTCCTCATTTTTCACTTACCGATCTTTCCAGCCCTATCTCTAAACCCAGACCCTGCTCCAGGTTTCCAGCTAGGACTTAAGCATGGGAGCTTTTGGCAGACTCGGTCGGGCCCGAAACAACCTTCTGCTAAGAGGCTAAGAAAGATTCAGCTCCACGTCAAGTTATAGCTGGGTCACTCACGGCTGTGAGCTAAGCAGAGGATTCAGCCTGCGGGTTTCAGGCCCCGCCTCTGCTCTGTGAAAAGGTGATGCGGTCCACAGCCCGCAATCTTTAGAACTTTTTGTAGGTCCTGGTCCTTCTGTCTTTCTGCTGCCTGTCTCCCATGTTTGCCTGCATTCGTCCCTTCCCACTTCAGCCTGCATGGGCTCACAAAACAGCTCAATGGATGAAAGCCAAGACCAGGGCTGGAGAGATGACTCCAAGAGATGAGTTAAGAGCCTGTTCTGCTCTCACAGAGGACTCAAGTTCAGTTCCCAGCACCTTTGTTAAGTAGATGGGCTCACAGCCACCTATAATTCCTCTCTTGCTCCAGAGAATCTAACCCCCTCTTCTGGCCTCTGATAATAGCTGCACTCATGTGTACACAATTATACACAGACACAATCATATACAGACACATAATTTAAGACAAATCTAAAAGATAGAGAGACCAACATGGTTCTTCAGAGAAGCCGGAGCTTTCACGCTGCCTCCAGGGCTACAGCTCCACCCTGGCTAATGAAGACTTTCTTAGTGATTGTTTGCTCTCATTCCTGTTCTAGATAAAATACATATTTACTGCACTCTGATTTGGTCTGGTTTTGTTGAGACAGGATCTCACATAGACAAGCCTATCCCTGCGTTCCCAATCCTCCACTTCTGAAATGCTGGGGTGACCAGCATACAGCACAATACTCTACACTCACTTTTGATAAATAATCCCAGTGTGACGCATGGCTTTGTTGCCCTTCAGAAAGAATGGGGATGTGTCACAGACTTGCCTAAGTAATTTTGGATATCTACCTATAGCCATCAGTTTCCCAGAAGGCTTGCTGGGGACCAATATCTCAGAGGTGACGTGGCATCCACCTTAGCAGCCCCCAGGGAACTTTGAGGAACACCACTGAATCTGTCTGATGGCAAGGAGGCAAAAGTGAAGGGCACTCACAGCAGCTCCCAGAGCTCCTTCCAGAACATTCCTAACAGGTGTCTGAAACTTGCTTTGTAAAGACATAAAGAGCAGGTGTTTTAGGGTGTGTGGGGCCCTGTGGTTTCCATGACAACCTTCCAATTGTTCCAGAGAATAGCCATAAGGAACACAGAAATGACAGGTGTGGCTGAGTCAGTAGACTTCTTACACACCAGGAAGGTGGATTGTTGCCAACTTGTATTGTGTTCAGTTTTATATTTTGCTTTTGCTGTTTTCCCCCCAGTTGTTTGAAAATATGGGGACCACACACGTCAGGCCTCACAAAGCTGTGGGTGTAGCTGCACACCAGGCGCTAATGTTCCCTGTCTGTCCTAGACATCTTGTAAACACTAGCTGAGGGCAATGACACATTTCCCCTACTGACAACAGGTTTAAAGGGATCAGGAAGCACCCCCTTATTACCTGTTCCCACCCCACATTTAAAACCACTAGTGATCAGATAGTTGCTGCCCTGATGAACCCAAAGCCTGGTGTCAAAACACCCCCAAATAGTAAGCCTAGTGTCAAAACACCCTCAAACAATTCTCTTTTGGACATTTTTTTCACTTGATTTTTTGTGACAGAGTTCTACTCTATAGCTGGTGCTGTTTTTGAACTCTCAGCAATCCTTCTGCCTCAGCTTCTCTAGGACATGGAATACAAGTGTGAATCTGGTTTTTCTGGCTTAGATGAGTCTTAAAGCAGAAAAAGGCATTTTTTTTTTTTAAGATGGCAGAACATACTCTGTCATGTGACCCATGCATTGAGAAGAAACAAAGGGTAGCTCATTTAAATCCTAACACTGCATTTATAAGACTCCCTTCATCCTGCCATGGCCCCGTCTGCAGGAGTGCAGGAGACAGCAAACCCATAGTCCACCCTCCACTCACATTGCTCCTAAGGATGAATGGCAGCTAAGCCTGGTGATCCAGGCCTTCCACCCCAGCTACTCAAGAGGTTGAGACAAGTTGATATGGAGTTCAAAGCTTACCTGTGTGGGCTACAGAAAAGGCCTGGGCAGCCTAGTGAGATTCTAAGTAAAGACAAACAAAGGTCTTGGGGTTTAATTAGTGCTTTCTGAACACTTAGCATAGTGTGAGGCCTGGAGTTTGAGACCCAGCACTGAACAAAGCAAAGCATCAATGACAGGGTCAGAGAGAGGGAGGGAGAAAAAGAGAAAGAGAAAGGGAGGGAGGGAAAAAGGGCAGGAAGGAGAGAGGGAGAGAGGGAGGAAGAAAAGGAGGGAGGAGAGAGGGAGGGAAAGAAAGGGAGGGAGGGATGGTGAGAAAGGGAGGGAAGGAGGAGAAGGGAGAAAAGGAGGGAGAAAAGGAGGTGGGAGAGAGGAAAGGGAAGGAAGGGAGAGAGGGAGGGGAAGAGAGGGAGGGAGTGAGAGAGAAGGGAGAGAGGGAGGGAAAGAGAGGGAAGGAGGGAGAGAGGGAGGGAAGGAGAGAGGGAGGGAAAGAGAGGGAAGGAGGGAGAGAGGGAGGGAGGGAGAGAGGGAGGGAGCTAAGAATTAATAATAACAATAATGTGGATAAAAGTTTTACAGAGCTACTGATGACACTAGCATAATTTATCTCTCGTTCTCCAAGAGCCCAAATGTGGTTTCCTTGTATAGAAGGTGCACAGGTGCCCTGGTCTCTTTCCCTTGCACGCCCACTTCCCTTGGAAAAGCCTGGTGCTAGCATCCATTACTCAGGTCTCACATGATTTTGAGACGCTGTCCTGAAGTCTCACTGGAATCAAGGTCGATGGCATTCAGGGCTGCTCCTCCACATTAGTGGGAAGACCATGGCTCAGTTCTCTTCCCTCTTGTCCCAGAATAGGGCTCCTCGGAGGGACCCTCATAGAGTGGGCAGGAGAGCCCACTTTATAAACAGAAGGTAGAAATGTCACACATGTATTGCCAGAGGCTGCCATGCCACTTCTGAGAACAGCGAATAAGTGGAGATGCCTCTCCTTGTCTGGTGTCTCAGCCAAGAACCTTGCCATAAGGAGAAGCAACCACCTTGTCTCCTCTACCCAGGGAGATAAAAACAGATTCCACTGTTTGCTAAGGATAGCACAATATACTCCCCATCCAAGTACACTCTGCTTATTTCCACCCTGTTTAACTTCAGAGAATAGGCACATCCAGAGCATAGCTGTAGACCAGTGAGGAATTGTGTTATCCTCAGGCCTTTTCTAAAAGGACTGGGGACATTTCACCCATTTCCTTCCATCGATGGAAGCTGGTGCCATGGGGGCCAGCAGACACTGAACAAAACCCTTGTTAGCCTATGCTACAACAATGGCAGCCAGCCAGGGTGTCTTTATGGGGTTTGCTGTGGTTTGGGTTTAGTAGGGACTGGGAAACAAGGTCTTACTTAATACGCACTAGCCTCAAAAGCACAGCAACCCACCTGCCTCAGTTTCCCCAGGTGGCAAGGCCAGCAGAAGTGTATCTTTGTGAAACCTGCCCTTACCAACCCAGACAAACCAGGAAAGGACCGAACTAGCCAACAATCACCTTCAACCACTAAAAGTTTACTGTTGAAAGCACACGACTAGTACCTGCCGGAGAAAAGGGTGGCTGCAGGCCATCTGAGGTCTTCTCTTGCAGAAAAGTTTCTCAGCAATGAAACCCACCAGCTGCAATCTTAGCATCGTCTGCATCTCTGCCACAAAACCATTTTTGGAAACCATAGGTGCTATCAAATGTGTCCTACGATGGCATCAGCTCAAAACCCAGTGGGGAGGGACTTTGACTCTCAGTACTCAGTTCAGAATGCCCGGTTCACTAATCAGCTGGTTTTATACATGGAGAGTCTCCTCCTTTGTCTGACTTATCCCTAAGTGCCCCTTGCTCTCCTTTCTTAAATGAACCCTTGTTCCAACACCACAGTACAGACTTTCTTCCTCAGAAAGACAATGCAATACGAATGCAATACGAATACGAATACCAATACGACCCCTCTTCCCACCGAATATTTCAGGAGTTGTTAGGATGCTTTCTAATTATAGGGACTGTGCTCACATCAAACAGACAAATATTTCCCAGAAGAAATAGGATCTGAACTAGCTTTTGACGCATAGAAACGCATGATTATACAAGAACCTCAGCACTGCCTACAAACACCACCTAGGAAAAAGCGTTCTTTTTTTTTTTTTTTTTTCTCCTGGCACTTCTTATCCCTGACTGTCAGGTAAGGGCAGTCTTCATTTTCAAACTGCAGCCAACATTGTGAGCCAGTTGTGAACTTTCTGTAAATATTCATGTCTGTGGAGGAGGAGGGATTTACACTCTGACACAAATAGAATCCCAAGAGACCTGAATGGTCTTGGTGATGTTGAGATAAAGCCTGGACTGTGGGCAGCAGGGGAGGAGCAGACTTTCTTTGGAAAGTGAGCCAACAGGTTTGTCTTGTTTGGGCATTCATTTGACACAGTTTTAAAATACCACAACACAGCCTAGAACTCTTCCCGTGTCTATTACAAGTTCAGGAACTCACCCCAGATTTCCAAACAATAAATATACATGATCTGGCTGGAGATTGTGTGTCTACTCATTATTGGATAATTAATAATAATTTACCAGGCTGCAGCCCAAAGGAGGTTGTAAAGAGCCAGCCTGAAAGGCAGAGAGGAGGGTGAAGGAGTAACCCAGGTGCAGTTGAGTCACTTGTAAAGGTGGGGCAGGGGCATAACACACTGTTCCTGGCAAGAACTCCTAAGGCCCAATTCCAGAGTGTCCCTGGGCACTGTGTGACCTTGTGCCTGCCAAAAGTGGCCATTTCAAAGACTGGATCTCATGCATAAGAAGAAGGGATGGTACTGAGGCTGAGGCCCTTTGAGAGTCCCTCTGGCTGTTCACACACCCATTATGTCCTTCCTAACCTGCACGCATGGCTAGCCACCACTAACAAAACCTGGTCTTTCTACATCTAGTATAACTGCTGTGCCTCGGGACATGTATACTCAGCTGGATTTCTAAGCCTCCTGCAGACCGTGGAGCCTCAAAGTAGAAGCTCAACACACCTGAAGTTGAAATAGCTGCTGATTCAGGAAACCTCACTGTGTGGGGCCCAGGCCAAGTGAAACTATCTTCCCTTCTCCCACCCTTCCTTCTACTCTGAAACCCCCATAGGCCAGTCTGCTTAGAGGTCACCTGCAGAGAGCAGAGTGATGTCACCACTGTCCCCAAAACAGATCCAAAGAAGCTGAAATAGGTCTACAGTAGGGAAGGGAGTCACAGTCATGAAGGTGACCCATCCAAGGGTCATTGGTAGGTTCCTCAGCCTGGGGTCTCTGGATAGGGCCAGGAAGAGATGAACCTCCTTAAGCACTAGATACTCTCTTTCATCCCCTGGCCTTACTGCTCAGTTGTCAGGACAGAATGTCGGGGACCTACCCTCCCATCAGTTCAGGGTCCTCACAAGTACAGAGCAGCAAATGAGACCCCTGCAGCCTCAAGGTCCAGGGAGATTGAGACCATTCTCAAAGTGTAACTGCTGCAACACCCAAATCGTGCTCCGAGGTCACCTCGCTGGCTGCTGCCACTGCGAGCCACCGCAGGATGCGCCCAGGGGAGGCCTGGGGACGACAGGGTTCGGGGTGAGGTGGCAGCAGCGGCCCTACCTGTGGTGGAGAGCACCGTGCTAGCGAAGAAGAGCGCCGAGGTGAAGTCCCAATTCCAATTCCCCGAGGCGTTGCTGAGCACCGACACTCCATAATTGCTGGCCTCCAGCACGCGGCCCAGGAACTGCTCCAGCTGCGGCTCCGACAGGCACTCGTGCTCCTCCAGGAAGCGCCGCTTCAGCTTGCGCAGTTCCTGGCGCAGCAGGTCCTCGTAGGGCAGCTCCACGGACGAGAAGACCACGGCGCCGAACACCAGGTAGAGCAGGTAGCCCAGCACCAGGAAGCCGAAGCACCAGGCCGAGCGGTGCCGCTCCACCAGGCGCACGCACGAGCTGCCGGCCAGAGACTGCAGCATCTTCCCGGCGCCCGCGCTCCGCGCCTCCCGCCGCCGCTCCCTTTCCTGGTTCCGTGGAAATACAAGAGGCCAGATGATGTGGCGGTGACGTGGATGCCGGCTCAGGTAGCCGGAGTTGGTCGGGGCGGAGAGCTCTCACCCACTTGGCGGGAGCTGCTGGCTGTCCGCGCCCCCTACCTGGCTTCCGAAACCGGAAAGTGCAGGTTTGGTGGCGCCAGACCCTGGCCAGGCCACCCTGAGGCTGCCTGGCTCCCTCTTCCCTTCCCCAGTGCAGCCAGCAGGCCTGAGCTCTGTGTGTGTGTGTGTGTGTGTGTGTGTGTGTGTGTGTGTGTGTGCGCGCGCGCCAGCCATTTCTGAGCAACAGCACGTGTCCACTCAAGCCCCTATCCTAGCCACTTTACCCCCCAAGCATTCTTCCTGATTAAAGCTGCTATAGCCAAATACCAAGGGCACAGATAGATCCTGTCTTCCTTTGTCTTGTTGGCTGGACAGCTGAGCCATTTGCTGCCCGGACTATTAAAAATACACTGAACCCCACTCTAAAAAGAAACTTGAAACCTCTCCTGACTCCAACCTTCGCCTGGAACAGAAAGGGTCTGAGGGTAAAAGGGAAGTCTAATACTTTAAAACACAGTTTCTGGATTTTAGCTTAAACAGCACCCCAAACCTCAGGGGCTTCATGGTCAGGAGATAAAAATGGAAATGTGCACTGGAGCAGCGAGGAACTGATAGTGGGTGAGGTTGTATTATGAATTCTTTATTTCTGCATAGACATGTGTGCTTCTGGAGTCACAGAGGGGGATGTGTGGGACCTGACTCTGTGACACTTCCTAGAGAAAGATAACAGTCACATGCATAAGACTCAGCATGGCAGTATCCTATCCTATATGTCATGTCATACATCGCACCTATTGTCCTAGTTAGGGTTATATTGCTGTGAAGAGAGCACATGACCACAGCCACTCTCATAAAGGAAAACACTGACCTGGGTCTGCCTTACAGTTTTAGAGGGTTAGTCCATGATTGTCATGACTGGGAAGATGGTAGCACACAGGCAGACACCGTGCTGGTGAAGGAGCTGAGTGTTCTACATCTGGATTGGCAAGTAGCAGGAAGAGAGAGAGAGAGAGAGAGAGAGAGAGAGAGAGAGAGAGAGAGAGAGAGAGAGAGAGAGAGAGAGAGAAGAAGGAGGAGGAGGAGGAGGAGGAGGAGGAGGAGGAGGAGGAGGAGGAGGAGGAGGGAGGGAGGGGAGGGGAGGGGAGGGGAGGGGAGGGGAGGGGAGGGGAGGGGAGGGGAGAGGAGAGGAGAGGAGAGGAGAGGAGAGGAGAGGAGAGGAGAGGAGAGGAGAGGAGAGGAGAGGAGAGGAGAAGAGAAGAGAAACTGGGTCACTTGAACATTTAAAACCTCAAAGCTCAACCCCCATCGGCACACTTCCTCCAACAAGGCCACACCTCCTAATAATACTGCTGCTCCCTAGAGCCTGTGGGGGTCATTTTCGTTCAAATCACCATACTCACACATGAAGGTGTGTGTATTTATGTCATTATATGCCCATGGAGTCAAGAGTCAGGGACATTCTAAAGGCTCCTGGAGAGGGGGATGGGAGCAGGAAAGATGGCTTCCTGATAAATTGCTTGGATACCCAGACTTGTGGTCAGATCCTCAGGACCCACATAAATAAACAAATGTAGCAAGCACTGAGGGGACAAAACAGTGGTAGCTCAGGTTCATGGAGAGGGTTGATGGAAACACCTGACGCTGACCTTTGACCTCCAGAGGTACAGATATACAAGCACATAGGAATACACACACACACACACGAATAGGAATGGCTAAGTAAGCTATCATACCTCAGTAGTATGACTGATGAAAAAAACCTTTAAAACTTATTATTAGTAGTATTAGTATTAATATTACATAATTATCATTATTATCAGTGTCTCCACTGAGCTCCAGGGATGGAACTCCGGTTACCGGGGACTGTAGTTAGCACCTAGACTGCTGAACCACACCCCAGCCAGGATGACATCTGATCTTTAAAGATGAATTTGAAGACTGTGGAGGCATAAGCACAGCTGTCTGGAATCCCAAATATTCGAAACGTTTACACTGTACTTTATAACAGAACTGGGTCTGCAAAACAGACTAACACGTGGAAGGAGAACTGCCTCCAGCAGCTGTCTGTGGGAAAGTAATGGAAAGGTAGATTCAACTTCTTACATTTAAAAATTACCCCTCATCTACAGTAGACGGCATCAGTAAGAGAAAGTGTTGAAGTAAAACCCAATTGATCTAAATACTTAGAAAATCCCATCATCTCCTTACTGAGCAGACATTCTTAGAAATCATATATTCATAGAGAATGTGCAACAGATTCACTGGGTTTTTGTTATTATTTTATTCAATAATCTCACCTCCTGCCTTCCTCAGAGATCCCTCCACATCACTCTCTGTGTTTCAAAGTCTCCCCGTTGGTCATCCATTTTCTTGCCTTTTTTCTCTCTCCCAAGGACAAATGCATCTTATTTTCTAGGAGAAGCAGTAACCCACCACCTTGGGTGTTTGCTTTCTGGGACACAGAGCCAGGGCTCAGTGCTCTGAGAACCTGAGTCCCCTTCGCTGTCCTTTCCTCCCCACACACTGTCCTGTGAGATGCTAAGCTATGCTAACCTGCCCTGTTTCTGGTCCTCTTTGTCCCTGGGGTTGTCTCTTCCTGGAGGACACCATCAGAGTCCTCTGACCCTCACAGTGCTATCTTCCTCTGTGTTCCCTGCTGCTGCTGCTTCAAGATGCCTTTTCCACCTGTGGGGGCCTGGGTTACATGCTTTGGGGCAATGGAGGTTGGGGGCTTCTTCCTTCGCCAAAGCCCACAACTCTCTCAGTGTCCTGGATACTGAGATGCTAGTGAAAACTGCATGTCCAGGTACAGAGGCTTCCTCATGCACACAAATACACATGCAGTAGGTCTGGACCATAACACAGTGTTTGCACATTCTCAGAATCCTCTTATTAAAAGGCAGAGCTGGGTCTCCTGTGCTCGAGACTGGGTTAGCCGAGACTATCCCAACATGCAGACTTCATTAGAAGTCACTGGGTGGCTTTTAAGGGTGGGACATAAAAACCGCAGCTGCTGACCTTGACCCTGGGAACGCTTATCCAGTCATCCAGTCAGGGACCCCTCATCCGTGGTGGGAAGGCCATGTGTCTATGTCAGGTGGTAGTTCATTTGAGTCCAACCTCCTGATCATTCAGTGAGACAGCAAAATAAGACTGTAGATTTCCCCCCAATCCTCCAAACCCAGCATCCTCGGAACTAGTATCTGCATGTATCCCCTGGACCACATAAATCTCTCGTCTGAGCTCTGCCTGAATCATGAGAGGTTCTTGTCTTAAGTCACCGAGTCTTGTATTAACTTGTTACACTCTAATAAACACCTAGAACAGGGAACATTTTGGCTTTTAAAGGTCATCACTAAATATTTTCTTTTAGATGGGTGGCACACGCTTGTACCCTAATGCTTCAGAGGTAGAGACAGGCAGATCTCACTGCTCTCACTGGTCAGCCAATTTAGCCTACTTGACACGAGTACCAGCCCAGTGAGAGACCCTTCCTCGAAAGACAGGGTGATGAGCACCTAAGAAAAGACACCTGAGGTTGTTCTGTTTGTCCTCCGGAGTATGTGCATGTGAGCATGGACACACACATGCACAAGCACATGCACACATGTGTGTACGTGCGTGTGCACACAGAAGTTTTCATAGATGATCTCTCTTCTCCCTTGTGTTCCTTACTGGTTGCTCATCTTCATCTCTGTGATGGATGCTCAAGAGGAACGGCTTATGTGTTTCTTTGGCTCATGATTTCAGTTTTCAAGCCTTGTTCCTTGTCTACTCCTTTTAAGCCTCTCTCAGGCAGTGTCCATCAACAGTCTAGGATTGTGACCCTTTAGGACAGGAGGTAACAGTGCTTACAGCCCCACTGAGCAGAGGGGCCAGAGATTTGAGTTCATTCTATGACATGCACATGTAGGGAAGAGAGCGGGATCTGAGGCAGCTGCTTCTAGCCCAGAGGCTCTAGAGATCCCACTGTGGAACCCTCACACCAGCCCAAAAGGACAAGCTTTAAAAAGATGTCTTGGATCAATGAAGTTGAGAGATTTGGTTATTCTAGGAAAGCCGAATGACGTCCTTCAGACTAAGAACATTGTCACCTGCTGCTGGGATCAGCGGAAAGAAACTGACCACACACACACACACACACACACACACACACACGTCTTGTAAGTCAGTCAATGCAAGAGAATGCATTTTCTTTCCCTTGTAACCTAAGAGAGAAAACCAAAAGTATAAGACACAGCTAATCACACTGTGAGGAGCTTGTGGTGTGTCTGGAAGCAGCTCACATCCTTACACTGGGAAGCAAGAAATGCAAATTAGAAGGTAGGAGATGTGTTAGGTAGGAATAAGAAGTGGGGAGACGGAGGGGAGGTGCAGAATGTCTGGTGTTAAGTATAAGTGTTTGGTGCAACAAATTCAATGTCTGCTATATTGCCCAGACTGGCCTTGAACTCAGGGTCCTTTTGGGTCTACCTCTCCAGTGCTGAAACTCTAGGCATAGATCATCATCCCTGCAGGACAAAACAATTTCATGTAGAATCCAGAGCAGATAAACAATTGCTATGACTCGATATCAGAAGTCAAATCAGCCAGTGAAAACTGGGCAAGTGGCTTAAATAATACTTCAAACACTCAGCGGGGACAGTGGAAGATGGTAAACACAAGCCACACCACATATAGACACCACCCACACTCCTGGGATGGTTAAAATAAATATTAGCAAGAAAGTAAGGGGAAAAGCTTTGGAGACACTTGAAAAGAAATAGAAATCAATTTGGAAATGCCCAGATATATCGAAACAAATAGCAGTGTCATAACTGATAAAACCTTGAGAACTTCTGGGTTATATCACAGTTGGAGTGGTAAGTGCACACGGTGCAAATGTTTACAAAGTTGCCACTTGTACCCTTACCCTTCAGGAATGCCACTGCATACAAAGTATCTGTTAAAAGTGGGGAGAGGATTTTCCTTCCAGAATAAAAGGCGAAAATCACTGAATAATAGGCGATAATCACTGTGTTTAAAAAGTAAATGAGTCCCTCTACCCTACTAGAGAGATGCTAGCCCGCGCTCACTGCTGCTCTGCTCAAAGTAGTCAGAAGAGGATGAAGTGGTGATATCTGTCACCTGACTAGTGGATAATGAAAATGTGGTGCATAGACACACAGGGGTTTTACACAGCTGTGAACTGATATGAAATGATAGCATTTGAAGGTAAATGGGTGGAACTGGAAACACATTGTATTCAATGAGGCAAAGACCCAAGAAGACAAATGTTGTCTGCTCTTTTACGAGTGGGTCCACTGTCAAAATGTATGTCCCCCTTGCGTTGTCTTGCAGCTTCCTTGATCATGATATCTGGAGAGGACATTGCCTGCTCCTGTTGCAAAGGACTCCTCTGCTTCAGCTCTCCCACCCAGCAGAGGGACAATGTGTTCCCATCTCAGACTTCTGCTACTCAGCTATTCTGACAGCATCCGCTCCTCTGACTGTAGGCCTGAGGTCAGAGTTTAGGATTACATAGACCCCCAGATCCTCCAATGCTCAACGGTCCATTGCACTGAGATTTCTGCTATCAAAGAAAGAACTCGATGGTTAATGATGCCCAATCTTTAATCACAGGGGCATTTATATTTATTGAGTAAAACCTGTGTGTTTATGGGAAATAAAGACATGATTCAAGTTTCCTTTTTAAATTATAGGTGTGTGTGTGTGTGTGTGTGTGTGTGTTTAACTTGAGGTGCAGTTAACTTTGGATTCCTAACTACAGAGAACAACAAACTATAAAAGGATCATTGGCAGTTTCTGAAAGACCTTAAGGGAGAGGGGACGAGGGGACATAGAGCACAGGGGTCTGAAGGTGGCAAGGAGAACAGGGGCTTAACTGAAGAGCATATAGAAGGAGAGGGCAGGGGATGGGTAAGTAACACTACGAATACTCAGAAAATCCATATGGAAACCTGCCCTGCTGTCCCCTTTAGCTATGGAATCTTCCGTTCACTTGCAAAGCCTTTGTCTTCAGAAGGGTCAGGCAAGCTCATCGTCTTCTTTCTTTGGGGGACAAATCTCTGCCTGGAATGACACTTTTCATGTCTCTGCTCATCTTCAGTCCTGTGCCTGCCTCCTCCAGCAAAGCTTCCCTCGTGACTGCCACTTCTGACCTTGAACTCGCAGAGTGTCCGTGGAAGGCCGTTCGTGTGGCCCCGTCCATCTTACCTTGTTAGATGAGACTTGTCTCTTGGTCTCGTCTCCTTGGCTGAAGAGGTCTCATGAGGGTCTCACAAAAAGGCTGGGGACTTAAGTCAGTGGAAGAGTACTTCCCCAGCACAACCAAGACCCAGGGTTCAATCCTGAGGGAAAAAACAAAACAAACAAACAAACAAAACACCCTAGGAGAATGTGGACAACTTCCATGAGCAACACAAAAGAACACAATATCCATCCCACAGAAATGGAAATCCAGACACAGAAGAGCTGATGGATCAAAAGAAAAGAGAAGATTTGACTAACCGTGATTCTTCCTGAAGTAGAGGGTGACTTGCCTGGGGACACTGGAGTTCGGGACAAGGCGGGAGGAAGTTGTACTCACTGGACACAGTTGCTACTTTTCTGTTTCTGTGACCAGATACATCACACCATCAGCTTAAAGGAAGAAATGGTCGCCTGGTTCGGTATTTGAGAAGTTCCCACCCATACCCTTTGCCCTCCACTGATGCGGGGTCCATGCTGCGGTGCTGGGAATGGGAAAGTGTAACCGAGACAGTTTATATCATAGCAGATGGGAAACAGAGAGAAGGGACTAGAGACCAGATGGGCCCTTAACAGGCGCACCCCCAGTTTGTTCTCTTTCCATTTAAGCCCTGCTTCCTAAAGTTTCCAGAACTTTCCAAACAAAAGCAGCTCCTTGCCGGCCATGACCACACCAGTTTGTTCTTTGTTCTTTCTTCTCTTTGTCTTAGTTAAACAATGATCATTCCCTAAATAGTTCCAGTTCTTGAACTCGAGGTTTTGTAGATTCTTCTCCTCCTCCTCATCCACCCTCATAACGGTAGCCACCAGAGATGTTTTTAGTCTCCTGATAGTCTTTAACTCACTGGTTACCCCTAGCAACAACTAACCTCAGGTCAGAAAAAGGAAACTATCTTCAACTATCTTCCTGTGCTCTCTTTCCTTCCCCATAACCACAGCAGCCTGTAAGCAGATGGCCAGCTCTGACCCTTACACCAGAGACACCTCTGCAGGTCTCTTCAGTGCAGGATAAATGTTGGGAGCCGACTTTAAGCAGAAAGCGGCTAGAAAGCAGCTATCAACTTTGCAGCCATCTGGAACCATAACCCTGATAGAGACTTGTTTTTCAACAGCCTACAACAGCTGAACACACTCTGATATCCCACATATTTCGTTTTGCTGTTTACTGCCCCCAGCTGCAAGGCACACATGGTATCCATGCCTGCAAGGCATGTGTTTCACATGTTATCCACTTTCCATCCATGCCATACATGCCTGTAAGGCACACGTGGTATCCAAGCCTGCAAGGTGCACAGTGCATGTGCTGTCCACTCTATAGATGCCTGTAAGGCTTACGTCATATCAACACCTGCAAGGCACGTGGTATTCACGCGCCTACAAGGCATGTGGCAAAAGCCTATAAATACCCCAGATTTCCCTTCAATAGAGAGACAATAAAGGAGAGAGAGACACAATAAACAAGACTTGATCAGAACCTCTGTCTTGTCTCCATTCTTCAAGTCTCTTGCCCCACACTCTCTCTCGCTAGAACCGGACCTGCGGAACAGAGCAGGCCGTTACTTGTACTGTCCCCAAGTCACTGGCTTTCTTGTCGGGTCTCCTCAAAAACCTGCCGCTGGAGACAAAGTATTCATTACACAAGCTGGTAGGGAACATTTCTGGGTGATGATTGTAGAAGACAGGGACCACGGTAGAGAAAGAAGCTGTGTGTGCCAAAAGCAGAAATCCTCGGAGCTTGGAAAGCACTGGAGAACATGAGTCCCTGAGGAGGGTGGGGCCTGTTTCTTTATTCTAGTCATAAATGACCCAACAGTTCTCTCTCTTTGAGTCCACTCGCTACACATTCCTGGCACATACACAAACACAAACACATACGCACACATATACACACTACCACCACCACCATTACCACCACCACCACCACTACCACTACAACGTCAGATACAGTTGTTTTTCAAACTGTCAGTATTGCCTGATGGGTTGGGGGTAGGGGGGTTTTGCTTCTAGATAAGCCATGAACTTCAATTCACAGACTCCTTTTCTTTTGCAGATATTTTCTTTGCAAGTTTCCTTTACTGCTGAGTTCATTTTCATTTGGTGCTTTGAAGTCTGTAGATCATTTCCAAAGGAGGGGAAAAAATCATTAGGCAAATTCCTCTGACTAATACCATGACAATAACTGCGTAAGTAGGCCAGACATTGTTATCCAATTTCCACAGCTGAATGAACCTGGAGACCTTGGGAAATGCCCTGTCCAGAGCACCCTGGGTGACTGTTCCCAGTCTGTGCTGTCCTCTTCAATTGCAGGGACTCAGGGCACACTGACTGGCCTGCAGGAAGCATGCTTGCCAGACAATTGCCATGCACTTGGCATTAGCTTAAGAAAGGAATCCTGAGGACTGGGTAAGAACAACTCTCTTGCTATGGTTTTGTCGTCCTTCAAGGACCCGTGCATCACTAAGAAACACATTTGACCTTCCTGGAGATTCATGTGGGCACAGAGGAACATTTAGGAAGATAGAGAAGAGGCATGCTTCAAAGTGGTGGCTGCATTGAAGCAATAAGTCGGGGGGGTTGGGGAGGCTGCTGTCTGCTGGGAATAGCAGAAGCTAAAGGAAAACACGCGTTGATGGGTCTTGGCCAAAACGTTATAAACGTTAACCATCAGAGTTTTTAGATAGCACACGTCTTCCTGAGAGCAGCTCATACATGAACTTGGCACTTTCACATGATGGCTAAGGAAAAAAAAGACTTCAGAACCCTCTAAGACTTGAAGTGCAAACCTTTCAGTGTTCCTAAGCAAAATAGACACAAGAGCAAAAGACAATGCATTGTGGATACACATGCGCATGGACTGTGATGGTTTGTATATGCTCGGCCCAGAGAATGGCACTATTGGAAGGTGTGGCTTTGTTGGAGTGCGTGTGGCCTTGATTGAGTAGGTGTGGCTTTGATTGAGTGGGTGTGGCCTTTTGGAGTGGGTGTGGCCTTGTTGGTGTAGGTGTGCCACTGTGGGTGTGGGCTTTAAGACGCTCATCCTAGCTGTCTGGAAGCCAATATTCTGATAGCAGGCTTCAGATGAAGATATAGACCTCTCAGCTCCTCCTGCACCATACCTGCCTGGATGCTGCCATGTTCCCACCTTGATGATAATGGGTTGAACTTTGAAACTGTAAGCCAGCCCCAGTTAAATGTTGCCCTTATAAGAGTTGCCTTGGTCATGGTGTCTGTTCACAGCAGTAAAACCCTAAATAAGGCATGGACCTTTTTGTATTTTAGCATTTTGCAATACATAGTTGAATCATGTGAAATTCTATTTGCAGAAGAATGGTAGCCATCTCTTTGCCCTCTTTCATCTTGGCAATTCCTCCTTACCCCCCTTCTCCTTCTCTCTGGTTATAAAATATGTGCTATGTTGTTTTCAAGGTAGAGCTGAAACTGAGGACCTCCTAAGACACCGATTCCCAAATCACATCGACTGTGTGTCATAACCAGGGGATGGAATGTGGGGGCATTCTCTGTCCTGAAGCCACCCCCCTTTCCTTTCAAGTGTAGAGAAACAACTGGTCTGCCCTGGACACAGCGCATTTGCCTGCAGAGGAGATGGCTTTGCTTCTCTGGGGCTGCAAATCAGAAAGGGTTTATATAAAGAATGCAGCATCCTGTATTGGCTTCCTGCAGCTCACTACTGAGATGGTCGCCAGCTCTGTGAGTCCTCTTTTATGACAAAATCTCTGCTCCCTGTACTATATTTCCAGCTTCCCAGATTCTGTATTTTTAAAGCAACCGGGAACAGGGGTGAGGTGGAAAAATGATGTGAGTTTTGTTTGGTTGGTTTTTCTTGTTTGAATTTTTAAAGAAAGGAATGATTTCCTGGATTTGGATATGTCTTCCTGTCCTTAAACTTACAGTTGGAAAAGCGTCTGTGGGGATGGAGGGACAGGCATAAGGCAGGGTATCACATACTGATGTGTTATTATTTCTTAAGATGTGGATAGTGTCACATACTCTTCTCCGTTCCCCTCCTAGCCTTAGGACTAAGCAGAAGAAACTTATACTACAGCTAGAAAAGCAAACTCCCAGGAAGGCAGAGATATGGTAGGGTAACCATGGTAACCTAGCACTGAGCATATGGGAAATCTTAAACCATTACACCCCACCTCAACCCCACACCCATGTGAATGAAGATGGCACTTAACTTTATCTGGGAAGAAGCGCAGAAAACCCAGTGTGAGGTGAAGACAACCCTTTGATTAAAAAAAAAAAAAGTGTTGTGGATTCCGGGTTGCCTAGTGGTTCACTTAATGAGGGCTCCATTAAACCTCACCGGTGTCCTCTCTCAATTAATCATGACGGCTTCATTCTGCAAGCTTGACCCAGCTAAAAATTAATTTTAGAAAAGGAAGTACATTTTAAAAAGCTAGACTCCACTCCATGATGCTGTGATATTCATTGGAAAGGATTTCTGTTCTTTGGTTTTCTTTCTCCTCTGTACTTAAATCCATCCACCTCGAGGGGCAAGATGGGGTAAATTCCAAATATGTAGTGCTGGGTGCCTGGTGCAGGCTCAGTAAATGTGTTGAAGAACAGACACCTTTCCCCCAAAGCCAGGCTATCTCTGAACAAACCATGAAGACTTCCTTTTGTTGTTGGCATTCACCCGCGAGTGTGTGTGTGTATGTGTGTCTGTGTGTGTGCCTGTGTGTCTGTGTGTCTGTGTGTGCGCGCATGCATGCCCTCATGCCTGTGTGTGAGGGTGCATGCACACATGCAAGGGCATGTGTATATGTGTTTATGTATACATGTACAAGTAGAAGACAGATGCCAACATAGGATGGCATTCCCCAGGAGCTATCTACATTATTTTTTTGAGACAGGGTCTCTCATAAGACCTGGGGCTCTCGGGCTAGGCCAGCCAGTGATAGGGGATCTGCCTATCACTGTGTGTCTTTCATGGCACTGAGATTACAAGCACACACTTGCCTTTTTCCACCTACGAGCCCTGAGAAACAAATTCAGATTCTTGTGTTTGCAAAGTAATGCTTCACTGAGCTATCTTCCCAGCACCCTGGATTTTGAAATCACTGCTCTAAATAATAAATTAAGATAGCTATTACCAAACATTAGCAAATCTCATGCTGACTTGAACAGCCATTATTGATTAGCTGAGATGGCTCTCAGGGACAGTTACTGAAGCCTGGGACCAGTGGGTTCAGGTGACAGGAATGCATAGCTGATTTGGTCTCATATGATGGCTGAATAGGGATGGCTTTGCTTCCGTCAATTATCTTCTGTCAGCTTCAAAAAAATGCACTAAGCCCTTAAATATGTCTAAAACTATGAAAAGCGGCCGTGCTTCTAGGATCGGCACACAGAATCTACTGATTTTTGAAAACAGGATGGTGATGTCTTTGAAAATTATCACACTGCTTTATGGACTTTGTGGATCCCTGGCTGATGGCATGCAAAGCTTCACCTGATCGCTACCCCAGGGAGTGTGTGAAGAATCCTTTGCATTCTGTGTCTTGCATGGACAGTAACTGTGCCAGGAGACAAGCATGGCTTCTTAGGAATTGCAAGCCCTCAAGTCCACCAGTAACTTCTGGACCCACGTTGCCAGAAGCAGAGGGCAGGCACTAACTATGCTTTGAACAAGTGTTCCCTGCAAGTCCCTGTATTGAAGGTTTATGGTCCTTCCCTCACACCGGTGGGGCTTTGATGCTACTGGGAGGTTACTCAACCTTTAGGAGGTGGGAGAAGTTGGGTTGTTTAGGCTGTGACTCCAGTCTTCTCCCTTCTGTCTAATTCCTGGTTTCCATGAGGTAAGCAGCCTTCTCTGCTTCTCAGGACCACCAGAGTGCAAGGCAGACATAGACTCAAGGTAACCCAGCCAGCCCACACTGAACCCAACACCCCCAAACTGAGTCTCAAGAAACCCCACTCTCTTCCTTCTTTCCTTCCTTTCTTCCTTCCTCCCCTTTTTCTCTTTCTTTCTTTCTTTCTTTCTTTCTTTCTTTCTTTCTTTCTTTCTTTCTTTCTTTCAAGCAGAGTCACCTCAGGTGTTTGCTACAGCAATAGAGAGCTGCCTAGCACAGCAAGGCTTGAATCCTTGGTAAAAGCTAAATTTATTGAAGCTGGTCACTGGTCACTGGTCACTGGTCCCTGGGGACAAGACATCCAGGATTTCAAGAAACAGACTTCCTTTATAAACACACATACATCATCCAGAGTGCCCAATCAACTCACTTTGAGAGGAGAAGACAAATGATTAAGGCAGGGAAGACTGACAGCAGATTACACAAAGGCCGCTCTGGTCATCGCTCCTATTCCACATCTTCTTAGTGTGGCTCCTTCCCCGTGACTTCCTCTGAAAGCTGTGTGACTACTTTCCTCAAGCACAGACTTGGAGTAGGTACAATATCTAAAATTAAGAAATGAAGCCCCATCCACAGCTCTTGGCTAAAACCCTTAAGTTGTTCACTCTTTTGGATTCCCTTAACATGGTGTGGTGGCCTGAATACGCTTGGCCCAGGGAGTGGCACTATTAGGAAGTGTGGTCTTGTTGGAGTAGGTGTGTCACTGTGGGTGTGGGCTTTAAGACCCTAGTCCTACCTACCTGGAAGTCAGTTCTGCTATAAGCCTTCAGGTGAAGATGTACATCTCTCTGCTCCTCCATTGCCATGCCTGCCTGGATGCTGCCATGCTTCCTCTTTGATAATGAACTGACCCTCTGAACCTGTAAGCCAGCCCCAATTAAATATTGCCCTTATAAGAGTTGCTTTGGTCATGGTGTCTGTTCACAGCACTAAAACCCTGACTAAGACCTACATGGTCTGAGGTGATGCCTTGAAATCAAGCGCTTTAGGGTTGGGTTTTCTTGTTTTGTTTTGTTCACCGAAACAGGTGTATAGCCACTTTAAGTTGACTGAGGATTTTAAGTGATCTCAGCCCACCTCAGAAAGGATTTGCTAACAGACAAGGCCAGGGAAATGGGACTCTTCTGCCAAATGCATTGTGGGAAATTCTTTTACTTTTCAGGTCTTCTGTACTTTAAACCTGCAGGTCCCTAGGTGCTTAGACTTCTTTATTTCTCATGACCTCAGCCATACCCCATCCCTTCCTGAGGGAAAATGATGGATAATGCTCCAGAGAAGTCTTTGGTCTTCTGTTCACAGCAGCTGAGGAATCTTTGAGAACTGCACAGAGGCCACTTGAACCTTCAAGCTCTATCCAGGTAGTCCTAAGTTTCTCGGGGCAGTGAGATGGGAAGAGGCACTATCTTCTCCCATAAGAACACATAGTGTTTTGTTGTTGTTGTTGTTGTTGTTGTTGTTGTTGTTGAACATCCAATTGCTTCTCAGAGGTCCAAGTGCAAGGCTGTCTTGTGTTGCAGGAGATTTGGCACTGAAGGTGCTGGGAAAGAAAAATTCTAAGTTTACAGCTAGTGGAGAAAAGACTCCCTCACCCCAGTGGACCCTGCAGTTAGACCTTAGCAAGCTTTGGGAAGATGAGATGGAAGAGGTGTTGATAATTCGAATGAACAGATAGATTAGGCCAGTGTCCAGTTGCTAAAAGTATCTTCTAATGGCTGATAACTATGACTATGTTGCTCTGAAGTCAAGGACCTGAGTTATAGACTGATGAACTGTAAGTGTGGTGTCATCTTCAGGAAGGGAGCTGGTTCCATCTCTCTTCCCTGCCTGCTGGGAGGCAGATGGTGAGCTGTGAAGGAGACGCAGCAGGGGTCCGAGCCCTGGGAAGTCAGGCCACCACTGCCTTGGCTAGAATGTTTATTTCTGACTTCATTTGTACAAAAGGAGAATATTTCCTCTCCTGGTTAAAACATGAATATTTTTCACCGCCCTGGGCAGCCAACTCTGTTCCTAACCCATGTGGGGTCCCTGACACTGACAGGAGCTGTGATAAAGAGGATATTTGATCTTTTACAAACACTATTCATTGGAAAATTTTCAAAAAGGACAAATTTTTAAATATTTAGTTATGTTTACTTTGTGTGTGTGTGTGTGTGTGTGTGTGTGTGTGTGTGTGTGATATGTACATATCAGAGGACAAGTTGTCAGAGGACAATTTGTTGAATTTGGTTCTCCCCTTCTGCCATGTAGGATGAGGGGCTGCAACTTAGGTCCTCAGGTTTGGCAGTATGTGCTTGTACTTGCTGAGCCATGTCTCTGGACCAGATATAGACGTTTAAATCATATAAACATAAGCCCGATGTTCTTGGAAAACCGTGTTCACACTTCTCTGGGTTACAGAGGCCTGCATGAGATAACCTGGAACGTAGAGTAAACTGTTTTTTAATTCACTTCTGTTCTCTTGGTACCTGGGAGGAAATTCAGACAATTGATGCAGCGAGACAATCACCCACTTGCCATCTGCAGAAACCCACATCACCGACCCTGGTTAACAGTGTTACACTTGTATCTGAATTAGCTCCTCAGCAGTGGTTTTCATTTTAACGTATCTTTTATACATGTGTGAAATTAAAAAATCTACTGAAGAAGAAAAGCACTCGTTGAACCCATACGGACATTAAGAAAATGCCTTGTTCCTTGCTCTGAGGAAGCCCAACAAATAATGTTTAGCAGGCTAAGAGCACGGGGAAACTAAACCTTCGTACATGACCACTAACCATGGTGCCAAAAAGTTGAAGGGAAAACACTGCAGCATGTGGGTGAACTGAATATCCACACATAAGGAATGAAGTAGAGCCCTTCCTATAGATGGGTGAGAGCACTTCATGCTGCCTGTGCCCTTGGGGGTTGGAGGTGAGGTGGTGTGGAGTCAAGACACAGACTCTGGGAACAGGTGAGAAATGCCAAAGCAAACTCATCTCAACGCTGCTGCAAGCTCCTTTAATACCCTCCACCCACACTCCGTTGGTCCCCATTGGTCCCAAGAAAGCATCTATTCTAAAGAGCAATTCCCAACTGGCTGGCGTTGTCTGTGGCAGCAGTCCTTGGTCTCTCAGGCAGTCTTCAATTATGTCCTCCTGCAGGAGACGCCTTTGCAGCTGTATGGCCCCATGTTTACATAGATGTGGCTACCACGTTCCTCCTACAACATCAGAAATGGATTTGAGGTGGGCTGAAGAGATGGCTCAGCACAGCCTTCTATAAGTCCAGTTCAAGGGGATTGAGCACCTTATTCTCTATGAATGCACACACACAAATGCACGCACATGGTGCACACGCATGCACACACACATCACACACATGTACACGTACACACAAGTACAAGCACACACTAAAAATTAGTCTATCTAAAGGCAAGCCAGGATGTGGTCTGATGGTAGAACACTTGCCTAGCATTCATGAAGCCCTTGTTTTAATCCCCTGAACTACATAAAACTGGATGTGCTGTCACATTCTACAATCCCAGCAGAAGTAGAGATGAGAGAGTCGGTTCAAGGTCATCCTTTATTGCACATAGAGTTTGAGGCCATCCTGGGAAATGCGAGTGTGAACCCCTTCTCAAAAACAACACTAAACAAACAAAAAAATTCCAAATATAAGATTTAAACTATAAAATTCTGTGAGAAAAAAAAATAAACTAGGGAGAAATCTTGGGGATCAAATTTAGCAATGATTCCCTGGATACAACACCTGAATGAGGGGTAGCAAAATTTGAGAAGAAACAAAGTCAGATGTCAAAGCTCAACCCATCTGTGCTTCAAAGGACAATAAGCAAAGTCATGGGACAGTCTGGAGCACTGGGAAGCTTTCACAGACTAAGCGGTGGCTATGCAGCTGGATGGGTGTAAAGGACTCCTATGGCTCAGCATTGGCAACAAATGTGCAAATAACCCCCTTTAAAATGTGCACAAACTTGAATTACGTTTCTCCACCAGCCATGTGCAAATGGCCAGTAAGCACAAAAAGTGTTTGGCAACTGTTATGATAGTTTTTTTAATTGGATATTTTATTTACATTTCAGATGTCATCTCCTTTCCCCATTTCCCCTCCCTAGAAAACCCCTCTCTCATCCCCCCTTCTCCTTTTTGCTTTTATACAATTTTTTTAATGTTAATCAAAGGCTTTATATGTTTGGTAATGCTCAATAACAAGATGTCCATACAATCAGAAGTGTAACCCAATACCCAACCTAGATATATCAACTATCTTTGACTGGTGGAGACACTCGAACATCCGCCTCCATGTTCTCCCCCTCCTCTTCTCTTTCCCTCTCTCTCTCTCTAGTCACCTAGCTCCTCCTCTCCTTCTCCTCCTCCTCTCCTTACTCCTCCTCTTTCTCTCCTTACTCCTCCCACCTTAGCTCCTCCTACATATCACCCTTCCTGTTAAAATAAAACTTTTCTCTTAAAATACAATTAGAGCATAACTATACCAATTTGTGTCAGTAAGGTACAAGATAGACCTAATACCCAGTCCATCATTTTGTTGACTAACCAGAACCTCTGTCATCTCTCCTAACTAAAGGACTTAATTCTGAACCTGGCTTTTTTTTTTCTTGGCTTTAGAATGAATGTCAGCTGAAAATCATCCTCTCAAATCTTTTCTCTCAAAGTAAATAGCCGGGATTGGCTATGAGACTGTAACTCTTCAACACTGTCGGAAATCCAAAATGTCTGAGTTAACTGAAATTATGGGAAGCACAAAGCATAACTTCTAAAATGTAGCCAATTTATAGAGACCACTGAACACCTGGACAGTCCCTATACTACAAAACATTAGAGCATCCGATCTTCAGCCTTGTGGCCCAGGATCATCTGACAGACCAAGTGATGCAAAATTATTAAGGGCTGCTTACTCTGTCTTGACAGATATAATCAGTCAACTATTCCGCAAGTGTGTCCTTTTCTGGACAGTAATTTGTCTGTAGATGACAAGAGGCAATTCTTGCCTAGTGTCTGTCTCACCACAACTGGAGTAACTCCAAAGATGCTCAATTTCTTCTTAGAATCCAAGACAGGAAGCTATCAGGAGAAGTTAGGTCTCTAATCAAAATAAACATTAATACAGAAATGTTTCTAACATCAATTCTGTGGACTTCTGACGTTTTGAAAACCAACTATTCATGTAAGGCAATCTGGACTGTTGTCTGTTAACTCCTCTCAGCTATTTCTAAATAAAATAGAGAAAACACCCTAACAATAAACTCAGAGCCATGAGTTTGCTATAGACCCTTGACTCACAAGCTAACCATCTCAAATCAGTTAGAAAAGTTAAAGAAGGACTGGGTCTAAGCCTTGTATTTCTAAATGTGTTATATAGGCACAATGCCTATGAGAGTAACAATATTCATTTCACTTTTATATTAATAAGAAGCTCATACCAATGAAAACCTTACATTTGAAATCAAAGTAAGTTTTGTACCATTTAAGAAAATTTAACTCCATCTTAATAACAATTATACATATTTCTACCAATAGATTATGGCTATGCAATAAATCCTAGCTAATCCTCCCTGTTCCAACAAAGCCACTACTTTTCCCTAGAAAGACAGCCCAATATTAACCACCTCAGTCCTCAAGCCCAGGGAATAGGGGCGCTGACTCTTCATTAACTTCTTCAAGCTGATTATGGGTGTTGAGATATTAGAGGAGGGGCAGGGGGAAGAGTAAATTGATAAGCCTCTGACACTGTGTTTTCACTGCATCCAGCTGGAATTCCAGGACATCAGAGGTTCGAGCAGGTCTGCTCAGCTTGCTTGATGAATAGATACACCAAGTCTGTGTATAAATTTTAGTATCAATATAATTTTTTGTTTGAATTCTGGAATCTAGTCTTCTGATGGCCTGCCTCTGTCATGTCTAATCCATATAATTCTGGGAATTTCTATGAGGGTGTGCTCCCACCATCCTCCCATTCCTGCCTCTCTGCTTTCAAATTCCCCAACACTAGGGAATCCAAACTTTTAAGCACCAAGGCTTTCCATTTCCACTGATGCCTGACAAGGCTACCCTCAACTACCTATACGGAGGGAGCCATGAGTCCCTTTCTTTGTGTTCTCAGGCTGGAGGTTTTAGAATGGCTACTCCAGCTTGTTTCTTAGGACAATTTGCTTGAAAATTTGTTTTCCAGCCTTTTACTCTAAGGTAGAGTCTGTCTTTGTGGCTGAGGTGGGTTTCCTGTATGCAGCAAAATGCTGGGTCCTGTTTACATATCCAGTCCATTAGCCTATGTATTTTAATTGGGGAATTGAGTCCATTGATGTTAAGAGATATTAAGGAAAGGTGATTGTTGCTTCCTGTTATTTTTGTTATTAGAGGTGAAGTTATCTTTGTGTGGATATCTTCTTTTGGATTTGTTGGAAGAGGATTACTTTCTTGCTCTTTCTAGGGTATAATTTCCCTCCTTTTATTGGAGCTTTCTCACTATTATCCTTTGTAGTGCTGGGTTTATGGAAAGATATTGTGTAAATTTGGTTTTGTTGTGAAATATCTTGGTTTCTCCATCTATGGTAATTGAGAATTTTGCCGGGTACAGTAGCCTGGGCTGGCATTTGTGTTCTCTTAGGGTCTGTATGACATCTGTCCAGCATCTAGATTTTATAGTATCTGGTGAGAAGTCTGGTGTAATTCTGATAGGTCTGCCTTTATATGTTACTTGGCCTTTCTCCCTTACTGCATTTAATATTTTTTCTTTGTTTTGTGCACTTGGTGTTTTGAATATTATGTGATGGGAGGTATTTCTTTTCTGGTCTAGTCTATTTGGCATTCTGTAGGCTTCTTGTATGTTTATGGGCATCTCGTTCTTTAGGTTAGGGAAGTTTTCTTCTATAATTTTGTTGAAGACATTTATTGGCCCTTTAAGTTGGGAATCTTCATTCTCATCTATACCTATTATCCTTAGGTTTGGTCTTCTCATTGTGTCCTGGATTTCCTGGATGTTTTGTGTTAAGAACTTTTTGAATTTTGCGTTTTCTTTGACAGTTGTGTCAATATTGTCTACAGTATCTTCTGCACCTGAGATTCTCTCTTCTATCTCTTGTATTCTGTTGGTGATGCTTGTGTCTATGACTCCTGATTTCTTTCCTAGATTTTCTATCTCCAGGGTAGTCTCCCTTTGTGATTTCTTTATTGTTTCTACTTCCATTTTTATGTCCTGGATGGTTTTGTTCAATTCCTTCACCTGTTTACTTGTGTTTTCTTGTAATTCTTTAAGGGATTTTTGTGCTTCCTCTTTAAGGGCTTCTACCTGTTTACCTGTGTTCTCCTCAAATTCCTTGAGAGTGTTATTTATGTCCTTCTTAGAGTCCTCTATCATCATCATTAGAAGTGATTTCAAATCTGAATCTTGCTTTCCTAGTGATATGGGGAATTCAGGACTTTCTAGTGTGGGAGAACTAGGTTCTAATGATGACAAATACCCTGGGTTGCTGATTCTTATGTTCTTGCATTTGCCTTTCGCCATCCAGATCTCCTTAGTGCTGCCTGCCCTGTCTCTGACTGGAACCTGTCTTTCCTATTATCTTGGTTGTATCAGAACTGTGTGGGGTGGGTGTTACTACTGGGATTAGAGCTAGGGGCCCAATATCTGCTCAGTGCTCAGGTGCAGACAGGAAGGAACCAGTGCTCCAGGCAAGGAGTGACTTCCTGAGTCCTAGTGGGTCCCAGTTACCCCCTGTTTGGGGCCGGTGTTGCTTTTTCCTTACCTAAGATAGTGCCTGGGTTAGAGCTCCTGGGAGCCCCACTTCCACTGGGTTCTGTGAGACTGGGGGCAGAGCACCCCCGCCCCATCTGCTCAGTGCTCGGGCCTAGACTGGAAGGATTGTTATGCTAGTTTGAACGGTCTGCTTAACACAACTTAGAATTGCCTAAAAGACAGTCTCAGTGGGGGATTGCCTGCATTGAATTGGCCTATGGGCATATCTGTGAGGGATTTTTAAATTATGTTAATTGATGGAGGAGCCCCAGCTCAGCTTCATGTGGGCAGCACCATTCCCTAGGCAGGCTGTTCCGAGCAGTGCCAGGGTGAGGAAATCAAGCTGAGCAAAAGCTAGCAAGAAAATATACTTGCAACAGTTTCTCTCTGCTCTTGACTGGTCCTTTGAAGTTCCTGCTACCTTGACTTCACCACAGTGATGGAATACAACCTTGAATCATCTGCTAAAATAAGTCTTTTCTACTTTAAGTTGGTTTTGTTATTGTTGCTGTTGTTGGTTGGTTGGTTTTTGGTTTTACAAAGTATTTTATCACAGCCTTGGAAATGAAACTAGAGCAGCCTCACCAATAATTAAAAAAAAAAATAAATCAACACCACAGTAAGATACTATCTCATATCCATTTGGAAGGCTGTTATCTAAACTAAACAAACCCAAGAAGTAATGAATGTTTGAGGGTGTACAGAACGGAAGCCTTTGTGTATGGAAAAAGATAGAGGTGGAAAATGAAGGAGCTGTTATGGAAAAGAGCAGGAACAACTTCCCTGAAAACAAACAGAATTATGATATGATTCAACCAGTCTACCTCTGGAAGTGTAGCCCAAAGAACTGAATGCAGGATCTGAGCGATAACTGCAAAATCATGTTTATACCATTATTACTAATGGTATCTAAAAGGTGGACAAAATTCAAATGCCCATTGACACATAAACAAATAAAAAATATAGGACACACACACACACACACACACACACACACACTTGAATGAGTAGAGAGAAGATATTCTATGACTAAAGAGACTTCAAGTTAACCAGTCACTAAATTATCTCTTAAAAGATAAGTGTAACTTGTGTGTCTGAAACCCAGGAATCCCTCTGGTTTTCTGACTCCTCAATAACCTCATGTGATATTACCTATGGTCTCCCACCTGAGGTAACCTGGGGACTTCTGTCTTAGGTAGCCTGTGGACCCTTACTTGGGGTGATCCAAAGACTTCCATCCAAAGTAACCCATGGACTCCTATATGAAATGGTCCATGGATCTACCTGAGGGGATTCGGGAACTGCTATCTGAGATGATCCATGTGAGGTAGCCTGTGGAATCAGACCTGAAGTGACCCAAAGACTTCTATCTAAGGTGACCAGTGGATTCCTATTGAGTGATCACTAATCTACCTGAGATGACACATGAACACCTACTTGAGGTGACTTTGGGACTCCTCTGTGAGGTTAACCATGGGCTTCCATCTGAAATGACCCAAAGACTCCTAGACCTTAAACCCTGGCCTAAAATGATCTATTAACTCCCACCTGAGCTGACCTATGGACTATTTCTTAGTTAGGGTTTCTATTGCTGTGATAAACCCCATAACAAAACTTTGGTATGAAAGCCTTTATCTGCTTACATATCCTGGGAAGCCCATTGAGGGAAACCAAGACAGAGGCTCAAGCAGGGCAGGAATTGAAGCAGAGGCCATGGAGAGACAGTGCTTACTGATTTACCCCTTCAGTTTGCTGTCTCAATGGTAGCAGCATCTACAATGTCTGGGCCCTCTTACATCACTCGCTAATCAAGAAAATGCCCCTACAGGCCATTTTATAGAGTCATTTTCTCAATGAAGGTTCCCTCCTCTCAGAGGACTCTAGCTTATTTCAAATTGACAGAAAAACTAGCCAGAACAGACTGTTACCACCTGAGCTGACCAAGGAACTTCTGTCTGAAGTGACCTATAAATTGTCCTCACCTGAGGTGACTTATGAGCCTCCATCTGAGGTGACCTATAAACTGTCCTCACCTGAGGTGACCTATGAGCTTCCATCTGAGGTGACCTATGAACTTCCATCTGAGGTGACCTGTGAACTTTTATCTGAGGTGACCTTTGGACTGTACTCACCTGAGGTGACCTATGCATTTCCATTTAAGGTGACCTATGGACTCCCAACTAGGGTGACCTAAGTACCTCATTGCTCCTTTGCCTGCTAAAAAAAGCCACTGAGAGGAACAAATGCTGACTTAATGGCTTTCTCTGGGCTCAAACAACTCAGCAGCAGCAGCACTTCAGGGCTGAGCTAGGTGACCTTCAAAGCTATTCTCAGCTATAATTTTTATATTGACACCAGATCATTTGGAGGAAGCAAGAGCACCACACAGCAGTATTCTTTGGGTATGAAAGAGAAAGAGGTTGACTCAGTCTAGGGAGGTCAGAGAAGCACTGCTGAGGGTCACCACTGTAACAACACTGCCAAGATCTTCCTATTCCACATTTGGCAGAAACTCAGCTGGTCTGGACTCGGCGACCAGTTCGTTTGATCCATTTGTGTGCCAGCCCCTGCCTATGTAAACAACTCTTTCTAAAAATGTAGATTTTTGTTCTCCAATGACTAAAACCACGTTTATTAAAGAGAAAACTGAGAGAGGAAAATAAAATCAAAATTAACTTCCACTACCTGAACACGATGATGGTTAATACGTTCAATCATCTCTCTTCTCCCACAGTCTTCTCATCTAACGCTCCATTAAAAATTTTCTGACACTTAATATTTTATGAAAATTGTATTTTAATAGCTACCCAGTATTGTGTGATATAAAAAAAAATAGGAAGAATCCTCCTAGGGTTTTTTTTTTTCAATATTTTAAACAACATCACATAGACATACAAATCTTTTGTGCATTTCTGATATATCTAAGATGAGCCATTAGAAACAGACGCCTAGGTTCATTTGAAACTCTGTAGCAGAATCCCACAGGTTAGATGCTTTATAAATAAGAAATATTTATTTCTCTCATTTTCAGAGACTGGAGAGCCTTGACATTGTGGTCGAGACACAGTGGACTGGTGTCAAATAAGATCCCACTTCCCCTTCACAAACTGCAAGCACCTTCCTGCTGTGTTTGCATGGTGGAAGAGGTGACAGAGCTGTCTGGCCTCTAACCCAGGTGACTATGATGCCACACTTATGACCCAATCACCTTCCAATGGCTCCACTTGCTAATGCCATCACTTGAAGAGCGAGCATGTGAACAACTGTGCCACTCTCTCTGATGACTGGAGGTGTCCAAGAAGGGACATTTTCACAGTATCCCAATGCCTAAGAAGGTTCATTTATAAAAAGCAAATTGACAATATTCCCAATTTAAGTGTGTGTGTGTGTGTGTTGGGGGCCAGGGTGTACATGTCTGTGTGGTGGTGATTTGCAGGGCAGAGGGTTGTGTGTGTGTGTGTTGGGGGCAAAGGTGTGTCTGTGTGTCTAGTGTCTGTGTGTGTGTTGAAGGCAGTGGAGGTGTTTTGTGTGTGTATGTGTGTGTGTGTGTGTGTATAAAAAGCAGGTGGGATGTCTTTGTGTGTGTGTGTTAAAGGCAGGTGGTGTTTCTTTGTGTGTGTGCATGTGTGTGTGTGCTGGTTGCAGGAGTGTGCGTGTACATGTGAGTGTATGTGTTGGGGGCAAGGGTGTGTGTGTGTCTGTGTCTATGTGTCTGTGTGTGTGTTGAAGGCAGTGGGGGTGTCTTCGTGTGTGTGTGTGTGTGTGTGTGTGTGTACCAGAAGTCAACCTTGGATGATCTTCTTTAAAAGACAAACACTTGATATTTTCAGGCAGGGACTCTCAGCAGGACCTGGAATGCACCCATTTGGCTAGGCTGGCTGTCCAGGAGCCCCAAGGATCCTCTCATCTCTGCCCCTCAGTTCTGGGGCTGGAGGTGCATGCCATTGTGCTTAGATTCTTTACACAGGATCTGGGAATTGAATTCAAGTCCTCAAGCTTGTGCAGTAAGAAGTCTGTTGATTGAACCACTTCTCCAGTCTGCCCCACACCTGTAATTAAGGATTCATTTTGTCCTGAGAGAAAACCTTTACTAGAGAAGTGATTATTTCCGCCATGTCTTCCTACAGGATAAACACAAACCATCATGCACATGGGCTCCATGTAACATTGCTAAGGGAACCGTAATTAGAGACCTTTTAGGGCGGAGCCTGAGTAAGCCTTCGTATAATGCTCAGCAACACTGTCTGTTCTTAACATGGTTGGTATGGAGCCTGCCTGCTGGGTGGATTTTCCCCATTTTGATAATAGGCTGTACATGAATTTGAGTTACCCACATCAGATATGAACCGAGGAAGGAGGCTCTATGATCATCAAGGGCAAGAGTGGTGACTTTACAGACACCTGCGCCTCTCCCTCTGCCTGTCAGACTGTTAAACAGTGCACCTTGGGATGAAGAGGTCAGCTCAGAAACTTTGGAACACTTCTCCCTCTGGAAGGGAGAGGCTAATTAACATCCCTCAGACAACAGGGGAGAGAACCAACCTGTGGGTCGGAACACATTCCCCAGGATGGACTGCTGGCCACCCACAGACAAGGGAAGTCCTTGCCACCTCAGTCCCTAAGAATCAATCAGTTTAAAAGCCACACTGTTCTCCAATCATATTGTACCTGGTTGCTATTTCTATAGTCTACCCCTAAAGACTGTATAAAGGCTCACTGAACGAGCTATGCAGGCCCGCTGTCTCTCTAGGTGCAGAACAACCCCAACCCCCAACGCATTGGAACAATAAAATTCCTCTTGCTTTTGCATAGATCCCCTGTAAGCTAAGGCTCACCAGAGTCTTACAGGGAAACTGGAATTTCCCCAGGAATCTCAAACTAGGAGAAGAGAAAAGCTGAATCTTGACATCAGCCAGAACTTGTCAGATCACCTTGCAGGACTGGACCTGAGGCAATGGTGGGACAGTGACAGGTCAGGACCACTCCTTGACCAATGCTGCTTAACTATGCATTCCTTGCCCTCTGTCAACCCAAACCTCCCACTGGGACCCTGACAATGAACTCAGGGGGTCACTGTACCCCTTTATTTATTTTTCTTTCCTTTGTGGCCACATCCACATTGAATAAATCTTTTCTCTCTGTTTCTCAGTATTACATGTTTTTTAGATCACCCCACTACCACCACCATGATCACACACAGAAAAATTAGGCCACGCCCCACTCCAGTCTCTGCCTGGATGGTGTTGATGAAACACACAGTGTCCCTGCTGTCTCCCTACCCGTCATTGCTCACCGCAGGCCTGCCCCACTACCTTGGATTGATGCTGCTCTTAATCCGTGTCTTGCCGACATCTAACATGCACTGGTGTAACATAGAACCTCTCACTGTGTCACTCTGGAAACCTGTAAGCACCAGAAACTCCCTTTGTTCTGTAAGATCGAGGTCCACCTCTGCCCCATCCCCCGCAAGACTCCCTCTGGCCCCCACTGCTCTGCTAGGTTGCCTATGGTGTGAGATACAAACTCTCCAGATCTGGGACCTCTAGAATCTGTCTCTCTCATTTCAGGACACCCACCATGCTGCACATGGTGGCTATCTCTCCTATGCTCCCTCCCTTCAGGGTCTCATCTTGGCTGTCTGACCATGAGCTCCTAACTCTCCAGCTTCCTTTATAAAATCGTCTTTTACGGGATGTTCTAACACTGGTGCCTATCCTCAGCCTCTGAAGATGGGTCGTTGAGCCTAGGTGTGGTAGGGTTGGCGGGACATAGGGTCTGATCCTAGAAACTCCAATGACACTATGGACAGGCTTTCTCTCTTCTAAATCTAGCTGTTGATCTCAGAAGTCTGCATAGTAATCAGAGCCATGGCAACCTGACTTGTAAGGTCCCATCTATCCTGAGAAATTATCATCCTGTCGTTCCAGTGTAGGGATTATTTACCAGTTTATCTGAGAAGAAGTCATGAGCCAGGATGGAAGAAGAGAGGCAAGGGTAACAACAATGGCCCTGACACCAGCACCAGCATGCTGCAGGATATTTTGTCTACTTATTACGGGGCAGGAGGCTCAGCATTCCTCCCAGCAGAAGTATTATCATGAGAAGAGAAGCATGTGGTCAGGAGGGTGGGGGGAAGTGGGAAAACCCAGTCAAGATCTAGTTGACTGGGAGACTTGGATATGTCTTCCTCCACACAGATGCACGCATCTTGCTCTAGATGACAGTTATTCAGACACCCCTGGGATGGAATTCTGCTCCTTCCTTCTCTTGACTAATCATTTTATGTCCTTGACTCTAATGGGGGAATAGTGGCCACTTTGAGGAATTGCCGTGATGGCTGACATGTCCTCAGATAGGTGGGAACATTGGTAAAGGCTCAGGTTCATTATCGGGTACACTTAAGGGACACTATTAACAAAGGCAAATAAATAATCGTGAGACTAGGCCAGCTGCTCCAACCTGAACTATCTCTTGTAACCAAAAGTCTTAGCCAGGCCCTAGCTTTAATCAGGCTCCAGCCTGCTGGAGCCTCCTTCACTCCTGCCTCTCCACTTCCAAGTGTTTGGCAGGAAAACAGGTGATTTGTTGAATTGCTCCCCGAGGGGTGTTGAGGGCAGCATAGCCTACTCCTTTTGTCTGGGTAGACAAAGGGCTCGGTTTATTTCAGGGAAGGCACAACTGGAGTACTCTCCTATCTCATGAGAGCAGATGCCTCAGCGTAGGAGAATGCTAAGGTGGTGAGGCGGGAGTGGGGAGAGGGATCACCATCGTAGAAGCAGGGGGAGGGAGGATCTGATAAGGGGTTTGTGGAGAAGAAACCTGGAAGGGGTATAACATAAAATTAAAAATAAATGCATAAATAAAGCACAGGTTTTCGTGAAAAAATAAATAAAATTATTTTTACCAATCCAAAAAAAAGGGAGGGGGGATTTATCCACAGAATCTGGAATAGGACCTTGAGGGCTCTGAAAACCAGCTTTCCTTATTTAGAATTGCCAGAAGTGGATGGATCGAAACTTTCAGGGGTAGCACTCCACGGCTAATGAGCTGTCTGGATGCTGCTGACAGAAGACAGAGGGATTTTATAACTTCAGCCACTGGCTACACTGTTTCTTTAAGGGGTTTTTTGTTTTGTTGGATACAGAGTTGCCTAGGAAAGAGGAATGCGGGTGTGGGAGGTGACATTCCACGCTGAGTATATTTCTGTATGGATGTGGAAAGTGGGCAGCTCGATTTGAAAATTCTGTCATTGTCTTCTCCCTGGGTGGGAGTCGTTTGGGTGGCTGCCTGCCTATAGACGCAGAGCCTCTGAAATAACGTAATATTGAGGGCTCAGAGCAGGACGCACTGTGCTTTCTTCAACACATTCTATTTTTTCCACTAGTCCTGGGGATCAAAAAGAAGCATATTATATTTTGTCTTTGATTGTTTGCGTCTCGCTTTATTCTGTATAATAGGACCTTCATTTCCCAAGTCTTCTCCTTGGCAATAGATGTTGACTTTGCTAATTACTGCTTTGGCAAAAGTTCTTTATCTCAGAAGGACTCACCCAGAGGGGCTGTTGAGCTTATCTTTAATAAACGGCTTTACAAAACATGCATAGAATTGGCCCCATGTTCAAAGAATCATGAACTCCCGGAGGCTGTAAGAAGGACCACAATGCAGTTCATGTCTTCCAGGAAGGGGTATCTAGAAAGATCCTTGAAGAGAATGCTAATTTTTATTTTGAGGAAAATTTAGACAGTGGGTGTTGTCTTGTGAATGTGAAGTGTCTCCTAGGTCAATATATTTGAACACTTTATCAATAACTGGCACTGTTTGGGAAAGCTGTGAAACCTTTAGGGTGTGGGACTTTGCTCAAGAAAGTGGGTAGATTATAGATGGGGGATGTTGGGGCTTTACATCTCATTTTTGTTGACACTCTATGATTGTTGATGCAATGTGACCAGGCAGCTTCCTGCTCCTACCATTATATCATCCCTGCCATGATGGACAATATTCTAAAACTGTGAGCCAAAATAAATCCTTCCTCCCTTGGTTCTTTCTGTCAAGTATTTTGTCATAGCCACAAGAACAGTCACTGACACAGTCTATTACCGCCTTGCTTAGGGTTTCCATTGCTGTGAAGAGGCACCATGACCAAGTCAACTCTTATAAAGGACATTTAATTGGGTCTGTATTACAGTCTTAGAAATTCAGTCTATTATCATCATGGCAAGAAGCATGGCAGCATGCAGGCAGACATGGTGCTGAAGGAGCCGAGAGTTCTGTATCTTGATCTGATTACAGCCAGGAGAAACTGTCTCATGGCAGCTAGGAGGAAGGTCTCAAAGCTCACCCCAACTTCCTCCAACAAGGCCACACCTCCTAATAGTGCCACTTACTCCCTGGGCCAAGCATATTCAAACCATCACAATTACTAAGATGGGAACTTCATTATTTTAAGAGACATAGGACAGAAACCAGGAAGTGCTCCTGGATAGAACATTATACCAGTATCTTTAGTGACCTATCCTCTCTCCTTACAGGCTACCCATATACATCATAAGAAAGGCGGAAGAAGATATTCAGGGATAGGACAATCTGCTGTGTTCTCAAATCACACACCTCCTCGGATATCAAACTCTGCATGGTAATTTCTCTGTGAAGATGAGATGCAACCAGAGTTGAAGACAGTTTTTAAAAGAGCATTTTTAAAAAGAAAAAATAATTTTCTCTCAACTCTCTTGAGTTCTTACCCAAGACCCTATGATAGGAAACAGATCGTTGATAAAGAAGCCAGCAGGAGACTGTTGTTTATTTTATTATTGCCGGATCCTTATTCCTGACAAGAGTTACTCGGGGTCTTCCCCGATTTGACTCTCTCCTTGGACCTCTATTATCCAATCTTCATGTTATAAGAAAGGACATGGAGCCAACCATGGTGGCACAAACGTTTAATCCCAGCTCTTAGGAGGCAGAGGCAAGCAGATATTTGTGAGTTTGAGTCTGACCTGGTCTACAGAGTGAGTTCCAGTGCAGCCAAGACTATATAGTAAGATCCAGTTTGGAAAAAGAATGGGGAAGGCAGAGGAAGAGTAGGGGAAGATTCAGATAATTTCAGAAAACAGTAGTATTACTAATGACCTTAATAGTAGATTAATTAGAAACAAAGTTCGAGGTTCTGTTCTTTGGTTCTTTTCTTGCAGAAAGAAAGGATGCCTTTAGCTTTGAGCAAGATGGAAGTAGAGAAATACTTAGTACAATGTCAAAATTAGTGCAGGTTTTAGGACTGAAGGAGGACTACACAAAGTATCATACGTAAAGATACTTTGTGATTTGTATTCAGAATAAAAACATAATATCATTCAGGAAAGTTTCCCAGAAGTCCATTTTATTTGAAACACTGGACTAGAGTATGACAGGCGTTACACTTACCCATGACCAGGGAGAAAACCTGACTAGGATATACTTACTGGTTAGCAACTAGCTTACTGGTTAGAACTAGCGTATGGGAGTGTGCATGCCGTACATTTACAGTTCACATCAGAGACACTCATTACTCCTAGTTCATGTTTCCAGTTTGTATGAAGACGTTGTTGTTTGTTTTTGTTGTTTTTTGTTTGTTTTTAAGGCACAGATTTGACATAAAACTTTAACTGGGGCTCTGTTGCTTTCCTAAGAAAATATCCTGTCTTTGAATTAACCATTGGATTTCATACCAACTTTGAGTGATGAGCGTTGGACATTAACTCCAGCATGTTCGTTGAGCTTGTGTTACTTATTCGTCTAGTGACATGAGGAAAGCTTGGAAGTTATCTATCAGTGTTGTGTATATGCATGTGGCATGTATGAGCAGTCACACATGTATGTGTGGAAGCCAGAGGAAAGCTTTCAGGAGTCCCCTCTCTGCTTCTACTGTGGGTTCTGGACATTTAACTCCAACCATCGACTTGAGTGTCAAGCACTTTTACACACTGAATCATCTCTCCAGCCCAGACTGCTCTCCTTGTGTCTTAACTGTCCCTTGACTGTCTATTTTTTCTCATCATACCAGAAATTATCATGCAAAGGGGTTTCCCTTTCTAAAAGCTGCCAGGACTAGGAAAATGGAGTCAGCAAAGTTTTGCCTTGCAAGAATGGAGACTTGAGTTCGACTCCCAGAGCCCATGAGAAAAACAATATATGGGGGCACCTGCTGCACCTGCTGCACCCACTGCACCTGTGTACCTGCTGTACCCGCTGCATCCACAGTACTCACCGCACCTACTGCACCTGCTGCACCCACTGCTCCTGCTGCACCTGTGTGCCTGCTGCACTCACTGCACCTGCCACACCCACTGTACCTGCTGCTCCTGCTGCACCTGTGTGCCTGCTGCACTCACTGCACCTACTGCACCTACTGCACCTACTGCACCTACTGCACCTACTGCACCTACTGCATAAGCTGGTAATCTCAGTGCTGGGAAGTGGAGATAGCAGACCCTGGTCTCCTTGACCAGCAAGTCCAGTCCAACTAGTGAGCTCTAGGCCAGTGAGAGACAATGTCTCAAAGGAGGTGGACAGTGTTCCAGAGGATGACACCTGAGGGTAAGGTGTTCTCCAGCCTCTACATGCATGCACACACACATATTCACACACACACACACACACACACACACACACACACACACGCAAAAACCCATGTAAATATGAATAATTTTTAATTAAAAAGGCTAACAGAAGGACTTTAAACTCCTTATGGGTAAATATTAAGCAAGATAGCCACAGTCTCTGTTGAGTGTGTCTCCACGCATAGACAGGTTAATACAATGCTTCCTGCTGCATTGTATTACAGTATTACTGCATTGTTGTACAGTCATTTGTATGGAATTGAGGACTCCTTACAATTACCTTCATTTAGGTTTCCTTCTGGTCCTGTGTTGACAGGGATTTCAACTAATCAAGACAGCCAGAGGGGAGCAAATAAAACCCTGCTGTTTCTGATCAGCCTAAAACGGAAAAGGTGTGACAGACTCCATTTGTAAATTAGCCCTTTTCTCTTGGGGTAAGTACAGTTTTCCATACAGTTGCAAAGAATAAGACAGAGGGATCTCATGGAACCTTTAACATGCTCTGTCAAAGGTGACTGCTGTGTTTTATAAAAATAAAGAAAGAAGGAATATATTTGGTGAATGTGTAGTCAGGTATGGGGGAAGGGGGTGCCTCTGCAGGCCCATGCTGAGGCATCCCTTCCCACTAAGGGACCAGCCACAAGATGGTATAGTATAGAAGAGAGTTTATTTAGGGCATAGGGAAGGGAGTTGAAAGGGTAGTTAGTAGAGACAAAGAAAAGCAGAGAGAGAGAGAGAAAGAATAGAGGAGTAGAGGCTGGCTATGAACACTTGGAGAGAGGGGGAGAGGAATGGAGAGAGAGTGGGTAAGGGACAAGAGGACAGAGCAGGAGAAAAAAGGCAAGAGGGGGAGGTGAGCAGCCCCTTTTATAGTGAGTCAGGCATACCTGGCTATTGCCAGATAACTGTAAGGTGGAGCCTTGACAAAATACTAACTGTCACAACTTCCAAAACTACATAGACTGACATCACAGCCCCGAAGTTGCCATGGAGACAAAGTGGAGAACATTTCCATGGTGCAGAATCCTTCAAGCAGCCAGTTTACAGTCACACCTAGTTCTTCTACTGAAAACCTTTCCCTAGTCTCTTGAAATCACTCAAATTTATAATTGTCTAATTTTATAATTTTGAAAAGTTAATAAGGCATCAGCCATGTGATATACAGCCTTCTGAGAGTCCTTTCCATCAGTGCAGTTCTCTGCAGACCCATCCAGGGGATTTTTATTGTTGAATAGTATTCTAAGATATAGATGTGCCCTATTCTATTTATACAACCATGCACTGAAGACCTCCATCCTTTAGTTTTAAGTTTTTGGTTTTTTTTTTTTTTTCCCCCATGAGACTCGGCAAGAGAGTCACACGGGAGAGACAGCGGGATTCGAACTCGGAGAGGAGGGCGCAGTCGCCCTCTGGCGGCGGGTGCTGAAGCCGCGTGCCACCGCTCACTTGCTTAGTTTTAAGCTCTTAACAATGAAGATACTATAGACTATTTCTCCTAAGATTTAAGTTCTCCAGAATGAGTGCCTAGGATTGTTAGAACATACAGCAGCTGTTTCATGTATGGTTGCAATTTAGAAATTGTAACATTGCTTTGCAGTGAGGTTGAGCATTGGGGGGGACACAGCCGTCTCGTGCCTCCCCATCACTGTCTGTGACAGTACTTGGCGCCATAGCTATTTTTGTTTGTTTGGCTTTTAAAGCAGTGGTGTGTGGTGACATCATGGGCTTTTTTTTTTTTTTTTTTTTTTTTTGGTTTTTTTTTTTTTTTTTGGTTTTTCGAGACAGGGTTTCTCTGTGTAGCCCTGGCTGTCCTGGAACTCACTCTGTAGACCAGGCTGGCCTCGAACTCAGAAATCCGCCTGCCTCTGCCTCCCAAGTGCTGGGATTAAAGGTGTGCGCCACCACCGCCCGGCCGACATCATGGGCTTTAACTTGCATCCTTAGCTGTTCAAGTAGGGTTGTCTTCACTGACATGCCATCTTCTGTGTATCTGTCTGCTCAAATATTCACTCACGTCTTGGGCAAGATTGGATTTCTTTTTTCAAAAAAAAAAAAAATCTATGTGGTTTTGCATTTTAAGTCCATAAATTAAATTCATGATAAATTTTAAGTCAGTTATTGCAGAGGTAGGAGATTTAAGTCAGGGGTCATTTATTGCCTGCCTGCTTATGTTCACAAAGTCCACAGCTATTCCTGACAATTCCACTGAGTTGCTTCTAGTGAACTCCTTCCACTAGTTTTTAAATTTTAGTTACAGTGTTTGTCAGCTCACAGCTATTCACTTGATCCTTCTTGCTTTCTATTTCTTTTGGGGTAGGGGAGGAAAGTGTTAATTTGGCTTACACATCCACATTGTAGTCTACCATTGAAGGAAGTCAGGGCAGGAACTCAAGCAGGACAGGAACCTGGAGGCAGGAGCTTGTACAGATGTCATGGAGGGGTGCTGCTTAGTGGCTTGCTCCTCATGGCTTGCTCAACCTGCTTGCTTGCTTGCTTGCTTGCTTGCTTGCTTGCTTCTCTTTTCCTTTCTTTTCTTTTCTTCTTCCTCTTCCTCTTCCTCTCCCTTTCTTTCTTTCTTTTCTTTCTTTCTCTTTTTTTTCACTCTCTCTCTTCCTGCTTCTTTGGTGAGACAGTTTAGAGGTTTCGTCTGACATGGTAGAGCCAATATGGCTGGTGCAGCTTGTCCATGGCAGTGGGAGCTTCAGGTTGCTACTCTCCAGCTTTCAAGACAGCTGGGGACCAGGCACTCAACCACAAGCCAGAAGGGACATTTCAGATTCAAAGCAGAACAGGTTTAGCAAAGGACATGTTTATTTTGGGAGAACGGGGAGAAGTTTGAGTGGTCAATCGTTCTGCTAGAAAGCAAGAGTACTGCTATGCATGGGTATCCCGAATTCTTCTATCCATAAGGTAGGAGGAATATCAAGATGACAGCTGCTTTTGTTGAGGGAGGGCGTGTGACACAGAAAAGTGTGAGTGTTCTGTTGTCAGCACCAAGTTCATCGTTGTGTCACTGGATTCATGATCACAGAGCAAACTCACCTTGTGGTGACACCTTGTGAAATCACTCACAACAAGCAGCACATTGTGACCTGGGGGTGAGTGCCATCTCAGCTGTGGATCCAGTTCTTCACTATCATATTATTCTCTTATTCATTTTTTGTTTTGTTTTGTTTTCCCATTAAAACTCTTTTATTTTTATGTACTTATTTTTTCTTTTTTTATTGAATATTTTATTTATTTACAATACAGATGTCATCCCCTTTCCCCATTTCCCCTCCCTAGAACCCCCTATCATTTCCCCCTCCTCCTTTATGCTTTTATACCATTTTAATTACATCCATGTATTAAAGTCAGTTCTAGGTTGAGGGTTTAGCAATACAATAGATGCAAATAGTCAAGGAACAAGCAAGACAATAAACATAAATAGTCAAAGAACAAGCAAGGCATTAAACCCAATTACATGAACACTCCTGTGATCACTGTTTCTAAGGGCTTATCAGGATGACCAAAGTATCTGAGCCCACTTCCCTGTCCTAGTACAAGGTCATTTTCATGTCTGAAGCCTACTTCCTTGTTCTAGCCTAAAATTTAGAATCCTGTCTGAGATTACTTCTTTGTTGTAGCCTATAATTTAGACTCCTACCTGAAATGACTTCTTTGTTTTAGCCTAATGTCCGATTCCTGCCTGAAGCCTACTTCCTTGTTCTTGGCCAATGTCACATTCCTGCCAAGCAGCCCATTTCCTTGTCCTTGGCCCATGTCAGATTCTTGCCAAGCAGCCCCAAAGGCTCTCCACCTCTCCCCCTTTTTTATTTCATTAACAAGACTGAGCCTGTCTTAGGTCATTCTGACAAGAATGCCTTCCTTACCAGTCATAGAATATGCATTATCAAAAGTAATGCACCTCTGTCTTAGGTTGGTAAGGCTCTGTGCAGAATCTTACCCCTCCTTGGCTTGCCAGTCTGTTAATTTAATAACTCTGTCTAGGGGTCCATTTTCAGGCTCAAGCCATGTACTTTGGCTGCCAACATGTTGATTTTTTTTTTTTTTTTGAAAAAAAAGCTGTAACACATGGGCAGGAATAAAAGTATTCACAGGACAAAAAGGGCTAGCATGAGCAAGCTATATATGCCATTTCTGAAGCTTGACCAAAATAAAAATATTGACCTCAGGCCATGGGTAATTTTATCTGCAGTATCTACTGCATCAATGCTGAGCAGAGCAGCAATCTTGAAATTTATAAGCTCCCTGTGTATCATTAAAACATCCCAGGAGGTGTTAGAATTATGCCAAATACACTGTAAGTGTCATTAAACTTCTTCCTAATTATAATGACTACCACTGTAAATTTTAGAACTAACGTGAATCCAATGGTATTTGACTTGACACTCAAGATGGCTCCTTACCCTTAAATTCTGAACCTCCTTTCAGTAATTTGAATAGGATAAAGAGCATCAACCCATTCTTCCAAATGCCTATCTAAAAAAAGAAAAGAGAAACAAACAAACAAAACCAGATAATAGAACTGGCTGTGGCAGTCGAACATCTCAAACTTTTTAGCAGCAATTTAACATTACCCATATTATGGGGATTCCTTATAATTGTCAAGGACAAGAGACTGTGGAATGAGCTCATAAGACTTTAAAACAATATCTTCATAAAATAAAAAGGGGGAAGATATATCCCTGTACACCACAAATTTATTTGAATCATGTTCTTTTTTTTTTATTTTATTTTATTTTTTAAAAAAACTTGGATACCAAGAAACTTTCTGCTGAGTGTCTATGACGCTCTACAACTAGGCATACTTATGCATAGGTGAAAGGGAAGGATCCACTTACTGGCATAAGGCATGATCCTGATCAGGTATTAAATATGGGGAAGAGGGCATGTTTGTGTTTTTTTCTGCAGAATGCTGAAGGAGCATGATGGCCGCTGATGATGTTATGTGAGCAAAAGATAAAGTTGGGGCAGGATCTGGATTTCAAACAGGTGTTAGCATATGTGTTAAGGCTCTTTTAATTGTCAAGTTAAAAATAATTTTGTTTCTTCTACAGTATTTAATGTAAGTTGCATTGATTTTACACCTTCTAATCGTGTTTGCGTTTTGAAATCTGGCATGTCAGTTATGGAGGTCTATTAACCAGCTTTTGTTTTAGTGCCCTGAGTATCACAGAACCTTGGTATTCTAAAAATAGCTGGCAAGTACTGGAAGAAATGAGTCAGGCTTTAAGCAGAAGCAAGAGGGTAGTGGGCTTGATTATTGCTGGTATAACAGCTTTAATTACATTAATTGCTAGCACCACTGCTTCTGCAATTGCTGCGATGCAAGAACTTAAGACAGCTACTTTTGTTAATCATTTAGCAAAAAATTTTACTAATGTGTTAAATATTCTTTTATTCTTAAGTAAATGCTTTTAGTACAGAGGACGACACAATATGGCCAATGTTCTTTTTTTTTTCTATGTAGAGGATGTTATCTGTCCAACTCTGATAAATTCATAGAAGTTGAAGGCATAGCATGTTTACCTATGGTCTTGGCTTATGTTCAGAGGTATGCAAATCAGTACAGGGATTCCTGGTTCTCCTCTATGAGATAGCATGGTCTCTACATTCTAGCCAAGCCCCTCCTTCTACACTGTCATCTCATCAAAAGGTCCTCCATTATACATGGGGTCATGTGTCTGTCAGCATAGGTGTTGTCTGAAGGTTCTCAGTCGTACTTCATCTTTGCACAGCCTGGTTAAAACCCAAGCCAGATGTCCCCCTCTGGGTGAAATTCCATCGTCTCTGTTTTTCTCATGTGACAGCCAGAGATCAGTCCAGAGGGCACCTGTTGAGATTCCCAGGTTCTTGTGACCTGGAAAAAGGAAGTAGTCCAGGGTACTTGTAATGGTTGAAATAGTTCATTAATGAATAGGAAGGCTCTTCTTGAAGGAATGCAGTATTAAAATCCTGAACAAACTGTGACTGGGACCTGAGTACCTACAGAGGCCTTCACCTCTCATGTTCTGACATGATACTGACATGTTCTGACTGAGACATGGTCTCTAACAGACATGGATTTCCAGGGCCTCAAACCTAGGGAAGTGAGTTTATATCCCTTGGTGATGTTGCTGGCTCCATGTCTTGTTCCCCAACCCTTTCCTGTCTTCTCCCTGAAAATCAGAGATCCTGTCTACTGGCTCCTGCTATGAAGCCTCTCCTGTCTCAGAAAGCTACAAGAAGAACCCCCTCTTCTGCTTCGTGGTTCCTACTTCCTCAGTGTGTCCATCACAGTGCTTTCTGTTTGTCTGTCCAGGGCATTATTAGCACTTCTAATAAACTTCACACCCACAACAATCCATCCTAATGCCCCCACTCCCTGGAACTCTAATCTGAGACAGTTTGGGAACAGCAAGTGCTGTAAACCACTGAGCCCTCTCTCCAGCCCCAGCCGAGCCTCCTCTACCCACTTGAGCTGTGGCTGTGAAAAGGAATCCTTCTGCCAAGCGCAGACTAGTCAGGGGAGGTAGAGGAAGCTGGTAACAGCTCTTCCCACCAGGGGTTTCTAGACAGGAGCTTTTATGGCAATTAAGGGAAGTTGTAAAGCTGGGACACAGTTTCCAAGATCTCTGGAATACCTTCATTTGTCCTCCGCACCCAGTCGCTCCTGCCCCTAGTGGGATGTTTTCAATTCTCTGAACATCCGTCCTTCTCTGTACCATTTCTGAAGGGTCTCACTTGCCCTTGGTGTGACAGCTTCACACACAGCGGCGACTGCCTTTCTTTATAATTCAGTTGAGGTCAAAGAAGTGTAAACTGAGGCCCGAGGGAGAGGAGACATCTCTTTCGGCAACTATTTTCTGATAGAATGGAAACAAGGGCATCAAGCAGCGCGCTCCCTGAGTTCAGTTTCTTCCCAGCTCTCTCTTACCTGAATGAAAACACGCCCCTCGAGGTGTCACAGCCTTTCTACAAATAGAAACAAACACCAAAGTATAATAGTGGAGGAGCAGGTTAACCTTGGGAACCTAGATCTTTGTCGACCACCCCAGAGGTGGCACTAGTCCTAGATCACAGAATCTAGATTGCCACTGCTTGAGAAAAATAAGCCCGTGTCTGCAAGACCTCATGGTTTGGTGTCCTTACCTTGACTGTTGTAGCTTCAAATTCTGGCAGCACACAAAAACCCCTCTCTCATCCAAGCCTCATGGGTTATATGTTTTGTTTCTCTGGCCTCGGGGCTCCTGCTCCATGCAGTGGGAACTGCAGAGGAACTTTAGCATCACCATAGTTACACAATTTCCAGCATTTGCTTTGCTAATCTAAGTAAGATAAATTGAGAGGCTAAATTGGTTGAACATTAGCTGAAATATTAACAAGTCTCCTTCGCACCTCATGTTTGTGATTTCTACTCAGGGAAAGCAGAGGCAGTCAGTAAACATTTTCCCAGCATTGAGAAGCTCAGTGCTAATATTATTTTTTTTCAGTAATAAAAGAATTGTAATAAGTGCTTGAATGTGTCTTGGGGAAAATTGTAAATTCAATTTTTGTGTTGATGCATCCATTGTAAGTTACAATATCAGAGGCATTGAGCATAAAGAACAGTGTGATTTGTCATTTGGGGAACCAGGGAGATGTTATCAGAAAGGAGGAGGATGCTTGGTGACCCAGGGCTTAATGTGCCTATAAAAATTTATCAATAAACTTTATCCAATGTGACAGATTGCCTGAGAATTTGAAATGAATCTCAGCAATTATTTACTGAGGAGATGACCAAAATGTATCAGGGGAATTGGTACAAAAGCAACACCTCTATCTATTCAGTGAAAATAATAATTCTCCTTTGAGATGTGTTGTTTCTTATCCTTTCAACTGTTGTAACCTGGATCATATTGTTTCTCCATTTTATAGACAAAGTTTTCTGCTCCTTGTACCACAGACAAGGGCTGGCCCCAAAGCCATCCCTTCAGGATAGACTCTGTTCCTTGAGCCTTGGGCCAAATAAATCCTTTCTCCCTCAAGTTGCCTGGGACCTGAGTTTAAACCCCACATCCTGTAAAGATGGAAGAGGAGAACTAACTCCATCAAGTTGCCCTCTGCCCTGCACATGTGTCCAGCCATAACATACGACTGCCTATCTCACCACACATCAACTTATTATCAATAATAAAAAGAAGAGTAACTAATACAATCATACACACTTCATAAAATGTCATTTTTAGTTGGGAAAGATACTATTAGCAGATCCACCAATAGCTTCAACATGGCCCCTGCTCACACCTGGGTCCTGTTTGGAGATAATGGACATTTCATTGTTCATTTTGTACTGAAGCAGCCTAAACAAAATGAGTATCTAAATAAATAAAGGGGTCCACAGGTAAAGACAGTAGAGCAGACAGGATCACCCTGTTTGATAGCTGGTGACAGGAACTCAGGCAGTGGGCAGGAAGCACCAAGAGCAGGCAGTGATGGTGGGCAGCCTCCTCCCTCAGGCTCCCATGGAAATCCCACCCACCATCAAGTATAGGCCATCAGTCTCCCCGTGGTACACAGTAAACTTTTGTACCAAGTGAGGAGGATGTTATCATCCTCCATCCCGCAATGCTGATAAAAGATTTAATTTAAGGAGCTTAGCTAATTACATCATTAGCCAGTGTGTGAAAACTCTTAATGAGACAAATATTTTGGACCAGGGAATTCAATAACACTTCACAATGCTTTTAATTAGAATGGAACTGGGGGACTTGTCTTCATTTGCAGCTTCCTCCGTGTTAACACAGCAGAACATGTTGGTGGGGACAGCCTGTGTCCTTCTGTTCCACAGAGAAGCTTTGAGAGCCACGTGGACAATTTATTATGGCACTTGCTCTTTGAATAACAACAGGTGCTTGGCCCTTTGGAAACCTCATTATTCTGAAATGTAAGAGAGTAATCCATGGTCCAATAAAGCAGATGTCCACTTCCAGAGAAAATCCAGCAAATGGGCTTCCCTCGGAAAACATAGCACTAGGAAAACATCAACAGTGTGTGTGTTTGTGTGTGTGTGTGTGTGTGTGTGTGTGTACTGAACATGCATGCATGAGTGTGCATATACCTGTACATGCATGCATGCATGCATGAGGTTTGTGTGTGTGTATGTTTGTATGTGTGCCTGAACATTCATGCACGAGTGTGTATGCATCTGCACATGTGTGCATGCATAAGTTTGTGTGTTTGTGTGTACCTGAACATGTATTCACAAGTGTGTATGTACTTGCACATGTATACATGCATGAGTATGTGTGTGTGTGTCAGAGGTTAGTATCCGTAGTGCTTAGATTTAAATGCCAATTTGCCACAATCTAGAATCACCTGAGAGAATAAAGTCCTAAGTGAGGAATTACCTAGATGAGTTTGGTCTGTGGGCATGTTTGTGGGAGAATTCTCTGAATTGCTCAGTGACACTGTAGGAGGCACCATTCCCTAGGCTGGACCCTGAGCTGCACAAGAGTACAGAAAACTAGCTGAGTGAACAAGCAGGTAGCATGGGTACATTTGTGTCTCTCTGCTCTTGACTGTGGATGAGACATGAATAGCTACTTACATTCCCATGCTAACTAATTAGCAACAAAGAACTGTGACCTGGAGTTGTAACTGAAGGACACCCCTGTCTTCCATCCTCGGTTGCTTTTGGTCAGTATATTTTACAACGAGTAGTGGAACCAGAAGAACATTAAACATCTCCCTCTATCACTCACCTCCTTATTTCAACTAGCATCGATCACTGACTCTGCAGCTCACAGACTCGCCCGAATTAAATGAAAGATGAAGGCAGTGTTTGTGAGAGACAGACAAAGCTGTGCTTTGAGGGAAATTTATAGCTCAAAATACTTGCAGTAAAAACAGGGCTTGGAGAGATGGCTCAGTAAATATGAAATGTCTGCCTTGCAAACATAGGACCTGAATCCTCATTTTTTAAAAAAGAAAAAAGTTAAATAGATGGGGGTTAAATAGATGGATCAATGGTTAAGAGCTTTTGGCGGGGGGGGGGGGGGGCGGGGGGGGGGAACTGTTCCTGTCAACCGCATGGTGGCTTACAGCCATGCATAATTCCAGTTCCAATGAATCTGACAACCTTTCTTCACAGGCATTAGACAGGCATGTGCTGCGCACACATAGAGACATACGAACATTCATACATACACATAAAGTAAATAGTAAAATAATCTTTTTTAAAAAATTCAAGTGTGGTACCATGCGATACCAGCACTAGGAGGAGGACTCAGGTGGACCCCAGCTTTTGCTCGGCCTTCCTAGGCTACTGGAAGGCAGTAGAAAGCACATTCCACACTCAGCCGCCACTACATACTGCCTCACATCCTTCCCCAACAAGAGCCACTTAACCTTGCTGCTGCGACCAAACATGTGACAAGAAACAATTTAAGAGAGAGAGAGAGAGAAGGTCATCCGGATATACCTCGGAGTGGAATGATGTCACAGAGACTGAAGCAGCCAATCACATTGCTCTAGCATTCAGGAATCAGAGAGATGAACAGGAAGTAGGACCTGACTATCAAGCCTCAAAGCCTGACTCCCGTGATCCACTTCCTCCAGTAAGCCCCGCCTTCTAAAGGTTCCACAGTCTCCAGCAACAAAGATATGAGGGACTGTGGTCAAACACAGGAGCCTTGGCGGAGAGGGGGCGCGGAGCGTGTTTCCCTTCTAGTCCACAGCATAGTCTCTCCCTAAAGAATGTTTATCAGCTCTGTTAAGATTGTTACTCTTCCCGGTCCATCTTCACGGTTCTATTTTCTTGTATTTTACTACACTAAAGAGCTGTTTTAAAGTTCTCTCAGTTTGTTTTCTGTGTAAAGAACCAGAAGTTTCCATCCTGGGGAATCCAGACTTGCTGATTCTCCTTCCCCACGCTGATTTATTACAACTCCAAGAGCTACAAGACGGTGCTGTGCTCTTCCTGGACCCCCGCCCCCTGCTGTGTTAAGGTTAAGCTCAGGGTCCACGGTCTCTGTCAGGAAGGCTTGCTGCCCTGGGCAGGGAAAGCTGCATCTCTGCCAAGCTATCCCAAACTGCTTTTCCATCTAGATTCATGCTGGGGACTGACTGGAGGAAAGCTATGGGACTCCATCCTTGGGAAGTTCACCGGCCATCTGCAGCTCATGTGTTCCAGAGGACGAGCTGCCTGCCTCAGGTGTAAAGAACCTGGCACCACATGGTTATCTACAGATGGCCACCTGGTCCTCCCAGGAAAAGACCTTGCTTGCTGAGAGCAGATTCAGTGACTTCTCCTTGTCCCACCTCGCTGTGGCCACCTTGACAGGCACGCTGTGAAGGATTCACAGGAAACAGAAGGGCAGAAAGAAACATCCCACGTCTACAGATGCTCGTGAGTCAATGGAAAATCCTGTGGGAGAACCAGCTGGAGCCATGGAAGTATATGCTAGGAGTAAATGCTATGTCCTCTGGTTGACAGCTCTGGCCCAGAACTGGCAAACCAGATGGTTGCTGCTACTGCTTTTTAAAGCTGATGCAGGCATGGTGACACATACCTGTAATCGCAGCACTGGAGAGGAACAGGCAAGAGAGGCTTGAATTTAGGTTAGACCTTGCCAAGAAGAAGAAAGAGGAGAAGAGAGAAGGGGGAAGGAGAAGGAAGAAGGAGGAAGAGGAGGAGGAGGAGGAGAAGGAGGAGGAGAAAGAAGAAGAAGAAGAAGAAGAAGAAGAAGAAGAAGAAGAAGAAGAAGAAGAAGAAGAAGAAGAAGAAGAAGAAGAAGAAGAAGAAAGAAGAATTATCGTGGGTCTTAGACATCACAGATTCATGAAATTGTGTGTGCCTGCAGCATGTCAGCGGATATGAAGCTGAAGAACAACAGAAGCAGTGATGGGCAGAGGCGATGTGGGGAAGGCAGTGGGGTATGGTGATTACGCTCAAAGTTTATTACACATTCATGAGATGGCCTTAAGTAACCCTGTATAATGAAAGGGGGAAAGGAAAATATATTTTTAAAGAAACATATGGCACAGACTAAGAAAGGGGAAATTGTTGGGATCTAGACTCAAGCGAGCCAGCAGGGGAAGGCAGCGTTTCTCAGTGTTGAGTGCTGTCTCTGTGCTTCACACTAAAGAATTATTTCTTTATGCATTTTAAGAACAAGGAAGCTAGAGAGGCAGCTCAGTCCCTAAAAACACTTCCCAGACTTCCATTCCTAGGACACACATTGGTGGGCTTGCAGCTGCCTCTCACTCCAGCTCCAGGGGATCTCATGCTCTGTCCTGGCCTTTCTGGTCATCTGCAAATACGTATGTGTGCTGTGTGTGTGTGTGTGTCATATGTGTGTATGTGTGTTTTCATAGTCTCTTACACACACCTAATTGGAAATAAAAATAAATCTAAAAACTAAGAATGCGGATATTTTGTTACATTTACAAAGGCATAAAAAGAGCAGCTCCTTCTCTGCCCACCCCCAACCCATATTCACAGAGTTCATAAACTCTCTGCAGACAGCCCAGTTCCATGCACAGTTCCCCCAAAAAGGGGTCCATCACCTGCTCAAGGGAGCCACCATTCACAGAATCTCTGTCTCAAAACTCTCTTCCTCCCCCAAGCTTGGGTTCTCTAGGCCTCTACAGAGGCCCCTCTGGTGTCAGAGTTGAAGCATGATCCTAATTTTTTTTGGGGGGGGAGGGGGGTTGGAGACAGGGTTTCTCTGTGTAGTCCTGGCTGTCCTGGAACTCACTCTATAGACCAGGTTAGCCTCGAACTCAGAAATCCGCCTGCCTCTGCCTCCCAAGTGCTGGGATTAAAGGCGTGTGCCACCACTGCCCGACTATGGTCCTATTTTCTGAAGTGAGCTTTTCAATGGCCAGATAACAATGTTTTTGTAACCTCCAAAAAAAAATGAACATTTAAGGAAAGGAATGAGGTATGCAAACCACTGTGTCTTTGTTTCACACTCCCCTTTCAGCCTGAACAACTAAGTCCTGCTTATTGTTCATCCAACACAGACTGCTGATGTCATCTCCATAGTCAACTGTTGGTCCTCGAAGGCCAACCAGAGGTGACTGGAACAAATTCTTCCTCTCCTGTATGGAGTGCTGTGTGTCATGGTTGTGGGAAGGCATAGAATGGCACTAAGCACTTTTGAGTAGGAAATGCCTCTCAGGGCAGTCACCACTTAAATTTTCCCCTAATAAAGTCTGCTGTGACTGTCAGAAAAATTTTATTACACCATCATTAAAGAGCCAGTGCAGCTGGACTTTTCCTTCAGGGCCTAAAAATATTGGTAATTTTTTTGCAAGTCAGACCACAGAGTGAGAGCTTATCAGCGAGTCATTAGAGCTGCACTGGCTCACTTAGTCAGGCCGCTCACCCCGTGGACCTCAGCAGGGTAGAAAACAGGACTTGCCACCGTTGACAACAAGAACACATCGATCCACTCATTTGAGTCCCAGGCACTGAATCGATACCGGCTTCAGAGGCTCTCTGAAATTTATTCCCATTTTCTTATTTCTCCTTCCACTTAACTGAAGCCTTAGGAAGACTTAGAAAAAAAATAGGTTTTATCTGAGTTCCCATGATATCATTAAAGATACTCTGGACCATGGTGTCCTAGGATGTCCAGGGCATCAGTCTTGAATGTCTGGTAACAAAATATACTTTGTGTACTAGTCAGGGGTCTCTAGAGAGACAGTACCAACAGACTGAGTATATGTTGAGACCCATGCTGGAGCCTCACTTTGGGTGCCAAACTGTTACAGCCCTCTCTGTTCCGCAGGTCAGGGTTTAGCAAGAGAGAGAGAGAGACAGAGAGAGGGTGGGAAGAGACTCGAAGAATAGAGACAAGCCAGAGGATCTGTAGTCAAGTCTCCTTTATTTTCTCCCACAGACTATATTCACACCTCCTACTGGCCACCACACACACACACCACACACACTACTACTACTACACCACACACAAGGAAATCCTGGGTATTTATAAGCACAAGCAGGGGAACACAGGTGAAGACACTTTACCACGTGCACCATGCAGCTGGGGTCACTAAACAGCAAAACAAGCTATGTGGGATAAACAAGATATTTATCAGAGTGTGCTTCAGCTGTTGTAGGCTGTTGAAAAACAAGTCTCTCATCAGGGTATATGGTTCCAGATGGCTGCAAAGTTGATAGCTGCTTTCTAGCTGCTTTCTAGCCGCTTTCTGATTAAAATCGGCTCCCAACAAGTATATATTAAATTTCTTAGATTGACTTACAGGATACAGGGAGGGCAATCTAATCGTGGCTGACAACCGGGAGGCGAGCTGACTCAGCAGTCGAAATCTTACTGAAGGCCCGGAGGATTCCCAGAGAACTGCTAGCCTTCAGTTCTGTTGGAAAGCTGCAAAGGCTGGGCTCCCATGTCAGTGGGGGATGTCAATAGCACTCACAAGCAAAAGGCAAAGGAAATCAGGAGTAAAAGAGGGCCTTTCCCTTCAGCCTTGCTGAGAACCCACTGCCCAGAACCCCTGCTCTCACCATTGGAAGCACCCTGAGTTCATTTCCTCAGACAGTGGTGAAGAATTTTACAATGTGTTCAAAGACACCAAGCAGGGAGAGAGATTACCTTGCTTGCCTCACAGGAACTCCAGATTTCCCAACATGTCACCCTGGGTTCTAAAATCTGAAAGCGGTTAAGCAGGAGTCACCGGGTGGGGGACAACTTGAGTTACCGTGATTTTCCCAGAAGCACCTGCGGCCTGGTGAGGACAGGTGATAAGGTGTGCTCTTAAAGGGTGTTCTTACACACGTGTGCACACCTCAAATAATGGGTGTGTGCTTTCCTGCTGGGACTCATTCTCCAGTTCTTTCCAGGTGCTTATGTATATCTATGTATATCATTCCAGAAGGATTTTGGAGAATATATAGAAATCTGGAAATTGGCCATTGATTCAATATGGCAGCCAACCCAAGAGGGAGTTGTATTGTATCTTTGATAAACCCCAATAAATGGCATGAATAAGATGTTCAGCCCCAGGGATAAGGCGATGGTGTGATTGGTGAAGCAGTTCTCTGACAAGCATGAGCACCTGGGTATGGGTCCCCAGAACCCACGGGGGAAAAGTTGTTGGCGGAAAGAAAGAAATGACCAGTCTCACCAAATGGCTCAACTCAACCCTGTTTTCCCAGTTGACCCTACAAAGGCAAGCTCAGTAGTGAGATGCCCCCCATTGTCACCAGCTCAGCCAGGATCCTCTGTTCAATTCAGGTAGAAATAGAAACCATGATCGTTCTATGCCAAGTATACCCCACAGATCCACAAAACACCCCCAAACAGTGCCTTCAGAAGGGAACAGAGAGCCACAGCCAATGAGCCTGGGGGGAGGGTGGGGGGGTCGCTTCATATTCAAACCGTCTGAGTCCCCAAGGACAGACTCTCAAATGAATCCATGAGTTTTTGTTCATCTTTTCTCTGTCGCTGCTTTGTACTTGACTATTAGGACCCCACTCTAAACACACCGCAAATTAAGCTTCTAAGCTTCAAGCTCAAGGTTGGCGTTGGCAGAGTACCCAGGTTTAGAGCGCCACCGTGTGGTAACTCTGGAGAAGTACCAATCCCTCTTCGGACAACCAAGGTTGTTATGTCTGGCTCCGCGTTTTGCTTTCCTGGTTCGCTCCTCTCTCACAGCGCTGGCTGGGAAAAACGGCCTTCCATTCACACCTGACATTTTTCACTAGAGACCACATTTAGTCTTTCTGGTTGTTCTCGCCCATGAAATGAAATGCCCACATAGCCCAACACAGAGCAGCCACCAGGATCTGTGGGCTCTCACCCAGTGTTAGGAGAGCATTGCGGTGTGCCAGGGTCTGCTGGGCTCTGCTAAGCGGCAGGATGAGATACCAACATCAAGCTCATTCACAGGGTTTGAACTTGTACAAGTGGTGCCTGCTGCTGGGTCTGTCGAATTCACACAGGAGAGGCTGGGGAGATGTCTGCTGTATGAGTTTTCTATAAATGTGTATAATCTGTTTTGACTAAATCCACCCGCCCCTTCCTCCACAATCCTTCCTGTATCCCCTACAACTCTTTTCCCTCTCAGCTCTGTCAGACTCTTCCATAAACTACTAAGCCCGCTTGGCACTGTTAATACGGGCACAATGCAGAGTCGGGACTTGGCTGATCCAGGAGAGGCAGAATCACCAAAGAAAATCGACACACTCTCCCCCAGAAGCCACAAGTTGCCAACAGCTCTTCACAGGGGCAGGGTTTTGTTACCCACTCCACGCTGGGGTTTCGACTGCCTGGATCTTGTGTAAGTCTTGCACTTGCAGTCCCAGCTTGTGAACTTGGGTGCACAACTATCCTATCAGGTCCAGAAGATACTGTTTCACAAAGTCGCCCCACACCTCCCACAAGGATCCGAGAACAATTGGTGGTAGGTATGTGATACAGATACCCCCATTCAGGGGGTGCACCTTAGCCAGTTGTGAGTCTGTACTTTAATTGATATCTTGGTTGCATTTTAAAATCTTATCTGCTTGGGGAATTCCTAACTGTGTAAATATTCTAGTTGGAAGAATTACACAACACACGACTATTGTGAGCACTTCAAACAACAGAGAATGTTCTGAATACAGTGATGTTGGCATGTTCTCCTGTGTCAGATGTAGACAAACACTGGCCTTTTACTTTTCGTTATTCATTTTATTTTATTTATTTTTACCACCTGTATGGTATTCCATGGGATATTTTTACCAAGTATATGGTATTCTTTGATTGTAATGTGCAGATCTGGTTCCATTTTCTTCCTCCTTCATCTTGGTGCTCCGTGAAGGAATACAACAGAGTCGGGGCCCAAAGGGACCTGTAGGTATGTCCAGCTTTGGCTCCAGATAATGAGCTAAGAGAGGGCCGGCCATCATGGTCTTGGCTTCCCAAGAGCTTGTGGTGGTGTAAGGACGAACCTTGGGTGTCAACTTGTTGGAATCTGGAATCAACTAAGAGACAAACCTTTGGGTGTCTCTGTGAAGGTATTTCCGGGAAGAATTAATTAAGGAGTGGGCATAGCCTTCCAGCAGTCACCCAGATATGGAGAAGTCTGAGAGGGAATCAGTGCCACTGTCAGCTCCTGCATCACGTTACTAAGCAAATCCACCCTGCTGCTGTTGCTGCCACTCTTGCCTGACATCAGAATCCAATTTCTTTGGCCTTCCAACATGGACTGAAGACTAGGGGCTCTGGGATACCCAAGGCTTTGGGGACTGACTAGGACTACCGAGATGAGACACCCAGGTGTGTGGTTTGAACAGCTACTGGGTTCAAGCCATACTGGGTTCTTCTGTAGACAAGCTCACATCACATAAGCCGATCTAACAAACCTCTTTTGTATTATATATTCATTCTCTTTATCTGTTCCTCTGTGGAACTCCAGTTACAGCACCAGGCACCTCCTAGAGGGAAACTTTAGATGTCATGAGATGAGAACAGTGGGCAGACACACGGATGGACACCCCTTGTTTTGAAGCCCAGGACACCAGCTCCTTCATTCAATGGCCATGGAGATAATGGGCTAGTTCTCCCTCTGACCTCCCCTTTCTACATACAGTGTTTTTGTCTTAACTTAATAAGCTTTGTGTCCTAGTTGGGGTTTTACTGCTTTGAACTGATACCATGAGCAAGGCAAATCAAATCTTATAAGGACAACATTTAATTGGGGCTGGCTTAGAGGTTCCGAGGCTCAGTCCATTATCATCAAGGCAGGAACATGGCAGCATCCAGGCAGGCATGGTGCAGGCAGAGCTGCGAGTTCTACATCTTCATCTGAGGACTGCTAGTGGAAGACTGGTTTCCAGGCAACTAGGACTAGGGTATTAAAGCCCCCACACACAGTGACACACCTACTCCAACAAGGCCACACCCACTCCAACAAGGCCACACCCATTTTAATAAGGCCACACCTATTCCAACAAGGCCACACCTATTCCAACAAAGCCACACCTCCTAATGTGCCACTTCCTGGCCCAAGCATATACAAACCATCACACCTTGTTTCCTTGGAACCCTGGGAATACCTTCTCCTGGGAAGAAGGCCCCCTCTTCTGCCTTTTGGTCCACAGGAGCCATTGTGGCCTCCATGTAACATGATTGTTGACATCTGCTTGCAGTTGCATCTGTGCACAAAGAGAAGGGATTTTACTGAGTTTGCTTTCCATGAGCCTGTTATTAAATACCCCAGATCCCAGCACAAACGAGCTGCCAGGGCAAGCCCATGCAGAGCAGTTTGGGGATGTTAATTGTAACGTTTCTCTCTCTCTCCCACCGCAGCTGTCCTAGGTAAATCATGTGATTAGATGAAACCGTCCATAGAGTTCCCTTACCCTGCTTTTCACGTTGAAAAAATGAAAAGAGGTGTTCAGCGGGGTATCACCATGGAGAAGACCTGGCCTCTGAGTGGGAGGGGAAAGAATATGTTAGAATCTAAGATGATTTTGGCTGCTGATGTCAGAAATCACAACAAAGAGATGCAGTTTGTAAGTGAAAGCGGTGCCAGTAGGTATCAGTTACACATAGGATCTTGGCTGAAGTGGGACCCTGTGTCCACTTACCTCTCAGTGCTGGGACGCCAGCTGACTTGAACCTGTACAGGTCTTACACACGCTGCTACAGTCTCTGTGAGTTCTTAGGTGCATCGACCATGCTGTGTCCCGCTTACTGGAGCCTGACGTTGGACGCCAAACTGTCGCGGCCCATACTGCCCGGCTTTGTGGGCCAAAATATTGCGGCCTGCTCCGCTCCACGCTTGGCGGCCACTGTGTCTTGGCCCAAGCTGCCGCTCCGGTCCGAGGGTCAGGGTCTAGCGAGAGAGAGAGAGAGAGAGAGAGAGAGTGGGGATAAAGGGGAAGAGACATGAAGAATGGAGACAAGACAGAAAGTCTGATCAAGTCTGGTTTATTGAAGGGAATTCTGAGGTATTTATACGCTTTTGCCACGTGCCTTGTAGGCGCGTGGATACCACGTGCCTTGCAGGTGTTGATATGACGTAAGCCTTACAGGCGTCTATAGCGTGGACAGCACGTGCACTGCAATGCCTTGCAGGCGTGGATAGCACGTGCACCTTATAAGCATGTATGGCGTAGATAGCACGTGGACAGCACGTGAACTGCATGCCTTGCAGGCGTGGCTACCACGTGCGCCTTGCAGCTGGGGGCAGTAAACAGCAACACAAAATATGTGGGATATCAGAGTGTGCTTCAGCTGTTGTAGGCTGTTGAAAACTGTACTCTCCCCCCCATGAGCAGGACTGAGAGACCTTGGTTGCCACAGCAAGGTCAAGTGACGGGATCTAGGTGGAGTTACCCACCTTGGCTCCCCGGAACACAGCAGAACTGCCCCTGGGCTTGCCCTGAGACATCTCCGGCCATGACCTGGAACTGACTATGGATTATCCCACCCATCTGAAACCAGGAGGGGTTGTGGGTTGGGTCTTCCCCTTTAAATTGAGAGCTGAACATTAAAGCTTGGGGCCTTGATCAGAGAACTTTGTCTTGGCCTCATCTCTTCTCGCCCTCCTTCCCCCTTCAATTCCCAGCCCCCCTTTCAGGTGTACCCAGTTGACTTGTGGCCGCGGGGGGCTACAGAAAACCAAATCTTTCGTCAGGGTATATGGTTCCAGATGGCTGCAAAGTTGATCTAGCCGCTTTCTACTAAAGTCAGCTCCCAACAATGCTGTGTCTGGAAGACTCTGTTTCCTCAGAGCCACCAGCCACCTCCAACCTTTATTATCTTTCTTCCACATAAATCCCTAAAGTGTAGGGAAGGGCTGGATGGAGATATCCCATTTAGGACTGAGTGCCCCAAAGTCTCTCACTCTACACACTGCCCAGTTGTGGGTCCCTGTGTTAATTCCCATCTACAACAAGAAGAGGCTTCTCTGATGAGGGTGGAGAAATGCATTGAGGGAGTACGTGAGCATGCCATCAGCGGTCATGTTCTTGCTGTTTCTTTAGCAGAATGTTAGTAACAGGTTTCCCCTTCTACATGCACCCTGTATACTCTTGGGTTTTGGGCCACTTTAACAGATGGGCCTTAAACCCAATCAAAAAGCGATTGGTTGGTCACACCACAAAATTCGTTTCGCTATTGCACCAGTATATGTTGCAAGCAAAGTGACAGATTATTATTTTCTCCGCTAGTGTCTTGCAGACACCGTGACAGGAGTAATGCTAGTAAGGAGGGTGGAGCTGCCAGTCGGGCACCAGCTTAACTTTTCCATATCCAAGGATGTAAGTAAATGTTCTCTTCAGCACTAGAGTCTTCTCATCAGATTGTAGAGAGTGCCCGGTATCCTGGGTAATAGCCTGCGATGTTTAGGAAAGTATCTTGGGGACACCTTTGGCCAGCGACTCAACAAGATGTAACCAGTTCCTGGTGCTGGAGGTTTTGCTTGGTGGCAGTGCAGTGAGACAGCTCACTCAACTACTGGTGGGGTGGCCCTGGCTGTCAGGCATTGAGAGGCAGGTGGTGAATGCTCAGTAAGCCCCCATTTATATGTAAAGTCTAGTGGATCTGGGCAAATAGAAACATCTATGGAAACATGCATAGAACATGGCTGTCACTTTGTGCTATGCTTCCTAGTCAAACCCGAGACCACATCCAGACACAGGTGACTCAGGCCAAGGCAGAGTGTGCTTCTCTCTGCTTGTGTTCTTTGCCTCCAGGGTTGCTGGTTTCTTCCCTCCTAGCAAGTGTGACTGTACCTCCTTTATTTGTCTCCCAGCAGCAGCTGGGTCTCCTACACGACATGAGTGGAAGAGGTGGGGGTGCACCATCTTCTCACCTTAGTACCACAGGGCCCACAGATCCAGTCTCTTATGTCACCTGACCCGATGTCAGTCACAAGTTTTGTATAATTGCTCATCTGCAGGTACAGACAGTTCTCTTCTTTCCGTGATTTGTTCCAAAATTTTTGTGTTATATTCATAAGTTCCCAAAATGGAAAAGAAATGAGAGAGAGAGAGAGAGAGAGAGAGAGAGAGAGAGAGAGAGAGAGAGAACCCTATGTCTTCAAGTATAAGAAATGATTTGGGAATGAGAAGGTTTAAAGGCTGGGCTTTCAGGCCCACAGGTCTCCACAAAGGGAAGGGGTTGGAAAATTCTAGGCCTTGGGGGTTCCTTCTTGACCCAGCACTTGATATTGTGTTCAATAAGACTCTTGTCCTGTGTATAGTTACGACATGCAATAAGAGTGTCTAAGACACTGTAGCTTTAAAAGCTATATATTTTGGCAGGAGACATAGCTCAGTTGGTGACGTGCTTACCCTGAAAACCCAGGGAACCTGAGTTCATTCCCCAAAATTTTCATTTTCAAAAACCCAGGCCTGGTGATGCACACCTGTAATCCCAGCACCAGAGAGGCGAAGACAAGTGCATCTCTGGGGTTTGCTGGCCAGCCAGGGTAGCCCTACTTGGTGAGTTCCAGCCCAGAGAGAATCCCCGTTTCAAAGAACTAAGAGGGATATCTCCTGAAGAACAAACCCTGAGGATGTCCTTGAACCTCCACACATATGTACACATACCACATACATGTAATCTCTCCCTCTTCTTCTCCCTCCCCTCCCCATCCTCCTCTCCCTCCCTCATGTTCCTCCTAGATACGCATCCCACTGTTTCTGCCCCTCTAGAGAACACTGATGTGGAAGGAAGTACTTTTTCCCTTTCCTAGTGTCTGAGGAGGGGGTAGCATCTTCTACCTGAGGCATGGTTCACTTCTGCCTAAACTGAACGCAAACGCTGGAGTCTGACCTGGATTGCAGTTTTCAAATCCTGCTGTTGCAGATGCACATGAGAGCTGCCCTCCCAGCAGACATGTTGCAGAGGACTCCTTCTCTTCCCCCTTCCTCCCACACTCTCCCAAACCCTGTTGTCCTTCAGCCTTTTAACCCTTGTGTTCCCTCATCTGTGAAGGCGTGTGCATTTAGCGCCACCTCGTGGACAGGAAGCATAAAGCCCAATACAAAAGTGGTTACTACGTTTGCGACTTTGAGTCTGGGTGAGGAGAAACCAACATTACCATCACGTGTATTTAGCGCTACCTCGTGGACATGAAGTATAAAGCCCAGTACAAAAGCGACTTTGGAAACTTTTGAGTCTGGGTGAGGAGAAACCAGCATTACCAAGTTGGTAGGCTTGAATTGCGCTTGTAGTCTGTGTGTAGCTGCTAATGTCAGAGACAGACCCGGATGGTGAACTCAGTCTCAGTGAAGTACACCTGGGTGCCTCCACCAGCCTGAGTCGCTCCCACTCTGCACACCTGTGCCCTGCTAAAATAGTGCTGAGCTGGACCCACACCAGGAGGGTGCCTTTATCAGAAGCCTCAGCACATCAAGAGCCCAGATGGTTTGGGGACTTGAACTAACAATCAGTATGTCTAAACTACACAGTGGCTAAGCCCAACACCAGTCAGTGCCTAGCTGTTCCTCCACAGGCTTGTGTGTTTGAACACTTGGAAGACTGTGGCGCCTTCTGGACATGGGCACATCTGGAAGATGTAGGCCACCAGGCTGTGGGGTTCAAGGGCTTTTAGTTTTGCTCTGTGTATTAGTCAGGGTTCTCTAGAATCACAGAACTTATGGAATGTACCTATCAAGAGAATTAATTGTGACGACTTATAGTCTGTAGTCCAACTACCCCAACAATGGGCAGCTGTAAATGGGAGTCCAAGAATCTCGTGGTTGCTCAGTCCTACGGGGCTAGCTGTTTCAGCTGGTCTTCTGTAGAAGTAGGTGCCAACAGATGTGTTGGCAAGTAAATGCAAGCAGGTGAAGAAAAACAAATCTTCCTTCTTTCAATGTCCTTATGTAGGTCTCCGGCAGATTTGTGGCCCAGATTAAAGGTGGGTACCACCACACCTGGATCTGAGACTTGTTTTGTCCCAGGCTGACCTTGAGCTCAGAGATCTCCTTGCCTCAGTCTCCTGGGATTAAAGGCATGTAGTGCCTTGCCTAGGCCTAAGCTTTTTATAGCCATTATGTCTCAAGATCTCCATACCAAGATCCAGGTCAGAAACTTGTGCCTTCCGGCCTCAAGATCTGGATCACAGGTGAGCCCTCCAATTCTGGATTGTAGTTCATTCTAGACAGAATCAAGGTGACAAGCAGGAATGGCCACCACACTCTGCTTCCCTCTGCTGCCACGATGCCCAGCTTCTCCAAGCTCCCTCTGCCTCTAGTTGAGCCACAGTGGCCTCCCATACCTTCCTGGACCCCAAACAAGCCCCTCCCCTGGGTGTTTCAGCTGGTGTTGGCTAACAGAGACATACAGTACTGAATAGCCACACCCTCCAGTCTCAGGGTCGGGAACATTTAGAGCAGGTGCCACTGTGTAACCTCCATATTTCCTCGGGTCTGTAGCCTGCCCTGCAGAACTCAGACTTGGCAGCGTCAGCTATGTCGTGAGCTGGTTTCTAGGAAATATCTCTATTCAGATGCATATCCTATTGGCCCTCTCTCCAAAGACAGCCCTTTCTAAAAGACTGCATACTCTAAGCTAAAGCCTGAAATTCTTCACAGTGGATGCCAGCCCACTGTCAGGTTTTCAGAGTGGCATGCAGAGGCCTCCAGGCTCCACACTGAGTTCACACTGCTTCCTTTGAGCTGCCCCTGGATACACTTATCAACAGTAACACTGAAAACCAACCAGTAACCAGCAGACTCCTCCACCCCCCTGGTTGGGGTGTATGGGTTGGAGGCTGAGAAGGCAGGATCCAAGTGCAAGTTACCTAATTGCCCTAAGGCTCAGTTTCTTTACCAGCAAGGTGGATATCATCCACTCAAACCCTACAGATAGTTCTGGACAATCCTTAGCCATACAGATGTCTCTGTGGTGCTGAGTTTTCAGTACTGGAGGCCTCTGATTCACAGTTGTGGGTTTTTTTTTTTTTTTTTCTGAGAAGATGGATGGGGAGGGGAGGGTAAAGGAGGATATAAATCTGGAATTTTATCTAAGCAATTTAGAGCCAAGTGAAAATAAAAGCGGGTAAGCCCCTGTTTGGAAGTGAACTAGTTACTGTCTGGTGCTGTGGTAAGACATCAAGACCAAAAACAACTCGGGAGGGGAAAGGGTTTGCTTGGATCGTGACACTTCCCAGGCACAGTCTGTCATGGACTGAAGTCAGGGCAGGAACTAAAACAGCAACCATGGAGGGGTCCTGCCTACTGGGTCTCCAGGATGTTCTCAGCGCCCTTTCTTATAGCACTTAGGACCACCTGCCCAGGGTGCCTTTAATGGCCTAGGTCTTCCCACATCAATCAGGAAAATGTTCCCACAGGCTTGCCTACCAACCAATCCTTTATATTGAGCTTCCTCTTCCAGATGACGCTAGCTTGCATCAAGCTGACATAATACTGAACATTCAGGAAATGATTAAGAGGTTCAAGCTGGTGGCTGTGGAGAACTAGAGATTGGAACACGTGCAGGAGGCACCCCGTGTGCCTAAATTTCTTCTTAAATTTGAGTGTGCACAAAGGTATGTGTGCATAGGGGTGTGTGTGTGTGTGTGTGTGTGTGTGTGTGTGTGTGTGTGCATGTCCGTGTGTGTGCATGTCCGTGTGTGTGCATGTCCGTGTGTGTGTGTCTTGGCCCTGGGGCATGCTGATTCAGCTAGACTGGCTGTCCAGTGAGCTCCAGGTCCCCACCTCTCTGTGGGACCACAAGGGCACATCAGGAGGACTTGCTGTTTTGCAAGGGTCCTGGAGGTGGAACTCAGGTCTCCGCATTCACACCAAGCCTCATCTCTGCATGTTCTCCTCACTGAATACCAAGCAAACCACTGTGACCATTTAGGAGGGCATCAAAGTCACTAAGCCAACAGACAAGCTGTTAAAAAAAAGTTTATTACAAAACTAGACAACATATGTAAACATTTTTGTCAGCCACAGGCTTCTGAGTATAGCCTGTCTGGGCTCCATGGGAGGAAAAAGCAGAATATGGATTAACAGGAATCAGATTAGATGATCTTTAGGATCACTGAGGTCTACAGAAAATGAATATCCAGGTTCTGCTATGTGTGTAGCGTGCACAGAAAACCTGGGGTCTCAGTGAGAACCTTCAGCAATGGTGAGTCAGATTGGCTCCTTATGGTTTAGCATGGCTTCCTTTCTAAATTCATCACAGTTGAGCGAAACAAAGAGAAGGGAGGCTGGAACACAGAATGAGAGAGGACATGACGGATAGACAGACACGTCCGATTTCACCATCTCTGTCATACACACACTCCATGGGCAGGTGCAACAGAAGCAAAGCCGAACACACAGTTCCTACGGTTTCCTCCCGTGCACTGGATATTTGGGGCATGTCTTTTACTTTTAGCTTCTCTTGAAAAGAAGAGAGCAAGCGGTCTATCCAATGTGACAAATGTTGAGCAAACTACATCCCTGTCGCACCATTTAATAACTACGGAGGTGAAGCAGAATCAGAGAGCGGAAACAACACAGAAAGTCTGGTGGAAGTCTGAGGTTTTGCTCTGAGCACCTGAAACCTGCCTAGAGCAGGCGGTGAGATCCTCCCGCAGGTTGCACCCGACTGAATCACCTTTAAAATCCTGCTCTTATGTGTAAGCCAAGATACAACAGTAAATAAGACATTATATTATTTACTGTTATTATAAAATTATTATACTGACAATTTAGTTTCCTACTGTGTCGGAATTTAAGTATTTTCTCTCTACATTGAAGATATCTATGTTCTGGTGACAGAAGGGGATCACAGTACTCAAGAGACCCAGACAAGGACACTGAGATCCTGAAGAGTCACCCAGTCCCAGCGACACAGCCCCCTCTCTGTGAAGTTACAAAAATGATTCATGAATAGCTTTAAGTTGTTTCCAACCGCATCTGCTATCCAAAGTCACTTCCAGAAGTCATCCGTGTCTTCCCACCATGCCTGCTCACTCCCACAGATGCCCGAGTTGACTCAGAGTTAAGTGGAGTGTGAAGAGCTGACCGGGAACCCTGGTGGTCCTGCTATCTCCTGCATAGGTAATGCTTTTAGTGTTGACAAAACTGCAGGCTCGGGGAGAGATACAACCACACAACATGCATGTCCACAGCACACGGGTTCTTTGAATATAGCCAGCCATGGACCATTTAATTTTTAAAGACTACTGGAGCATGAAGAAATGTCCCACCTCTGGCTACTAATGATGAACCATTTCTACAGGTAAAGCCTACTGAGCGGCCTTGTACAGGGTGCCAAATATGAATGCCTGATCTCAATGATGCCCCACAATTACTGCTAAGGTCTGAATCTGAAACATCCGCCATAGGCTCTTCTTGTCTGGTTTCCACATAGGAGTGCTGCATTGTGAGGTTATAGAAACAGGGGAACAAGTTCAGTGAGGGTATACCCTGGGGCTGTATCTTGCCCTGTTTTCTTCCTGTCTCTCCCTTCCTCTGCGTTCTGTCCACCGTGATATGAAGACACCCCAGTAGGCCCTTCCCACGGTTGCATTGATCCCTCCAAAACCATGAGCAAAGCAAGTAATTCCTCCCTTTAAGTTGTTCTAGGGCATATTGGTTACATGATATGAAAAAATATATATAGTTACATTTGATAAAACGTTTAAAATATTTTAACTTTTAATTACTTGTCTGTGTGTGTGTGTGTGGTGTGCATATGAATGCAGGTGCTTGTGGCAGCCAGAAGATGCCAATGGATGCCCTGGAACTGAAGTTCAGGCAGTTGTGAGCCATCTAACGTGGGTGCCAGGAACTGAACTTGGACCCTCCAAACGAGCTATTTGCGTGCTTAACTCCTGAGCCACCTCTTCCGGCCTCAATAAAGCTTTTATAGGCTACAGCCTCCTGGACGAGGACTATCCTTGTGTAACTCGGGAGTCAACTGGACACACTTTCACATTACAAGGCTACTGCCTTCTCTGGGTAGTTTAAATAGTTCTCTGAATTAACTCCACACAGTAGGACTCCTCCCCCCCCTATAAATATGTTTACTTTTAACATCACATTATTATCACCGAGATGTGAGTAGCTATTTCTTGGTTTTTTGTTGGGTAAAAACAAACAAATAAACCCCCAAAAGGACACGAAAAAGAGAAAAAAAGATAAAGACAGGAAACAAGGAGGATCTATCGGCCATTGCAGTTTCGCGCATGCGTGCGTGCGTGCTCGTGGGCAGGACGTACGTAAGACTGAAGCACCGGAGCCGGCTAGGACGACCCCACCTCCGCGGTCAATCATTCGAACTTCTGTGTATTTCAAGTCACAGGGTAATTATCATGCAGGCTGTGATAACGACGGCCAACAGCTGTCACTAGTGCGCCTCAGAGTCGGCGTCCGCCTCTAGCTTCACAGACCACAAGTTCGAAACATGGCCTCCGTGCGCCCGCATCAAATGATAAAGACGGGAAGGCAGAGGTCATCAGATCAGAAAGTCTTTCTCCAGGGCGTAGATGGACGGCTGGCACATCGCGCTCTTCACTCTACACAAGGGCATGGCACGGTCCTTGTTCTGACCTTCTAAGCTGGCGTCCAGCAAAGAAGGTGCATGGTACCTGCTTCTGTCCTGAGCACCAAGCAAGCAGGCAAAGGCTGGTGCTGCATGCTCCTTGTCACAGGCCCAGGAAGGTGGGGAAGTTGTTCTCAATGAAGCAGTGCGTTGCCTTTGAGGCAGGGCAGGGCAGGCCTGGCATTTGCCCAGAACACCTTGGGGTTGCACTGGAGAGTCCTGGCTGGCCAGGTCACTTTGAGAGGCAGGGGAGGGAGAGTGTGGTGGTCCAGAGTCTCCAGGGGCACCTGTGGGTGAAGAAAGGCAAGTCAGAGGGTTTGCAAGAAGACAGACTTCTGAAGCAGTGAGGGAAGAGAAAGACAGTGACAATTCAAGAGGATAATGACGTTACTCGAGTTTTAACACTGTAATTATGTAAACCATCCCCCACCACCAGTGCATGTGTTCCCTAGTGAAACTATGCTGTGAGACCCAGAGAAACTCACCCAGCCATTTTACCCAGCTGCCCTCATAACTAGGATGTCAGACAAGAGGCACCATGCCCGGCTCAATTGGCTTTCCACAGCCATAGCTTCAGAGAATACACGTATGACAGCAATGTAACTACTTCCACATAAAAATGGAGCAAGTCACTGTAGTACCTGTTCACTGCTCTGTACCCCACTCCTGAGGATAGGAGAGGTGATGTAGGTTAGCAGTAGACAAACATGTTACAGAGATGTACCCAAGGTCACATTCAGCAAACCTGAGTACTGGCTTTTACACAGTTAACTGTAACAGCATCATGACCTGTGCATGTATTTGTGTGTGTGCACATGTGTATATGTGTATTCATATGTGTTTGTGTGTGTACATGTATGCATGCATTTCTGCGTGTACATGTGTATATACATGTGTATGTCTATCTGTGTGTCATGTGTGTGTCTATGTATATATTGTGTGTGAATGCATGTGTGTGTACACTCAACTGCATGTATCTGTGTCTGTGTGTCATGTGTCTCTGTGTTGTGTGTCTATGTGTCTTGTGTCATGTGTGTGTCTGTGTGCATATAATGTGTATATATGTAGTGTGTGTGTCTGTGTATGTGTGTTCATGCATGTGTGTGTACACTCGACTGCATGTATCTGTCTGTGTGTCATGTGTGTGTCTCTGTGTTGTGTGTCTATGTGTCTTGTGTCATGTGTGTGTCTGTGTGCATATAATGTATATATATGTAGTGTGTTTGTGTCTGTGTATGTCTGTGTGTACATGTCTGTATGCATATGTGTATGTGCATACATGTATTTTTATGTCTGTATACATACACACACATGTGTGCATGCACATGCAACATCAGTGTGGGGTGGGTATGTATGCATGCACATGAGTGTGGGGTAGGTGGTTTAGAATTGTCCGCCTGTTTTCAGAGACTGGGTCTCTCAGCGGCCTAGGATTCGCTGACTTGGTTAGACTGGTTGGTCAGCAAGCCCCAGGCACCTGCCTGTCTTCTCAATACTTCGATTACAGGTGTGCCCTAGCACACCAGCTTTTTGATGTGGGTTCTGGGGATTGAATTTGAGTCCTGTCATGTGCACAGCAAGCATTTTACTTACTGAGATGTCTCCCCAGCCCTAGAGATGGGAGGGGTCCTCACAGATGGTTAAGTTAAAATAAGTTCACATGGACAGGCCCCAGTGTAGTCTGACTGTGGGCCTTATAGGATTCAGACACAAACACCCAGAAGAACTACACTGTCAGGATATAAGGAGAGCGTGTGAGAAAGGTCAGCAGAGAGGCCTCAGGAAGACCCAGCCACGCCTATACTCTTGCCTGAATTTCTGCCTTCAGCACAGTGGGGAAAGACGGTCTCGTGTTTAAGCCACTCTGGCTTCAAGCTTTACACACCAACCTGTCGGACATGACAGGGACCAACATAGCCACAGCATGTGACACCAGAGTGTCTCGGGGAAGCCTGAAGACAGCTTTCGGTTAGCATTCAGGTTAGAGGGTTCGGATTGGGGTTTGTAGTGAGATATTAGAGGCAGGGCTTAGGGTTAGGATCCAGGTTTATGTTTAAGTTAGAGGTTAGCATTTAGGGTTAAGGTTAGTGCTTAGGTTAGGGTTAGTGTTTAGGGTTAGTGTTTAGTGTTTAGGTTAGGGTTAGTATTTAGGGTTAGGATTAGGGTTTAGGGTTTAGCATTAGGGTTAGTGTTCGGAGTTAGGGTTAATTTAGGATTAGAGTTTAGGTTAGGGTTTAGGGTTAGTGTTTAGGGTTAGGATTAGGGTTTAGGGTTAGCGTTGTTTAGGATTAGGGTTTAGAGTTAGGGTTATTGTTTAGGTTAGGGTTAGTGTTTAGGATTAGGTTTTAGGGTTAGGATTAGGGTTTAGGGTTTATGGTTAGAGTTATGGTTAGTGTTTGGGATTAGGGTTTAGGGTTAGGTTTAGTGTTTTTGTTAGGGTTAAGGTTAGTGTTTAGGTTAGGGTTTAGTGTTCGGTGTGGGATGACTGGTTTGGAGTTAGGGTGAAGTGTTTAGCATTATCGTTTCTGGTTAAGGTTAGTGTTTAGGTTTAGGGCTCAATGTGTGGTGAGGGTTTTAGGGTTGGTGCTGTTGGCTGTGGTTCGGGTCTGCGATCAGCTCTTCCACTGTCTTTTTGCTGGGATTTGGGTTTGTGAACCATCTCTGTCCCCATGTGTCATTTATCACATGGTTTGCACTTACAGGATCATTCAATCTGAAGTTATTAGATTCTGATCAAGCCTCTTTTCAGAATTGATGCTCTAGTGATATTAAATTTATAACACAGAAAGATAACACTCAAGTGCAACTTGAACAATATCAAGTTATTAATTTAAATCACTAGAAAAAAAAAAAGGAAAACCGCTTTCCAGTCCACACCCTTCTGCCCCCTGCAATGTCCTTTCCACTGACCCAACTGCTGTCACCTACTTTGGGGCCGGAGAAGAGTTTCTTCAGATCCTATCTGCACATGGTGGCATTCTTTGTCTCTTACAGTGGCACAACCTGGCAGTCTTTCTCCTGTCTGCTCCAGGATGGCAGGTGACATGTTTCTCAACGCACCATAGTCAGTCTTATGTCTCAGTCCAGGGATGAGTTCACAGCTGCTCTCTGGTGCAGCAGAACCAGGATCTGGAGTGAGCCTCGTGTGATTACAAGAAATCTGAGTGTTCCCCAGAGGTGGCTCCTCCACGTCAGCCTGCAGCAAACACTTCGTGGAAAGAGAAGACTTTGAGAAAAGGCTTGTGGCACTTGGCAGTAGGAGAGTGGAGCCATCACTGGGTGCCCTAACTGCAGATGACTGCCTCAAAAGTGAATTGGTACTTGCTTGGCACCTGGAGGCTGGTTGGAGGGTGCCCTCTCCCTTCTTTTCCTCCTTGAGTGATGGTTTGGTGGAGGCCTGGGCTCCATGTAGTTTCCTGACATCCAGTCCCAAAGCCATCGATGCCAGCAGCACCCCACACTCACACAGAGCTGACTCTGTTTTCTTCTTCAGCATGGGGGCACCCACGTTGTTCACTGGGGAGCCTTTTGAGGGTCCCTCCTCCCGACTCTCAGCCTCTAATGAGTCTTCTCTCTGGCTGTCTTTGCAAAGAGGTAGACCAACGTAGGCCTGACCAGGGAACTTTGTTTGCTTTGGTTTTCTATGCTCCAATCCATCAGGGACAAGTTTCTTCTCTTCACAAGATCCTAAACAAAGGGACAAATGTAAACACTGCAGAAGGATTGCACGGCAAACACCACCACTGAAACTGTGCACTAACACCCTAGAACCTACGAGTCACCACACTACACAGAACATGCGGAGGTCTTTCAGTGGGAGAACTCAGGTGAGAAGAGCCCAGAGCCCTGGGATGCAGGTACCCAAGGGCTGTATAAAGTTATCAATGCTTCCTGCCCTTCAGGGAAGTGTTCCTCATCAACAGTGATGACAGAAATCAGAGCAGAGACAGAAGCACCAAAATATAAACACACACACATACACTAACACACACACTTGTTTACACACATGCATGAACATACACAAACACAGACACGCACTCATGTGCAAACACACACATGCATATGCGCACATGTGCACACGCGTGCACATATGTGCAACACACCAACACACATGTGCATGTTCACACACGTGCACACACACCAACACACACATGCATGTTCACACATACACACCATTCCACAAAATGTACACACCGCGTTGCTTCACCAAAGTGCACAGCCCCATTCAACTCTCACTTTGCACACAGGACTGCTACACAGCACCCCACAGGTTCTCAAGTGTAGCACCCAACCCAGTGGCAATTAAAACACCCAAGTTCTTGCCTGACCTGGCACAAAACCAAAAGTCCCGAGAAAGATCCAGAAAGCTGCTGTGTGATAGACCTGTCCCCAAGCTGGAGCTAGTGCAATGGAAGTACGGGGAGGTGATTCTCCAAAGAGGCCAGAGCCCTATGGGGGTCATCAAGCTAAGGAGAAGGGTGAAGCTCTCTCATGCGGCAACAGAAACAACCTCCTTGTGCTGGGCTCCATGGTAAGACACAGCAGACCTGCCTGGTTTTCCAGAGCGACGTTCTCTAGCACATAAACCCACTCACTGTCTTCTAGACGGCCACTCTCATCAGGAAAGCTGCTCTCTAGACAGACAGTCTAGAGACAGTCGGCAGCACACTGCTCTCTCTGGACACAGGCCTGCATTTCCCATGAGCACCTCTGCTCACGAAGCCCCTTTCCACTGCAGACCCTGCTCTGGCGCTGTTCTTCAAATCCCTTGCTTATTGAAGGGATTCCCCCAAGAGGAGGAGACAGGCAGGTGAGCACAGCACTCGAATACACTCAACACTGGCACCTCCAGTTTCATCACAGTATAAAAGGGCGTCGAGAACACTCAGGTATAAAAAAACAGTTCTTTTTGTTAACAGCCGTTTTTGAAGGTTTTCAATAATTTTACTTCTTGAACTCACTCTACACAGAATATAGCCCCAGTCCATTCTTAATCTGGCCAACATCTATGCTAAACTCACCTGGTCTATATGGTTAAGTGGAATACTAGTTTTGTTTTGTTTTGTTTTTTTTCTGGTAAGACATGGAGCTATAAACTCTATCTCCCCAAATCTCAGGGAACCCATTTCCTTAGTGTCATGAAGTCAGGATGCAAAATAACCTCTGGGATTAACTAAAGCTCTAAAGGACCTGCTGTCACCCTTTCAGCAACCTTAAGGGGCACGTGAGATAATTCAGAGACCCGAAAGTTACGAGCACCCCAGCACATCCCCCTCCCGAGACACAGTTACCTGGCTGGTCCGCAAACAGTGAGGCCAAGGGTGTGGTTTTCTGGCTTTTTATTAAAAGAGACGACCAAGGGCTGTTGCCATCTGAGAGAGGTCTTACCCTATGAGAGAAAGACATTTGTGTTCACGCCTTGGAACTTCAGAACACTCAGATGCAGCGGATACATGTTTGTGACAAAGGTTTTAGTATATATGTGTGATGTGTGATGTGTGATGTGTGTGTGTGTGTGTGTAAGTGGTCACTTGCTGGCGGTGTGCTTGTGTGTGTGCACCTCCGTATAGAGAACAGAAGTGATGTATGTCTCCCTCAATTGCTATCTATTGTTATTTTATTGAGGCAGGGTCTCTCACCAGTTCTTGCTAGGGTAGCAAGCTGGTTTGCCCTAGAGGTCCCTTGTCTCTAAGTCTTCCTTAGAAGGTCCTCCTTAGACCCCCTGCCTTAGTGCCATGAAGTCTGGGTGCACAGGGTCTAAGGTCTTGATGGTCTAAATCTACAGACAGCTGCCAGGCCTGTCCAGCTTTTACTGCCCAGCTGGGTGCTGGGGATCGAAGTCTAGATCTCTAACTTGCCAGGCAGGCACTTCACCTGCCGAACGTCTCAGGCCAGCAGCAGTATTTTTAAAGATTCAATTGTGCTTCTGAATCTTGAGGACCTAACAAAATCTTTTTAAAAAAAATATTTTAGGTTTATTTGTTTATAATTGTTTTACCCAAACATATGCATGCAAATCACATGCATGTCTGGTACCCAAAGCAGTTGGAAGAGGGTGGTGGATCCCTTTGTGACTGGAGTTAGGGGTGGCTGTGAGCCATCATGTTGGTGCTGGGAATCGAACTCAGGCCTTCTGAAGGATTGAGCAATCTCTCCACTGCCGCCACCATCCCCATACACAAATTATGAAGTGATACATAAAGATGTCAAATTATGTACTGAACTAATAATTATTTCACAAAATGAGTGCAACATGTTACAGAACATTAAGTTAATATCCAGTTGCCTCTGCATTAATCTAATTGTTTCCCAAGAGGCAGGTCAAGCAGCACGGTCACATGCAGGATGGAGAGCTGCATCCATGTGTGCCGCGTGCCGCAAGCCCCCTCCTCATGCCCTTACCGCTCTCGGCCTTCTGGTCTTTCCTTCGTTTGAATGGAGCTTGGTCCCCACGTGCAACCTTTTTTCTTGAAATTCCTTTTCACATCTTCAAAGTCTTCTTGTCGGAAGACCACGTTCCTTCCCCGGGTTTTATTGCTCTCATCCGAAGTTACTATATAGGAAAACCACTGTTACTTCTAATTTTACTAAAAAGTCCCAGAATCCATGCAGGCTCTAGATGGATTAATCTGGCCAATGTCTATGCCCAGATCAATATGGCCAACTCACCTGGTCTATATGGTTAAGTGGAATACTAGGCTTTTCTGGTAAGATATGAACTCTATCTCCCCCGATCTCAGGGAGCCCATTTCCTTAGTGTCATGAACTCAGGATGCAAAATAACCTGACAGGCTCCTGACAGAACAGTCAGAACAACTCATTCACCCACCCTAGAAAACTGAATTTTGTATTTGGGGGTTGGGGGTAACTAGTTAAAAAAAAAGTACCACAAGTATAAAGACAGCAGAATCCCCAGGTCGCCAGCCAACAGGTCTATGAACCCGTCTCAATGAGGTCAAGAGCTGAGGACCCACACCTGAGCCCAACCTCCAGCTTCCGCCCTCTCTGTGGTACACACATGCAGACTTGAACCCATGACAGACATACTCTGTATGGCCATACACTGTCCACACAGAGAGATGTTTTAAAAGTTGCAAACCATATATTCCTATAAAATGGTGTGAGTAGCATTGGGCACGGTGGCACATGCCTTTAATTCAGCACTCAGGAAGCAGAGGCAGGTGTATCTCTGTGAGTTCAAGGCCAGCCCAGTCTACAATAAATGTAAAATAAAGTTCTTAAGACTTGTGTGGTTATCCATATGTACATGGAGGGGAATCCCATAGAGATGGACATCAGACTTTTTTTTTTCAAACGTTTGCCTTTTAGAACTAGCACTTCTGTAAACAGGGAAACATATCTTCTTTACATTGGTTGTAAAGTGCTGGAGGCATGTCAGGTTCCTGAGTGTGTTGCTTTTCTGGGGTTAGATCTGGGGCCTCCTATGCTTAGCTAAGCAAGTGCTCCACCCCTGAGCTGTATCCCCAGTCACCTCGGCAGAAGAGATGGATTCTGTCTGATGTGGCAGTTTCTTTGAATGACCTGGACTTCTGGCTCCAGGTCCCCATTTCATTAACATGATGTCACATTTATGGTCAAGAGCAAATGCCTAAGACTGAAGACCAACTTCTTTGAGTTTTTTATTATATTTCTTTTTTCCTTTCTTTCAGACAGGGTCTCTTGTGCTCAAGGCAGGAACATGAAGCAGCTAACCACACCCACAGTCCAGAGCAGAGGGAGATGAACACACATTTCCTTGTGCCTAACAGAATAATGTGTCATTACCTATTGACCTGAGTCTTTGAGAAGGGACACAGGGTCATGCTAAGAAACACACTCAGGAATTAGTCCACATGCCTGAAAGAGTCCGGCTGGTCTTGAGTTCATTATACAGCTGAGGCTGCCTTTGATTTTCCTCCTGGAGTAATCCCCAAGTACTGGGATCACTGGAGTGACACCACAGTTGGCCCCAAGGTCTGGTGTTCTCTCCATGTCTTCACCCCTGTTGTTTACCAACCCCACTCACACAGACCACTGTAAAAACACTGCCATTTCATGTGACCACATAGCAGTCTTAACACTGATGAAGAGAAAGGCTAAAAGCTCACACTGAATGGCCCGAAGGCGGGGGAGCATCATGGGGCTGCCGGGTGGGCTGCACAGTCTGCTGTCTGAACTCCGACGTTTGTCCAGGGTTGGGGAAGCCTGCACTGTGATCTTGTGCTGGAAATCTGAAAAAGAAAGAACCAGCTTTTCAGGAATTTTCATTATTTTCCTCATTGTCTTTTCATAACCAACAGTGCCATAACCAGACAGCGACTCTTTCAGGCATGTGGACTAATTCCTGAGCGTGTTTCTTTACATGGCTCTGTGTCTCTTCTAAGACACTCAGGTCAACAGGTAATGACACATTATTCTGTTAGGCACAAGGAGGTGTGTGTTCATTTCTCTCTGCTCTGGACTGTGGGTGTGGCTAGCTGCTTCACAGTCCTGCTCTGAGCTCCCTGCAATGATAGCTGGCCAGCTGCTGAAGTCAGTCTTGCCCTCTCCTTTGTTGGGGTAATTTAGTTTGGCAACAGACACTTCCCTTTAATAGTTTCATTTCCATTGGTGCTGTAGGTCTGGGGAACAGGGTTAGAAGGAGGTAGAATAATTATCCAAGCCAAGTTGGCTTGGTCTAGAACCCAGGGTATCAATATCTAAAAGATAAAAAATGACATTACAGGATGTGTTCTGTGTGGTGGTTTGAATGTTAAATGTTCACCCAAAGCTCTGGGCATTTGAATACTTGGCCCTCAGTTGGGTGGGGCTATTTGGATAGGTTTGGGAGGTATGACCTTCCTGAAGAAATATGTCACTGGAGGCAGGGGCTTTGAGAGTTTAAAAACTCATTTCTGTTCTCCTGTGTGGTCTCTCTGTCACTCTTCCACATGCACAAACAGCTGGTCTTCGTTGGGTTTTGGTTCCCTCTGATTTAGGTGCAACTTAAAATGTGCTGCTTCAGACCAACTGGTGAAGCCTGGAACATCTTTACTTTGACTTTATGTATGTTCAGAATAAAACGTCAAAGGAGCCACAGGGCAGAGGAACTTCAACCATCACATCAAAGTTTCCCCTCTCACCAGGTTTTCTCCTACAGATTCTGAAGAAAATAATAACGATACAAAGTATACTTCCAAAGTGCAGGGATACTGTAAAAGTCCAAGAAAGTTGGTATGTTAACCCCAAGAAGGGCAAGCTATACCCCTCAGTGAGCCTTTCTGAATCTCTGCCCATTCCAACAGCACTGGCTTTCAAAGAACTCCAAGGACTTTCTGCCCAATGAAAACACCAACAACAAAATCTCTCTCAGGAAAACAAGACAGAAGTCGCTGCTATTTCTTCATTACCAACTCTGCCCCGTTCTGAGTACTGCACATGCAAGAGCGTGTATGTGCACGTGGTTCTGTGTCTGCACACACAAGCACATACTAAGGGTGAAGGCTCCAAACGCCAGCAGGTTGTCACAATCCTGAGCCAGAATTGCAACATATACCCCCATCTTGTGGTCAAAGGAGGCTACTGCATGCTGAATCCTCACAGCCGCAGTTGCTTGGGTCATCTTTAACTGAAATCTTGTAACAGGTGCCAGAAGGAAATAAATATGTAGCTGAAATGTCCTCTTTGTTTTCAGAAAAGGAAATGCCAAATACTACAGTCCAGGATTTTTAAAGAACCTTACAAAAATAGTCAATTACATTAATTCTGCCTCGGATAAATGCATCAGCCAAGCAACCGCTGCCCTTAGGAATTCAGGATGTTGTTCCATCTATCATTGAAAAGTGGGGGTTCCGACTGAGTTTTGTTAGTCATTCACCCGGCCCAAGTTTTGGAACCCATTCGTGTTAACTGCTGCAGTACACCCAGGACACAGCACAAAGGAGAGGCTATGGCGCTGATTGCCAGCTTGCTTTCTCCTTTTTATTCAAGCTTGGACTCCAGCTCACATAACAGTGTCACTCATAACTAGGGTGTACCTTCCCAGTTAATATCGAAACTCCTTCACAGACATGACCAGCGGCTTGCCTCTTAGGTGGGTCTAGATGCTCATCTCTTGACACTCCATGCTGAGAGACAAATACTCGGATGCAACGACCGCACCCAACTTCCGCCTCCCCAGTTCTAAAGGCACACACCTGAAGGCAGGCTGATGCGGTGGCCGTCTTTGAGCCTCAGCCGGCCTCTCCTGAACCTCCCCTTCCTCTTCTTCACGTGAGGCGCCTCCTGGCTCAGCTGGAAGATAAGCACGTTCAGCTCGCGCTCCAGCACGTCGATCTCACGCTCCGCGAGCTGCTGCTCCCGGCGTCTGAGCAGCAATTCCTGGGATTTCTGTTGCAACGCAGCCCTACTCAGCTCTTCCTCTCGGGAACGCAGCTCCTGCAAAGTCAGGCCCAAAAAGATTAACATGAGCTTCCTGTACCGCTTCCAGAGCGAGCCCTTTCCCCAAGATTCTGTGATCTGCCGGTATCCTAGCCTATTATTAACCTAAGGGAAACCAATGCCTGGTCCCTTCTTCTCTGTTAGTTCCTGACAGGAAAGGGCATCGCTCACGTTCACGGTAATCATTGTTTCACCTCTAGCCTTTATGAGCGCGTAACACATCAGTTCTCAGACTATGGGTCAGATACCAGACTTCCAGAATATTCGATATTTACATTACAATTTATTAGAGTAGCAAAATTACAGTCATAAAGTAGCAACAAAATAATTTTATGGTTGGGGTCACCACAAGATAATGAACCTCGAATGCTTGCTCTAATTATGCTTGCAAACGGGAGCCTAACATAACTGTCTCCTGAGAGGCTCTACCCAGCAGTTGACCAAAACAGATGCAGAGACCCACGGCCAAGCATTAGCTTGGGGAGTCTTGTGGTTGGGGGAAGGATTGAGGAACCTGGAGGGGACAGGAACTCCACAGGAAGACCAACAGAGTCAACTAACCTAGACCCTTGGGGGCTCCCAGAGACTGAACCCCCAACCAAAGAGCATCCACGGATCTACCCAGGGCCCTTGCACACATGTAGCAGATGTAACAGCTTGGTCTTTATGTGGGTCCCCTAACAACTGAAAGGGGGCTGTCCCTGAATCTGTCTTCGGCCTGTGGATCCTGTTCTCCTAACTTGGCCGCTTTGTCTGGTCATGGGTGGAGAGGATGTGCCTAGTCCTACAGTGATTTGAGGAGCCAGGATGGTTTGCTACCCAGAGGGACCTCCCCCTTCTCAGAGATGAGGGGGAGGGGGATAGGAGAGGGGCCTGGAGGAAGGGGGCTGTGATCAGGATGTAAAGTGAATAAATAAATAAATAAATAAATAAATGGGAAAAATAGCCGAGGCATTTAGGAAGGCTGCAGACCACTGAACTAACATATAAATCATACATCAATAGTCATCAACAAGGAACATCTGTGAGTGACCTAATTTATTTATTATTTATTTATTTATGCCTTGAATCCTGGCCTATGTAGCTCAGGCTGGCCTCAGACACACCAAGTTTCCACGGATGACCTGATACTTCTAATCCTCCTGCCTCTACCTCCTGAGTTCTGAGTAACAAGCTCATGTTATATTCACACGCTCAGGTTTACGAGGTTCTGGGATGGAACCCAGGGCACCAGGAACCGCAGGCAAGCCCTCTACCAACCAAGCTGCATCCCTGGCCTCGGGAATGACCCATCTCAAAATACAGCCCACAGTTACATCTCAGTGAGTTAAAGGATAACGCTCATAGTCACACGTTATGGCTATAGTTCATAGTCCTTTAGGGGAAAACTGAGAATCCTTCAAGGTCCTAAACCATTTCTCCAGTGTGTTCTCTTCTTTATTCTTTATGGGGAAGAATATTTTGGGTGGTTGTGTCAGCACCCAGACATCAGAGCATTCAGCCGGACAGCCATGGATCCATCTTAGCAAAGCCTCGAGCCAAGCTCCGGTAGGAGCTGCAGAGGATTCTCAGGTAGGCCTATGCACTTCTTCAGCCTTGAAAGATAAGCAGACACTCCTGGCTCTACTTGACACACGAGAGCTTAAACAGCAACCCCTCAAGAGACTCATCCACTAAGAAACACCTTCAGGAGCTACAGCCAGAGACTGAACATCCAAGCCTACTGCACCTTTGGGCTTTTTCTAGATGGATTGGGGGGAGGGGAATTTGGGCCAATCTACAAACAATATCTACAAATACAATCTTCATAAAGAAAAGAACACAGTAAGGCACTGTCCCACCAACTGGGCAAAACTAGAGCTGGGACAGAGTCCACGTGATAGAGAAACGGATCCATCACATCACAGGAGTCCCCAGTCTGTGGCAACTCCACCTAAGAAGCAGGAATTCAGTTCTGAAGTCTCTGAGCTTGACTTGTGTCCCTAAATAATTCATATACACCCAGCTGGAGAAGCAAGCGGCTCGATCTGACTCACAGGCTTTTCAGTCGCTCTCCCTACCACATGCCAGCTGGCTCTGATTTACAGACCGGTCAGTGTCTCTTTATTGGCACGTGCCAGGTAAAAACTGTTTATCACTGGAAAAGAAAAGGAAGGGCTGTGTAATTTTTTAAAAATTGTAATTTTTTTAAAAAGATGTGGCCTTATGTAACCCAGGCTGGCCTCGAACTTGTTTCTTCCCTCTCTGCTTCCTGAGTGCAGGGGTCACAGCTGAGGACAACTCACACAGCTGTGAAGCAGTTTTGAAGTGTGTCCATCCTGGAGACTGATTGCAAAGTACTGGAAGACAGAGGGTGGTTTCTAATTCATTTCTAGTACCCACCTGTGGTGACTTGAATATGCTTGGCCCAGGGAGTGGCACTATTAGGAGGTGTGGCCTTGTTGGAGTGGGTGTGGCCTTAGTGGAGGAAGTGTGTCATTTTGGGGCAGGGTTAGGGTTTTAGACCCTCCTTCTCACCGCCTGGAAGCCAGTTTAGGGCAGCCTAGCAGGCTTCAGATGAAGATGTAGAACTTTCAGCTCCTCCTGCACCATGCATGCCTGGACGCTGCCATGCTCCTGCCTTGATAATGGACTGACTCTCTGACCTGCAAGCTAGCCCCAATTAAATGGTGTCCTTATAAGAGTTGCCTTGGTCATGATGTCTGTTCACAGCAGTAAAACCCTAAGATACTACCCTTCTCCTAAGAGTCATTTTCAGCGGGGCTGGTGTCGGGAGGACAGCAAGCCCTCCTGCACTGATCTCTATAGAAACTGAGTAAGTAAACACTTCCACTTCTAAGTCCCTGTCAACTAGTGTCCAAGTGTCCAACCCCTACAACGTCATCAGCAGCAACAATGGGAAGACTTCCTAAGATGGAAAACACAAACACAATTGGTGGGGAAACCGTCAGACTGCACACCTTATTAAGCAGGATTTTAATCTGGAAGCTGGGCTGGGGCCGTGGCTCAGCTGGTAAAGTGCTTGCCACACAAGCACAAGGACCTGACTTCAATCCCCAGGGAAAAAGTATAAAACCAAGGCCTGGGTATGCACTTAACTACATATATGACGATCCCTGGGGCTGCCTGCAGGTCAGCCTGGTGGAACTGTTTAAGGTTCTAGTGAGAAGCCTGGCCTCAAAGCAAAGTAGAAAGGGATTGAGGTACATCTGAGGTTGAACTCTGGCCTACACACACACACACACACACACACACACACACACACACACACACACTCATGCACACATACACACTCATGCACACATAAGTGCTCTCACACATACATGAATAATAAAATAAGCTTGAGAAATGTGTTGAGAAATGGGAGGGAGACCTCTGGGGTATTAGAACACGAATAAACACGTGTGAACACATCTGAAATCATGACGCCTTCCTTTTGTCTTGTGTGGTTACTAGCAGGAGCATTTGCCCAAAGGCTTGGCTGGGGCTTTCTGGTAAGGGCCAAACCATTTCCCTGCAGGAAAGGTTAATGGTTAATAAGGACAAGCCCTCCCCCAAGGGCCTGTGCTGGGTGCACACAGGGACCCAGAGCCAGACAGCGATAAGAAGCTGAGCACACGGAGGGTTCACCGTCTACAGCGTGATGTGGATGAGTGCTGAGCATCTGGAGTGAGGGGCCTCCTCCCTCAGCCAGTGAGTGGGAAAGAGAGAGAGAGCATGAAGAGAAAAGGCTTTCCTCCCCAGGAAAATGAGATTGGAACCTTCCAGCACAAAGAGAAACACTGTCTCAAATATTCTAATCACAGACCCCAAGGGCAGAGGGGCTGCTTGGAGGCAATGAGTAAGTCAAATAAAACACATGAGACACGGGTGTGTGTGTGTGTGTGTGTGTGTGTGTGTGTGTGTGTGTGTGCATCCAAAAGAATAATAAGAAAATGGCTGTGCAGGGGTGATATGCCTGTAATCCTAGCACCTCTGAGGCTAAGGCAGGAGGATTGCTGTGAGTTCACCACCAGCCTAAACCACAAAGTGAGAGTCACATAGCCTAGGACACTAAGCAAGACCTTGCAGCAAAGACAGGAAGAGACAAAAATAGCAAGTGAGAGAGCTTTTGTGAACCCAAAAACTGAGCAGAGGCCGCTGTCCGTCCCGAGAGCAGTTTTATTATTTTACTCTCAAACATGAGGGCCATCTGCTCCTGCGCTTACATCCTGTAGTTCCAAAACTAGTCGTCATTAATTAAACAAAAGAATTATTAAGTATCGTTATTCTGAATAATGTCACTCTCAAACTTTAATCCTGTGACTTGAGGCCATTTTCCCTCAAAATCACCTGCCATCCACTAAAGTCCAGTTTGGTTGTGGGTTTAAACACCTCATTTCAGAACTCTCAAAAACTGAGTTGGATAAGTGGGCCAAAATTTGCCCTGTCATTTTAAGTCAACCAAATGTGTGTTTCCAGAACTCTACAGAAGACTTTTTGACAGAAGGCATCCCTCAGGAAGTGACCTCCACGCCTTCCTCTTCCAGCTGGTTCCCAGAGGCCAGCCCAGGCACAGTGGGGGCTACACAAAGCCTGTTTTCTCCTGAGGCACACACACACTTACTAAGCAGGAGCTTGAGCTGGGGACCACCCTCACAGTTCACACCCCTCACAGTTCACACCCCTCACAGTTCACACCCCTCACAGTTCATACTCCCTTCTGTGACACCCAGTGACCAAGGTACTGAGACCAGAGACAGCTAGCCTGTCTGACCCAGAGCTCCAGGCACTCAGCTGAGTATCAACAGGCAATCTTGGTCATTCTACCCAAGCACCAGAGAGGGACACTAAACACAGAGCAGGCAAAACATCCCTGGACTTTAAGTCTGAGGAAACCCGTCCTTGGTGCTCGCAAGAATCCCACTTCAAAACCCTTCAGACAGCAGAACCCACAAAAAGCTAGACAGGGATGCTCCTAACTCTAATCCCAGCACTCCCACTGCAAGATGGGAGGTAGAGATAGGAGAAGCGCCTGGAATCCCACAGGCCAGCAGCCTGAAGTACATGACTTAACAAGGTGGAAAGAGATAAGGAGTCTCCGAAGTTATACTCTGACTTCTGCATGTGTGCCACGACACTTGCAAGCCTACACACATACCACACATACATATACATACAAACACACACACACCACACCATATACACACCATACACATACCACACATATACACACACAACACACACCACACACACCATACACACACACCACATCACACACACACACACACCATACACATACCACATATATACACACACCACACACACATCACACACACACATCACACACACAAATCACACACACATCACACCATATACACACCACACACACCACACACTCACTACACCACACCACACCACATACACCACACCACACACACACCATACACATACCACACATATACACACACCACACCACACACACACCACATATATACACACACCACACACACCACACACACACCATACCACACACAGCATGCACACACCACACACATACCACACACATACACACACACAAACACACCATACCATACACAAATATACACCACACACACACACCATACACACACACACACAGCACACACCAAATTTTTCAAACAAGATATATAAAAGTAATATGAGGTGGGGGTTTGATTTTTAAAACTCCAGTTTCAGAACATAATGGAGAGAAGTGTGTAAAGTGTTCAAAACTGGGCATTCGGCAGGGCTCGTTGACGTATGGGAGTTTTATGTTATTTCTTATCTATTTTCCTCTTGGAAATTTCCCAATAAAAGGGTTTCTTTCCAATTATATGTTTTCAGTATTCTTTATTTTTAACCTAAAGGAAAGCAAGCATTAATAAACACCAAAACACAGCAGAATGCCAGCAGAGGCCCTGCTGGTGTCTCTGTGGCTAGTAGTATGTGTACTGTGCAGTGATCATGTATGTACTGTGTGGTGAGCATATGTGTGCTGTGTGGTAATCACATGTGTACTGAGCATTGATCATGTGTATGCTGTGCGGTGATCACGTGTGTACTGTGTGGTAATCATGTGTGCACTGTGATGTGAACATGTGTGTACTGTGTGGTGATCACATGTGTACTGTATGGTAATTATGTGTATACTGTGTGGTAATCATGTGTGCACTGTGATGTGAACATGTATGTACTGTGAAGTGATCACGTGTGTACTGTGCGGTGAGCATGTGTGTGCTATGCAGTGATCAGGTATGTACTGTGATGTGGACATGTGTGTACTGTGCAGTAATCATGTGTGCACTGTGATGTGAACATGTATGTACTGTGAAGTGATCACGTGTGTACTGTGTGGTGATCATGTGTGCACTGTGATGTGAACATGTATGTACTGTGAAGTGATCACGTGTGTACTGTGTGGTAATCATGTGTGCACTGTGATGTGAACATGTATGTACCGTGCAGTGATCACGTGTGTACTGTGCGGTGAGCATGTGTACATTGTACATTGATCATGTGTGTACTGTGATATGAACATATATGTACTGTGCTGTGATCATGTATGCACTGCGTGGTGAGACCACTGTCTCACCTTCTCCTTGGTTCGCAGCTCACTGAACATTTGCTGAATCTCCAGTTTCCAGTCTTCCTGCATGGAATGGAAGGACTCCTGGGGCATGTCGGTCAGCACTGCCTCTTCAATCGCAGTCAGCTGTTGAAGAATTAAGGCAAACGAGGGTCGGATATGAGGGTCTTGTTCCCAGCACTCTGCGACAAATGAGAATCACATTACTTTCCTCTCTCCGTACCGCTGCAATCATCTCCCAGACGGCGGAGTTCTCAGATTGACACCTGTCACTCCAAACCGGGAGTCCCTGTCTGCAGTGCTGGCTCCTGGAAATCCCAAGTGCATATCAGTGAGCCCCTGAGTGACCGAGTTTGAGCACCATGCCAGGGGCAAACAGAGACACAGAGACAGGCCACACATGCATGCTTGGTTTTGTTTCTGTTGATTCTGTTTTTGGTGCTGAGGCCGAGCGGCTATGGCAGAATTACAAGGCTGTAAAACACAAGCCCCCAAACCAAAGTCTGGAAACATTGTGATCAAAACTGAAGTTCTAAGAAATAACAATGCCCTGGACACGGTGGCTCACACCAGCAATTCCAACACCAGGGAGGTCAAGGCAGGATCCAAAGTCCAGTCTTCATTACAAAGTGGATCTGCAGCCAGCCTGGGCTACAGAGTGAGTTTGAGGAATCTATGAAATATATAATAAATTCTCATCTAGCATGGGATAGAGAGTGGGTTCAAGGCCAGCCTGGTACACATAGCAAAACCCTATCTTAAAAAGAAATTTAAAAAAAAAATCACAAATCAAAATGGATGAGATTGGAGAGATGGCTCAGCGGTTAATAATACTTGTTGCTCTTCCAGAGGTCCTGAGTTCAATTCCCAGCAACCACATGGTGGCTCACAACCATCTGCAATGGGATCTGATGCCCTCTTCTGATGTGTCTGAAGACAGAGACAGTGTATTCACACAAATACAATTTCTAAAAACAAATTCTTAATACAACTGATGAGGTTAACTCACAGCTCATGGAGTGAGGGAAAGAGCTTTAACAAGAGTGGAGTTATTGCATCCAAGCGCAGCCATGTTGCTGAGACCTGAAAGATGTTTGTGATCACTACTTGCATGGCTTGGGGCCAGCTGAGGGCTCTGCTGGAGGACAGTAGGACAGTGACAGCTTTATGTCACCGTGCCAAGTTCCACAGGGAAGGCAAGGCACCACTGATAAATCTCTACGGTTTTAAGCTACACAGCTGACAGTGCCTGGGCCTCAGCTCTCTAGCAGAAGTTCTTAGAATAGCACACTTAAAAGCAATTAGATTTTTTTTTTTTCCTTTTTTGAAAATGTTATTTCCAAGAAATAACAGGGTCTCATATTAGCCCAGGCTGGCCTGGGAACTCAAAGCAATCCTCCTGCCTCAGATTCTTGAATACTGAGTTCTAAGAAACAACAAGGTCTCATATTACCCCAGGCTGGCCTGGGAATTCAAAGCAATCCTCCTGCCTCAGATTCTTGAATACTGGAATTACTGACATGAACTACTGTGTGCAGCTTAACATTCCTTTGCTTTTAAAACTTTATACCTATTTATTTGTTTGTTTGTTTATGTGTGTGGGTTCAGATGTGACATTGCATATGGTTAGAAGTCAGAGGAATAACCATAGAAATCTGATCTCTTCTTCCTTCCACATAAAAGCTGAGCTCAGACTGTCAGCCTTGGTGGCAAACGTCTTTATTTGCCGAGCCATCTCGACAGCGCACATATTGCTTTTTTAAAAATAGGGAAAATATATAAATTCCTATGCATGACTTTCCTTGACCAGACTCTCTGAAATCAGGGCTGAACGTTACCTTTCATGAGTTTTGCAAACGGCTCAGGGCAGGTGGATGGAATGGGCAGTGTGAGTTTGTTGACAGCCACCCCGTACGCCACAGCCAGTCCATCGATGCCACGGTACGGGACCTCACCCGTGAGCAGCTCCCATAATAGCACTCCATAGCTGCGAAGCAAAGCTCCCGTTAGCGACTTGGGCTCCTGAGCCTGCCCCGTTCCCAGCTGACCCAACATATCTACTGCTCTCCCGGGGTAAGAGGTGACTCTGTCCCAGAACAGCTGAAGCATGGTGGTACACATTTGCTAGCATTCGGGGGACTGAGGCAGGAGGATTATGAGCCCTGGGTTAGTCTTGGCTGTACAGTGCAACCCAATCTCAAAAACTCCCCAGAAAAGGTCTGAAAAGATGGCTCAGCAGCTAAAAGAGCTCTGGCTTCTCTTCCAGAAGACTCTGATCCTATTCCCAGCACCAACATACAGCTCACAACTGTCTCCAACTCCGATCCTAGGAGATCTGATACCCCTTTTTCAGGCCTCCACAGGCACCATATGTATTAGGCACATGAAGTACAATATCTCCTTTCAACGTCTTTTTTTTTTTTTTCATAAATTAAATTGTTATAAGATTGTACATTTCTTTTTTAAAAAAAGGTTTTTATTTATTTATTATATGTAAGTACACAATAGCTGTCTTCAGACATCTCATTAAAGAGGGTCGTGACCCACCATGTGGTTGCTGGGATTTGAACTCAGAACCTCCAGAAGAGCAATTGGTGCTCTTAACCACTGAGCCATCTCACCAGCCCAGATAGTATGTTTCTATATGATTTTTTCATGCCCCTGTGCTTTTGGTTAATCCTTCCCCCAGTCCTCCTGTGCCTCTACCTTTCCTCCCCTCCCTGTTCCCCCAGCATCCCCACTGGGGTCCCACCTTCTCTCCCCTCCCTGTGTGTACCTTCCCACCCCATTTCCCTCTCCATTACCTAAGTTCTATCCTCCCCTGCCTTGAAGGTGTCCCTCTCTCAATATCTCTTTTCTCTTTTCCTGGCTTCTACAAGCACTGCAGTGCCAGATTAGAAGCTACATCCAATCAGGAGGGAGAGCAGACGGCATTTGTCTTTCTCACCTGGGTTACTTCACTCAATATAATTTTGTCCGATTCCATCAAGTTTACCTTCAAGACCAACCTACCAAGCAAGAGGGGCCCACTCATATAACTGTGACATGATGGCTATGGGCATAGCTAACTGCTCTCTGGTTGGATTTAAGAAGAGTCTCTGCCAAGGACTTTATGTATAGAAGTGAGGGAGTGACTTCTAGTGGACACAAAGATTAAAATGTCGATTGTAACTTTGAGAGTTTGAAGAAAGGTTGTCTTGCTTATCCTATACATTAGCTTCCTTGCCGCTGTGATAAAACCTGAAAGGAACCACTTACCAGAGCAAAAATATATCCTCACTCATAGTTTAAGAAAGTTCAGTCCACCATGGTGGGGAAGACATGGGGAAGCAGGTTCAATCCATATTGTGGTGTGCATCACAACATCTGGCTTGATACATAAAAGATATCCACCCCACTTCCTCTCTCTCTCTCTCTCTCTCTCTCTCTCTCTCTCTCTCTCTCTCTCTCTGTGTGTGTGTGTGTGTGTCTGTCTCTTTCTCTCTCACTCGCTCTGTGTGTCTGTCTGTCTCTCTCTGTCTCTGTCTGTCTGTCTCTCTGTCTCTGTCTGTATCTCTGTCTCTCTGTCTCTCTCTATTTCTCTGTGTCTGTCTCTTTCTCTCTCACTCACTCTGTGTGTGTCTGTCTGTCTCTCTGTCTCTGTCTCTCTCTCTGTGTCTGTCTGTCTCTCTCTCTCGCTCACTCTCTCTCTTTCCTGACGTGATATGAGCAGCTTTGTTCCTCTATAAATCTTCCTACCATAATGCTCTGACTCACCATGGGCCCGAGAAACAGCAGAGGCAAACGCTCACGGGAACAAAAGCTCACACTGAGCCCAAACAAACCCTCCCTTCTTATGGCTTGATCATCTTAGGGGTTGTGTCACAGCCACAGAAAGCTGACTGGAACACAGAAGACGCAAGGCATTGCTGTAGTGAAGCCTGAGCGTGTGGTAGAGTTTTAGAAGGAAGCTAGAGAAAGCCTAGAGTCCTGGAAGCCAAAATTAATAGTCAGATCTTGTGGGACACAAGATGAGGCTTCTGAAAGAAACTTGGTGGGTAACTGCTGTGCTCACAGGACTCCGGCAGGAATAACTGACGAACCTCTTGAGTTACCTTTCAGCAATAGCTACATTTTGCCCTGAGACTTTGATTAAGGCTGAAATTCGAAGTCAGGAAACTCAGTAATCTGAGAGGAAAGATCAACACAGCCAAACATTCGAGTTATAGCATGGTTATCACAGGCTGCTTTTAGCAAGGAGGATCAGATTGCAGGTGTGGATGGGCATTCCTAGAGAGTAGCTGTGACTGCAAAGGCTGATGGGCCATCAGAGCCGCAGTGCGGTGTGGAGAGGTTAGAATGCTGCAGGTCCAGAGACTGGTTACAATTTGTCTTGGGTGATCTTTCATCTGATAAGTAGCTTTTCCTCATTCTCCTCTGCACTGGACCTAACATCCTGTAACTAACATAAAACAGCATACTGATAAGCAGATTTAAAAAAAAACAAACCAACTTTGGATGTCTGCAAAGTTTTGGACAATGTAAAATGAGCCAACTTTTCTACCAGTCAAAGGGCTGAGTATTGTCTGAGAGCATCCAAGGCCAATAGCAAAACACCCCCCTCTACCTGATCTAACCCTCTTACTTGATAAACCCACCAATGGATTTGAAAAGTGTCTCAATCCTAGCTTTCTTTGTTCTGTTACTGTCAAAACAGTTCATAAAGTTGCTGCTTCATTGAAACACAGTATTTGGGGTTACCTATGCTCCTGGGTCATTGTTGCTCATAAGTGGATACAGAATAAACCATGTCTTTTGTTCCTTTGAGATGAAAAAAACACAGTGGAAATATTCCAAACACATTAGTCAGAAAGCAGCATTTCCACCTGGCAGACAGGCCTAGTTCTTAAAGAGATTACCAGCATTAAGAAGAAGACAATACTTTGTACAGGGACAGCTGGGGAAAGCCTGCTGTCTCTTAAGTCTGTGGAGAAGCTTCCAGCCATGATTTGGCCTCCTGGGGGACCAAAGTTCATGGATATTTCACAGTCCAAGCATCAGTGAACTGAGACCTCTGAAACCCTGAGGCAAAATAGTCCCGCCTCCCTTTAATGTAATCGTCCCAGATCCTGTTACCATGGGATAGAAAGCTGATCAGCAATCTGTTGTCCCCCTGTCTGAATCAACACCACTCACAAGCACTTCGCTATTCACGGCAAAAATCACAAAGCCCACGCACACTCAGAGACAACAGGAGGTTGCAGATGGACATAGCCCAGGTGTGTTCTCACCTCCAGATGTCGCTGCCCTTGGAGAACAGGGAGGATCTGATGACCTCAGGAGCCATCCAGGCATAGGTTCCTGCTGCGCTCATCCTGGTGGTCCTGTGCCATTCTCTCGCTAGCCCGAAGTCTGTGATCTTCAGGGTCTTGTTGCAAATGTCATCGTGTTCTATCTTCTCCAGCAGCAAAACTACAGGGAAAAGGACAGGAAGGGTCTTGGTGTATGGTCCGACCACCAGTCCAAGTCTTTAAGTCATGTATCATTTTGCTTTATATTTTTGTAGTGGTTTGTATATGCTTGTCCCAGGGAGTGGCAGTATTAGAAGGTGTGGCCTTATTGGAGTGGGTGTGGCCTTGCTGGAGTGGGCGTGACCTTGTTGGAGTGGGCGTGACCTTGTTGGATTATATGTGTCACTGTGGGAATTGGCTTTAAAACCGTCATCTTAGCTGCCTGGAAGTCAGTATCTGCTAGCAGCCTTCAGATGAAGATATAGAACTCTCATTTCCTCCTGCACCATGGCTGCCTGGATGCTGCCCTGCTCCCTCCTCGATGATAACGGACTGAACCTCTGAACCTCTAAGTCAGCCCCAATTAAATGTTGTTCTTTGGGCTGGAGAGATGGCTCAGAGGTTATGAGCATTGAGTGCTCTTCCAGAAGTCCTGAGTTCAATTCCCAGCAACCACATGGTGTCTCACAACCATCTGTAATGGGATCCGATGCCCTCTTTGGGTATGTTTGAAGACAGCAACAGTATACTCACATACATACAATAAAATAAATAAATCTTTTAAAAAAAATCTAAAAAAAAAAAATGTTGTTCTTTATAAGAGTTACCTTGGTCATGGTGTCTGTTCACAGCAGTAAAACCCTAACTAAGACAATTTTCAATAGCAAAATTCTTTCCATTCAAAAAACCATTTTGACCACAAAGACTTGTATATAACACATTTCTTCCTGTGTGGGCCATGATTTCTCCTCCCACCAAGTCTCCTGATTACTCCTCACCAAGTATGACCTCAGCACCCCATGGAGGAGGCCCTCCTGCCCTGGGATGATGTCCAGGGAATCCTCTCCTGGAATGAAGTCACCCTTGGGAGGCCATCTGTCCATGAGATTTGGGCTGCCACGTCAAGAACTCCCACTCACCCTACAATGATGCCCACTTAGCCTGGCATGACCCAGACAGACAGATAAGAGCAGAGCAGGCTTCTCTTTGTTCTGTATTATTTGTTCTATTTCACTAGGAGGATGCGGTGCTAAGCCTGTCAAGGAAACCCTGCCCCAGCTTCCTAGCAAAAGGAATAATCTTGGGTGGAGAAGTAGAATTTAAAATTGAAGCTTTTACTGTAGTGTGAGATGTGAACATAAAAATGTCAGCTCCTTTAGATAATAAATACATAAATATTGAATAAATAAATAAATTACCATCTCACGGTAGCTCCCAGAGTCAAGGAGGGTGAATTTGTGTTTCTACCATTTTATTAAGTTACAGCATGGCCAGGTAAAAAAAATTTTTTTTTTAAGAAAATCTTCCAGCCTGGTACAGCTTAGGCAGAAAGTAAATGATTCTTAGGGACAAGAGCCTTTGACCAAGACATCTCAAATAAGATCAGTTATCAAAGCCAACGTGACAAGAAAAATTAATGTCTCACTCCGAGAAATTCCGTCCTCATCAAAGCAGAGTCTTTCCCGATGAATGCACAGGAGACTGTACCAATAGGTGACATATTAACGTAGCTCATTATGGAACACCAGCTTCTGCAAAACCCTACAGACATCTGAACCCATGGAGATGAGCTGTGAGATACCAAGACCGCATCAAGCTGAAAACTCAGACAGCAAACCACCCAGGTCAGCCCACCCCAGCTGATGCTTGCCCATCTCCCTTGCTTGTCTGTTACTTTTCCTTTTACCTAATACTTCTTTGCATATAAAACCTAACTCCAGGAACTATTTAATCACTCCCCCAGTACTCACAGCAACACTGTACCCTGTACACCTCAACATGCGCTGGGCTAGCCTTCATCAATGCTGTATTACCCCTTCAAACAGTCAATACGCAGTACTGGCAATCATCTCCCTCTGAGCAGAGTTGTTTCTCAAGCCAGTCAATCAGGGAAGAATTAGAACTTCCAATTTACAGTCCGAAAATGTCACCGGAGATCCCTATATGCTATATGCAGAGATGTCCCTGTGTGCTGGCTGGTTTTGTGCGTCAACTTGACACAAGCTACAGTCATCAGAGAGGAAGGAGCCTCCATTGAGGAAATGTCTCCATGAGATCCAGCTGTAAGACATCTTAGTTTAGTGATCAATGGGAGAAGAGTTCAGCCCATGGTGGGTGATGCCATCCCTGGACTGCTGGTCCTGGGTTCTATAAGAAAGCAGGCTGAGCAAGCCATGGGAAGCAAGCCAGTAAGCAGCATCCTTCCATGGTCTTTGCATCAGTTCCTGTCTCTAGGTCCCTGACCCATTTGAGTTCCTGTCCTGACTTTCTTTGGTGATTTGGAAGTGTAAGCTGAATAAACCCTCTATTCCACAACTTGCTTTTTGGTCATGGTGGGGTTTGTTTTGTTCTGTTTTGTTTTATTGATTGTACCAGCAATAGAAACCCTAGCTAAGATATTCCGTGTGGAGGATCTCTGACAATTCTCCAGTACTGCCACGTTGTTCCAAGGAGGCAAGGTGACCACAAATGCCTGCTGACTGGGTGGGTGCTGGGACAGTTCTTCCCTGTAAGCTCAAAGCCCATTTTGTCCTTGTGAATTTTAAGAAAAATAAATTCCTATTTAAAAAGAGATATCCGCCCCCAGTCCTTTAAGTGGGTACTCTCAACCACAGAAACAAACACAAACAATTAGCTCCTTCCAGAACTTTCTTTCTTCATCATCTCACTATTGTAGAGGATGGGCAGGAGGGTGTGATCTGAGTCAGAACTGACCCCCACAGAACCATGTGCGTCCATGCTTGGCCCCAGCTGGTAGCACTGTTTTGGAAGTTTGTGGAACCTTTAGGAGGTGGAGCTTAGCAGGACAAAGAGGTCACAGAAGGCAGACCTTAAGACTTCCTCTACACACTCTGCCTTCTGACAGAAGGTGACTGGCTGCCTTACTCTCCTGCTGCTGTGCCTCGTCAAGGGAGGAGCTACCCTTCCTCCCTCAAGAGTTTTATCTGGAATTTGGTCACAACAATGAGAGAAGTCACTAGTGCAGAAGACTCGGCAGCAGCACTGAATGCAGACCTCAAAATGTCCCTAGTCCCCAGAGCCACACATACAAAGGCCAGAGCCGGGACTCCACAAACAAGGAGAGTGGCTAGGAGGGAGAACTCAGCTCTGACCAGCAACAGGCCAGCTTCTTTCCTAAGCGGCAGGAGGCACAGCCCATGCAATTAGCATCTGTGCTCCCACCTTTTAGAACTCAGTTTCTCTTTTCCCAGGTTGAAAGTTCCCCTAGCAACTGGCACTGAACACTCTAGATCAACACAAAACAAGTTAAAATAACACCTCTGTGCCAACCGTAGGCCAGGGCTCCGTGAAAGGCCCATTGTGTGGGACTCTGTTTCCAACTGGCATGGCAGAATTCCTGAAATTCCTTATCTTTTGGGCAATGTGACCGAAACCACAACACGCTACCTCAACAGTTAAATTAGACCTGGGCCTCCCTCCAGGTCTCACCAGGTTTCAGGTGCACATAGGTTGGGCCTACTTTCCACTTCTGGTCCCTCAAAGTTGAAAAGGCTAACAGGTCTGGCTCAGAGTCACACCAAGCTGGTGGGATTCCTGGGCACCTGTTACTCCTCCTTAGTAGCTAAGCCAAGAGAACCCTCTCTGAGACTGCAGCGGGAAATCTCCACCCTGGTCTGTGGGTTGCACTCTTCAGCCTTGCACTTAGCCACCCACCCAGCTATCAGTCGGGTCAGCAAACCCCCCAACATCTCTAAAGTCTCCTGCTGTCTCTTGTGAATTTGTTGACACCCAACGTATTTTTTTTTTAAGTGATCACAGCATACCCACTCTGGTTTCTCCAACATTTATGGGGTCACTGGATCCAGACTCCATTCTGTGAGACTAATGGGTTTCAATTAATCGTTAACTCGGAATGTATTATTAAAAAGGAAAAGTCAGCAAGTGGGAAAAGGGGGAGCAAAGTGGAAGGGAATTACAAGCACCATTGCTCTGCCTAGGGTCACAGGTCACCTTGTGAACGTGCGTTCTGCACACAATAGGGGGCACTGGGTCTGGAACAGAGGGAAACTGTCTTCACGCACCGTACCATACTGGTGTTAACTCATATCTCCTCATCCCTCGCCTCACCTCGCCCGCTCCCTTACCCCTAAACCGTGGAACAAAGGCCTGGATTTCGCTGGGCTGTCAAGTCTGTTTGCCATCTTTCGACATGACCTTTCCAGCTCATGCTCATATTTTTTCACATGAACCCCACATTCTAAGAACTCTGGTATCTAAAGTCATTGCAAATTTAAAACAAAAAAATAAATGTTACTGCATTGTCTCTGGGTCCCCAGCTCCCAGCATCTGCTCACTGAGAGAATACCCTCTGCCAGTAGCCAGGGGTCCTGAACCCCTCTGTGGATCATGGGCAGTCATCATTACCCAAGGGGATCCTGCTTCCATACTGAAGAATCATCAAGAGCCCCTTCCTGCTGTTTCCCCTCTAGCTTGACTAGAAGGTTCTCTCTTTTCTTCTAAAGATTTATTTTGATTTTATGTGTAAGTGCTTTACCTGTATGTGCCCCACGTGCCTACAGTGCCCTCAGACGCCAGAACAGGGACTCAGATGCCCTAGAACTGGAGCCACCGCCTTGTGGATGCTGGGAACCTGGGAACTCCACCTGGGATTTTTACGTTCTTTGTTGTATCTTTCTTTGTTGGCTGAATGGGTAACCAAATAACCAAGACTGTATGGGAGGAATGGGCCGGAGAAAGAGAACTTATCATAAGCTCTCTGGCCTTAAATCACCTGCTAGGTGTAAAATCATTCACCTCTGCCCTCCTGAGAGAGTCACACCCATTCATAAAGAGGCTGTAAAAATAATCAGAGCCCCACAGGTGTGTGAATCCAGGCCTCAGCACACTGCTCTCCGATGCCCTAGCCCCACCTCTGCTGGCCTTAGAGAACCCCTCTCCTCACTTGCTTCAGCTTCTTGCTACTCCTGCTTGCATCTTCTCTTCCCAAAAGATCTTCAGACATGAGTCCAGGGCCCCTGTTTTTTCTGGCTCCCTTCCCTCTCTCTTTCTGACTCTCAAATTTTCACTCCAACCAGGGCCCTCTGCATCTGTCCTCGAACTGTTGTCCGTGACATTCAAAGAACCAAAAACATACACAAGACAACATGAGACTACACATAGCTTTGTTCAGGCCCTCAGTCACTGTCAGAGACAATGGCTCTGTAGTGCAGACCCCAGGGTTGGTCAGGTGCTCTCTTCTCTCTCATTTCTACTCGCTCCCTCAACAGCAGCTTCCTAACAGGCACCTGACACAGCTCCCCTCAACTCCCACAAGAACAGGCTTCTTTTCAGCCACTTCCTCAAGACTCTGGATTTTCCTTTCTTTTGAAGGACAATCAACCATGCTGCTCATTCTAGCAAACAAAAAAGCATATTCTTTGTATTTTCCTTGAGACAGGGTTTCACTTTGTAGCCCAGGCTAGCTGTCCTGCCTGCTCTAGTGTGCTCAGCTTTCTCGTTGTTGTTTGGTTATGAGAGAGGGTCTTACTCTGTATAACTTAGGCTGACGAGGAATTCACCATGTAGCTTGGGGTGATTTCAGACTCTCAGCAATCCTCCTGCCTCGGCCTCCCAAATGCTAATATTTCAAGCATGAGCTCACCACAGCTGACTGTCATCTCCCTTCCAACCTGAGCATAAAGGCTAAGTAAGCAAGCATCCTTGTCAACTGACAGATTTAATGCCTGTCTCATGCACTAGGTGGAAGAGCTTGGTTCTTCTTTGTCCACCACAGAGACCCAAGAGCCTAGAAAGATTCCTGATACCTAATGTCCAGGTTATTTATTTGTCAATAAATTGTGTGTGTGTGTGTGTGTGTGTGTGTGTGTGTGTGTGTGTGTGTGTGTGTGTTCTAAGCATTCTTCATTACGTGTGATGTGTGTGTGTGTATACAGTCTGAACATCTCCCCATTTAGTGTGTGGGGAGATGAGTCAGGGTTAAGAACACTGGCAGCTCTTCCAGAAGACTCAGGTTTGAGTTCCAGCATCTACATGGCAACTCACAACCATCTATAACAATAAAATTACCAGTCTAATATCCTTTTCTGCCTTTAGTGGGCACTAGGCATGTACCTGGTGAACAGATATACATGTAGGCAGAATATCCATGCATATAAAATAAAAAAGAAATAAAGGAAATTTAAGAGAGAGAGAGAGAGAGAGAGAGAGAGAGAGAGAGAGAGAGAGAGAGAAGAAAAATTACAGGGGACAGTAAACCAAATGAATATATTCCAAGTCTCCAGGAAAACAAAGAATATCGAAGCATACGATGATTTGCTCATAATTTATCAACAATGTGCATGAGGCTGACATCCGAGGGTCACTTTGCTTTTACTGCTGCTATTAGGCAATCTCTGGCTCTGCCATCATAGAGCAGACAATGGTGTCTTGTTCCTCAGCTCCCTCTGTACACACACCCTTGCATGGCACTGAAAGCTCGATGCCTGGGTACACTGGAAGCATTTGCTCCCACAAAACCTATCCTGGGCTTTCCATCCAGCCACACCTGTAACTGCCCACTGTTCCTTATAAATGCCATTCGATTCCATGGCTATGTTTACCCAACTGCCTTTGAAGTGTTAAGAACTACTGAACAGATTTCCCCACAGGACTGAGTCGGTCTCCATGAGAGGAACTCTGTACACGGTGTCACAAATCAGGGTGTTCCATAACTTGACCACGGCTACACAGTCAGGGGAGACGACACAGACATAGTCAAGGCCAGGGCTGGGGGTGTGGCTCAGTGGTGAGTGCTTGCCTAGCTCTGGGTTCCATTTCACTCCACACTGCACAAAAGGAAGTGGCGACTCGTGCTTGTAATCTCAGCGCTCAGGAAGTAGAGACAGAAGATCTGAACTTCAAGGTCATCCCTGTCTACCTGTAGAGGTGAGGCCAGACTGTTATGCATCAGACTCTGTCTCAAACAAAACAAAACAAAACCAGGTCTGAGTGACTTTAAGTTAATGCCCCGGCCTTTAGGATTCTGGTAACGTTAGATGTTCTCATGCTAGTGTGAGCAAGCAAGAAGTAGACCAAGTGTCTCAGACCCCACTCCCAGACTCCTGAAAGCCATTTTAGTGGGACAGCAATGCCAGCCTTCGCTCACTTCACACCTGCCTTGACCCTTTCTGCTCACTGGCTAGTCATTAAAACCTGAGTCAGAGCTGGGATGTAGCCTAGTGGTAGAGCATTTGCATAGCACAGACTTAGCTAGCCCTGTGTTCCATCCTCAGCAGTGGAAAAAAAAAGTATGTGTGTGTATTATTACACACACACACAACACATACATACACACATACATAGTATACCATTTATAATATATTATATATGAGGATATGTATTTATGAAACACAAGTCAGGTCTAGGTACAAAATGTTCCCAGGCTCCCAGGCAGAGACATCAAAGTGCCATGAGCCCACAGGTCTGACCATGTGTACCTGGCCTCAAGTTCTCTACACCAGGCTGCTTCACCAGCTTCCTGTGGCCCCTGCTCTGAGATGATCCCCTCTTCTCCACCACCACCCCCTCTCTCACCAGCTTGATTATCTGGTAGACATCCTAACATTAACCCAGTATGCCTGACTACCGGTCCTTCCTCATTGGACTCTGATGGCAGAGACTGTCACTGTCCCTTGCTTTGCCACTGTGCTCCTGTGACCCAGAAAGGGCCAGAGGAGGGTTTAATGTGTCCTGAAGCACAAGGTATTTGGTTTTGCTTTTTTCTCCTCTCTGAATATACATGTAAGACCTGCTGGTCTGTTAGCTCAGAGTCATTGCAGCTGCTCGGGAGGCTGAGGTTTGAAAGTTCAAGGCTTGCATGGGGCTACAGAGTTCCTTCAAGGCCAGCCTGTACTCTATGGCCATACCGTGTCTTAGAATAGAAGCAGAAAGCGGTCTGAAGATGACACTCAGGGGGTGCTTGCTAATTTTCTTGTGAGACCCTGGGCTCCATCCTCAGTACTGGGACAGGGGGCAGTTTTCAGGGCTCCTTGAAGCTGTCTTGTTTCATTCTCCAGCAGAGCACAAGGGCAGACAGATGGCGTGTCACTGTCACTGCTTGCTCTTTGCTGTGCTCTGCTTCCTGGGAGTCTCAAGGGCCAGCATGTCTTCACCACAGGAAGCTCAAAGCCTGCAAGTTTGGGGCTGCAGGGGGCGATGGTTCAGTGGGTGGGGTGCTTGCTATTCATGAGGACCAAAGTCTGATCTCACAGAACCCACATGAAAAAGCCAGGCATGGCAGCATGAATCCAGTGATGGGGAGGTGGAGACAGCAGGACCCCTGGGGCTAGACAGCCAGCAAACCTAGCCAATCTAGCAAGACCCTGAGGAATGAAACCTGAAGCTGACCTCTAGACTCTATACACACACACACACACACACACACACACACACACACACACATAGACTCACATAGGACACACACACACTCAGGCACACTCATGGTGCACACACTCACACATGGTACACACATATACACACTCAGACGCACTCATACTCAGCACACACGTGAAACATAGTATATACACACACTCGCATACATATTCATACACATGGCACACAAACACACATTCAGACACACACTTACTCAGACACATGGCACACACACATAAGAACAAATAGGAAACACACAGGGCATCCACACAGATACACAAGTATGCATGGCAAATATACACATGCACAAACACTTGACAAATACACACAAACATACACATTGCACACACGCTCACACATGGCATGCACACAAATCTCTCACACACACACACACTGCAACTTTGGCTTGGCTTTCAGTAGCTGTCTGTCAGAAAGGGCAAAATTGTCTGAGTCACTGGTGATTTATCACAGACAAGTCCCCAAGAAGTAGTAAAAAGTAAAACACTAGCCGGGTGGTGGTGGCGCAGGCCTTTAATCCCAGCACTTGGGAGGCAGAGGCAGGCGGATTTTTGAGTTCGAGGCCAGCCTGGTCTACAGAGTGAGTTCCAGGTCAGCCAAGGCTACACAGAGAAACCCTGTCTCGAAAAACCAAAAAAAAAAAAAAACAAAAAAAAAAAAAAAAAAAACAAACAAAAAAAAAAAACAAAAAAAAAAACAAAAACAAACAAAAAACCCAAACAAACAAACAAAAAAAACCAAAAAAAAAAAAAACACTAGAAAAGAAAATCTGTTGAAAGGTGTATGATCTTCTGACAAATTCAAGCATTTGTTTAAACAGTAATTTCCACCGACTGTGTGTAAGCCCCTCTCCCACTGCTCACTGTCACGTGGGTCAGTGGCAGAGTGGAGTAAGCTCAATATTGACCCAAAGCCCTGTTTACAGCCAGTAATTCATTACTGCCGTCAGCAAATAATACAGTCAAACACAACCTGCTGCAACTGTGTCGCTACATTGCACAGTCAGAAAGAAGATACAGCCACAGAGGGTATTCCAAAATCCCTCATTGTTCACAAACAGGCATGGAGGACAGAGCCTGGTGCAGCTCGGCTCCTGACTTGAACACCGTAGGCCACATTCACTCAAATATCTCACGTCATTCTAATGAACAGTCTTCAAAAAAAAGTAAAAACATCCCAGGAAGTTTGGCTACTTGTCCCGAGGGTGAAAAGATTTTCAAAAGCTAAGGTAGGAGGTAACTGCCTATAAAAGACTAAGAATCTCCCAGACAGACAGACAGACAGTGTCTCTCATGTTGACAGGATCAGCAGAAACCATTTTGCTAGACTTATTTTACAAACAGTTTAAAGATAATAAGGATTCTTCTAAAGTTCACCTTTCGTGTGTAAGCGTAAGCCGGGATCCCCAAGCCCCCCAAGCAGAGGCTCACCATGTTCTGTGGCAGCAGGCTACCTACATATTGCTCTCAGTGACAACATACTTTAGGAAACGAGAACGAACTGATAGTGGAAACTAGCAAGCACGAAGTATGTACATAAATAAGCTCCCGAGACAGCATACGCGGTGCAGAAGAATGACTTAGTCAGAAAAGAGCTTGTTCTGCAAGCACAAGGACAGGATCTGGGTTCCATCTTTAGAACCCACATAAAAAGCCCCTCCTGGCAGGCAGCACACTCTTAGGATCCCAGCAGTGGGATGGCCCAGGCTGGAGGACCCATGGGACTCAGTGGCCACACTGCCTAGCCAAATCTGGTGAATTCCAGGGACATGAGAGACTCTGTCTCAATAAAAAAGGGGTAGGGTACCAGAGGAAGGTACACTCAATGTTTATGTCAGGCATTCAAATGCAGGAACACACACACCACACACACACCCTCACTTGTGTGCACCTGGACATACATGAATACATACACACAAAATAAAGACAGGCTGTGTATTAAGTATGATAGAGTCCTCAAAACAAACAACTCCAGGGACCCCATGCAGTCAGCTGGAGGCACGTGGTAATCACCAACCAGCACTTCATCAAGACATGCTACCTTAGGCTTGCAGCTCATGGCTGGGGCAGCGGAGGCCTACATGAGATGAATTGTGTGGAGGGGTGGAGAGTCATCCAATGCTCGCCCAGAGCTGCAACCCCCCAAGTATTCATAATTTGCATAACGGAGAGAATGTGCTTTACCTATCAGGTGTGTTTCTGTACTGAAGGATTTTGATAGCCAAAGAGAATCTGTGCAAGCATATGAAGAAAGTGCCACTTGTCCTGGCTACTGGCTACTGTCTCTCTGCTCTTAGAAGACACTGAGGTCCTTCCAGCTAGCTCCTGTCCTAGCAGGTTTAGGACAACGGAGAGGCATGCAACTGTGGCCGCTCAGCGCCATCTCTGGCTGAATCCTTTAGTCCTGCAAAAGATTTTCTTCCACTGGGGGAGGGGCGGGCTCTTCGGCAGTGAAGAAGCAACTGCAAACAGCAGTCCCCTCCAGCTCTCTTAGACGCACATGCTGAAAGTTTGTGTTTAGATCTCATGTGAGCTCCCTGCTAATGCCTGGAAAGTCCACTCTGGCTTACACATCAGGTGGCTGACACCAACCTGATATTTCCTGTACTGTACAGGATTCTTGCACTTGTTCTCGGCCCAAATGGGCACTTCTGATTTGCAGAAGAGATTCCTCCAGACAGTACGGTTGTTTCAGACACAGAGACTTCTGACCCCTAAGGGTTTGAGAAAGCCCAAGGACAAGAAGCCATGTTCACAGTGAGATGGTTTGGAGAGGGGTGCGGGGAGGGGGGAACGGAGGGAAGGCAGAACTCAGCGGCAGAATGTCTGCTTGGAATGTGTGAAGCCCCCGCGTTTGCAGAGCTGACCAGGAGAAAGGAATTAGAAACTTTGATAAGACACTTGTAAACTGGAAGGAAATGAGGAGGTGCCGGTGATGACGGCCACCAGGTTAAACATACTCTGTTTAAGACCAGGACTGGCAAAGTCCTGTGCAAACGTATTGGGAGACCTACACAGATTATATGTGTAGGGTCCGATGGGTCCAGAGAGTAACAAGAATTTATCTACAAGCGCCTGTCCCTCCCTGTCTTTTAAAGGGGTGCTCACGGGTAATAACTGCAAGGTAAGCACGAACCTCCATAAAGCAAGTTAACCAGAGCCTGTCTTCCTACTCTGAGTCAGGGCCAGACCCCTCTCTTGGCTCTTGACTCCGAGCTCCTTTGGGGCTAGCCTCACTTACTGTTGCTGGACTTGAGGTCGCGGTGCAGGATGGGTACCACCGCCTCTTCGTGCAGGTACAGCATGCCTCGGGCGATCTGCACCGCCCAGTTGACCAGAACGTGCGGGGGGATGCGGCGAGCTCGGCGCGGGCCGGGCGCTCGGGGATCCGGAGCGGCGGCCGCCAGCGCGCGGTTGAGCGCCCCGCCGCGCGCGAACTCCAACACCAGGCAGAGGTGCGGCTGCCGCAGGCACACACCCCGCAGCTGGATGATATTGGGGTGCCGCAGCATAGCGAAGAGCCGCGCCTCGCGCCGTACGCTCTCGGCCGCCGCCGCCGCATCCTGCTCGGGGTCCCGGCGCGCAGCCTTCACCGCCACCTCCTGGCCCTGCCAAGTTGCGCGGTACACTTGGCCGAAGCCGCCGGCGCCGATCAGCTCCTTGAGCTCCAGGAGCTCGAAGTCTACGTGCACAGGCGAGCAGGGTCGCGGCGGGGGCGGCGCGGGCGGCGGCACCGGGCCACACGGCGCCACGTAGCTGGCCGGAAAGATGCCCAGGCGCCGCTGCACTTGGCCGGCCCACCAGCCCTCGTCTCCTGACACCGCGGCGTCCTGGGACAGTACCTCCACCAGCTGACCGCGCCTCAGGCTCAGCTCGTCCTCACTGCGCGCTTCGTAATCATAAAGCGCGGCCCACATCCCGGAGGAGGGGCTCCCTGAGTCGTCCCGGGCCGGGGACAGCGGCGTATCAGCCGGGCCCTCGGCTACAGGTAGCGCCATAGGGGCGATTCAGAGGTCTCTAATGGACCAAGTGCGACAGCCACAACCTCAGCTTCCCCGGCCTCCGGCGACGCGTATCATCGGTCCAAGCTAACAGGAAAGGGTGCAGGGCTGGAGCGGGACTACAGAGGTTACGACCACTGTCCGGGGGGGCTCTGGCCTCTGCTCTGCCTCCAGTTTCCCAGTTTGGCTAGTTCTTCCCCGCAGCCGCTAGCGCAGACGACCGGTGGTGGTGCTGGACCTGCTTGGACTTACGCGCGCTCCCCAGCAGTCGCCCCACGCCCAGCCCCTCCTCCTTGGCCACTCCGCCCTCCAGGTCCTTTCCTCCTTGGCACCAGCCCTGGCCCCTCCGGGTTCGTTACCCCTGTGATCTACCCTCCACTAGTCCCGCCCTAGTGCCGGTCCCGCCCTCCAGGTTCTTTAACCCCTGGAACTCGCCTCTGAGTCTAACCTGCACCTGAGTCTCCTATGCCCGACACGCCCCCAGCAAACCCATTCCGCCGGGTTGGCGTTTCTGCTCCTGTAATTTTGCTTTCCCGAGATTCAGTCCTCCTTCCAAGTCTCCCTGGTTCCACCCCTGATGCCCGCCCTTCCTTTCCAAGTTCATTCTCAAAGTTCATTGGTGCCTCTGGATCCACCCCTCCAGGTCAATAGCCCCTCCTGGTGCCCGCCCTTTTCCAAGTTCATTCTCCAAGTTCATTGGTGCTCCTGGATCCACACCTCTAAGCCCGTTTACTTCGCGCTGTGGCAGTCTTCTTAGCCCCTTTCTCTCCTCTGAGTTCATTAAGAGGATCACCCTTTATTGGTCTCCTGGATCTGCCCCGCCCGTTCCAAATCCATCACTCAAGGTCCGTTACTACCAATCTTCTAAACCGCCGGGTACCCTCGACCGCCCTTCAGGGCCCGCCCCTGCTTTCTAGATCCAATCTGACCCCGCCCCCAGACTATCAGCCTTTCACCTCCACGTGTGACCTATTCTGAGCCCGCCCTCCGGTGTCCCCACTATGCCCCAGGACCAAGGACTGCCGCTTTTTCTTAGCCTTGAGGGCGGAGCAAGCCTGGGGCCTCTTGAAGTTTTCCAGAAAGTTAAAGAGATCGTGTTGCACGAGGATGGTTGGACTCCTCAGTGAAAAGAAGGGGATGAAGAGAAGAGGACTCTTGAGCTCCAGATGTCAAGTGGCAGACCATCCAAGCAACAGATAGACTTTCGTATCCTGGAGCGCGGTTCCAGACAGGGGCCTGGTGTGCTTAGACGCACCGGGGCTGCAAGCATGGAAAGTCTCCAGGTTACAGATGTGCAATAACCCCGGAAGCTGGTGTGTTCCTGCGCCTACAGCGCTCCGCTCCGATGTCAGGGATCCCCAGGTCCCATCTACCTAGCCCCTGTGCACCCTCAGGCTCCGATGTAGATTACCTTGGTAGTACGTGTGAGCTACAGATTGCCAGGGTGATGCAACTGATGAAGAAAAAAACAAAACAAAACAAAAAACAAAACCAGAGAATGCAATTACAAAAACTGTTCCAAGAAATCAGAACACAATGCGTGCTAAGCCTGGGCGTCCTGACCCGTGTCGAGTAGGATACTCCTAACACTAAAGCATATAAGGAGGATTTGTTTTGTTTCTGCTCCTTCCCGTTTTGTTTGTTCGCAGTGTTCTAAATTTGCTCATCTGTAGAATGGTAATGCCAAAGAGTGGTGCTTACGTCACATGGTGGCTGTGAAGACTCAGGAGGGTGTTTGCTGGATAGTAATTCGTACCAATATTAATATTTTTTTTTGAGGCAGGGTTTTGTCAGCTAGCCTATGCTGACTTTGTACACACTTTAGAACACAGGTTTGCCTGGGACTCAAAACAGTGCTCCTCTCTCAGCCTCCTGAAGGCTGGGGTTATGAGTGTGCACCATCGGCCAAGCCTGGCACTCCCTGATAGAGCAAGCAGATGTCGCTCGCCAGCACCCTTTATTAGCATATTTTTTAGCTTTTCTATTCATACAACTATTCTTATAATTGTTACTGTGTGTGTTAGCAATTCCTCTAGGCTCCGCCCAACAGCTGTATAGTAGCCAGTAGCCTACACGGTGTGAGCCACCCTGGTGTATAAGAAGGACTGCTCAGCTCACTCTTGTGCTCTCTCTCTCTCTCTCTCTCTCTCTCTCTCTCTCTCTCTCTCTCTCTCTTCTCTCTCCCCCTTTCTCTGCCTCTACCCCTTTTCCAGGCCCCCTTCCCACCCACAAACCTTCTTCATACTATGTCTGTCCCATGGCTTGATTGTTCAGTGAGACACCCTTGCCTGCCCCTGATGCATTATACCTGGGTTTATAAAACACACTAGTGGTGTGTGTGTGTGTGTGTGTGTGTGTGTGTGTGTGTGTGTGTAGGCACTGGAAGAGGACATCTGGTGTTGCCTTTCTCAGTTGTACACCTTTGAGATAAAATCTCTCAATGAACCCAGGGCCAGCTTGGCGGTCAGCAAGGGCTGGGATGCTCTCTTCCCACGGTACGTTAGTGATACAGAGATGGCTACATCATGTTTTTTTTTATTTGTTTGTTTGTTTGTTTGTTTGTTTGTTTTAATTTGAGTCCAAACCTACGTCTTCAGGCTTTTGCAGCAAATGCTCTTACCCACTGAGCCATCTCTCCAGTTCTAAGTTTTCCGTTTTTCTAATATTTACACTGTGATTGCCTTTTGCTTCTGACAAGCAATATGGATTTTCCCCAACAAGCAATGAAGTCAAGACTCATACGATTAAGTTTAATGTGAATCAACTCGAAATAAAAAGCTTGTGAAAACTGTATTGGCACAATGATTAAAAAAAAAAATTCACATGATAGAAGTCTGAGGGCATAGGCTTCTGAGAAAAGACTCAGAGGGTGTAGGCTGAGACGTGACTTCTCCCTCCTCCACAGCCAGCTTCCACTTCAGTTTCTTGTCTGATAGGAACTCCATGGGTCAATACAGCAAAGGGCTTCTCTGTCAAAGGGAGCCGGGGCCTACAGAGGAAGAGGAGGGCATGCTGCCAGCAAAGGAGAGCTCCATGTCTAAACCCTCACTTCTGTGGGTTTTGGAAGATGGTCCAAGCTGCTAAGTTGGTTGCTGCTCTTCCAGAGGCTGTGAGTTGGTTTCCCCCACACTCACATGGTGGCTCTGAACTGCCAGTAACACCAGTTCTAAGGGATCTGATGTCCTTTAATGGCCTCTGTGGGCATTGCATGCACCTGGTACGCATATACTTACTTGGGCAGATAGGCATGCACATAAAATAATATTATTAAAAATTAAAATATGCTTCTATAATGTAGAAAGGGGTAATGTTATGGGGGAAAACAAATAAACAAGAGACGAATTGGTCATGGAGGCACACACCTGTAATCTTGGGAGGTAGGAGCAGGAGGATCATTAGTTCTAGGCTAGTATAGGCTACAAGGGGAAACCCAGTCTCAAAATCACAAACCAGGAACTGAAGGGTGAGGAAATAGAGAGTGGAAGTTAACCTAGACTTGCCCTTGACTTTGGAATCTGAGAGTGTCAACACTTGCAGACATGAGGAAATAACTCTAAAGATAAAGACAGTTCTTGAGGGTCACAGGAGATTATAAAGCAGCGGAAGTCTGGGTATCGATGCGTATTGACCTGTCTTGAGCTCCTAGTCACAGGACAGACAGAATGACATTCCAAGAAACTGACCACTCTCAAAACAAGAGTTTCTAACAGAACAGAGGGCACTTGAGTGGACCTCGTTGGGGCATAAGGGTGGATTAGGGATGGAAAATTTGAGCTCTGATGTTACTCAGTGTCAGGGACAGATGCTTGCCTGGAAAGAGCCGAGGAAGAAAGCCAGAGAGTATAGATGACTGTAAGACTGAGTCTCCATTGAATTCTGGGAGAGACCAAAAGCCAGAGAGAGCCAAGGAGTAAGAAAAGTATTTTCTCAAGACCTGGGGCAGGAGGGAGTGTTTAAAATCTGGGAGGAAAATGGGCCAATGAGATGGTTCAGAATAATAACCTGAGTTTAATCCACAGGGACCACATGGCAAAAGAAAAGGGAGCCTCAAGTTGTCCTCTGACCTCCACAGTGTTCTTGATGCATGTGCCTATGTGCATGGACACACACACACCAAATGTAATTTAACATTTTGATCTGAAAAATATCCCAGGGATGAAAAATATTTTCCCTGATGTTTACTTATATCCATCCCTCCTCCCCTTTCATAATTCTATTCAGAAAACAGAAATGCAGGAAGATACAATTTTGTGGGGTTGCCTTTGATGGGTCATATGGCTAACTTCAAGACAGAAGGAATATTGATAGAAGAGCTTTGGAATTCAGAAACACCAGCTTGGATCCTACCTGAGGGTCAAGGGTCAAGAGTGTGTGTGCGCACACGTGTGTGTGTCTGTGCATGCATGATGTATATGTGTGTGCATATATGTATGTGTGTACATGTGTGTATGTTGCATGTATATGTGCATGTGTGTGCATTTGTGCATGTATGTGTGTACATGTGTATGTGTGTATGTTGTATGTATATATGTATATATGTGTGCATGTGTATACATGTATGTGTGTATATGTATGTATCTGTGTATATTGTGTACATGTGTGTATGTATGTGAGTGTGTGCACATGTACATGTGTGTATGTGTGTGTATATCTGTGTGTGTATGTCTGTATGTGTATATGTGTGTATGTGAATAGGGAACACAAATATCCAGAGGCATCTGGAAGAGTTTAAAGCAGAGAAAAAAAAAAACAGACTGGGCATAACTTGAGATAGGAACTGGAAGAATGGGAGAAAATAGTGAAGGTATCAAGAGATATAGAATAAGGTAGAGAATGGCGGCCAGAGGGGTGGGAGGAGGGAGGGAGGGAGGGACAGAGAGAGAGAGAGAGAGAGAGAAAGAGACAGAGAGACAGAGACAGAGACAGAGACAGGGAGAGATAGAGAGGAGGAGGAGGAGGAAGAAGAAGAGGAGGAGGAGGAGGAAGAAGAAGAGGAGGAGGAGGAGGAAGAGGAGGAGGAGGAGGAGGAAGAGGAGGAGGAGGAAGAGAAGGAGGAGGAAGAAAAGGAGGAGGAGGAGGAGGAGATGTGTATAACAGGTATTTATGGTGTTGGGGAGCCCAGAAGGCAGCCTGGGCTTTGATTTGCTGAGAGATTCCACAGGTATACCAGTCAGAGAGCCATATGCCCCTTCTGCCAGAGGTCAGGGAAATGATGCCTTTCTGGGAACTGAAAATCTTTTTCACTGGTTCTTGAGGAATGCTGGCTTTATCTAACTTCCGGAAATAGTCTGTTAGGAATTGGTTCTAATGCTTTGTCTTAATTCAGCCCCTCCCCCCCAATCGAGAATCTGCACGTCCAAACGCTGAAGCTCCCTGTCCCCAATTGGTTTTTGATTGATCAATAAAGAGCCAACGGCCAATGGCTGGGCAGGATGAAAGAGGCGGAAGAAGGGGGTTGGGGGAAGGGCGGCCAGGAGAAATAGTAGGATGGACCACAAGAAGGAGCAGGAGGGAGTAACGGCCATAATGTACAAGAAGTTCAAGAATGTACAAGAAGGAAAGTGGCCCCTGGAAGAGCTGCCCAGAAGTGTCTTGGGCAGCAAAGAGAGGGCCACACAGAAAGAGCCAGGGAAGCAAAGATAAAATATAAAGCAAAGATAAAATATAGATTTTAAAAGCTGTTAACCCAAAATTCCTGCAGCAAAATTGCTGGCAGCGGGGAGTTTTAGACGTGCCCAATCATTGAGCTAGTCAAAGCGTATCAAAATTAGGCTGGTAAATATGTGTCTTTCATTTGAGAATCCAGAGAGTTTTTGGGCAGGTTCCTGAGTGTGACCCGCCAGAGGGAGCCAAAGCGGTTTTAACTAATCCATCCATCGCTACAATAGTCCATATTGAACTTGTTTCTGGATATGTGAACAACCTGAGACCTAAGTATGTGTGTGCATGTGAGTGTGCGTGCACGTGAGCATGTGTGTGCATGAGTGCGAGTGTGTGCACAAGTGTGCTTGTGCAGGAGCGTGTGTACATGCGAGTGTGTGTGTGTGTGTGTGTGTGTGTGTGTGGCACTACCAAAATAAAAATAAAACAAGTCATAATGATTTAATCTTTTTATGTGTTTGAATATTTTGCCTACATGTATCTGGATGCTATTTGCATGCCTGGTGTCCTCAGAGGCTAGAAAAGGGTGTTAAATCCCTTAACACTGGAGTTATAGATAGTTGTGTGTAGTACAACCAATTTAAGCTTATCCTCGACTACTTTACAAATATACGAGAGTCAGAGAAAGGTTCTTTTATTTGGCTTTGACAATTACTGGGGGTAACCCTTAATCTCTTCTAACTCTGGCTCCCTCCCCAGCGGTGTACCCCAGATGCTTACTGGTTTTCCTGGCCACATGTTCATGGTCCATCTTCCCTCCTGGTAGCTTCTTCTCTCCTCTGTCTTCTTCCTCCAACCCCACCTCTCTCTCCCCCAACCAGGTCTCTCCAAGCCCATCTACCTCTAATCCCTCTAGTGATTGGCTTTAACCAATTTTATTTTACCAATAGTTTTAGAGCAAGGAACAAAGTTTTTACAACAAAAACTTGTAAACATGAGAAGCCACTCTTAGGTAGAGAATTTAGCACTACAATACATAGCAACAGACCTAACCTCAACAGTTAAGAGGGACCAGGTGGGTGCTAGGAGTCTAACTCAGGTCCTCTGCCAGAGCAGCCAGCACCCATTGAGTCATTGCTGCAGCTCCTCATGATGCTTTTGTGAGGGAAGTCAATTCTGCATCCTAAGACTAAGTGGACCTTATGTCCACCTGGCACCAGCATGCTTTATTTATTATGAACAATGCTATGATAAAAAACAAATAAATACACTCACATCATTTGCAACAGAGAGGTGAGACAGACAGGAAGACATTGCTGGCTACTCAGCACATAGGAGGCAGGCACCCTCTGGATGCTTGAGACATAAAAAGTGACAAGATGAAGTGCTAAGTCATCACAGAACTCACATTTTACCAGATTTCGATGGAAAACGCACAAGCAGAATGAATGCAGTTGGACCATATTAAATTATAGCATGTTAATATATAGAATATATATATCATATTAAATTATAGCCACATGCATGCACGCACACACACACACACACACACACACCACACACACACACACACACACACACACACACACACACACACACAAACAGAGTTAGGTCTCGGGCTGTTCATATATCCAGAAATAAGTTCAATATGGACTATTTCTGGCAGTTAGGTAAAAGCCAGCATTCTTCAGGAATCTGTGAAACAGGTTTATTTTATTTAGTTATGCACAAGAATTTTGTAATTACAGATATATTTTTGTGCTGGAAACTGAACTAGGCCTTATTCACTCTAGATCAGCTCTTCATTAATGCCCTATATTCATGGCCTCAAATTAAACCCAACCCCCTCTTCTTCCCTCCCCTCTTTCTCTTCTCATCTCTTCCTCTTCTTTTCCCTTTCCCTTCCCCTCTATTCCGCTTCCCTTTCTCCTTCCCCTCCCCCATTCCTCTGGTCTGTGTTTCTCATGCATCTCAGGCTAGCCACAAACTCATTATGCAACCTAGACTGTCCTTGAACTCCTGATCCTCCTGCCTCCTCCACGCTGGCACTTGCCAGGAATGATGGGAACAGTTAGAGGAGGTGGCATGGACAGGAGTCAGTGGGGATCTTCAAAGGGGTGGACAGAGGGGCCTCATGCAGAAAGCAAGACTTGAGCAAAGACTTAGAGTGCAGAGGGATTTGAGCAAGAGGTGAGTGGAAGCAACCAGCATCACAAGGGCGTGTTTGGAAGCTGCTGTTTGCTGGAGGTCTCAGTTTCTTAGTCAGAAGCCAGTCGTGAAGTAGCATGGTGCTTCTCCAGTGCCTTTGTGAGACTGGGATTTAGCCTGATGCTCTTGCCCCTCCCCCTGTCTCCATCCTCACAAGTGTTAAAACGTGGAGTTAAATGAATGAAATGAACAAAAGCATCAGTGAGTTACCAGCAAACGTCTGAGTGCGGACTGTGTATCAGGTTACTGTTTATTCTGGGTTTTCAGCTGGCGCTGTGCCTGAGACAAAGTCATCCTGAGTGGTAAGATTTCTGTTACTTTAATCCCTGGGGGCCAAGCTGCAGCCTTGCAGATAGAGCCTAGAAGTTACAGATTACAACAGGTCTGGGAAGAAGAACAATGGACCACTTCATTAAGCAGTGCTACAGTGTGAAAGGCTGAGGGCTTCCAGAAAGCTCGAGGTCACCCTCCATCCTTGCTGATATTCCTGCCTACGCAGAACCACCTGCTCATGACCTTGGTTTCCACTCTGGCACCAGCCTGTCCACCTGCCGCCTGCTCCTTCAGTTTTTGTCGCATTTTATTTATAATGTTCTTGACTCTTTTCAACCATAATGACTAATATTTTACAATGGCTACAGGTATTAACCTGAAGTCATAGAGAAATATATATGTGTGTATATGTATATACGTATATATAAAGCAATGCTACATAATTATAGATAGATGATAGATAGATAGATAGATAGATAGATAGATAGATAGATAGATAGATAGATAGACAAATAGACAGATAGGAGAGAGAGCCTCTACAAAGATGGGCTTATATCAGCCGCTATTATTATTATTTTCCAAAAACTGGGTACTCCCCCATTTGCTTTGCTGGCAGATGCTTCTGCCTTGCATAGATTTATTGTCTAATCCCTTGGTGAAAGTGATGGTTTCCTCTGAATATCAGACCTTTTGAGGTGGGGCTGGGCTCCTTTAACTAGACTAGATGCAGGTGTAACAGGAAGACCAGTTTAAAGCACTACAGTTTGTTTTAAATCTATTTCTAGATGTAGGAGGAAAAGCCGGCACTTGGTTCAGTTGTAAGAATATTCCTAGTGGCAGGAAACCCTGGTTTGATCCCAGCTCTGCAGGAGCCAGGCGTGGCGGCTCACACCTGTAATTCTAGTACAGTTCAGGGTCAGCCTTGGGTCTGTAGTTGGCTTGAGCCTAGCCCAGCCCGGCTAAGTAAGAACCTATCTCTACAAACAACAAAAGGTTATCAACACACACCCTTAAGCACATGCTGAATGTGGGGACAAACAACTCTCCTAGTGTTGTTAGGAGACTGGTTTCCTGAGTCCAGCCATGTCAGGAACTAGTTCCATCTTTCTGGCAAGGCCAAAAGAAGAGTTCATGTTCCCAGGCCCCGTAGCCAACTCTGATCCTTGCTTCTTCTGGTGTTTCATGTTTATATGCTAGCCAATAAAGGATGTACAGAGGAAAGTCTTTCTTATCTAAACTAAGACTCTTCCGGGCAGTGGTGGTGCATGCCTTTAATCCCAGCACTTGGGAGGTAGAGGCAGGTGGATTTCTGAGTTCAAGGCCAACCTGGTCTACAGAGTGAGTTCCAGGACAGCCAAGGCGACACAGAGAAACCCTGTCTTGAAAGACAAAAGAAAACAAAACTAAGACTCACACGTCATAACTGTGCTGCCTGTCATGACGTAATTTGACTATGTGCAATTTGACCATGTTTTTGTTCTCTTATCATTCTAAAATTCTGGACCAGAGTCCGGGAGGGAACCTGACTGCAGGATGTGGTTTAGATGGTGAACTGGCCTTGGTAGCCATTGCTTTCTCTGTAAGAGTGTCTAGGCCCAAAGCCATGATGGCCAGCTTTACATCGTGGGGGCCAGCATTATGTCAGCCAGATTCATTTATCAAGTGTACAAATTCTCCTTAGTTTTAACTTGGGTACTGGAAACCTGTTTCCCCACTGCAGTTGACTCTACGGTGACTTCTAAAAATAAAATTGATTTTCTCTTATTTGTTTATTTTTCTCTGTAACATCTTTCTTCATTTTTTAATGTTTTCTGTGTTTACAAGAACCAAGAAGAATCTGTGTAACTACCACTTCATTTCTCATATATATTTATTATAAAAAATATAAGAAAAATACATGCTTTATATCTAAAAGTTAATTTTCTTCCCCACTTTCCTTCCATCCTCTGGCCATCTGTTTTCTTGCTTCAGAGTTTAAGTTTTTAATTTATTTTATTTATATGGGTAAATTGTAGCTGTCTTCAGACACACCAGAAGAAGGTATTAGATCCTATTACAGATGGCTGTGAGCCACCATGTGGTTGCTGGGAATTGAACTCAGGACCTTTGGAAGAAATCAGTTCTCTTAACTGCTGAGCCATTTCTCCAGCCTCCAGAGTTTAATTTTATATCTCCAAGAACAGATCTAATTATACTTGAGAGACAAATTTGTGTAAATATATATCCTTTATAGTATACTTTACATATACATACATACATACATACACATAAGTGTACATACTATATTTGAGACAAGGTATTTTTATCTATGTAGTCCTAGCTGTCTTGGAGCTCACTATGTAGACCAGGCTAACAGAAAGATCCACCTGCCTCTGCCTTCTGACTGCTGTGATTAAAGGAATGCACCACTACCACCTGGCATATTCTCTCTCTCTCTCTCTCTCTCTCTCTCTCTCTCTCTCTCTCTTTCTCTCTCTCTCTATATATATGTGTGTGTGTGTGTGTGTGTGTATATGTATATATGTATGTATACATATATACACATATATGTATATATACATATATGTGTGTATGTATATATATGTATATATACATATATATTACTTTAGCATTTTACTTTTTAAAAAAAGATTTATTTATTTTTCTTTATGTGCATGTGTGTACAATGCCCTGAGAAGTCAGAAGAGGGCATCGAATCCCCTGGAGTTGACATCACAGATGGTTTTGAGCCACCTTGTGGGTACTGGAAACTAAACTCAGATCCTCTGAAAGAACAGAAAGTGTGTGCTCAACTGCTGAGCCATTTCTCTCTCCACCCCCAAGCCTCCACTTGAGTGCTTCAGCAGTGTCAACAAACATGTCTTCAAGATACTTCTGAAATAAATCATGTGCCCTCACATTTAATTACATACTTGTAATCTTTTTCTATTTTACCCTCCCCCAACCCCCAGGGTATTCATGGTTGCCCTCTCTCTGCTGAGGTGAGCCATTGACTTACTTCTTTTATGGCCCCACACCTGTAAGGTACACATTTACCCTGTATGTTTACCTTTTATTTTTGAGGGGTTGCCTCTCTCCAGATGTGTTCATTCCTTCATTTACACCCACTAAAACATTCCACTGATTTCTTTAGGCTTGTTGTCTTTCTTTTCTCCTTGATTTCAAAGTCGGCTTCATCCTCACGCCATCCTGTACTCATCAAACTGAGCTAAGCTCTCATTGCAAAGGGATCCCAATACTTATCACGTGACCCAACACAACAGAATGAGCCCAGTTATAGCGGAGTCACTTCCCGTGGGAGACTGGGTAACTCAGGCTATGGAGTCAACTCCATCCAAGGGTCTGGCATTTTAATTAAAAAAAAAATATTTCTTCTCGGTATAATTTGCTAAAAGGAATAGCTAGCAGGCACAGATATTCACACACACACACACACACACACACCATTTCTTTTCCCTACACAGATTGATTCAGCAGCTATTGATAAGTGCCCAGTACCTGAAGATGACAACCTATTTTCGAAAAGATTTATTTATTTTTGTTCTTATGTGCATGGGTATCTTGACTGTACTTATGTCTCCTGTGTCCAAACCCAGTGCCCTTGAAGTCCAGAAAAGAGTGCCAGGTCTCCTAGATCTGGACTTACAAACTCCAAACTCTGGTGCTCTGCAAAAACAGAAAATGCTCAAAGCCTCTGTGTTATTTCACTGGCCACAGTTTTATGATTTTTACATTTTGCTGTTGTCCTTTTAAACAGACATCAGGACAAAGGGACTAACATATACAACATGTTTATACGTGTTTCGTATTTGCTGTTTAACAACTTCCCTTACAGGGCTGTGGGATCTCCGTGTGGATTCAAGTTGTTGCCTGTAGTCCTTTCTACCTTCTCTTAACTCAGAACAGCGTTCTTGCCTGGGACGGAGAAAGCAGCTCCTGTACACATGTAACAAAGAGTTGCTTTGATTAATATATATATTAAACAAATTATTTTTCATTTTGTCTGTGGCTTCATTGCATTTCAGGATTTGGAAACAGTTGGCTTTAGCTGCTTCGTCTGTATTTTTCTTGTCTCTGTGAGACAGTTTACATCAGCTTTTTACTTTATGACTACAGAAGTCAAGGTCCTAGGGTTTACTTTAAAGCTAACGTTTGTTTGTTTGTTTGTTTGTTTGTTTTTAATCTCATTTAGAGTTTGGGATCATGGCGCATTACCTTAATATTTGAAGTTATTTTCTTATTTCTTCGAAAGGTATTCAGCTGAAACTCAATATCTCCCTTGCATTATTTCTATCCTGTGCTTCAGGGACCCTCGTATAGAAAATTAAAAGAGAAATAAAAAGACCAAAGATAAACAATATCCCCACGAGGCACACAGAATACACAATGGGACACATGTGAAGAGCAAACAAACTTAAAAATTAGAGCCGTTATTTTGTGAACAAGCTTTCCGCTGTATGGAATTCTCCCTGATTATCACTCCTTGCCTGTTGGCAATTCCAATAACGGGCTTTACTCTATTCTAGCCGCGCTGTAGCGCCACCTAGCGCCTCAATCAAAATCTGCTCTTCTCTTTTTCAATCCTCCCTTCTCTGTCCTCTCTGCTCCTGGTTAAAATGGTAGATTGCTATCCCGGATTAACGTTCAGTAAACATATAAGAAGACAGAAAGCTAGATGTAGTTGCTTGCGCGCATAATCTCAATACTCTGGAGGATAGCCGTGAATCTCCAGGCCAGCCAGAGCCACATAATCTCTTCCAAACCAATTCACTCTACAGAGTGAGACCGTGCCTCACAAGTAAGATAAAACAATGTAAAGTAAAAATGTGTAGTTAATTGAGGCTCCGACAATTATTTCAGAACGGCGGCTATCATTTCTGTGCGCCCAATTAGGTAATTGGGAGGGGGGAGGAGAAAAGTCAGGGTGGAAACAAAGTCAGTGGGAGCAGATCATGTCGTGCATAAAACTTCAAAGCCTCTAGTCTGTAGCCATCCAAGGTCACAGGGACCAAAACCCCACAGGCGGAGCTCAGAGGACATCGCTTTGAATGCCGCAAGCCTAGGCCTCGTGGTTATACAAACCTTTGGGGGCAGGCGACAAAATAAAAACAAAAGCCAAGGAGTTTCCTGTCTGTGGCTCTCACACGGGAACATTCTTGGTTATCACACCTTGCAAACTCACTCTTGAGAAACTCAGGGGAAAAGGCAGGCGGAGTTCCAGCCACCAAGGAAAGGGAGGGACTAAGCTCCTTCGTAGACTTGGGTAGGCACGGGGCGGAGCCGCGGGAGCATCCTTGAGCAGCCATCGCGGAGCATGATGGGAAAATCCTCCTTCCCTTGGACATGGCGCGCACCTGCCTGGCAGCCCCAGCCGGCTCCAGCACCGCGCTGTGCCCGTCCGTGCTGTTCAGGGTCTGCCGCGGTTTGGGCGGCGGCGGCGGGGGCGGGGGCGTGACTGGAGCACACCGGTACGCACCGGTGTACTGAGCCCCAGGGTGCTGAGCTTAGGGTGCTGAGCCCCAGGTCGCGCGCGGTTCCTGCCTGACTCTGCGGGCATGGCGTCCCAGGTGCTGCAGCTGCTCAGGCAGGGCGTGTGGGCCGCGCTCACAGGGGGCTGGTACCACGATCCGGAGCATAGCAAATTCACTAACAGCTGCCACCTCTACCTGTGGCTGTTTCTGCTCCTGCTGCCACTGGCACTGCACCTGGTGAGTCCCCAGCCTAGGGATGGATGGAGGACGGGGAGGAGGAAAGGAAAAGGAGGAGAAACAGGAAGCGGAAAGGAAAATTAACAGGAGAAGAGAAGGAAGGGGAGAGAAGGAAGGAGAGGAAGGAGATGGGAAGAACTAAATAGGAAGTAAGGTTATGAAAGAAAAGGGGAGGGGGAGCCGCAGACGAGGCCCGGAAGGGAAGGGGACAGTGACTTGAGAAGTAGGGACCAAAGAATGAGGGAGGGGGTTTTGGGACAGCAGTCCTGCAGGGCACAGGGGAATCGCAGGGAAGGGGAAAAGTCTGTAGGACTTTGGGGATTGTGAGCTCATTAAGAATTGATGCGGGCTGCCTGGATGAGTCAGGCTGTGCTGTCAGAACTGTTGAGACTGGTTTGTGGGTACCAACCCTAGGCCTCACGGCTCCGGATGATATCAGCTATAACACGTTATGTGCGGTCGCAATGAAAAGGCAGTATGAGCCCCCCACCCCCACCCCACCCGGCGACCTGATTTCGGTTGCTAGTCGTTTCTTCTACTCTTCCTGTTTTGCTTTAGGAAGGTAGATTCTGCTGTCAATCACTCTGCAGTTTCAACAACACAGTGTAGAGAAGTCTGAAAAAAATTAAAAAATACAGGAGTGGATGAATGTCATATCCGTGTGCTGGAGCAGTGTGGCAACTCCTCCTCTGGGATGGCCACCATTGGGGGACAGGGGTAGTGAATGCTTGTTGAATGGTTACCTATGACCTTCATAGGTCAGTTAAACATATAGGTAGCTCAAGGCATGACGAAGCTCCCTTCAAAAGCTGCTGGCCGGTGAGTCGAGGAGCCGACTTTGATATGCCTGTGAAGGGCTTTGCCCCTAGAACAGTACGTGGTCATGTTCTCTACAAAATCTTCAATGAGTTTTCCTGGCTGACAGATCCTGAGTCTGACATTCGAGATCCCTGGTGGCTTGGCACCCCTAGACCCTGGCTCGTTTTTTTTTTTTTTTTTTTTTTTTTTGTTTTTTTTTTTTTTTTGTTTGTTTGTTTGTTTGTTTTTCTGACAGTTTGTCCAGGGCTGTTGTTCTGAAGGCAAACTGTCTCATTTGAAATCTGGACCCAGCTTTTCCCAGTTCTGGGACCTTGGAAGAAGTTAACTGATTTTGACATTTTTATTTTCCTCAGCTGTAGAACAAGAGGGGTGTGTGTGTGTGTGTGTGTGTGTATGTACTTGAAAGCACGCAGAGAGGTCAGAAGACAACTTGGCAGGGGCTCCACTGTGTGGACTCCATGGATCAAAATGAGGTCATCAGGATTGGTGGCAGGCGCCTATACTCACTGAGCTATCTTACTGGCCACTAGAACCAGTCTGTGCGAGCAGTGGAGCTCATTGAGACAGTACGTATGAGTATGAAGTCTTCTTTGGGACAGTCTGGCTTGGACCTAGACTTCTCAGCTTATTAGACTGACATTGGACCTATCTAGACCTTAGTTTTCTAAGTGGAGGCCTCTCCAGAGAGTGGTGGTGGCCCATGTGTATGGCTACCTGGTCTTCTGGTTGTGATCTCAAAGAAGAGAAAGAGACAGCTGGACCATGAGGTCAAGGGTCTTCCAACCCAGGGAAAGACTCCAAAGTGAGTAAGTCAGGGTGTCTGCCCACTGCTGAAAGAAAAGAGATGAGCTTGTTATGTAATAGAGAGGGTGGTAGGATATTGAAGCCCCAGCTGCCTCGAGTTTGGCGGCCACTGTATCCCGGCCCAAGCTGCTGCTCCGGTCCTCGGGTCGGGGTTCAGCAAGAAAGAGAGTGAGGACGGACAGAGTGTGATTCAATCCCGTTTATTCTTCAGTCTCTCTTCCTAATCCAAGTCCCAAGTCTAGCTGTACTCTCTAAAGAGTCTCCCTAAAGAGTATCTGATCCTCTAAGTGTCTGATTCTCTCATCTCTCTTCTGTCTGCCTCTCGCCTTTATATGTCTCACTTCTAAGCCATGCCTTTTGGTCACACCTTTAATCATGCCCTTAGGTCTTGTCTCTAAATCTGATCTCTACACTTCTAAGTCACACTCTTAAGTCACACACCTTTAATCTCACACACGTTTAATCTCACACACCTTTAATCTCACACACCTTTAATCTCAAGGTATCTAAACCAAGATTATCGGAGTGTGCTCAGCTGTTGTAGGCTATTGTAATCCAAGTCTCATGTCAGGGTATATGGCTCAAGATGGCTGCAAAGCTGATAGCCGCTTTCTGCTAAAAGTCGGCCCCCAACAGTAGGGCATATTGAGGTAAGTTGTCTGGGATAGACCTCATCAGACTTATTAGCCACTAGGAGTCTGAGTTCGACTCTGAGTAAACAAACAAACAAACAAAATAACAAAAAAAACCCCACTTAAACACAACTAGAAGCTTGAGATAGGAGATGAGTTACTTTGTATCCCAAGGATTTTGTTTTGTTTTGTTTGCTACTGTTTTTGTGTTTTGAAACAGAGTCTCATGTATTCCACGCTGTCCTTGAGCTTCTGAACCTCCTGCCTCTCCGTACCAAGGTCCCTGACTTTCGGTTGTTTTGGTTTTTTTTTTTTTTTTTTTTTTTTTTTTTTTTTTTTTTTTTTTTTTGGGGGGGGGTGTCTAACGTTCAGAAAAGTTGCAAGACTTGTACAAAGGGTATTACACCATGTTCACTAGATAAAACACTTCTTAGTGTTTTACCATGTGTATTAATTACCATCCTCGTTGCTGTGGCAACATACAAAAGCAGCGTAGAACAGGAAGGTTTACTTAGGCTCACAATTGGAGGGTGCAGTCCATCGTGAAGGGAGAGACTTGGAGATAGAAGTGTGAGGCCCGCTGGCCATGTTATGCACTCAGTCAGGAGGCAGAGAGAGGAGACTCAGTCAGGAGGCAGAGAGAGGAGACTCAGTCAGGAGGCAGAGAGAGGAGACTCAGTCAGGAGGCAGAGAGAGGAGGCTCAGTCAGGAGGCAGAGAGAGGAGGCTCAGTCAGGAGGCAGAGAGAGGAGACTCAGTCAGGAGGCAGAGAGAGGAGGCTCAGTCAGGAGGTAGAGAGAGGAGAATGCTGGTACTTAGCTCAACAAATCCTTTTTATTCAGTTTGGGACCCAGCACATGGGGTAGGGCCATCCACATTTAGGGTGGATTCTCCAACAGCAAGTACCCAGTCTGGAACCTCCCACTCAGGCGTGCCCAGAGGCTTGCCTTGTATGTGACTCTAGATCCCATGAAATTGACAGGAATCACCATCACAAGCTTCACCCATCTACCTCACTGCCTTCTTTATGTATTAATATATACATGGTGTAGTATTTCAAAATAAGCGATGGGCCACAAGATGCTGCCTGCATCATGACAATGCTGTGTATCTTGAGAGGGCTGACAGTTACCATATCATCCTCACATCAAGACAGTAGCTGAAATGACTCTCTTGTCTAATGTCTGGTTTCTATACAGATTCCCCCATTATGTTCTGGGTGGAAGGGCATCTTGCTTTTTCTGGATCCAAGATTCAGTAGAGGATCTTGCAAGGCTTCTAGGTCTTTAATTAACCTTTACTCCAGAGGGTCCTCAACCCCTTCGGCTTTTGTGGCATTTAAAATTGTTTTATAGAATTTATAACACTTACAGAATGTTTCTTAACTTTCGGTTTTCTGGGATCACATGTGTGACTAGGGGCTTGGGAAGGTGAATCAAAACAAGGCTGTGTCCTTGTGCATCACATCAGAGGGACATGACATACTCCCCCACCCCTGTGCCCGTTAATGCTGCTGTTGACTGTGGTCACCAGTCAGGGCAGAGTCTGCCCGGTTTCTGCATTGTGAAGTACATATTCCCTTTCTGCATTTAGTAATAGGTGAATTGAAGACTATACCGATTTCATCCCCAGCAGTCTTAAACTCAGTGGTTGTCATAATCTGGTTTAAAATACTTACCACCATGGCACTTAAGAAATTGACTTTGCGCTGGGCAGTGGTGGCACACACCTTTAATCTCAACATTTGGGAGGCAGAGGCAGGCAGATTTCTGAATTTGAGGCCAGCCTGGTCTACAGAGTGAGTTCCAGGACAGCCAGGGCTACACAGAGAAACCTTGTCTTGAAAAACCAAAAAAAAAAAAAAAAAGAAAGAAAGAAAGAAAAGAAAAGAAAGAAAGAAATTGACTTTGCGTCTCTGTTCTTCCAAGCTTTCTCAGTTGGTGTCATTCTACTTATGGGAGTGTCCATTTACCTTACTCCCTTGCTCCCTTTAGGTGTGTTCTGTCCTGTTATAGTTGACATCATTTTGTGTGTGTATGTGTGTGGGTCTGTGTGATATGTGCTTGTGAACCATGAATGTGTAGAGGACACATTGTGGTATGGGGTGTCCTCTTCAATTGCTCTACGATTTAGAACCTGGAGTCCCTAAACCCACCAACCAAAGAGTGCATATGGGGGACCCATGGCTCCAGCTGGATATGTAGCAGAGGCTGGCATTATCTGGCATCAGGGGCGGCCATTGGTCCTGTGGAGGCTTAATGCCCAGGGCAGGGAAATGCTAAGACACTGAGGCAGAAGTAGGGGGCAGGGGGAGCACCCTCATAGAGTCAGGGGAGGGGGAGGGGGAGGGGATAGGGGATAGGGGCTTGTGGAGGGGAAACTGGGGAGGGGGATAACATTTGAAGTGTAAATAAAATAACCAATAATAATAATAATAATAATAATAATAATAATAATAATAATAAAGAACCTGAAGTCCCCCAATTCTACTAGGCTGGTTGGCCCATGAGTTCACGGAATCCTTCCATCCCCATCTCCCCAGACGTGGGATTGCAAGCATATACTGCCACACGTGCTTTTGACACGGGTACTCGGGGCTGCTCGGGTCCTCATGGTTAGGTGGCAGGCACCTCCAATCCATTCCCCCCAGAATTCCTTTGATGTGCAGTTGTAATCGGTCATTTGCCCTGGCTCTTCTACTCTCCTTGGATGGAGACTCAGTACTAAAGGAGATGCAGTTTGGTCACCGGAATCCTGGGTTCTCAGAGGCCCAAGCTGTGGTCTGGAAGACCCAGAAGCTTGTAGCTCAAGCTCTGAGAGCAGAAGCCTCTTACTCCAGGCCAGAAGTTCAAAACCTTCCTAACTCTGCCACCCTTTAATACGGTTCCTCATGTGTGATGACCTCCCCACCCATAAAAGTATTATTGTTGCTACTTGATAACTGTTATGAATCATATTGTAAATATCTGTGCTTTCCGACAGTCTTCAACAACCCCTGTAAAAAGGTCAGTCCAATCCCCAGAGGGGTCATGACCCACAAGTTGAGAACCACACTCTTTAGCAGCCAGACACTTGTGGGCATTAGTGGTCCCAGCATCTCAGCAGCTCTTGCAATCCTCAGCTTCCCGTAGCAGTGAGCAGCAGCAGGTAGTATCTACTAGGTTTGCAGCTTCTGAACACACCTCCAGTGTGATGGTTTGTATATACTTGGCCCAGGGAGTGGCACTATGGAGGTGTGGCCTAGGTGTGTCATTGTGAGCATGGGCTTTAAATACCCTAGTCCTAGCTGCCTGGAAGTGAGTCTTCCACTAGCAGCCTTCAGATGAAGATGTAGAACTCTCAACTCTGCCTGCACAGATGCTGCCCTTCTCTCACTTTGATGGTAATGGATTGAACCTCTGAACCTGTAAGCCAGTCCCAATTAATTGCTGTCCTTTATAAGTCTTGCCTTGGTCATTGTGTCTGTTCACAGCAATAAAACCCTAACAAGACTTGCCTTGGTCATGGTGTCTGTTCACAGCAGTAAAACCCTAACAAGACTTGCCTTGGTCATGGTGTCTGTTCACAGCAGTAAAACCCTAACAAGATTTGCCTTGGTCATGGTATCTGTTCACAGCAGTAAAACCCTAACGAAAACATCCAGTATTGGGGTGCTCAGCTAATACAAGGATGAGAGCTCTGGCTCTTGGGCTCTCTGCTCTTGGCAGCAGTTAGCATTAAAGTTCTCAGGCCTCTGGTGTCTGAAATCCTCAGCCCTTCAGGCTTGCTGCTTCTTGCCTCAGTTCCTCACATTCTCCTTCCCTCCCTCCCTCCCTCCTTTTCTTCCTCTACCTCTCCTTCCCTCCCTCCCTCCCTGCCTCCCTCCCTCCCATCATCGTCTTCTAGTGTGATAGTCACCCTCTAGTATCCCTCATACCTCAGCATCGAAAGCAAATTATAGAGCATTAAATCAAACATCAATGGCTTTAGCTCATTTATGGCTATTGATTTGTCTTAAATATAGAAAAGAAATAGAGACTTTTTGATCTTTGAGGGCTATTAAGACTCTTCTAGTCCTTTAATTCTCTGATGTAAAGATTTATCCATATATATATATATATATATATATATATATATATATATATATCACTAATCTTTACCATCTCAAAAGAAAAGGCAGATGGAAGATGGGGAGGAGGCTCAGCAATTGCAGTACCAGAAGAGCAAGTGTGAATTTGGATTTTCAGAATCCACACAGAACATCAGGTCGGTGACCAACCCACCAGAAATCCCATCGTCAGAAAGCAGAGACAGGGCATCCTTCTAGTGAGTTGGTTAAGTGAGATTCACCATGTTGGTGAGCTCTGGGTTTGATTGAGAGACCCTGTCAGTGAGCTCTGGGTTTGATTGAGAGACCCTGCATCAGTGAATAAGGTGAAGAAATGAGGGGTGGTGATTTTTGATCTCAGCCTTGGATTTCCACATGTACATTCATCCATGCCCATAAGCACCCCACACGTGCCACCATGCATACCAAACATGCATACAGCCATGCATACACTGTATCCACATATGAAAAGTGGTGGGGGGTCGGAGAAGAAAAATGGAAGAAAGCTAAAACACAGTCCATTATCTTTTTCTTCTGTTATTTCCAAAAGAAAGACTATACTAATGTATTTAATAGCCAGGGAAGAAGAAAAATGTCTGCCATAAGAAATATCCCCAAGGAATCCTCCTGGAAAACAGCCTTTACCAGAAAATGTTTGCTGTGATTTGTTATGTGAAATGTCACCCACAGGTTCACCTGTTTGAACACATGCTACCTAGCTAGTGGTTCTGATTGGGAAGATTATGGACCTTTGGGAGATGATGCCTCACTGAAGGAAGTGGTTCATTGAGGGTGGGCCTTGAAGTAATATAGCCCAGTCCCACTTCCTGTCCACTCTCTGCTTCCTGTTTCATCAAGATTTGAAGAGGTTTGGGGTCCCACCAGCATACTTCCCTGCCTGCTCCCATGTTTTCCCTTCATACTGGGCCATATCTCTTTAAAGTGTGAGCCCAAAGGACCCCCTCCTTTAAGCTGCTTCTTGTCAGACATTGGTCACACAGTGAGAAAAGTCACTGGCTCCTTCCACAGTTTTCTTCTTATGTATCTGACCCACTGCACCAGCTAAGTAAAAACATTTGCTCTGAAGTTCTTTGTTACATTTTTAAACTGTATCTGACTTTATTACCTGAATTGTTAACAGTATCTATGGTTTGGAGACCAGCTAATAAGTAGTAGTAAATCCAGGTATCATTTTAATGATGAAGGGTGGGTGGTAGTGGCAAGAATGGCAGTGGATATTAGAGACACTAGCATCCCACGGCCTGCTGGGCACCCAGAATCCTCCTGGCTCTGCCTTCTTAGCACTGGTGTTATCAGTGCAAGCCACTGTGCCTGGCTTCTTCTCCTGGGTTCCAGAGATTGAACTCTGGTCTTCACGTCTGTGTGGTGAGCACTTTACAGGCTGAGCCAACTCCCCTGCCTCGGTAGGTTTTTTATTTTTCCTTTCTCTCTCAGTGCTGGGAATTGAGTTTAGGGCTCCACACAGGCAAGTGCTCTACCACTGAGCTGTGCTCCCTGCCCTGTTTTAACTCATGCACTGACAGCAACACAGATAAACCGTAGAATAGTTCATACACTGTGTAAAGGTTGAATACTGCTACTTCTTGTAACATCCTCAGTAATCCTAAATTCAGTAATAAAACATTCAGATATGAAAATCAAAGAAATTAGTAGGAACACTGGTCATCCAAGTCACTGATGAGAACTCAAGAAGCAAGAAAAACCAAAGGTAAATAGGTAATATATTATGAAAAATGTCCCGGAGCCAGAAGCACTTGATATCTTCCCAGACTTATGTGCAATTAAGAGCTGACTGTGCTTAGAGGTTTAAAGCAAAGAGGAAGCCTGTCGGCAAGAATGTCCCTTCCCTCTTCTCTCCTGCAGGCTTTCCCTCCAAATGTCCTCACTGCGCTGTTCTACTGCGGCTCTGTGACCATCTTCTTTGCAGTCATCAAGCTTATCAGCTACCGCCTGCACCTCATGTTCGACAAGGGAGAAGTAATCCAGCACCGATCCCCAAGAAAGAGAAGCAAGTGGAGGCCAGAGGGAGAGGCCAGCAGCCAGCACATGGCCAGGCACAAAAACCCAAGGTATCCTTATCAAGAATAGCACGTACTTCCAAAGGGAAAGATCTGCTTTTAGTTACAATGTTGCTGCTGCGGTGGGGTTGTATCTCAGCCTGCAGAACACTTGCCTAGCAAGCAAAAAGACCTGGGTTCAAGGCTGGCCACCATGGAAATCTGGTAGAGTGATTTGTGCATGGTGGAGGGGGGAGGATCAGGAGTTCAAGGTCATCTATAGGTACGTAGTGAGTTCCAGGTCAACGTGTGCTACTCAACACTTAGGCTCAAAATATAAATAAATAAATAAGTAAATAAATAAATAAATAATAAATAAATAAAATAGAAGTTGCCTTCTACTTATGAGTTATATACAAGGGTAAAGATTCCAGGCAGACATGGGTCTGTATACTTTGCTTATATTTAAAACTAAAATTAATAGAATTGATTTTTTTTTACAATCTGGATGTTTTATCTGGTCATCAATCTAGCTTTACACTAGGATCTGAAACTCATTTAGCTTAGGCTAAACAATGCAAAATAGTCTATTTAAGTATTTTATCTTGTTTTTAGATTCACAGAGTACATCAAAGAATCTTGAGGAATAGTGTGTGTTGAGACAGAGGTCACACAGAGTGAGGTCCAGGATCAGAGCTAGAGGGAAACGTACGGGCACAAAGCTTGTTTCACTTTTTATAGTTTGTCTTTGAAGGCGTGTCTCCCAGGCAGTAGAGGATACATGAGGAGGTGGGCTTGATTCCCAGAATTCATGTAAAGAGCCAGGCACAGTGTTAGATGATAGAACCTTGTAATCCTATTATTGGGGATTCTGGAGGCAGACAGATCCCTGCAGCTTGTTGGCCTCTGGCCTAGACAAATCAGCAAGTTCCAGACCAATGAGAAACATTGTTTCAACAAACAAAGTAGATGGCAGCTGAGCTATACCTGAGGTTGAGCTCTCTCTGGGTTCCACAGGTACATTCCGACATGTACACAAAAACCCAGACATAAACATATATTCACACATGCTCACGCTTGTGTGCATGCATGCATGCATGCATGCATGTGTACAGGCACACGAGCACACACACACAGAAGTGGGGAGGGAGAAAGGGAGGAAGGATGGATTAGAGTGTGTCTTCTAATTTTAAAGGAAAGTTTATGTGCTGTTAAAAATAAGATTTGCATATAAAGAATAGAGCCCAGGGGAATAGTTGGGGAGACACATAGAAGAGCCTGGTTCTCTGGTAACATCTGCTCTTTCTCACCCTGGGTCAGCAATAACAGACAGATTCACAGCACCAAGAAGGAAGAGCCTCGAGGGAGCCTGACCACACCACCCCTCTGCTTCAGCTCCCGAGGGCAGAGTGTCCACTCCCAGCGTTCCTCGGGGCCATTGGTTGGTGATCTCTTCCTGTTGTTTTGGCGTTCACTCCCTAGTGTGGAGCATCCATGGGGAGCAGGGGTGGTTGCACTGGCTCTTTGTGTTTCTCATGCTGTGGACTGCGGAAATGGCCCCTGGGTACACTTAGACATCAGACTTCACCTACTGTGTGTTTCCAGAACACCAGCAGCCTCTCATGCTATCTTCCCTGTCAGAGAACCACGGTGCAAACCTCTACCCTCCTTTTCTCTTCTCCAGTCAGCCATGAAGTCATCAGATTGTTAGTGCTTCCCTGTGGGAGGGAATTTTAATCTAGCAAGGGATTACATTCAAAGATAGGATCTGGCTGGAATACACAGCTTTGATCCCTCTGGCTGGAATGCAGACACACCTTTAATCCCAAACAATGACATCTAACTGAGGGGCAGACAAAGTGACAAATCAGAGAAAGATTTGACAGAATGAGTCAGAGATAGGACATGCCCATCTCTCAGGAGAATACAGAAAAGGGAGGCGGTTTGGAAGCCACAGGTGAGGGAGAGAAGGTTGAATCAGTTCAGCTCAGAGCAGTTCTGTTCAGTTCGGAGCAGCTCAGTTTGTAGAGTTCAAAGGCTGTTTCTCCAGGCAGAGCAACTGAGATAGAAGCAGAGAGAAACCAGTTTGAATCAGTCAGCTTGAAGAGGAGCCAGTACAGTTGAGTGGAGCCAGTGAACTAGAGCTCAGGAAGAGCTAAAAGGAATGAGTTTATTCAGCAGTGAGTCTCAGGGGCTGAAACAGTCTAGGCCTGGGTTTGCAGACAGAGGCTGGAAGCTGAAGACTTGAAGATTTAGGCTTGCAGAAGATTAAATTGTACGGAGTTAGACAAAAACACTCTGGGCTCAGCCCAAGCCATGTATTCATAAAGCTTGGGTATGGCTCTCATCACTTCTTCTGAGCAAGTAAAAGCAACAATTACATTTACACTTCCCACTTGTAAGGACTGCCATCTTTCTCTCCACTGCTCTCTGCACTAAATCTTGCTTTTTGGAATCCCAATATATCACCTCTCACATAGGATAGCTTTACAGGTCTCAATCCACGATAGATATGCCTTATTCCTTTGGGTTTTTGTTTCTTCATTAGCATCCTCCTCCTTTCTGTTACCATGCAACCATCTTGGGAGGACGTCTGCCCTTAGACATGTTTCAGAATCCATCTTCTTCCCCCATGTTATAAACACTTAAGCACAGAGTCTGAGGTGTCCCTTCCCTATGAACCAGTTGGCCAGACTGAGCTGCCGCTGGAGGGTGATGGCCGGCTGTGGGGACTGTGCAGAACGTGCAGTGAGCTGAATCCTATCTTGATGTTTGCTTTCTGGTTCCGCAGGAGTTGCCGGCACAGGAGACAGTAGAAGACCTCAAAGGTAGAGTGTTTCCATTGTTCGATATGTAATCACAGCTGCATCCTCAGGGAAATAAAATCCTTTAAAAAGATTTATTTTTAGTCATGTGTATATGTGTGTATTTCTGTATGCACACAAGCTCCCACAGGTAAGTGCAGGTGTCCACAGAGGGCAGAAGAGGGTGCCAGGCTACCCTGAGCTGGGGTTACAGGCAGATTCGAATTACCTGATGTGGGTGCTAGAACTGAACTAGGCTCCTCTACAAGAGCAGAGAGCACTCTTAACTCTGAGCTAACCCGTCAGCTCTGAGGTGCAGGTGTTAGGCTCAAAGCTATGAGTCTTTCTTGGAGGGTTCTGTTCTCCATGGACATGTGACCATGCTGAAGCCTTTTTGATTGTCACGGTGAGGACAGAGTGCAGCCACATGGAGCAGGCAGAAGCCAGGATGATACTTAAGCATTCTGTGGTGCCCACAGTAGCCCCTCAGAGCAAGGAAGGAGCTTGTCTGACTTGTCCACTGGATCACAGTTGTTTCCCTTGCTTTGGAGGGACCAAGTAACTTGCCCAAGAGGAGAGGGTGGTGGAGAGCAGAGCCCCGCCCTTCCCAACCACAAGGCCTGAACCTGTGATTTAAACCACACTGCTCTGCCTCCTGAGGCCTCAGCACAGCAAAGGAGAAAAGTGTGAGTCACAGTTGTAAATATGGATGTCTCAGGAGCCACAGTAGACACAGTAGAAGGACATTTCTATCAACTAGCACCCAGGGGCTAGGATGGCGCAGAAGTCAAAGTTTTTACCTCATAAGCATGAGGACCCAAGTCAAATCCCCAGAACCTGCATGAAAAGCTGGGCATTATGTACATACTTACAATCCCAGCACTGAGGAGACACACAGGAAATCCCTGAGGCTCACCGGGCCAGTGCCTAGCCCAGTGGGTGAGTTTTAGGCCAATGTGAGAGACACTGTCTCAAAGAACAAGGTGGATGGCATCTGAATGGCAGCTGAGGTCAACCTTGGTCCTCCACATACAGGCACAAGTGCATACGTGTTCACATGAATGTGCGTGCAATCATGCATGCCAGTGTATGCACTAATGCACACATATATACACACTCACACATGCACATACATATTCATGCATGCACACACATACACACACTCATGGGTGCACACATACACACAGACATACATGGACACTCACACATGCACACACATGCGCACACATGCATGCACACACATACACACACTCATGGGTATACACACATACACACTCATGGGTGCACATACACACAGACACAATCATGTATGCACACACATACACACACTCATGGGTGCACACACACACTTATATACACACATACACACTCACAAATACACATACACACTCATGGATGTACACACATACACACACTCATTCTTGCACACACATAAACACACATATACACACATGCTCATGCATGTGCACACACACATACACTTATGTATACACACATACACACACACACAGAGAAACATCTTGGTGCCTTTGTTGCTGGTTTTGGTTTTGGTTTTAAATGTTTTACCCTGAGGTATTAAACATCACCACAGATGAGTCTCACATCACCTTGTCATCCATCTCAGGTGTCGTTCTGTCAGAGGATCAACCTGAGGCACTGGTGTCATCTACCTCACCTGGCATGAAGTCAGAAAGTCTACCTGCCTCTCAGGGGCGTACAGCAGAACCCACTCCGAGGCCAGCATGCCCGGGGAAGCCAGTTACCACAGAAATCTTCACAGCAAGAAAAGGGAAAGAGTCAGGTGGCACTGGCCAGCGCCCAGCCCGCCACAGGTCTGAGAGTGGCCTGGTGAACACTGGAGCCTTGAAGAAGTTGCCACATCTGTCATTGTCCCAGTATGACTTACTAGAAACTGACATCTCCTTCCAGCCGTGGGGCAGCGAGCACTCAGTTCTGATTCCACAGCCTAAGTGTACCCAGGGCCCCACCAGGGCACTGCCACAGAGCAGATCACCTCAGGACAGCCTGAGCAGCAGCTGTTGTCAGTGTAACACAGTCCTAGCCAAACCCACAGAGGAGGAGCTGACCCGGACATCCGGTCAGGTGGAACTGCCCTTGAACCAGGAAGTGGTTGACTCAGATGGCGAGGTCGCAGTGACCCTCGTTGACACCTCCCAGCCCGGAGAGCCACTGAGTCTGCATGAACCCGTTAAGATAGTAATCACCATGAGCAGCACCCCAAACTCCGTCAGTGACCCGGAGAGCTCCCTGCACCTGAGGGTAACCAGCTCCGACAGAACCAGTGTCAGGCCCAATGCAGAGCCTGCTGGCCCAGAAGGGGCCAGTCCTGCAGACCCTGAGCAGGTCAGAATCCCTTTGATCACCCTCGAGTTAACAGAGGATGGAGGAGGAAGAGGCGTCTCTTGTTCTGAAGGGAATGGAGGAGAAAGGACCCTAGAGAGAATGGAAGTGATGTCACCTGATCGTTGTTCTGGCTCTGGGCTTGGGGAGTGTAGCACCAAGGACGGAAGTCCCACCTCAGGTCCCACACTTGCGACACTCACATCCAGGGTGGATCCTGAGTCTGAGGGGAACAGGGAGGGCCGGGCAAACCTTGACCCGGCCTCTTGTAAGAGCAGCCATGAGAAAAGGCATACCCGTGTGCTTAGCGTGGACAGCGGGACCGATGTCTTCCTGAGTAAGAGCGCCAAGGAGGTGGTCAGTGATGGCGAGAAACCCATCCCAACCTCCAAATCAGACCTGGAGGCCAAGGAAGGACAGATTCCAAATGAGTCCAACTTCCTGGAGTTCGTTTCCCTATTGGAATCCATCAGTACAGCTAAGGTGATGCCGCCTGACTCTGCAGCAGAGCAGAAAGGAGTAAATCAGGGTCCTGAAGGTGAGACTCCGCCTGTGTCTCTCTGATGACATCACAGCAGGGGTGTCAGTCTGCCCTTTGCCTGTGTTATCTGACCTTGGTGTCAGCTCTCAGGGGACCTTTTGTTGCTCGTGTGTGTGTGTGTGTGTGTGTGTGTGTGTGTGTGTGTGTGAATGTGTGTATATATGTGTATGTGTGGATGTAGATGTATGTCTGTGTGTGTGTATGTGTGTACATGTATGTGTGAATGTGTGTAGATGTATGTATATGTGTGTATGTATGCATGTGTGTATATGTGTATATGTATGCATGTGTGTATATGTATGTATGTGTGTATATGTGTGTATGTATGTATATGTATGTGTGTATGTGTATATATGTGTGTATATGTGTATGTATGTGTGTGGGTATATATGTGTGTATGTGTGTATATGTATGTATGAATGTGTGCATGTGGGTGTGTGTATGTGTATATGTGTGTATGTGTATATATATGTATGAATATGTGTATATGTGTGTATGTATGTGTGTATGTGTATATATGTCTGTATGTGTGTGTATGTGTGTGTGTGTATGTGTATATGTGTGTATGTGTATATATATGTATGAATATGTGTATATGTGTGTATGTATGTGTGTATGTGTATATATGTCTGTATGTGTGTGTATGTGTGTGTATATGTGTATATGTGTGTATATGTATGTGTGAATGTGTATATATGTGTATGTGTGTATATATGTATGTATGTGTGTATGTGTATATGTGGGTATATGTGTATATGTGTATATATATGTGTTTGTATGCATGCATACTTACATGCACAATTGTATACACATTTATGTATGTGGGTGCACATGTAAGTGTATGTGTATCCAGCATGTGTACAGAGATCAGAGGACAGACCTCAGATGCGTTATATCCTCTGTTTTAGACAGGTTCTCTCATTGTCCTGGACCTCAGTACAGAGGCCAGGCTGGCTGGCTTGTGAGTCTCCAGGGATCTGTGAGTCTTCTCTTCCCATCTTGTAGCTTTGGGACTGTAGGCACCTGCCACTGCACACAGCTTTTTTTGTAGGTTCTGAAACTGTGAACTCAGTTCCACATGCTTGTGAGGAAAGTGTGTCCCCCAGCATGCAGCTACCATACTTATTAAACAAGCTCACTCTGAATCGTGTTGAACATCCCTCATCCATGCCTGCTGTTTTAGTTAGTTTCCATTGCTGTGAACAGACACCATGACCAAGGCAACTCTTATAAAGGACACTATTTAATTGGGCCTGACTTACTGGATCTGAGGTTCAGTCCATTATCACGATGGTGGGAACATGGCAGGCATGAAGCTGGAGGAGCTGGTAGTTCTACATCTTGTTCTGAAGGCAAACAGGAGAACACTGTCTTCTGGAAAGGTAGGAGAAGGTTCTCAAAGCCTAAACCAACTTCTTCCAACAAGGCCACACCCCCCTCCACATTTCCTAATAGTGCCACTCCCTGGGCCAAGCATATTCAAACCACCACACTTGGGAACTGACATGTTTCAGATTTGTGTTGTTTTTAAGATTTAATCTATTCACTTACACACAAGGAGATGTTTTTAGGGTAAGAACTAAGCCTATGATACTTATGTGTACGTTCATGATGGTTTATGTTCTGGCTCTACCCCATATGCAGCCATGGATGGCCGTATGCTCCTGTATTCTAACTGTGCCTTGTCACGTGAGGGGTAATTTTCCTCTTGCAATAGATGTTGCTGTGCAGAAATTTCTGGATCTTGCAGCATTTCCAGATTGTGGTTTTTTAACTGGGGAGACCTCACCTGCTTCTGCTCACTCTACAGGAAACTGAAGGCTTTACGATGCATTTCTAGCTTCTCTAGGAGCCAAAAGTGTTTATTTTCAGGGAAAGAAGCAACTGTTTTCCTAGAGTTCCAATTCCTACAGTCCCAACAACTCTAAAACAGCTGTCTCTCCCCTTCCAGTGTGGATGAGATGCCTTCCAGGGACATTCAGCACAAAGCACAGTTCTCTTAAGGAACCTACAAGGGTTGTTGGTAATGATTCAGTTGGTACAATGTTTGCGTGTGAGCATGAGGGCCTGAGTCTGATTCCCTAGAACCCATGGAGAAAAGAAATCCAGACATGGCAGTGAGTTCCTGTAATCTCAATATTGGGGAGATAGAGAGAGGACCCACCAGGCAACCAGCCTAGCTGAACTGGCAGGTTTGCTCTAGATTCAGTGAAAGACTCTGTCTCAAAACAAAGGTAAGGCTAACCCAGGAAGATAGCTATATTCACCCCTAGCTCTGTGTGCACATGTGCATACAGGTGTATGTAGCTGAGAGCTCACATTTCTACCCACAAGTCTGAGGTGGGAGTGGGGGAGAAGAGAAAGAGAGACAGAGAGACAGACTAAGAATGGCATGGGCTTTTAAAACCTCAAACCCCAAGTGATATACTACTTCTTACATAGCCACACCTTCTAATCCTTCCCAAAAAGTTCTACCAACTGGCAACCAAGCATTCAAATATATAAGCTTATGGGGGATATTTTCATCCAAATCATACTTCCCAAACTGCCACTAACTGGAGACCAAATGTTCAGACGTATGAGCTTACAAGAGACATTTTCCATTCAAGCCACAGCAAGGGTGTTCTGTGAGTGGAGCAGGCTTGACTGTTGAGATTGTGTGATCCCAAAGTAGGAAGTGTCTGTGGCCAAAGGACATGGGCCAGAGACTCAGCTCCATGCTGTCACCTGCACAGCCTGAGGTGACCTTTTCAGAGACCATTACTCAAGTGAAGTTGGGATTCTTGACTGCACCATAGACGGAGACTTCAGGATGAGCTAGCATAAAGCAGGGCTGGAATTTGTCAGAGAAAAAGTTTAAAACAGATGCTTATGTGGTGGTTAATAGAGAAGCATTTAGGGGGAAAAAGTGCACATCCAAGAGAGTGTGCGGGCATCTCAGGAGAGTCACCCTCGAAATTCTCTACAGAATTGCATGTAGTGGCTGTGGTGGTTCCTCCGGTCACATTGCAAGGGGTTGCTGAGGAATGTAGATAAGATGCTGAGGCCATTCCCTAGAGTTCACAGCATGGAACCACAGTTGCTGAGGTAAACCCTAGGCCACAGGGGAAGGTAAGCTGTTTTGATGACTAATATCAGCTTGACACACCTAGGAAGAGAGAGAGCCTCATTTGCAGAATTGCTTTCATGGGATTAGCCTGTGGACATGTCTGTGGGGCCTTTTCTTGATTACTGATTGATGAAGGAGGGCCCACCCCACTGTGGGTGTGCTATTCCTAAGTAGGTAAGTCTGGGGTGTATAAGACACCAGCAAGACAGGGGAAGTCAGCCAGTAAGCAGTATTCTTCTGTGGTCCCTGCTTTGGCTTGCCCTCAATGATCAGCTGTAATCTGTATGCTAAGATCAACCATTTCCTTTCCAAATTGCTTTTTGTTTAGAGTGTTCTGTGACATCAACAGAGAAGCAAATCAGAACAGATGTCTTCACTGTAAACAAAAGTTCACACTCTTGTTTGTGAGAGTCCTGGAAAACTCAGGGTCACATCTGGACAGGGAGTAAGGCCATATATAGACCTTAATCAAGAAGTCATTGCTATTTAATGTTCTTACTCAAACATCTCTATAGAAAAGGAATATTGTCTGTCGTCAACTTTGACGGCAAACGTTAACGATACTGGCATGCAGTCTGTGAGCAGGAGCAAGGCTTCAAACAGCCTCCAGCTGTCTTTTCTCCCTTCTCTGTGATTCCACTCTTCCTGTTCTGCCTCAGCAGTGGGACCAGACTGTATCTCCTTCAGAGGAGAAAGGGCAAAGCAAGCCTTGTGCCTGGAGGCTGTTAGCAGCAGAGAGGCTTCAGTGGCCTCCAGCCACTTGAGATTTACCCCAGCTGTGTACTATTCTGTTTCTGAAGAATAACTAGTTATTGTAATCTGAATGTTCAGTTCCAGAAGGGACACATGGGGCAATGTGACCGTGAGATGACATTGGAAGTCTGGGGTATCTCTTCTAGTCATAGTCCCGATAGACTGGAGGATGCAGCTTGACCTTGGATCTGAGTGGATGAGGATGGGGCTTCTACTTCCCCCAGGATGCTCTCCATCAGCTGAGCTATGGGAGGAAAGACAGCAAATGGTCCTTAGCCTTCACATCCCCCTTCACCTCAAGGCTGTGGCAAATCATACACCACCCAAAGCCTAGAGCCGAGTGTGGTGCTTATTGTCCTGGGTTTTGGGAGTCTCGGGCAGGAGGAGTGAGGCCAGTCTGGGATGCATATTGAGACTCTGACTAATTCCAAGCCAAAGCAACAATAATAACTACAAAAAGTCTGTCCAGTTTCATGTTTGTCCTTTTTGTGTGTAAATAAAGATACCCATAACCACCAGCTCAGAACAAGCAAAGGTTTCCTCAGGGCAGCACTTAAAGCCAGGAAGGTCATACATAGTTCTTTGGTGAAGATGGGTGAGGTGGGCTTCTGGTCTGCCCTGGATGGAAGCTGATGGCTGAAGCAGATGGACATAGGCTATCTTGTGTGGCTGATGAAGTTGAGAGTTTGGCTTTCTTTGCTTGGAATTATGAGAACAGTGACAGAGATACAGTAAGCTCTGTTACTGAGAGGTAAAATGGAAACTTCTGGTGCCTCTGGAAAGTCAGTCATGTCAAATGATGTTTTGCTGGGGCACACAGATGAAAGGATATTTTGCTTAAGGAGACAAGGTAAAGGGATGTTTTGCTACAGCTGATACGTGAAAGGACAAGTGATTTTTAGAAAGATTATAAACATGACCCCACAGATGGGGAGCTGGAGCATTGGTTTGCCTTGCTCCGCCTCGATAGTCTTCGCTGACGACACACATGTATTGGTTCGCCTTATACTGTGCTGCTGAGCTTCACTTGTGATGACGTCATAGAGACAAACTCAGCAAAGAACTTCTCATGAGGTTCCTGCAGCTTCATGCTGCTTCTGAGGAGGTCTGGGGCCGGTTGGCGAGCCTCGAAGTTTCTTCTGGATTGAACTGCCCCTGCTGATTCCTGTGCGGTGTCTGCTGAGTGGACTGGACTGTAGCTGCTGATTCCTGTTTGGTGTTTGCTAGTGGACTTGATTGAGAAAAACAAAGATTAGAATCTTCCCAAAGAACTATTTCTAAACAGATCCACTTCCCTGAATCCTAATAACCTTTTTTTTCCCCACTACTTCTTGTGGGTTCTGGACTAGAGGGGAGGTTGAACCCTTATTACAGAAGGTTGTGAAAAATATATGTCTACAGAGAGGTCTTGCCTATGTGCAGCTAAATGTCACAGAACTCAGTATGGCTTCCTGAACTGTTGGCTAGTTGTGGCCTGACTTCTAACAGGCTAATTCTCCCATGCTAAGCCTGATCCTGGGCTGAGGCTGAAAGTTGCCCGCTTCTGTGGCTATTGACTAGAGATCTCTGTATATTAACTGCTCATCATTCTTTTGCATGCACAGTCTCTGAGCTTCTAGCAAATTCTATAAAACCATACCCTTAATGAGCTACACAAAGATACTAGTTGAACAGTTATTTATGACATAGGTGTGTGGTTTTCCTCAAGAACACATGAACAGCTAGCTGTCTGTATGCTTCAGACAGGCCATCAAGGACAGACCGAAACAACCTGTTACCCCAGCCTAGTTCAGTGATTCAGTGAGCCTATTGCTGTTACTAATGGAAGTATGGGTGATTGAAAGGCAGCTGTATCATCATAAAGCCCTCCCACCTTGAGTGACATCTCACCAAAGCTTCATCTCTGGGTTTCTTGCACAACTTTCAGGCAGCATGGCAGATCAGAGAGTCTCCTCCACAGACTGCCAATTGAAAGAAATATCTCCAGACCCTAAGTTTTCTTGAAACCTTAGGGAGGAGGCCTGTGATGCTTCTAGGTGTCCTCCAGGTGTGAGCTACCATCCCAGAGAAAGTGGTTCCATTCTGAAGAAATAACCACACCACAGAAAAGTGAAACACTTTAAGTTTGCAAGGATCTTGTTAATATGCCACATTGTATCTACAGATGTAACTATTTTTGGATGATTTGGGAGATTATCTAGTGGCATTTGACAGCTTTAATCTTTAAAGTAAATGTATAGTTATAGATTATGGTGATTTGAACGAAAATGGCCCCATAGGTCCATAAAAAGTCACACTATTAGGAAATGTGGTCTCGTTGGAGTGGGTGTGGCCTTGCTGGAGTGGGTGTGGTCTTGTCGGAGTGGGTGTGGCCTTGCTGGAGTGGGTGTAGTCTTGCCGGAGTGGGTGTAGTCTTGTTGGAGAATTCTGTCGGGGATGGGCTTTGGGGTTTAAGAACCCCAAGATAGGCCTAGTGGCATTCTGTTCCTGGGGCATGCTGATCGGAATGTAAAACTGTCTGCTACCTCTCCAGCACTCCGTCTGCCTGCATGCACCGTGCTTCTCACCATGATGACAAGGACTAAACTTCTGAATTGTAAGCCAGCCCCGACTAAATGTTTTCCTTCATAAGAATCTCCGTGGTCATGGCATCTCTTCACAGGAATAGTAACCCTAATTAAGACAGGGTATCTTTAGTATTGGCTCATTTTATGAAAAATATTTCCCGTCTAGGAAAATAAAAACTCCAATGTGCTTTGGTATAAGAACAAATGCCATGACTGAGAGGGCCTGGGAAGGTGTCCATATACTGGCCTGAGGAATGTCTTAAGATGTTGGAGATGAGTAGATGTTCCCAGAACTGGCAGTTCGGTGTGGGAGCTGCCTTCCATTCCACTCAGTCTTCTGAAACAAGCCTGACATGGCTATTTGTTCTGGTGTCACACTTTCCTTGACAACTGTGAGTATTACCAGCCTGACAGACTGTCAAATGAAATCTGAACTCTTTCATGTGCCAGAGACACTTGCCACTGACACAGTGGGAATGCTTAGTGTCAGGGCCACCTCAGAAGCTGGCAGTCTCCTCCAGTGACTGGGAAAAATCCAAGGAGTGACTGTGGTGGCAGTGAGGGTGATGTCCTCAGACACTGCAGTCATTGTAGTCCAGTCCAATGGCATGTCGTGTGTGTGTGTGTGTGTGTATGTATGTGTATGTGCCCATGTGTGTGTGTATGTATGTGTATGTGCCCATGTGTGTGTGTGTGTATATGTGTATGTGCCCATGTGTGTGTGTATGTATGTGTGTGTATATGTGTATGTGCCCATGTGTGTGTGTATGTATGTGTGTGTGTGTATATGTGTATGTGCCCGTGTGTGTATGTATGTACCCATGTGTGTGTGTATGTGTGTGTATGTGCCCATGTGTATGTGTGTGCATATGTGTGTGTGCATGTGTGTGTGCCTGTGTGCAAGTGTGTATGCATGTGCATGTGTTTATATGCATGTGTGTATGTGTGTACATGTGTGTGTGCCTGTGTATGCCTGTATGTGGGTGTGCATGTGCATGTATGCATATGCATGTGTGTGTGCCTGTGTATGTGACCGTGTGTGTATGTGTGCATATGCATGTGTGTGTGTGAATATGTGTGTATTGCATGGGTGCATATGCATGTGTGTATATGTGTGGATGTGTGTATTTATGTGTGTGTGTGTGTGTGTGTGTGTGTGTGTGTAGGCAGGAGGTGTCTTTCTCTATTGCTTTCCACCTTATTTTTCAAGACAGAGTCGCTCATTGAACCTGGAGTTCACAACTCAGCCAGACCAGAAAACTTCAGGGGCCTGCCTGTCTCTACTTCCCAGCACCACTGTCACGGATGTGTGCCACCATGCTTGGCTTTTTTTTTTCCCTTGGTGGGTTCTGGGGTCAAACTGAGCTCCCCACGCTTGCACAGCAGTACCATATCCACCGTTATCTCCCTTTCCCCTCAACAGTGTGACTTGAAAGGGCTTGTAGGTTCAGACCTTTTGTTCCTGTTTTCAAATCCAGGCTGAGACCCTACAGGGCTGGCAGTTTTCACAGAAGATAATGACACTTAAAAAAAAAGATTTATCTTATATATGTGAGTACACTGTCACCGTCTTCAGACTCATCAGAAAAGGGCATCGGATCCCATTACAGATGGTTGTGAGCCACCATGTGGTTGTAGGGAATTGAACGCAGGACCTCTGGAAGATCAGTCAGTGCTCTTAACTACTAAGCCACCTCTCCAGCCCTGGTAGTGATCTTTTTGATCTTTTGATCTCTGTGTCCACATACAAGCCAGGAGAGCTCTTCATATTGCATAGTGGCAGAAGCCAAGACCCTTAGTCTAAGCCACTGTCTAAAGACAATTGTTTTAAACAAGCCCTTCCCTCCCATCTGTCCCGCTGATTCCTGAACATTCTTTCACCCTGAGGTAGTCCCTGCAAAGGGTGAGTGCAGGTGGTGCTGTTGCTCTGAGGCAGTGATCAGCAAGTGTCTGCCTTCCCAGGCCGAGCATTCTGCCTCTAGCTAGACGGACATGGAGAGAGTGAGTGAACTGAACAGTGCTGGCGAGATTTTGACGAGGTCCGTGGATCAGGAACATGGTCTACAGTTGTCTTCCCTTTTTCAGTCTGAACATTTGTGCATTTTAGGAGCCTTTCGTGTGAGTCAGGTCAACAGAGCCTCTGAATCCCTTGGCAGAGTAGATGCCTGAGTAACTTGTCTCAAACATACGTACGTGTCTGTGTTTCAAATATATTTATAGACTTTCATACTTAGTAAAAGAAACATCTATCTAGAGACCTGCCTTTCCTCCCTTCCTCTCTTCCTTCCCTCCCCCTTTTTCTCTTTGTCCTTGACACAGAATCTCACTATGCAGACCAGGCTAGACTCAAGCTCCTGGGGCTTCTCCTGCCTCTGTCTCCTGTGTGCACTACCTCACTCAGATCATTTGGACTTTCGTTGTTTGCTTTATTTGGAGGCAGAATCTCACTATGTAGACCCTGCTGGGCTGGAACTAACTCACAGCTGCCCTCCTGTCTCAGCCTGCCAAGTGCTGGGATAATTGGCCTAGCCTCCAGGCCTGAATCTTCATTCACTTCAGGGCTGTTAGTTTAGTCCCTGAGCACTTGGAAGGATTGGATGGATTGTCCTCATTATTAACATGGAAGGTTGTATCTTCTAGGTCATGCCTCCCCAGGGACCAAGGAGGAAACTGTGGAGAGTGAAAAACCTAACGGACATGATCCCAAGCCAGGAAAACCAGACTTGCCAAGCCAAGACCCTGCTAATGCCAGCCCGGTGTTCACACAGCCTGCCAAGACCACAGCACTGTAAGGGGGACTTGGTCACTCAGGGCTGAGCATAGTAAGGCAGTTCTTTCTATGGACAAAGCTTCTTGTCATGCTTTGGGGGAGGGTAGAGGAGAAGTCCTGCTGGGGTGTGTGTGTGTAGACCAGATGTTGAACACTGAACTTAGAACTTACTGGTTTAGCTACACAGGCTGACCGCAGCCCAGGGATTCCCCTGTCTCCTACCCAGCCATGGAATGTCCCTCAGTGCTTGGCTTTGGGTCACATGGGTCCTAGGGATTTGGACTCAGGTTTTCACACTTCCATGGTGAACACTTTACCACTGAGCCATCTCCCCAGCCCCTCACCATCTGTCTTAGTTTGGGTCACTACTGCTGTGATAAACACCATGACCAACCAAAAATCAACTTGAGGAGGAAAGGGTTCATTTCATTCCTTTTTCCATAATAATAGTTCATCATCACAGGGAGTTGGGGCAGGATCCTAGAGGCTGGAGCTGATGCAGAAGCCACAGCAGGGTCCAGCTTACTGGCTTGTTCCCCATGGCTTGCTCTAGCTCAGCCTGCTTTCTTAGAGAACCCGGGACCACCAGCCCTTCCCCATCAATCACTAATTAAGAAAATGCCCCCACAGGCTCGCCTACAGCCAGATCTCTTGGAAGCCTCTCCTCAGTTGAGGTTTCCTCTCTGACGACGACTCTAGCTTGTGTCGAGTTGACGTAAAACTACCCAGCACACATCCTTAAAGCGTTCATGTGTGTTAAGTTTCCAGGGCAGTCGGCAGAGGCACATTATCTACCGAGTGACTTCCCAACAAGACAGCTCGGTGCTGCAGGTCATCAGTGGGCCAGAAACGTCTGTGCAGGAGGAGATGTCCCTGGATGCTATGCATGTTTTCATCGACGAGCACGGTGAGTCTTAACTCCTAGAGAGCAAGAAGCAGGACGGCCATGGTGTCTCAGGGCTCTGCTTGGTCCATAGTCAAGTGTTAGATATTGTACCAGGCAGACAGTCCTGGGATTGCCTTGTCATGCTTGAGAGGTGTCTCTCCTTCCTGCCTGGCATGTGCTGTGCTCACTGTGTCGACAGTGAGTGTGTTACTCACCCTTTATGTCTTACCTCCAAGGAGAATTGTTTGAGCAAATTTTAGATTTAACCAGGTGCATATGACTTTTGTTCTTTTAAAACTTTATTCTTCATTTATTTTCCTGACATAAGGTTTTGTTTTGTGTAGTTTAGGCAAGCTTCCAACTGATTATATAGCTCAGAATGACTCTGAACTTCTGATGCCCCAACTCTCCTGAGTGCTGAGATGAAGGGTGTATGTGAACACACTTGGCTTATGTGGTCCTGAGGAAGGAAACCAGGGCTCTGTGTGTACTAGGCAAGCTCTCCACCCAGTGAGCCACATCTCTGGACATCTTTTTTTTCTTTCTAAACACCCATTCCTTTACTTCCGTCTCCACTGTTACAGTTGTTATTTCTTGTCTTGTAATAATCTACTAATGATATTTTCCCTCCCAAGGGGAGACTTCCGCAGGGCACAGACCCAGTGCCCAGGAAACATTTATTAGATATTTGTTAGACATCTGAACCTCATAGCTTTGCCTGGTTCCTTCATATAAAAAATGATTTATAGTAGTTACCTGAGGAATCACCAACCAAATGATAGAGTCATTGGACTCCGGTTGTTCTGGGATGGGTCTTGACTAACCTCCTTTTGAATCTTTTAAAGTTATTTTTCAGTCAGTATTCAAAGTGTTCAGGTTTCCTTATGGGTTTTGACAGTAATTTAGTTCTGGTCAGCTCTTCGCCATCTCCCTGCCCCCATCCTGTGTGAACCCTTCCATCTAACAGTATTCTCCTTCCATTTTGAAATCCTCTGTGCTCTATTAACCTCCCCGACTCCCCTGACGCCTCTTCCTCTCCTGCCCTTTCCAGTTTCTGGGTCTTTATATACACTCATGCCAACATAAACAAATATGTACAAATTGGAAATGAGAAGCTAGGACCCACCTTTGGGAAAGCCTGTGCTGTTTGTCTGTCTCTGTGGCTCTGCTCCCTTGTCAGTTACTTAGTACGCAGGAGGATTCTGACTCCTGTGACCTTTTCTATCTCATTATCATGTGTGTCTGCAGAGCTAAGAACAGCCTTTCTGTTAGCAGAAGGTCAGAGGCTGGGGATATAGTTCAGTGTTAGAGCATGTACCGACCATGTGTAACACACACACACACTCCAGAAAACAAAATGAATCCTGGAGGTTGAGACCAGGCCTTGGCTTTGGTTTGCTGAGAGATACTTGGTGGGTGTCTCCATCGGGGAGTTAATTGCATTTCCTGGGCCCCAGGGGATGGTGTCCCTTGGGACTAGGAAATTGCATTAGAACAGGAGCTGATTTTCATACCTCAGTACCCCAGACCCTCCAAGGGAACTAATTTAACCTTGCAAATAAAGTCCACCCTTCTTTTTCCTCCTTACCAGCCTGACTTCCAGTCAAGACCACACTTGCTCATCTTCTCTGAGGCGACCTGGACTCTGGCCTCCATCTGAACTACATGACTAATGAGTCTCTTTTTTACGAGGCTAGATTCCCAGAACCACTTAACTGAATCTGTAATCCCAGTGTTTAAGGGCCATGACAGGAGGATTAGGAGTTCAAGGCCAGCCTGGGCTGAGAAAATACTAGTCGTAGTAGCCTGTGCCTGAAATTCCAGCAGAAGGCTGAGGCAGGAGGATTAATAGTTGGAGGCCAGCTTAGACACCACAGGGAAAGAAACTTAAATAGAAAAAAAAAAAAAAACCTAAAGAAAAGCAGAAAACAAATGTGAATTGAGGATCTAACAGAACAAGACTAATAAGTAGGTAAGTAGATGAACCGCGGTGACTAGTGACTCCCATGGGATCACCAGGTAAACAAGCAGATCATTCTTCTTACTGACTTTCTTTAAATGTCATTCTCCTTTGATAATAAGGTTCTGCTTCAAGTGTCAGACAGAACAAAAACAAACCCAGTCACTCAACAAACACTCTGTCAGGGCGGCCTTTAACTTGAAGACAGCGGGAATGAGCGTGTGCTTTGGAGATGGGGTGATACTCTCTGCTCAAATCTCGTAATTTTTTCAGGAGAAGTCAGATCCTGTTACTTAAAGTCTGGAAATCAGAAAGAAGGCTCCTCCCAGCATCCACCATCGAACCCCGACTGTGTGTCTCATGCCAGGTGAGTGGGCTTTGCCTCCAGGTCTCTGATCCTGGACAGTGCTGGGATCCACAGGCTCCCCCTGAAGAGAGTGCTTAGCTTGGGGTAGAGCAAAGGTGTTTATCTGTAGCCATCGGGGCAGAGTTTTGAGTTTTGTGTGAAATGAAAATATGACATCATAGAAAACCCAGCAGAGAGCCTTTTTTTTTCTTTTTTTCTTTTTTTTTTTTTGATGAAGAGGATATGTAGGTGCAGACAGAGAGGGGACCTGTACTAGGGAATCTGAGCCCAGTACCTTGAGACCTCAGGTCTCCAGAGGACAGTGCAGCATCTGTCCCAGGGCCCACTGCAAATGTGGGTGCTTCTTATTTACAGGCTGTGCTTCAGACACCTAGATGACCTAGGTGTCTTTCCTGTTTCGTTGAAAATGTGTTTAACAACAAGTAGTGCCTAGTTGTGTGCGTTCCATTGGTACTGAACCAGTGTACACAGTTGGAAAATGGGCCCTGAAGTGCACAAGGCCAGCTGTCCAGCTCACCAGTTGTGAAGTAGATCTGAGGTTCCCCTGGAGTTAGAGACTCTGTCTGGCTGGTATCGGATGGGTGAGCCTCTGTGGCTTTCGGTAAACGCGGAGGTAAATTTGTTATGCAGAATGTATTAGAATGGCACGTGTGTTTGAAGAATTACAGGGACTATTGTGGTGTAATTGGCATGTTGTGGGCTTCCCACATGGAGACTGTAAATGGTGTTTTAAGAACCTGGGGGTGTGACCCCAACGGAGAGACTGAGTTGAAGCCCTCCATTCATCTTCAGTGCTACATAAACAGAGCATGGTGTGATCCTGTAATCCTATAATCCTGACCCTTGGGAGGTAGTAGAGGCAAGGGGATCAAGTCCAAGGCTACCCTCAGCTTCAGAGCAATGCTGAGGACAGCCTGAGCTATATGTGGCCAGCCTGAGTTACATGAGACCTGGTCTCAAACAAAACAAACAAAATCTAACTCCTGTGGTCTCCTGCTTCTGGAGTCCTGGGTTTTTTTCACAGTTGTGCTGGGGATTTTCAGGGAACCTAAAAGGAAGGACATCATTTTCCTTGTCATGTAGCCACCTCTGGAATGTTCTCTGATTGATACTGTGACCCCCATCACCAGTTCTCACCAGATCAAAAATGACAGTATCTGAAAGTCTTTTCCTTCCTACCACCTCATCCTTTCCACTCTACTCGAACCCAGTCAGTCCTGCAGGGACAAAGTCTGTGTTTTCCTCCTCCAGTCTCAGGTACCAGCGTGTGCATCAATCAAAGCGGGCTTCCCCAGCCAGAGACAAACAGATTGCCTGAGCAAATGGGCACTCAAAAGGAAAGGTGTGAACCCACCATTCCACTCTCTCGTTAGCACATGCTGTGACTGCGGTTTCTGAGCATTATCTGGGACAGCAGCTTTCTCAGATGATGCCTTCGATGGCAGGAAGTCACAGGGCTGGGAACTGCACATCCTCTTCCCAGAGGCAGGGTGACATGTTCTTATGCTAAATTCAGAACAAACAAAAGCCTCTTATTTTATCCCAGAGTAAAGTCATGAGTTTTGCTTTTGTTTCTTCTGAATAAATATACTTTCTTCCCACACATGAATGCACACATGTACAAACACATGTATACACACATGAATGCACACACATGCATATACATGTGTATACATACACACATGTACATATGCATATACACGCAAACACACACATGCACATGTGTACATACATGTGCATACACACATTCACACACATGTACTTATATGAATACACATGCACATATGTGTAAATACACACATGCACACATGTACTCACATGTAAACATGCACATGCACACACATGCATGCACAAATGCACACACATGTGCACATGTGAATGTACACACGTGTGAATGTACACACATGTACACATGTATGTATGCGTGAATGCACATGTGTGTACACATATATGCACACACACATGCACACACACGAACACACATACATGTATACGCACGTGTATATACACACACATGCATATACACATGCACACATAGGCACACATGCATGTTCACTCTTGTACAGCATTCAGGACAGTGCCTGCCTGCTGTGGAGGACTCGCCACAGTGTCAGGTTCCTTCTGCCTAGAAAAGGACAAAGTTCACGGTTACTTATCCTGGTAGTCAACCTTGGCATTTCCTGGCATCTGTCCAGGAGGAAGCCCGTTCTCAGCAGGTGCACTTTACCTATTTGTGAAGTGGGCATCTAAGAGCATGGTGTTCCCCTAGCAGCTTGTGATCCAATGCCTTGGCACCCAGGGCAGCTTTGGCATGTGTACTTAATATTCTGTCCCTCGCTCTTAAGGCCATTAAGTTCTGAATCCTCCACCCACAGCAAATGCCAGTGTTGACTTTGAGATGGGAAGGCCTACTAAGGCTCTATAAACTGTTCACCATAGAAGGTACTGGAAGAAAAACAGCTCTTCCCCTCTAAGGTGACCTTAGTGGCTGGGAGCACCTCCAACTAGCTTGTAAAACTGCTGGATCCCATTACTGGCCGGAAGGTAACTCTCAGCCATTGTGAGGCCCGCTCTTCACGGAACTGTTTTATGTCCCAGATGCTATGCTCTGAATGGGGACTTGTGAGCCATGTAACTTCCATGTCTCTTTGGGGATTCCTGGAGGAAGCTGAGAGGAAGTTCATTTCCCTTCCTGGCCCCCCAAACACAGTGAGATCAGCAGCCTCTCCCCACCTTGAGGCTCACAGAGCACCCTGAGTCACACGCTAGCTGTTGTTTAAGCAGCGCCTTTGGGAGGGATATCTGACTGTGTTCCCCTCTCCCCAGAAACCCGAATTGCAGCATTTCCAGGGGCTGCTGGGAAATGCTGCCTGACAGTAAATCCGCTTCATGTTTAACTGACCAGAACGCAGGACCAATTAACTAGTTCAGAGCCCAGAGTGAGCTGATCTACCTGAAAACTGATCCGGACGTAGGTCATCAGCCCAGGAAATAGAAAAAGTTGCCTGAACAAATGTTCAGGTTTGAAATAATTCCTTGCAGGCTTTGTAACTAAAGTCTCTCTCTCTCTCTCTCTCTCTCTCTCTCTCTCTCTCTCTCTCTCTCTCTCTGTGTGTGTGTGTGTGTGGTGTTTATACACAAGCACACATGTGCTTATACATATATAGGCCAGAAGGGAAAGTTTTCTTTTTTTTTTTTTTAAGATTTATTTATTTATTATATGCACAGTGTTCTGCCTGCATATATGTCTGCATATCAGAAGAGGGCACTAGACCTCATTACAGATGGTTGTGAGCCACTATCTGTTTGCTGGGAATTGAACTCAGGACCTCTGGAAGAGCAGTCAGTGCTCTCAACCTCTGAGCCATCTCTCCAGCCCAGAAGGGAACTTTAAATATCATTTGAGACAGAGCTTCTCATTGGCCTGGAATTCTCCTAGCAAGCCAGGCTGGCCCGTGAGCCCCAGGGACACACACCTGTCTCTGTCTCCTTCACCATGTGGATTCTGGGGATCAAAACCCAGGTCCTCAAACTTTCAGGGCACTCACTTCATTGACTGAGCCTTTGTTTGATTTTTGAGACATGCAGCCCAGGATGGTCTTGAACTTGCATTCCTCCTGCCTCTGATTCCTGTTACTGGGCTGACACACTCATCCACCACTAAGCCAGAATGAGAGTTTCTATTCTCTGTTCAATAAAAATTTCTATTCTGTCTACAAATTTTAGTGTTCTCCTTTGAAAGACCCGAACCCTGAAGTTAACACTGCTCCCACACCATCTCTCAGGGGCCGCCCACTCTCTCTCTCTCTCTCTCTCTTTCTCTCTTTCTCTCTCTCTTTCTCTTTCTTTCTTTCTTTTGAGACAGGGAGGGCTTCTCACTGAGACCTGAGCTCACCAAGTAGCCTGGGCTTGCTGGCCAGTGTGAGCCACGGATCCACCTTCTTCTGTCTCCTGAGGGCTGAGGTTACAAGAGTGCCACACCATGTCTGACTTTTGTACATGGGTTCTGGGGCTCACACTCAGGTTCTCACACTTGGGTGGCAAGCACTGTATTGACTGAGCCATCTCCTCAGACCACAGCTGTGCTGATGAAGAGAGCAACACCTGGCTTCTAAAGACGAGAAGCAGACAGAGACATTCCTGAAGTAATCACTCGATTTTTGCTTTATTCCAAGGAAGTGAAGACCTTGAGTCTGGGAGGGCGGGGGTGGGGACCGCTGTAGTGAGCCTGATGGGCGCTCAGAACAGGTGTGGGGCTCCTCAGCGAACCTCACCAACTGCACTTTGGACAGCACACTTCAGCTTTCCTTGGGGATATTTATCCTTAGGCAAAGAGCTGTATCATTGTTGATTTGAAGGAGAGATGTGTTAGAGACTTGAGAATTCTTGCTGGCTTTGATCACACTGAGGGGGTCGGGTGATGGTCCTGAAACGGGCCTTCCTGTGGTTTCTCCCACACCCTCTCTGGTTCCTCAGTTTGTGTTGATCTCCCCTCCTCCTGGAGTGGTTCTCATCGTGGGGTCTCAGACACATGGTTAAGAGGTGCTGTTTCTCTCCAGGCCCAGAATTCCAGGAATGGAATTCCAAGCAGAAGCAGGTGGTGCACACACCCCCGGCTGCCACAAGAGGGCAGTCTCCATCCACTTGCTTTCCCTCGGCAGCCTCTCAGAGGTGTTCCCTCATTTTTGCTGTCTTATGAAAGGGGAGTTGATCCCACATTAAAGTCTGTTTCCTGTTAGAACTCTTCCTCCCGTCCCCCATCAGGCTGCTGTCCTTTAGTGTCCTCCACAGCCAGTGAGCCTGTTTTAACTTCTGTCCTACGGCATCCCTCCCTGTGCCCTTCCCATCCATCCCACGGTGGGCCTGGAGCCTTGGGAAGGGGAGGCAGAAGAGATACAGTCACCAGGGGGCAGAAAACACTTGTTTTAAAATCCGGTGAGGATGAGGAATTTCCAGCGATAGTTTCTCTGTCACTGGGAGAAAGCAGCACCGCCCTTGGATTGTTTTTGACCTTTTGCAGTATCTGCTGATGGGTAGGGTAGCTAGGGCCAGGAACACAGGGATGCTAAACCCTTTCTGTTTACCCCAGACCCAGCCCTGTCCCACCCAGCCCAGCAAAGACACTAGTTCAGTTGTTTGGAACAGACCCTCACACTGTGTAACCCAGATTAGCCTCAGACTCCCAGCTATTCTCCTGCCTCAGCCGTCCAATGCTGGAATTCCAGATTGGAGCCACCAGGGCCCAGCTCAGCTTCAGCCTTTTTGTTCCCTTCCAGGGCTGTCTCATCTTATCATTCCTACACCACCAACCTCCCCCGTCATGCTTCTCTGAGTGTTCGATCCTCTGCTCTCACCCTGAGGAGAACTAGTTGACCTGAGACCAACTTAGCCTCAGGCTGAGAGAGACCTGATGGTGTCACTGAGAAGGTCATTCCAGAGAGTGGGCTCTCTCTATCCCCCAGATGTTTCAGAGGAGATGGGGGAGGTCCCTTGACATCCCTAATAGACAGTCCTGGGGTGTAACGCTCGTTAGCACAGAAGAGAGCAGTCGTCTCATGATCCTTTAATGCTGCAGCTGCCACAGCCTAGAGGAGGAGGATGGCCCCGAGGAGCAGCTCCATTTGAGGTACGGTCTTGCTAATCACAGAGGTGTCCCTCCAGGCTGCCCAGAAGCCAGCAGCGGTGACAGTGTGTGCTTGTGATAAGGACCCAGCCAAAGCTAGCTGACGAGGTTCCTTGGGAGGGTAGCTGATCTGTTGTCTGAGTCTTTGTTAGGTAATGATGAATGGATGCTGGACCTTCTTCACCACTGCAGTCGGAGCCAAGGCATTATGGAAAGGCTGGCAGCCATCTTGCTTCCTAACAGGGAGACTCAGGCCAAGTTCCCCATCAAGAGGAGGCAACAGAGAGACCAGAACCTCTTACTTGTACCCGATGTAGAGGCTCCATCAGGACATTCTGTCTACCTGTTCTAGTCCCCACACCCCCTATGAAGAAAACGTACCCCTCTCTTACAGGTATAGATCCAAGATGGCAAAACCATGTGCTCAAAGCCGAGATAGTCATCAGAACAGCAGTGGTTTAGACCCACTTCTGTTTGTGACATATTATTTTGCAATTAGAAACATGTTTGCTAATATGAGGGAATTGAGCCCAGGAGTGGCTCCTCCTTAGAGCCCTGCATCTTGGCAGGAAGCATCAGGAGGCCTGTCTCTAAAAGAGCTGTTTCTGTCACCTCCTGTAGCAGACAGCAGGAGAGGGTCTGTATACCTCTAGCTCCCCATATGCGGTGTGGTCCCCTCTCCTGCCCGTATGTCCACATGACCTCCCTCACCTGAAATGTAGCCTAGTTAGTTTCTTGGCTTCTTTGTAGCTCTTACACAGTGAACTGGAGTCTCTGTCCTGTCCTATCAAGGAACTTCCATTTCGATTTTATCTCACTACAAGGTTCCAGAGCCGTGTCACTCAGTGGTGTCCATGTAAACCAGCAGAGTCGTAGTGAAAAGGTGTCCTGATAAATCTGGTGGGCCAGTCCACCAGTGGCAGGCATGGTAAGCTGATCAACAAGGAGAGTGCTCACGGGGGGAGCAGACATTCCGAATGACATAGGTACAGTGTGTTAGTGAGCCGTTCTCATTGCTGTGACCAAGTACCTGACAGCAGCGAGTTGACAGGGGGAGGATTGATTCCACCTTGTGGTATCAGAGGGAACCAGCTTTCCATCATCTTAGGAAAGACAGTATGTGGTCTTCACATTCTAGTGAGCCAGGGAACAGACTGGATTGCAAACAGGCCTGGACTATAACCTTCAGATTCCACCATCCTCAGGGACTCACTTCCCCGAGCAAGGCTCCACCTCCCTAAGGTTTTACAACCCCTCAAAACAGCGCCACCACCTGGAGAGCAAGTGTTCAAACACAGGCGACTTTGAGGAGCCGATTTGATATCCAAACTGTAAGAGATGGATCAGCGGTTCAGAGCATATTCTGCCCTTGCAGATGTTTCATTCCCAGACCATGAACTCGGGGTTAGAGTTTTGGGGTTCTGTCATGTTGTCTTACGCTGTCTGCACCTGGCATGGTTCTTTGTAAGAAAGGCTTCATTGAATCATCCCTAGTTATAAATTATATCATACACGTATAGAGGAATCGTGTGTGTGTGTGTGTGTGTGTGTGTGTGTGTGTGTGTAAAACCAAGTGAACGCAGAAGTCAGGAGATGAGAAGGGAAGGGTCATGGGAGTATAGTGAGCAGTAGAGGTCAGAGGTCAGATCGCGTTGCTGACACACTGCTTCCTGCTATGAACACAATCTACACTGCAGGCTACTGACGACTGGACTCAGAAGAGATTAGACAGGAGGAAACACATTTTCTTGGAAAGTAAGACATTTTGGCTGGGGAGATGGCTAGCCCATAAGTGCTAGCCACACAGTCTGAATCCTGCCCTCAAATTCATGTAGAAAAACTGGGCATAGTGACAGCGCTGGGGATGGTAGACCATGGGGCTGGACAGCCAGCTAGCCTAGGTAGACTGGCAAGTTTCAGGTCAAAAGTAAAGGACCTTATCTCAAAAAGTAAGATGGAAAGGGGCCGGCAAGATGGCTTACAGTGCTCCTCATGCAGCCGGAGACTTGAGTCCTCTCCCTGGAAGTGTCAAAAATACAGAAGGCAAATGTGGGATTCCTCCACTAATAAAATAATGAAAGTGGATGTCACCTGAAGAACACCCAAGGTTGACCTATGTTTCCGCATGAGCAAACCCACATGTAAATAAGTGTGAGAGCATGCACACACATACACACACACTGTAAATAAGTGTGAGAGCATGCACACACACATACACACACACTGTAAATAAGCGTGAGAGCATGCACATGTGTGCGTGCATGTTTGTGCATGTGCACGCACGCACACACGTGTACACACCTCACACAAAGAAGACAAGTTGCTCTTAAGTATGCTGGGCCCAAGGTGGGTTAATTTGGAGGCTCAGTGCTCTCTATATTGAAGGACATAGCTGGCCCCTCAGCTTTGTAGTCCTCTGATCTATAACTCATGGTAGCCAAGTGGCTGCAAGTAACTAAAGGTGCTTCTTACTCATGTATCATCTAAAAGCCAGAGAAAGTCAGCCCATTGCTTTTATTTTATGTTAAGAATTAGAAAAACTTGTTTATAAACTTCCCTGTCCCCAGGTGACTCAGAACTATGTTTTATATCCAATCCAAAGCCAAGAACTAGCTAGATGAATGGATGTAGGGCCAATCTTGTTACAAGGAAGGACAGAATCTTGCATCACTGACACTCCTGGGTTAGCATGCAATCTCAGCTATTTGGATAAAGTGGGGCTATGTTAGTAGGAATTCTGACCAAGCTAGCTCAGTCAGTCAACAGGTTCTCCAATGCAGGAGTGAGGATTAAAAAGAAAAAAGCCAATTAGACAATATTGTAGCATGACCCCAGCCAGTTCTGAGGCTGAAGGCTGAGGTGGGTTTATTTTTTCCCACTTTTCTTTTTAAACCATTTCAATTACATGGAAGTATTTGGGTCAGTTCTAAGTTGAGGAACCAGCAATACAATAGGTGCAAATAGTCAAGGAACAAACGAGGCAATAAGCAAAATCCTCTGACCACTCCCATGATCACTCTCATGATCATTGTTTCTAAGGGCTCATCAGGATGACAAAAATATCTGAGCCTACTTCCCTGTCCTAGCCCATAGTCATATTCATTTCTGAAGCCTACTTCTTTGTTCTAGCCTAAGACCTAGATTCCTGACTGAAATTACTTCTCTGTTTTAGCCTAAAATTAGATTCCTGCCTAAACTTACTTCCCTGTCATGGCCCAATGTCATATTCCTGCCTAAAGCTCATTTCCTTGTCCTTGGCCCATGTCAGATTCCCACCAAGCAGCCCCAAAGGCTCTCCACACACACACCCCACTTTATTTTATTTAGCAAGACTGAGCCTGTCTTAGGTCATTCTGACAAGAACACCCTCCTTACCCATCATGGAATATGCATTATCAAAAGCAATGCACTTATGTCTTAGATTGGTAAGGTGCTGCAGAAGGTTACCCATCCTTGGCTTGCCAGCCTGTTAAATCTTGGGTCCAGTTTTAGTTTAAGACATGCACTTTGCCTGCCAACATGTTGATGTTGTTAAAGACAAGCTTTAACATGATGAGCAGGGATAAAAGTATTTTCAGGACAAAAAGGGCTAGCATGATCAAGCTATATATGCCATTCTTGAAGCTTGACCAAGATGGAAATACTGACATCAGGCCATGAATAATTTTATCAGCAGTATCTGCTGGATCAAAGCTCAGTGTGGAGTAGCATTCTTTAAATTCATAATCTCAGTGTGCAAAGCTAAAACATCCAAAGAGGTGTTAGAATTATGCCAAATACCCTGCAAGTATCTTCGAACCTTTTCCCAATTATAGCAGATGTCATTGTAAATTTTAGAAGTAACACAAATCCATTGGTATTTGGCATGGCACTCAAGATGGCTCCTTACATTTAAACCCCGAACCTCCTCTCCAGTAATTTGAATAGTATCATAAAGAGCATCAATTCATTGTTCCAAACGTCTATCTAAATCCTCTTGAATACTCAGAACATTAGTAATTTTTTTTTTGCTAGTTGATTAATGAATGTAGCTGTCTTAACTTCTTGTGTCAAAGCAATTGCAGAAGCAGTGGTGCTAGCTATTAATGTAATCTAAGCTGCTGTGCCAACAATAATCAAGCCTGCTACCCTGTTGCTTCTGCCTAAAGCCCGACTTACTGACTCACTCCAGTACTTGCGAGCTTTTTTCAGAATACCAAGTTCTGTAATACTGACATCCCCTTCTGGCCTCAGTAAGTACTGTGTACACACAGTGCTTGTGCATATAAACAGGCACGTACACATATGCACGTGCACACATACACACACACACATGCATGCATGCATGCATACACACATGAATAAAAATTAATTTAAAAGCTAAAAGAGCAAATACTACAATTATTCAAAGAGCTGCACAAAGTTTCATCAACCCACTTATGATTTAAGATAAAGACTTAAGCTGTTGACAAAGGCCACTTTTCTAAGGACCTTCTGGCTACCACAAGCATCTTCTTTTATGTAAGTGTGCTCTCTTGCTTTGGGGTTTCTGGGGGTGATGTCGACATAGTACTGGGGTTGGGGATCCAGCAGAATGCCATAGCTCCTTTTCCTATTATACCCATCAAAAGCAACTCGAGGAAGGGAGGGTTTACCCTGGCTCACAGTTTGAGGGTGTGCCCCCATCATTAGAGAAGAGGGCATGGCTGGAGGAGCATTCACAGTCACAGAAAAAGGAGAATGTTGTGATCATCCCACCTCTTTGTTTATTTAGTCCAAGATGTTGAGGATCACACACTGTTCAGGGTAGGTCTGCCTGCCTCCATTACCCCAATCTAGAAACTTCCTCTCAGACCTGCCCAGAGGCTTGATAATTAGGCAGTTCTATAACCTGTCAAATTCACAATTAATGTCATCATCACAAAGGTTCTCATTATTGCTTCTTCCAAGTTGGGGCCTGTGAATTCTCAAGCCTACCTGTAGTGGTCACCATAGTTACATTAACATACAGAAAATCAGAGCTGAGCACCAAGTATCCAATCACCAACAGCACCTGTGTCAGGGCCAAGGGCTGTAGGCTTTGTACATGCAGCCAGCCTTACAGAATGTCAAATCTTTATTGAGAACATAAGGATCGGGACCCAGTCACTTCCTGTGCCTCACATCCCTGTCTCCTGGGGTTTCTGTGTAATAAATAGATGTGACCTGATGCAAGCTGGTCACCACAGGGTTGTCTTTCCCTGTTCTCAGAGAGATCCTTCTCAGCTCCTCCAGCACCACCACCACAGGAAGTCCAGATCCATCCTCAGGGGACCCCGCGGTCAGCGCCCTTCAACAACAGCTATTACTCATGGTGGCTCGGAGGACACAGTCGGAAACCCCACGGGTATGTGTATATCAGTGTTGCTGTTTGTGGCTGTTGTAGAAGCCCTTAATAATAAGTGTGTGTGTGTGTGTGTGTGTGTGTGTGTGTGTGTGTGTGTGTGTGTGTGTGTGTGAAGATACTCAATACCTTGTATGCTACCTTCACAAGCAAATGAGTGAGGGATGGAAAGATGACTCAGTGGTCAACAGCACTGGCTGCTCTTGCAGATGACCTGGGTTTGATTCCTGGCACCCATACGGTAGCTTACAACCATCTACCTCAAGTTCCGCAGGCACCAGACATGCACACGATGCAGAGCTATACGTGCAAACCAAGTATGCTTGCACATACAGTAAAACTGAACAGATCCAGTGTGGTGGCTGTGGGGCAGCTCCTGCCTGGCTCTGGGTAGGGCTTGCTCTGCCCACTGAATTAGGGACTGCAATATTTGCCTTCTTCCCTGAGGACTGTGTGTTACACAGCTTCACCTCCTCACCCTGTATCTGTGAGTCTGCCATCTTTCCTGGATCTTTGAGGGTCAAACACAGGTCCTAGTTAAGTCTGTGAGCACTTTCATCCCAGCAATAGTAACAATAGCTAGAGTCTCAGTCCTACTCTGACCCCTGCCCAGCAGCTCCTGAGTATTGTTCTAGGGACAGGCTGGCTTTCCTTTCCTATGCTTTGTGTATGCATCAGCACTTTATGTTCAGGGTAACTTCCTGGTCCTTGAGCTATGTTAACAAGTTAATCTTGGTGCTGCCAAGAAGGTAGAGCCTGCTCTCACCCAGGGCTCTGCAAACCTGTGGAGGAGTATCTGGGTCACTCTGAGTATATACCAGGTTCTTGGACATTAGTCACTGTCCTTAAAGTTGTGGATTCTAATTCCCAAACTGACCCACTGACCCAGTGTGTGTGTGTGTGTGTGTGTGTGTGTGTGTGTGTGTGTTAGCATGGGCTGACATATTTTTGCTTTTTAGGATTTTTTGTTGTTGTTCGTGGTGGGTTTTTTTTTTTTAAATGTCTCTCTTGCTTTGGACTTTGATCTGTGTGAGTTCTTTGAGGCACACATCAAAGCTCCACTCTTCCAGATTAAAGCGTATTTTTGTTTCTGCTGGGTGTGTGGAGATGCTTTAAGGTAAATTCTCTGAGGGATTTGGAGCATCCACACAGTGTGACTGAGGGATGCAAAACTGCAGGGCCGGGAGTTGGGGACTCGTGGTCCTGAAGCTTCAGAGCCTCGGATCCCTGTCACCCCACACCCAGCCTGAGGCAGAAAGTCTTCCAAGCAGCCCCCTGGGGTGGGGCAGCTGACCATAGGACGGACTTAGTTCATCTGAATGCTGGGGTCCCAGACTGCAGAGATGGCTGCTGATGGGCACCCCACCTTCTGCTTGGTCTCCTGGTCTAAACTCTGGTTCCTCACCAGGTTACTTCCTGGTGACCTCACTGTTGGTCACCTGCCTCCTTCACTTCCTGCATCATCTTTAAGTTTGTCTAAATGCACCGGACTCTGAGGAGCTAGCACACACTCAAACACACACACACGTGAGTTCACATACACACATGAGTTCATATGCACACACACATGAGCACACAAAGAGGCACACATTCAAATGCACATTCACACACACACACACACACACACACACACACACACACACACACATGTTGGTGCACATGCATGCTCATGTGTGTAGAGGCCAGGGGTCAACATAGCTGTGGTTTGTCAGTCATTCTCCACTTTAGTTTTTGAAGCAGGGTCTCTGTGGCCTGGTGCTCACCAAGAAATCTAAACTGGCTGCTGTGTCAGCCTCAGCCATCCATCTGCATCTCCCCAGTGCTGGGATACAGTCACACACCATCATGACTGGATTTTTACAGATGCTCTGGGGAGCAGACTTGGGTCTCATGCCTGGGCAGCAAGCACTTCATGAGCTACCGTTCCCATTTGCTCTGCTCTTAGGGCAGACTTTGTCAGTGACTTAGTGACTTCCAATAAAAGCCTCTGCATTGGAGTCAAACTTGGATACTGACTTCAGTGTTACATTTAATAGAAGTTAAAATTTAAGCTATTTAAAATATTTCCTTGGACTCTTACACAATAATTATTTCCCAGGAGCACCTTGTCTAGTGAACAGAAGTGTTTTCAGTTGTGAGTGCCAAGGTTTCAGTGATAACATCTTCATGGAACCGGTGAATTTAATCATTATTCTTTTTTTAGACTGGCCCTTTTAAACAGTGTGCTGGTTTTTGAAACTGATCATTTGTTTTTGCTTCATATATTGTTTCAGTAGTAATGTTGAACCTCGGACTTCAAGCATGCTAGTCAGGTTTTCCACCACTGAGGAGGCTTTGTATTTTAAGAGTTTAAGTGTGTCTGTGTGCCTGTGTGTATGCATGTGTGTGTGGTGTGCCTGTGTGTGTGCGTGTGTGCATATATGTGTGGCATGCCTGTGAGGTGTGTACGTTTGTACTTGTGTGTGCATGTGTGCGTGTATGTTGTGTGTGTTATGTGTGTGTTGTGTGTCTGTGTGTGTTCATATGTGTGTTGTGTATGTGTATTGTGAGCATTCATGCATGCATGTGCATGTGTCCTTGCATGTGTGCATGTGTGCATGTGTGTTATGTTTATGTGTGTGTGTGTGTTAACACCTACATAAATTTATGTGTACCACATGTATACAGGAGCCTGCAGAGGACATCAGAGCCCTGACCCTGGAGGTATAGATGGTTGTGAGCCTCCATGTGAGCGCTGAGAACTGAACCCGCATACTCTGCAAGAACAGACAGCACTTTCAACCTCTGAGCCATCCCTCCAGCCCCCACACCCAGCCCACACACATACACACTACACACCCCCCAGCCCTTGTGTTTTTAAACTTTGAGATGTTTTTGTGACTAGGACGTATCATAGTGACACTCATTCGGTCTTTGGTCTGTTTTGTTCCTGACGTGTGAAGCATGTCAGTCAGGATCTGGAAGACTCATCACGATCTTCAGCACAAGGGAAGTTTAACCGAGAGCAGTTTTACAAATTCATCATCTTCCCTGGGAAGTGGATTAAAGTCTGGTATGACCGACTCACTTTGTTGGCGCTGCTGGATCGGTAAGCTGTCGGGCACGCAGAGGTGTGGCCGGGAGACAAGGGAGGACACCAGTGAGCATGCTCAAATGCTTGCTAAGATTCCCCAGGATGTTTCCAGCCCATACCCCACTTTGCTGAGAACCCCAGTGACTTAGACCTTGAACTTCACAGTTGCCAGGGGAGGGAATGAGGGAGTACCATGGGTTAGGGTGCAGGTTAGCCTGGGACAGCCTGCTTTGGTCTGCTCATACCCTGTCCTATTGGGAGGAATACTTTCAGTTTCATCATCAAGAGGCCTTCCTCCATCAGCTGTGGCCCTGGAAGAGAGGGTGGGTAACGTGGAGTGATGTTGAGCTATCCCCTGCCTGGACTCCAGCTTCTCTCCTCTGTCCAGTGTTCACTGATTCGAAGCTACCCTCTCGGCCTTTCCCTCCCTTTTGCCCCCTCTTATTGCCCCTAAATAAAACACTTTGTGGCTGGAAATACAGAGTCTCGGTAGGCAAGGCAGGGAAGTTCATGTTTGCTCTGGTGATGAATTCGGGCTTAGGGTGGTGGTTTCCTGTTTGTGGGCTCCCCTGTTGGGAAATGCAGAGAATATTAGGATTTTCAGAGAGGATGTGGGTCTGATGGAGACTGGTTTTTAAATGGATGGTAGGATCTCCAGTGCTCGCACTACAGGGTCTGTTCAGAGCTCGGTGCCAGCCAGCCTGTGGAGAAGTGGCAGAGCCACCAAGCTGCTGCCTGCCCCTCAGTGACTACTCGTTACTGTAATGGTACAGTTGAGTCTTAAATGCTGTGATCACATGCGGGGGAGGGGGGGAAAACGATGGTCTTGCAAAATTACAGCAGCAAATTTCAGTACCCTTCCCCACGCCTCCCCCCAAGTCAGGGAATGCCATTGTAACTGCTTTGCTAACAATGCCATGTTACCCTGGGGCATTCGTAGGAGTGGAACATGGATTCTGTGACTAGCAATGCAAGATAATGCACTCGGCTAGATGAGGCTTTAAAAAAATTGCTACTTTTTTTCTGCAACCAGGGATAGGTTGCGTTAGGCCACAGAGGCCACAGAGGCCACAGAGACCTTGCTTCAAAAACCAACGTGGAGAATGACTGACAAACCACAGCTATGTTGATCCCTGGCCTCTACACACATAAGCATGCATGTGCACCAACATTTGTGTGTGTGTGTGCGCACGCGCGCCTGCCTGCCACAGCACAGCACAGGAACCCCACTGGCCTCGTGTCTGCCTTCACAGGGTTCATGTTCTATTGGGAACAACAGGAAAACTTGTAAGGGACAAAGCAGTCCTTCCTGTTGTAGACATCCACTCCCATCCCACCTTAATTAATGGGTTGACTCAATTCTTCAGCCCCTTCTCTGGTGATGCTCTAAATACCCCTTTACACTTCCACACTGTCCTAATAAGACCTCATAAATCTGGAGGAGTCCCTTCTGCATCTTCCATCTCACGTGAAGGACTCCAGAACAAAATCACCCCACACGACCGTACAGCTGCAGCTCACCCAGCTAGGTTCCCTGTACTGTCTGGGAATCACATCTCCGTCTGAAACTTCCGGCTCCTGGAACTGGGCATCAAACCCTGACTCTAGGAATGATCAGTCTGGAAACGATTACCCAGGTGTCATTGCTGACAGGAGCCTGTGTAGTTCTGAGACATTCCAGGCTTTGGTCGGAATCACTGGTTGCCTCAAAAACCTAGCGCACGTGACCAAGGAAGTCGGCGTGGTCAGGTTTCAGTTATTCCAAGAACAAACCTAGGGTAACAATACGAACAATACGGAGTTTGTTTAAACAGCACAAGAATAAACGGGTGCCCAGCACAGCACCTGTGCTCAGTGCTGGTGCAGGGCTAGAACAGCTCAGCCCCTGCTCAGCGCAGTGCTTGCCTGTCAGTTAGCAAGGGAAAGCTTGCATTGATAGCGACGTGGCATGCGGGTCTCACTCCATGCTTCCTTCTATGTTTGCACAGAACTGAAGATGTGAAAGAGAACATGGTGGCAGTTCTGCTCAGCATTCTGGTTTCCCTCCTGGGCTTTCTGACACTGAATCGTGGCTTCTGCAGAGACTTGTGGGTACTGCTTTTCTGCCTAGTCATGGCCAGCTGCCAGTACTCCCTGCTCAAGGCAAGAACCCATCCTCGTGTGTGTGTGTGTGTGTGTGTGTGTGTGTGTGTGTGTGTGTGAATATCTCTGTGTGTGTTTCTGTGTATGTCTCTGTGTGTGTCTGTCTGTGTGTGTATGTCTGTATGTGTCTATGTGTATGAATGTCTCTGTGTGTGTCTGTGTGTCTCTGTGTGTGTATGTGTGTGAATGTCTCTGTGTGTGTTGCTGTGTATGCCTGTGTGTGTGTATGTGTCTGTGTGTATGAATGTCTGTGTGTGTGTCTGTATGTGTGTGTTTGTGTCTGTGTGTATGAATGTCTCTGTGTGTGTGTCTGTGTGGTATGTGTCTGTGTGTATGAATGTCTCTGTGTGTGTGTCTGTCTCTGTGTGTGTGTGAATGTTTCTGCATGTGTTTCTGTGTATGTCTGTGTGTCTCTGTGTGTGTGTCTGTCTCTGTGTGTGTGTGAATGTTTCTGCATGTGTTTCTGTGTATGTCTGTGTGTCTCTGTGTGTGAATGTCTCTGTGTGTGTTTCTGTGTGTGTCTGTGGGGTGTGTGTGTGTCTGTCTGTATGTGTCTGTATCTATGTGTATGAATGTCTCTCTATGTGTGTCTGTGTGTATGTCTCTCTGAGTATGTGTGTGTGTGCCGTCACTAGCACAACCTTGCAATCATGAGGTAACCCAGGTCCTCTGGTTTGTGTTTTAGAGCGTCCAGCCTGACCCTGCCTCACCCATACACGTAAGTGCCTAAGTATGGGCTAGTATCCTGTTTCTCCTGCTTGCATTGAAAATGAAGTGATGCCAGCGTCTATCCAAAGGGTCAAATTTGCATCTGTGTCTGTATCTCGAATACAGGAGTAGAAGCGGTGGATGGATACCTGAGTGCATGGCGCTAAGCTCTGGCTGGATCTGAGCGCATGGTGCGTTGACATTGGCAGAGGGGGGCTCAGGCATGTGACAGGTCACTTCTGTTCCCTGGGCTCTTAAGAGAAAAGGCGCAGCAGTTTGATCGGATGGGCCACAGACTCTGCTGTCTGCTGCCTTGCCTTTGTTTCCCATGTACCCACTTGACTATCCGATGCCGAGCACAGTGGTGGTCCTCTCTGTGCCTCAGTTTCCTTATGGGCAAATAGTGGGGATTGGATGTAAATCATTAAAGAGCGCATGTAAATTGCTTCGAGCAGTGGCTGGCACCCGGCAGTATTCCTCAAGCACTTAGTATGCATCAAGCACTTAGTATGTAGCCATAAACTTCATATTTTAAAATCATATGTATATATATATATATATATATATATATATATATATATATATTGGGGATTTGGTTATGTATATATGGTATAATGATGAAGTCAAGTTATTTTTGTGTATCATGTCATATACTTTTTTTCCTGATGAGGATATTTACGATGTGATAAATTTCAGCCATTTTAGAAAACGTTCAATGTCATGGTTGATGACAGCCACCGTCACCGTGCTGTGTGATAGATCTACTAAGTGCACTGATCCCACGTGCCTGACTCTCTGCACCCTTGTCCCAGCACTTCCTGTCCCCCTCCTCTGCTCCCTAACCCCCACCACTCTGGTCACGTTGTCTGTGGGTCAGACTTCATTCTATTCCAGAGAAAGTGAGGCTATGCAGTATTTTTCCTGATGTGGGCACTGGATAGTCAACTCAGGTCCTCTGACAGAGCAGTAAATGTTTGTTCTTAACTGCTGAACGTTCTTTCTAGCTCCTACTCTGTGTGTGTGTGTGTCTATGTGTATGTGCGTGTGTATGCACACGTGATTGCCCATGCCCTCATACATACATATGCTTGCACAGGTGCATATGCCACACCATGTATGTAGAGGTTAGTCCTCATCTGCTTTATCTGAAGCATAATTTCTCTATAGTGTTTCCTCTGCTCTATATGCCAGGGTAGCTGACCCGTGAACTTCTGCAGATTCTCCTGTCTGCTGCTTATTTCCCTGAACAGGCATTTGGCTTACCAACACCCCTGCTACATATCCACCTTTTATGTGGGTTCTGGCGATTCAGACTCAGGTCCTCGGCTTGCAAGGCAAGTGCTTTCTGCTGCTTGGACTTTTTTGAGAACTTCCCACCATCCTCAATGTCAATACCACCCATTGTCCACAAGGGGTCGCTCTCCCCATGTCCTCACCAAGACTTACTGGCCCATTTTGTGGTACATGCAACTCTTACCAGTTGTGAGTTCATTTCCCACCGTGGTTTGCTTTTTTGTGACCCTGTGTTGAAACTCTGTGTATGAAGTTCTTCTACCATTGCTCCTTGGGTTCAGGTGCCCTTTATTCTGATAACCTGGATTCTAAGCCCCTCTGCCACCCTGGCTATGGACTCTGAAGAAGCTCTCCAATGAGAGAACACTGTCTTCCCTTTATTATGCATTTAAAAAAAATTGTATTCAGGGATTAAGACTAATTTTTAATCTATACCAGCTCATCCTGATTAGGAAAATGTTCTAATTGGTGGCCTTGTGCTGGCAGATGCTGTCCTGTTAAGTCCCTCTGTTCTCTGTAATCAGTTTGCATATAATACATCTTTTATCCTAGCATCAAGCAGCATTGTGACTACAGCATTAAGATGTAGTGTTGGGATCCCCCTTAGAAATCGGGGCAGCTGTGTGCTCTGAAGTTGCTGCAGCCCATCCCAGGTGCACCAGCATCTTCTCCCTGGTACCTCTTCCCTCACTGTGGCTGGCTGGCTGTTGTGGTTATTTGGTAACCAAACATTCCTCACCTTAGGGCTGTGGAGACAGCTCAGTCAGTAAAGTGACTACCACCCAAACATGAGGACTGGAGTCGGATCCCCAGAACCCATGCAAAAGCCATGCAGGGACACACAAACGTTCAATCCAAGTACTGTGGGTACAAAGACAGGAGGACCCTGCAGCTGACTGGATAACCAATATAGATGGTTCGCCGAGAGGCCCTTTATCAGATAAAATAAAGTGAAGGCAAGATTTAGGAAGACACACAGAGTTTGACTTCTACACACATGCATACACCCAGACAAACTTGTAAGCACACACATGTGCACATACACACAGGGATGTGTGCACATACATGCATACACAAGCATGCATGCATACATGCACATACACACATAAACAATTCCTTCCCAGTGTGTACTTTTGGATGTGATACAAAGCATGCTAAGACAATGGGGAGGGGAGAGTGATGGGCAAGCCTCATGCTTCAGGTAGATTTGAGGTGTCATTACTGGGACCTCTCATACTGCTGTGCTGAGCTGGAGTCATTCTGTCTGATTCTTATAAGAACAGACGAAGCTACCATGCCAGGATCCAAACAGGTGTGTCACAGGGGGTAGGAAGCAGAGGTTTCTCTTACTGTCTTGGTGAACTATAGTCAGACACCTACCCCTTGTCCATTTCAGTCACTAACTTCCTTACCAAGATTTCCAAGTCTATTCAGCTCTGGTTTGAGCTGGTGTCTCAAGAATCTCTAATAAGGAAGAAAAGGAGGAGGGCTGAGGCGTTTTCCCACGCAATGCAATTTTCCAGAACAAGAGCCAGACCAAGAATCCTCATCTTGTTAATTAATGTGCGATTCATCAGGTCCAAAAACAAAACAAAACAAAACAAAACAACAACAACAAAAAAAAAAAAACCAACAAAAATGAATCAGGAGAGGAGTCTGCTTTGCAATTCATGATTTACCTTGCGTGTAAAGTGTGTGCAGGTGGCTGGTCACTCAGCCCCTCCACCTCCCCCACCCCCCAGTGGCAGGTTTCCCTGCGGGCTTCTCATTTCTTTCTGGATCTTCCAAACTGCTTTGTGAACCGTCTGCTGCAGTGTTGATGGGCAGGGCTGATGGGAAACCCACATGCACACAAGGTCAGCATTCAGACAGCAGCCTGGAGGATGCTCCCGGCCATGTGACACACTGTGGAAGCCGTGCTTATAAACCGCACTGGGGAAGTCGAATGGATTGTTAAGAGACCGTGATTAGGCTTCACCGGTGGAGCAGGCGGGAAAAAAAGTCACTTTTGTCGGAAAGTTAAAAATGAACCCTTGTACAGGAGGGGTGCCTGCTGATGCTGTGCAGCCGTGGGGAGCACGGAATTTCATCAGTGAGTATTCTGAGGATTCCTGGAAGATAGAGTGGTTTCCATACTGGGAATGAGCAGCGTCCTGTGTATGGCTCTGGGACCCCAAACACAGGAGGTATAGCCACAGGAGCCCAGGGATAGCCCACTGTAGGACCCCAGGTTTGTTTCACAAATTAACAACATGGAGGACATGTTTGTATCCCTGATAAAGCTTCCGAAAGATGGTTTAGGGCTTTTCATATTGGCCAAAGATGGCATGCTGTTACATAATGGATTTTAATGCATGTATCTGTCTGTGTGTGTGTGTGTGCACATGCATGCATATAGGCCTGAGGACTGGACAGCTTTGGTTGTAGGAGGTGGGTGAGTTGAAGTACAGTTTCTCACTGACCTGGAGCTTGCCAGCAAACCCCAGGGACCTGCCTGTCTCCACCTTTCCAACACTAGGAATGTAGGCACGTCCCAACATTGGTTCTTGGGCTTGCACTGACTTACGCTCGAAAGACAAACATTTTACTCTCTGAGCTGACCCTCCAGCCCACTAAGCTTTTGATAAGAGAAAGAGCCAGAGCAAGTGGTAGCTTCTTAATTAATTAATTTCATAAACCTTGTCAGTTTGAGGAAATATCTCCCCTGCACGTGTATTGTGTATTGATACACCACACAGTTATTTATACCGGCTAATTTATTTTGCCGTCTACTTAGTAAGGATGTTTAGACTTCATTCTGGCTTTGGTCTTATTATTTTTAATGCAAAGAAAGTATTCTCACGTGCTTATTAAGCCATGACCTACTTGGATGTTGAGGAAAATTCCCTACTAGTGCAATGAGTTTTTTTCAAAACTGAGCCTGGCCCGAGGACCAAAGGCTGCCAGTCTCTGTGACAGACGCCGGTATTGTCCTGTTGAGAGATGGTCTCAGAACAGGACCATTTCTATTTTGGAAGCAGTGTCAATTTAAACTCAATTTCTAAATATAGCACATTCCAGGCAGTGACTGAGACACCTGTCTGACACCATGCCGCTCTGCCTCTGCTCGGTGCACACAAGGTGACTCGTGGATTGCAAAGCACACCCACCTGGTCCATTGTTCTTGGCCTCTCAAATCTTATGATTTCAAAGATGTTGTAGTTTTGCTGACTTTTGCTCTGGAAAGCCTGTGATACAGTACTCCACCTCCTCATTTAAAAAGAATTTCAAGTTTTATTATCATTGCACAGATGGGCACCATGTGTTCTTGTGTGTGTGTGTGTGTGTGTATGTATGTATGTATGTATGTATGTATGTATGTGTGGTGTGTGCATTTGCTCACACCATGGTACATGTATGGAGAGCAGAGGATAGCTTCGTGGTGTCGCGTCTCTCCTTCTGCCTTGAAGTGAAGGATGAGGCCTGCACAGCCTTTGGTTCCCCTCAGATGAAAGGCACTGCCATGATTAGTCAAAATGGCTCACGGTTTTAGCCAACTAAAACCGTGCCATGTCGAGACCTGAACCCAGAGGACTGACAGCTCTTTCCTCCGTCCCTTGCTTCCTGCAACGAGGGAGTTGAAACCCCATTCATAATGCTATTTCCTGTTGATGGGGAACCCAAGTTAGATGCACATAACAAACAAAGGTTTCAAGGGGTCTGGCACCTGAAAGGAGCAAGGGGAATGGAAGTCTGCCCCTCCCACCCCAGGAAAGCATTGAATTAGACATATTTTCTCTGGGGTGGGAATGAAATTTTTAGATAAATTTTGTTGGACTTGAAGTACAACACTCTCTTTGATATTCTCATTCTTGCTTGGTAATATAAACACCAAGCATTGCTTATGCATCTGCTTTTTTTGTCTCCCCTTTTATTAGGTATTTTAAGGGTGGGGATGGGTGTTGGGGTGGGTTAGTTGTATCATGTGCTGTAAGTTCTTGGATGTAACGGAGTCAAAACCAAAGGTACAACTTGGAAATTGCATCTGTTTTCTAGGGTCACAACCAAATCATCGCCTATAGCAGACCCATCTATTTCTGTATGCTATGCGGTCTTATTTTACTTCTTGATGCAGGGGCCAAAGCCAGACACCCTCCCAGCTATGTCGTGTATGGCCTGAAGCTCTTTACACCAGAGACCCTGCAATCAGTCAGGGACCACTTAATAGGTGAGTGAGTTTGAGGGTTATGGGAAGGAGTCTTGGGAAGGGGAGACATGTCTCCCCTTTATCTTCTGCATCCCTACTGGGAAAAGCCAGCACACGTGGTTATACTGTGAAGAGCTAAGCATTTTCTTCTTGTCTTGTGTATGTAGAAGACTCTGAACCCAATATAACAGAAGTGGTGGTGGTGATACGGGTGGGGATGGGGAGGGAGAGAAAGAAGGAGGGAGGGAGGGAGGGAGGGAGGGAGGGAGGGAGGGAGGGAGGGAGGGAAGGAGCGTAGGCTGACAGTTGGCTGTCATTCTTCAGGTACTGTCCACTTTGGTGTTTTGAAACAGAGTCTCACTAACATAGCCACCTCCACCTCCACCTCCACCTCCAGAATCCTAGAATCACAAGCACTTACCGCCATGTCTTCTTGGCTTTTAAGTCCTTGTGGGGTTTGAGCTTACATCCTCATGGTTTCAAGGCTAGTACCTCAAGCCATCTACCAAGCCATCTCTCCAGCCTCTAACAATGGGGTTCTGTGAAAGGACTTTGATATTTATAACCAGGAAATTGTATTCCTGTAGCACCTGAAGCTGGCAGTGATACCCGTCAGGGTAAGCTGGCCATAGGGTGACAGCCTTAGGTCTCTCTATGTCGCCAGAACTATGAGCATGCATGAATAAGCACCAGTCTCACCTCCGGTCACTCCCAGGTTGTGCTTGGCTTAAAACCCAAGCAGCACCTGCTCTTCTGTGTTCCATTCAGGTGAGCCTTGTGCTCATTGCATAGGTAAGGTCTTCAACCCTAGAGCCAACTTCTCTTACCCCCTCCCTTTCCCCCCCCTTTCTTTCTCCCCCCTTCTGTCTTTCTGTCTCTGTTGTTGTTGTGATAAAGTACCTTGACAGAGCAATTTAAGGGAGAAAGGATTGGTTTTTGGCTTGCATCCAAAGGTACATCATGGTGAGAGGTCACAGGTCACAGTGAGAGGTCAAGGCATGGAGCAATTGTCCACATCACCCCTCTCCTTTTACACAGTCTGGGACCCCACCCCATGGAATAGGTCTTTCCTCCCCCATTCACCTAATCAACACAGCCCCTCACAGACATTTGCAGAAGCTAAATGACTCCTTTAGCCACACCTGGAAACTTCTCCAGGTAAGTCCAGAGCCTGCCAAGGTGACCACAATAGCCATCACACCTTACTAAGCAAGCAAGATTGTGCTGGAAGTGGGGGGGACAAAAAGTGGCCCACTTTATAACTCAGTAGTTTGTGAGTCAATGTGTGAGCACAGAAAAGGGTCCAGAACAAACAGAACTTAGTGCTGTCAATGGCCAAAACATCCATGATTCATAGTTCCAAGGACTCATTGGCTCATGCTCTAAGGATTTTTGTGATGACATCGAGGGGTGACCCACCTTTGAACTTGTGAAGACTGTGGCAAAGTCACTACTGCCCTGAGACTTGCATTGCCGTCAAGACGTCCACTTCCTGATGCTCACCCCTAGTCTTTAGACAGCGTCACCCTTCCCCTGGCCTCCCTGACAGGTCCCCGAGTCTCTACAGTGGTCCTGGGCAGGTACCCAGATGTATGAGGAGCTTTCTCTGTGTCCTGTGCAGGTGAAACCTGGGTAGGGATGAGACTCCGATCTCCTTCCTCAGAGGCCCCTCCCTTTCTCTTCCTGCTCTATCTGTAGTCAACTTTACTTACACAGATACACACTACATATACACATGGTCACATACATACACAGACTCCCAGATATACACACGCATACATACATACACAGATACATATATGTAAATATACCACATAATACTTATATACACACTACACATGTGCACATAGTCACACATATACATAGACTCCCAGATATGTATGTATACACACATACATACATATAGATACATATATATAAATATACCACATAATACTTACATACACACTACACATGTGTACATAGTCATACACATATGTAGACTCCCCCCCCCATACATATACAGATATCTATATGTAGATATACTCCATAAAACTTAAATACTTAGATATATAGACCCATATATAAATGTAAACATACTATGTACCCATACACACAATACATACATGTATACACCAGATGCACACATACATACATTTCCTCTTGCAAGCTCACCTTGTGTGCAAACCTGGAATTTCACTTCTGTTACATCCATGAAATAACTAAGCAGTTTAAAGCCAAAGGCCTGGGGAACATGTACTAGAAAACCTCCAAGTTCAAGTAAGAAACAGAAGCATGGAATCGTAACAGGAAGAGACCCCATTTAGAGATTGGTCAGCACTCTCCTGAGAATGAATGGCCACTCCTGCTGATGCGTGTCTCTTCACCACTGTATGAATGAAGTCCATCGCATGACCCAAGGAAAGGCATTAGGCCTTTCTCCTCAGTTTACATCTCCCACCCAAGCTTCCCCGGGGAAGCTGTCAGGACCAGACACATAAACACACCTTGGAATACTTCCTAGGATCTTAATTTAATTTAATAGGCTCATTGGTTTCCTTTTTCAAGTAGTAGATTGGAGGCTATAGCTCAAAGTCACTCAAGGAGCTGGTTATCAGAGGCAGCACATGTAACAGGATGTAAGGAGATGTCTCTGCCTTTCCCTTGCTGTACCTCCACATTCTCCAAGTGTACCTCTTGGCTATGTTTCCCCCCAGATCTCCATGTGGACCAGTGACTTTAGTTCCATCTTTTAAAGGGACAAGGATGTGTTATCTAACTAGAGCCCCCATTATCTTGACTTCTGTTCCTCTCTTCCTTGTAGGCTCTGAAGTGTTCTGCTGTGTCTAGAGTGCTCAACCACATTCTTCTCGGTGGCTCACATCTCTAGGTCTTGTCTTCTGTCATCTGGCCACCCTTAGCTCATAGCACCTGACGCATGTGACAATAATGTACCTCTGTTGTCATGTTTGATTCATGTCTCCCTGGCCAGCTTGTCTCCTCTCTGAAGATAAAGCAGACCTCTCACCGCTATGCTCTGCTCGTGCCTGGAGACTACAGGCACCAGATAAGCCTTGGCAGGGCAGAGTGTCTAAGGAGCACGGAGGTGGTCAGGAAGCAACCAGAAGTTAATGAGTAAATAAGTTTTTGGAGTGCTTTCCACTCATAAATCAGAGACAGCCCCCTTGACCCTCAGAGCTGGCTTCATTTAGAAGAACATTTTACAGATAATTGTAGAATGGAGACTTGCAGGTGCTGGGTGCGATGGCACAGACCTGTGGTCCCAATACTTGGCAGGTAGACACAGGAGGATAGGGCGTTCAAAGTTGCTGTTGGCAAAACAGAAAGTTAGAGGTCAGTCTGAGTTACTTGAGATCCTATCTTTAAAAGACAACGAAACAAATCCCCCCACCCACCCCCCAAAAAAAAAAAACAGAATAAAAGAGAGACAGAGGAGGAAGGAAAGGGAAGAAGGGAGGGGCTGGGTAAAGAAGAAAGACTTGAGAGCGGCAAAGGCTGACACATTTCATTTACAAATTGTTTTTATGTGTGGGTTCTGCACACCCTTGCTTCTTACTTTGCTACTATGAGAAAGCCCCGAGTTCCTGGTGTACGCCACTCACCATGGCAGGAAAACCAGAGACTTTATTAGGGCTGGAAAGGGAAGAGGGTTGTGCTTGCCTGAAGCCTGAGGTATTTGTTTACCAGTGACCCGTGCCTCCAAATGCACCACTGGGCTTCGTCCTTTTGGTTTTTTCAAGACAATTCCTGCACAGTGTGGGAGAGGCAGGGAGTGGGGCTTTCTTAGATCCCTCCTGAAATAGATTTCTTCACATAGAACTTCCCAGCACTTCTGGTCTGCTCATCAACAGTGACAAATAAAAATGGTGACAAATAGCCCAGCGAGCTGACTAGATGATATCAGAGAAAAGAAAGAAACAGAAGCGTAGTGGCCCAGGAGTAAGGAGGGGAGGGGTTAAACACGCTGATCTGCCCAGAGCATGAAAGGTCTGAAACTGTAAGAATAAACCAGAAGAAGAAGGAGCAGAAGAGGAAGTGTGTAGAGGGTTTTCTGACTTTGTAGGAGAGACAAGGGTGATTCAAGGTCACTGCCTTGTGGAGCCTCTTCACCAGGGACTTTGAGACATCACTGTTGTCTCTGTCATGTCCAGGGATCCAGTATCCGGTCTCAGAAGAGGCAGGGCACACCTTTGGTGGGACCTGCAGCATGAGACTCCAGAGAGTACAGCCGGCTTGACCCTCATCAGTAAGGCTGATTCTAGGTTAATGACAGACCCAATGTCAGCAAACAAAGCAAGGACTATACCTAAGATCAACCTCTGGTCCTCACATGCATATACATGTACCCTACATGCACATGCACACACCCCCCCATACACACATGCACCTGCACACACAGTGTGGTCGGCCTATGTGTGTCCTATAACTAATCTCATGAAACCGCTTTCCCAACGAAGCCTCATGGGCCATAGTGAGTCCTTCCAGCTCATTCCTTCTGAGGAAGACTGTGGTTTAAGTCAACAGCCGTGTGAGTCCCCTTTCTGCAGCAAAAGATGGAGCAAGAAACACGGTCCTCAGGAGCCTCCTGCACTGTTTTGGGGTTTTGTTTTAACCATATATGTTGGTGAGGACCCTGGGCAGACAAATTGCAACAAAGTGGGACAAACTGTTACAGGTTTCAGATGTTATTGATGGCATTTCATGGCGTTGGAGTTGGTGGAAGCTAGGGATCTGCTAAGAATGTATTTTGAAGGTTTAATTTGATAGAAGAAGAAGAAGAAGAAGAAGAAGAAGAAGAAGAAGAAGAAGAAGAAGAAGAAGAAGAAGAAGAAGAAGAAGAAGAAGAAGAAGAAGAAGAAGAAGTTGTTGTTGGGTGCGAGATGAATCAGTCTTGGTGGGGGCTGAAAGCTAGACCAGGGCAGTGTGGTCCTGGCTCTGCAACATCCCATGTCTCCATGATCAGAAAGCCCTAGTTTTGGTTTTTGTGGATCTTTAACACAAATGTGACTTTCCTTTTTACCTTTTCACACTTCAGTTTACACTCTTGTTTGCACACCTTTCTGGAACTTTCCCCGTCTTCTAATTCCTCTCCTCATCTCCTCAGGTCTGACTCTGTCCTGAGCTGCAGGCTGTGCACCTCCCTCCCTCCTTCCCTCCCCTCTTTTATCCCTCACCACCGGTCAGCTCTTCCTTAGGTCCTGAGCCCTCTGTTCATCCATCCCTGAATAATGTACTTTTTACTCAGCTGGGGCAGTGGAGCCCCTGTTGACTCAGTTTCCCTGGATGGGATAGAGAATCTGAAAGAAGAGAAGGCAATGTTGTAGCTACAGTGTGGCCATGACTGCCCTGCCCTCAACTCATTGCTGCTTTCCTCTGTTCATTTCCAGTATTTTTGTGTTGTTTCCCTGCCATCTCCCTCCTCGGGCTCTTCCCACAGATCAACACCTTCTGTACGTACCTTCTGGAACAAATTGACATGCTGCTCTTCGGAGGTTCTGGTGAGTCTTGGCACCTGCTCCTCCTGGGAAGAGTTTCAAGTTTGGGCCAAGTATGGTAGTCCCAAGAACAGAGGATAGGGTCCCACTGGAAGGTTTGCTTTGTCTTGAGGTCCAAACCTGATTTAGCTTGGATTTCCTGTGTAGTCTTGTTTTATAGAGTCAGAAGTAGCCCACTAAGTACAGGAATAAGCAAAGATACAAGAAAGAGGATGGTGTCCCTTGATTTGGAGTGAGCGAGTGAGGCCCTTCAAACGATTCTTTAGAAGTGTGTGTGTGTGTGCGCGTGTGTGCGTGTGTGTGCGTGTGCGTGCGTGTGTGTGCGTGTGCGTGCGTGTGTGTGTGCGTGTGTGTGCATATGTCATTGTGGGAATAGGTCAGTATGATCCTGTACCTGTAGTATTGTGGATGTGTGTTGTAGAAGCACCTATAATCCCTGAAAATCTTTCCCCCCAAAACACACAAGACCCCAGAGTTGTCCCCTGGGTGTGGCACACAGGTCTGATCCTTGATGCTATTATTCCATGGATAGTCGGTTACAGTTTTTCCTACACTAGCAGTGGCCTGTGTCTTTGAATGGATCCCATAGACAGGCAATGTATGCTGAAAGCCGGCCCTCTCCCCGCTTCCGCCTCTGCTGGTTTTGAGAAGAGCTCACTCAGCAAGCGATGACGGTGTTTGTGTTCTAGCTGTCTCTGGGATCACGTCAGCTGTGTACAGCGTGGGCCGGAGTGTCCTGGCAACAGCCCTGCTCCACGCCTTCTGCTTCAGTGCCGTGAAAGTAAGTGTGCAGATGCACCATGGAGGGGACCATGGCTTGTGCCAATCAGCATGTTGTTTTAATCAGTTCTGTTTCAACTGTAAACGGAGTGGGATATTAGTGGCTTGGACAAAGTGACAGGGCCTAGCTGAGTTTGGTGATTCGTCTTCGAAGTCATTGCCTGGCTTGTCCTATGGGTAAGCCTCACCTGCCTCATCCTCTATGATTTCCCTGAAATGGCCAGGGACACCAGAAGGACTTCTTCTGGCCATGGGGGTTGATGCAACTCATGTGTTCATTTCTATCTTAAGTAGCACCCCAAATAGGGTGGGGATGCACCTGTATGAAGCTGTGTGGACCAGGAAATGGAATGGAGTGGGGCAGCCACATTGGTCCAGAATCTAGGCCATACGTGGACCTCAGAGTTTTTCAGGCCAAAAAGAGCAAAGCCTGGGGTATGGCCAAGGAACCAGAGAAGACGAGGAGACTAGTTCAGATGCCAGAAGCCCAGAAAGCTCTGTCAGAAGTGTAATGGTTGCACATATATGGCCCAGTTGTGCATGTGCACATAAAATGTAGCTATGAAACTGTAGCACACTTATGCCCTAATCCTGCATGCACATACCCACACACACATGTCCTAATACTTCATGTGCACACAGTGTGGCTATGTAACTGTTGCACACATATGGTCCAGTCGTGCATGCACACACAGTGTGGCTGTGTAAGTGTTGCACACTTATGGCCCAGTTGTGTATGCACACACAGTGTGGCCCAGTCATGCATGCACACACAGTGTGACTGTGTAAATGTTGCACACTTATGTCCTAATCACGTATGTGCACACAGTGTGGCTATGTAACTGTTGCACACACAGTGTGACTGTGTAACTGTTGCACACACATGTCCTAATCCTGCATGTGCACACAGTGTGGCTATGTAACTGTTGTACACACATGGCCCAGTTGTGCATGTGCACACAGTGTGGCTGTAGGTCAGTTGGTGTATTTATAAGGCTCTAAGCAATTCTGTATCTTTGGTGGAAGAATTGGGCACGGGAGGAAGCAGTCTAGATCCTTCTCAATGGGAGGGAGTCAGTAAACACTGTCCAAATGGAACAAAGTCAAGAACGGAAACACTGGCTTTTGTGGGAATGGGAGGAAGTGGGAAAAGGAGAAACAGCGTAGTCACTGCCTGCAGGGGCAGAAACAGGAGCCAGCGGCCGTGTAGAAAGTCCTTCTGCAAGCTCACTGCCTTCTCTGGGTTGGGATCAAATGCATCCGGGCTCTGAGGTGTCCAGTGTTGAGGCAAGCTTCTGACAGAGGACAGAGGTGCTCAAGGAGGTCTGTTTCATCTGAGGAAGAACTCGCTCCTGTTACATAGTACAGACCGAGTGACAAATAGTAACAGAATATTAATGGCCCTGGTTGGCGTTTTAAATATCCTTTGGGAAAAAAAAAAAAAAACAACAAACCCATACAGCAATTTGCATTTCTCTCTTCTCATCTGTGAGTGCTGACTTCAAATGGTCCCATGTCGACTCTCTGCTTTAAGATGTGGTGCCTATTAAATGCTGTGAACTGACTGAATGTGGTTAGTGAATTCACAGGGGGGTCCTGGGAGGATAGGAAAATATGCCCATCTTCCACAAACACTGACTGTATTAATCAGTGTTTTCTAGAGAAACAGACGGATAGGATGCATCTCTCTGTCTTATTCACACATGCGTGTGCACACACACACAAATACATATATACATATACACGCATACATATCTACATACACATGCACATATATACATATATACATACACACACACACATATATATATATACACATACATATATACATACACACGCACACACACACATATATATACATATACATACATATACACACACACACAGGATTTACTGGAATGGCTTACAGGCTGAGGCCATGATCCAGCTAGTCCAACAATGGCTTTCCACTCATGGAAGATCCAAAAATCCGGTTGTTTTTCAGTCCACAAGGCTGATGTCTCATCTAATCTTCAGTACAGTCTGGAATCCTAGAGAAGTAGGCTTTCATGCCAGTAAAGGAATGGACTCACCACTGAGACAAGAGCCAGCAGGCAGAGCGCAAGCTTCCTCCTTTGTGTCCCGCAGAAGGTGCGGCCCAGATTCAAGGTGGATCTCACCATCTCAAAAGATCCAGATTAAAACTTGCTCTTCCCACTTCAAATGATTTAATTAAGGGGAAAAAATCCCTCATGTGTACCCAGCCACTTGGGTTTTAGTTCATCCCAGCTGAGGTCAAGTTGATAAGCAAGAATAGGCTTCACATTTCCCACACTAGAGCTGGGGTTGTGTGGTTTCCTTCTGGTGCTTTCTCTACACCATGGTGCCGGCTCTGTGATGCTGACACAGATAGTCCTTCCTCAGAGTGATGGATGAATGGATCCTCACGAGCCACAGCTGCCTGTAAGCTGCCTGGCTGGGGCCATGTCTCGTTCTACATAGGTCTCACTGTAAGGTTTATTACCTTGATTTATTATTGTTACCGTTGCCTATGGAGACCAAGAGATGCAACCCAGCAGAGCTGCAAGAAGCCTGGGAAATTCCCACCTTAGGGACCACCGTGCAGCTGACACCTGGTCCACAGCAATGAGAAAGAAAAGAATTTCAGGGCATGTCAGAGTGATGTGAAGTTACCCAGTTTATTAAGCAGACAGACGAGACAGTATGCACAGGGGGACATTTAAAAGGAGAACCACATAGGAAAACTGTAGTATACTCCTAAGACACAACTGCAGGTTTCTTAGGAGAGAGATACCCAGGGGCCTCAGCCAAGGCTAATGTGACTGGAGTCTTGAAGTCACCTCACCCGAAGGACTTAATTTATAACAAGATGCAAAGATAAGCAAAATTTACTAAAAAAAAATGAAGTTTCAATTCGCCTTTTGATGTACGAGCTGGTTTCTTTATCTCTCAAAGATCTTCCTTCCGTGAATGGTATGAAGGACTTCCTTATTTGAGTTTATGGATGAGAGGGGGAAGCTGATGGGGTTAAAGTCAGACTCTTGAATGCTCTGGGCCTGGGTCAGCTTGGCTCATGGGACATTTTTAACCTCCATGTTTTAGATTTCTTTTGTAAGAAGAATGTTGTCTCTGTGGGCAATGTCCATTTTTACCAGTTATGTGAAGCTTTTTGACTCTTGGCCAGCAGGAACCACAAAGTAGATCCCAAGGTGGGGTGCCTCTCTCTTAGGTGTCCCCTCTGTTTCCTTGCCCTTATAACCAGGCCTCGTTATCACTCAGGAGAAGTAGGCAGGGGGGATCATGAGTTGATTTTGTTCTCTGGAATATTAATTAGGGAAAGAAAATCTGATCTGATTCCTCTTTTAATCTCGTATTCTCTTTGGCTCATCTGAGATGTTTTCAAATCATGTAAAACAGACCCCCCCCATGACTTATGTATTTGACAGTGACACACAGAAGCCACTGGAATGTTTGTTCCCTGGAGAAATGGCTCAGCAGTTAATTAGCCAGGATTTCTATTTGTCTAGGTAAACCTAGATGGCTGTGGTTTTTTTGTTTTTGTTTTTTTTTTTTTTTATCTGTTACGAAGAAACTCTGCTTTATTGCTGGTGAGAGGACCCAGAGGCTGAAACGCATTTTTATAATTTAATGCTTCCCAAGTGTCATTAACAATGGCTTGCAGGAGGGTTTCTCTCCCTCCTGCTCCCACTCCCCAGCACTCCCCAGCTGTAGCCTGCACTTCAGCATCTCCCATATTCAGGATTTAAAGTCTAATTGTAGATCTATAATAAACCCATAGTTCTAGAATATGATTTCGGCAGGGGAGGGAGGATGCTGGTATGAACCTTGCCTGTTCTCCTGGAAATCCCTCAGTAGACTCCAAGGCCTCTGCTGACTTCAGCTGTCCCCCATATCCCTGTGAAGTGAAAAGCATCTTGTTCATCGCAAGGACAATTCACAGTCAGATAAGACGCCTGCCCGTCCACGAAACTTCAGTTTCCACAAGGATTTCCCTAGTGTCTGCTCATTGCTTTCATGCCATTCTCTAATAGGCAGGGATGGGTCTAGCGTCGCTCTACTCCAAACGTGAAGCCAAAGCCCAAGATGCTCTGGTGAATCGCCCAGGGATTCATACATAATTCACAGTTTGTTTGGTTTTTTTTTCTCCCACTTAGAATGAATTAGTGAAACCCACCTCATGAGGCTATTGGTGCTATTGGACTTAGGAACTCACAGCCTGAACCTTAACAATCCAGGATCAGCTACCAATCCTCAACAATCCAATTAAATGAGCTAAATCATCAATGTGAGTGTGTTAAAAGAGGAACAAAGGATACCCAAGTCCGTCTTTGGGGGCATGTTCCAGCATGAGTTATGCATAACTAAGCAATACAGCCAGAGTGTGGTCCTGCCCACCCTTGTCTCAGCTCCAAGCCTCTCCGGTAAGGCTGTCTGACACATTATAAATTGTTTTCAGGAGGCAAGCTTTTTCTCTGAGCATTGAGCCTCCTTCTCCGAGCAGGAGATCCCTGGGTAAATTCTAATTTCCTGTAGTTCACCCGTCCAATAGCCTGACAGACAGCCAAAGAGGGAGCACAGGTGTTTCTTTAGGTCACGTTCACTGCTTCCAGACAGGCATTACTGGACTTGGCGATTTCTGATTGGCTAGGCTGGCCAGCCAGTAAGCTCCAGGGATCTGCCTGCCTCGACCTCCAAAGTCATTATAGGCATTATAATGGGATTATAGGCATTCAAGGAAACACTTGGCTTTTATACAGGCTCTGGGGGATCAAAGTCAGACAAGTGCTTACTGACGGAGCTACCTTCCCAGCGTATTTTCCAATACGGGCTGGTCGTATTTACCCTACTCTCTTTGCCATCGTCACCACAACCATCAACTACGCATGCTCACATCAACTACACATGCTCACATCAACTACGCATGCTCACATCAACTACACATGCTCACATCAACTACGCATGCTCACATCGGCTACGGATGCTCAGCAACTACCGCCTGTATTCATTTACCATTGCTGAGTAACAAGCTGCCCCAGAACCAGTGCACATGTGCACTGTGCCGCCGTAGTTTCACAGTTTGGGTTCTCTGCTTGACATCTCAGCAGGCTGAAATCATTGTGACTAAACCTTTAGTCTCAGCAGAGGCATGAGGTCCTTCCTGTATGTCAGTAGAATTCAGTTTCTTGTTGCTCTAGGATGACAGTCCCTCTTTTTTGGCTGCCAGGCCTATGGGACACATTTTGGCTTTGAGGACACCGTTTAGATACTGGCTACATGGCTCTTTCCTGAGCCATTGAAGGGGGCACTGGATACCTCAAAACCACACACTCAGTCTTCCACTGTGTGTCTTTCCTCTTTAGACTTCCACGCTCTTTAAAAAAGGCTCCTCTAAAGAGGCCAGACCCATCCAGGACAAACCTTTCAAACTACCATTTAAAATCAGTTATTCAATTGGAGACCCTCCTGCATCTACAAAATCTTCCTCCTCTGCCTCTGCTGCCCACACTCCAAGGCAGGAAGCTGCTCAGATCCTGCAGACCAGACAATCTTCAAACCTCAGGGACCTCCTGTCTAAATGTGTGAGTGTGTGTGTGTGGGTAAGTGTGTAAGTATGTGTGAGAGTGTGTGTGGGTATGTGGGTGAGTGTGGAAGTATGTGTGAGAGTGTGTGTGGGTATGTGGGTAAGTGTGTAAGTATGTGTGAGAGTGTGTGTGGGTATGTGGGTGAATGTGTAAGTATGTGTGAGAGTGTGTGGGTATATAAGTATGTGTGAGAGTGTTGTGTGGGCATGTGGGTGAGTGTAAGTATGTGTGAGATTGTGTGTGGGGGTATGTGGGTAAGTGTGTATGTGTGAGAATATGCGTGGGTGGGTGAGTGTACATGTGTGTGTGAAAGTGTGTGAAGGTATGTGTGTGGGGGTATGTCAGAGTGTGTGTATGTGTGAGAGTGTATGGGTGGGTGTGCATGTGTGTGTGCAAGTGTGTGTATGAGAGAATGTGTGTGAGTGTATGTGTGTATGTGTGTGATAGTGTGGGCATGTGAGTGTATGTGGGTGTGTCAGAATGAGTGTATGTGTGTAGGGGTGAATGTGTATGTGTGAGAGTGTATGTGGGGTGTGGGTTAAGTGTGTATGTGTGAGAGTATGGGTGGGTGGGTGAGTGTGCATGTATGAGTGTATGTGAAAGTGTGTGAGTGTATATGTGTTGGGGGCAAGTGTGTCAGAGTGTGTGTGAGTGTGTGTGGGTAGGTAAGCGTGCATGTGTGTGTAAGTGTGTGATTGAGAATGTGTGTAAGTGTATGTGTGTATGTGTGATAGTGTGGGCATGTGAGTGTATGTGTATGTGGGTGAGTGTGTCAGAGTGAGTGAGTAGGGGTGTGAGTGTGTGAGTGTGTAAGTATGTGTGAGTGTGTGTGCATGTGGGTGAGTGTGTGCGCATGAGTGTGTGTGGGGTCTGGGCATGTGTACCAATATATTTATCCATCTAGGTAGGCTTGAATATTTGAGATACATCACCCACCTTACTGTGTAACCATCTTATTTTTTTTGAACATCTACCCCTAAAAGTGAAATATCACTTTGACTCATAAACATATGGTATTTTCTACCAAATGAAACACACTGTGAAATAAGTGTCTCCTCCTCAGGGGCCCAGTGACGGATGGATGTCTTGCCTCCTTAGTTAACACACCCATTGGTTTGTCTACTGTCTACTTGAGTGTCTGATGTGCTTTGAACGCAGTGGGAGGGACTGACAGCCCCACCAGGAATCAGGAGCTGCCCTGGGAAACAATGGGAATTCAGAGCCTGACTCCAGAACACAGTTCAAGGGCGTGTCATGTCTCTGGGGCCCAACCACTGCATTGGCTTCTCTTTAGATGGGCTTCAGAAAAGAAAAGAAAAAGTCAGAAAAGGACTTATGTCAGCATCCACAGTGTGTGGATCTCAGAAACACCGGTTTGATGGGATATGAGAAACTTATTTCTTCAAACAGAGCACATTCATATCTGATCTGAAAAGCCCAGCGGTGAGACTTGGACCAGTTTGTATTCCGTTCATTTGCAGGCTCTTAGCCAGGCTGCCCATAAATTCCATCTTAAGAGCTGCCCCGAGTTTCTCCGGAGACGATGCTGAAACCACCCCTCTTTAGAGTGCTTTTGTGCAAGCTGAAGTGTCCCGCATGCTCTCATCTAAGCCTTCCCCCCAGCACACGTGAAATGCGGCAGGATTGTCAGGCTACCAGACGGTTTTATTCCTGCCTCATAAAAATATTTCAAAACCTGGGGGAGCTTTATGAAACCAGCGCTCATCAATCCATACTCTCTCCAATTTAGGAGCCCATGAGACACATCACAAGGCAATTACGGGTGTTCGTTTTGAAGCAAACAATTCTGTGGCGGATGCTTCATTATCCGTGAGTGATAGATAGGCTAAAGACTAATGTCCTGGGGTAGAGAGAAGGCTTAGCAGTAAAAAAAACACCTGCTACTCATCCAATGGACCCTAATTCCATTTCCAACATCTATGTTTGGTGACCCCTTACATGTAACTATCTACGTGTCCTCTTCTGGCTTTGGCTGGCACTGGACACACCTAGAACGAACACACATACACACACACACACACACACACACACACACACACACACACGCATACAAATAAGAACACATCTTTAAAGAATCAAATAAATCCTGACCTCTCTCTTTCTCTCTGAAACTCACATGGATTTGTGAGCCTGTGTGTATTTCTGACTATGAGTATAATACATGCAAATTCTTCTTCCTTTCTTTTTTCTTTTTTAAGACAGGGTCTTATGCTATAGTCTATGCTGGCCCCACATTCATGACAGGGCTCCTGCCTTCTCCCCTGTGAGCTAGGATTTTAGTGTGAGACACTATCCCGGCTTTTATAAATAAATTCAAGACTGTTACACAATGGTCAAGTATAAAAGTGTATTTTGGCACCTCCCCCATCTCCTGGAGATGTCAGGGAGCTCATCCTACCCCACCCCAGCCTCCTGTGCTCCTTTAGGAGCAGAGCATGTGGCATCTGAGCTCACTGGAAAATGCCAGGGGTGGGTGGGTGGCTTCAAAAGCCTCCTCAGGTTACTCGATTTCTTTTTCTGAAGTGGTCAGTTATTACCTTCTTTGTCCCCAAATAAGTTAAACATCTTCACCTGCCTCCCTCTGGTCTTCTTGTTTAATCACATCTCTGAACAGACACCTGTGGCTCCTTTGGTGCTCTGTGCTTGCGGACCCCCTCCCCTGCCCCCAAGCCTCAGCGCCATCCTTCTTTAATGAAGAGTGGGGATGTGTTCATGTTTACCATGCAATCCACTTTGCACACATGGAAGGTTCTGGGGACGCAGAGCAATGATCTGTACGCTGAGCACGCTGAGAGCAGCCTTCTTACCGTGTGTGGGCACCTGTGCTCTTCCGGCATCCTTATATGGTAAGCAAGGGGTTAAGACCAGCTCAGCTCCTTATGACTCGAGAATGGTCTTGCTCGAAGCTGGCAGAACTAGGGGGATGTTGACTCTGCACATGAAGGAACAGTTCCTGTCAGTGGCTAAGCAGCCTTCCTGTCCTTGCTTTCTTGAGAAATTAGTGTGCACATGTGTGTCTACTTGTGCATGCACGTCGCATGTCACACACCAAATTAAGCATGTGTGGGGACAAGAGTGTCCCAGGAGCAGGCCCCAAGAGACCTGCGGACTGCCTTTCCCTACCTATGGGAACTGGGGATATCGCTGAGCTTTTTCTAGGGAATTGGACCATGTCTGAGATGAGGCCTTCAGACACACAAGCCTACACCTGGAGTGGGGACACCTAGATACTGCCCAAAGGGCTGATTAACGACAATGCGGAACTGATAATACGTATCCAGTGTAAGTCAGCTGAAGGCGGCTGGCACCAAGTATCTGGGAACTCAGAGCAGACAGTGACATAATCCAATAGATAAGCATTTCTGGCAAAAGGCCACATTTGTATGGCCATATGTAAACATAACCTTAAAGTCAGAGGCCAATGTCTCCACCAACCTGTTGGTGCAGACGGTGTGGTGCGGTGCGGTTTACAGACGCAGCAGCCCATCCTAGCAAAATCACATATGATGACATTCCCACTTGACCTGCCCCCACTCCTGTTTGTCCTGTGCCATAGTTAGAAGAGTAAGACGTTTGCACAAACCGTAATTCTTCCTTTTTTTCCCCAAGAGAAGGCTGGCACAATCCCCACTGCCCAAGCTGACTTTCTCAAGGGCGTGATATTCCTTTCCTACAGCTTGGACGCATCTAGTGACTGATGTTTTATCCAGTTGTTCGGATACGGTCCTAACAACCCCACAGTGAGACTTCTTAGATAAGTTCACCCAGGTTTCTCACATGGGCCTTCCCGGGAGTAACCAGCAGAGGAGGGTTTGGTTTGTTTGATTGTTGTTGCTGTTTAATAGACAAAATCGGAGTCCAGGAACCCAACCAGTGTCTGTACCACTAAAGGACAGCTGTCTCTGTACTCTTATATACCTAAATCAGACTATCTGCCGTACTGTCACTTCTGCTGCTGTGACACAATACACTGACCAAGAGCAGCTTAGGGAAAAAGGAGGTTTATCTGGCTGACAGGCCAAGGCATGGTCCATTATTGTGGGCAAGTCAAGGCAGGAACTTAAAGTATAACAGCCAGTCTGGAGCAGAAAGAATAAACATCCAGGTCTCTGCTTGCATGTCACCCAGCTGCTTTCCTCAGTCTTACATGGTCCAGGGCTGCCAGCTTAGGGAATGGTGCTACCCGAGGTGGGATGGGTCTTCCTACACCAATTGAGATAATTCTCTACAGACATGTTCACAGGTCAGTTTAATGGACAATTCATTAGTAATTCATTAGTCTCTCTTTCCGGGTGATTCTGGGTTCTGTCAGGTTGATAGTTGAAGCTAACCAGCAACACCACTCCTTCTTACCCTCTTCTCTGGTTGGAATTCTGAGGTGTATGGGGGGGGGAGGGGAAGTCAGTTGCTTCGACTCATTGCAGTGGTCCTATTCATGCTTATTAAATGTTTTTGTGGCAGGGCCTTGAGCAAGGTATTGAGAATAGCTGGAGTGAGATAGGTGATAGCTGCCATTGATGAGCCTGGCAGAGGGTAAAACAAACATTAATCAAATAGCTATATATGTGGACAAATGGCCACATATCATTTGATGACAGGCTTTTCTGAGGTACAAAGCATCTGAGATCACAGTCAGACACAGCCTCTTGGTGAGATCCAGAAACATAGTGTAAACAAGACACACAAGGCAGGCAGCGTTGTGGGATTACAACAAGGCTGAAGAAGACCCGTCGCCTAGTATTGCACTAATGTGCAGACAAATGTCTGTTCACTGCAGATAAGACCAACCACAGATGGAAGGAGCAAGTCTGCCCCAGTCTAGTTTGTGTGAACCGAAGAGTTTATTTGGGTTACTTACAGGGGAAAGGGGGAGAGCCATACAGCCACATCACAGAGGATTCCCACCCTGGCATGGATGATGGTTTCTTCATAGAGGCTGCAGTCATCCTTCCGTGTTCTATATTCTCCATAGCATCTTCTGAGATCACATGAAGCTGGGATGGAGTTCTGTATATCTGGGAGGATAGTATAGAAAGGTGTGCTAATCTCAGGTCAGGGTCTAATGATCCTCCTCACTCTCTCCTATAAGGGGGCTCTACGGGATTCCCCCTTGATGAGGTTCTTCTGAATTCCTTCAGGAAATCACAACTTCTCTGAGTAGAGTGGCTTGGGAGAACATAGCTCAGTTAGTAGAGTGCTTGTCTCGTGTGCACAAAGCCCAAGGTTCCAACATATACCTCACACTACCAAGCGTGGTGACGCTTGCCTGGAATCTCAATAGCCAGAGATAGAAGTGGGAGGATCAGAAGTCCAGTCCACAGTGAGTTAGAGGCCAGCCTGTGCTTCAGGTGACCCTGTTTTAAAAACCAAAACTGAACCATAAAGCTGACAGTGACAGTTATGCTCAGAGGTTAGCGTTCTCCAACAGCTAATGGCATCGTGGCTGTCGCAATTCCTCAGTTCATACAGTGTGGCAGCACACAACACATGTTCAGCCCAGCAGAGAACTGCAGCCCTTGCTCAGTGCTTGCCTTTTGTGGTTTATAACCAAAGGCTGTAGGTGCAGAGATGTTCTTTATTGTGTGTGAAGGTCACTCTGTGATGGAGGCAAGTCTCCACATTTCTCAAGCCACCTGCTGTCTCTCTACAGGAACCATGGAGCACACAGCACATCCCAGCACTGTTCTCAGCTTTCTGTGGCCTCCTGGTCGCACTATCCTACCATCTGAGCCGACAGAGCAGTGATCCCTCTGTGCTCCTGTGAGTAGCTGTCCTGTATTCTCTGTATGTGTAAATGCATGTCCACACATATGTGAATGTCAAGGTCAGAGGTCAACCTCTGGTGTCATCCCTCTGTTGTGCATTACCATTTTCTTTTGAGATATGAGTCTTAAACTGGCCTGGAGCTTGCCAATTAGGCTAGGCTGACCAGAGAAACCCAGGGCTCCACCTTTCTGGCACTGGAATTATAAATGTGTGATACCACACTCAGGATTTTTACCTGGGTTCTGAAGGTCTCCAGTTCCCATGGTTCTTTCTTTGCCACACTATGGGTGCACTTCCTGCTGCTCACTGAAGCAAACATGGCCGTTTGGTGCTCTATGCCCTATGATGCTTACTTTAAGCAAGCTGGCTGCATACAGGGGTAGAGAAATGCAGGCCTGAACTAAAGTGATTGAAACTCCAGGGCAAACTTCCAGCCAGATTCTGCCTTTAAGCTCTGTGTTTGTAGTGAAACTCCCAGGTAGCCAGGTGCCCAGCCCTGGGTGAACTTCTCTTGCTGTACTATAGGAAAAGCTGTAGTCACAGATGGCCTTGCTGGATGGACAGAGTCCCCACTGTTGTCTTACTCTGGAGGTCGTTCTGTGGAGAGCAGACCCACATCCTTGAAAGGGGGTTTTGTTTTGCTTTATTTCTTCTGGTACAACCAGAGTCTCATATGTGTGCCCAACCTTCCCCGTCACCCCCCCACACACACACACACATACATAATAGTAACAACAACCTAATGAATTCAAAAGTAAAACATCATCACGGTCTCCTGTGTGTGTCCTGAGATTTACAGTGAGGTTTGTGTCAAGACCTTAAATGTTAGCGATTGGAATCACTGAAGTATAGATCTGCATATGGGGGCTGGAAATCCTCTGAACAAAGATGAGTATCAGATATTGATAACAGCATGTCCTATAATCTGACTGAACTTATTGATCTTAGCTTTTGACTTAAGATAACTCTTCTGGGAGCTGCAGATACTGAAATATTGGGCAATTAGATACCTTAGGGTAAGAAGCATAGAAAAATAGGGAAACAGAGAGAAAGATAATCATGATTTTTAGTGTCAAATGTGTGCCTGGATGGTTACCTTTTGCTGGTAATGTTGGTGAGGCTGTAACTCAGTGGGTTGGTGGGAACATGGGATCCCATTATGCTGACAGAGTACTGAGACCCTTAGGGTGCCTGACCACTTTTATCAGGATGAAATTTAAGAATTGAAACATGGACCAGTGAGAGTGCTCGGCTGGGAATTGGCTTGGCTAGCCTGAGTGTGGTTCCCAGAACTCACATGATGGTCGAAGGGGAGACTGACTCCACAGGGTTTCCCTCAGAATCCCATATGTGTGCCCACCCCCATGCACACATATATAATAGTAATAACAACCAAATGAATTTAAAAATAAAACCTCCTCATGATCTCCTGAATGTGTCCTGGTTTTGCAGTGGGCTTGGTTTTGCTCCTTGTTGGTGTGAGCCCTAGAGATCTCATGGCCTGAGACATGTAGTTTATAAATAACATCCAGTGTGTTTTTCCACTTAGGTCCTTCATTCAGTGCAGACTGCTTCCTAAATGTTTACATCAGAACCTGGAAGAATCGGCTACAGACCCTCTCCCTCAGAGGATGAAGGATTCAGTGGTAAGATCTCAGCATGCATGGAAGGGCTGCCTGATAAGAGGATACCTTGCTTGTCTGAAGGGATCAAGCTGCCAGGATCCAACTAGCTAGCTGGGTCTGGAAAGGCAGGAGGAGGCCCCTGGGTCCAGTCCAGACTTACCTCCCAGGACACTTGAGCTTCCTGGCCTGAATCAATCTGTAGATTATCTTCAAGGTATATGTTGTTACAGACCAGAGTAGCCAATGGACCTCAGCTGGTAGTGGTGGCAGTTTACCTGGATATTATCATGATGTACATTCATCAGTTCTGTCCATCATTGGTACCAAATAGCAGATAACATCTGTCTAAATAAATTTTCATCACAGAAATGTAGTAGGCCTACATTCATGACATCTGCACAGTTCTTCTGTCATCTCAGTCACACTGAGCTCAGAGCACACTTTCCTGGGCCCCTGGGTTCAAGCTTAGGGGTCAGCACAGCCCTTGCTAAATGTCCCTGGGCTTTGAATGTTTCAGCATCTGTGGTTGCAGAGAGGAGTGACTATCCTGGCCAGAATGGACGGAGGATAAAGAGGAAACCATTCTGTTTCCTGTGCTTCAGGAAAATGGCTCTGAGGACTTTCAGGTGTCCTTAAAGCAGGCATGGCCTCTTTACTGTTGACTACTATTAACATTTTGTAAAATGTCAGCCTCCAGCTGTGTCAGCCTGTTAGTATTGCAGTGCTGAGATGGAGCTGGCCAAAGCCACAGTTCATGCTTTTCTGTCTGTTTTATGAAGGACAGACAAAAGCAAAAAGCAGATGCAGTCAGTGGTCCCTTGATGCTAATTACCTGCAGCCAGGACTGTGTTTTATTTATCCTTGCATCCACAGAGAGGCTGGACACACAGAAAGTATTGAACACATTCTGTTGAATTTAGGTGATATAATTGTTGTGTGACATTTCAGGAGAGTGTAAGGGAGTTGCAGCCCACAGGATTGCAGGCTCAGGCCTGTGTGCTAAAGCTAACATGGTTTGACTTTTAGCTTCTTGAGCTTTTTGTCTCTGCAATGGCATCTGTCTCAGCACTGACTGTCAACTTGAAATATCCTAGAACTACCTGAAAGAGAAGTTTTAGTCAACTACTTGTAATTCTCAGGTTTGCCCTTTGGCACATCTGTGAGGGCTCATTTGTTTAATGATTGATGCAGAAGGGTCCAGCCTACTGTGGGCATCACTTTTCACCAGGCAGGTAGGCCTGGCCTGTGAAAGTTAGCTAGCTAAGCAGGAGCCTACCAAGACCTGCTCAGCTTCAGACTGAAGAAAGGACACACAGACATACATGAAGTAAAGCTGGGATCGGGTAGCTCTGTAATGCCGCCACTGCAACCCAGTAGCTCAGTGTTCAGTTATGTACAGCATGACAGACTGGGGAGCTACTCTCAGCAGGAAAGCTCTGCAGATGAGAAGTGTCAGTCTGTAAGCCTCGGGATACAGGAAGCCACAGTTGCTAGCGTCTGCACACACTAATCAATCATTCCTAAACACTGATACTCAAGGCTTCTGAGGAAAGCGTTGCCATTCCTCTTGATCCTGGCCCGTATGGGTAATGGCTTTTATAATTTTCTGGGGCGTCAGTTGGCCTCAGGGTCATTGGCATGACCCGTGCACATGTCAAAGTACTCATTCTTTCTATAGTTTATTTGCTCTGGGCTTCCTCCACTCCCTACATGAGCCAACACATAGTGCTCCTTGGTGGCTTCTGCTTGAGTCTCAGAGGCCTTGGGTTCCCTCAATGATAAACAATGACCTGGAAGTGTGAGCAGATACCCTCATCCCCATACCCATCCCCACCCCACCCCATCCCTACCCCATACCCATACCCACACCCAGCCTCATCCCCACCCCATCCCTACCCCATCCTTACCCCATCCTTACCCCATCCCCATCCCCATCCTTACCCCATCCCCATCCCCATCCCCATCCCCATCCCCATCCTTACCCCATCCCCATCCCCATCCCCATCCCCATCCCCATCCCCATCCCCATCCCCATCCCCATCCCCAAGTGGCTTTGGCTCAAGTGTTGAGCATAGTAACAAAAAGGAAACCAGGGCAGTGTCTGTGGACGATTGAGTGTATGGCGGGTGGAGTAAGGACATGTCAGTGTTAGTCCGGGTATCCCAGGACCTGAAAAGCAGAAGACACTGCTGGACTGTGAAGCTAAGCACCCAAAATGAAGGAAGACATCAGCCTTTCAAGCAGCGTGTGTAGCCTACCTGCGAATGTTGGACAAAGGGGTCTTGGGGCAGGACTTATCCCCCAACCCCCATAGGTTTCTGAGAGAATCTTTGTCCCCTATGTCCCCTAAGTCCTCCTTGATGTCATGACTAATGAAGATCTGTCACCACTCTCATTTATTCCAGTAAAATCGACCTAGCAAGCACAGGGTGATATATATAATAATTATATATATATATATATATATATATATATATATATATATTATAATTGATATAATAATTGAATAGGCCCTGATAGCATGCCCTTAGTACAGTCAGAGGTCAGGAGTCACCTGTCACTTTCTTTGCTCCTCGTGGCCTTTTAAGAAAATCGTTTATACATTTATTATTGGGCAGAGGAGAATGGGTACATATGTCACAGTGTACCTGTGGAGGTCAGAGGTCAACTTTGTGGAGTCAGCTATAGCCGTCCACCTTTCCGTGGAGTCTAGGGATTGAGTTCGGGTCATCAGGTTTGCCTGGAAGACACCTTTTCTCACTGAGCTCTCACTGTCCCCCACCCCATGTCATGCTCTGGTATAAGCTTTGTCTGTTGGAAATCGTGATGTGTTAGGTGACAGAATGGGTTGTTTGTGCTCATCTCTCTGGGGAGTCCCCGTGTAATCATGATATTTCCATGGGATTATGAGATCTGCTTTCATAAACTAGCTTATTTAACCTTTGCTTCAAGTTAAAAAAAAAAAAAAAACAGAAACAACAACAACAAAAAAGACTGCCTTCTGTCTCTGATTGTGTTTCTCCCTGCCCCTCTGTTCCTTTTTTCTCTGTCTGTCTGCCTCTCTTCTAACTTTGGTTTGTATGAGAATCTCCAAGGACCTTCAGTAGATAGTAGTTTTTGCATAGGGCTCCTGCCCCATCTTGACTCATTTGGCCAGCTCTGGGTCCTGGGCATAGACGTTTTAACCAGAACACCTACCTTTTCCAAGACTGTCCGTTGAGATGCATTGCTGGAGAGAGGAGATGTCAGTGGGTTTCTGCAGGAACAAGATGGGATGGGTCATGCACAGAACTCACCCTCAAAACTTACCCTGTAAGTAATGAAGATTAGAACTTAGTCCTCGTGGTTTGCAACATTCTCTTTCCTCGTGCCTTGTGCACACGACCCTTCCCATGCTCATTCTCAATGGTCAAGTTTACAGTTACTTACATTGTATTCAGTTAATACGGACCAACACATTATTTTTCAAAAACCTCTTTTTACTGTGTATAAAATTCAGACAACTTCCAAACTATTCGTTACAGCATCTAGATTTTTCTGATTTCTTCACTGGCTAAATCTTTAGGCTGGGCAGTGTTGCAATAGCTTCTTATGCTTCTTTCAGAGGAGAGGCATAAAGTCCTGCCAAAATGCCATGGTAGGGCTGGGGCGGTGGCTCAGTCAGTGAGGGGTAAGCATGAGACTTGAGTTTGATCCCCAGAACCCACATGTAGAAACTGGGTGTGAGCTGTGCACTTGTAACCCTGGACCCATGCACACTCTGGGGAGGTGGAGACAGGCTGGTCCCTGGAGCTTGCTAGACAGCCAGTGTAAATTACTTGGTAAGCTCCAGACCAGTGAGTGACTCTGTGTCAAAAAATATCTGGAAAAAAAACAAAACAAAAAAAACCCAAAAAACAAAACCAGAATGGATGGCTGAGGAAGAATGATTTCTGAGGTTGACATCTAGCTTCTGCCTACACACACACACACACACACACACACACACACACACACACATGCATGCACGTGCACACACAGTCACACAGAGGCACACATGCATACACACATAAAGACACATACACACATAAACGCGCACACAAACCCATGTACCTCCCCCCCCCACAATAATTTTTTAAATCCCAAATACACCGAGAACAAATGTATCTTTTTATTATTAAACACACATGAATTTACCATTAAGGTTGGGGAAATTATCACCATGGATTATCCCAGAATTAAGTTTGAAAGGACAAATGTAGCTAAGCTACCCTGTATGGGGAGGATGCACAGAAAATCTTACTAAAGTCAATTATGATTGCTAGGAGGATCCACAGGTGCCAGCAGAGAAAAGAAAATGTAGAATGCAGGGGTGCACCAACACCCCAAAATAACCTTCAACAGTAAAGCCAGAGCCCAGTCCAGCTCCCAACATGGGGAAGAAGGATGTGACCATGGGCTGAAGACACCAGATGTGACAGGGAGGTAAAAGGTGGCAGCCCATCAAGATGGATGTAAATGAAGCCCCCTTTATAGGGGTGGGTAGACCCCCTGGCTGTGGGTGGGAAGACTGAGGTTACACTGCCAAGCCTGTCACAATATTTTTTTATGCTTAATGCAGTTCAAAACATTCCCAATGGAATCAAATTCACGGCTTCAGCAAATGATTGTAATAAGGTCTATTTAGAAAAATAGCAGCTCGTAGTTTAAGGAAGACTTGAAAGAAGGAGATGAGAAAAGTAAGATTATTGCTTTGAGGTTTAAGAGTCTATTTAAAAAGGCTGAATCATAAGGAAAAGAGAGAGAAAGAAAGACCCTTCTAGGATCAGAGTGGGATTATCAGATCTGAGGAAGGCAGGAAGGACTCAGTCATGAGAATACACTGTGTGAAAATTGAGTGTCACGATCAAGAGTCGATTATCCAATGTGCGGCATCCAGCAGTGGGAGAGGAAAAGAGCTTTATGTGCTAATCTTTCACTAGACACCAGGCTGTGTCACAAAGGGATTAGAGAGTTTCGGGAAGGCAGGAGAGTGGGTGAGCAGAGAGGAGGAAGTCCACCCTGCACTGGGGCAGATAAACTATCCAAACAGACTTGAGGATTAAAAGCAAAACAATCTGAATCAAATGTGCCTCCACTCTTATAAACAATAGAAGACTAAGGATGAATTTGGACAGCTAAGGGGTTGGAGTAAACAGAGTAGGCAGCTCTTTGTTCAAGGGCATCTGGGGGAATTTAGCCTTGGTCTTCATCTCTCAGACAGTGGAAACAGTTCTGGGGTGGTGAGGTAAGGTGTCCAGTGAAAGGCCACCCACCATGAGCTGGGACACTGAGATCCACCCTGTCAGGATGAGAATGAAGGCAAAGAGGTCAGCGTAGTTGTCTTGGCTGCCCCAAATGACAGGAACACTCACCCCGTTGATCTTAGCTGCAGTAGAAATCCTGATCTGCAAAGCATTCGTGAAGACGAGAACTCTGTAAAAGTCATATGAGCTTAGTTTGAGGTGACCTTAGCAGAGGAGCGGTGCCTCAGCTTAAAAAGCAATCACTGCTCTTCCAGCGGCACCTAAGTCTGGTTCCCTGTGTCACATCTGGTGGCTCAGGCCTGCTTATAACTTTAGCTCCAGAGGACCCAACACCCTCTCCTGGCCTCAGCACAAACCTGCACATAAGTGGCACATTCATGGAGATGCACATAAGTAAAAATTTTAAAATACATCTTAAAACTTGAGCACTTACAATAACAAAGTAAAATTGGACCACTGCGTCCCACTGTCCTTAAAAGTCAACCCCAGTGATTGTGAACCCAGAGATGGGAGAAAGGAACCTGAATTCCTGTAGACCACTGGCTCAGCTTCTTTCCTATCAGCATTTATGATGTCAGCCTTTAGGAAGAGAGAATTTGAAACCACACACACACACACACACACACACACACGAATTCATCACTGCTTCATATATTAGCAAATTGCAGTTTTTTTACTTACTGTTTTAAGTTATAAGGCAGGAGTATAAATAAAACAAGACACAGAATATGGGGGTAATTATTTGCAGAGAAGAGCCCTTGACTGCACAGCCAATCCCTACAGTTAAAACTAAACCATCCTTCAGAGACTGTGGAATGTCCAGGACACACACCAGAATGCAGCAGGGTTATCATAATTTTAGAAAACAGTTTAGAATTTTCTTTAAAAAGCTAAATCCCAGTGTTCCTTATAACCCAGATATTTACACAAGAAAAGAGAATACACGTGTCTGGAGAGATACATCATGAATATTCACAGCAGTTTTATATAGAACAGTCAAAACTGGGAGCACATTCAAATGCATATTCACATGTGAATAAACACACTGTAGTATACCATGCAAAAAGAATCCTGTTCGGCAACAAAGAGGAATAAGTCTGGTAGACAATAACCTGGAACAAATACCAGAAAAACTGTACTGTATATGGTGGTTTCATAAAAATAGCCCCAGAGCCTTATATATTTGAAGGCTTGGTCCCCAATTGATGAACTGTTTGGACAGGATTCTGAGATATGGCCTTGCTGGAAAATCTGTGTCACTTGGGGTAGGTGAAAGTTTCAAAAAGGCCGTGCCTCTCTCTGCCTGCTGCCTGTGGATAAGGGTACAAATCCCTTGGCTACTGCTCCAGAGCCATGCCTGTCTGCTTCTCGACGTGATGATCAGGGACTAGCTCTTTAAAACCGTAAGCCAGCATCCTCCTTATAAGAGTTGCCTGGGTCATGGTGCCTCTTCACAGCAATAGAACAGTGACTGAGACCGAACCAAAAGAAGCCAGACAGAAAAAGTAAAAGCACCTACTATGTGATTTTAGTATATAGCATTATGAAAATGAGGTTAGATTACAAACACGGAGTAGGTCAGTGTGAAGAGAAGGATAGAGTAGGCAAACACTAGAAAGGAAACCCTAGAGCCAATAAATACGCTAACATACATTTTAATCATTAAATTAACATCAGTGGTCATGGTCTTCTGGAGGTAGGTGTGTGTCAAAACTCACCATGCTGCAACTGGAGAGACTGCTTAATGGTTAAGAGCGCTGGCTGCTCTAGCAGAGGATCTAGGTTCAAGTCCCAGCTCACACATGGCTGCTCCATAACTCCAGTTACAGAGGACCTGGGTATAAAAATAAATAAATCTTAAAACCCCATCAGGTTTTACATTTTAAATACATCGATTATATCTCAGCAGTGCCATGTAAAACTTAGAATATGGAAAGGAAATGGGTGGAGAGAGCAGTTTGTAAGCAGAGAAAGTCTGTGTACTGATCTGTGTTTCATAGAAGGCACACTCACATCTGAGGAACCACACAAAGCCCTGAGTCTATCCCTGGTGCTGTGTAAACTAGGTATGGTGGTTTATGTGTTTGCAATCCCAGAATGTGTAAGGCAGAGAGAGGTTCAAGATCACTCTCAGCTACAGAGCAAGTTCAAATCCAGCCTGGAATATGAGTGCCTGCCTCTAATTAAGTAATCAGTTAGTTAAAGTATTGTTCTAACATGCTATCCAGCTTGTTATCAGAATTGAAGTAATTTTCACTCCAGTTTGCCCTCCCTCTAAGAGAAGGAGAATGACAGTCCTCCAGACTTACTGCCCCACACTCAAACTGATGCCCTGTCTAACCTCCAAACAGGAAAAATTGGTTAATTAAATATGACACAGTTTTAAATCATATTACTTGGTAAAGCATTATCCCTGTGGACAACTATTTAGGGATTTTTGAATGACATAAACTCATGCCAGAGAAAAACAGGAAAAAGTTAACCATCTTTACAGCCAGAAACTGCTGTCGATGGCAGACTTGCCCTCTGGGGAAGGGGTGGGGGCTGGTGCTTTTTGAGTGTGATGCATGACAGCAGAGCCTAAACAGATTCCCCTTGCTAGAGAGAACGCTAAGATAAGTCAACTCTCAAATCATTGTTTGTCCTAGTTATCTTTAATTGTCAACATGACACAGCCCAGAGTAGCCTGAGAAGGGAGTGTAGATTGAGGACTTGCCCAGATCAGATTGGCCTATGAGTCTGTCTTTGAGGATTGTCTTGTTAATCAGCATAGGAGGAATTAGCCCACTGTGGGCAGAATATTCCCTAGGCAGGTGGACTGGGGCTGTACAGGAAAGGTAGCTAAGCATAGGCTTGTAAGTGAGCTAGCAACAATGTTTCTCGATAGTTTTTGCTTAACATCATTGCTTCAGTTCCTTCTTAACGTCCTTCAATGGTGTGAGGGCAAGTTGCCCTAGCTCAGGCTGCCTTTGCTTTTGGTCACAGCAAAAGAATTGGGTACATTATCCCTCTAATTCTTCCTATGCTCACAGTACTCATTGACTTACAAGAGAAAGTTCAGAACAGGTACATCGGGTATACAACAGGAGACGCTGTGGGGAGATTGTGGTCTTCCTGAACCACCCCCTGTGCACAGGTTTAATGTGACCTCTCCACACCCCTGGTTCCACCCACCACACGTGGTCAGTGTCTGTATTTTCTTGTTTCCACTGTCTGTCCAGCTTTACATGTTAACACCGGCATCAAGCTAATGGCAAGACAGGAAAGAAACATCACATTGTTTCCATTTTAAAATCAATGAAAGAAAACCGGGCTGGGTAGGTGACACTCATCTACAGTCCCATACTGTGTGTACTGAAGTAGCTGGAGAGCTGAAAGCTGTAGTTGCTTCTTTGTTTTTATTTGATGTTTTTGTTTTTATCTGATGGTTGGATAGAAATGAACAATGTGGTCCAAAGTATAAATGTGTGGGAGGCTTTTGTCTGGTGTCTCCAGATGTTGTATGTTGATGCTCGAGGCCACCCATGACCTCGTAGAGACTGTTAGCATCAGCCCTGCTTTGTGAGACTCTGTGAGATGGGGGAACTATGGGAGTCTGTGGGGACTCTGTATCCCATCTGACATCTGAGTTTGTGTAAGGAACCTTACACAATTTATGTGTAGACACGTGTCTTCTCTCCATAGTAGTGCATGTATGTTAATCTACCAGCACCATATCTACTTCCCTCTCCCTGAGACGTCCCCAGTGGGAGCCAGTGACTAAGCTAGTGGAAGGTGCCTCTGCAGTGTTTCAGTGGGCTTGGGTCTGACATATGGAAGAGCAGTGTGGAATGTCAGCATCCTGCCGCTGACTCACCTGGCAAGCGCCTCCGAGGAAGCCACACAGACCTGACCTCACAGTCAATCTTCTCTTTCTAGAAGGATGTCCTGAGATCAGACCTCGTCATCTGCTCAGCAGCTGCCGTGCTCTCCTTTGCAGTCAGTGCCAGCACTGTCTTCCTGTCCTTACGGGTAGGTGGTCCCCAGGCTCTGCTCTCCCTTGCTGTTCTCTTGATGGGGCCTAGGTATGGAATGAGGGCACAGAAGAATAGAGGAACCAGGGGAGGGAGTCAAGGGACACACACACTGAGAGCTATGTCCACGAGAAGACTTGGGCTGCCTCCCCGTGTGTCATCTCCTCTCCCTGGGGGAGTCATTTTGTCTCTAAGAGTAATAGAACGGTTTGTAATCATGGACAGTTGTCATTGTGACAGGCTGGGAACAGAGATCAGCCTTCTATCAGTAGTGAGATAAGTCACTGTATCTGGGCTAAAACAGCAGTCACAGTGACACAAAGACCATTTGGATTTTTTTTTTTTTTTTTTTTTTTTTTTTTTACACTGAGAACAAGCTAAGCAAAGACTACACGGGACCCACCTTACAGTTCTTAGAGAATATCGCTGCCTCATCACAGACATGCAATGTCCACAGCCTCACCTTCCCCGGACTGTTCTATCAGCTGAGTGTGCTCTTCTCTAGTTCTGAGAAAGAAGACTTAGGGTGTGATGCAGGGGCAGAATCCTCCCAGCTCTTCCAGGGGTCACTTTCCCACCTTGTTCTTGGCAGCTCTCAGCACATGGGTCTTCCTATGAGGGGGAAGAGGGTGGGGACAGGCTCAGTTAGTACCCTGGTTACCTTATAAGCCCTTCCAGCCAGCCTAGACTACTTAGTGAATTCCAGACCAGTGAGAGACTGTCTCAGAAAACCAAGACAATGAATGGCACCTGAGGAATGACATCCAAAATTATCCCCTGACCTTCTCATGCATACATGTGTATGTACACCCGACCATACATAACGTGCACATGCAAAAAAAAAAATACGGGAGGGAAGGCGTGATGTCGGATGGATGCCTGCTTACTCACTCATGAGCGTCTCCATTGACCTTTGACCTCTCCCTCCTCTGCAGCCTTTTCTCAGCATTGTTCTCTTTGCCCTGGCGGGCACCGTGGGGCTCATCACCCACCACCTGCTCCCTCAGCTCCGGAAGCACCACCCCTGGATGTGGATTTCACACCCTTTGCTCAGAAGCAAGGAGTACCAGCAACGGGAGGCAAGAGGTCAGTGTCCCAGCCTCAGGAAGGACAGCAATGCAGCGGGCACGCTTCTCGTGGCATGCGTGCACAGCTCCTTAGTGTGATCAATACCACAGTGCCGCACGCTTCAAAGGAAGCAGGATTCACTGCGTGTTTGCCTGTAGTTACCAAAAAAAAAACGGAGTTTAGGCGTCACACAAAACAGGCTGCTTAGGTGGAATAAGAGAAGGAGTCTGTCAAATTAGTTATGAAGTCCTGTTAAAATAGTCGCTGCTTATCGATTTTATAGGGAAATTATTATCCGTTGCTTGAAGGTTACACTTCTGGTTTATAGTGACATGGGGAGATGTAGCAATTCCCATGGGAGAAATAGCTTGGTGCAAATAGCAACTTCCAAGCTTCAGATAAAAATACGCTTCTTCTGGAAGGTGGGGCTGTGGCTCAGTTGGTGGAATCCTTGCCAAACATACAGAAAACAAAAAACCTCTAGGTTTAATGCCTAGCACTGCGTAAATTGGGTGTGGTTGTACATGCCTGAAATCCCAGCACTTTGGAAGTGGATATAGAAGGGTCAGAAGTTCAAGGTCATCCTTAGCAACATAACAAGTTTAAGGAGGATGGCGTGGGCAACATGACCTTTGCCTCTAAAAAACAAAATTCAAAAATGTAACCTGGGCACACTGTGTAAGCCCCTTTGTTCTGCAGTGTCCTGCTCCATGCATGAACGGATGGAAGAGCGAATGACCTGCTCCTATTTTCAGACATTTAAAATAAATTCCCAGTAGATTTTAAGGCACTGAAATCACCTAGAGCTGCTGGGTGCACACTGTCAGCTCACTGTGACCTCTGTCTGGGCTATCAAGCATTCAGTTGTGCACCAGGAGGGCAGAGGCACCGAAGGACTCCAGGAGCCTCTGGATTTAGTGACTTCAGCGGCCTAAGGTGACAAAGGGGCGATCGGGAAGTGATGAAGAGGTGGTAAGGTTAGTGGCAGCACCATCCAGCATGCAGAGCCTGTGGCAGGCAGGGGATGGCTCTGGCTGGGACCAGAAGCTGCCTGGATTGCAAAGGGTACCAGATGGAGAATGGGCGATGAGTGAGGAACTGTGTCTGAAAGATTTACCTTCAGAGGAGAAATGAGTGCTCATAACCCAGGCTCCAGTTCCCACAGCCCCTCCCTGAAGGAGAACCCAGCCACAGGGCCGGGCTGCTGGGCTTTTTAACATTCTCAGCGATTCTATGGTGTACTACTTGAGTTCAGATTATTACCATTTTACCAAGACCTGAAGGGGATAGACTGGGAGCGGTGCCCTGATAACGGTCCATTTCATAGATGGCTTCTGGAGAAAAGTACTATCCTGCTTTGCTTTCTGCTACTGTGGTAAACAAAAAGCAAGTCGGGAAGAAAAGGGTTTATTTCATCTTATGACTTTCAGGTCACGCTTCTTCACAGAGGGGAACAGGGTCAAGAACTGAAGCACAGGCCGTGGAGGAGTGCTGCTTACTGGCTTGCTCAGTCTGCTTTCTTTAGAGTACCAGGACACCTGCCTAAGGATGGCACAGCCCACCATGGACTGCCCAGACCCCCATATCAGTCATCCATCGAGAGAATGTGCCCTCAGACTTAACCCACAGGCCACTCTACTGACTCTCAGTTCCTCAATTGAGAGTCTTTCAGGAGTGTCCAATTGACAAGAGGGTCTCTCAGGAGTGTCCAGTTGACAAGAGGGTTCCTCAAGGAGTGTCCAGTTGACAAGAGGGTCCCTCAGGAGTGTCCAGTTGGGCACTGAAACAATAGTGACACCTGCAGGCAGAGGATGGATGTTATTTCCTTCTTTCTGCAGCAAAGATGCCTAATGGAAGAAACTTAAGGAGGGAAGGTTTGTTGGGGTTCTCCATTTAAAGGAGCAGTTCATCTTATCAGGGAAGCTCTCACCTGCAGGGGCTGGAGACAGCCTGCTCACATGGCATCCACAGTCAGAAAGCAGAGACAATGCCAGTGTTTGGCTTTCTCCTTTTCCTTCAGCCCAGGCCCCAGGCCGTGGAAGGGTGTTATCCATAATTAAAGAGGCTTCTCACCTCAATTAACCTAATCTACATCATTCCTCATAGCTATGCCCAGAGGCTTGTGTCCCCTGTGATTCATGTTGACAATGAATATTAGTTATCATGGATGGATAACCAGATAAGCTAGAAAATACATGGGATTATGTAATGGAGTGTTGAATCTGGTACATGGGTGCTAGTCAGTAAACGTTGGTTGAATGGACAGACAGATTGCCCATTGCTTTATAAAGTCACAGAAGGAAGGGATGGTCCCTGAGAGATGGTGTGTTCAGGGAAGCCTCCGGAGGTAGAGGGCAGGTGGAAGAACACACTGAGAAGCATGCTGGTGGGGAAACATGTACACTTTAATTTTTGATGCATTAGAATAAATGAGTGAGGATTGTATTATGTAAATTATATTATGTAAATTATATTATGTAAATTATAAAACACATCGATTGAGAATCTCATTTAAATAGCAATTTTTCCTTAAAAAAAAAATGTACTATTAGTGATTCAGTAACAAGTCCCAGACTCGTAGTTCTCCGTTAGACCAACCTTGCACTGTGGCGAAGCTGGTCTCCATTGCAGACTGACTGATGTCTGCATAGGACAGACATTGCTCAGAGGGATGCCTCCTCTCGTGCATCTTTCACGTCTGTCAGAGTGACTGAGAGTGTGAAAATCAAATAGAACAAACTGTAATGAAAGGCAGCAGCTTCCTGTCAGCTCGGCCCCTCTCATCTCTGATGCCTCCTTTCCAAGAAAAATCACCCCCTTTTGGATAGCCTGTTGATTTACGTAATTGTTCTAAATAATGCTACCATGTTTGTTCTGTGCCTTGGGTGCATCTGATTTGCTTATCTGTCATCTTATGAAAGAGACATTTCACTCTCCTAGTCTGGCTGGCCTCTCTGGTTTTCTGAGACCCTTATCTTCCCTTGTCAGGTGCTGCAAGAGCTGAGTGGAAGAGGTGACAGCAGGAAGCTGTCACCGTAGTGGGAATGAAAACTGTCGGATCCTGTCACCTGCACCCTAAGGAGACAGGGCCTGGGGAAAGTAAACTTAGGAAGGAAAGGTTTTAGGGGCTTCTAGTTCCAGGGTTTTCAGTCCTCCACAGCAGGGATGGTCTATCAGAACAGTTCCATTCATGCAGGCTGTTCACATCATGGAGGATCAGGACAAAGACAGCAAAGCTGGAACCAGGGGTCTGGTGGCACCCTCAGAAGCCCATTCCTAGGCTGGTGGTCTCCTTCTTCAAGCAAGGCCCAACCTCCTGAAGGAGCTGTAATGTCTCCACGCAGATGCAAATAATGAGGATAACATTTTGTTAGCACTAGGGTGTGGACAGAAATTTTAAAAAGACAACTTTGTATCAAATGAATTCTAGATGCAGTAAAGATGTGAAATGTCAAAATGAAGGAAGGGAGGGAGGGAGGAAAGGGGCACGAACAGAGGAGAGAGGGAAAAGGAAAAATGTGAGTTGTCGTAGGGTTTCTATTGCTGTGATGAAATACCATGACCAAAAGCAGCTCCAGGAGGAAAGGGTTTATTTCACTCTGAGTTCCACAGAACTGTTCCTTATCAAAAGCAGTGTAGGCAGGAACTCAAGCAGGGCAGGAACCTGGAGGCAGGAGCCAATGCAGAGGCCATGAAGGACGCTGCTTACTGGATTGTTCCTCATGGCTTACTGAGCCTGCTTTCTTCACCACCCAGAACCCAGGGGAGGCACCGCCCACAGTAGGCTGGGCTCTTCTCCCATCAATCACCTATGGAGAAAATGGCCTACAGGTGTGGCTACAGCCAGCTCTCATGGAGGCATTCTCTTAATTGAGGTTCTCTAGCTTGTTTCAAGTTGACATAAAACCCAGTCAGCACAGTACCTCCCAAAACAGTACTGGCTGAAGAGGGGGGGGGAGGGATGGGGGAGACTCTTTTAATCATGACCTTAAGATGAAGAGCTATCCAAGGAATGAAGGATATTTCTCATTTCTCAAAAACTGTGAACCTAGGGCTGGGAGAGGCACTCAGCAACCAAGAGTGCACACTGCTCTTGCAGAGGACCTGAGTCAGTGGCTCACAACTGCCAGCAAGTTCTGCTGAGGGAATCTGATATCTTTTCTGGCCTCTGAGTATACCTGCACTCATATGCATGCATGTGTGTGTGTACACATGTGTACATATGTATATTTGTGTGTGCATGTATATGTGTTTATATATGTACATATATACATGGTATATATATGCATACACACATACATGTATGTGTGTATATACATGTATGTATATATGTGTGTACATGGTATATATATATGTATGTATGTATATGTGCATGGTATATGTGTGTATGTATATATGTGTGTGTGTATCATGTACTTAAACATGTCATTCCCTCCCATTGCTCTTCTGCCTTTTATGTGTTTGAAAGTTTGTCATGGTGTCAAACATATAAAGTACCCAGCACGTGCAAAGACAGTCTGAGTGCACTTCCAAAGTAGAAGTCACATCATGGGGCTGAGGAACATTGTGTTCTAGCCAGGATTCCATCCTGACCCCACCAGGCAGGTGGTCTCCCTGGAGGGACACCCCCACCCCCACTTTGGTCTGCCAGGTTGCCTCCTTAGTCATGTGCCTAACTAGTCATCGAACTGGTGGTGTATCCTCCCTGTCACTGGGCAGCCATCACAGAGGAAGGACAAAGTGCCGTGTGGTACAGCTGTGGCTGTCCTCGGTCAAGAAAAGAGCAAGCAGTCCTAATTCAGATATAAGGGGACCGGAAGGATCCACTGAAGAGGAGGCATTAAACAGACCTGAAGAGAAGGTCAGTCAGCCTCAAAGGAGAGGAAGAGACCTCCAGGCATGGGATGAGACACAGGAAACCCTGAACCAGAATGAGGTTAGGGAGAAAAGAAAGGTCATGAACTTTGAAATTATCCTTAAGCAGGGTAATTGGTCCAGGAGCCAAGCAGTCCTGTGATGTGTTATCTTCTACTTTGGAAGTGCAGCCTATTTATAGAGAACAGAGAAAGGGTGGCATGTGTGTGTCCCCTGGAAGGACTTTAGAGCCCTAGTTCCAGCCCAGGACAAAGAGAACAGGAGTACCTGTAGATAACAGATGGTCCGTGCTGGGGCACTGACTCCAACCTTCATTTCTCTCAGTAGGGTTTCCCCACCACAGATGCCTCAGAGTGACCCCTCAGTGTCCCAAGCAGAAAGCCCCAATCCTTCCAGCCTCTGCTGGATGCTGATCAGAACAGAAGATTGGTTTACAAATCTTGGCAGCATCCTGAGGATTCCTGATTAATTTTTAATTATTGGGAAGACCATTGCAATCTCACAAGCACCTAACTAAAACACAACCTGAAAACCCTTTAAGAAAATTTAGAGCCTTGAACTGCAGCGAGCAGCCATAAACTTGTAAATGGCGTCATTATTTTGCATTCTGTTGCTCGCGGGGCCTCATATTCCGAGGGAAAGAGAAAGAACAATTCTCCGGTAATGTGTTTTTATGGTCTCTTTGCATATTGAGGATGTTCCAAAGAGGCAGTTATAAAATATGATCACACAGCTTTTATTCTTAACTGTGCCGTGTGTGACTGCAGAGACAATACGGGGACCGAGGACACACATTTATCATCTTACTTCGCTTGCTAGCTTACCTTTTTATGCGCTTTCTCTGGCTGCCTCACAAGAAAGGATCAAGTTAAAACTTCCGAATTTTGGACTTGGGCTTTTGTTTAATCATACTTCCCTATTGCTGGTCAACTTTGATGTGCCCCTGTCTGTCCCCAACATAAACATTCATGGTGCGATCCAAGGGCCCAGAGCTCAGAGCATCTCATCAGAATACATTACTGAGGTTGGCAAGATCCTGAGACAGGCAGGAATTAAAATGAAATTAATTTTCCATCAGTAGGTAAGTAAACAGACCCTGACCTCACAGCTTGGGAGCTGGGAGATCTCAGACCCACTTTGACTGTGCTGTTCCATAACAATCTCTCCCTCCCTCCTTTCCTCCCTCCCTCCCTCCTTCTCCCTCTCCCTTTTCTTCTCCCTTTTTTCCCTCCCTTCCCTCCATCCCTCTTCCCCCTCCTTTCTCCCCTTTCTCTCCCTCCCTCCTGCCTCGTCGTGTTTGTGTGTGTGCCTAGGGTTCTATAAAATAATAGCAAACATTTTACATAAACACAGTTGTCAGAGAACCTTGGTGGCTAGGGCCTTTAATCCCAGTGCTCAGGAGACTTGGGGAGACTGATCTCTGGTTCAAGGTCACCCTGATCTATGCAGTGAGATCTGGGCCAGCCAAAGCTACATAAGAAGATCCTGTTTCAAAAACAAAACAACAAAAAATAAACCACCAGCTCCCACCTTAAAGAGAAGAGATCTTATTCTGGAGCCAAACATGAGGGACCATGGCCCAATAGACTTGGGTTACCCCTAAATGCATATGCAAATGTGGTAAATGTTCTTGAGGATTTTACAGTAAGAACAAAGAACGTTGTAAATCGAGGCACTCTACTGATAGAAGTATAAGGTAGCCAGTGTGTTAAAGTGAAGTAGGTGGACAACCTCAGCTATAGGTCTCAGATGCTATCTATTGATCGTGGATTTGGTTCTTCAGGTTAATTTTTTCCTGCATAAGTGAGACACAGAACTCCTTCACAGCTGTCACCATGCCTGGTGACAGCATCTGCCTGTTGACTGCGTGTTGTAAGGTCAGGGCATCAGTCATTCTTACCCTGTCTGTATGGCCTGGCCCTTAGGGGGATGAGCTTCATAAAACCCCTTCTTGCAAAGTCAGCCAGTAGGAAGGCCTCCTGGCAGTTGCTTTTCTCCTCTCTGTGACCAAACACCTAGCAAAAAAAAAAAAAATGCAAAGAAGAAGCAGAGGATTGTGGTCCACTGTGGTGGGGAGGCTGGGAAGGCTGGAGCAGCTTGGACACTCTCTGGGTGCAGGAGCTACCATCAGGGTCACTGTATCACTGCAGCTTAAGAAAGGAGCTCTGGCCAAGCTCAGAAGTGGGTATCTCCTTCGAGGCCCAAGCTACAGTGACAACTTCTGGTTAGCTACCACACCCCTAAAGGTTATGCAACCTCCCAGAATAGCACCACCTGATGGAGACCAAGTGTGCAAACACATGAGCCTGTGGGGACATTTCACATCCAAACCATAATAAGCATCAACCCTGAGTCCCCCTGAAACTCTACCATAACAAACACATGACTCAGAGTGGCAATGGGGACTGTGGTTTTACACCTATGCACAGACACGTGCATAGATACTTAGACACACGGATAACACAGAAAACTACACACACACAAACACATGCAAACATCTACAACAACACACACACACAAAGACACATGCATAGATACATCAACAGACACATAGATAACATAGAAACACAGCCACACATGCAGACACACAGACACAAACACATGTAAACATATACAACAAGAGAGACATACACACAGACAAACAGGCACAAAAGTGAGCAGATAAAGACACAGACATGTACATAGACATACAGACAGGTAGAGCTACACAGACATAGACAGGTGCACACACATATGCGTGCGTGTACACACACACACACACGCTCACACTCCGATGGTTGGGGCTCACTAAATAAGTCATTCCATTCTTGCATATTTGGCAAGGCTCTGGTGTCAAGTTCAGAGCCATGTCTGGCTAGGTTCTCATTGACATTTCTTGCTTTCTGTTTCTTCGCTGAGTTACTGAAGGCCATGAGCACCTGCTTTTCTTATCATGGTCTGCGGCCAGGCCCTGTCGCCTCAGTGGGAAGACTCCCACTTCCCCCACTCCCCATCTCAAATCACTCTTGTTGCCACACAGTGGAAAATATCACTTCCTAAAAGCAAATATGACAAGTTTTTGAAAATCTGCCATGTACACCCTTCCCCGGCCAGATGGTTCCCGACTCTCCAGCCTTGGCGCTCCTCAGTTTCCTATGACGCACTGTGGTGACACAGCTTGGATGTCTCTCCCTTTAAGGTTGTCATGTTTTCTCTGAACTGGTGACAAATGTTGATGGAACTCTGCAATGTGTTTTCGGAAGCAGGTTGAACGAATCGTTTCTGATATGATGGCCTCAATCTGACACAGTTGATTTCTTATAAATGGAGAAATGAGGGGAAAAAATTATACAGAAAGAAGCTTAAATAGCTGATCTTTCAGGAGATTAAAACAGGAAAGGAAAAGAAAGGAAATAGAAGGGGAGAGGAGAGGAGGGCAGAGGAAGAGAAGAGGGTGGGAGGGGAGGAGAGGAAGGAAGGGCAGAGGAGGGAAGGAGAGGAGGGGACAGAAAGGGAAGAGAGGGGAGGGGAGGAGAGGAAGGAAGGGCAGAGGAGGGAAGGAGAGGAGGGGAGAGGAGGGAAGGGTACGTTCCTTCCTCTGTGTCCATCATCCTTTATGAATTTGGGTTTCTCTCATTTACCCTGCTTTAGTGGAGACTGACATATCTTTTGTTTTTCTTTATTATTATTTACCACCCCCAGATAAAGACATATATATATATATATATATATATATATATATATATATATATATATATATAGAGAGAGAGAGAGAGAGAGAGAGAGAGAGAGAGAGAGAGGCTTAGCATGTATGCATCTTACTTAAAGAGAATTTGCTATAGAGAGAAAGGATTTTGTGACCAAGAAAGTAAAGTATTATGAGAACAAACAGAAGCAGGTGGGGGTGACAGGATGAGCTAAGACTATGTTCCACCATCCATAACTCATATCCAGGGAAGCCGATTGTCTTGAAAACACGGGTGTTGACCTGTGTGCTGTCCTCTGTGGACTGGGCAAACTCTGAGCTGAGGGATGCAGCCAGCAGGGAGACCTGGCGCACCACACACAGCCTTGCTGCAAGGGAAGAGCACTTGCTACCTGGCTATAAGAGCCTCTACTCAGAGTGGGTTTTGTGTTTCTTTCAGATATCGCTCATTTAATGTGGTTTGAGAGACTCTACGTGTGGCTTCAGTGTTTCGAAAAGTATCTCTTATACCCGGCCATAGTCCTGAACGCCCTCACTCTTGATGCATTCTCCATAAGCAACTACAGGAGACTCGGCACCCAGTAAGTGGAAGACAGTTTATTCTCACACTGATTCGGATCACAATATTTTCAGAACAGATTGGGGTTTCTCTGAGCAGCCGGCAGAAGCCAGTGTCACATCCCCGTGAATTCTGAGAGGAGCCAGGGTGGTTTTTCCACTCAAATCCATTCAGTGTAGGCAGTAAGCGTTCAGTGACAGGGATGCAAACGAAGTTTGATCAGCCCACAATGGTGCCACGCATAAACATCAGGGGGTCTGAACATCTCCCTGCAGCAGAGCTGTTGATGACGCCCCGTAGGTGACAGGGGCTCAGCGTGAAGTGGAAATCCCAGGGTCTTCACCGCTGTGCTTCAAGCTTCACAAATTGCTCCAGACCACTTTCATTTAGCAGATTTCATGGATGCTTCAGGGGAGGGAGAAGAGGACCCTGCCATCACTTCCTGTATTTATGGAGAGATGCCTCATCATGTAAAAGGTGGGGCACCAGAGACATCCCACAGTCAAGGTGCCTGTGTTCTTACAAAGCATGAGCCACGGTAAGGCTAAATCATTAGTTAAATAGATGAAAATTAGTTCTGAATCTACAAGTGGAAAGCCGCTTGGGTAAATTGCAGATCTGTCATTGTGAGGGAAGGTGAAAAGTTACCTGCCAAATACATTGTTAGGGTAGGAGGAGATACAGAGTAGCAATATTATAAAAGGGAAGGTTTCTCACAAGTCTTCCTTGGTCAGCTCAGCTACTCACCCAATACCAGGAGAGAGAAAAGTTAGGGGATTGACTTTAAAGATCAGAAGGCAGCTAGAGCAGCAATTGTAAGGAACATTGGAGGGGTTGGGGATTTAGCTCAGTGTTAGAGTGCTTGCCTAACAAGCAAAAGGCCCTGGTTTCCCTCCTCAGCTCTGAAAAAAAAGAAACATTGGAGGTAAGATGAAACAGCTTTATAAAAAGTCTGCATTTCTCTCTGTGCTTGCAGTATAATGTTGGCTCTTACCAGGCTTGTTTCAGATGGTCCCTTGTTAGGATGAGGTGCACATGGAACAGACCCTTATTTGGACAGTACACTGTTTTGTAACTGTCTAGATTTTTCTATGGAATGCTTTCATGTGACACCTATGACCTCAGAGGTGCCCTGAAGGCGCTCTGTGACTGCAGAGGAGAACAGGACTCTTGGTCACAGTTTTTGATGGATAGTGCCTCAATCTCCTTTCTGTCGCTGTGATAAAACATTCAGACCAAAAGCAGCTTAGAAGGGAAGAGGACTTATTAGGTCTATTGCTGAGGGAAGTCAGGGCAGGAACTGAAGCAGGAGCTTTATTTACACACCAGTTGGCAGTGTGAATCCAGAGCGGACTTAAAGATGAGGCAGACCAAAGACTTATGCAAGAGCCAGTTTTATCTGGAGCATCAGTTTATACTCCGAAGGTTAAGAAGAGTCACCTGAACAAAGCATAATACAATCACAAAGTCAAGCTGCACATGGCAAAAACATGTTATTCCATGCAGTCGTATGAATAACAACAGGTGGAGTAAATTTACTCCTATCTGATACACATAAGAGCAAAAAACCATGTTTTTGAAGAAATTGAGGTCACAAGACTCTTGTTTTCTTGGAGTTTTCTCACAAGGTCTCAGAATTCCCCTCACGTAACTCTATTCTTAGACTATTTCCTAGAGAGCTTGATGCAGAAACTGTTAGAGGAAGGCTGCTTGCTGGCTCTCTCCCAGATCCATGCTTAGCTAGCTTCTTTATACAGCCATGGACTACCTGCCTGGTGCTGCCCATGGTAGGCGTAGCCCTCCTTCCTCAATCAACAATGAAAACAATCCCCTACAGACAAGCAATACCTCAACTGAGACTCTTCTCTGATGACTCTAGGCTGGGTCAGTTGACAGTTAAGCCTAACCAGGACAGACATAAAATGACTTCAGTGGCAAAGAAGATGGATCAAGGAGTCAGTTCAGACCAAGTCTCTGTTGAATCTTTTTCCCTGAAACGTAAGATGGTCACCCTGTTCTCGGAGGCCTGCTCCCTGTCTGCAGATGTGGACAGTGTAGAGTCTCCACATTGGCCTTCTGAGCCTGTACATGGCATTTGCATAGTCTGACCTCAGAGGACCCTAGTGATTATATAACATCACATGACATTGACCCAGCCTCTTGTTTTTCACAGCTGGGACATTTTTCTGATGATCACTGCGGGCATGAAGCTGCTGAGGACGTCATTCTGTAACCCGGTTCACCAGTTCGCCAACTTGGGTTTCACAGTCATCTTTTTCCACTTTGACTACAAAGATATCTCTGAGAGCTTCCTCTTGGATTTCTTCATGGTGTCCATTGTCTTCACCAAGGCAAGTCCCTGGCTTGTTTCCTTCATCCTCAATGATGGAGAGGGTGTGTCTTATGTTGCCTGACTTTTCCTGGGGAAATTTAGAAAAAAAAAAAATGGCCTTCTCATCAGAATGGAAATGAGATACAGACAAACCAAAGTCAGAATTTCACGGAAGCCTAGCTTGATGGGCCAAAGAATTTATTAGAGTCATTTACAGAAGCATGGGAGATACACAGGCAGTTACCCTACTGGACATAGCATGTCTAACTCACAGGCAGCTACAGTCCTGCAGGGTCCACATCTCTCACCAGATCTTTTCCTACTTTGTAAGCCAACACTTGGCAAGTCCACATGCCACTGGGACAGTAAGAAATGGTAGCTAGAGCCTCAGGAGAGGATCTAGTGACCTCATCCTCATACAAGTGTCAAGCCTTGGCTTCTTTCCACGAACCCCCTAATTCTGGAGCCTCCGCTGTAACTGAGGCTGTATTCACAAATGGTGTCTCACAGTGCCAAGCCTTAGCTACTGCCCGTGTCTCCCCTCTGTCTTCAAAACCAATACCACATGGGAGACGACTCTACTTGCCAAGTTTGGCTACCAGCTTGAGAGTCATCCCTGGCCTTTTATCGACTACAGCTTCTGTAGGCTGACCCTTAACCTCAATAATAACTGGACTTTCACCGCAGTTGATTCTTCATACCCAGCTAAACAGTATTGATTGTCCTAATAAAGCAAAGGTTTCACCTCATTGCTGCTGGTCTCTTTTTAACTGCAGATGATTTCTTCAGCCCTAGATGACCAGACACCACAGATTTTTATTCAAAATATCATATTAACTGTACTGATAGAGTTGTTGAGAGACTCTCAAGTCCTTCTGACACTTCACACTCCAGACCTTTATTGTCTGCATTTCCCTAAGCATTATCTTCCAAGTTCCCACAACAGTGAGACACCTGAGCATTCAATGTCTTTCCAGACCAAAGCTCTATGGTCATCTACCTTCCTCCTATATAATAAAAGGCATCTGACGGGGTCGATCACAACAAACCCCCACTCCTGATACCAATTTGTATTCCAGTTTCTCAATTACTGAGATAAAACACTGATCAACAGCAAGCTGTGGAGAAAGGGTTTATTTCATTTACCTCTTATAATCCACCATCAAAGGGAGCCAAAGGCAGGAACTGAAGCAGCCATTACAGAGGAGTGCTGCCTACCAAGTCTCTCCAATCCAGGTCTCCCTGCTGAGGGCTGGCACAGTCCACAGTGGGCTGGAGCCTCCTCTGTCAATCATTAATCAAGAAAATTCCTTATAGATATGTCCACAGGCCAATCTGATAAAGACAATTCATCAGTTGGGACAGCCTTTTCCCAGGTATGTGTAGGCTTGTGTCAAGTTGACAAAAAAAGGACCAGGACAACCTGGTACTTATGATCCTCCTGTATCCCCCTCCTGATTGTTGGTACTATAGGTGTGCAATAGGTGTGCACAGCCACGTTCACTTTGTATAATGTTGGGACCGGAACCCAGAGCTTCATGGCTGTACTTTCATCTCTGGCCTTTGACCACATGCATGTATGCTTACCGACACCACATACACACATCTATATAATACAGGAAGGAGAATGTGTCACAGCCAGTAACATGCTTACCTAATGTGTACAAACCCCTGGGTTTGATCTCCAGGACCAGTTAAGTCAAGCATGGTGGCACATGGCTGTAGTCCTAGCACTAAGAAGGTGGGGGCAGCAGGATGAAAAGTTTAAGGTCATCCTTGGCTACATCAAACTCTTTATGAGAGTTGGAAGACCAAGAAAACCCTTGCAATGCTCTGGGATCTTCCTGATCCACCCAAATCTGGGGGTCACAGTAAGTTGTGTGGGAAGGACACTTGGTGGCTGGGAATATTTGATCATAAGCAGACCAAAGATGTCATGGTCCTTGCACACCACCCCACTGAACATCCTTAGAAATCACTTTGTTTTAGTACCGTTTGCAAGAAGGCATGTGTGCATGACCTGAGAGAACCCTGCCATCCCCTAACACATTGAACATGAAATTCCGTAGACCATTAGCTCAACGAACATGCTTTTGCCGCTCAGGAAATTAAAATTAATGGTGAGGCTGTTTCGTGGTGATTGTCTGAATAATTGCTGCCGAGCCACGAAGTGCAGCCTTGCTATGAAGGACCACAGTTCATATTCAAGGACTCTGCAGCAATCTCTAAATGGCATTTTCTTGTACTTTGTAGGTATGGGTGGATAATCTTATATTTAAAATAAAATGCCTTTTTAAAAGTAGAGCTCAGGCTTTTATAAAATAATTTATTCAAAACACTCTGTTCAAAAAGCAGTTGAAGGGCTAGGAAGAGGGCTCAATGGTAAAGAGCTTGCCACATAAGCATGGGAATCCGAGTTCAAATCCCCAGGACCCACATGAAAGCCGGGCATGAGGACATGAACCTGTAACTGCAGTTCTGTGTGGGTGGTGGGAAGGCTCACTCACCAGCAGTCTAACAAAACCAGCAAGCACAAGGTTCAGAGAGACCCTAGTTTAAAAATTAAGATAGCAAGTGTTTGAGGAGGTCACATGACACTGACCTACATGTGTACAAATGTGCACATACGTGAACATGTACACACATACATCATACACAAGAAGCAATGACATTCCTGTGGGTGCCAAACTCGATCCCAGGGTTATCCATGGCCAATAGTGTGGGTGTTAGCATAGCCCTGGTGCTGCAGATGGATCAGGAACCGGTGTTCTTCAGTTTATAAGAGGAAACTGGAGCATGAGATTAAAGTGAATTGTTGCGTGGTGTCGTGTGACAGAACTAGGTTCAAGTGCAGGCTCTCAAGCTAAGCCTGTATTTTGTGGTACTGCCAGGTAAGTCTAGGACAGGAGGCTCTCCAGTAAGGAGGTTTCATCCTACTGAAGCTCCCAGAAGTGTTGTCCAGTCAGCCTTCATGACTGGGAAGCAAAAGTGCTGACATGGAGCTTTAAGGAGGAGGAGGGTGTCAAGCATGTGAAGTCCACAGAAGCTTTGAGAGGTGCAGACGTTTAAGGTGGGACACATGTTGTAGGCTTCATGGTGGCTGGGAGGTGCAAAGACATGGGGAGGAGAGGTGTGTTCTAAACATCTAGAGGTGAGAACAAGAGAGACATCATGATGGGGGCCCTGAGGTCTGAGCAGGAGTGCTACCAAGTTAGGATTTGATTCATGTGATGACTAAACATTGGGACAGGTGTAGCTGGGCAGGGGTCATGTGCTTGTGACTCTAGGTTGTGTGTGTGTGTGTTGAAAGAAAGCCCTCCTATGCAGCTCTGGCTGTCCTTGAGTTCTGTATCTTTGAACCTCATCCTCTGGAGCCAAGGATTACAGGAATAAATACCTCAATGTCTCTTTTTGGAGACATGGTTCATGATAGGGACTTGAACCAGCATGGCAGAAGGGTAGAGGAAGAAGAGGAGGAAAAAAGGAGAAGGAGGAAGAAGAGGAGGAGGAGGAAGAGAAGGAGAACAGGAAAGGGACAGAAAGAGACTGGAAACCACTGGTGGCCTGTTGGGGGGAAGCCACGTAGGTAATCTGGGGAGGGAGGTCCTGTTGTTTCAAGTGGCACTGAGACCATGTTTTACAGAAGCAGAAGAGGAGGGTCCGAGCTGGAGTATGGCAGGGTGCACTCCTACGACAGGAGCCTGGGGTGGAGAATATGGTCATGTTAGCATCTAAGGGGACAGGGAGGTGGGTCTGTAACTGGAGTGCTTGCTGTGCATGCATTAGGGCCTGAGCTGGAACCCAAAACAACACAGAAAAGTTGGGACTGGTGTGCGCATACTTGGAATCCCAGAGTGAGGGGGGCTGACAACTCTGGGACCTGGCAGCCTCTCCTACTTGGTGAGCTCCAGGCTGGTGAGAGACCCTGCCTCAAAACAAAGACAGAACAATAGACAGTGCCTGAGAGATGATACTCACATTTTCTTCTGACCTCCACACTCACATACAAACATGCAAACACACACGTACACATACACATGCACACACACACCACAACATATCAAATAAACCAGGCTAGGCACCTCCACATGCAACAGCACATGTAGAGGAAAGTTCACACCTACAGACTACCCATAAAGGTCCCAGTCTGCTGCTGAGCCTCGGCCTTCTCTCTTAATAAACTGTCTCTGTTTCTTTCACTATCCACATGTCCCCATCAATTCTTGTTTGAGAACATGGGGACTTGGAATGTTTGTCTAAAACATTCCAACCCATTGTCTTAAACCCACGTAGTCTGGGGCATTAAGTCCTCCACATGCTCTTTCTTTCTCAGGATCCATGGAAAGGTAGGGAAGGAGACAGAAAGAGCTGACAGTGAGGAGTCCTGGCTTCTCCAGAAGCAGAAAACAGTCCAGGTTACCCCCACCCCTCGCCAAGACTTCTGTTTAGCATCATGTATTAAGTTGGCGTTCACGATATTCATAAGGGAAAGGAGACGCCAGGAGAGATGGGGGAAGAATGAGGAGAGCTGAAGCCCCAGGTGCAATTAGAGCAAGAAAATGCTGGGTTTGGAAGCCTTTGACATCTGATGACTAGCTTTGCTTATGCGTAAATACAACTGCTGTGCTAAGCAAAAAATAATTGTAATAGATTCATTTAATCACGATGCCGCTGTGCTGGACCCGCAAGGGCTCCGTGCTCACAGATGTGCCCTCCCTGGGGCAGCCCGTCCGACTGCATGGCTGGGCCTGACCTACTTACTAGCTTCATAGAAAGGTGTCTGAAGAGCCTCCCAGGATACAGCCACCCTGGGAAAAATGGAAACTTTCCATCACTGACGCCTTTGAGGGGAAGGGGGTACACGGATCACTTAAGTCTTCCTAGCACTTGCGGTTTTCACGTAGACATGAGCCACAAGATGAATTCTTAATAGCTACACTAAGAGTTCTCAGCATAGTGTCTGGGACAATGTAGGGCAGAGAGATTGGGCTTCCTGTGAACTTAAGAGACGGCATATTGAGCTGGTAAGGTGTCTCAGTGGGTAAAGGCAATTGCTGTATGGGCCTGACCACCCAAGTTCAATCTCTAAAACCCATGTGAGAGCAAAGAAGAGAAGCGACTACACATAATTGCCATCTTCTGACCTCCACATGTACAGCATGGCATCCAGGCACGCCTCCATAGAGCGTACACACACACACACACACACACACACACACACACTTTAGTTACAAAAAGTTGAGACCTTGAACTGACAGGGCTTGGGAGAGCAAGGACCTCTTGGCTCTCAGGCTTGTGTTGGGCTGCCTGTTCTCCCACCTTAGCATTCCTAAGCACTTTTAAAAAAAGATTTATGTATTTATTTTATGTATGCGAGTACACTGTCACTGTCATCAGACACATCAAACAAGGCATCAGATCCCATTACAGAGGGTTTTGAACCACCATGTGGTTGCTGGAAATTGAACTCAGGACCTCTGGAAGAGCAGTCGGTGCTCTTAACCGTGGAGTCATCTCTCCAGCCCTCCTAAGCACTTTCTAACTGGCAGTTTGATAAGTGGAGCTATTTTCTCCAAGTACAGGCAGCTTCACAGATGAAATGAACATATAAAAAACCTGAGCAACAAGCTAAGGAGACGGCTCAGCTGATAGAGAGCTTCTCACAACCATGGCAGCCTGCGCTTCTGCACAGAACTCGCACACAAAGCTGACTCGTAGCGCTTGCCTAGAACCCCAGTTCTGGGGAGATAGACTGGAAGGTTCCTAGGGGTTCAGGCCAGAAGAATCGGCAGGCTCCGAGCCAGTGAGCAGCCCTGTCTCCGAAAACAAGCTGGCTCAGTGAGTAAAGCATCTGACACACAGCATGAGGTCCAGACTTCGGATCTCACCTGAACCCCACATGCATGCCCACCTGGACACACGTGCAGCTCTACACTCAAACAGATATACACACATGCACATTACCACATATACATGCAAAATAAACAAATAACAGGTAAACAAGGAGACCACTGCCAGAGGAATGACACCTGAGGCTGACCTCTGGCTTCCTCATGCACACACATACAAACACACACCCACACACAGAGACGTGAACACAAACATTCATACCACATACACACATGAACACACACAAAAACACCACTCACACACAAACACCCACACCACACACACATTAATACACACAAACATCTACATACATGTTGGGATACACACACATGCAAACCCACATCATACACGCTGCAAACCCACATCATACACGCATACATGTGAACACAAACACATACAAAACATACAAACACCCGCACCACCCGCCCACCCCAACACACACATAAGTAAATAAATAAAGTGGACTGTGCCAGAGGAAACAAGAGGTTGACCTCTGTTCTTTCCATGCATGCACACATATGTGTATCTGCACACACACACATGGACACACACAAACATCCACACCACACATACATGTGAACACACACCTATACACACATTCAAACACACATATGCAAACCCACACCATACACACACATGTAAACACAAACACATGCAACACATACAAGCACCCACACCATACACATACACATACACATACACATAAGCCTGAGAAACATCAAGGACACTGGGATTTGTACAAATCTCCTAAAAAGATCCCCATGTGAAGAACAGCAGACTGAGCTGTATAAGGCAGAGACACTGCCCATGCGTGGACCTGCTGAGATGAACCAGCCGAGGCTCTGTTGACCCATGACCTCTGTGAAGTGTCATCAGACACCATCTCCCATGGCCTATAGGACAGATGACACTGTGACACAGAAGCCAGCAGTGATCGTGTGGCCTCTACCCACAGATGACATCCTCTGAGTAACCTTGATATAGTGACCAGGGCCAGCTCTGTCTTCTGTAACCTGTGTCTCTTTGCTTTCAGCTTGGGGACCTGCTTCAGAAGCTGCAATTTGTCCTGGCCTACGTGGCCCCTTGGCAGATGGCCTGGGGCTCCTCCTTCCACGTGTTTGCCCAGCTCTTCGCCATCCCTCGTATCCTTTCTGCTCGTTCTCCCCTGACAAGCTGAAGTTGGCATCTTACAGACAGGCGCTCTCCACTGCCCTGGCAGGAACAGCACTGTAGTCTGTTTGATTATGTTTTAATGTGTGTAGGAGAGGGACTCCGGTCCCCTTCAGGCCACTTAACCTTAAAAGACATTTGTGTCCTTCCGATTGCTGCCTGCTCCTCAATGTGTGCACAATGGTTATTTTTACTTGTTTAAAATATATACATATTTTATTTATGTAATCAGAGGCAGGTGCCATGGTGCAAATGTGAAGGCCAGAGGGCAATTTTCGGAAAATGGTTCTCTCCTTCCAACGTGTGGGTCCCAGGAATAGAATTCAGATCGTCCAGCTGGGAGACAAGTACCTTTACCCACTGAGTCATTTTGCTTACCCAAGTTTTAAATTCTTACAGCCTTCTGTTTCCTAACTCTAGGTATGCAGTCAGAGGGTTGGACTTTTAAAATCGAAAATAACTGATTAAATAATTGGGTCAACTTAGGCAAACTCATACATATCTATTTACCCTTAAATGTTATGATATGGTTAATGAATCTAATATATTATTTATTATATTGTAATATAATATACTTTTTATATCTGCTTCATTAATATTACAAAATTTAGAATTAGATACAAGTAGAATTACCCTGAAGTACTTTTAGAGAGTAAAAAAAAAGATAAATCATGGCTTTATTTTGTGGTTGCTAGGCAGACCTGGTTTCTGTACATTTTTTAATGTGTTTCCACAATGATCATTAGCTTTAATTCAATTTAAATCCAGCTCAACGCAAATTAGAGATGTCATTTCTAATGATCACATTGACGGAGATAACTACATTTTATGCCCAAATGTAGAGAGACATAGAGAAGTTGATTAAAGAAAGCCATTCATGGTGATGCACACCTGTAATCCTAGCTTTCAGGAGCAATAGGCAGGAGGATTGCCTACAAGTTCCAGATAGGTAGGACCTACATAGGTCCAGGCCAGTAAGGCTATAAAACCAGACTCTGTCGCAAAATAACAAGATGAACAAAAAAGGCACTTTTATATACTTGGAGGGGGAGATTAATACAATTTTCTTGATGTCCACCTAATATTTGTCCCTCAGTTTCCTTTCCCACCCATTTTAGATTTTCAATACCCACGTTTCTGATGACGAGCTCAGATCCACTGGCGTCAGAGCCCTAGGAGGAACCTGTAAGATGAATAGATTCCTGGGTTCCACACAACTTGGAGGTCAAACTCAAGTGGACCCTGAGACAGCAGTCTAGTTTTGTTTGTGTTGCTGTGACAACCACTCTGATGGAAGCAATTTAGGGAAGGAAGGGGTTTATTTGACTCACATTCCAGATTATGGGGGACTCGTCATGAAGGGGCGAGGGAGGCAGAAACTCAAGCCATCAAACACCCTCTGTTACGGCCAGTGAGAAGGGACTGCATCCTGGCCTGCTCACTCTCGTGTGTGTATCGTGTGTGTGTGTGTGTGTGTGTGTGTGTGTGTGTTTGTGTGTGTATGAGAGAGAGAGAGAGAGAGAGAGAGAGAGAGAGAGAGAGAGAGAGAGATCAGCTTTCTTTACAGTCTGGCCCATAGGTCATGCACATTTGGGTGGGTCTTCCTACCTCAGTGAACAATCAAGACAATCCCTCTCAGACATGCACACAGCACATCATGATCTGAACAATTCCTCCAAGTCTCTCTTCCTGGGTGATTCTAGGCTCTGTCAGGATGACAGTTAAAACAACCAGTACTGATAGACACAGGAACTTACGGTTGTGTTGATGCTCTCTGGTAAAGGACCCTCCTCAGACTAAACTCTGGCAATGTACTTTGTGTGCTGCTTATTGGTATGAACGAGGCTGGAAGCTTTATTCTCATGAAGATTTCAGATGGTTAATTGAAATTCCTCACAGGAAATTTCTTACTCATCTTGGTGGTCAGGACAGAAACATACTTGTGATCATCACTAAATAATAATAATGTAGTCTAGATTCTTTAATTTTTTAAAAAAATTATTAAAACATTTTAAGTCATTCATCACTTATGGTTCTTACAATCTTTCATCTTCCTCTTCTACCTATATCCCTGAGGTTTGAAGGGAGGGTGTGACCAAGACATCTTCTCAGGGCTCCAAAGTCTCTCTATATATACATGGTCCAGTTGTTTCTTTGATGGAGTTTGAGAATTGCTTGATCTATGGGTATAGCAATATGTCACTAGGAATAGTTTTATTGCTGCATTCTTTTAGCAAAATAATAGCAGGTGTCCCATAGGTCTCTTTAGTCTCAGGTTCTTGGTTTCATTAATAGTTTGAGGTATGAACTCAATCTCGTGGAGTGAGCCTTAAATCCAGTTTTTGAAAGTCGTTGGTTAGTCCCCTAACACGTGTGCCACTGGTGTAACTATGGGCACATCTTGCAGACAGGTTATTATTGTAACTTGCAGGATTCACAGCTGGGTGGGTGAAATTTGATGATTACTTTTTCACAGCATGGTATATTCCTGTTCTTAGACCTGTGTCGGTATTTATAAATCATTTCAAGGTTATTTGGTGGGATAAGCTAACAGGAAAAAAATGCTTGCAATACCCTTAAAGTGCTGGGCATTTTGTTTTCCCAAAGAGTCCTTTATATAAAATAAGAGTGGCTGGAAACTGTGGGGACTTTTTATTCTGATGTGTGTCTAAGGCTTCTTGTCTGGACTTCCAAGCATGCTTCTTACGTGAAAATTATCAAAGAAAGACAAATGCATGGTCAAGAAATCATAGTGACTGTTTAAAGTGGGGATCGGTGATCCCAGCATTTCACAGCTGGTGGGACGTCCTGTCAATGATGATAAGCATGTAGACCCCAGTTATTCCTCACAGCTCATGGCTAAACTGACAGGGTTGCCTGCTCTGTACGTCTGCCCTGTTCATACCAGAACCTCCATTGTCTACTCCGTGAATCCCGGACAGTTGAAGAAGCTGGCATGCAGCATGGGTTACAGCCAAGAGCTTTGATATGTAGACACCTTCTCTTAGGTCATGGAGATATTAGGGCTTAAGAAGTAATCCATTGGTGTGTTGGCCTTGCAAGCACAAGCACAAGGACCTGAGTTGGCCTCAAGGACTCATGTAAACAGACTGGATGTGCTGGTAGGCATTTGTGATCCCAGTGATGGAGAGGCAGAGGCAGGTAGATTTCTGGAACTCACTAGTCTTCCTAGCAGCCTGCCAGGTGGATTCTTGGTCAATGGGAGCTCCAGTCAACAGGAGACCATGTCTCCAAAACCAAATTGTCAGCATCTGAGGAAAGACACTCAAGACTGAGCTCTGGCCTTCACATGCATGTGCACCCAAGTACAAACATAGGCACACACACACACACACACACACACAACCACACACATACAAAAGAAGACATTCAAGATCTATATTGTATATGATACTTGACAACCAGTTTTGGAATATTCCATCTATCTTTTCCCTAAAACTGGTCCTTTAGTGACATCATTTACTCCCTTCTGCTGAGACACGGCATTCTAACTGCACCCATGCTGGCCATTGCCTCTGAAACATCTCCTTGTCTACAGACCTCTTCATCCTTGTTCAGTGATGGAGGTCAGGACTCTCAGCACCTGGAGTCCGCATGAGATGAAGGGTGAGGAAGCTGGGTCTACATAACGGTCCAGAAAAAGCTGCCAGATCCCTAAATGTCAGTCTGGATCCCACCTAATTGCCAAACGTTAATTATCTTATCACCCTATTAAGAAACGTGGGCTCCACCCCACATTGAGAACAGACTAATTTGCTCTATTTTGGAATTGAATTAGCTCTCCAGCCAGCAGGGCACTGGTGGGTAAATTGCCTTCTCCAGTTCCAGCATGTTTCGTCTCTTGCCACCTCCATTGGCTTGTGAGCTTCCAGCCACTAGGGAGAGAAGCTCACCCTCTAAACGTGTGTAGACACTGTGCCCAGCTATCATCTCTCCATAATTAGACTGCAGTCTAAACCTGCATGGTGAGGAGACAGCTTCCCGCCCCCCACGTCCCTTTAAGCTCCTAATGGTTTTTGTAAAGTGTTTAACTATTGGTGTAGGGGATTTCATCTTAACTGTGCTTTTCACAGGTCATCTGCCTTGTAGGCTAACCTTTTGCCCTTTCTGTTGGGAGGAACCAAAGAAGGCTTTGGATGACCTCTGCACTACGGCACCCTCCAGGGTCTGTGTTGGTTGGTGCTATTAGTGACGGTTCAGCTGAATACCTTCATCCATTGTCCCTCAGAGGCTCTTCATTTATCCCCTTCCTCCACCTTCTACCACGCCCATGCACACATATATGTGACACTCAGAGGTCAGTGTTGGTTTTGATGGCCTCCCTGTAGTCCAGGTTGGCCTTGAACTCTTGCCGTAGCTAAGGATGAACTTCCACCTTCCTAGTGCTGGGATGACAGATGTGGGACACTGTGACTCATGGAACGGCATTTAAAACTCTGATGATGACAGCGTGTATTCTGCCTTAACCCTATCCTCTCAGACTCCGCCATGCTTTTCTTCCAGACCTTCGCCACCTCGATCTTCTCCACGCCCCTGAGTCCATTCCTCGGGAGTGTCATATTCATCACATCTTACGTCAGGCCGGTGAAGTTCTGGGAGAGAAGCTATAAGTAAGAGCTTAATATCACCGCTAAGTTGCTTTACTTCCTCGCGTCCCAGCACTTACTCCCTGACCCTATAGATCGTTTTGGACTTGTTTGCATCCTCTGCACTAGGGGTCTGACCCAGGCTCCTGTGACTCCCCAGTTCACAGTATGAATCTGTGATCTGCTGCTGGCGCGGTGCGAATCGGCGATCCCCTGCTCCCGTAGTGTGAGTAGGTGGTCTCGTCTCCGGGTGCACAGTATGAACTAGGGTTCAGCTATTATTCGTAGCTGGAGAGCTATGAAGAGAAAGAGTTGCTCGGCTGGTTCTTAGCTTCTGGCCTAAGAGATGTGATGGGCAGGCCATGGCCCGTGTGCTTTGATGTGCTGGGATTGCCTGTAGGGAGGCTCCCTTCTTCCTTCTCTATCATATCCCTTCTGTGAGCATCAGAATCTCAGCATCACCGTGTGATGTCGAGCCCACTCATCATAGCTCCGCATAGACAGGAGCACACGGAACCTGCAGAACACACTAGGCAGGAGATCATGGCTCCCAGGTTCACCTTTCCCTCGGCCGTTTGAACCAGGCACCACATTCTCCGTGATGTAGTGATGGAATGGGATATTTTGTGTTGTTATTTTTTTGACAATAAGGATATAACACGAAGCTCGGGACATGACTATATTCAGTCTACCACTCTTCATTAGGAGCAGAAACAAATACGGGCAATGGCTTACTGAGGACTAATCATTTTTCTTCCTGCAACTGGGTCTAGTGTGCGCCTGGACTGGCCTCACAATCCTTACGTAGCTGTGGAAGACACTGGATTTCTGATCACCCTCCCGTTCCCCCTCTCTGGTGCCGTGCTTCCGGGCATGCACCCTCTCACGCAGTGCTTAGAATCGGAGCCGCATCTCATGCATACCAGGCAAGCCCTCTACTATCTACATCCCCAGCCCTTGCTGGGTAATCTCAAAGACCTCTTAGTGAATTGTCAAGGAGGGCTTGAGGACTGCCTGCAGGAGAGGAGAGCCGTGAGCCAGGCCACCGTGTCTAGCAGAGGCTTTGCTTGTCCATGCTGTGCCTACACTTGGCAGAACTCTGTCTTGTTTTGTGCCTTTTGTGACTCAGAGGTTGGCCTGAAGATGACCACTCATGGCTTCCAGTTTCTGCTGTGAGGCTATTTGTTTGAGTACAAGCATGTGTCCTAGGCAGGCAGTGGGCTAAAGTCTTTGGACTTTGGCAGCCTCAGGTCTCTCCTCCCTTGTCAGTGAGGTGACAATGGGACTTTTTCATCAATGCAAGCAAGGAGAAAATGAGTTGGCACCTCAGCATGCATTAAGCCCCAAGTGCATACGAGCTAGCATGATCCTCTGGGCAGGCTGGTATGTCCGCTCTGCAGGAGGTCAGGTTCATTGCCACCAAGACTGAGATGTGAGGTGTTTACCTGACTGAGCAAACTTCTACAAAATTAGGTTCAGGGGACCCTAACTGGGGGAAACTTTACCTTTCTTCCCTCCCTCCCTCCTTCCCTTCCTTCCTTTTTTACTTTCTTCAATGTTCAGTTTTTGAGATAGTGTCTGTATTAGTTAGGGTTTTACTGCTGTGCACAGACCCCATGACCAAAGCAAGTCTTAGAAAGAACGACATTTAATTGGGGCTGACTTACAGGTTCAGAGGGTCAGTCCAGTATCATCAAGGGAGGACCAGGGCAGCACCCAGGCAGGCATGGTACAGGAGGAGCTGAGAGTTCTACATCTTCGTCTGAAGGCTGCTAGCAGAATACTGACTTCCAGGCAGCTAGGTGTAGGGTCTTAAAGCCTACACCCACAGTTACACACCTACTCCAACAGGGCCACACCTTCTAAAGTGCCACTCCTGGGTCAAGCATATACAAACCATCACAGAGTCTTAGCCTGGCCTGGGCTCTAACATCATCCTCCTGCTCCAGACTCCCAAGTATTAGAATCCCACGCACATCCCACTGCACCTAGCTCCTTTTCTTAAGCACAAGGCAGGAGTTTTGGGGCTGGTACTACAGTGCCTCTGTGTCTCCTTAAGGGGATACAGGGAGGGACCTGCACACTCCAGTCTACAGAACATTGCTCCATAGTTTCTGTGAGCCTTGCTCACAAGGCTTTTGGATAAATAATGACACCTTTCCTGCCTGGTTGTCATTCTTGCTGAGGTGCAGGTCATGAAACTGTGTGATGAGGTGTCCCCATTGCTGTGACAGCTCTGGTGGACTCTGCTGGGCCAGCCCTAGGTCTGGCACTGATAATAACAGCTGCAGGGGAAGCAAGACCAGAATGGCAGTGAAGGTGGGAACCAAAGTCCTCAGCTTGGCACATTTACTGATCCCTTCTCATGTCCAACCGTCATTTCAGCCTTGGCAGCTACTGTGTATGGCCCCATTTTCCTCCATTTGACAGAGTATACCAAGGAAACCCTGGCAAAACTCGTGGTTTACATAAGGCCATGGAACCAGTGAACAGCCCAGCCAGACTATAAACCCAAATCTACCCTTCTAGGCCCTGAGTACTTTCTGTTATGTTCCAAAGTCGCTCACATAACACACACATATTCTGTGTCTCTGTCTCTCTCATACACCTATGAGCATACCTAGAACATACAAAACCAGACATGAACAATGCACATGCAAATATAGTACAGACATAGGGAACACATACACACCGAACATACACACACTCTGAACATACACATAAACACATGCACACAGAGAGAACAGTGCAAACACAGAACACACACATATAGAACATACACTCTGAACATATACATAAACACATGCACACAGAGAGAACAGTACAAACACAGAACACACACATATAGAACATACACACACTCTGAACATACACATAAACACATGCACACAGAGAGAACACTTGTCATGCAAAACACACACATACACAGTACACACAGAGAACACAGACAGCACATGTACACTTGATCATGCACACACATACACACACATGCATACCACTCAGCAATATTTAGTTTAAGCATTCATCCCAGACAGCCTTAGTCACAAAAGAAGCATACCTGGAAGGAGAGGGTATGGGCCTGCTCTCTCTGGTTGCCTCACTTCAGGGGAGATCCGAAGTATCCTGGACACCCCATCTGAGAACCTCAGATAGGCTGTCACTGGGTGACGTCACCCCAGCTCATCTCGACAGTCCTGATGCTGAGCTGTCAAGCCTGCAATTACTGGAATAGCATGAAGGAATAGTGCTTATCTTCAGGTTGGTGGGGAGCACGGTGAGGAGCCAGAGTGCAAGATCCAGGTGAGTTGTCAGCTTGTAAGTTCATCTGTCCTTGTTCCCAAGAGGGATGTCCGGCTCTTCTATGTATTCTCTACTCAGGTGCACAGCAGCTCCACATGCAGGAAGAGGACAGAAGAGCAGGGTTGTGGCTCTCAAGACCCTCAGAAACACTGGCTGGCTGAGGGCTTCAAAAGGGGTCACACTAGGGAATTCCAACGCCGTTTTCCTTACGTAGGTGGTCGGGGAGATTTTTATTTCCACCCTGTCCTTCCTGCTTCAGAGCGTGCCAAATAACTACACCTGTCTGTGAAGGGGGAGGCTACAAAGCACCTTCACCCTCTGTAAAGGGACCCAGATGTCTGTGGTATGCTCAGATTTGTGAGGCTTGAGTGGTGTGAAACACATACAAGTGGTTTTGAGGGTTCTGTTTGTGTCTCCGCCCTCACCATCTCTATGTTCATATCCTGCCCTCTCACCTCAGACTACCGCGGGAGGAGGCGGGACATTTGGGAGATCATTAGGTGAGCCCTGGTGAATGGATCTGGACCCTCTTTTGAGAGACCCTAGAGAGGTCTCCAGGTTCCTTTCTACTGTAAGGTCACAGTGGGAACTTGGCCATCTGGGGTCCATAAGACGCCTCTACCAGAACCTGGTCTCACTGGTACCTTGGCCTCAGACCTGTAGACTCCAGTGCCGTGAACAATAAATCCCTGGTCTTGGTGAGTAGCTGGCCCAAGGAGGCTTTGTGACAATGGTGTGAACTGCCTGAGACAGAATACAAGCGCTGCCTGGCAAAAGAGGCATAAAGACTAACGTGGCTTAGCTTCACAGGAGCATATGGGGAGACGTAAGTGAGCCCTGAGAGATACCAGATAGAATGGGACGAAGTCTGGCCAAAGAGAACGTTGAACTCAACAAACCGCAGCTTAATGTGATGACATTTGGGAGAAATCTACAGTGTCTGCATATCCTGGTCACACTTATCTTATGGGTCACACTGATCACACTGGCCACACTGGTCACATTGATCACACTGGTCATGCTGGTCACATTGATCACACTGGTCACACTAGTCACACTGGTCATACTGGTCACACTGATCACATTGATCACACTGGTCACACTGATCACACTGGTCATGCTGGTATCAGGCCACAGCATGGAAGAGGCACATAGTGGGACTGTGGAGAGCAGGTCCAATACAGTATGAAGAAGGATGTGAAGTCTGGAGTCCAGAGGCCCCAGTCAGAAAGAGGGTGTGTCAGAACTGTGGGGATGCGGAGCACTTGGTAGAAGGGGTCATGACGGTTATACTTTATAGTCAACACGATGAGATTCAGAATCACCGTGGAAACATCCCTCTGAGTGTGTCTGTGATGGAGCTTGCAGAGTTAATAGAAGTGGGGATATCCACTGTTAATGTGGGTAGTGGCATCTGATGGACTGCAGACTACAGATAGGAGCAAGGGAGCAGAGCACCAGAGTTCTCTCTTCTTCCTCCCTGTGGATGCCACGTGACCAGCGGCCTCACGCTCCTGCTGCTGTGCCTTCCTGCCATGGCAGACTGTCCCCTCTAACTGTGAGTTGGAACAGACTCTTCCTTCTGTAGCTTGCTTGTGCCAGGTGTTGACCCAGCACTGAACAAAGTCAACTAGCCCAGGGTATCCCTCCTTCCCCCTGCTTTGGCAGTATGGGGTACAAGCTCAACACTGGAGACAACCCTCTGCTATTACAAGAACTATCTATTACGGATTGACTGAAATGTCCACAACAGGCTCCTGTATCTGGGCAGTCATGAATCACAAGACTCAGGAGGCCTCTAGGAAGATGCTGTAAAGAATAGGTAGTCGCTAGGAGAAGCTCTTCAGTGGAGCTGCCTGCACACTGCATCCAGGGGCACACAATCCTGAATCATTACTCACCAGGGTGGGAGTTTTGGTGATATAGCTGCCTTTGGGACACCCATGTCTACATAATATACCACTTATGTTCTCAGAAATATCTGAATTGGACCCAATGGCTCACCAAACTAGACTAGAAGAAAATTGTTTCTCTGGTTTGGTAAAATGTGTATACATCTTTCTGCAGGCCCTGGGTTCTTTTGGCCTGGGTTCCCAGGTCTAGGTCTGATAGAGCAAAGTATTGAGCTTGGCCTGTCCCTACCGTTCTACTGACCCACGAGAAAGCTCTCACACAGCCCTCACGAGCAGGCTCGATACTTGAAGCTAGGCAATGAGCAGCTCCGTGCGGCTGCATACTATCCTTCATGCTACGGTGTGTGGTTTTCTTGGAACCAGTTCCGTTTTGCTGAATGGCAAAAGTGCTTGAGAAGTGCAGAGTCGTGAAGCAGGCCGTGCGTGGGATTGCACACAGAACCAAACGGGCCCACCTGCTCTCCAGCTGTCTGGAGCTGCTGACTCTTCAAGGGCACCAGGTTACTGGGCCTCGGGAGGGACTCCAGGTGGTGGATGGCAAGGCTGGGACAGCTGCAGGGGAGGTTTGTTCTGAGACAAGGCAGCCAGAGAGAGGAGGCCACATCTTTCCCAGTGTTGTGGCCTTGCATATGAGCCTGCTCCATGCCAAGCAAAGAAAGTCTAGAAATAAAGTAGGCAGAAGTGGAAGGAAGAGAGGGAGATTCTAGGTGTGTGGTACGTATACCTCTGTGAAGGTTCAAGGACAACCTCGGGGTTTGTTCCTTAGGAGACATCCATCTTGATTCTTTGAAACAGTGACTCTTATTGGCCTAGAACTCACCAAGTAGGGCTACCATGACTGGCCAGAAAACCCCAGAGATGTACATGTTTTTGCCTCTCTGGTGCTGGGCTTACAAGTGTGCATCACCAGGCCTGGGTTTCTGAAATGTACTTTCTGAGGATTGAGCTCAGGTCCCTAGGTTTTCAAGGTGATCATCTTACCAACTGAGCTATGCCCCAGCCTGAGATACACAGCTTTTAAAGCTACACTGTCTTTGACTCTCTTGTTGCATGTTGTAAGTATACACAGGACAAGAGGCTTACTGGACACGTCCCAAGTACCTGGTCAGTTAGGACTCCCTAAGGCCTAGAATTCTTAGCAATACTAATCAGAGAGTCCCCACCAGGGGAAGAAGCCACCAAGACTCAAAAGACGCTGCAGGCCACACTGCTGGGCAGTGTCATTCTTTCTTCTAGAAGCAGAGTGGGCTGTGGGAAGGACAAGTGGGCACCGAGGTGACTTGGGCTTGAGGCTTTGTATTTGAAGGCATTCCACAGAGTGCCATGGCTGCTCCTTTGTACATAATGGTCCCTCTTACTTGTGGACTCAGTTGTCATTTGTGTAGAAGAAAACACCTTGTTTTGTCTTGTCACTTTGGACACATTCTGTTAACACCCTTGCCCTCTCCTCCAAGGCCCTGATGCTCTCTTAAGACATCTCACAGATCCTCCGCCATGATTTTTGGTGATTTGGTTCACATGTTCTTAACGTCGTGTCTGTGTGTGCGCATCTGTATGTGGGCACACGCATGTGAGCACCAGCATGGGGCCTCACCTCCTGCTGAGGCCAGGAGAAGGATCCCCTGGGATGTGGAATTACAGGCAGTTGTGAGCCCCCGACATGGGTGCTGGGAATTGAACCTGGCTCTTCTGCGGGAGCTCGTGCTCGTACCCTCTGAGCATCTCTCTGGCCTCTCTTTGTAGTTTTGAAATAAGAAATGACCAGTAGTAGAATCATCAAAATGTGAGATTCAGGGGATCTTGTCTGACAGCACAGACAGCCGAGCGCAGCAGGTTCCCTCAGGTGGTGCTTGTTTCGGATTTCTGTAGCATCAGGGCACAGTTTGCTGCAGCCAGGGAGGCCTTAGTGAGAAAACTTTGCTCTGAGGTTTGGGGGGAAAGAAAATTGTTTGCAGATTTTAAGGAGAATTCTTCGGGGGCCCAGGAAGATGGCTCACTGGATAAAGATGCTGGCCACCAAGCCTGACAACCTGAGTTTGATCCCAAGGACGAGCATGGTGGGGTGAGAGAGCTGACTCCTGTGAGTTCTCCACATATGCAAAACTGAATAAATGTGATAAAAGTTTTTAAGTAAAATTATTTGGGCAGAAAAATTAAAAGTGTTAGGGACACTCCCCTTTGGGTAGTAGCTCTGCACACTGCAAGAACATCCTCGGATTCTGCTCCCCACCCCCACCCCACCATGGTCAAGGAACCACTCAAGGGGGAAAAGTCAAGAGGATGAGGGACAGCTGGAAGGAAGGAATATGCCAGCTTTGTGTTGACCTTTGACCTTCTGTTCCTGGAGCTGAGATTCAACACAGCCCGTTTTAGTATCTGAAATATCACATTGTCGAAACAATCTAATATTGTTGAAACATCTAATATTGTTGAAAGGGCTTATGGAACATTTACAGGTCTTAGAAATCTTACTGAAAAGTAAATACCACTAAAAGTACAAAACCAACCAAACAAACAAACAGAAAAACAACCTCAAAACATTCCCAAAAGCCCTTGTGCAGGAACATCAGGGCCCCTTCTGTCCCCAGCTCACGTCAGCGGTGGAAACTGGGAATCACTGCCCAGCTTGCTCTTTCAGACCACAGTCATGTACCTCTGTGGGTGGACCAGAGGTTCCCTACCGGATTTATTTGTTCTTTCACAAAATGGAAAATGAGGGATAAGACAGATGAGGCAGCTCTCCTCTCTGTACCTCATAAAAGTTTAGTAAACAAAAGTACCAAATACAACATGCAGAAGGAAGTTTGTTTGTTTGTTTGGTTTTTTTAATGCATTGCAAGACAAAGGAAGAAGGCAGAAAGGCAGAGGGAAATTGGAAACCAGACTTAGACTTTGAGATTGACAACACCATGGTCCTGCCAAGGATTGAAGGACCATCGGTTCCCACCCATAGGGATAAACACTGGCCATCTCACACCAGCCAGGGGCATCTGAAAGTCGGAGTATAGAGAAGTGTCTCCCATGAGCAGCCAGTGCACACTGACTAAGGGATAACAGGAAGTAGAGCCAGCAACGAACATTACTGTGGACACACTTAAGTTGCTCTTCTGAACCCGTGCGACTCGATTGACTTAGGAAATGTATTGGGGTGAAACAAGACAGTCCAAGGGAGGAAGCCAGCTCCATTCTCTGCACTCCATGATGACATAGGGGGAGATACCCAAACACACAGGTCAGCCCCTCTGGAGAGACCTATTAGAGGCTGGGAAAGCCCTTGACCTAGACTCGCAGGATACAGTGACTTTGTCAGGCAACTTTTAGGAAAATCTCACCCACGGGTGCATACAAACCTGATTGGTTGCATCCCTGAGATGGGCAAAGGGCAAGACTGAAGCAGCAGGTCCTCGGGGATGCCAGGCCATAGGACAGATAAGGCAGAAATCCAATTACAGAGATAATTAGCACCTCTGAGTTGCAAGCACCAAGTTTACAAGCGGACCTCACTGGAGGAGAGCTCAGATTGCCCAGAGCACCGGACATCGCCTTCTGGGAGACGGAGAGTGCCCTGGGCCTGGGCTATTGCTCATGAGGTCTGAGCAGTTCCAAAGTGGCTGCCACCTTTTGGAAAGATTACATTGCATGTGGACAGAGCTTTAGAAAGCGACTAAACTCCCCAAGGAGCTGGATAATTGACTTTCTTTTGGCTCAGTCCCACTTTAAAAATTGTTTATTTTGCAGCTGGAAATTCCATTTGTCCTAGGTCTTAAGGTGAAATTAAAATTCCGTTTAGGGACTGAGTATGCAGACGTGGGATTTCAATCTTCATTATGAAGGATTCTGTTGTTTGCCTGATTTTTCTGTTGCCCTGGGCTCTGCTGTTTTGAGAGATGCTGTGAGGCTGGGAGGGGACCTGAAGCAGGATGGAGCAGCATGCTGGGATTCATGACCTTCTGAGGAGCAGCCAAAGAGCTCTTCTCTGTAATCTTTCTGTGGAATCTTCTACTACATTCACACTGGACTCTACCTAGATGGCCGGCAAATATCTGAGACAGACAAGGAAGCAAACAATGCTTTCGATTTTTTTCCTGAAGACAAGCCATTTCATTGATTAAAATCATAATCCCACCCAGGTATTCTTGTTATTAGTTCCAATCCCCAGGAGGCAGGTTCAGCATTCTGGTGACATTCCTGACAAATGCTCATTGTTGACTAAATTATACTGAGTATGTCCTGAATTACATGTAAATCTAAGTCAAGTGTGTAGCATCAGGGACAACTGGACAGGCTTAGAAGATGGCTCAGTAAAGCACTTGCCCTAGAGGCATAAGGATATGAGTTCAAATCTCCAGAACCTGAATAAAAATGCCAACAGTGTGAGCACAGGGTCCCAACAGCAAGATGGGAAGCAGAGAGAAGCAGATTCTTGAAAGCTAGTGGGCAAGGTAGCCTGGCCAATGTGGTAAAGTTGCAGACCAAGGAGAGGCCCCGTCTCAAACAAGAGGTAAGAGGGACCCAAGGACCAACAGCCTAGATTATTTTCTGCACCCTTACACGCACAGGCACGAGCACACACCACACACATGCCACACACACACATGCATGCATGCATGCACACATGTACATGCACATGCAGCTGCCTCTCTTCCTGGGATGTATCATAGTAGGAAATCCTTCAGAAACAGAACCCTATGCCTAAACCTCGTATTCATGCTGCTGTGTCAAAAAAACAAAAACAAAAACAAAAAAAAAAAACCCTTTCTTAGAGTGGTCTTAAGTTAGATGTGAACTAGCCACATTTATCACAGCTAAGCACCATCAGATTCAATGGCATCTCACTGACAGCCTCTACCATCTAAAGGCCAATATGACTGGTACTCTGTGTCTGAAATACAAAGACAGCTAATCCAAGCAGGTGCACTCTGACTTTTAAGGGTCATGAGGTATGTGGCACAAAAGACAGGTTGTCTCGGGGATACTGGTGGGTCGAGAATCTATCTATTCCAGTGGTTCTCGACCTGTGGGTTGCAGATACTTACAACAGTAGCAAAATTATAGTTAGGAAGTAGCAACAAAGTAATTCTGTGGTGGGGGGGCTGCTACAACACGGGGAACTGTATCAAAGGGCTGTAGCATTCAGAAGGCTGAGAATCAGTGCTATAGGCCTTGGAGAGATTTTCCGATTGGTCAGAGTGAAGCCTTTCTGAGCACCACCGATGCCTTTTAAGAGCCGTGAATCAAGATGCACTGTTAAGATGAGCCCTGTTCCAGTGACTCCTTGTTGCCAGGGCTGCAGACAGTCTACCCTTTCCTAAGTTTGTAAGAGTTGCTTTCATGGCTCAACCAAAGAAAAATCAGTAAGTATAGCCCCAACTGGTAGTCGCTGGTGGTGGAGATGGTGACTGCCCACAGATGTTTTCAAGAGACAATTGGAGGCAAAGGTGCTTTGTGTAAACACTGTTCTCAAGTTCTGAAACTGGGACTTGTGACATTCTCGGTGGGTGCCCTGCCGCTGAGCTAGATGACCCGATTTCTATCCCCAGTACCCACACAGTGGGAGGGAAGCAGTAGCTCCAGCAAGCTGTCCTCTGATGTGCGCGTGAATGCATGGGATGCACATGTACACACACACACACACTCACACACACTCGCTCTCTCTCACACACACATTCACACATACAATCACACACGCATATACACACAGACACATATATACACACTCACACACTCATACACACTCACGCTCTCTCTCTCACACACACATTCACACATACAATCACACACACACGCATACACACACAGACACATATATACACACTCACACACATACACATTCACACATACAATCACACACGCATATACACACAGACACACATATACACACTCACACACATACACATACATACACTCACACACACACATTCACACACTCACGCTCTCACACACACATTCACACATATAAGAACAGCCTTTCTCCCCACTCCCCAGTGCTGGGTGGATGTAACAACTCCTCTTTCTCTGCAACACTGGCAGGCAGGGGTGGCCCTCCTCCCCTGTAAACAACCTGCACGTCCATCTCACATTTGTTCTGTATACCAGCTCCCTAAGGGCAGGGGTCTAACCATGATCTTTCACCTCTCTGTGGCCCCTTGCAGTACAAGGCGTGTGGATAACTCCAACACAAGGCTGGCCGTGCAGATGGAAAGAGACCCAGGTAAGCACTTTTCATACTCTCTTTAAACTTTGTGTTTCTTTTGTTAAACAGATAGATACCAAAGACGGTATTAAGTATGGTCTGTGTGGCCATGGCAGAGTCAATGCATGTCTCAGTAAATACACTGACCACAGGGAAGAACTGGGCGAGTAGCCCCACCAACTCCCCCAAGGGTTGCCTTAGAAATAAGCTGACTTGTCAGTGACTGTTTCCTGTTACCCCATGATCACACTTTAAATTGTTTGTGTAGAGCAGTCTCCAAGCAGACTTTAAAGCTTAGAGCTGGTCTCTAAGGGAAATATCCTTTGAGCTGGGAATGGTTACACATGCCCATAAACCCCAGCGGTCAGGGAACAGGTGCATGAGGGCCAGAAACTCCAGACTACCCTGAGTGGCATAGTGGGGCCCAGTCTTTAAAAAGAAACAAAAGCATGGTCCTGTATTGGTCTTTATATTAACAAACCATTGTAGGACTGAGCCTGAAGAACTCATCAGAAACTCTGGTCAATGCGAAGCTGTGGAGTCACTTGTTAGTAATCCTTTGTCTTCTTTCTATCTTTAGCCATTTTTGTCTCTTCCTTCCTCTTAGCAGAATGTCAGTCTAAAGGGTAATTTTATTTAAGGTGGACATCTGTGTAGGCCTCACCCATCCTTGTCTCTAGAAAGAACAGTGTCCTGGGTCCATGCCGGTTATCCATGAAGATGCTCTGATTGCTCCATGTAACCTGGCAATGCCCTAAACTGAAGATGAATGCAGTGCCTCTAACTTCCCTCACAACCCTGTTTTGTAGCACAATCCACCCCAGAATGTTACTTGTTCCCTCCTGGGATCTGTGATCACATGGTTGACATGAAGCTGCAGCCATCCAGTGTCACCCAAGCATCAGACCTCAGGACACCTGTAAAGATCAAACACAGAATCCGGAAAGCGACTACCAAATGCATCCCGTTCTCCCACGTGTAAATCCAACACTAGAGAGTGAAACTGTCTTCATTGGGGCCATCTATACTGGGACTGCATAACCACACTTAGCATAAAATCAAATCCAGTTATTTGTTATTTGTGAGACTTTCTCTCAGGGTATAGGGGAAGAAGAGGAAGCAGGACAGTTGCTGGCATTCAGCTGTGGGACTCAGTGACTCAGCAGGAACCTTACGTTAGGCACAAGGCCAAGCCTCAGAAACGCAGCCTGCATCCAGCTAACCATAATTATATAAATGCATGGGCAGTGTGTACTAAGAATATGGCCTGAGTCCAATTTCTACTTTTCCTTATTGTGTTTGAGTATAGATCGGTGTGCACAGTAAGAAGGGCTAATTTTCATTCAGGGCTCTCTTTAAAAGTTCAGGGAACTGAAGGTAGCCTCTAATCAGCCTCTTCCCTGCCTGCCGATTCATCACAGACTGTGAATGTAGAGCAGGCCGGCAGGCTGGTACATGGAGACGCCTTATCAGCAATTCTATCCGTCAATCATTAACAGCTGATCGACGTCTCAGCTTATCACTTCAGCTTCCAACCAGCTCCAGAGCTGGGTCAGTATCTGATAGCTGCCTGCCCCGGTCTCACGGGGCACCGAACTGGGATCAGAAGACCTGGAAGAGAGAACTGGAGGACAGGGGACACAAAGAACGAGCGGCTTGTCTATAGGCTGATCAAACCTCTGATTTTACTTTTTTTTACACAGGGGTTATATACACAAAAAAGACAGGATGTGGGGAAGGGCATGACACAGGAGCATAGGTGTTCAGGGGGAGTACAGATATCTTCCAGAACAGAGTGTCAGCTGGGTGATCGTTCAGGGGACAGTTTACTATGACCCCACCTATGATTCACTTGTCCTAATCTAAGCTGGTACTACCCACCAAGGTCACCTATCTACAAGGTCTATGACTAAAGCCTGACAACTATCCACCAAAGCTGCTTGTTTACAATATGTTATAGCTATCTGTTTCAGTGTTTTTCCACAGAGACCCGAGACTTTGTGTTAGCAGGCTGGCTTAGGCCTATGGCTGGTTTTAGGCCTTCAGTGTATAAGCAAAGCTGCCCCCGACAGCTGCCTCCACGGGTCTCTTAGCAACAGCCTGGTCCTCCTTCCTATATAATGCTCAGGGACATCTCCATGCTCAGGCCAGCCTTGAGCTCTGTTCCCCAGGGTTCAGAGTGAGGCTGTAGTCTTAGTGGATGACCTCACAGAACCTGTCTCCTCTCTGGTAAATGATACATAAGAAGTCTTGACTTTTACTCCTAGGTCTTTCTTCAGGGAGACTCCTTGCCTGCCTGGCTTTTCAGGGGTTTCCTGATCCTGCAGTCGAGGTCCTGGATTTTCTCTCTGGCCTTTCCAGTTCTTCTTTGACCTACCTAACTAACCACATATAAAAAGGAAGCCCCAGCTTGTCCAGTCTTCCCTTGAAAAGCTTGTAGCCTTCACCTTGAAGCATCCAGAGGGGGAGAGCTGCAGACAGCCTGGAAGGAAATGATGGAAACACAGCACATACCTCAGTTTACCCCTCCACACACAGCCCTGGCCTTCCACTAGGAAGTGGGGCACCCTGGTCCTATCTTCTTCCAGCACCCTTTCGTTTCCCTGGCTCTTGACACCCATCCGACTGAGTGTTGAATGTTAACCATTGAGCAGCCATTAACAGAATCTAACCCTGGCTGGGATGTAAAGGCAACTCTCTTAGTTCCTGCTGGGGAGACGCAAATAGACAGCCACTGTGGGCATGGCGGGCCCAGATCCAGGTTTTACTGAAGAGGAATGTAAAGTTGGTTTTGCTTTGTGATGGTTCTACTCATAACTGCATGGAAAGACAGCCCCAATGTTCTTCTGTATACAAGGAAGCCAGGGGGCATTTGAGATGTACATAATAAGTAGAAAAGTAAGGTATATGCCTAAAGCTTAAAAGTTTGTGTGTGTGTGTGTGTGTACATGCATGCACATGTGTGTGCATATGTGTGTATGTGTGTATATTTGCATTCACGTGTGTGCTTTGTGTTATGTATGTGCACATATGTGTGTGCATGTGTGCCTGGTGCATGTGTGTGTGTGTGTGTGTGTGTATACAAGTGTTATTCCTCCAGAGCCATCTGATTTGTTTTTTTGAGTCAGGGTTTCTCTGTTTTCCGGGTGCTGGGATTACAAGTGCTTGTTACTACACTGGTCTTTTTAAAAACACGGTCCTGTAAGGACAAACTTGAGTCCTCAATCTTGCACAGCAGGCACTGTCAGCCCTCAAGGTCAGAGTGTTGAGGGCAACAAAGGATTGTGTAAGTCATTTGCATTTAGACAGTAATGTGTCTGTCTAAAGGTTACCGCAGGGTCTAGAGGGAAGGCATAGGAGGTCTCAGCGTAACCCACAGAAACAGGTGGAAAAATGATGCTTCTGTTTCCATAAAGACTCTGACCTCACTCAGAGGGCAGCGCATGCACTGTTTCAGGGTCTGAGCATAAGACAAGCATACAAGGGTGTACTTCTCATCCTGCCCGCCCTCAGGGAGTGATGACAACAACCTTAACTCCATCTTCTACGAGCACCTGACTCGGACCCTGCAGGAGTCCCTCTGTGGAGACCTGGTGCTTGGCCGCTGGGGCAACTACAGTTCCGGTGACTGCTTCATTTTGGCCTCGGACGACCTCAACGCCTTTGTCCATCTGATTGAAATCGGAAACGGTCTTGTCACCTTTCAGCTTCGAGGACTGGAGTTCCGAGGTAGGGCTGTCTTTGTTTCTTTGACTCAGTGGGTTGGGTTAAGTGTCATGCAGAGAGCACTGCTCAGAAGCCTCCTTCAGGGGTGGGGCGATGGCTCAGTTGCTAAAAGCATATACTACTCTTGCAGAGGACCTGGGTTCAATTTCAAGTACCCAGATTGTGAGACTCACAACCACTTTCTTGAGTTCCAGACAGTCTGCTGCTGCTTGGCCTTCGTGGGCCCCAGAGCTCTCGTATGTGCATACACATACATACACACAAATAAAAATAAAGTAAATCTTTTAAGAAAAGAAGCCATGAGCAAAAGACTTGCGGACTGTTCTGCTCAATGGGAGTTAAGGCTACCTCTCCTCTTGACCAGGCTTTCTGACAGAAGCACACCCCATCAGATAGAGAAACAATGACATCTTCTAGTCTACCCTCTGCTCTCTGATCCACCCAGAGGGGAGTGTCCTCACCACTGTGGTCCAGAGCCATCCCCGCTGATGTGCCTTCTCCACCCTGGTGGACTGTACCCTCTCAAACCAAGAGCCCCAGTAAGCCTCTCCTCTCTAAGTTATTTTACCATAGCAACGAGAAAAGTAATTGATGCAGAGTCATTCCAATGGCAGCTCAGAGTCATGTAGAAAAAGTAACCATGTCACGTGTCCCTGAGTTGTGGTGGCAGAGAGGCATGGTTTGCTGTGGAACAATGTCACCACAACATACTGGATTGCTGGAACCTCACAGGGTAAAATTTAGAAGGGGGTTCCTGCTGGGTGGTGGTGGGGCACATGCCTTAATCTCAGTACTCAAGAAGCAGAGGCAGACAGATCTATAGGTTTGAGGTCTTCCTGTTCTACAGAGTGAGTTCCAGGACAGGGCTACATAGAAAAACCGTGTCAAAAAAAAAGGAGGAAAGGAGGAGAAGAAGGAAGTTCCTACATGACCAAGGTCGGGGCTATATAAGTAATCTCCTGGGAGTTTTCTTGGTTTATTTCTTTCTTTTTCCAGTCAACAACAGTGGGAATCCCACTTGCCTGTAAGGTCGGTGCAGTGGCAATGTCTTCAGGGGAAAATGGCAGCTGACTTGCCTGGATCCCACACCTTCCCCTACGGTAGATTTTCTTTGACCTAGTTAGATCGTAGTTTTAAACACAGAGACTCAAAACCCCACAGCTTAACAAAATTGAAGTTCTGAGGAAGAACCCAGTTGACCCGTAAGGACTGTTGTTAGATCTGTTTCTCATATCCAGATCCAACAGCACATATCCAGGATCCCCATGAGGGCCGGCTTACTCCTTGAGGAAGTTCTGGATTTCTTCTCCCTCATTCTACTTTGCTTCTGAATTCCCAGTTTCCTGAAAGATTAGGTTTTATTTTGGTCAAATTTAATCTACTTTGTCACTGCCTGGGGCAGTCAAAGAAAGCTCACATTGATGGAGTCTCTGTTTCTCTGTCTCTCTCTCTCTCCCTCTGCCTGTCTCTGTCTGTCTCTCTCCCTCTGTCTGTCTCTTTCTCTCTGTCTCTCTCTCTCCTGCCTGTCTATGTTTCTGTCTCTCCCTCTGCCTCTCTCTCTCTCTCTCTCTCTCTCTCTCTCTCTCTCTCTCTCTCTCTCTCTGAAAATCTCCTGAGGAAGCCAGTAGAAGGAATGGCAGCTGTTTGCATATTCACAGCTGATTCCCCCTCCCTTTCCCCTCCCTCAATTCTCTCTCTCTCTTCCTCTCCTTCCTTCCTTCTCTGCCTCCCTCCCTCTTTCATACCAGGGATCAAACTCAGAACTGCATGCATGCCAGGCAAGTGTTCCACCACTGGGCTATAGTTTCTTAGGAAGAAAGAAATCTGCTAGAGAAGGAAGCCAGCAACTTGGGATCACGGGGAAGAGTTTCTGTCTTCCCCCTCCGAAACCCCAGCCCCCTGAAGAGAAGCATCATGTTAACAGGAGGTCCTAGTGTCAAGCTACAGAAATCAACCCAGGTTAACACAAGAGAAGAAGGCTTTATGGGAAAATGCTTCCAGGAATAAAGATTTCTGAGCAGCATGGAGCAGGTGTCCTGTGGGTTTGGGGAGTTCAACATCTGAAACCACACAGCAGGGAGCTGGGGAATGCTCAGTGGTTAGAGCACTTGGCACTGTTCCCAAAAACTTGATTTCAGTTCTCAGCTGAAATCAGTTCCCAGGTCCGCTGCCCTGTTCTATCTTCTGTGAGCACTTACATACACAGGACATATGTACACAGGGCACATACACTCACACACATGCAATACATTCACACTTATATAAATTTTAAAGTCACATGGCAGCTGCAAGGACCCAGGGTTGCCCTCACTTTGTTGAAACACTGGATATGCTGACCCCAGAATGTAGATAAATAACCTCTAAGGCTACCTCTACTCCTGAGTGCTCCCCTGCTGGGCTCCTCGACTTTCTGTCTTGCTGTGCTGTCAGCTTAGTCAGAGTCCAGGTCAAGTGCACCAGATCACCAAAGTCACGGTCACATACAAGTGATCGGGGTCAAAGGGTATCTGGCTTATCATTTCTTATCATGGAAGATGATCACTGAGATTTCCATGGAGGGTATATCAATTGGAGAAAGGCTGGCAGCTCTAGCAACACGCCTGAGCCCTACCCTACATCCCACGGCACAAAGCACTTTCACTTTGCAGAGATGGAGGTTGACCAGAGTAGCGTTGGCAGGACACAGAACAGCTCCATTTAATACCACTGAGAGTCACAGTCGATGTGTCTTTATGCGCTGCCTTCAAGGGTCAGTGTGGAGCCTGACAGAAAGTGGAGGAGAACAGGGAAAGTCGTTCCAGGCCAGGCCTTAGTATGGAACAGGCCATTTCGCTCCTTGTCTTATGGTTCCTATAGAAGTGATGTGAAACTGCAAGCCAAGGAAATAGACAGTGCGCGTGAGAGAGCCAACAGGCAGTGGCCCTGCAAAACTATTGGCTGGATGCTGCCTAAATGGGTGGATAGAGGCTAAAGAACCAATAGGCTTCAGACAGTTCTGAAGGTGAAGGGGTGGAGCAAACAGGGCATTGAAGAACCAATAGACAGGCTTCAGACAGTTCTGAAGGCTGAAAGGCCAATAGACAGGCTTCAGACAGTTCTGAAGGTGAGGGGGCAGAGTAAACAGCCAGGGCATTGGATTTCTCTTTACAAGATGCCTGTGAACTCGGGGTTCAAGACAGAGCACCTGGAAGGTGACAGCTAACTCCAAGAGATGTATCATCCTCCCTCCCAAGGGAAATGAAGAAGGGGCCTGAGCTCACAGCTAGCTCAGAGTGCAGTGGGCAACCATGTGACTCACCGTCTGGAAGCTGCCTGTCGGGTACTTGCTTCACTACCACAGTATTGACTTGGTTCACAGACACTAGGTAATTGGGGTCTTATCCCTCCGGTTCCCCAGCAAGTGTGAGCATGGAAGGCAGGATTGGGGATAACCAAGGGAAAAGCATGCCGAGGACTGGAAGCTCCAAGTCCTTGCATGTTCAAGGGTGTGACAGAGATTACAGTGCTTGGTCAGGCTAAGAAAGGAGCAAAGCAAACAAATGGGGGAAGAGAAAGCAGGATCCCAGGACAGCACGGAGGAGCTGTGAGCCCAGAAAGGGGCAGGGCCACTAGGGTTGAAGTACTAGAGAAGTGGCCACTGGAGGCGGAGCGCTCTGGGTCGATACTGAGAGGGAGGCAATTTTGATAAACACACCTAGGGTTGTTACTATGAATATAGAGGGAGGGGGCAGAAGAAGAGAGGAAGTGAGGGAGGGAAGGACATAGAAATGGAAAAGGGAGGGGAGAAAGGCAGGAAAGGGATGGCGGAAGGAGAGGAGAGGAAGGAAGGGAAAGAAGAAGAGAGAAAAGAGAAGGGAGAGGAGAGGAGGGAAGAAGGAAGGAGGGGAGGAGGGTGAGAAGAGGGAGGGGAAGGAGGGAGGGAAAGGAAGACAGAAGAGGAGGGAGGGGAGTAGAGAGGAGGGAAGAAGAAGGGAAGGGAGGAGGGAGAAAAGGGAGGGAGGGAGGAAAAGGAGGACAAAAGAGAAGGAGGAGGGAAGGGAGAAGGGAGGTTAAATAAAGACTGAAGTAAGGAATGCCTAAACATTTTTAAAGTCTATTTGTTGTTAAAATTTTAAGTCTCGTTTTCTCAGAATCCCTTCAGATTTTATTGTGGCCACACCCTGCAGGCCATTCTATCAGCTCAGCGTCCTAGTGAGCCTCACAGAAGGGACACCAAAGGTACAGTAGGGGTGTAGGCACCCATTCCCGTTGGAGCTAGAAAACAACTAAAAGCAAGATTTACGCTCCTGTCTGTGGGAGATGTTATCAGCCTTCTCAGGAGTTGGCTGACCCCATGATCACTGGCCCGTGGGGATGTGTGAAAATAGCCCTGTAGGCTAATCTTATCCAAAGCAGACCCAACTCAAAGCTTTATCTTAACTGGACATCCACATACAGCCCTCCCACTAATATTAAAAGTTTCTAGAATTCTCTTCATCTTGGCAGCAGTCGACTCTTCCTCGTGGCTTTATGTTTTATGTCTAGATGGCTTGAGAGATCTGCTAACTCGCTGGGTTCCAGGCTTCATCCATAAAACAGAGTGCTGTCTCCAGTGGATGCTCTCACACGTGGTTGCCTTCCTTTCTAAGTAGAGAAGCCCAAGGCTTGCCAGTGTGTATGGTAGGTCTAGGTGAACAGGGTGTGTCCCATGGCACTAGTAGAGTCTCCGCCACCTTAGCGTCCTGCACTCAGGGAAGCCCTGTGAAGAGGGGGCAGTTTTGAATGACCCGTGACCTAGGAAGGCCTCCTCCTCAGAGTCCAGCTGGTTCTGCTGCTCTTCTGGCCTATAAGCGGAACAAAAGTAGGGAGGTCTTACTCCCAGAGATGATTACAGATGCATGCATTTCAGCATTGCTTTGTGGTCATGTGTTCCAGGACAGGAATCTGGTCGGGAATAGATTTAAATGCCTACTGTTCTCTATTATGAGAATTGCTGGTGTTCCTGAATCTGCTCGATCTGACCAAGTTTTCTGTTTTGAGGCATGGTCTACTGCCCCACCAGACCTTTCTATCCTAAAGAACATGTGGCTTTGAGGAACTGTGGTGTGTATTTAGAACAAGGGGCTCTCATCTCTCTCACCTGCATGACCAGGTGGGCCTATGCATCCCATGAGACACCCAAACATCACCTTTCTAAGTTGATAACAGCCACTTAAATGGATGTTGTCCAGAAACAAAATTTCATCGTGGAAAAACAGTGGTGGCCATTTGAAGGCATCTCGGCATGTTTAGAATCTAGTTTGTCCAGCTCCACACCAGGAAAAGCGTGTTCTTAGGGCCGTATCTAAATGCTAAGCAAATTTCTGCAGACTCTACAGAATAAAAAAAAAGTTATTAAAAAAAAAAAAAAAAAAACTTTCTGTTGTGCTCAGAAAGCAAACGTTATAAATCACTCTGACATACGTAACACACTTTTGTGTTTTCTCCCCCTGCACACTGGGCCAGCGTTCCTCAAGTCTCTCAAGGTCACTGCTTAGAGATGGCTGATCCAGTGCTGCTCGAGAGTCAGCCTAGGAAGTGCAGGAGAAACTGCTCATGAAAGCAGGACAGTATGGAGCTTGGGGGTGGGAGCTAGCGAGGCAGCAGGGGCCCTGGCTTTGTCTGTGCTGGGAGAGACCAGAGATCACATCCAGACACTGCTGACATCACCAAGATCAGTGAGCAGAGCCATATGGGTCCTGGTATCAACTAAGGTTGTTAGGATTGGTAGCCAAAGCCTTTACCCACTGAGTCATCTCACTGGTACCAAGAAGCCATCTAGATTTTATCAGGTAGAGTTAACATTCTTTATAACCCTATTCAACTCAATACTAGCCCATATCTTTTAATCTACTTTTTGGGTGTTTTGTTGTACCTGCCTACCTACCTACTTACTTACTTACCTACCTACCTACCTGCAGAGACATAGATTCTCTGTCTCTCTCTCTGTCTCTCTGTCTCTCTCTCTCATACACACACACACACACACACACAGAGAGAGAGAGAGAGAGAGAGAGAGAGAGAGAGAGAATGTATGCACCTGCTTGCACTTAGGCACACACCAGAACAGTTGATGGTTATAAGAATCATGGCTATATTGTAGGCCTGCTTTAAACTAAGAACAAACACCTGATTCTAGCACCTTAAAGAGATACCTCATGGGGCTAGACAGATGGCTCAGTGGCTAAGAGTACTGGCTGCTCTTCCAGAGAACCTGGGTTCAATTCCTAATACACATGGCAGTTCATAACTGTCTGTAACTCATGCCCTCTTCTGATCTTTCTGTGATCTAAAGTCTATTGTGTCCTTGGCCAGGAACCTATTGCCAGCAGAGGGAAGTGGAGGCAATCATGGAGGGTGACGAGGATGACAGAGGCTGCTGCTGCTGCAAACCCGGCCACCTGCCACACCTGCTGTCCTGCAATGCTGCCTTCCACCTACGCTGGCTCACCTGGGAGATCACGCGCACACAGTACATCCTGGAGGGCTATAGCATCATTGACAACAACGCAGCCACCATGCTGCAGGTGTTTGACCTCCGCAGGGTGCTCATCCGCTACTACGTCAAGGTGTGATGTGTTTCCCAGAGCTGTGGGTGGAGGATGAGAGAGAAACAGGGCTACTGAACAGCTCCACACAAGCTGGCACACAGAGGTTCCTCCCCAGCTTCCCAATGAGAGATGCAGCCAGGCTTGGGGACTTCACCTTTATTGAAAAACCCAGCAGGGCTTTGTGTTAGCCTGACCCTGGGCAACCTTGACTGTCTCTCCATTTCAACCACAGCAGGGGGTGATTGTCATGATGGGCAAATTAAAGATCCAGGAAGCACCAGCAGGCCCTGTGTTGGAGTTACACAGCCTTATTAGATGCTGGACAAATGGTCCAACTTAGAACCAGCATTGTGAGTTGGAGATTCAGCTCAGTAGGCAGAGTGCTTGCCTAGCATGCACAGAACCCTGGGTTCAATCCCTGGCACTGCATAAAACCAGATGTTGTGATACACATCTGTAGGATCAACACTCAGGAGGTGGAGGAAGGAGGCTCAGAAGGTCAAGGTTGTCTTTGGCTTCACTGAGAGTTCCAGGCAGGGCTACAAGAAACCCTGTCAACAAATACTCAATCCAAAGATTAGGAAGTACAGTGGTTTAAAGACCTTATGATGGACCCATCCTGGGAAAGGTCGTAGATGGTGACAGGCCTATTGAAGGCTTCACAATTCTATGTTGTCCTGTGGAAAGGTCTCTGTACTCCCCAGGGCCAACAGTATTGTTCTGTGTAAGGCAAGAAGAAAATCAAGTTCACCACAGCTCAGTAGCTGGTGTTGGTTCAAACTGGCCCAGGGTAGTTTATTTGGCCATGATCAAGCACAGCACAATTTTGGGGAAAAAAAGTTTTCTGATGATATTGAACTCAGTCCTGTGTATACAACAAAGTTTGAGACATGATTACATATTGAATCTCTTTTCAAGTACATATGACCTCTTCTGTAAAGAAGGGTTCTGTTGATTGAAAAACAATGCTCAAGATAAGGTCTTGCAAGAAAGAATCTGAGATAAGAGTCTGGGGAGTCCTGGGTGGCCTGGCCCTGCAGATATCACAGAGGTCACCAGGCTATCAACTGCATCCGTTCCCAGCCGCCTGGGCAGAAAACATGTTATACGTCTCTTCTTTTGAAGAGACAACCCTGAGTGTTTAACATTCCTGGTTTCCCTAGTGATAATCTGTGACCGCACGGATCTCATGCCCTCTACCCTGTCCCAAGAGCCAAAAGGGACCAACCCATTAGAGGCCCCAGACCCCTCGTAGCCAAAGCTGTCTTTGATGGAGACAGTGATGTTGTTTCTTAGCCTCTGAGGCATCTTTCCAGCCCCTTCATACTGAGTCGTAGTAAATCAAAATAAATAAATAAATAAATAAATAAATAAATAAATAAAGTCTTCCTGGTTGTGGACTGGCTACGGAATCTCACAGTCTTGTTTGCTTTCTGCAGAGCATAATATACTACATGGTCACTTCCCCCAAACTCGTCTCGTGGGTCAAGAATGAATCCCTGCTGAGGTCCCTGCAGCCCTTTGCCAAGTGGCATCACATCGAGCGTGACCTCGCCATGTTTAACATCAACATCGATGATGACTATGTCCCGTGTCTCCAGGGGATCACCCGGGCGAGTTACTGCAATGTGTTCCTGGAGTGGATTCAGTACTGCGCAGGGAAAAGACAGGAGGTAGGGAGGGGGGCTGGGGCTGAGGGACCAAGTGCAAGCCAAGAAAGCAAGGGTCCTAATGTCCTCCCTCCTCCTGCACTCCAAGGTAGACAGTAAAAAACAAATAGAGGTGAGGGGAAAATCATGTTTCAAATAAATGTTTAGTACTGAAGTAAATACATGTTCTAGTACTTGATTAGGAAATATGTTTTGTCTTCAATGACAGAGCTTCAAAGGTGTCTGTCTGCTTTAAACTATGCTCAGGGTCTGTCTTAGTTAGGGTTTTACTGCTGTGAACAGACACCATAACAAAGGCAACTCTTAAAAGGACAACATTTAATTGGGGCTGGCTTATAGGTTCAGAAGTTCAGTTCATTATCATCAAGGTGGGAACAAGGCAGCATCTAGGCAGGCATGGTGCAGGAGGAGCTGAGAGTTCTGCATCTTCATCTGAAGGCTGCTAGGAGAAGACTGACTTCCAGGCAGCTAGGGTGAGGGTCTTAAGCCCACACCCACAGTGACACACCTACTCCAACAAGGCCACACCCACTCCAACAAGGCCACACCTACTTCAGCAGGGCCACACCTCCTACTAGTGCCACCCCCTGGGCCCAGCATATGCAAACCATCACAGGGTCACTATAGTTCAAGTCTGTAGTGTAGCATACTAGAAACTTCCTCATTTAAAATTGCATTATGGTGTTGGGGGACCAGTAACCCACATCAGTAACCCTAGTGGTAGTGAGGTAGGCAGGGACAGGTGGAATGTTGGGGATGCATTTGCCACCAGCCCAGCACCAGTGAGCTTCGGGTTTAGTGAAACACCTCATCTCAAGAGAATTGTGTGGAAAACATGCCTATGGGTGGACACACACACACACACACATTAATTAAATTAAATAAATTTGCATTTGAAAGACTCAGTGGCAGAGGGCTTGCCTGACATGTACAAGGTCCTGGATTTAATACCCAGTACCACCAACAAAACAAAATTATTAATTTTTTGTTATAATTTAATTATATTCTGAGCCTATGCGTGTGTGCGTGCATGTGGAGGTCTGAGGTCCATGCTGGGTGTCTTTCTCAGTCACTCTCCACCTTATTTTTTGAGGCAGGGTTTCTCTGAGCCTGGAATTCACAAGTTTGTAAAGCCTCAGTAGCCAGCAAGCTCCAGGAATCCTCGGATCTACTTTCCCCAGATTCTGAGATCTGGGATTACAGAAGTACACCACCGAGTTTTTCCAGACAGGCTTGGGATCTGAACTCAAGTCTTTATGGTTGAAAAACAAGCACTCCAGTGCCAAATATATATATATATATATATATATATATATATATATATATATACACACACATACATATATATATTTTAAATTGTACTTTGAGTCAGACATGGTGGCTCATGTCTATAATCTTAGTAGTGGAAAGCTGAGGCAAAAGACCTTCTAGTAGGTCATCCTAGGCTACACAGTGAGTTCCAGTCAAGCCTGGGCTACATAGTGAGCCATTGTCTCAAAACTGGCTTTTTTTTTTTTTTTTTTTTAAATTTGATCTTGCCCCATGACATAGTTCATTGCTGGCGTCAGGAAGATTATTGAACACACTGACTCACGGACACGCTGTCTGCTTAGCGATCAGGTGGCCCAGGCTGTTCCCATGACACTCATTCCTCAGTGCAGTGCCCATGGGCTGAGCACACACCCAAAGGTGAGCTTGCCTCCTCAGATGAAGCCAAGAGTAATGGTTGCTCACAGACAGAAGTGACAGCGGGAATCACGGGATGGATGTCCATTCTCTTCGCCTGCTGAAGGCTGAGCCCATGAGTAATGGCGTAGGAATGAGGCTTAAAGCCACAACCTCAACAGCTGGTAATGTTCATAGAGTGTGGAGAAGATACCAAACCATGGTACTAACTTCTTGAAGACAGGGAGCCAGTGTCAGCCTAAGGATATGGTAGCTGAAGAAAAGGAAAAGGAATCTTGGATATGTCTCCTTTACCCCGTACCATCCCCTTTGTAAGCAGAATATATACGTGTGTGTGTGTGTGTGTGTGTGTGTGTGTATGTGTGTGTGTGTTGTGTGTACACATCTATGTGTATGTGTGTGTGTATATACACACACATGCATATGCATAGAGAGATGTATATATGTATATGTAGGTAATATTCTGTATATTACATATATTCTGTATAATAATATAATAAATTCTGTAAGTAGATAAAGGCCCTTTGAACAGACCATGAATCCAAAATCTATGATTAATTAACAGTCAAAGTCAAGCCAGACAGCACAGGTCAGCAAGCCCAGCTATCTGGGAGGTTGAAGCAGGAGACTGCTAACTCACAGTCTGCTTGAACTACAGAATGTATTAGAGGCCAGGCTGGGCCACTTAGCAAGAGCCTGTCTCAAAATAGAAAGTAGAAAATGGGGCAGGGTGGGCATATAGGTCACTGATAAATCACCTGGCTGGTATGGTAAGGTCCCAGGTTCACTGCCTAGTACTACAGGGGTAATATAAAAATACATATATATAGTTATTTATATATTCTGTGACCTAACCCTGTCATACTATGAAATCCCAAGCATTTCCTCATCAGATCTAACCTTTACCACCTTGTCCCTGGAAAGCACATGTTGTGGTTTGAATGTGAGGTGTCTCCCCTCAGGCTTGTATGCTTGAACACTTGGTCCTCCGATGGTGGTATAGTTGGGAAGGTTGTAGAATCTTGAAACAGGGGAGCCTCACTAGGCTGAGTGGATCAGTGGGGGCAGGATGTCTTAGTCACTGTTCTATTGCTATGAAAGGACACCACGACCAAAGCAACTCTTATTTTTTTAAAAAATAAATCATTTAATTGGGGACTTGCTTACAGTTTGGTGAGGAGTGTGGCAGTACACACAGGCAGACATGGTGCTGGAAAGGTAGCTGAGACTTCTACATCCTGATCCATAGGCAGACACAGAGAGAAACCAGGCCTGGCATGGGCTTTTAAACCTCAAAGTCACCCTCAAATAAGGTCCCCCAGTAAGGTCATAGCTACTGCAACAAGACCATTCCTCCCAGTCCTTCCTCAAAACTGCCATTCCCATGTGGCTAACCATTGAAATATGTGAGCCTGTGGGGACCGTTCTTATCCACACCACCACACAGGCTTTGAAGCCTCATAGCCCACACCTACACCCTGTCCAACTTCTGCCTCCTGACTGTGCACACATGTGACCAGTCACCGGCCCTCTTCTGCTGCCATGTCTCCCCCGCCATGATGACTGTGTCTCTTCTGTGGGCCAGAAAACCCCTTTCATCCTTAACTGCTTCTTGTCAGGAATTTCATGAAATCAATGACAGAACTTCCTAAGCAGTGTCCCCACCCCCACCCCCAATGCCCAACCATAAGAGAAACTTCTGTGGGCAGTGCAGGTGGCTCCCCACTCTGGGGTCACTTCAGAGGCACTGCTTGGCTACAGTGTCCCTGTGGAATCCCACTTCCGTCACATATATTTGAGAGCCAGGGTGACAGCTGCTTTCTCATTCCTGTTCTTTCAGCTCTCCAAGACCCTGGAGCATGTGGACAGTGACGAAGATTCAGCTCTGGTGACACTTTGCTTTGCCCTGTGCATCCTGGGAAGGCGAGCTTTGGGAACAGCAGCACATAACATGGCCATGAGGTACTCCTGGAAGATAGCTAAGATGTCTTGGGCTTGTGTGGGTGCCTGGGGTTTATGTCTGGTGGATTCTGTCCGTCGATTTCAGTATTCCAAACCCGGCCTGCTTGCAAGCTGTTCAGATGCGCCGTTACCCCGTGCATCAGGTTGGGACGGCTTCAAAAAGTTTCTTGTCATCGTAAACTTTAGACCGTTTCCATTTGGAAATATTAATAAGGGCAGTTTGAACTTGGGGATTCCAGGTCTCAGACCTTTCAGATTGAAAGAGTTGGGCTGAGAAGGTAGGTAAAAGGTTTACCTAGTATGCCTGAAGCCCTGGGTTCGATCTCTAGCACCATCTATGCCATGCATGGTGACACACACTTGCAATTCCTATACTTTGGATGTAGAGACAGGAAGATCAGAAGTTCAAGGTCATCCTCTGTTGCTCGCACCTCTTTTGTGTCCCCTTCGCCCGCGAAAAAGGACACGGAGGCAGTAATCGGGTATCACTACAGACGAGGCTTTACTTCTTGTAACAGCAAAAGCGGAAAAGATTCCAAGCCCGGGAAAGGCACTGCTATATATACCCTAGAGTGGCGTGTTCACTTCTGATTGGCTGTTCACTCATCACCCCATATTATGCCCCGGGATGGGCAGTGACTTTGGCGAGCTTTTGCCTTTTGCACCTGCGCAGTCAGTTGTTTACAAGTGGGAGGACAGTATGTCCGAGCCATCTTGGAATGGCAAATCACTGCGGCTCCCAACAATCCTCTGCTACATAGTGAGTTCAAAGCCAGCCTGAGCTATATGAGATCCTGTCTTCAAATAAACTGGTTGTGAACCAGCCTATGGATTTTTGCCCAGTGCCTGGCAAAGTTGATGCTTGTGAAATGTTCATCCCATCACAGCCCCTTTCTCCTCTGTCCCCTGAGCAGGTCTGTAACAGATAAGCTCTACTTGGCTCTGCTGTCCCTGCTTTTCCAGCTAAGATGATCTCACTAGTAACATCCATCCCCTCAGACACTGGGCATCAGTGGTTATTGTGTGGCTTCATCTTTGGTTCATCTAGGGGCGGGAGGGGCTTGGGGGCATGGCATGCAAGCTCCTGACTTAGGAAATTAAAAGCAGATTACCAGCTGAAGTCAGAATCTTGGTACAGGAGGAAGTTGGGGCTGCAGGTAGAGTTCATGGTTGCGTATTCATCTAGCATATGAGAAGCGAGGTTGGATTCCCAGCACTTGGGGAAAATAAGGGGGAAAGAGGGAGAGAAGGAACGAGCCCCAGAGCTTCTCAGCTAGTCCTGAGTGTCTGTCACTCCCTCCCTGTGCTTAGCATCTGTGGCACCTTGACCTGTGCAGGGCTGCTGCGGAACTCGAAGCTGCCTGGGCATTGACTCTGTGATGGCTCTTGTGTCAGTATGGCCTGAGCTCAGGAATGTTGTGCCCTTCAGAATGACACCATGTCCTCTCTTGCCCAAATGGATCCTTTCATGATATGAAGGACATGGTAGGACTGGTCAGACAGGAAGGGGAGCAAAGTAGTAACAGGAAGGGGAGGAGTCAGAGCAAGATCTACTTCCTTCCTTCCTGTTGTCCCTGCCTGGACACAGCTGCCGTCTGTCTGCTGATTCTCCACAAGCACTCTGGCTCCACAGTGACATAGCCCATCTTGCCTACCTCCTTGATGGGCGGTAAGTGGGGCTTAGTCTCCTGGAAAGAAAACCCTGTTTATGCTGTGTGCCACGCTCTCACTGCAGTGACAGCCCAGATCCAGCTGGGTGGGAGTATGTCTCTTCTCAGTCCAGTCAAGATGTGCGTGTTTTCAGGTGCACATGTGTGTGCCGATGTGTGTGGAAGCCAGGACACAACCTCGGCTGCCACTCTTCAGGCCCCATCTGCCTTTGTTGTAGACACAGCTTCTTTCAGTGGCTTCCGCCTCTCCCCGTGGGCTAGACTGGCTGCCCAGTGAGCCACAGGACAGCTATCTCTACCTCCAAGCTCAGAGATTCTAGCTGCCCACGATGTCACAGGCTTCTCGGCAGAAGCTTAAAAGCTCCAAACCCAAATACACTTCGGGTGTTCTAGAACTTTCCACCATCCTTGCCCCCCGCCCCGCCCTGCTTTGCTCCAGCCAGCTCGCTGGATACCTTCGTCTTCTTTATTCCCTCCCTCCAGGGGAAAAGGAGAGTTATGAAACACCTCCCATCAGAACTCTTCGATGTGTGGGGTCAAGGGGTGATTTCCCAGGCCGAAGGGATTTGAGCTTGGGCTCTGGTTCGTGGGGAGAGCCGCTTTAATGAAACAGCTCTAAGCACAGTGGTGTGACATTGTCTCAGACAAGAGAGTTGATAACTGAAGTATATATAGACTCTTGAGGCCTCGGGTGGAGCATGGGTGTCTTAGTAAGGTGCAGGAGGGAACAATGGCCTCAGCTGTATCTCTGGCTGTTGCTTGGGGGACCTGGGTGAATCCTCAAGTCTTTCTTTGTGCTATCCCTCCATTCCCGCATCTAAAAGGAGGTTTTCTGTCTACACTGAGTGTACAGTGTGAACTCTCAGTCCCTTCCTGCATCCACCCTGCCCATGTCTTAGCCCCTCATCTCCACGTTTATGATTAGTGCCTTCCGGACCACAGAGGCATCCCCAGATGTCTTCCTGGGAGCAGATGGCAGGTACCACTCAGTTATGGCAGCCTCAGCTCATGGCACCAGCCTTCCTGAGTTTGGCTGCGCTGCATCGGGCCTGTTTGCCCCACCCCTGCATCTCACGATAAGGAGTAGTATAGAAACTAAGATGGAGAGGAAGACCACCCTTCCTATCCCCCAAATACAGGACATACAGCTTTTCTGAGCCCCTTCATCATGTTACTGAAAAAAGGCCCCAGGCCCTGAGTGACTCCCCCTGTGTGATATCCTGTTCTTCATTCTGCTCTGTGAACAGATGGCCGTTTGGAAAACCTAGACATGTGAAAACTCTAAGCTTGACCCTCACCACCCTGTCTCTCCCCTAGTCATGAATAAAGGGGACAATGGGGATGATGTTCTGAGAACCCAAGTCCATGCTTGAGTGACATATGATTATTTTTCATTCTTTCTATATTCTGATGGAATCCAATTTCTACTACTGTTAACACAGCCCTGAAATCTCAAGAAGAGAAGTCCCTGGTGAGGTGTGTGTGTGTGTGTGTGTGTGTGTGTGTGTGTGTGAGAGAGAGAGAGAGAGAGAGAGAGAGAGAGAGAGAGAGAGAGAGAGCCAGTGTGGCTGGGGAGGGTGAGCCTGATGCCCTTGCTTTCTGGGGTAGGGGTTTGGCCTATTCCAAGCTGGGTCTCGGATTCACACATAGAAATCATGTCAGTGGTTCCTAAGGTGATGGGAGACGGGCTTATCCTAAAGCACTAGCATACTTCATACCTAGCTGTGGGGCCTGGTACCATGGGTTCTGGCGAAAGTCCAGAGTTCCCTTTCTTACCATACCGGGTCAGTCTAAAATATAGGAAGATTGTGTGTGTGTGTGTGTGTGTGTGTGTGTGTGTGTGTGTGTGTGTGCGTGCGTGTGTGCGCGTGCGTGCGTGTGTGTGTGTGTGTGTGTAAGTGCCAGTACATCTCTTGCTAATCTTGTTACATCCATCTTGCTTGACATTGAATCTTCCGTTGGTCTGGAGCTCACTGATGAAGCTACGCTGTGTGAGTGGAACCAGGGACATTCTACCTGTGCCTCCTCAGCTCTGGGATCACAAGCACAGAGCACCACACATGGCTTTTCAGTGTGGGTTCTAGGAACTCAGGGCCTCATGTTTGTATGTAAGGATCTCATGCTTGTGGGTATCAACTAAGCCATCTCCTCAGCCCCAGAGGGTAACTCCTAAACCAGGAAATGTAGATGCCGGTGGGAGTGAAGAGGTCATGAACTGTGCACAGTCAGCCCACAGCACTGTGACTGTGTCTTACAACCTGTGAGCCCACAGTGCTGTGACTGTGTCTTATAGCCTGGACTCCTTCCTCTACGGCCTGCACGCCCTCTTCAAAGGTGACTTCCGGGTCACAGCTCGAGATGAGTGGGTGTTTGCTGACATGGACCTGCTGCACAAAGTCGTTGTTCCTGCCATCCGAATGTCCCTGAAACTGCACCAGGTAAACAGCTGCTTCTGAAAAAAGGATTAATCTGAACCTGGAAAGAGTCTACCCCATTACGTTACTGTTACTCCCTGCCCTCCGTACGGTGAGCAACTTCCTCCTCCATCTTCCTCCCAGGGATGCTCTGCCTCCTCACTGGCCTAGACTCCGATTCTGAAATAGAGATTCCTCTTTTTAGGTTGTTTGTGTCCAGTGAGGAGAAAAGTAAATAGTGAAGCCAGGGAGATGCCTCAGTCAGATGCCTCAATCAGTAATGTGCTTGCTGAGCAACCATGAAGGATCTGAGTTTGAACCTTAGAACCCAGGTAGAGAACCTAGGTGTGGACGCCAAGACAAAAGGCTCTTTAGGGGTCACTGAGAAGCCAGGTTAGCCAAACTGGTAACCTCTAAGATCAATGAAAGACCCGATTTTAAAACAACAACAAAATGTGGACAACCAGCATGGGAAGACACCTAAGGTTGCCCTCTGGCTTCAACACGTAGTTATATACAGAGAGGGATGAAGTCAACAACACAGCCTTCATCTCTTTCTGGTGCAAATTACATATTCAAACAATAATTACAATGATGAATTACTCCAGGTCAGCCTCAGCTAGAGAACATGATCTTGTCTCAAAAAAAAAAAAAAAAAAAAAAAAAGACCTACAAAAAATGAATTTAAAAAAATATAATCTTTGAGAAGCTTGGTACCCCTTTTCTGGAGAGCCTCAGAAATTATTCAAGACTTAGCTTTGGAAATCCTGGGATGATCTAAATAAAATTGACATTAGCTCGTGGCCGTTTGATTATAGATTATAGGGGGAGGTGGCAGTTCCCTAGGAAGAGGGGGCCTGACATAAATGTCAGAGTCCTGAGCAATGCAGCTCTTTCCTAGGCTGACTAGGGACAGTGAGTTGAAATGCCCTGGGTACCCGGCTCAAGATTCAGTAACGTGGTAGGATCGTGGGGGGAATGAGGAGGGCAGGTGGCCCTGGAGGCCACTGCAAGTCCCCCTCTGCCCTTGCCCAGAACCAGCAGCTCTGGCCTCACTGAGCCCACCTGGGCTCTCCCCACCAGGACCAGTTCACCTGCCCTGACGAGTATGAAGACCCAGGGGTTCTCTATGAGGCCATCCAGTCCTTCGAGAAGAAGGTGGTGATCTGCCACGAGGGAGACCCAGCCTGGAGAGGAGCAGTGCTGTCCAACAAGGAGGAGCTGCTGACTCTGAGGCATGTGGTGGATGAGGGTGCCGATGAGTACAAGGTCATCATGCTCCACAAGGGATTCCTGAGCTTCAAGGTCATCAAGGTGAGCCACGTGCCCGTCTGCAGCCAGGCCGCAAGGAGGATGCAGTTGACACAACCAGTCCCTAGGTCAGGGGAGCGCTGGCCAGCAGGGAGAGAGAGGCGGGGCGGGGAAGCAGCCTGAAAGCCTTGGTTCACTGCTGGAGTTGTCTCCCTCCCTAGAGAACCAAACTCACAATGGGGTTTTGTTTTGTTTTGGTGGCTTTTTTAATTCTTCTTAAGTCTCTTATGTCTTCAGTAAGTTGTGATGTAGGACATGTGGCCCATTGTCTGCAAGTTGGACATGCCTACTTCAAACTTCTAGAACTTTCTCGTGATTCCTGTTCCCGGGTGTAAGAGCCCTTTCCCTCATGCCCCTTCTATGCATGGCACTAAGAAGAGTCTGATGTCCCTGTTATTTTCCCTAAGTTCCCTCCATGACCGTGACCGTCATTTTCAGAACTGAGACAACGCCCTTAGACCGAGCGCTACACCTCCAGACTCCTGGTCCTAGGGAGACTCACTCTTCTAGGATTAAACCCCAGACTGACAGCCAGGGCCCTGCACTCATCCCAACCCCCACCCCTGCCGCAGGTGAACAAGGAGTGCGTCCGCGGACTCTGGGCAGGGCAGCAGCAGGAGCTCATCTTCCTGCGAAACCGCAATCCCGAGCGCGGAAGCATCCAGAACAACAAGCAGGTTCTACGCAACCTCATCAACTCGTCCTGTGACCAGCCACTGGGCTACCCCATGTATGTCTCCCCATTGACCACGTCCTACCTGGGCACCCACAAGCAGCTGCAGAGTGTCTGGGGTGGACCTGTCACACTGAACCGTGTGAGGACGTGGTTCCAGACGAGGTGGCTGAGGTAAGACTTCCCAGAGGCCTCTGCCTGGGTATTGAGGAGGAGGGTGTGGTACTGAGCTCTCTGGAGCTCAGCAGCACGATGGTGGTGGTCACTGTTGTCTTATATGCTTGAACCTGCTGTGCCCAAGTGACCCCTGACAGGTCACCCACTCAGGGTGGATCAATGGGGAGTGTTATACACATACAGTCACTTTCCCATCCTCAGGCCCAAGTTGTGTCTGCCCTCTACCTGGTCTGAGTGAATGTGGGTACTTTTATATTTTATCGTGTGTGTGTGTGTGTGTGTGTGTGTGTGTGTGTGTGTGTGTGTGTTTGTGTAGGTGAATGTGGAGACCAGAGGACAACCTTGGGTATCATTCTTTAGGTAGCATTCATCAGTGTGTGGGTGCATGTGTGTGCATGCATGCATGAGTGTGTGTATATGTGCATGTGTTCATGCATGTGTATGTGCATGCTTGCATGTGTGTGCATGTGTGTGCATGTCTGTACTCATGTGCGTGCACATGCGTATGTGTGTGTACATGCATGCCAGAGTGTATATATGTGTTGTGCATGTGTGTGTGCATGCATGCATGAATGTGTACATATGTGTTCATGTGTATATGTGTTTGTGTGCATGTTGAGGCGCACCCATATACGTGGCACTGAAAGGACAATGCTGTAGAGTCTCTTCTTTCTGATTTTTAAAACAATGTCTCTCACTGGCCCACAACCCACCAATTAGGCTAGACTGGCTTGCCAGTTAGCCCCAGAGATCTGCCTGCCTCCACCTACCCAGCACTGAGATTGCAAGTGCACACCACCACACCCAGCTTTTTCACATGGGCTTTGCAGGTCGTATCTGGTCCTCAGGCTCACACTGCACAGCATGTGCTTGTCTGACTGAGCCATCTCCCAGCTCTTGTAGGTGTTTTCAAGTGACTGGCTGCTGGAGAGAGCCAAACCTTCCGGTGTGTCCTTCAGTGCTGTCTTCTTCCCATGAGCCTCAGGTTGCTGGGGGCATCCTAAGCGTTGCTTGAGTGTGCCTGCACTCCCGATGGGTTCCTATGCAAGGTTCAGGCTGATGCTTCTTCATCCTGGCATGCCTATTTGTTTATGATACACTCAACCCCTCTCTTGCACTCCAGGGGTGCTGTCTACCTGGAAAGAATGCCCATCCACTCAGTTCACTCATGGCTAGGGTTGGGGATCAGCAGTATAGCTGGGTGTCACTTCCAATGGGGATCCAGTCGGCAGAACATCAGAGCTGCAAGAACAAGCCACAAGAACACATTACTTGGTGACACAATCTTATGAAGCTGCCATCTCAGCTGGTGTCACCGTGTGGCATGTGACTGCATGAGAGATGTGCTGGTGAGACCTTGAAGTTCCCCTCTCTCCCACAGAATGAGAAAGGACTGCAGTGTGGGCCAGCGAAGTGGTGGCAACATTGAAGATGGAGATGGAGCCGTACCTTCAGCCGGTGGCGGTAACGCCCCTAATGGCGACAGCAGCACAGAACAACCCAGGAAAGGAGGCACCCAGCAGTGGGCCTCACCCCATGGAGAGGCTCAGAGGGCAGGTGAGTGCCCAGGGCCACGGGGCCAACATAATGGAATAATGTACCTCCTAATCTCCAGGGCCTCTTTGCTGTAATCAAGGCAGATAGGGTCAGTGGCTGTGGCTGTTAAAAAGAGATGCTCTCCGGCTGTCGGAGTCCAGCTTTCATCTACCTGTGCGTCCATTACCTTGGGCAGCCATTTGTGTGTCTGACTCCTTGCCACTCACTCTGTCTCTCTCAGTGCTGCTCCACTGTATGTATCTTGGGTATGGCATGTTGGAGCCATGGACCTGCGTGGTGTCCTTTTCTGTCTGTAGGCAGTCCTCTGCTCCTCTGCTCTGTGGCCACCAAAATTCCAACGTAGAAAGAACTAGGATGTAAGGGTACAATCTGAATGAGCAGAGGAAGGGTCTTGGAGCTGAGTATAAACCTTAAAACTATTTCTACTAGCCATGGAACACACGGTAGCAGATAGACAAGGCTCCGATGCTGGCTGGGTGAGGAGATAGATAAAGATAGATAGATAGATAGATAGATAGATAGATAGATAGATAGACAGAAGATATACAGATAGATAAGATAGATGATAGATACAGAGGCCAAGGACTTACATAGGATGTGATCTGGGGAGGCAACTTAGCTGCTGCCTCCCTGAGCCCAGCACTTCCTGGTGCTCTATGTCTCTGTGCTGCACTTCCTGGAGCTCTATGTCTCTGTGCTGCACTTCCTGGAGCTCTATGGCTCTGTACTGCACTTCCTGGTGCTCTATGGCTCTAGGCTGCACTTCCTGGTGCTCTATGGCTCTAGGCTGCACTTCCTGGAGCTCTGTGGCTCTGTGCTGCACTTTCTGGTGCTCTATGGCTCTGTGCTGCACTTCCTGGAGCTCTATGGCTCTAGGCTGCACTTCCTGGAGCTCTGTGGCTCTGTGCTGCACTTCCTGGAGCTCTGTGGCTCTGTGCTGCACTTCCTGGAGCTCTATGGCTCTAGGCTGCACTTCCTGGAGATCTATGTCTCTTTGCTGCACTTCCTGGAGCTCTATGGCTCTGTACTGCACTTCCTGGTGCTCTATGGCTCTAGGCTGCACTTCCTGGTGCTCTATGGCTCTAGGCTGCACTTCCTGGAGCTCTGTGGCTCTGTGCTGCACTTCCTGGTGCTCTATGGCTCTGTGCTGCACTTCCTGGAGCTCTATGGCTCTAGGCTGCACTTCCTGGAGCTCTATGTCTCTGTGCTGCACTTCCTGGTGCTCTATGGCTCTAGGCTGCACTTCCTGGAGCTCTGTGGCTCTGTGCTGCACTTCCTGGAGCTCTGTGGCTCTGTGCTGCACTTCCTGGAGCTCTATGGCTCTAGGCTGCACTTCCTGGAGATCTATGTCTCTGTGCTGCACTTCCTGGAGCTCTATGGCTCTGTACTGCACTTCCTGGTGCTCTATGGCTCTAGGCTGCACTTCCTGGTGCTCTATGGCTCTAGGCTGCACTTCCTGGAGCTCTGTGGCTCTGTGCTGCACTTCCTGGTGCTCTATGGCTCTGTGCTGCACTTCCTGGAGCTCTATGGCTCTAGGCTGCACTTCCTGGAGCTCTGTGGCTCTGTGCTGCACTTCCTGGTGCTCTATGGCTCTGTGCTGCACTTCCTGGAGCTCTATGGCTCTAGGCTGCACTTCCTGGAGCTCTGTGGCTCTGTGCTGCACTTCCTGGTGCTCTATGGCTCTGTGCTGAACTTCCTGGAATTCTATGGCTCTAGGCTGCACTTCCTGGAGCTCTATGTCTCTAGGCTGCACTTCCTGGAGCTCTATGGCTCTAGGCTGCACTTCCTGGAGATCTATGTCTCTGTGCTGCACTTCCTGGAGCTCTATGGCTCTGTACTGCACTTCCTGGTGCTCTATGGCTCTAGGCTGCACTTCCTGGTGCTCTATGGCTCTAGGCTGCACTTCCTGGAGCTCTGTGGCTCTGTGCTGCACTTCCTGGTGCTCTATGGCTCTGTGCTGCACTTCCTGGAGCTCTATGGCTCTGTGCTGCACTTCCTGGAGCTCTATGGCTTTAGGCTGCACTTCCTGGAGCTCTATGGCTCTGTGCTGCACTTCCTGGAGCTCTATGGCTCTGTACTGCACTTCCTGGTGCTCTATGGCTCTGTACTGCACTTCCTGGTGCTCTATGGCTCTAGGCTGCACTTCCTGGTGCTCTATGGCTCTAGGCTGCACTTCCTGGAGCTCTGTGGCTCTGTGCTGCACTTCCTGGTGCTCTATGGCTCTGTGCTGCACTTCCTGGAGCTCTATGGCTCTGTGCTGCACTTCCTGGAGCTCTATGGCTTTAGGCTGCACTTCCTGGAGCTCTATGGCTCTGTGCTGCACTTCCTGGAGCTCTATGGCTCTGTACTGCACTTCCTGGTGCTCTATGGCTCTGTACTGCACTTCCTGGTGCTCTATGGCTCTAGGCTGCACTTCCTGGAGCTCTGTGGCTCTGTGCTGCACTTCCTGGTGCTCTATGGCTCTAGGCTGCACTTCCTGGAGCTCTATGGCTCTAGGCTGCACTTCCTGGAGCTCTGTGGCTCTAGGCTGCACTTCCTGGAGCTCTATGGCTCTGTGCTGCACTTCCTGGAGCTCTATGGCTCTGTGCTGCACTTCCTGGAGCTCTATGGCTCTAGGCTGCACTTCCTGGAGCTCTATGGCTCTAGGCTGCACTTCCTGGTGCTCTATGGCTCTGTGCTGCACTTCCTGGAGCTCTATGGCTCTAGGCTGCACTTCCTGGAGCTCTATGGCTCTAGGCTGCACTTCCTGGAGCTCTATGGCTCTAGGCTGCACTTCCTGGAGCTCTATGGCTCTAGGCTGCACTTCCTGGAGCTCTATGGCCCTGTGCTGCACTTCCTGGAGCTCTATGGCTCTAGGCTGCACTTCCTAGAGCTCTATGGCTCTAGGCTGCACTTCCTGGAGATCTATGTCTCTGTGCTGCACTTCCTGGAGCTCTATGGCTCTGTACTGCACTTCCTGGTGCTCTATGGCTCTAGGCTGCACTTCCTGGTGCTCTATGGCTCTAGGCTGCACTTCCTGGAGCTCTGTGGCTCTGTGCTGCACTTCCTGGTGCTCTATGGCTCTGTGCTGCACTTCCTGGAGCTCTATGGCTCTGTGCTGCACTTCCTGGAGCTCTATGGCTTTAGGCTGCACTTCCTGGAGCTCTATGGCTCTGTGCTGCACTTCCTGGAGCTCTATGGCTCTGTACTGCACTTCCTGGTGCTCTATGGCTCTGTACTGCACTTCCTGGTGCTCTATGGCTCTAGGCTGCACTTCCTGGAGCTCTGTGGCTCTGTGCTGCACTTCCTGGTGCTCTATGGCTCTAGGCTGCACTTCCTGGAGCTCTATGGCTCTAGGCTGCACTTCCTGGAGCTCTGTGGCTCTAGGCTGCACTTCCTGGAGCTCTATGGCTCTGTGCTGCACTTCCTGGAGCTCTATGGCTCTGTGCTGCACTTCCTGCAGCTCTATGGCTCTAGGCTGCACTTCCTGGAGCTCTATGGCTCTAGGCTGCACTTCCTGGTGCTCTATGGCTCTGTGCTGCACTTCCTGGAGCTCTATGGCTCTAGGCTGCACTTCCTGGAGCTCTATGGCTCTAGGCTGCACTTCCTGGAGCTCTATGGCTCTAGGCTGCACTTCCTGGAGCTCTATGGCCCTGTGCTGCACTTCCTGGTGCTCTATGGCTCTGTGCTGCACTTCCTGGAGCTCTATGGCTCTAGGCTGCACTTCCTGGAGCTCTATGGCTCTGTGCTGCACTTCCTGGAGCTCTATGGCTCTAGGCTGCACTTCCTGGTGCTCTATGGCTCTGTGCTGTACTTCCTGGTGCTCTATGGCTCTGTGCTAGGCAGCCCGTCAGCATTTTCACCCTTTGCCCTCAGTCTCTCTCTCTTCAACTTCTAAAAGTATGTAAGAAGCACCTCTGTGAATGCCACTGTAGCTCTACACCAGAGGGACCAGGAGAGCACTGCCCACCTCCTAAGAGTGCCCAGTGCAAGGAGGGGATGGGGAGACAAAATGTAAGATTTTATGAATGTGACTGGCTGGCTGGCTAGGGGTGGGACAGGGCCAGAACAGGTGACTAGATACATGATTGAGAGAAAATAGATGGCAGACAGGTGGTTGGAAGATCATAGGTATAGAGGTGTCACAGGTAATAGGTAGAGGATGAATGGATGGATAGATAGATAGATAGATAGATAGATAGATAGATAGATAGAGAAGATATACAGATAGATGATAGATATAGATAGACAAAGAAGCTGGCCGGGCGGTGGTGGCGCAGAGGCAGGTGGATTTCTGAGTTCGAGGCCAGCCTGGTCTACAGAGTGAGTTCCAGGACAGCCAGGGCTACACAGAAAAACCCTGTCTCGAAAAACTAAAAAAGAGAGAGAGAGAGAGAGAGAGAGAGAGAAGCTGACAGAGATAAAGATAGAAGATTTACAGATAGATAGATAGATAGATAGATAGATAGATAGATAGACAGACAGACAGATGGATAGGATAGAGATAGACAGAAGATCTACAGATAGATGGTAGATAGATACATAGAGATAGTTGACATGATAGTTATGAAGGTAAGTATTACAGATAATAGGTACGGTAAATGACATATATCAATAGATGATCAGTATAGATTAGGAGCTAAAGAATATATATATATATACATATATATACATATATATACATATACATATACACATACATATATATAGTAGAGAATGGTATATATAGACTATATATCATAACATATACATATATATACATATGATATGTATATTATATATATGAGAGAGATGGTAGAAAACAGGTACACAGATGAGGAAGAATGAGAACTGGGGACTATAGAGAGGAGATGAACAGTAGACAACAGGAAGGCTGGTAGGTGAGTGATTGACGGCACAGCAAATAAAGCACCTGAGGAAAAAGAGGAAAAGGCAAAGCTGCTGCTGTCAGCTGCTCAGACGCCAACAGAGCCACCGGCTGCTGCCTCCCTGAGCCCAGCACAGCAACCACGGTCCCCAGACACCCTGAGGTCCACATCAACTCCATAGCCTTTGATTTGATGGGACAAACATGTTTCAAGGACACAGGTGATTTTCCAAGAGCCTGTGAGCACCTACACTTTCTTGTTCTTGCTGCTGACACATCTGGCCAGAGTGAGGCTGGAGAGGGTCAGATGTGTCAGAGGCCCTGGCAGACCCTTCTTGTTGAAGGCATGCCTTTGCCTTTTCAGGGCCGAGCAGTACTCTTAGCTGCTGAAGCCGGTTCAAGACCCAGGCTATGGCAGTCGGGTCCCTCCCACTTAGCACCAGATGTGGAGGGCCTGTGTTGGTGCAAGATATCTGAAAAGCTAAAGCAGGAAGTATTTTGATTATTGCTTCTTAAAACTATTCTGCTGAGTCCAGCCCAGCTCTGAACTTAGGTAAAAGAAACACACTGGCAAAATATCCCAGAGCCTGGGCTCCCAGCCCTTGAATCTAATCAGTCCTGGGCTGAGGCTCTCCCAGCCCCTAACTAGCTTGTGGTGCCTCCTTGCTCCGTGTCCCATGTGACCTCTGCACCTTGCTGCAGAGGCTGTTTGCACAGTGCCAGTCTTGGGACACCACATGATGGCTGTTCTTACCCAGGGTCTTTTATACTCTCCCTGACTCTAGGCCCTTAGGGGTACTCTGTCTTCCCTTCCCAGATGGAGATACAGGTACACAGAGAAGGCAATTCATTGCCCCCAAGGTACTCAGCCAAGTAAGCTGAGTAAGCAGCCAAGCTGGGATTCAGAGGAGGAAGGACAGTCCCTGAGCCTTTGCTCCTATCCAGTGTCTCCTCCCTTCAGCTGCTATCCTGTCCTACCCCTGACAGCCTTGAGCCCCAGGACACCTGCATGATCCCAGCCTCCCATCTGTACCTCTGGCTGCATCCCTGCCTGCCACAGCCTTGTCCCATCCTTGGGCTGGCAAGGGGCCCACTTAACAGTGACTTTCCTTCTGGTGGGTATAATTGACAATTCATTCCTCTTGAAGCGACCCCATCCCCACTGTGGGCAGGAATGGAAACAGGAACATGGTAGGTAGCCAATATCCCTCCCTGTCCTAGCAAGATGAGGGAAGCAGGCACTGCAGCTGAGCCTGTGTCCAGCAAACTAGAAGAACAAGGAAGAGAGGAGACATGCTCCTTCCTTGTTCAAAGAAAGAGCTACTGGCTATGATTCTCTTCCACAGCATCTAGAAACACACAAGTTCATGCTCTTCACAGAGAAACCCAATCGACTCACTCAGGGGAGAGAGTCCATCATGGTGGGGAACACGCAGGCTCAGTCTGCAGATGGGATTCTGCATTTGGTCATCAGAGTAGCAGACTGTGCTCAGAGGGAAACATATAGGCAGTAAACTTCAAGGTCTGCCCAGCTCCCCGTAGCAGGATGGTACCACCACCCAAAACACCCATCCTCCCAAAACAGCACCACCAACTGGATAACACTCACGAGCCTGGGGGAGCCAGTTCGCCTTCAAACCATAGGTGCTAGCTGTCGTGTGATAGCTGTGGTGTGATAGAGAGGCATGTGGCCACGCAAGGGTGAGGAACACGCCTCTGGAAAGAGCAAGGTAGGACGGAGTCAGCCACTCAGCAGTAGTGAGTGTACAGTTCTAGCGGGATCTTATACCACTCCACTGACTGACATGGCTCACCTCTTACATGCGACTCCCCATGATGGCCTCCCCTCCCATGACTGCTCCACTCTGTCTTTGCTCTTTGACTTTGTTCCTATATTTTGTTCTACTTCTGATTTCTTGCCAGAAACCCAGAGTGCTTATGCCTGGCCAGAATCCTAATAAGCAGGGCAGCCCAGGCTACCACACTGAAGTGCTGGGCACTTGACAACTCGTGCCCACTGCCAGGGGTTCCACGTGTCAGCCTCACACAGTTTCTCACGGGCCAGAGTCACCTCATAGCACTAACCAGTAAATGTCACAGGAGAGATGGCCTTGCAGTGAGCCTGGTGACCCACTTAACCATGGGTGGATAGAAACCCATCCCTAGTCAGAGTCCCACACCAGAGAGAAGGGCTGCTATTTTATATCACTAAGGACTCTCACCACAACCTTCCAGCTAATGATCCTTTGATCATTTGAGACAAAGCAAACGTAATGAACCAAGGAGCGTAATTTACATTGCGTCTCCATTCAAGGCTGAAGGTTTTTCCCTAGAAATGCTCACGATGTGATAACGAGGCCGTTGGAAAAAATAAGTTAATTGTAAAATAATGAGTCTGGGAAGCGTGGTGATTTCTTGATGCTCAGTGTTGTTTATTTGTAAAATTAAAATTGGAAGGAAAAAAAAGAGCAACAAAAAGCTGAAAGAGCATGTGAGGCTTCACTGAGGGGACTGCTCTGTCTGTATGATGCATGCGGCCTGAGCCTGGGTCCGAGTTCAGATTCTCAGCACCCATGTAAAAGCCAGGAGCTGCCCTTAATCCCAGCACTGTGAGGTGGGTGGAGAGGAGGATCCCTGGGCTCGATGGCCAGTCACCCTGGAGCAGAGAGCAGTAGAGGATGGCACCTAGCATCAGCCCTGCCTCCACACGCAGAGGCACACATGTGAGTGTGCACACATGTATACCACACACAGAGTAGCTGCCGCTTCAGGACTGCTGAGGGCCCTTTGTCTTGCATGGACTGTGTATAGCTCTTGTGATGCTCTATAGGCATCTCTCCCTTTGTTCTTTGGATCAGCAGAAGGCCCTGCCTAGTGTGGGTGAAGAACACTGACTGTGGAGGGTTTTAGACAGAGATCAGCTTTGGAAATCATAGATGCTTGGCCTTTCCAGACCCCTTGCTCAAAATATTCACCCCTTTAGAAGAAGCCATATCGGACTGACTTCTCCACAGGGACATTCAGGGCCAAAGCCATTCTCTTGTGCTCAAGACAGATAGGCAGGCCCCAGGTCACTCAGCCCAGAGAAGCCAGCACCAGTTCTGGGGACCCCATACATCACCTCAAGTTGAGACTCCCATTTTCACAGCTGAAAGGAAGCCCAGGCATATTACCAATAAATGCCCTCTGGAAAGGAACATACCATCACTGTGACCAAAGGCTGAATGGTCACCTCCCACCCCTGCTGGGTCTCTCTGGGCGGACCTGGACTTCTTGGGCACAAGCTGTGAAGATGTGCACAGCACCACACAGATGTGGGTACACCTGGCCACCTGAGGCAAAACGCTCTGTTTTAAAAATTTACAAAGGTTTTATTTTCCCCCAGACAGAGTTATTAATTTAATAGGCTGGCAAGCCAAGGATGGGTAAGATTTTGCTCAAAGCCTTACCAACCTAAGACAGAAGTGCACTGTTTTTGATAATTTGTGTATTCCACAACAAGTAAGGAAGGCATTCTTGTCAGAATGACCTAAGACAGGCTCAGTCTTGTTTATGAAATAAAAAAGGGAGAAGCAGAGAGCTTTGGGGGCTACTTGGCAGGAATCTGACATTAGGCTAGAAGAAAGAAGTCATTTTAGGAATCTAAATCTTAGGCTAGAACAAAGAAGTAGGCTTCAGACATGAAAATGACCTTGGGCTAGGATAGGGAAGTTGGCTCAGATACTTTGGTCATCCTGATAAGCCCTTAGAAATAGTGATCACAGGCGTGATCACAGAACTTTGTTTATTGCCTTGCTTTTTCTTTGACTATTTGTGTTTATTGTCTTGCTTGTTCCTTGACTATTTGTATCTATTATATTGCTAGTTCCTCAACCTAGAACTGACCTTAATACTTGCCTGTAATTAAAATGGTATAAAAGCAAAAAGGAGGAGGGGGGATGTAATGGGGGGTTCTAGTAAGGGGAAATGGGAAATGGGATGACATGTGAAATGTAAATAAATAAAATACCCAATAAAAAAGAAAGAAAACGGAATTACAAATTTTTAAAAAAAGGGTTTCACTTCTTGATCTGCCTAGTTTATGGGGTGCAGAATGACACTCTGATGTGTATCCACCTTGAGAAATGATCAGAGGCTGAAGAGATGGCTCAGTGGTTAAGAGCACTGACTGTTCTTTCAGAGGTCCTGAGTTCAATTCCCAGCAACCACATGGTGGCTCACAGCCATCTGTAATGGGGTCTAATGCCCTTTTCTGGTGTGTCTGAAGAGAGTGACATTGTACTTACATACATAAAATAAATAAAATAAATAAAAAGTCACAATTTGTGCCAACAAGGACCACTCAAACAAAACTTACCAAAAAAAGTGGGAAGTGATCAAAACAGAGTAATTAGCATGTAGCCCCTCCCACAGCCATCATTTCAATGTGAGGCACTTTTAGACTCTTCCATCCAGTAGACATTACCTCACTCTACTGCAGAACCCCAGAGCTCATATCCTTCTCAGTTTGGTATCAGTTTCCTGGGCAGACAATGCTCATACACATCAGAAAGATTTTACTGGAGTCTGTCGAAATGGCTTGGTGGTTAAGAGGACTTTCTGCGTTTACAAAGGACCAGATTTCTATTCCCATATCAGACAGCCCACAACCACCCCAGGACACAGACACTTCTGGTCTCCAAGGGCGCTGCACACAAATACACATACACACAGATACACATACACACATAATTAGGAAAAATATTTCATTGAACACCGCCATGAAACAACACATTTTAAACAATAGAATAATGTTTGGTAATATCCTTACCTGGCTTCTGTGGCCTCCCGAAATTAAATTCTACATTTAAAAGCATTCTGATGATTTGCATAGGAAATGTTTTCAGAAAGTTCATGTCTTGAAGCTGTGGCCCTGGATGCAAAGCCAGGGTGAGGCAGTTACAGGAAGTGAGTTCAGTCATGAGAAGTGGCACACAGGCAGTGAACCCATTGAACCAAGTTATGCTTCTTGGGGGGATTGGTTCAAAAGGGTGCTACCTTCATTGACAGATCAATCTGTGGATGGTAATAGAGAAAGGTCATCCCTGACCCCATATTTATTAAGTACTTCTTACAGGGCTTGACCAGGTGCTCTGCTCTCTCTTGCAGGCAGAAGGAAGGGCAGAAGCCAATCTGTCCAGGCACACTCAGGAATAAGCCAGAGGCCACCTACTCTGAGTTCTTCAGGTCCCATACTAGAGAGCCACCAGGTCTTCCTTCAGACATCCACATCTGTGCATGAGCTAGCCCAGAGACCCTCGGGCAGCCGGCTCTCCTTGCACACCTCGGCTGCATCTCTGCATTCCCAGCCTCCTCCCGTCACCACCACAGGCCACCTGAGTGTCCGAGAACGGGCTGAGGCACTCATTCGGTCTAGCCTGGGCTCTTCAACCAGTTCTACTCTCAGCTTCCTCTTTGGCAAAAGGAGCTTCTCTAGTGCACTCGTCATATCTGGACTCTCTGCTGCAGAGGGAGGCAACACCAGTGACACCCAGTCATCCAGCAGCGTCAACATTGTGATGGGTCCTTCCGCTAGGGCCGCGGGCCATGCTGTTCGGGTAAGGACTTTCCCAGGATGGGAGAAAGGCAGGAGGGTATCCCAGGGTTCAGGGGATCCCACTCACCAGCCAAATGTTCTTGCCTTCTTCCAGGGCAGGTTGCTCTATAGCAAATAAAAAATATCCAGCCTTTGGGTCACAAGGCCCATGGATGTTATTAGGGTACCTCAGTGTACCCCAACATAATTATTTCCATAAGCCCAAGAATGGGGACATGGCCCCTCTCACCCATTCTATGGAAGCAGGATTCCTCCCTTCCCAAGGCCACCATGGCTTGAGGGAGAAGAAAAGACAGGAGTAGGCACTGGAGTCAAATTGTCATAGACTCCCGATTTTAAAGATGGCTAACCACTTCCAAGTGGTTCTATCCCAGAAGCAGAGTTTTAAAAGATTCAATTAAATAAGATGCTACTTTCCCAGAAGACATGCTAACCAACATTAGCTGACCAGCTGACCAGCTGACCAGCTGGGATTCACATGTGAGAAAGAAAGGGACTGACAAAGACTCAGATGTTCTCTTACATGCTATGTTAGGAAAGAAAAGACAAAAGTAAAATAAAAGCAATATATATATATATATATATATATATATATATATATATATATATATATGTGTGTCAAGGCAAAGCCCGGGCAGATCCATGTTTCCTGGCTGAAGAAGAGAAGGTACTCACGATTCCAGGAGCTTCCGTGAGGACAACAGGTCCTCAGGACTCTGAGCATCCGGGATCCAAGGGCTCTTGTGTCACTGCTGAGTTGAATCTGCAATGGCAGCAACAGTACCAGTGCAGGGTGGGTGGAGAGGGGCTCAGAGGATGTTGGGCAGGCATATACAGGCCACACCCTTAGCCACCTTTGGATCTGGAGCATGTCCAGATCTCCTGAGCAAAGCCCCACATTCAGAGGCCATGTAGACATGCAGCTTGGTGGCACACCCTAACCTCACAGGCTGCCTGTCAGTACTGTCCTCTGACCCAGTTTAAGAGCCCACCTTCAAAAGCATGCAGTCACCCTGGCCTAAGTTCCTATGTCTGAGTGGTGGGTGGGGTGACTCGAGAGAGCCAGGCAGTGAGCACAGGCTGAGCTGTCTCTGTTCTCTCTGTTTTCCAAGCACTTCTCAGAACCATGTGAACCCACTGACAGCCCAGAGCAGGGGCAGCTTCAAGATGAACGCCTGGCAGAAGCTGTGGAGGAGAACCTGGGGGTGCTGTGCCGGAGAGCAAGCCAGGAGGACATGGGCCTAGATGACACTGCTTCCCAACAGAGTACCTCCGACGAGCAATAGTGGAGCACACATCTAGTGGAGAAATGTCGACTCTCCCCCTGCTCCAAAGCCACGTGGTTCTTCCCGAGGGAAAGGGAGAGCTGTTCTAGAAAAGATACCTTTATCTCAGGTTTTGAAAACACTCCCACACCATGGGGGGCTGGTGAGGAGAAGACATTGTACCTACTCCCTCAAGCACCGCTCAAAAGTTGGACATTTCTCACAAAAGCCATGTTATATCTCAAAACAACTAGAGTGCATAGGGCCCGTGACTAGTTCCTTCCTGCGCTGGTTAAATTAGAGCAGCCGCATGCTAAGTTATTGGCATTTTACACGTTATTGTGTTATTGTCACCGTTTGAGAGCACCGGAGTCACAGCTCCTAGGCCAGCAGCGGGAGGTCAGAGGTGTCTCATTCTTTATTACCTTTGCACAGCTGCAAGTGCAAGTCACTAGCAACAGCCTGGTGGTGCATTGGTCCCAGGTGAGAGTTTAGAGGTGATACGCTCCTCTTTCAAGTTCTGGGCCACCCGGGGCCCCTGCGTGCTTCCCAGGAATGCATGCTCACTCTGTCTTCCAAGCTGACTGAGTTCTTCTGTACCTGGGCACATTTGCACAGACCTTTGTTTTAGGGATTAAAATGTTTACAGTTATGTCTGTCTGTCTGTCCTCCCTAAACGCATCTCCTGTTCTCTGAGAAAGACTCTCGAGGGGAAGGGTGCAAATACCATCTCAGATACTTCCACAGGGCAGAGGCACAAGCTCCTGCTGATAGGACAGGGGGGCGCGGGGGATGCCACCTCTCATCCGCTTCACCAACCTTTGGGAATGTCAGCGGCCGAATGAAAGAAGTGCTCAGGTTAAGCACAGTTATGTCTCCAAAGCATCTAAGACTAGAAAAATGGGAGCTGCAAAAGGGCGGAGACAGCAGTCCCTCAGCACCAGGAAGGTGTGAGCACGAGTGCATGTGTCTGCGTGTGTGTCTGTGTGTGTGTGTGTGTGTGCACATGAGTGTTCATGTGCATGTAGAAGCCCAACGACAACCTCAGACACCATACCTTAGGTGCTATCCACCTTGGTCTTTGGGGCACAGCCTCTTGCTGTCCTGGAGCAGAAACAGGGCATCTTTCTATGTGTCTGCGTTATGTGCAGCTGTGCATCTGAGAAGCCCGCATGACCCACTGCAGTTCTCAGGTTGAGTAAATCAAACCTCTGGCTTTTTCCTGAAACTCCCTTGGGCAGCTTGCCAATACTCGGGACTAAGTGGCTAGCTCTGAGCTGGGGGTGCACCCCCTACTTGAATTCAGAAAGAGAAAAATGGCATGCCTAGTAGCAACCATCTGGGAGCACAGCTGCCTGCCGCTTGGCACCCATAAAAGGGAGCTCTCTAAGGGGCTGGAGCCCAGTTGGTAAGGAAAGGATAACTGTAATAGGTGAGTACCAGGCCCAGCCACCTAGACAGGATCATGAGCTGCATCCTGTGCATCGTCCTGGCCGTGGAGGGATGCAGCCACCATGCGTACATGCTGCAAAGTGGACATGCTCTCTAACTCCACCAAGGAAAGACACACTGGAGTCACTCTCGGGCCCCTTGAAGCTGTGCAGCAAGCAGTACTGAGGATATGACCCTAGCTTTCTGTTTTTTGTATAACTTTGGGAGGTGGGTGGAGGTAGGGTCTCACGTAGCCCAGGTGAACCTCAAACTTGCCAGGTAGCCAAGGATGACCTTCAACTTCTGATTCTGTGGCCTCCGCCTCCTGAGTGCATGCAAGTGCACTAGCTTACATGGTGCTGGGGATGGAACCCAAGGCTTCCTACATGGAAGGCTAGCCTCTGCCCACTGACTTAATCTCAGGTTCACTCCCTCTTTTATTGAAAATTTTTTCTCACATAATATGTCTTGATTATGGTTCCCCTCTCTCCTTCTCCCCACCCCTATCCCATCCAGATCCACTCTGTCTCTCGTTAGAAAACAAACAGGTTTCTAAGAGATTATAATATAATATAATATAATAAATATAAAACAAAAAGTAACACATCAGAACTGGACAAAACAAAGAGAAGAAAAAGAACCCAAGAGAAGACACAAGAATCACAGACACACTTGTTCTCACACTCAGGGATCCCATGAAAACACTAAACTGGAAGCCATGCTATACACACAGAGGACCTGGTACAAACCTGTGCTTGCTCTGTGCTCGCTGTCTCATTAGTTCATAGGAGCTTTGATTGTGTTGGTTTAGGGGTCCTTGCTTTCTTGGTGCCCTCCATGCTCTCTGGCTCTCACATCCTTGCTGCCTCCTCTTCTGCAGGGTTCCCTGAACCCTGAGGGGTGGGATTTGTACACCTCTGGTTTGAATTATAAAATCTGTATGTATGGCATGTTGCTCCCGGGTCCTCCGAGGAGGCAGTCCTGTGTCACAGAGCCTTACTTGCTCTGGTGGAAGAAAAAGAGATTGGCCTGTGTGACACTTCCTGCCATGGTGGCTCAAGTGTCCAGCTGCCATCTGTTTAATGTAGTTGACACCAAACAAAAGCATTTCTCTTTTAAAGATAATATAGCTGCAGCACTAGGCTGTGCAGTGTCTGACAAAACACTTGTCTTTATAAAACTGGTGGCCGTTCCAGTGTCTATGTCTGACATGCGGGGCACAGTCTATGCAGCCAGTTCCCACTTGGTGCCATTCTCTTCCAAGCCCCTGTGTGCAAATGGCACACATGGGTCAACCCCATCCTCAATGAACCCCAATCTCAGTGGGAAGAGGACAGGTCCCCCTCACTGTTCCCAGGACCTTCCAGGACCTGAGGAGTGAGGACCAAATGAGCAGATGAATTTGTAGCTTTCCTAGAAGCCTCCCTATTGGTTAGGAGCATCCAAGATACTCTATCATCTACTTAAAAGCCATGCGGCCTGCACACACAGGCTTACCTTCATTCAGAGACAAGAAAGAAATGATTTTCAAGCCCCTGGGTATGAAGCAGCTGGTAGTCCAAGCTGCTAAGGGAGAGGCTCCATCCGCTTTTCTCCTGTTGGTTCTCCACCATCATATTCTGGCTGAGATGCATGTGAGCAATTCCGATGTGAATTCCTCAAGTCGGGACTCACACCCAATTCCACAAGAGACCCCAGTGCTGTTTGTTCATCCTGGTTGCCTGCAAGCCTAGGATTTGCATCTGCAATCTGCATACCTGTTCCCTAACCCCGATGCTCATCTGCAAGAGTGGTAGTCACTGAAGGATGTGACAGAGGTACTGTAGAGTGGAAAATTACAAAGATCATTTTATAAAATATATACAGGTTTTTCTTTAGACTTTTCTTTAAAGGGCATGAAAAATATAGAAAGTTTTTATGACCCCTAGACCTGAGCAAAAGAATGCAGGTTCACTAGTTCCAAGAAAGCAGAACTGAATGTAAGATTTCAGCCCTTCACTGGCCCGGGATACATTCCAGGAGGAATACATTATCCCTGAGTCAGAGGACACTTGCTGGATTAACATTCCTCAAGCCTCAGGGAAGAGAACCCACCTGTGGGTGGGGAAGGCCCAAAGCAGGAAGACACATTCCTGACCACAAAGAAAAATGCAAGTCATCTAGGTGGGGCTGAGAAACTAGTAACCACAATGACAGGACAACAGCTGAGAAACAGTTGAGCAAGTGACAGGGCAAGACCACATTTTGAGAAGAATGAGTATACAGAGTGTTTTCCACATGACCCTGATTCACTTAGGTTGGGTTCCTCTGGAATTCTCCACTATTTTTACGTTATATCTTCTTAGCAACCTTTCACACCCTCCTCACTCCCCTGGTTTGTGGTTTTCTCCTTTAAAAAGCCCCTCAGCCAACCGGTCAAATTCAGCTCCTGCCTGAGCAAGCGATTTGACCATTGGCTGGCCAACTCTCCCTAATAAACCTCTGCTGATTGCATCCAGGTACGGTGTCTTGCAATTTTTGGGTGGCCGTGATTTCCCGAGACTTGAGTAAGGGTCTCCTGAGTTTGGGGGTCTTCAGTACAGTTACATGCCAGCGTGAGGGCGAGATGTAAGACATGTAATTCTCAAGACAGCAGGGAGCCTAGACAAGACACACAGAACACGTACACTAAGCAGAGGTTTGAAAGTCATTCAGGCAGGCTCGTGTCTCCCATCTGCCGTGGCTGTGCTATTTAAAAACTGTTCTTTGAGTGTTTCCCTGTGTAACCTGGGTTGACCTGGCACTCAATATCCTTGTGCACCTGATTCCTTAGTGTTTTGATTACAGGTGCACACCAGTAGAGGGGCCAAGTAAGATTCCATCATGGGGTCTCCCCGGGCCTAGCAGGAGAACTCTGCTTCCAGCACTGTTTCTCTTCTCTGCCTCCTCTGTTCTAGGTTCAAAGGACTGAGTAGGGCTCTGTGACAGACGGGGTCAGGCTATGTAGAGACTTTTGGATGGGGTACATTCAGGTTCTGGGTGACCAGCTGCCTTGAGGCTAGCAGCCCCAGCCTATACTGTGTCCCACCTGCCTTGGTACCCACTGATGGCACCACAGCCAGCCTGCCCAAGGCCGTGAGCTCCTATAATTGGCCTCCTTGGACAGCCTACCCAGGCATAGAGGTGGGGGTGTAGGACTTTTGTGTCTTTTTGGGTTTAAATTTAAGATGAAAAGAATCCCACTGTCCCAGGACACATCCTGGGAGGGGCACATTCCTTAGTCTGAGGATACTTGCTGAATTAACATTCAGAAGATGAAGGGAGAGGCCACAGGGAAGAGAACCCACCTGTGAGTGGGGAAGGCCCAGAGCATGGAGACACATTCCAGGATGGGAGGTGGTCAGGAAGAAAGTTATGTGTGAATCTGAGTCATCTATAGACCGGACCTAAGAAGGTCAGCTTTTGGGATCATTTGTGGTTGCCTTCATGTACTCTGTATAAGAACTGCTCCCAGTTTTTGTTTGGGAGTTCTCTTGCCGGCATGCGAGAGTCCTGGTGCACCAGTATCATTAAACCTCATGTTGTTGCAGCCAATCCTCTGTCTGTGTGATTCTGTGGGAGCGCGTCCCCTGGTTTGGATCTTAGAATCCAACATTCCAACCAAGGAAGGCAGCTACTGCTCCCAGAGGACAAGTGGGCCTTTCTGAGACCCAGTTCCTCATCTAGAGGGCATTCCTGCAGAGGTCCCTCTAGGGCAGTGGTTCTTGACCTTTGTAACACTGTGACCTTTTAATACAGTTCCTCATGTTGTGGTGACACCCAAACAAAAAACTATTTTCATTGCTATTTCGTAACTGTAATTTTGCTATTGTTGTGAATAGTGTGTATTTATCAGTGTTTTCTGATGGTCTTAGGTGACCCCCGTGAAAGGGTTGTTTTGACCCTCAGAAGTCGCAACCCACAAGGCCTTGACAAGAACAGGACAAGCCTTGAAAACTACCCTGAAATGAAGACCAACATGAGAATCTGTCCCAGGCACAGGCTCTGGCCTTCATGTGAAATGCTTCTTGTATTATCCACTGGGTCCTAGTGCCCAGCTCACAGGCATCCCCATTAGCACAGGCCCATGTGTGTCCATAGGTCCCTTGATGTCATTAATGCTGTTGCTTAAAAAATGTCCAAATAATCTTCAGCGTTCTGGAGCCACCAGCCACAGGGAGGGTAGCCTGGACCCTGCAGTGCCCATAGTTGGCTCTTTCCTAGTGCTGCAGAGCCCAGTGTGGGCTGAGCCACCTGCCTATGAGCTCACTCCTCACAAAGGAGCCCCTACAGCTGGCGGGGACCGGCAGTTCAAATCGCCTTCCAACGTCTTCTCTGGTGATGGTCGTGCCCCCTTTCTTTCTTGGAAGGGCACTTGGCCTCAGAGTGGTTGGAAACCGTGCCCTGGCTGGGTTAGCACAAACAGGAGCTTTTGTTACCTGTGGCTAACACCAGCATTGTGAAAACTGTCCCTCTCACACAAGGACTCCTGTGTCTGAACCACCAGATTTATTTCCATTTTTATTAGTCAATAAACAAAGGAATAAGCAAGAGAGGGAGAGAACTGATTTTTTTTTCTCCTTTGGAAATAACTGAAGAGATCAGTTGTTACTGCTCTCAGCTGCACCAGTTTGGAGCTGCACCTGGAGAGGTGTTTAATATCTACAGCGCTCAAAGTCAAGGAAGACGTGAACTCCCGTCTTTCCTCAGCCCCAAACATATTATCAACCCCGATGGGAGTGAATTCCACCTATTATTTGGCAGACTTGTTTGAGAATTTACTCAAATCACATGCACAACTGTAAAAGGAAACAGAAGTCTGGAGCATACAGAGGACAGACACAGTGGAGTGGGCGATGCTCAGGGCCCACTGTCAGCAGAGGCGGAGCTGGACCCCGACAGCTGCTGCCCTACATCCTGCTGCTCTGCACGACGGCCACAATATCTGGCAGGAGGCTATTTCTGTTCTCCCTGGTGACCTGTGGGAAAAAGCAAGACAGCAAGCTTAGGGAGCACTTCCTCTCCTCCAGTCCTTCGAGCCAACATTTCCTAGAGAGCGGGGAAGGGAGGTAGACGCCAGCTCTTCAGGATCACCAAGTCCCATGGGGAATGCATGTCTCAAAGCACTGGAGGCACGGGATGGAGATGGGAGAGGTGGGACTCAGCAGCTGCAGCCTGATTGGAAAAAGGGGAGAGGAGCTTGATCTGGGCCCAGGAGAGCAGCGCCCAGGATAGCAGCGCCCAGGAGAGCTGCCCACAACTCCACGTTACCCCCAGGACAGTAACATCTACCAGTCTTTCCATGACCCTGGAGAGTCTGAGTGCTGCAGACTGACCTCAGATCTCTGCTCCTCCAAGAGATGAAGGGGAGCCAGAGAAGACAAGGGGTGCAGCACAGTCTTGGGCTCCTGACCTTGTGGTGCTGCCATTAAGGACTCTGATGTTATGAGGTCACAGACCACGATGGAGAGGGACATGAAGAAGGCCAGTGAGTGGTAAAGCACAGTGGGGAGGAGTCCTGAAAAGGGAGTGCGGGAGCAGTGGGGCTGGAGACAGGAGTCTAGAGGGACAAGAGCCTGGGCAGAATCTGGTCAGTGGTATGTTATGTTCAGAGAGAGAGCAGAGCCACAGAGCAAGGAAAGCAGGAGGCAGTACGCCTGGAGGCTTCCAAGAGCAAGTAGATGTGAGGAGGAAGTTCTTGTCACTGTAGGTATCATCACACACCAAGCGTTCATCTGTCAGGAGCCTCATCTCCTGCAAGAACATGTGCTAGAGGCACTAGAAGAGCATGTGCTAGAGGCACCAGAAGAACATGTGCTAGAAGCACTGGAAGAAGGAGTTTTGAAATGGTGTCCTGAGGGCAGGGCCCATACCATGACAGTGATGGGCATTTTTATTGCTTTTGAAAAAGGGTCTTAAGCATCCCAGGCTTGGCCTGAACACTATATAGTTAAAGATGAACTTGAACCTCTGAATCTCCTGCCTCCACCTCTTGAGTGCTGGGATTACAGGCATGTGCCACAATGTGTTTGTAAGGGTGCTGGGGGTGGAACCCAAGATGGTGTGCAGGCTGGGCAGGCACTCTATTGTCACGTGGCCAGCCCTCACTGGAGGCTTTGTAGAAGGCTGCCGACCTGAGTGGACACGCTTCCCGTGTCTCAGCATGTGACGCCTTCTGCCACGGGGTACACCAGTGAGTCCTAAAGGAGAAGGACGCCACGGCTTTGACTTGTGTGTGCACATGTGTGTGAACCGCTTCACTAACATGCAGATCAAACGTAAGGGTTAGACGTGAATGTTTCATCACAGACAGGGCCCCATCCCCCATCCACGGCCGCCTCCTCCTTCCCGCCCATCATTAGTGATTTCCACTCTATCCTGCCTCAGCGAACTTATGCCTTCTGGACAGTCTAGGAATGGAATCATGGAGCTCAGGGCCTTGTGTGATTGGCTCCTTTTGCTCCTTGTGAGACAGCTTCAGAATGTGTATGTGTGTGATCCCTTTATGTCACTAAGCACACTAGATGGCTGAACCACACACTGTCTATCTGCTGGGCTCATCCCATCTGGAAAGTGCTGTGAACAAGGCTACAGGGAGTCCTCAGAGCTCTGGGTCAGTGTCTTCATGTCTTCTGGTGGAAGCCCAGGATGGTGGACTCACTGACACAATGACTGACAGACAGGCCCTGGAGAAACCAGACTGGCTTCCAGGAACAGTTCAGGTTCCCTCCTATCAACAGAGTAGGGAGGCTGAGGTTTGCCCACACCCATGGCTGTGCCAGCCTTTCCCATCTCTGTCTTCTAACTGTAGTGTGGGAAGACTCCTTGTGGGCATGGTGCAGCACCTCACGGTGACCATGCTAGTGGGGTCTGCCTACTCTGTGCTCACTGGCAGCTTCTACATACTCTTTGGAGAGATGTCTATTCAAACCTTTTGGACATTTTAAAAAAAGGTTTATTATTGACACAACTCTGAATTCAAGGCCCAGACTTGAGCAATGAATTTTACCATATGCTTACATCTTTCAAGTGAGATTGGGGCTGGAACCCTGCCACTGAGTACATGACCTAAGGTTCCTGCCTCCATGGCTCCTCCCTGGACAGACCTTCCCAGTCAACACCCCAAACCCTCCCCTGACCATTCCACTGCCTGCAGAAGGCAGGAGAGGAAGATAGCAGGGGCCAGGATGTGACCCCAGGGAAGCCGGTTCCCCGAGGGCTTACTCACACTGAACACCTTCACGTCACGCCTTTTCCTGATCTCCTCCACCAGGGCCAGCGGCTTCCCTTTGGGGACTGGGATAGTGCCAACGACGATAGTGCCTGGCGTGGACAGCATCTCACGGACCGCTTGGATGAAAGGCTGACTGAACAGCTCCATCTTCCCAATCTCATCAATGATACACACTCTGTGTCTGGAGCCGCTGCTGGGACCTGACTGTGGACAGGAAGAACAGTTGCTGGGGCAGCAAAGCCATGTGATCTTGGCCCCAGGGTCCTACCCTGATGATTCCTGGCCAGCATCTGTGGCAGGCAACTGAGCTGTGCCTTACAGAGCAGAGGAAACCTCCATACACATAAGACATGGGTTTGCAAGGCTCATAGAAGAATCTCCTGGGACTGCATCTCCTGCCCCAGATTTCCTCTCATAATGTATTTTCTTCTAGAATGGTCCAGTGGTGACCAGGCTTCCTACTTACACAGTGAGGAAATCAAGGTTGTGAACAGGCGAAAGCTAAAGAGTGCCGTAGGCCTAAAGGAAACAGGACAGCCATGTGGGGGCCCCTCTCAGGGATCCTCTTTTCAATTCTGGGTTGTAGCCCTAACTCTCCTGGGAAGGAGGTGATGGCTGCAGGTAGGTGTCTGTGTGTTCCAGTCCAGTCTAAAGTTGACGAAAAGTCATGAAAATAGATGGGAAGGAGTCTGGTTAAAAGCGGGAGTAGCCCGAATAACGATAACTCACTCGGTGACCAAGTGATGAACTGTCTCAAAGACGGACCTTGTAAGAAGAATTTGGTGGGTGTGGGAGGGGTGAGGCACACAATGGAGGGTAAAAATGATCAAAGTGTATGATCATGCATGTACATGGTCATGTATGTACATGCATGAAACTGCCAAATAAGAATCGTGAGTTAGTAAGAGGCAACTGTGCTGTTCTGTTTCATGGATGACATACTCACGTCTCTATACAGAGATCTGGTGGGTGATATAAACATAAATGTATATATGCCAAAATGTACGCCAAAGTTAAGTGTGTGAGTGTGCATGTATATGAGAGTGTGTATGAGAGTATGTGAGTATGTGTATGTATGAGTGTATGTATGTACGTATATGAAAGTGCATGTGTGTGGTATGTGTGTATGATTTGTTTGTGAATGTGTGTATACTTGTATGAGAGTATATGTGTGTGTATGATTTGTGAGTGTATATATGTGTGTGTGACTTGCTTGTGAGTATATGTATGTGTGTGTGACTTGCGTGTGAGTGTATGTGTGTTGTATGAGAGTGTATGTATGAATATGTGTATGTATGAATGTGTGATTTGCATGTGAGTGTATGTATGTATGTGTGTTGTGTAATAGTGTGAATATATGTGTGAATATGTATATGTATGAGTGATTTGTATGTGAATATGTATATGTGTGAGCATGTGCATATGTGTGTGTTTGTGTATGAATGTGTATATGTGTGTATGTGAGTGTATATGTCTGAGTGCGTGTGAACATGTGTATGTGTGAATGTGTGGTATATGTGTGAATGTGTACATATGTGTGTATGTGTGAGTGTGTATACGTGTGTATGTGAGTGTATATGTATGTGTGCATGAGTATGTGTATACCTGAGTGTATATGTCTGAGTGTGTGTATGTGTGTGTATTGTGTGTATGTGTGTGTGTTATGTATATGTATGTGAATGTGTTATACACTGGGGCAGGGGAAGAAGTGCTACAGCAAGCATGAGGGCCCAAGTTCAATTCCTCGGTTACATGTAACAAGCTGGGTGCACGCCTGTGCCCCATCTCCAAGGGGGACAGAGACAGGATGATCCCTGAAGCATGCTGGGCTGTGGAACTCAAGGGGAAGCTTCGACTGGCACAGCCTAGAGTGCTCGTCTTTTCATTCCAAGCTTTTTCCTCAAAACTGAGTTCCAAGTCAGAGGAAAAAGAAAACGGCTACCAGCAGCCTGTGACTTTGAAAAGCAGCTGGTCTCACAGCGGTTTCTCTTTCTAGAACCAGGCCACTGTGACTGGCTCAACCCTTATGAGGGCAGGGACAACACACTGCCACCCCCTAGACAGGGGATTTAGACACCTTCCCAGGAGCCAACATTGTTTGGAACACTGACTGACAACTTTGAAAGCCATCAAATCAGACAAAGGGAGGCGCTGCACAATGTGGGTGTTTACCTGACTGTGGAAATACATGTGGGGGGGGGGCTGTAAATGCATGTGTTCTGTGGGTGCGCAGTCCCCTGCAACTCTCCAAAACATTGACAGAGGTAAGGAGATGCCTGGACCTGCACATGCCAGTATTTGCTATTCACTGTGAGCCCCGAACCTTTCTAATGCCCTCATTCTGTCCAGGACTGCAAAGTTGTAAAAATCAGTTTTTAATAAAAATGGAAGTGATTCACATGGCACAGAGAGAGGGGCTGAAGGTCAGGGCACTGAGAACGGGCAACACGCAGCTTGCTTCTCTAAACAGCTCAACAGGGTATTCAGAAGAGCTTAAAAAAGAAACACCATTATGCCCCAACTGCTGTTTTCACACACATACTCAAGCTAATCCAGATGGAAACAACCAAGAGGTCAATGGAGACTCACCCTGTGGACCTAACCCAGATGCTGAGTTCCCAAGTCTCAGCCGACAGCACCAGGCTGAGTTTGCAGATGGCAGCATCGGGCTGCTCTCCTTCCTAGGAGAGAGCTGTGGGTGCCTGTGGGACACATGGCAGCCACTGTGTGCCTGGCGTCTGGGTGATCCCATCACCCCAAAAGGCGAGACGGCAGGTACCACAGCTATCCTGCACTGGCTTTAGCCAGCACTCCAGCTGATTATAAATTCTCAGCCACAAGAGGAAAACCTGAGAAAAAGGTGCTTCCTGAGCCCAGAGCTGGCAGGCCCAGGGTCCCAGGAGCTGTGGGCAGCCATCGACTCTGGCAACACTCCACCACTTTGCCTTCCAGAAAGATGAAATGGACTCAGGGCAACAGAACACTGTTCCACAATCCAAACAGGGTGACCGTCATTGTTGTTCCTTTGTCTTATTTATCTTCTTACATATTTTTAAAAACACAAAGAAGCATTTGTGTTTGTTTGCTTGTCCCAGAACTCACCACATAGCCCAGGCTGGCCTCCAACTCAGATCTACGTGCCTTTGCCTCCCGAGTGCTGGAATTAAAGGTGCGTCTGGCTTTTTATTTAAACAAAATATTGAACCAAGGATGAACTAATTAAAGTGGTCCTCCTCTTATCTGAACTGTTCGCCCAACAAACATTCCTCCTGGTAGCAATGTTAATTGATTTTAACATCACGCCGTCTGGCTTCTGAGCATATCCCTGCAACACTGGGTTCTGGATGTCAAGAAGGAATGAGGTGGCAGCCTGTGCCTCAGCCCTTGTGATCACAGAGCTCACACCAGGCAGCAGCCTATACATTACAAAGAACACTGGGGTGGCCAGGAAAAGTTGTATCCAGCCTGCTACAGGGCACCTCCTCACTCAGGAGCTGACTCAGTGCACTCAGTGCAGCCAGCACCCAGCACCTCACTCAGGAGCTGCCTCAGTACACTCAGTGCAGCCAGCACCCAGCACCTAGGCAGGGAAGTGCTGCAGCTCTGCCTGGAAACCCTACCTGGTCCTGAGGGCTCATACATGTCTGTGGGATGAAGCAGAAAGCGGATGGTTTCCAAGGTGTCTTGCAGAATGGGAGAGCTATCCTAGGACCAAGACAGCTCAACACCAGCTGACAGCTCAGGAGGTGGAGAACCCTGCATTCATGATCCCAGCCCTTGGGACCATGGACACTGTGCCCCTGGGACTCTATGGCAGATTCATGTCCCCAGGTTGGCTCCTCAAGCTTCCTAGTAAAAATGTCAAACTGTGATGGGTGATCTCTTCACAGCATGGTTACCTAGCAGCCCCTCCTTCCCCTCAGCTCCCCAGTAAGCAACACTGGGAGGACTTGAGCAGAGTCTTGTGTCCAGTAGCTGTAACAGTAGCTGAGAGCATCTGTACAGATGCCCTTTACCAATGGCACCGTAGGTGCTGAGGTCAAATCCACTCTGAAGCTCCTCTCACATCTACATACCTCCTCCTGGTGGGAGGTAGGTATGGCATGGGCTGTGTCTCAGAAGTCCCTCTCACCATGAAGAGGCCCCTGTCCTGCCCCAAGCGCTGTGGTTCCTAGAGAGCCACAGAGGACAGAGCCACACACAAAGATGGCTCACACTGCCAGGAGAAACCTACACTGTGAGTGTGGGAGACATTGCCATCTCCCATCACTGCAGGGAACGTATAAGCGCACAGTCTGCTGACCGACCATAACTCAGGAGCCACTCTGCACACAGAACCATGACCAGAAACCAGCAGGCTCCGACTCCTGCCAGGCTGGCTGCTCACAACTGCCAAATGTTCTCTAGAAGTTGCACAAGCCTGGGGGTGGGGGGGGGGAGGATGACATTTCGACTTTTGATAAAAGTTGGAGATTGCTGATGCCTGGCACCATTTTCTTCATTGCCCTGGGGGGGGGGGGCAGATATTTTTTTTTTTTTTTGGTACATCGATGTACTGTTGTCCTGTTTTCTAAACGAGGTGACTGGATACAGACAGTCAAGACAGATCTGGGAGGAAGAAAGAGCATGGAGGCCTTGGGAGCGCAGCCTTCACTGCATGGTCACTCTGCGCACTGCACGGTCACTCTGTGCGCTGCATGGTTACTCTGCACTGCACGGTCACTGTGCAAATCACTGTCACTGTGGTGGAGAGAGGACTGGCAGGGAAAGCTCCCATCTTGGGCTTCGCTTTGGAGGGGATTATTTTAATCCTCAGAAGATAAAGTGAAGTCAGAGCACGTAGAATGTTGGGGAAAGTCAGCAAGAAGGCCACAGCCACAGGGAGCACCTCCTGGCTCAGGAGCAGCCGTGCCTAAGGGACACCATGAAGACATCAACAGCAGGTGCTGTGGAGAGCTGGGTGGGGACCAATGAGGCAACCTGGGCTGAGCTGCTGGTTCCTTTTGCTCTAGAGTTTCCTGGGGGAATGGCTTTACTGGCAACCTTATTAGTGACTCTTAAACAAGTTTGTTCACACCAGATAGCCTTTGGTTTTCATGGCCAAGACCATGGCACAGGTGTGGTGAGGTAGAGAGCCAAAGTGTGGAGGAAAGAAAGAAAGAAAGAAAGGAAGAAAGAAAGAAAGAAAGAAAGAAAGAAAGAAAGGCAGGCAGACGAATGGACAGACAGACAGACGGACAGACAGACCATGGTCCCCAGCTAGGAAGGCATCCAACTGGAATCTGGCAGTTGGGATCCTTCCATAGCTTCCATAGCTGTGTGGCCTGAAGATCAAGTGTCACTTCCAGTGCATGTTACACACAGAGACAGTCAGACAGACACATACACACACACACACACACACACACACACACACACACGAGCTTTAAAGCACAATTTGCAGAGAATAAACTAATTAGAAATGGGCTTTTAGCAAATTCTTTTAGTAAACTGGCCAAGTATCTCGAAGAAACTAATTAAGAGTGTCACTGCATGCTATATATTCCAAACAAGTCCAGATGGATTAAAAATGCATTTTAACAAGCTCACATCAGAAGAAACATATAGGTAAGATGCTGCATTAATTTGGATCGGGATAGAGCTTTTTTGTGCTAACAACAACAAAAAAAAAAAAAAAAAAAAAAAAAAAAAAAAGGAAAGAAAGAAACAAAGTATCAACATGAGGACAGGAATCAACGGATAGGAAGGCCATTTGCTTTAAGAACCATCTGGCTAGGACTGACGAGGCAGCTCAACAGCTAAGGACACTGGCTGCTCTTGCAGAGGGCCTGCGTTTCCCAGGACAAGGTGGTTCACAACTGTCTGTAGCCCTAGTTGCAGGGGACTAGATGCCCTCTTTTAGCCTCTGAGGGCACTGCACGCACTTGGTAAACAGACACACAGGCAGGGCAAAACACACAGACACATAAAATGCAAAAAATTCAAAGCAAAATCTAGTTAACATCAAAACACAAAACATGGAAAGAGGGCTGAACCAATGAGTTAGATTCCAAAACACTCACATAATAAATTATTAAAAGTATGTATTTCTATCATCCCTTAATGCAAACCAGAGGACACTTCTACCGAACATGTGTGTGGCACTCAGTCCCAGCAGAAGTGCAGCCTGACAAGCTATTTCCCACACAGGCAGTGGGTGCCATGATATGTGGCCCCAGGAGCCCTGGGCAGCTGCCAACCCTTCTCACCCAGCCTCACTTCCAGACCCCTCTCTGGGGAGCCATCACCCCGTAGAGGTAGCAGGAAAGAGCATGACTCTTCCTGGGGAGAGAAGAACCAATGTCTATACAGCCCAGAGTATCAGCCACAGATCAAAGCGATTCCTCCACCCAGGTCCGTTCTGACAGCCTGAGTTTATGGTTGTAATCATTACAGAAACATGGGTGACTATAAAATTATGAGCAGTTTCTATTTCTATTTCCTTTTTCCATTAAAAACAAGAGGTGAGTGGTTGACCTGGCCAGCGAACACACGGGAGATCTTACGTAAGCCAGCAGCCAGACACCAGGCATGGGCTCTCGCCTCTTACCAGGATTCTGTTTGCCTGAGCAAAAATCAATTCTTTATATGGATCCAGTGCCCAAAGCCAGACTCTCCACTCAGAATGTAATCAGACACTTCTCAATGCTGTGTGGATATGAGAGAGAGGCATGGGACCCAGAGGAAATAAGCAATCTCTGTCTGTTCCCAGCTTGTAGCAGCCTCCATGGCTCAGCCCAAAAATGGGGGGAAATGCCCAGAGGAATTGAGAAGAGGGGTAGGAGAGAGTCAGAGGAGAGCTCGGTAGAATCCTAGTGCTATATCAACACGGACCACAGGATCCCCAGGCCTCTGAAGGTGGAGGCTGTCCTTAGCAGGCAGTGACCAGCTGCTCAGGTAGAGCTCCAGGCTCCACCTAAGTGGTCAATATTCCGACAGTAGGCTCCCTGTACACGGAGCAGTGTGTAGACTATCCACAGGTTCTTCGGCACACACGCAAGCAAGCCTTGGGTACCAGAACACAGGGATACAGACCTGCATTAGAGCCTTCCTAACAGGAAATATTTTACACATGCTCTGGGCACATGACAGCTCAGAGCGAAAGCAAATTAGGCTGCCTCTCCTTAGCAGGGCTCAGTGGCTGGAAGGCTATGAACCGTAAGGCACAGCCTGAGTACAGGGGAAAAGCCATTGTGTTCAAGCGGCCAGCGCATCCCACAACACACAGAGGCTCTCACAACAGAAAACATGGACTCACGTTTTTTAGGACAGGCAGCGCCAACTGCTCAAAAGAATCCAGGTCCACCACGTACTGCCCCACTCGACACTCGGTCTTTCCAGGTAGAGTCTGTGACCTGAAAGACGACAACATCTGATGGAGGAATCCCCACCAATTTCTGGGGTTGGACTGTTCTGCTGACCCATTGGCTCTCTGCACACACCCTTAACAATCCCCATACAAAAGGTGGGAGTGTATAAGGCTGGACCCACTGGGGTTTCTCTCCTGAAACCAGGCCGTCTCTTAATGTCAGCACTACTCTGGCCAAATTCAGTCTTGCAGTGTGTGAAAAAAAAAAAAAATATATATATATATATATATATATATATATATATATATATATAAATAAAATTTGGTCCAGGGAGTGGCACTATTTGGAGGTGTGGCCTTTTGGAGTGGTCTGTTCACAGCAGTAGAACCCTCACTAAGACGCAGTGTTAACAGTGAGGTCTCTGTACCTCCAGTGAGCCCACACACCACAGCACAAGAGCTGAGCCCAGTGCGGCAGGTCTCCTGTCATCATCCTAACTTGTCAGGAGGCTAACTTGTCAGGTGAGAGAAGGCAAGAGAACAAAAAGCTTAAGGGCCAGTTGGTGTGGGAAGCGGCTCCGCTCCTGCCATTACAAGGTGGCACTTGGCATAGGCATTGCTTGAGAGAAAAGACAACTCCATATATGGAGTTGTATGCGCTGAGAGGTGTGGTTGCCCGATCACCCCACGCATCATTGAGAATGGCCAATCACCAGTGACTTCGTGGCAGCTGCTGATAGGATTAAGGCAATACTTATAAGGGGATGCACGGAGAAGAGAGAGAGAAGAAGAAGCTTGCTGTACAGGGATAGCTGAATAAGCTGCTTGAAGAAGAACACGGTTGTCGTTGCCTTATTCCATATTCCGCTGGTCAGATGTGGGTAGCGACAGTTTGGGCCATACCTGAGTTCAAAGCCAGCTTGGGCAACTTAGACTTTCTCAAAATAAAAAGTAAGCAAGGGGTTGCTGGGCAATGGTGGTGCACGCCTTTAATCCCAGCACTAGGAGGCAAAGGCAGGTGCATCTCTGTGAATTCCAGGCCATCCAGGGCTACATAGCAAGACCTTGTATCAAAACTAAGGTTAAAATTAAACAGAGGGCTGGGATTATAGCTTAGTGTTTGAGGCTTGCCCACGACACTTCTGGGGCTGGCCCCCATGCCAACTCCAGGTTCTGTGAGACTCCCTGTCTCAGGGGACTAGGAACATCCTCATTTGGCCTCTGCACACACCCATGGACCACATGAATGGACACTCACACAGAGAAGAAATGTTCCCAAGAAGTGCAGAGGCCAGGCTAAAGACAAAACCCCGCAGAAACAAAACAGCAGTACCCAACTCTGGACAGAGGTCCCTGGGCGCCAGACAGGGTGACGACATCAAACCCTATCCTCTTCCCTTCCTGCCTGACTTCTTGTGTGTAAAATCCATCCACAGGCAACCCAGAGGACTGCAGGACCCCAATGGCTTTCTGGATCAAGGTTGTTTTGCCAACCCCTGAAAGAGACAAAGAAAGAAGACAGGTCAAGAAGTTTTACCTTGCCAAGCCCATCCGGCCTGCAAAAGCGATAGCTGCAGACAGAATGGGCCGCAAATGCGTTTTACGACTATTAACCGCCATCACTCTGGCAGGCTGATTGATCCAGGTGTGAGGAATTTTCAACCCCAGCCAAGCCGAACACAGTGGTAAATATGACAGCGGCGTGAAGTTTATTTCTAACTCGGTCCCAGGATGTTATCTGGGACTTCCTTTCCTCCTGGATTTACCCTCTGTTCTGGTTTAAATCTAAAGCATCCCTCCAGCCACTCATGAGTCTGATCAGGCAGCCGGTACCGGTACCGTCTGGGGAGGTTGTTAAGCCTTTAGGGCAGGAAGCCTGGCTGCAAAGGTGGATCAGGGGTGGTGAGCCAGAGGGTTGCAGTATAATCTTTATGGATTTTAAGCAAAAGTATGTATGTGCCCACAGCAGATGTGGTCTGGAACAATAAGACACAAGGCCCCAGGCTTAGTTCCAGAGGGTGAGTTCCCTGGGGCTAGCCCCTTCTCTCTTTTTTTCTTTTATTTATTTACATCCCAAACACTGCCCCCTCACCATTGCCCCTCTGCCCCCAGCCGCCGACCAAAGGGCTGTCACTTTCTTAACACTTGATTTTTGCTCTTATACTAAGCAAGGCAGAACTTTTATTATAAGGGGAGGGGGGTATATTTATGGACCAGCAAGATGGTTCAAGGGGGAAAGGTGTTTGCCTCCAAGACTGAGACCCACATGGTGGAGGGAGAGCACCAACTCCCCAAAGTTGTCCTCTGACCTTCACACCTGCGCGTGCACTCACATACATAAATAAATGTAATTTTCAAACTCCGTATATTCCTGTTTCCAAAAAGACAACACACAGCTTGGGCTGAGTGGGGAACCAGAGTCCCCTCTGAGACGACTTACAAATATTTGAGAAGAGGCTAAGAGGCAGGGGTGCTGACAAAAGGTGCTTTCTTTTATAAGTCTCACTAACTTGCTGGAGAGGGGCTTAGAAAGCCAAAACCATTTGGGATAGTTTGTGAGCTACACTGGAGCGGGGCCTGCGGCGCAAGGGGCGGAGCATTACTAACTCTGGAGACAGGAGGCAGGGGTGTAATGGTGCAAATTCTGGACTGACAACACTCCCTGGCTCTCCTCGGGGAGGAGGGGAAAGCATGTGAGTACGGTGTTCACTAAACCTCTCATGAACATAGGTACTGACAAAGGGTCCAGGTGAACCCCACAGAAGGAAGCTGGGGACCCAAATGCACCCGGATTTCAAATGCGGGGCATGCTGTGCAAGGCTGGCACGCCTCCTACAACGGTCCTCTGCTCTTCCCCAAAGCCTCTGCCTGCTCAACTGACTCCATAGTCTACAGAGTACACCTAGGCCTCAGTGGCGCGAGACCGGGGTGACAACCGGTCTTTGGGGACCTGTAACCGGTGCTCCGCTGTCCTCCTGGCCTTCCTTCCCGCCGGGCTGCGACGCACCAAGCCAGGCCGGAGACCGGACAGAGGTCCAGGCACGCTACCTCCCGCCATGTCCCGCAGCCTCTGAGTCACCTGGAGGCCCGGTGAGGAACACGTGCCGCGCCATGTGCGTGGGGGTCGCGGTACAGGGAGGTCGGGATCACACCGGGCGGCCAGGCCCCACCCCTTACGCTGAAGGTCACGCCCTGCCAGCCGGGAAAGCACCGCCCCGTGGTCGCGCATGCGTTTCCAACTCCCCCCGCCCCCCTCCCCCCGCGCCCTTGCAAACACGCGCGGCGCATGCGCATTCTTCCCTGCTCCTGGTGCTCTCTGCCAGTGGCTGGCTGCAAGGTCTGTAAACCTTGTAGGTAGCCTTCCCTGTGCTCCTGTGTGCCAGACACACGTGAGGTGTCTGCACGGACGCATGCGTGGGAATGCCAGGTACCTTGCCATTGCTACTTAAGTATCTGAGTTCTGTCCCTAAGGCTCCAAGTTAGATCCTGTGAAGCAATAGAAACCCTCCTCGAAGGAGCAGACCTTGGTGAGATTTTGAACTCCGTGTACAGTGTTCACTTGGCTGTGGAACAGCCAGCTAGGAAGAGTTAACCTCAGTTTATCCTGTGTCCTCCAGCTCCAGAGATGAATATCTGAGACAAGGTAGCAAGAGTCTAGTTTAAAGGTCTGATTTAGTTTTTTATTGCAACCTGGAAATAGAAGGAGCCTCCAGAGAGCTGAGCTGAGCGGCAGAAAGGGCTAGTAAGAGCAGAAATAGGAGCAAAACGGGGGTTCTCTCAGCAAAGTTCTCCTTCCATGGTTAAAATAGAACTTCCTCGCTGAGTTCATTCAGCTGTCTGGGATGCCGGTGTTTGGGGAAAACTAGCCCAAAGCAGTTTTTTTTTTTTTTTTTTTTCAAAGCTCAATTTGATGGTCACCTTAGTGTTAGTGACTGACTCCATCCTGGCCCGATCTGGACTGCTAGGGGCTCGCACTGCAGATTGGCCCACAACAATGGCCTCCTGTAGACTGGAATAACTGGCATTGGTTCTGAGAACCACAACCTGTTTGCAGAAGGTTTTCAAGCTCACCCAGGTTGCTGCCCACTGGCGCAGGCCGACTTCCCATCCCCAGCCATGCCCGGAGGCCCTCACCTCTGCTTCATACCTCCACACATGTCTGCCAACCACAGCTGCCTAAGGGTCTCCCCGAGAGACCAAGTGGATCGGCATCTCATTTAGCCACGAGACCCATTCCACCAGCAAATGAAGTGGCAGTGGCCTTGGGCCCGATGTACCTGAGAATCATTCTGGTTTAGCAGGAGTGCAGTTGGGCTTGCGCTCAGTCACCCTCCATTCTGGATGAGAAAGCCATTTCCATAATTGGTTTGTGTATGTAACACACACACACACACACACACACACACACACACACACACACACTTTTGGACTCCCTTCAGCAAGCGATATATGCCAATCTTAGAGCTCAGTTTCCTGCTGTTTAAAATGAAATCACCTAAAAAGATTGGCAAGCCACACCTGCCACTGTCATCTCGGCACCGTTTACAGCCCTGTGTTACTCTAATGGTGTATTACTTATTATCCCAATGGGTAACCTGCCTTCCGCATCGTGCACCTGCATGGACTCAGTGAGTGGCTGATGTAAGCAAAGTAAACCCATAGGAGAACCTAACACTGAGAGACAGCATGTATAGAATCCTAAGTGCTTCTTGTATCTACAACATTCATTTTTAAATATTAACCCTCTAGAATTTTCCATCACTGGCAATCGGTCTGGAATTGTAAGGCTTGCTGGGAGTTGAGATGTTCTCAGTAGCTCAGAGACAGAATCAGACGTAAAGAATACCAGAGGAAACAAAGATGTCTACATAGATGTGCTCAGCCTTGGGCGCTCTCCCCCTCCCCCTTCCCCTCCCCCCCTCCCTCTCATCTCATTCTCTTTTAAGACAGGATCTTTCTGTAGCCCAGGCTAGCTCAAGCTTCTTCTGCCTCAGCTTCCTCGATGTTGGGATTATAGGCATTTACCACCAAAAACAGCTAGATGGAGGTTCTTTATCCATTAAAAAATAAATTGAGATGGCAGTTGTATTATGTGTTCTCTATATGATAATTTATTGAATGAACACTCACTTTGAACAGTTTCTATCAATAACATAGTTTAAATGTTTTATATGTGGTAAATTAGTATCAAAGGGTCACAGCAAGTAAGTACCATACTGATTTCAAATTTGGTGTGTGTGTGTGTTCATACATATGTGTAATTGTGTGTATAAAAGCCACAGGACAACCTCTGGGGTTCCTCAGGAAACATCTACCTTGCTTTGGAGACACTCTCTCACTGGCTAGAGCTTGCCAAGTAGGGAATCTTCCTGTGTCTGCTTCCCCAGTCTTGGGATTACAAGTACACACCACTGCATCTAGCCTTCTAATGGGTTCTGGGGGAATAAACCCCAGTCCTTGTGTGTGCAAGACAACTGAGTCTTTGTTAGTCCATTGAATCAGGGTGCTATAGGATGAGCATGCCCTATCCCCAAAGGACGTGTGAACACCCCACCACACACAATCCATGAAGGCACCAAGACGTGCAACTGAGGGAGGTGACCAGTTAGGGAGAGCGGAGCCCTCATACATGCAATCAGAAAGTCTCTAAAGTCTGCTAGGATGCTGCCCACTGGGGCAGGCTGACTTCCCATCTATCTAGCCTCTCATGTTTTCCCAAGGGAGAGCAGAGTAAAGATTTGTTGGGAAGAGAAGGGGCCCACGCCCACTGTTCACTGCCTCGCTTTTGAAGATCACAAGAAAGCAGCTGTGGAACTGCCCTGCTCTGTGGAGCCCAGCAAGGTGCTAAGCACACCCCCCATGGCACCCTTGTGCAGGGGAGCTAAGTTAGCATTCCGTTCCCTGGGCTCTGGCTTGGTATGGGAATGACTCAAAAATGTTCAAGACACGTTCAGATGGCCGCAGCTTTCTCTGTCCCTGAGTCTCTATAGTGGCGTCTCTTTGTTCTCAAAAGACCAATCTTGAATTATCTTCTTGTTCTCAACTTCTAATGCTTCAGTGGCTCTCAGCTTCCCTAATGCTGTGAGCCTGTAATGCAGCTCCTTGTGTCACGGTGACCCTCAAGCCATAAAAATTACTTCTTAATTTACTACTTTATAACTGCAATTTTGCTACTTTTATGAACTGTGATATAAAGATTTTTGGAAATAGACGTTTGCCAGAGGAGTCGTGACCCACAGGTTGAGAAGCACTGAATTTAACATTTTTTTTCACTGTTCCCCTGTAGTGAGGATTTTGGTTTCAAAAAAAAAAAAAAAAACCAGTTATGTTATGCAAATATGTTTTTTGTTTTAATCTAAGGTGTGGGATAAGAGGCTGCTTCACAGCAGGTGATTATGATTTGCCTCAGGCACTAGCAGGGGGGTGATTTTTGCCAGCTGCAGAGTTTAATTCTGGAGACTCTGGAGAGGGTATAAATGAGAGAGCCTGAGCAAGCCTGTGGCTGTGGCTGCTCTTCCTGCTGCTGTGTTTGCTCGATTGCTAGATAATCTGACGATGAAAACTGGACTTGCCCCCTAGGAACTGACACTCCTAATAAGCAGGAAGTAGTCTAAAGAGGTCTATGCCCCCTTTTCCTTCTGATCTTCTTTCTCTCCTACCTAGTGTTGGGGGTTGGAGGGGAGGTAGATATAAAAACCCAATAAAATAGCTATAAAAATATGCCAACAGTTCCCCTCCTCCACCCCGTGGCTCACTTCACCCATCATAGCTGCAGCTGGATAACCAGACATGTATTTGCTGACCCTATCTGCCAGAGCAAAAGAAAGGAAGTTCTACTTTCCTTCCTGTTGCTGTGATAAAACACTCTGACCAAAAGCATCCTGGGAGATAAAGGGTATTTCAGTTTATACTTCTAGATCACAATCCACCGTGAAGAGAAATAAGGACTGGAACTCAGGGCAGGAAATCCAAGGCAGGCCAGCTTGCCATCTGATACAGCATTACCTCCAAACACAGAACTCAGAACCAGGAAAATACAGCAGGAATATGGAGGAAGGCGGCTTGCTGGGGTCACGCAGGCTCCTGCTTACCTAGGTTTCTTATACATCTGAGGACCTGCCTCAAGATGGCACTAGGAAGGAATGGCACCGCCCATGGTAGCCTGAGTTACCAATCAAGACAATCTCCAACAGTCATGTCCACTGGCCGGAATGAGTTCAGAAATTCCTCCATCTAGGCTTTCCTCTCAGGTGACTGTAGGCTGTGCCAAGCTGACAATTAATCTAGCTGGGACAGAAGGAAAGGGGGTGGGTGAGAAAAGAAGGAACAAAGTAGAGAAATCTGTGGAGTGATTGTTCGAATGAGAATGGTTCCCATAGATTCATTTGAATGCTTAGGGAGTGGCATTAAAAGAAGTGTGGCCTTGTTGGAGGAAGGTGTGGCCTTGTTGGAGGAGGGTGTGGCCTTGTTGGAAGAAGGTGTGGCTTTGTTGGAAGAAGGTGTGGCTTTGTTGGAAGAAGGTGTGGCTTTGTTGGAGGAAGCTTGTCAAACGGGGTTGGGTGGGGCACTTTGGGGTTTCAGATGCCCAAGCCAGGCCCAGTGACACTCTCTTCCTGCTGCCTGCCAATCCAGATGTAGAACTCTCAGCTACCTCTCCAGCACAGTGTCTGCCTACCATGATGATACTGGACTCCAGCACAGTGTCTGCCTACCATGATGATACTGGACTAAATCTCTGAACTGTAAACCATCCCTAATTAATCGCTGCCCTTTATAGGAGCTGCCTCGGCCATGCTCTCTCTTCACAGCAATGGAAACCACAACCGAGCCACTGTGGAGCCTCCAGAGCACTGCATAGCTTGCTTTCCTGTGCCCTGTAGTTCCTCTGAGCCACTGGCTGACACCAAAGGAGTCTGTCCATGGCCTGGCTGGTGTCTACTGCCCTTCCTTGGTGTGCTGAGGAGCAAGAGGTAGAGTTTAGTCTACCTGCCTTGGCACCTTCCTCCTCTTCCACTCTCCTCCCTCTGCCCCTCCTCCCCCTCCTCCTCCTGCTGTTCCTCCTCTTCCTCCTCCCCCTCCTCTTCCTCTTCCCCACAGAGCACAAAGCATCCACTCCCTTCCCCTTCCTGAACCCCGCTGTCTGCACTAGCAGACATCCTTCAGCTTTTTACAACTGTAAAACAGTGTCATTAGCACTGGACTTTTCCTTCAGCTAACCAGCATCTTTACACTCTTCCTGTGTTTGGAAGTTTGTCTACCTTGAGTCTTGAGGAAGGACAGACTTCCCTTCCTCCTATGCCAGATGTCATAATTCTGACCAGAACAGAGACAGAAAGAACCAAGTTCCTTATCATTGCTGAGCCACTGAATCTCAGCCAGTCTGGCCTCAGCACAGGACATTGTAATGTCTTAGCATCACTGGATCCATTTGTAATCAGAGGAGGAAAAAAAAAAAAACAGACTTAAAGGAATCGCTCAGGACATTACACACACCGTGTAATTACCATTGCATTAAAATAAAAATTAAATGAAAAACACCTGCATGAAAATAACTGGGGAAAGGTAATCTGAAATGTTAACGGTGGTGGGATGACGATGGACGCCATTTAAATCTCTCTCAGCACTATAATTTTATATATGGCATCTTTTTAATTACGAATAGTACTTTTGAAAATATACCAGCCCATTGCCACACACACCAAACGTGCTAGGCTATGGGATTCAGTCACAGTAAAGACTAGAGACACTCTTAAAGTGTGTCACAGCAGGCCTGTTTGGCACATAACTTGACTGGATTTCATTGCAACATGTGAGAAGAGTGCTTTGCTGGAATTGAATGTGACTTGCTGCTGTGGGGTCGATTACAGTCTGGCTAAGCAATCCCCCTCCAAGAGGCCATGGTAGAGCCCTGTGGCCCACCTGCATGCATCCTTTAAAAGAGCACTGGGCTAGGGAAGCCAATGAAAGCTGCTCAGGTGTCTGTGATGCCCAGGGGCTGAGGCGGGTCCTTTGTAATGACTGATTACTCATGCATATGCAGACCTGGCACTCTAGGGAATGCTTCTTCACTTTAGGACTTAGAGAAGGGTTCAGGCTTAGCTCTCCTGTCTAGAAGACCCACAGCTTTTGATAATGACTGTGTGGCTGGGCTAGCCTTTCCTGTCAGAACCCCCAAGGAAGTCTTGGTGACAAGACTGAATTGGATAGAAACTGCTGAGGCCCAGGAGTGTTACTGCGGGGTTTTGGGGGAATGAGGAACCAGGTTTACTTGTTCCTCATACACTGCAAGAAGCCAGATATACCAGCCGCTGTGGGAATTCCATGAGCAAAGGCCTGTCAGTGGCAAAAGTCCAGAGAAGAGAGAAGAGGCTTGAGAGTCCCACACACAACATACGAAGGGTTAAGGGCAGTCAGAAACTCAAGGTGGTGTGCCTGGGTTGCTAAAAAAACAAAAACAGAACCGATGCAGATAAACAACAAAGGATGTTAGAAGTACTTGAGAGCCCTGTGGTTCCTCTTCCCTGTAGCTCACAAAGCATCTATCACTTCCGAACTTCCTCTCAGGCAGTTCTGCTGGGACCAGGCTAGGCTGAGGCAAGAGAGGTACTCATGACAAAACTCAAAGAGATGATTACTGTTAGCACAGGGCAAGCACCAACCCAACCTGGCATGCCTGAGAGGGTGCTCCCTTTAGCCCAGCAGTCTGAGCTCCCCATCCTGGGCCCAGCTGGGATGACCTGAGTCTCAGGATTGGTGGAGATGAGACAAAGATGGCTGCGATTGGTCAGGTTGAATCCCCAGGCAGAGCCTTCTGAATGAAGCTTCAGTCCTGTCCCTCATGGCTTTAGGATCAGTGCTCTTGGTTAGTCTTCCAGTCACCCTTCTACCGGCTTCCTATATGTCCCCATTGAGATTTAGGGTTTCTGCTTGATTCTGACATCCCAGGATCCCACAGTCCTGGGGAAATCCAGGAGGATGGTTCTAACAGCCCTCACTATCCCTTCCAGCCTTCAGGTAACCTGACTACAGCCTCTATGCCCAGCCACCAAGTTAAAAAGCACCATGTAGCAAGCCCACTCACTCCTGAGAGGCCACGATGGGCAGTCTGTCCCCGTGTCAGTGAAGGCAGCTCAGGGGTGGGGAAGATAGCTCATTCCACAAAATGCTAATCAAGCAAGTGGACCTGAGTTTGGTTCCTAGAACTTATGAAAAAGCTGAGCGTGTAGATACATGCAGTCCCACAGCAGGGAGGCGGCTGGAGTCATGTAGATCCCAGGGGCTTAGTGGTTAACCTAGACAAAATAAGTTCCAAATAAAAACGAGAGTCTCTGCATCAAAAGATGAGCACTACCTGGTTGCTTGTGTGTGTGTGTGTGTGTGTACAAATGAAAGAAAGTCACCTCAGTTCCCACTTGTAAAGCATCCTGCCTGCAGTCCAGCAGTGTTGTAGTTCAGAGCTTAGACTTGCTGCCAAGAGCCCAACAGTATTTACGATGGCAGCTACATCTGGCTGGACCTCCTGGCCTGCTAATGTCCTTCTGCCTGGTCGGCTAGGGAACACCACATGTCTGGGATAGTATCCAGGAGTCCCGCAGTACTTTCCAAACCAGGGCCAGTTAACTAGACAACAAAGCAATACCACAGCCCGGCTGTTTCAAAGCCCGGATAGTCTTGGGTACACTCTGAAGGGGTGGGGATGAGTATTTGTAAGAAACCCATACCAAACAAGACAAAACCAACTTAAAAAAAAAAAAAAAAAAAAAAAAAAAAAACTGAAGCAAGGGAAGGAATACTGGCTGGCTGTGGCCAGTGACTCTGTCTCAGGCTGTATTTCAGAACCACATTTATACCTAGGAGCTTACACACGTGTCCCATCCTGGAGCTCATTTAGAATGAGACAACCGTGTCTCGATTTCCCTCTCCATACTGTAAGGCTGACTTGATTTGAGTTGTTCTAGTGGCCCCTGGAATACAGCATCTGCTGATCTGTAGAGGTTTACGGGGCTATCAGTTACCTTCAACCCCCTTGTGAACTTAAGACCTGGAGTCCTTTCTCCCAGACCGACTACAAATCTTCCCCGTGGCCTCCAACTGTAATTAACGACAACAACAACAGTTTATAATTGCTGTTTCTCTTGCTTTGTTTGAAGTGTATGGTGCTGAAATGCAGGCTTTGAATTCCAGCATTCTGCCTGCCGACCAAGTCTTGTAAACCAGCAGAGGTTTAATTATAACGAAGAGACTGTTTTAAGTCGGGGAGAAAACTCCTCCTCCTCTCTTATCTCCTTTACAAGAAACTACCTTCTTCCCTCCTCCCCAACATCCATTTCTTTTGAAGCTCTCAGAATGGCTTTCAGGGTGCCCTGAGCTGGGGAGCTAGGGAGAACTTTTAAACCAATAGGTTACTCCAATAAAACCTACCTCCATTGCTCTTCATGGTTTCTGGTTTGGACCAGATACTTCTAACCTACTGGAGGAAAACGTGACCATTCTTGGTTGTATGCCATGCTTACATCAAGACATAAAGCCAGAATACTAAGATGGGATTTTTGAAATGTGTGTGTGGTGTGATGGTCTATGTGTGTGCACATGCTTGTGGAGGCCACAGGTCAACCATGGGTATCATTCTTAGGAACACTGTCCACTTCCCCTTGAGATATAGTATCTCCCTCTCCATGTCCTAAAGGTCACCAATTAGGCTAAGTTGTCTATCAGGGAGTGGCAGGGTTCCACCTTCCCAGCTGGGATTGCAAATACATAGCACCATGCCTGACGTTTTGTTCCATGGGTGTTGGGAACAGAACTCAGGTCTTCATAGTTGTCCAGCAAGCACTGGACTGACTAGGCCCCTCCCCAGCCTTATAGATACACAACTTTTAAGATGTATTTATTTTATGTATGTGACTACACTGTTGCTCTCTTCAGACACACTAGAAGAGGGCATCAGATTCCATTACAGATAGTTGTGAGCCACTATGTGGTTGCTGAGAATTGAACTCTGGACCTTTGGAAGAGAAGTCAGTGCTCTTAACCTCTGAGCCACCTCTCCAGTCGATATACAGGTTTTAAAGTTGAAACTATATTCAATCACTTCTGACAGATACCCCACCATAGAACTTCCCATGCCCTTTACAGAATCCTCTTCTGTTCACCAACCAAACAATCCCTGACCCAGTTTTACTGACATAGGATAGCTTCAGCTATACATTTGGCTTAATTTTTGTGTCCATCTATGAAGTTACTTACACGAGCACACCCTCAGAGGAGAGCCACATGAACCCAGATACAAAACCCAGAGAGCAAGAAGAAGAAACAGGGCTGACCTGGCACAGGGCTCAGAAATGCATGACTCCAAGTTTTTATCAAGGACTTTTGACTCTGTTTCTTTTTGGTGCTAAGCTCTAATATTCTATTCAGCACATAAGAGGCACTATCATTGTCTCATGTACTTATGGGCACTGGCATTTTCTTCAGGTGACAGAGAGTGAGTGAGAGAGCGTGAGAGAGACAGAGACAGAGGCAGAGAGAGAGAGCTCTAAACATGTTTTCCTGTCTCCACACTTCATAATTGTCACTCTTGGGTAAATGCTTACAGAATGGCTGCCCCATTCATTGACTCTTTAAGACACTCAGAACATGATGTTTACAAAATTTTCTGCTTCATTTGGTAGAGGCTGAAAGTTTCAGTTCTTCTGTGTCCTCTGTAATATTTGCTATTGTTGAGTGGTTTTTCTGTTTTTACCGTTAGCCGTTAAGTGATTAACTTACTGTGTTTGGAATACGAATTTCCTGGTGACTAATGAGGTTGAGCATCTCCACGTGCTAATTAGCCATTTGTATATTGTCTTTTGGAAAGCATCTATTCAGCACGTCCTCCCTTTTTTATTGATTGCTTTGGGTTGCCGAGGACGACAGTTCTTTATTCATTCTGGATTCAAATCCTCCGTCAGATTGGGAACAAATGTTAGCCCTGGCGTGAGTTAGCCAAGGTAGGACTTAAAGCAGAGTGGACATGCTGGACAGTTGTTGACATCTTTACGAATCAAACACTCACAGACCTAAGACTATGCAGAACAAGATGTTCTGATTTGAATGTCACGTCCCCCACAGACATTAACTGTTTGAACACTTAGCTACCAGCTGGTGGCGCTGTTTGATGAAAGTTTTAGAACCTTTTGGCGGTGGCTCCTCACCAAAGGAAGTTGGTTACTGGGGGTGGATCTTGAGGGTTTATAGTACCGCCCTACTTCCTGTCCACTCTCCACTTCCGCCCAACTTTGGATGCAGTGTGGCTAGACGGCCTCCTGTTACTGCCAGCATGCTCTTCCTCCCCGCCACCTTGTTACTGTGACAATAAGCTATAATAAACTGTTTCTCTCTTGAATGGCTACAGGCCAGGTATTTTGTCACTGCAGAGAGAAAAGTACCTGATACCTCACTAGCAGGAAGTCATGTTCATAGGCCATGGCGGCTGCAGGGAAATATGTGGCTCCAGCCACCACCACCTGAATGATCCTGGTTGTCAGCATGAAGGTGAAAATGTATCCTGTCAAATCTGGTGCAGGAGCAGAGCAAGTGGACATGTAGTTGGTGTCCATTGGGCTGGACTGGAGGGGTTGGGGGAGAGGAGAGAGAAGTTATGATACATGTAACCTGCACATAACTTGACCAGTGGGAAACTAATGAGCCAACATTTATAGAGTAAAATAATGCCAAAAGCTGGAAAAATAGTATTAAAAGTATAAGCATTTTTCATTTTCCACTCTAGGAGTCACTAAGCAAAATGGAGCTACCGTGTGTGTGTGTGTGTGTGTGTGTGTGTGTGTGTGTGTGTGTGTATGCATGTGTGTGCACATGTGTATATGGAGGCCAGAGGACAACATTTACTTCCATGCTTTTGGTGCACCTTACCCAGGAGCAGTCTCTGAGATGTCGTTTTACCTCCTGTGCTCTGGGGGGCGCTGTCTGTGCTCACTTTTGCAGGTACCCAGGGATCCTAGGTCTCTGCTGTAGCTTGGTTCCGCGTTGTGAAAGGAATGACGTCAGTGCTGATGGATGACAGGGAAGCTGAGCTTTTAGAAGAACTTCCTGCTGCCATGCTTCCTAAACAATACACTTCTTCAAAGGACCCAAAGACCAGACTGACTTGGGGGCACTCCTGAGTCAGAGGAGTTGTGATGATGTGCAGGAGGCTAGACCATCAGCAGCCCGCAGCCTTCATGGGATCCTCAAGAGTCTGCCCCTACCTGACACTAGACAAGAGACAGACCACTGATTGGGATGAGGGGACCTGTCACAGTGTAACTGCCTGAGAGGTGTCTATCACTGATACAGACTGTCGAACATCATCTATGATAGAGGTAGGACTCTTTGGTGGTGTGACTGTCTGTATTGCCCAGGGGACCTGCCAGGGGTGTGGCTATGTATGAGTCACCCCGGTAAGCTCATTGGTTCACCAAGTGAGGCATAGATGGAATCCTTTAGTCTACCAGTATCCTCTCTTGCTGGGTGAGTTGACATGTTATTGTCTCCCCAGGAAATGCTCTGAGATATCCCATCACTGTGACACAAGCTGACCAGCACTGTCTACCTACCGTGGTCCCGGGAATGATGTGACCTCATTACACCCCTGAGAAGAGACGAGCCACTGTCTGCCTGTCTGGGGCTAGAAGGCTTGATCCCCAAATCTTTTTTGTCTATCTCCATGTGTTTTAGGGGCTCTCGGTTTTTGCGACACAATGCTCAGTGACTCCAATTTGCAAGTATTTAATGAGATGCTACAGAGGCTATTCAGGGTGAAACTTCCAAGCCTTGACCCTCCCCATCCCAGCTTGCACAATAAATTCCTGATAAAATTTCAAGCTTAAGAAATCACTTAGAAGAATTTATGCCGCCCATTAGCTCGGTTCTGGCTGGCTGCTCTGCCCCCTCCCCGTGTCCTTCTCACATTTCCCCGTCTTGTCACAGACTTTGCTGATCACTCAACTTCTGCCCCAGCTCCCGTGTGACCTTGGCAAGCCTGGGTACCTCCAAGCATCTCCTATTTCCCCACCTCTAAAGTGAGGATGTACCTTGCCACCCTGGGATTCCTGGGGATGTAGTCACCTCTTCAAACTGCTGAGCAAGATGTAAGTACCCATGGGGTGTCAAATGACCAGGCCTCAGCTTGTCTCTCAGTTGGGCCCCCCCCCGTCAGCTCCCTGTCCCTTTTAATGGACACAAACTCTAGAGATGCACTTTTCCAGCCTAGACTTCCCTCCAGGCTTGGAAGCAGCGTCTCTGCCTGTCCACCTTGCTGACCACTTCCTGCTCCCTCAGTTTCTCCTGGGACCTTGCTTCTTAGGAATCCTTCCCTTTACCTCACTGGGGATGGGAGCCCCTTATGCTAGGCAGGAGTTTCTTTGACAATGACCCTTGTGCTCCTTCACTTTCTCTCACTTTGTTCTCTCCCTGGCAGGAAAGAAATGCCTGACTCATGGGAGAGCCAAGCCTCCTGGGAGGTCTCACTAGACAGGAAGAAAGAAAACATTGAATTTCTCCAACTCAGGATGTGGACTTTCCATCCTGTCTCCCAAGCCTCTCTTTCCCTCCCATAGGAAGCTCTTTCTAAGCCGGGATATGATTCAGTCATAGAGCAACTCCCTAGTACATGTAAGGCCCTGGGTTCCACCCCCATTGCCAAAACAACAACAAAACAAAGCATCAATGACCTGGAGCTACAGTCCTTGCCTGGAAGTTTGATCCACAGAACCCATGAGAAAAGCTAAGCATAGTGAGATGCACTTATAATTCCGGTGCTGGGAGATGGGGGCACAGAAATAGGGAGTTCCTGGGACTCGATAGACAGTCACCCTAGCCTGGTCACCAAGTTCCAGGACATCGAGAGAACTTCCTCAAAAAACAGGGTGTATAACCCCCTGAGGAATGGCGCCTAAGTTGTCCTCTGACCTCCACATGCACGTTCACACATGGCTTCTCAACACTCTTTCTTAAGGTTTTATTTACATTATGTGGGAGGGTACATACCTCCCAGCTGTTTCACTAGGTCCCTCTCCTACGTCTTACAATGAATACCCTTGTTTTTGTACAGTGAGGGCAACCTGGGTAGGCATAAAGAATCTGGCTTTTTATTTTTATTTATTTTTTCGATGCCTTCCGAGATTCTAACCAGGAGCCCTTCTCAAGATGCTCACTTCAAAGCAAGGGCTGGCCTTTCGAATGGCAGCTTCCATAAGCCCGATAGGGTGACGCCCCACCACGCAGCCCAACATCAGTGAACATGGAAATGAGCATGCTTACGTTTTTTGCCATGGCCCAGTGCATCCAGGGCCTTTGGAGACCGCAGGAGACCTCCTGACAGCTTCCCGATGCTTTGATGTACCCCATAACAAATGCACCGTGGGCCCTGTGCCCCAGTTCAAAGTTAAGCAGTCCTATTTAATTGGAGCAAAAGCCTCTTTACAGGCAAACTGAACAGGAGCCCCATCACAATGATCCTTGAGTGGCAGCAAATACCCATGGAGCCTTGTGACAGGCACACTGGCTAATGATCTCTGACCCCACGGTGAGCGTGCAGATGTGTCTGGAAAGGAGGGATTCTCTTTGTAAGATGCTTCAGATCTGGACTTTTTCCTTAGCTCTTATTAAGTAAGAGCTCAGAAACAGAAGGAACAAAATATCCGTGTCCTGTCTCCCAGGTGCCCCCAATCCACACAGGGCCAGATTGTTTCCTGGCTCCCTTTGACCTTCCCTGAAGATGGGCTCTGTCTTGGTCTCTAGCAGTGGGTTAGCAGAGCCTCCATCACAACCAGGGTGCACTGGGCCCATTCCCTCTGGCTGGCGTTTACCTTCTACAAGTGGAGCAGAGCCAAGTGTCAGGGATTTCAGCCTAATCCTTGGTGGCTGCAATTGTGTGTGGCCCTGGGGCAGTTGCAGCTCTGCCAGTCTCATGGGAAGTTACATTTGTAAAAGCGGATACGTTGGGGAGATGGCTAAGTCAGTTAAGTGCTTGCCAAGCTTGATCCCCAGACCTTCATAAGTGTGATGCTGACTGTCTATCATCCCAGCACTGCGGAGGTGGAGACATGAGGACCTGGGGGTGGGGGGTGTTCTGTGGCCAGTCATTCTCTCCAACCCAGTGAGCTTCAGGTCCCAGTGGAAGACCCTTCCTCAAAACACATGGTGGATGGCTAGGAAAGGGTTCCATGGGAACCTTGACCTTAAACCCAGACACATATATACATGTATGTGTTTATATACATAAATATACATAAATGTGCACATGAACACACATGCACACCTGAGGTTTCTCTCATAAGAATATCGCTAAGGATAAAATATTGCCAGTAGATACCAGCTTCCTTTGCCTTTAAACCCTAGGTTCGGTCTTTGGTACCCCAAAAATGTATGATTTAAAAACAGCAAGCCACCATTGGCTGTCTCTAACAAACCCGAAGCCATTTCAGAATCACAGTTTTAAGAGCGGCTATCAGGGCTGAAGAGACGGCTTGGCACTTAGGAGCACTGGCTGCTTTCCCAGAGCACCTGGGTTTCATTCCCCGCACCCACATGGTTGTGCATGACCATCTGCAACTCATATTTCCGTGGATCTCATGCTCTCGTCTGGCCTCCATGTGCATTAGGCATACATGTGGTGCACATACATATATGCACTCAAAACTCATACGAATAAAATAGAGAGGGCTATTGTTTTCTTTCTTTCTCCCAGCCCCACCCCCTGGGGTCTACTCTGTAGACCAGGCTGGCCTTGAACTCTGAGATCCACCTGCCTCTGCCTCCCAAGTTCTGGGATTAAAGGTGTGCATCATCATCACCCAGCAGAAGGGCTAAGTCTTAATAATAAAGTTGTCTCATATTTCTTGTTTAGACCCAAAGGTGGAGACATTGAAAAGAGCTTTTGAGTGACAGAGAAAGCAAACAAGGGCTTTAGGGGTGCTAGTTTGTCCTCTTGAAGCAAATAAAATACATAATTGTTTAGAAGTGCCACAAAGGGAAAAAAAAAAACATGGCAATGGTAAATGGTGCTGGAAAGCACTTTTTACTTATTAAAAGCCATTTAATTTGCTAACGAGAGAGCTGTGTGGTAGCTGTCGCTGTGACTGACACAGGGAGGATCTAATAGGTGCTGCCGTTGCCTGGAAGGGCAAGCTAAGCACCAGACAGAAGGGAAATCCGAATTGTTTCTGAATTTACCATAGAAGGGTTTTTCTTCCTCCTGCCCTCCTTGGGACATGCCTTTCTCACCCAGGTCTGCTCAAAATTAAGTTGTGGTTTTTTCTCCCCTTAAATATGGATTCCAATCCCCTGATCACCACACAGAGCTATTCATCTGGCTGCCATGATTCTTGGTGAGGTTGCCTTTACCATGGTGCACACGGCGCCAGGTACAACAGTGACACCAGTGTTTCAGCATCCCAGCTCTGATGAGCAGCAGCTGGGTGTGAAGTTAGGAACTCACTGGTTGAGTATCTCTGAAGCCATACACCAGCAGAGGTGGGGTGTCATACAGCAGAGGTGGGGTGAAATACTGCAAAGTAACAGCCTCTCAACAGGTGCACAAACACCCGCTGCCTTCCTCCAACAGACTCCGGTGCTGGGAAGCATCAGGTGCTGGGAAGACTGTGTCGCCAGAGTCTCTACACAGAGAAAGGCAGGATGATTAGTTTGGAGATAAAGGAGGCCCTCCTGGGTCTGATTTTTCTCTTGCTCCCCTTTGGACATTGTTGACTGGAACTACACTCCCTTCATGAGACGCTGCACATAACTAATGAACTCAACCTAAATGCAGCCTCCTGTGAACTAGGTGTGAGGCTCTCTCTGACGGATGTTTGAATCTCTGTTGGCACTCCCTTCTCCAGCTGCAAGTGTGCAACAATGTATCTAAAACATCTCCTCTTAGAAGATAGAATTCTTCAGATAAAGTAATCCATCTACCAGCACAGACTTCCTCATATCTAAACTCAGTTGCAAAAGTCTACCCTCTCTCCTGTCTGTCTCTTCGGCTAATGGAGGCTGCATCTACTTCAGTCGTGGTATGCAGACTTTCCCGTAAGAGCCAGCCCCTCTTCTGTAAACTTTCTCAGGAAAGAGCAACACTGCAGGTCTTCTTTCATGGCTGCTAGTGAGACTCCCTCCTGAGCCAGCCCCAGTACCGATGACCGTGGTTTCCACACAGTCCAGAGCCTACATATGAGTAGACTACGGCTCCTGAGGCAGGAAGCAGGAATGGAAGGGGTAGATGCTTGAGCAAAAGAACGGAGGAAGAGATAGGTGTGCCCGCACTACAAAAGTCCTTAATAGCACACACATCAGGACAGCTGGGACTAGAAGTGATGCTTTCTGCCACCGGACTGTCCCCAAACTTGGCTTCCTCCAGCTCAGAGAAGAATATTAGAGAAAGATGCTGGCTCTACACGTCTGAGGGACCCTGGCTCTGCTCTGCTCCACATTCAGGACTCTGTGTACTGACAAATGATGTCCTGGATGAAGCCACATGACCTCCTTGCCCGTGTCAGTAACAACCTGATTTGCTAATGGTCTACATGAGTTATAGTGGCCCGGGGACCAACTGGACACAAATAGGCCTTCAGGAAGCTCAGGAGGAGGACACAAGGTGGGATTCTCCAGGGAAACAAGATGAGTAGGACATATTTAATAGTAAGGAACTAACATCCTCTGGCAGTGCCCAGCCAAGGCTACAGTCTCACCTGCTTCCTATGGTTGAGGAAGGGTACTGGACCTGTGACAAAATGCCTGGCAAGACCCAACTTAAGAAAGAGAAAGTTTGTTTTGGTTCATGGTTCAAGGGTATCACCTCAGGAATGAGATGATATGGCGGCAGGAACATGAGGCAGCTGGTCCCATGGCATCTGCAGCCATGAAGCAAAGAAGAGATGAATGTTGGTGTTCAGCTTATTTTCTTCTTTGTATTGAGACCAGGACTTCAATCCATGGGGTGGTGACCCCACAGTTTGGTTCTAGAAATTTCCTCCCAGTCTTGCCCTGGCAAAGGCCTGTCTCCTGAGAGAGCCTGTTGAGTTGATGGTATTGACCATCATTGGTGGTTAGTTTGCAAAGTAGTCAGTTCATTCGGGAATTCACACTGAGCGTAGCTCACATTGTAACTTGCTGACTCTGCACTGCAGTGAGCTGCTCTCAATCTCGAGGTTTCGTGCCACATAAGATCCTCCTCTAGAAGCAGGAGGTAGCCAGCCATGCTCACCTCAGGTTTAGGTGTCCAACTCAAAAGGGCTGCCAGGCATCACAAGACTCTGTTCCCTCTGGGGAGAGGTAATACTTCGCTTTCCACCACCTGCTTTTCCTGCCAACCTCCCTGCCCTCTAGACTCCGAGGGCATATATAAGTATTTAAGTTGAATCTTATTAACCTATACAGCAGCACACACAAATCATCCTCAGGGCTTTCTGAAATCCAATGCCTTTAGTTTCTTTCTATAATCTAAATTTCTAAATTCATGTAGGCAAGTGGATAGCCCCTTCACTAAACACAAGAATGTCTCACTGCCAGGGTCTGTCTACCAGGAAGCTCCCAGCAGGTCTCTGCTTCAGCTAGAGGTGACATTACAGCATTATTTCCACATGCCCAGGACATGTGTGATCACACACTGAAGCATGATTTTCACATGCCCTGGACATGTGTGATCACACACTGCAGCATGATTTCCACATGCCCTGGACACATGTGATCACATACCACAGCATGATTTCCACATGCCCTGGACATGTGTGATCACACACTGCAGTATGATTTCCACATGCCCTGGACATGTGTGATCACATACTGCAGCATGATTTCCACATGCCCTGGACATGTGTGATCACACACTGCAGCATGATTTCCACATGCCCTGGACATGTGTGATCACACACTGCAGCATGATTTCCACATGCCCTGGACATGTGTGATCACACACTGCAGCATGATTTCCACATGCCCTGGACACATGTGATCACATACCACAGCATGATTTCCACATGCCCTGGACATGTGTGATCACACACTGCAGCATGATTTCCACATGCCCTGGACATGTGTGATCACACACTGCAGCATGATTTCCACATGCCCTGGACACGTGTGATCACACACTGCAGCATGATTTCCACATGCCCTGGACATGTGTGATCACACACTGCAGCATGATTTCCACATGCCCTGGACATGTGTGATCACACACTGCAGCATGATTTCCACATGCCCTGGACACGTGTGATCACACACTGCAACATGATTTCCACATGCCCTGGACATGTGTGATCACATACCACAGCATGATTTCCACATGCATGGACACGTGTGACCACACACTGAAGCATGATTTCTACATGACCTGGACACATGTGACCATACCTTGTAGCATGATTTCCACATGCCCTGGACATGTGTGATCACATACTGCAGCATGATTTCCACATGCCCTGGACACATGTGACTTCCACATGCTCTGCACACATGTGACCACACAGTCTAAAGGTGAAAAAATAAAGAGGACCACTTACAGTCCCATGTCCTTACCCTCTAGGACTGAGCAAGAAGAGAAAGACCATTAGAGCCATGTGCCTTCTCCATGGGAAGGAGCCCTGAGTCACTCTGTAAGTTTCACTTTCTGTCTCTATAATCTACTCATTAATAGCCACAAGAATTTTAAATACATAACTTTAAACCACAACACCCAAAGCCCCTCAGATCCAGGGCAACCAAGAGAGCTGGCTAACCTTCCCCGTTCCAGAAACTTCCTTTCTATTAGTCAGAAATAGACTCTGCCAGCAGATTCCAGGCTCTGTCCAGCAGAGCCTTTGCTCTGCGCTTCCCCAGAATCTGCACCAGCAGCTCGCATGTCTTCTAAGTTATCTCTCTTCAAGATGTCCCCAAAGTTAAAAACATGAAAACCCAAATGCCAGCTAGAGTGGGGGAAGGGTGTGCACGTGGAAGGGCTGCCAGGGTCACCATGCCAGGCCTCCTTTCCTCATCCTGTGTTTACATGTTAAACACCTGCCATGAGTCATTCCTTCTACAAGGGGACTCGTCCCTTATCTTCAGTGTGGCACACATGCATGTGCAGTGACAGATGGACACTGGGCTCAGTGTGGGGAGGTGATAAGAAATGGCTTTTAGCTCTGGAGACCTCCAGGCCTATTGGGAAGGATGCTCAGATTCTGCCTGCCTTTGCTGGATGCAGGAAGGCAGCCTCAGATGACCAGGTTTTCTGAGACATTGAAATGAGCTGGGATTTAGAAATGTAGAAAATGTGCTTTAATGTACTATATACAATTGAATATGCACACACACACACACACACACACACACACACACACACTGAAATCTAGCTTCACAAGAGAAAACCAATGCTATCTCTGGGTCACATTTAGCCTGTGGGTTACCTATGTGCACCTATGTGCACCGTGGGAATAAGCTACACGACAGTTGCAATTTCTCATCTTTTCTCATTTCTAAACTGTGATGTTGGCATCTTAACATGTTAGGTTCTCTGCAGATAGCTATTGGCTTTCAGACAGAGTCCTTGAGGCAGCCTTGAGCAGGCTAAGATACCACCCTCACACCGCCTCCGGTTCTCACGACAGTCTGACTCTGTCCAATGAGAAGTGTAAACATACCTGCAGCCCTAGGGCATGGCTGCTTCTTCAGATCTTAAATCCCTTCTGCAGCCATGGAAGGGACAAAAGGATGCCCTTGCCACCTCGTGAGGATGTGGGAGGCATCCCACCTAATCTGACCCTTCAAGTACTCTCAGATAGCCCTACCTGGGAAGGGCTGCAGCAGTTTTCAGGGAGCTGACCTGGGGTGCCACCAGGACCAGAATAGAAAGCAGTCTTATGTAGATTCCTGAGGGTGCAAGGCTAGTGCTTTGTCAACTGGACTAGCCCAGTCCAAGCTGTCCCTTACATGGCATTCCTGTTCACCACCGTGGCCCCAGGACCACAGTGGAAGGTGGAAACTGCTGATCTGACCCCAGCATCCTCCTCCTCATCCTGTGTGACTTGGCCTTCTTCAGAGGGGACAAAGACGATGTGCACAAGATCTCAGTGCTGTGTGTCTGTGGGAGATGGACCAACCCCAGCTTTTCTTTACATCACTGCAAGTTTTACAGAAAGGCTCCTTTAGGAGTTTCATCATTCTAGACATACCCTCCCCCTTCTTGAATGTGCATATATGTATTCATATGCATGGGGGTATACCTGTGTTCATACATGTGGAGACCAGAGGTTAATATCAAGTGTCTTCCTTCATTTCTCTCTACCTTGTATATCAGGCCAGAGTCTCTTACTTAAGCCCAGGACTTAGTAGTTCAGCTAGTCTAACGAGGCAACATGTTTCAGGGCCCCTCCCCAGCCTTCCCACTGATGGGATTACAAGGGGATAACCATACCTGCTCACATTGACAGGCATGCAGGGTCTGAACTCCAGTCCTCACACCTGTAGGCAGGCACTTGATCCACTTAGCCATCTTGCCAGTCCCAAGTAAAGCCTATTTTTGACTGAAAAGTTTTGAACTACCGAAAAGAAAATAGAAAATAAAATCTGCATATAATTACAGCCACTAAAAGAACATGTCTTCATATTTAGGCAGGCGTTCTGTGAAAAAAAATGTGTAGGTAGCTACACATAATAGAAATAATATGAAATAACATTTGAACTAGGAAAAAATAGATATGTATATAAAAATAGCAACAATCATGTTTGATATATATAGTAAACACATCTAAATAGTTACAATAGTAAGTATATTTCATTAAAATTATGGTTAGAGGGGCAAGAGAGATGGCTAAGAGCACTGGTTTCTTCATCAGAGGACCCAGGTTCAGTTCCCAGCACCCACATTGGGTGTTCATAACCAAATGTAACTCCAGCTCTAGGGGATCCAGCACCCTCTTCTGACCTCTATAAACAGGAACACTTGCATGCACAAACACACAAAGAGATACATACACATGGATTAACATGACTAAAAACCAAAATAAATCTTAAAAAGAAAAATACAAGCAGGTATCTACTGTTCCTAAATAGATGTAGTATCTACAGTAGACTTTGATGTGTGTGGGAGGCTTGAGGTATGGCTCAGTTGGTAGAGACTAGCATACCTAAAGCCCTGGGTTTGATTCTGAGTAGTGTTAAACCAAGTATGGTGGTGCCTACATATAATCCCAGCAACTGGGTAGCTGGGAGCAGGAGGATCAGACGTTCAAGGTCATCCTTGGCTACATATCAGATTCAAGTGCAGCCTCGTCTACAAGAGACCTTTTTCCCAAACAAACAAACACCACTACAAAATAAAATGTAGAATCTCTTATAAGCATCAACTGCCAATAAAAAAAGCCTATGGTCAAAGAACCGAGGCAGGAAATAGGAGGTGGGACACTGGCAGAAAGAGAGGGGATTCTGGGAAATAGTGAGAGGCATGGGAGATTCAACTGGGAACACTGAGGAGGCAGACGTAAACCAGCAGGTAGCTGAACTCAGCATAGAATAAAGAGGATTCGCTCCAGACTTGGACACATGAAGCTGAGGACAGGTAACTAACCATGTGAAAGACACAGAATAGTTTGAATGGGTTAAATATGTTATGAGCTAGTCAGGGAATGAGCCAAACTTATGGCCTAGGCATTTATTAATAAATAATTAGTCTCAGAGACATCATTGTGAGAGCAGGGGTAGGAAAGAAGAAAAATGGATTTATTTTTTACAAAAAGAAAAAATAAAAGCAAACTTTTGCTCCTCCAGGACAACCTGATTTCTCTGTTCACCTGTTCTCTCCACGGAACCTTCCTGGTGACTCTGAAGAAGAAAACACGAGGGAAGATCTTCTGCTGGTAACTAAGACAGCTGGATTCATGGTCTTTCTCTAACTGCAGTGGTGGAACTCGAAGACCAGATAGTTAAGTGTCCACTTCTGTGATGAATGAAACATCAGAGTATGGATATATTCCTATAGGACAATATTTGTCTGTTTAACCTGTAAAGCAGCTTGGCCTTCTAGACTCCTTCATGAGGTTTTAAGGCACTATGGATGGCCAGAGGGTTGAACATCTCTTGACTAACTTCTCAGCAGAGAGAAAAGTGAATGAACCTGAACAGCAGACAGCTTGGCAGTAGAATGGCCCTCGAATCCAGTGTAGGCAGTTATAAACACACACTAAGACGTGAACACAGTGTCTACAGTGATGGACACACACTGTCTTAGTTAGGGTTTACTGCTGTGAACAGACATCATGACCAAGGCAACTCTTATAAGGACAACATTTAATTGATACTGGCTTACAGCTTCAGAGGTTCAGTCCATTATCATCCAGGTGGGATCATGGCATTGTCTACGCAGGCATGGTGCAGGAGAAGCTGAGAGTTCTACATCTTCATCTGAAGGCAGCTAGAAGACTGGCTTCCAGGCAGCTAGGAGGAGGGTCTTAAAGCCCATGCCCACAATGACACACTAACTCCAACAAGGCCACACCTACTCCAACCAGGTCACACCCACTCCAACAAGGCCACACCTCCTCATAGTGTGACTTCCTGGGCCAAACATATTCAAACCACCACACACACTAAGCAACGAACCCAGCATACACAGTGTTGGACCTATGCTAAGCTGTGAACCCAGCGTAGACAGTTGTGGACACACGCTAAGCTGACAGGGATGTTTCACTTTTGGTACTTCAGTTATAAAGTCAAGTCAAGTAGGGGCTGGGGAGATAACTCAGTTTGTAAATGTTGTGGTTTAAATTGGAGTGGCCTTATGGGCTCATACATTTGAATGTGTGGGAGAGAATGAATAGCCGAGTTCCTGACGGACTACTGACGCACTGTATGAATCCCGAAGCCGCTTTCACCCATCACATGTCCCCTTCTGTCAGCAGCTCTCTTGCCTTCTCTGTGTGTGCTTAGGGACCCTGCAATATGTCCAGCATCTATTTTGGAAGCCAGCCAATCACATCTGTTGTTTGAAACATCTTACTGGGTGGCAGCTCCACACCTTCTAACTACCCCTGCCCCAAGAAGAACAGGGCAATCAAGAATTGATCAATTGCAATTCTTCAGAACTAGCAAGACCACGAATCCCGAAGGAGCTATGGTCCACTGTGACTTGAGGTGTTCTGAGCAATCCTGGACCTCAGTCTGCAGCCTGCTAGGCCTCTCTCTCTGGCAGCCATCACTTCTGGACTCTGATCTCTGGCAGCATTTGTCAGTGATGAGCCCACAGGACACCAACTGCTACTCTGTATCTCCTTGCATAGTATTTCCCAACTCTTTCTTTTAAAGAAAGACTTATTTTTATTTTAGGTGTTTAAGGGCTCTGCCTGCATGTATGTGTGTGAACCATCTGAGTGAGGTGCCCAAGGAGGCCAGAAGAGGGTGACAAGTTTTTGGAAACTAAGTTACAGATAGTCGTGAGCCACCATGCGGGTGTTGGGAACCTGGGTCTTCTGCAAGAGCGGCAAATGCTCTGAATGGGCTGTGCCATTGCTTCCGCCCCCTCAACTCTTTCTGAATTGCCTGGAGAGATTGGGGCAAACACCCTGGCTTCTTTCCCATCCCCCGAGAGGCTAGTCGACTGGCATATGTGGTCTCTGGGCACTAAGAGCTGCAAACGCCCCCCTCAACAGAGATGGAGCCTGAGGTGGAGTTTGGAACCAGCCTTGTAAGTCCTAAGGACTGAGGATCTGCAGGTGCAGCTGAGCCCAGGTGTTAGGAAGCCTGCTGACCCGTCCACTACAGCTGCAGCATTCAGACTGTATGTAATCGCCTTCCCCAGCGCCGCCGTGAACGATTCCCCACACTATTGCAAACATCCTCAGATCCTTCCCAACGGAACAAAGGCAGAAAATTAGAAAATTATAATCCTTTAGGATTGTTCAGTAATTCCTATTGTAATTGGGGTACAATTGTTCAATTTTTTTGTATGAACCAAACAATCTGTGTGTGTGCCCCACATTTGAGACTGAACTTGCATATTCAGTACGCTGCTAAAATGATTGATCATAGTCATCCTGGTCCTAACCACAGCCAGTTATGTGTTGAGATGATACTTTCCAAGCTCCACTCACAGCCATCTGTTGGATCATATTATTCTTTAATAATGTGTACCAACTCTCGTGTGCATGCGTGTGTGTGTGTGTATGTGTGAATGTGCATGTGACTACATTGTGCATGTGTGTGAGTGTGCATGTATGTGCATGTGTGTACATGTGTGTGCGGGTGTGAGTGTGCATGTGTGTGCATGTGTGTGCATGTGTGCATTTGTGTGTGTGCATGTATGTGAGCATGTATGAGTGTGCATGTGAGTGTATCTATGTGTATGTGAGAATGTGTGTGTATGTGGGTGTCTGTGTGTGTGCATATGAGTGCATGTATGAGTATGTGGGTGTGTGGGTGTATGCATGTGTGTGGGTGTGTGCATGTATTGTGTGTGCATACATGTGTGTGCATGTGTGCATTTTTGTGTGTGTGCATGTATATGTGTGTGTATGTGAGCATGTATGAGTGTGCATGTGGGTGTGTATGTGTGTGTCTATGTGTATGTGTGAATGTGTGTGTATGTGGGTGTCTGTGTGTGTGCATGTGAGTGCATGTATGAGTATTCGGGTGTGTACATGTGTGTGAGTGCCTGATGAGTGCACGTGTGTGTGTGTTGTGTATATGTATGTATGTTGCATATGCACATACCCACAAGAACCCACATAAAGGTCAGAGGTGAGTTCTACCTTTTTCCTTGTTTGTTTCCAGACAAGATCTCTTACAGGCCTGGAGCTATGCTCTGTTGGCCAGGCTAGCTGGTCCATGAGCTTCCAGGGATCTGCCCACATCCACCTTCCTTCCATCTTATGACTGTTCGGAGTACAGATAATCAACGCTGCACCCAGCCTTTTACATGGAACTGGGGAAACAGACTCACATCTCCACACTCGTGAGCCAAGCCCAAGCCGTCCTTTTAGCTTGTGCAGGATTTAATTCTGTCTCCAGCTGAAGTGGCAAATCACACATTAACCACATGACTCTGGACTGTGCCACACAATCCTTCCAATTTATCTTCCATATGGGCACCATTTCCAAAGACTCCATCCTCCATTTTCACAGACAGAACTCATGCCCAAGTGCGGGAGGACAGGCATGTCATTTACAAAGCATGCCATCAGGGGACTCTATCCAAGTCATTAACCATGCAGAAGCCCAACCTCCACTTCGCAGTTCGCTGGCTGTGGGCTTTCATATGGGGTCTGTCACTTACACTACTCCATATTAAAGCTTAATTGAAATTTCATTCCTTTACAGCAAGATGCCAGCTTAACAGATGGCCTCTAATTGTTATGTCCACATATTTTACGTTGGATGCCATTGGAGTTGATTTCACGCAAATGCTATTTGTTTAAATGCTGGGTCGTTGAAGGCTTTTCTTTCACACTAAAATCCTTATTGTTTATGGGACTGTAAAATCAGTCATTAAAACTAATCAGTTAAAATTGAAAACAATGACTCCAACAATCTGACAAAAATGAAAAGAATGATTAATGGTTCAAATCTGTTTTCGAGGCAAGTGGGACATCTAGGTGGATACATAAGAAGAGGAGACACACTTTGAGCGACACTGGGTGAGGTGCATGTGAAGTGATCGACCCCCCCGCCACGCCTACAGCCACGCCTCCAAGTCTCAATGCTTTTTTGATCACTCTACAACACCCTTCCGTGCTTCCCTTTAGTTCTGAGTGCACAGTCTGGGTCCGCAGAACTCAGCATCCTCTGAGGTGAGAATTCTCACTCTTAAGCCTGGAGAGGGAATGGACTTGCAGGACAGAAATACATCAGAGGCACAGGACACAGAGCAGAATGCCCCACACCCTTTCAGATTGCCAGAGTATTAAGGTGATGGCCTTTGATCACTTCTCATTCTGCTGACGTTAGCTGTAGATTCTATATCCAGAGAATCCAAAGGAACTGAGACCAAGATGGCTTGGCTCAGCCCGAATCCCTCCATATTCCTCCCTGTGATGTAAGTTACTCTCAGCCTTCCCCCAGCCTCCCCAGCGGTTTCAGTCACCCAGTGACGGAATTGTTCTTTTTCTCACTCAAAGTCATTCCCAGACAAGGTTTAAATAGAAGTTGGGGAGATTGCTCTCTGGGTAAGTATTTGCGGCGTAAGTGTGAAGATGAGTTTGGATGCCTGGAACTCACAGAAAAGCCAGAGGCAGGACCATGTATACCTGCAACCGAAGCACTGAGGAGGCAGAGATAAGCAGATTCTGGGTCTTTGCAGACTAGCCAGGCAAGGCAAAACTGTGAGCCCCAGGTCCAGTGAAAGATTCTGCCTCAGTAAGGTGGAGAACAATAGAAGACACCCATACTGTCCTCTGGCCTTCTCAGGCACACACTCATGCACACACTCACACACGTATACATACACGCACACGCATGCATGCACATTCATGCCCTCATGCAATTAACTTTTAAAATAGAAAATCCTTGCATAAACCCTCTCACTTCCATATAGAAATGACTCAAGACAACGACTTCCCCAGGGACATTTTCACTTCAGCAGAAACCCTCAGCTTTTGGAGACAAGACTGTTATTATGAAGGGCCAGGTATTGGCAGGGGATCCTGAAGTCTTTAGAACTGCTCCATCTCTTGGGCAGGTGAGATGGCTCAGTGGGTGGGAAAAGGTACTAGCTGCAAAGCTTAGTGATTGGAAATCAATCCCTGGGACTCACTTCTGCAAGTTATCTTCAGACGGGTACACACACACACACACACACACAATTATATAAATAAGTAAATTTTTAAAAATGTCCCAACTCCTTTTTTTTCATGTCACCCTGCAGTCAACGTTAAGGGAATAAGGTATCTAAAACAAGTAAAATAAAATAAAATTAACAAAAAAGATAAAAGTATCCTTAGGCTTTTAAAAGGACGAATGTGAACAAAACGCATGAAAAACCGGGGAAGGTGAGGAGACCACAGAAGGTGTAAGAGGGTCTCTACCAGGGTTCTTGGATGGGACAGTCACCAAGTGACCAAAAAGACAGGGGCCAGGTACAGAAAAATAGTTTGAAAATGTCAACCTCTCCTAAGACCTGGGAGCCTGCTGGGTCACTACAGCATTGCAACTGCAGTCTGTCCACCAGCGTGGCTTGAATGTGCAAGCAGCTAGGTGAGCCCCGAGATAGGGGAGGGGAGAGGAGAGGAGGGGAGGGAAGGCATCAGGAGGGGAGGGAGGGGAGGGAAGGCCTCATATGAATCTACCTTTCCTTTGGCTGCTGCTAAAACTGGGGGAAAGAATGTAAGGGTCTAACGGCCATCGTTTGACCACACTGAGCATGCTCAGTATTCCCGTTCACCATCTTTGTCTTACAAGCGGAAACATACCCAGAAGCTTCCTGTTGGCTATCTTCCTTTCTTGAATTCGACCTTGAACTGAGCATGCTCAGGAATGTTCAGAGTACATTCTGTACGCTCTGGAGTGTGCCCATCCCTAGAGTGCTTTTCTCTATGAATAGTGTACGTGCTCACTATTCTGTGACACTATTCAGCTCAGAGACAACCTTGCTTAGGAAACTACTCCCGTGTTCTTGTCTGCCACCCTCTATGACCCGTTCTTCACGGATTTACATCTTGGCTGTAGTACTTTCAGTTTGTGCTCTCCCTGAGGCAAGCTCTCTAAGTTTGGTGTGTGCGTAGGCTTATGCAGAATGGCTGAGGGAGGCAGCCCTGGTGACCTCTTTCTGTGGCCTTCTGGTCTTAGGTTCTTCCCAAGAGGGAAGACAACTACACTTACCTTAATCATTGATATAGCCCTGGCATTCCACATGAGGCCTGGCACAGACTCTATACTCAACAAATATTTATAAGTAAGAGAGTGAATAATTTCAGAATTACTAAATAATTCTAACACAGTCAATTATTTTTTTTAAAGGAATAGTTTCCTTCATTGCTGTCTTTAGGTCTTTTGTTTAGAATATATTTGGGGCCTTTTAAAGGTTTCCATCTCATTGTTAAATTGATTACGGATATAAATGTATAGTTCAGAGACCTAGGAAAGTGAGCTTAATCCATATTGATCCAGATATTATAGAAAAAGTCAGCAATTCTTAAAATCACATTTCCTGATTACAAAGCCTAAGAAATTTCCACACAGAGAATTGACGGCACTTCACGGCAAAGGCATAGACTGCAGTTCAGGCAGAGAACACAATGTTTGTAGGAATCATCCCTGTTGGTTGATGTGTATATGCTACTGGCCAGGCAGTGGAGGAAGCTTCAGCAACATGGACACAGACTAAGTCAGCAGTTTACCCTACACTCAGCATGAGTCAAACCCCGTATTGAGCTGTGTGGGGATAAGGAGGAGCCACTGTTGCAGACCTCCAAATCAGGAAAACCAGGCAGCCTCCCACATCAGAAGCAACTGTTGTAGTAGCACCAGCCTCCCAAAGTACCAATAAAATCAGGGAGTCAGACCGGGTGGAAACCATTGTCCCCCACCACTGATCTGTCTATTGTATGCTTCAAATGTGTGTTCCACAGAGCTCTGGAGAGGGCTCTGAGAAAATGGCAAACACCTCACTACAAAACCGACTTTTAATGTTATTTATTTTTATTTTATGTTCCTGTATTTGTCTACATGTACATTTGTGTACCACGTGTACGCCTAGTGACCAAGAAAGCCAGGACACGGCATTGAAATCCCTGGAGTTACGGATAGTTGTGAATTGCTTTGTGGTGCTGGGACCCCCCCAACTCAGGTCCTCTGCAAGAGCAGTAAGCACCCTTAACCTCTGAGCCATCTCTCCAGCCCCACTCACTGTTTCAAGTTAGTCATTTCTCCTGAACAGATATTATTCAGGCTGTTACTTTTATTCTAGAATTTTGAGGAGAAAATGGCATTTCCCCATTGGGAAAAATAACTTTTATTTGCCTGTTTTAATTGTTGTCTTAAGGGCTTACTGCCTCTGTCTACTAACTAGGCCTAGTCCTGGAAGCTTCTAGCCTCTGTACAATCTTATCTAAGCCCAGAATGTTTTCAGCTTCTGAGACTTACTGCTGAATAAGCTCACCCTTTCTAGTTCTTTCTGAACTCTGGCTGGCTGGTTCAACTCAGCTGTTCTGGCTCAAACACCTCTCCATGCTGACTGATTCAAACTGGCTTTTCTTCAGCCTCTGACTTTTTGCTCTGCTTGGCCTCAAATTAACTCTGGCAGTCTTTCCTAATCTTCTGGCTCCTTCTTATTCTCTGGCTCATTCTGTCTTCACCTGTGTGTAGCTTGTTCTCTCTCTGCAACCTGTCTCTCTATAACTGTCCAGTTAAAACTGCCCCCCTACACACTGCTCTTCAAGTAGATCCCCTCCCTGCCCCCACCCCTCTTGTGAGAGTTGGAATATTCTATTTTGTCAACTCTTTCTCTGGTTCATCACCTTGCTACTCAATTAGACATCACTTTCAAACATGGGTGCTTCCTTCTACAAACTAACTTTACCTTCTTTGTTCCCAAAAGGTGTGTGTGAAGGGCCTGACTGTATTCCTGCCAGAGAGATTAAAGGTGTGTGCTAAGGGCTGAGTCACACCAAAACTAGAGACAGGTTTTTTCAGTAAATCACACAACCTTGGGAATTACAGTGTGATCAAATACCCTGCAGCACCCATTAATTCTTGTTAATTGGGCAGGTTTTCACTCCCCATGCCTCCTTACAGTATTCCCAAAGATTTGCTTTTATGCGGCATAGCATCAGTGGTTATGGAAGAGGGAGACCCTCTCCATGCTATTGGCTGTAGCACCCTAATAAGTTTTGCTTAGAGGCTCCTACTGAGGTAGAGTCAAGACTCAACTGCAGAAAAGAATTGCAGGATGAGTCAGTGGGAAGTGGAGCTGGTTGCTTATCAAGAAGCAGTTTTAACCTAGAGTTAAGCATGGGCATTAATGAATAGTGCACACCCAAATGTGGACATCATAGGATTCTCGAGAGTCATTTAAATATCTGACCAATAGTTGCAAATACACCTCAAGTTCTGCTACCTTCCTACATAGCCCACACCACCCTGTCCAAGGATAGTACTGTCCATTGTGGGCTGGGCTACATCAACTAGCAATCAAGAACTTCCCCCGACAGACATGCTTTATGCTAATCCAATGGTGGTGCTGGAAGTTGGTTCCTTCTTCCCAGGTGTGTCATGTTGACAATTAGAATTAGCTATCACATCTCTAAATGAAAATGGGGAGGAGGAGGAAGAAAAGAAGGGGGAAGAAGAGGAGGAGGAGGAGGAAGAAAAGGAGGGGGAAGAGGAGGGAAAAAGGAGGAGGAAGGGGAAGAGGAAGGGGAAGAAGGGGAAGATGAGGAGGCTGAAGAGGAGGAAGAGAAGAAGGAGGAAGAAGAGGAGGGGGAAGAGGAGGAGGGGGAAGGAGGAGGAGGAAGAGGAAAAGGAAAGGAGAGAAGGGGAAGAGGAGGAGGGGAGAGGAAGAGCAGAAGGAGAGGAGGAGGAGGAGAAGGAAGAGGAGCAGGGTGAAGAGGAAGAAGAAGAGGAGGAATCAAAGCTCTATAACATCATAGAATTATAATATTTCCCAAGCCATTCCTTGAGGCCAGAAGCAGCCTAATAACAAACCAAACAAAGCCAGCACTAAAAACCTACCAACTCTGTTATGAGTACAGACACAAAAGTTTGCCATAAAGTTCAGGAGAGTCAGACCAGGAGGCATACAAATGGCTGTAAGTAGAGTTTGTCCTGAGCATGTTAAGACCCAGCTAAGAATTGGAAACTGAAAGCAGTGTAGAGCCTGGTACCTCCCCTTCATCCCTGTCTGTCTGGTTTTACTTTAGGTCACCTGCCTACTTCTGCAGATTAACATGCATGGTATCAAAATTTCCTGCAAACTGAAACCTTTCTCCCAGCAAGAAGATGGAAGGGAATGAAACTCATGCTCTTGGCCCGTCCCAGGAGTACAGATCAGTAAACCGCTGCTGGGAGGAGGGTCTGAGCGGCCCAGTTGCTGAGAGGAGATCTTGGACCCCTTAAGCTGTCCGCACTGTCACATAGAGCCCAGAGTTTGGGGTGCAGCTTTCCTAAGTGACCATCTGCACTGGATGGCTTTTGGTGATGCAACTTCACTGAGTTGACCCTACCCCCTTCTGGAAGTAGCCCTAGTAGCTTGATAGCTCACCAAAGTGGACTTTGATAGAATCATTATCTTGACCTGCCACCCCCTAAGGTTGTGTGTGTGTGTGTGTGTGTGTGTGGTTGTAAGGCCCCCACGAAGGTAGGACCTCACCCAAGCCTCAGGAATTCACAGCCACCCATTAACTCACAAGACACCGAACTTGATACAATCAGCAAGAGGTACATTTCGATCAACATGTTGAGGTCAAGACCTGTAGCCCACGCAGGGGTAGTGGGGTCTGACCCTGGGGCTTTGGAGACAGAGAGAATTTAAAGCCCAAAACCACAACTCAGGAGGGAAATCACAATCCAGGGGGAGTAAAGGAGGGTTATTGGAGAGCACCTGTGGAAAGTCCCAGCCCATTATTCAGTTTGTGACAGAGTCCAAGGAACAGTCATCATGGGGAACATTTTGTATAGGCTATTCTCTAAGAGCCTATTCGTAATCAGCCATCTATCTTGTGGTCAGCCAAGTTCCTGAAACACAGAGCTCATGACCAAGCTGACCTGCACTCTTGGTTCTGTTCAGTCTGCTAGGAGTTTTTGAAAATTTTTAACCCTTTCATGGTGAGCACCCAGGGAAAGCACCACTCAAGTCAGCAGGCTAATCACTCAAGAAGCTATCTGTCTGTCTAATTTACCTCTGACCATAGCATGCTGGGAGGAACACACATGAATAAAGTTCAGTGCTGGAGCTGGAGACATGGATCAGGAGTTATGCACACTAGTACTCTTGCAGAAGACCTGGATTTGGTTCCCAGCACCCACACTGGGTGGCTCACGACAACCCGGAACTCTTGGATCCGATTGGAACCTGGATCCAATAACCTCTTCTGGTTTTCACATACAGCACCTGCATGCACGTGGTGCACATAAACACAAGACAGCACACACACACATGCACATAGGAATACATGAACAAGTCCTTTAAATCTTTATGTCATTGGTTGGAGTAATAGTTTCCTACGTTATTCCAGGTAGCTTTCAATTGCCGTGATAAGACAATGTGGGAAGTAAAGACTCACACTTCCTGATTGCACCTGAAAAAACTCAAAGGGGGATTCTCACTCAAGTCTCAGGACGGCACCCACCCATAAATTCACAAGAGATGGGCTTGCTGCAAACACATGAGGCAGTTTAATATCAGAGCTCTGGGCCAGCCCATATCTCCATATCTCACATAGGAGATAGAGGGACTGACTCCAAGGCTCACAGGATTAGAACTTTTTATAGGCAAGGGGTGGGGGAAGTGGGAGACTTTTACATGGGTACACATGATTGGTTGTTTTACATCAGCAGACTGTACTAGTCAATGGGGCAGAGGGCAGTTCCTGCAGAACTTCCTGTGGAAGCTTATCTAAGTTACCATAGTATCTAGTTAAACTTAAATTGTAGTTTCTTGGACTTTGAGAAGACCTCAAGGGGGGAAGAGTTTGGAGGAACACCAGATGGCCCATTACTCATTTGGACATATCTCTGTTCTTCTAAGGATGTCCTTGTATACTTTTCATCTTTCATGGCCAGCCAGTTCTGGAAGACTTAGCAGGCCTTTGTCTTATAGTTTCACATCTTATGTGGCTGACTAACTGGGCCCAAACCCGCTGACAGGCATTTTTAACTATTTAGGTTAGGGAAAAGGAATCACAGGGCCCTGTTATTTTATTAGTTTGGGCCTATTTCAAAATTTTCTTTCACATCCATCTCTGAGAGAGATCATGGAAAGAACTCAAGCAGGTAAGGACCTAGAGGAAGGGCCTCAGAAGAGGCTGTGGAGAGACACTGCTTACTAGATTGTTCCCCACGGCTCGCTCAGCTTGCTTGCTTATACAAACCTGCCTGAGGGTGGCATCATGTACAGCAGTCAACAATCAAGAAAGTGCCCCCAGAGACTTGCCTATAGGCCAGTCTGATGGAGCCGATTTCCTAACTGAGGTTCCCCTAGACCTGAGTTTGTGTCAAGTTGACAGAATAACTAAGCAGCGCAGATGTGGAAATGGATGAAAGAAAAACAGTGACTATGTGTTACCAACAACAAGACTGCACCTGGGAAGTGAAGTGGCCACCCATGAAATGAAGGAGAATATTTGCAAATGAGATGTGATAAAGATTTTACAACTTAGTACCATCAGGAATAATCAGTCCAGTGGGAAATAGGCACAGAAGTTGAGTGGGCATTTTTCTAGAGATTCTGATAGGAACTTAAAAAGATGCCCAGCCTCTGTGGTCACTAAGGAACTGCAACCCTGTTGAGGCCCACATTCTGCCTCAACACTTTTGCCTCAATGCTTTGGGGGCTTAGTGCTCTGGTCAAGAGAGAGTGTGGGGCTCTGGGGGCAAGAGACGCAAAGAATGGAGACAAGACAGGGTGTGATTCAGTCTCTTCTATTTTCTCAAGTCTCCCTCAAGTCTCTCTTATTGAAGGGAATTCTGAGGTATTTATATACACAAGCAGGAGAACACAGGTGAAAACACTTTACCACGTGCACCATACAGCTGAGGTCACTAAACAGCAAAACAAGCTATGTGGGATAAACAAGATATTTATCAGAGTGTGCTTCAGCTGTTAAAGGCTTTTGAAAACCAAGTCTTTCATCAGGGTATATGGTTCCAGATGGCTGCAAAGTTGATCTAGCCGCTTTCTACTAAAGTCGGCTCCCAACACAACCCCCCACCACCACACACAGCTGTGGTCACTACGTGACTGCAGCCCCACACCTCAGCTGTGTTGCATCAACTCCGTCTCCTTTCACTTTTGTTCTTGCTCTATGAACTTGGAATACCTCAGCATGGTGGCTGAGACATGGCTCGGAGGTTGAGAGCCTTTGCTGCTCTTACCCTGAAGGAGTTCAGTTCCCAACGCCCACACTGCATGGATCCAAACCACAGGAACGTCAGTTCCAGGGGCTCTCACTCCTCTCCTGGTCTCCATAGGCACCTGTACAGACATGAACACTAGTGTGCAAGGGGCATGTGTGTACACACACACAAACACACACACAGACATACACACAGAGACATTCATACATACACACAGAGACACACACAGACACACAGAGAGACATTCATACACACACAGAGAGACACACACACACACACACATACACAGAGACACAGAGAGAAACATTCATACACACAGAGACATACACACACCCATACCACACACACATATGCACACACAGACACATACACACACACACACACACACACACACACACACACACACACACACCACATGTCACCACCACCACCACAATTTCTACTTCAAGCAGTCAGTTATCTTTGGGGCAATGACAACGGGAAGAGATAACTTTCACACTTTGGTTTCTAGTTCATCATGAGTCTCTTCCTCTGTGCAGATCTCAGTTCCTGCCTGGCTCTCCTTCCTTAATGAAATACCTCTCGAGGTTCTTAGAGAGCAGGTGTGCCGCTAATGAATTCTTTCCAGTGTTTTCCTGAAGATACCTCGAAGCTTCTGTGCTTTTACCAGCACATATTTCCGCAATGACATGTTTTCCTCTCAGATCTTCCAAAGTCTCACTTCATCGCCGTCTGTAGTGTTAAAAAAAAAAAAAAAAAAAACTCACAAGACGTTTACTTGGTTTTTTTCTCTCTTTGTGTGTGTCATATATTCTCATTTTCTTTGGCTGTCTTTAAGAATTGTTTCTTTGTGCTTTATTTTCAGTAATTTGAATAAGATTCACCCAGGTGTGTGTGTGTATGTGTGAGAAGGGGGGCACATGAGTGTGAGTACAGTGACTTCTCTGTGTTTTATTTATAGTGCTTGCTTTTCTGTAGCTGCATTTTTAAAAAGACTTATTTTTAATTGCGTGTATATGGGTGTGGGGGTAGCTGCACATGAGTGCAGTTGCCTACAGAAGCCAGAAGAGGGCGCTGCACTCCGTGAAGCTGGAGGTACAGGTGGTGTGAGCCACCTGGTGCAGATGCTAAGAAGCTCTGGTGCCCCCTGACTGCCAGGCCGTCTCTCCAGCCCCTCTGGAAGTGTTTGGGGTTTATATTCTATATCTTTTATCTCCTTTGGGAAAATATCAGCCGTTATCTCTCCAATACTATTTTTCTCCTTTCTCCTCTGAGTTTTGTGATGCTCAGTACTGCCCTGCAGCTGCTGGATATTTTTATTATTTGAACAATTATGTCTGTTATTGGCAATGTTTCTATTGGCCTACCTTTAGATAATCAGATAATTTTCTTATCTGGGTCTGTTTTATTGGCGAGCCCATTGAAGACATTCTTCATCTCTGTTGCTGTATTTGCTTCTGTAATTTTCATTCTGTGTCTTCTTGTAACTGCTATTGATCTGCTCAACTGTGCAGGTCCTTAGGCATGCTGTGGCCTTGTTTGGAATCAGTTAATTATTGGTATCTAACTCTGTGTGATAGTGTTCATAGCTCACTTCTGCTATGCACTGTTGATTGACTGACCTTCTGATAAAAAGGTTGTTTTCCTGCAACGTGTGTGTGTGTGTGTGTGTGTGTGTGTTTGTTTGTGTAGTGTATATGTGGTATGTATGCATGTGTGGTTGTATGTTAAATGTGGTATGCATTTGTGGTTTGTTATGTTGTATGCCTCTATGTGTACAAATATGTTTTGTGTATGTATATATATGTGTGTATGTGGTATGTGTATGTAGTGTATATGTGGTATGTGTGCATGTGTGGTTTATATATGTCCTATTCTATATGTGTATGAATGTGTTTGTGTGTATGTATATGTATGCATGGGGTATGTGTATTTTCTAACTTTTTAAAAAAATTTTAAACATTATTTGCACCCAGAAGCTTTATTTGTGACTGAAATTGAGCTCATGACTTTAACGCTGGCTCTTCCCAGGGGGAGCTGGCACAAATTAGTCAGTGATGAGCTGGGCTTTGGATAATGGCTATGGTTTCTGCTAAATGCCCTGCAGATACTATTCGACAGTGCTGTGTGTCAGTAAGGATGGTGCAGGTTTCCTCTCCCCAGTCCCCGGTCTACCTCACCCTCCTTTCCTGTGTGTCCTGCCTTCCCGTTGTCACGTTCCTTCCCAGTTTCGGATTGCTATGCCATGCCCTTGGCATTTTCTTGGCTTTCCAAGTGAGGCTCCCTGTTGTCCTAACCCATCTTTAGTCTGACGAGGACCCATGTCATTTGGCTATAGTAACAGATGACGTAAATGATGCTGAGCCCCTCCTGGTGGCAGCCACACTGCCTCTAGCATAGTGAGAAGAGATTTCTCTCTAGTGATATGAGCCTGAGATGGAATCCTCCTCCCTCAGAAGTGTAGATCTTGTCTTCTCATCTAGCTGAGATGAGCCTTCTCCGAAGGCAAGACAGGAGCTCTGCCCCTCTCCCCTACTTCAGCCAAGTCTCCTGGCCGAGGGAGAAACGGGGGCAGAAGGATTTAAGCCAAAGGCACTTCCTCCTTTCCTACATCAGGGGCTGCCCGCTCTTCTGAATCTGCCATTCAGGGGATGCATGTTCTTGCTTCTTTGACACAACACACACTGGCTCTTCCTCGTGGTCCTCAGGAGGTCTGTAGAGATGAGGCTGTGCTGGCTTCGTGCAAATGCCTTTGTGTACAGGTTTCTGGACTTCTCACATCCAAGCTTCAGAAAAACCCAACTTTAGACACCTCCATAGCAGCCACAGTTCCTGACTCATAGGTGAGCTGGGCTCAGGTAATGTGGGCTCAGGTGGGCTGGGCTCAGGTAATGTGGGCTCAGGTGGGCTGGGCTCAGGTGGGGCACATTTCAGTTCCCCAGTGTTTCAGGAAATCTGTAGTTCTGTGGCTCCAGCACTCTGGTAGATCAGACAAGTCAGGACCCTGTGGTACGTTTACCTAACTCTTTCATGTTTTAGGGAAGGGACATCTTTCCTTCTAGGCTTCTCTACCTCCAGGAGCTGCATCTATCCACATCTCGATAAGCTTCTGGTGTTCTCCTGGGACAGGGCCTGATAGGAAAGAAATGAAGAAACAAAGCAAGAGTAATAGTGCCACTCCCTGGGCCAAGCATACACAAACCATCACAGATGTTTAGCTTTTAAGTGAGAAGTGTGTAAGGCCATGTTTTCCAGTATACTTTGTGGAGAGCTTTTGGGACTGCTTGGCAGGAATCTGACATTGGCCAACGACGAGGAAATTGGGCCATTACAAGGAAGTAATTTCAGGTAGGAATCTAAATCTTAGGCTAGAACAAAGAAGTCGGCTTCAGGCATGAAAATGACTTTGGGCTAGGACTGGGAAGTAGACTCAGGTATTTTGGTCATCCTAATAAGCCCTTAGAAACAGCGATCATGGGCTTGTTCACGGGACTTTGTTTACTGCCTTGCTTGTTCCTTGACTATTTGTGTTTATTGTCTTGCTTGTTCCTCAACCTAGAACTGACCTTATTACTTGCATGTAATTAAAATGGTATAAAAGCAGATTGGGAAACAATAAACCCGCCTCAGCCTCAGAACTGGCAGGGGTCATGCTCCAATGTCTAATTGTCTTTTTTTTTTTTATTTTATTTTTAATCCTCTCTCCTGAGCTGGATAACCTGTTGACTGACTGGGCTGGCCTGGTCAACACTTTTCTATTGATGGAGGCAGGGCAAGCCTTGCCACTATGCAAAGCAGCTTCAGCTGAGGGCTCTGACCAGAGAGAGGAACCACTTCTGGGAAGACAGACAAAGCAGATGTTTGACACCACTCTCCTCTCCCGGTCTCTGGCCTTTGAAACTCAAGGTCAAGTAAAAACAAAAACAAAAACAAAAACAAAAACAAAAACAAAAACAAAAACAAAACCCAGAATGACCTTTAAGTTGCTTAGAGTTGCTGTTGGACTATTATATAAACTAAGCTTTGACCCAGCAAATCTTGCATGTCTACAGGATGCAGATGAACGTCTCTCAAACCCTGGTGACTGTCATCTCACATGAGAATCTTGGCAATGTACAGAGAAGCTCACCTTGCATATACCTGTCTACATGTTTGTTGCTGTTCAGGTGATTAGAATACACATCAACCATTTTACACCCCCCCCACCCCTACCCAGGCTACCTTTCTAGTCACTTGAGGTACAGCACCTCCTGTTTCTTACCAAGGGTGAAACTGCTAATCCAGTGAGTTAGTGCTAGAGTTAGTGGGGAAACTGAGGAACAGAGTGACCAAGAAACTCAAAGCAGAAAAATGTCAGCCTGGAACTAAAACCTGCCATGTTGCCTTTGAACTTTCATCCTTATTGTTGTAGCCTGCACTACCCCACGCTTTGGGGCTACTATGTTGCTGTCCACACTGCCCCACGCTTTGGGGCTAAGTGCTCTGGTCAAGAGAGAGAGTGGGGATGGAGGGGCAAGAAATGTGAAGAATAGAGACAAGCCAGAGGGTCTGTAGTCAAGTCTCGTTTACTGTCTCTCATAGACTATATTCACACCTCCTATTGACACTATTACAAGGAAATCCTGGGTGTTTATAAGCACAAGCAGGAGAACCAGGTGAAGACATTTTACCACGTGCACCATGCAGCTGGGGGTCACTAAACAGCAAAACAAGCTATATGGGATAAACAAGATGTTTGTCAGAGTGTGCTTCAGCTGTTGTAGGCTGTTGAAAAACAAGTCTCTATCAGGGTATATAGTTCGAGATGGCTGCAAAGTTGATAGCTGCTTTCTAGCCTCTTTCTGCTAAAAGTCGGCTCCCAACACCTTATGTTTCTGCGAATGCCCCTCCTACCAGGATACAGCACTCTCTTGGCATAGGATGTCAGTCAGGAAAGTGCTTGCTGCACAAACATGAGGATCCCAAAACCCACACACAAAAGCCCAGCTTATTGGCAGTGCTCTGGGAATCCTGGCAGTGGAGAAGCAGAGGCAGGGAGACCCCTGGAGCTCACTAGCCCTAGACTTTCCTATGAGACACTGACAGACCCTGTCTCAAAAAGGTGGATAATCTCTAAAGAACAACACTCAAGGTTGATCACTGCCCCTCCCCCATACACATGGGCATGAGCACACAAACAGGAATGCACACAAAGATAAAATAAAACAGAACCAGTGGATTGTGAAAGTATTTATGTCCGAAGGATCCCTTAATTAAAACCCACTGCAAAAAAAAAAAAAAGTTTTAAAAACTCAGAGAGGAGGCCAGGATTAGAAAGGAACTTGCCAGGGTCTGCAACTGCCAGGCAGGTTCCTGGCCCTGGTGGGGGTTGGGGGGCTGTCAGACAAATGAGGTGTGAACAGAGGTGGGTTTTAAACTACCAAGGAAGAAGAATCCCTATGGGTGTTGGCTGTGTCCACTGAGGATAATGAAAGAAAGACATAGTACAGTCATCTTGAGCATCAAGGGGAGGAAGATGGCCTTTTGCCAGTGCATTGAGAAAGAGAGGAACAGCAGAAGTCCATCCTGAGCCTGTTAAGATTGGAAGAGAGAGTCAGATTAATGGCTTGCTGGAACTCAAAGACGGTGAAATGGTTTTCTGTGTCTGCCAGTGGGAAGAGTAAGAGGCTGGAGCAGATGATAAACACTCTTATCTGAGAGATTTGAACCAGAAGGAGCTTTGAAAACAAGAGCACTGTGTGTTGCAGAGGGGAAAAAAATGAAAGAGAAACAGCCTTATGGGGTCAGGGTTCAACTTGGTGCCCAAGCAAGTGCAGGCATCTGCCTCTCCCTTGGTATCTCAGATCAAACCTCATCTCCGGGGTCCGAGCGACCAGGCTCCTGTCACTAATTCCCCACTTTAAGAAATGTCGTATGTTGCTATTGACTCCGTTGCCTGTGACTCTACAGTAATTGGATTATAGCCTCCAAATCAATGCTTTTCACACGGTAGGTTTGGCCCATTGCTATTACCAGGCCTTCTGATCATGTTAGCACATCTCAGCCGGCATTTGAAAATAATCAAAGAGTACAAGAAATACTTCCAACGTATATTCGACTTAATGTGAGTGTTTATGGGATGAGGAGATGGCCCATAAAGTGTTTGAGTAGGAGGACCTGAGTTCAGATCCTCCACATGCATGTCAAGGTTAGATGAGGTGGGCTGTACCTATAACCTCAGTGCTGGGATGGGTCAGGGGGAAGATGGAGTGATCCCTGGGGCTCAATGACTAGCTTGTCTAGTCAAATCAGTGGGCTCCAGGTTCAGTGAGAGACCCTGTCTCAAACGATAAGAAAAAGAGCTATTAAGGAAGACACCTGACATCAGCCTCCGGCCTCCACATGCCCACACACATAGGCACATGCACATTCATACACACGTGCATACGTGAACACATGGCGTGTTCTGTGACAGTTGTTTTTATGGAAGTGAGCGTCTGCGTGCCTGAAATCATAACACAATACACGCTTGTTTACACAACCAGATCCCCTTCTAATTCCTTGTAATCTTTTGTAAAGCGAGCGTCTCCACAATTACGTTTTGATTATTGTCATGGCTGGCATCTAAAATGTCCCTCAGGAGGCTGTGTGCTAAAGGCTCAGAGGGCAACTGCTGGGCTTTGGGGAAGCAGCTGACTTAGGGGGGCTCTGATTTGGTTTGCAGTTTGATGAGCATTGGAAGGTGTCGGGAATAGGCCATGAGAGCTTGATGAAGGGACCGGGTTCCTGCACTGTGCCCTGGAAACTGCACTGGATCTACATGACTCTCCTTTCTCTCCCCGTCCCTTCTCTGCTTTTGCTTGTCTCTCCTCTTCCTCTCTTCCTTACCCTCCCTTCCTCTTTCCACCCCCATCCCACCTTCCTCCCTCCACCCTCTCTACCCAGCTAACACAGCCATGTGGGTGTTATTCCATCCTTCTTTCCTTCATCCAACAAACATTGAATATCCATTCTCCACCAAGGCTGATTTAGATAAGAAAATTCTTCCTGCCCCACTTCAGCACTCTGGAGACTGGGGAAAGGGCCGGTTAGGGATGGTCCCTGGCGCTCAGGAGTTACACCCCATCCTTTCCCCGCACTGCATCGACACTAAAGTCCTCCTGGTCATCCATCCCCTCTAGGGAGGTGTCAACCTAGGCATATTGGCCACAGACATCAACTGGTTCTGGTGGTCTTTCTCACCCACCTTCAGGTATCTCGGTGTGTCCCAGAGTTCCTTCTGACAACTTAGCTTGGCCATTGCTCCCTTCTGCCTGTGCCTTTCTCATCCCTAGTCCCCCAGCCGTCCTCCTTCCTGGACAGTCTCCTCAGCCCACAGCTGGTCCCCCAGCCCACTGACTCCCTGGCTCCAGTCATCAGTGCAGAACTCTGTTCTGCAAAGTCCTTTCTTCCCCACTGTTCTCACGAGGAGTGTCCCTGGGGGTGTTTCCATCACGAGGTTGAAAGCCTATTTCACAGTCTGGTGGGTCTCGCTGTCCAGAGACTTTCTTTCTTTCTCTAACAATTTTCCTTCCGTAATTGTAATCCATATTCTCTGTTTTACTACTGACACCGTCATAAATAATACTTAAGATTCGGGCAGAATCTTTTCTTTTTAACTTCTCGCTTAAGGTCGGGTATTTTAAATTCTCCTTCATTCACAAGCTTGTTCCTTACTGGACTGTGGTAGTTATCGTCTGACACATACTACTGAAAACAAGATGATACAGGCAGCAGCTGTGGGCCAGCCTGAAGGGTGACGTCAGTCATTCTCTTGCTGGTAAAGTTCAAGGAAGAGCAACGGTGGTGGCTCCGTCCTGTAACTTTCGCACTTTTTTTTTTTTTTCTCAACCATTTAATTTATTGAAAGGAGATGCTGCTCCTCGGCAGCTTCTATTCTTTTGTTTACAGAGAGTCTGGTTTTGTTTGTTTTGCTCTGTGCTGGGAACATAAATAAAGTTTTCTACATTATTTTCAGTCGTAAGTTGTGCTATAGTTTCTTTTCTGCTATAACATGCTGCCCACTGTCCTTGTAGAATCTCTCTCCTCACCATGGGAAAAAGTGCAAGCTTTTTGGCTCTTCTCAACATGCATGATTATTTTAAGTGAGGATGTTTAGGTGTCAACAGCTTAAAATGCAAATGAGGTCCATATACATGGTGCTTTCTTGGGTTCACAGAAGTAATCCTCCACCACTGAACTCCATTCTCTCAGGGGGCTCAATAAAGGCTAGCCAATCTGATGCATGTGTAGGCAACAGTCCCATGGACTGGCACTTGTAAACAGCCAATGCCAAACCCATCAGGTTCCCAATGAGATAGACCAAACCTTGAAGAAACTTCTGACTTGAACTCTCCAGCATCTTGCAAGTGGTTGAAATGGCCATAAGTGCTTGAATGGGTCGCCAGGCCATCATACACGCCATCATAGCAGGGAAGATGGAAATGGTATTGCCAGCCATGTACATGATGAAGAGGTTCATGGGAATCTGTTTGAGGGGCCCCAGGGCTTTGGAATCTGAGGCAGGGGCAGTGCTGAAAGCACAAGGCGAGCCTGATCTACACAGTGAAGTTCAGGCCAGCCAGGAAGGGCTACATAATGAAACCCTTAAAAGAGAAAAGAGAGAGAAAAAGGAACAAACTGATCTTTATGAGCTGTCCCTCATTCGTTTTCCTTGTGACTTTGTTACACTAGGAGTTTGAAAGGTCTGAGGCAGAAGGCAGTAGCAGAGTGTATGCCTAGCACTCGAAGGGACCTGGGCTCTACCTCCAATACCACGAAGGAAGAGGGGGAAAAAATGGGAGGAGGAAAGAGAAGAATCAGGAGGAGCAGAAATTGAACTGGTAGAGCAGCTGGAGTCAAGGGGAGTGTTTTCTCTGGACTGCCATCTCCTGCCTACTCTGCCAGCCCCTTTCACCAGCTGTACCGAGGTCCTGCCTGGTCCCAGGCAGGAGATACGAGATGGACGTGCAGGTTATGGCCTGACCATATAGGAAGTGAGCTCATGCATCAGCAGATTCTTATGGCTTAGCACTGAAACTTCACCAGGACAGAAAGAGTCCATGGCTGTGGTGGGGACACCAGCTCTGAGCCTGGCAGTATGGGCACAAATCCCTGGAAAAATCTGAGACTCGGATGTGCATACTGTGTGTCGGAAGGACGTGTGCAAATGCCCCAGGCAGAAATGTGTGTGGATGGGATGTGGGCAAATACCTCAGACAGGAAAAGGAGAAAGAATATTCCCAGTAAAAGCAAACACATACGAAGGAGCAGAGGCCTGGACGGAGCTCAGCCCAGGGAAGAGACATGCATTGTGTGTGTGTGTGGGGGGGGGGTCAGCCCAGGGAAAAGACATACATTGTGTGTGTGTGTGTGGGGGGGGTCAGCCCAGGGAAAAGACATGCATTGTGTGGGGGGGTGGGGTGGGGGGCCACTTGTGTAAGTGCCGGGGACTCTGTGAAATGCTCTGTGTGTCCTAAGGGTTCGGCTAAAGCCCTGTAACCTGCTGGCCTCTGCAGAAGGTTTTATCTGGGTGGCGGTGGTGGGGTGTCTGGGTCCAGGGTTGCTCTAAGGAAGTCTTTTCTGCAGGCAGATGGAAGAGACCATCATGAGCAAGACTGTCGGGGACGGCAGCCATCCTGCAGACTGATGGGTTTACACACACGGACACAGCCGCCCTGGAGAAGAGGGGTTGTTATATCTTTAAGAAATGTAATTACTTCTTTTCAAAAGGGCATCTTTACAGTGGCTGTTTGAAGTGTTTCCACTGATGTGTTATTTCACTGAGACTGTACATGCGACTTTCTGTAGATGACAGCTTTTTACTTAATTGGCTGCAGTAATTGTACAAAGAATTGGGCTTCACAGTGACATTTTCCACACATCCATATAGCAACACAAATGAGGGTGTAGAAATCTCTAGTGGTCTTTGGAGGTCCACATCAGTCTCTGCTAAAGTGATGTTTTGTTTGTTTTTGCTTGTGTAATGACTGTCCCACCACTTGTGTGGAGTTGTCTCTGTCTTCACATGGGTTCTAGGGACTGAACTCAGGTCACCAGGCTGGGGTCTCCCCACCTCCTGAGCCACCCTATCATCTCCATTGAAGAGTCTTGATGGGATCAGGGCATTCTGGTGTGTGTGTGTGTGTGTGTGTGTGTGTGTGTGTGTATGTATGTATATATGTGTGTATATGGGTATGTGTATATGTATGTATGTTTGTATGTGTGTATGTATGTGTATGTATGTATGTATATGTGTATATGTGTGTGTGTGTGTATGTATGTTTTCTCTTTGTTTCCTGGATTACCAGTGATGTTGAACATTCTGTTCTATTTATAAGTCACCTTTATGGGCTCTTTTCCCAGGTGGATGCCTCTGCCCACAGATGTGCTATTCAGAGGCAGCAGAACACACCTAAACTGAAACTCTGTGTGATGTTGGAACCATAAGGAATTCTACTGAAATGTGTTGTTCCTGACACAGATCAAGCTGCTTGAGTCAGGAACAATCTGTGCCAAGATGGCTCTGGCTTTCCAGCAATTGTACCAGCTACCAACACCCGGGACTGTCCGAGTTGGAGCTGCACATCCCTCCAAAGCCTTTGGTGCACAGCGGGACTTCACTTTTATTCTCTAGAGCACTCTCATTACAATTATTGTTTATTATTATTCTCTTTCTGTGTGTGGTGTGTGTACGTGTACTGTGTGTGTGTGTGTGTGTGTGTGTGTGTGTGTGTGTAAACATTCAAATGAACCCTACACTGGGCAGAAAAGGGCATTGGATTCTCTGGAACTAGAGTTGTGGGCACTTGTGAGCCATCTGGCATGAGTTCTGGGAATTAATATCAGGTTTTATGCAAGAGTCATACATGTGCTTAGCCACTGAGCCACCTCTCTAGCCCTGGGATTTCACTTTTAATAGGTAACTTTGGGGGCAGCTGTCTATCTGTCTCTCTGCCTGCAGCATAAATAACTTGACTAATAAGTCTACATCTCAGTGTCTTCCTTGAACTTCAAATCCAAACCCTTTACTGAACATGCATTAAGAAACGTGAAAGGGCTTACCAAAACAGATTAATTCAGGACCTGGAAAGAGCAAAATCAGGAGGTTTATCTATTACTTTTTCCTTCCTTCCAAGAATTTAGACCAAGCTACATTGCTACGTTACCTTGAGCCATGTTGAATAATTTGTCTGTGTATTCTTAATCAGTTCTTCTTGTTCTTGTTTTGTTCTTCTCCTCTTCCTCCTCCTCCTCTTCCTCCTCTTTCTTCTACTTCTCTTCCTCCTCCTCCTCTTCCTCCTTCTTTTTCTTTTATATTGGGTTAAAAATTAATTTCTTTTAACTTATAAACTAGAAGTGTCCTGTCTCTGCAGCTTACCTTACCAATCTCATTTGTAGTTGCCAAATATTTGAAACCCAGGAAAACCAGGCAAGCTCGGTAGAATTCTAAACTTCAGTGTCTGAAACCTACGATTAGCTAAGAAACAGGAGATTAGTACCCTTGCAATGCTTCCAAACAGAATCAACCCGCCTTTGCCTCCAACAGCCAGACAGAACATTAATATGCTTGGCTACCACCCAGGACTCTCAGGGCAAGCATATTATGGGTTAGATTTCTTGAGCATTATTAGGTGTTAGGGAGGTAGGCAGCTGGAACTTGGGAGATTATTTTTTACAATAAAAAAAACCCTGGAAGCTTTTAGAAGATAAAATTTGGGGTGTGTAATTTAAATCCCAATACAGATGAAGCTCTCTAAGGAAGGTCACCATGCATTTAGCTTCTTGAAATAAATGTTCAGTTATTAAGCAAGACAGAAGGTCAGCCTGACCCCAAGTTCCAGACTATTCATTTGGTCCTGGCCTGAGCGGATGTTACTACAGCAACTAAAGCCTCTGAAGCAGCAGAAAAGGCCTGAGGATCAAACACTGAGAGCTTGGAGAAAGCTGATTCCACAGCCAGCACTGAGGGGCCATGGTGTGAACATGGGACTGGAGTGAAGTTAGAGTCCCTGGTGTGGAGCTCTCTGAAGAAGCTGCATCTCTATTGGGCTGTGTGACCTTGACCATCATCTCTATTGGGCTGTGTGACCTTGACCATCATCTCTATTGGGCTGTGTGATCTGGACCATCATCTCTATTGGGCTGTGTGATCTGGACCATCTGAGATGTGATTGTGGAAGGACTGACTCTTCTGTGTCCAGAGACAAAATTAGCTCAGGCCATCTTAAGTTCTTTAATGGCTTTCCAATTACCTTGACCTTCATATCTGACCTCACTTCTCAGAACGCCCCGCTAAGCTTCGCTGACTTCTAACCATCACCAATCCTAAAGCTAAGAATAGTCTAAGAGCGTTTGAGAGCTGCAGAAGAGATGATCTGCCTTGAGGTGGGCCACCTACCTGTCCCTGGTGATGTCATCGAGATTCATAATTTTCCTGTTCTGTGACCACAAAACCTCAGGTGCTGTTCCACAACGAGTCATGTCACTAAGGACACTAGAATCTGTGTTCCGGAGCCAAAGTTACTTCTTTTTGAACCAGAATCAACTATAAGCTACAAATTCATTTCCAAAAAGCTCCAAGAGCATTTCGATTGATTTAGGATACATTGATCTGAAGAAAGTTGTGTGTTTGGTGGTCTGGAAAATGGCTGCAATTGTTCTGTCTTCTTCTCCACAATTCTGTCACACTGAGTCTGTGGACTGGCGCACAGAGGCTGAGTCTCTCTTCCACCCTGGAGACTCAGCTGGCCTCTGGACTTGCCTTAACAAACAAAATGAGGCCGGTGGGAAGACAGGCTAGTCCCGAGACTAATGGCCAGAGGCTTGTCTCCTCTCCCTGTCCCGACTAGGACTGGCTTGGCTCTTCTGTCTGATGCTGGAGCCCATCAGATTGGGACAGTGTCCGGCTCCCTCCTGACCCAGGAGCATGTGCCCAGCCTGCACTTAAATTGGATGCAGACTCTCTAGGGCAGAGGCATCTTCTTGATGCCTGGAACCTTGAGCAGGAATCAAGGATTGCCACTAAGGTCAGATAGGTTCTTATAGCAATTTAAAAAATAATAAAATAAAGTAAAATAATAAAAATGATAGTTCACTTGTAAGAAAAAGTAACAATTCATTAGCAAATAAAAGGAAGCCAAGCAGCACAGTAGGACCATTCCTCACCCAGAAGGTACGTAAAAATAAATGTGGCCACTCATCCTCAGGCCTATACCTCATGGAATGTTGAAATGCCACGACCTTTTTGGCAAGCAATCTGGTAATTAATCAAGCTCAAAAATTGTAGTGACAATTGTTGCCTTCCTTGGAGTTTATTCTTGGTGTGTTTGTATATATGTATGTTTTGTATAAGCACATGTGTGTGCAAGTGTGTGTGGATATCCACCCCTGAGATGAGACTTCTTGTTGACCCTGGAGCTCATCAATTCCTCTAGGCTGGCTGGCTACTGAGCCCCAGGGGTCCTCCTGTCTCCAGCTCCCCAGAACTGGGATTACACATCCATACTATGATTTTGGTTTTTTATAAGTTTGCTGGTGATTACAACCTGGCTCTCTATGCTTGCCTGGCAGATACTTCGCCCAACTGAGCCATCTCCCCAGCATACTTGAATTTTATTCAGAAGATTTATTCAAATATGTGATGGTTTATTAACTTCATTTATAATACTGGCAGGCAATCAATTTGAATGTTTCTCAATTAATGGTTTTTTAAAAGATTTATTTATTTACTTTATGTATGTGGATATGCTGTCACTATCTTCAGACACCCCAGAAGAGGGTATCAGATCCCCATTACAGATGGCTGTGAGCCACCATGTGGTTGCTGGGAATTGAACTCAGGACCTCTGGAAGGGCAATCAGTGCTCTTAACCACTGAGCCATCTCTCCAGCCCAATTAATGTTTTTTTTTTTTTTTTTAAAAAAAACCTATTTAGATGCCAGACATGGTATATACCTTTAATCCCAGCATTCAAGAGGCTGAGGGAGGTGGATCTCTGTGAGTTCAAGACTAGCTTGGTCTATACAGTGAGTTCTAGGTCAGCAGAGGGTACATAGTGAGATCTTGTCTCAATAAAATATATTTAGGTATGCCTGTACAATAGGACACTGATTGCTCAAGCAAAATATGGTAATTATACATTTTTTGGGGGGTGGGGTTCGAGACAGGGTTTCTCCGTGTAGCCCTGGCTATCCTGGAACTCACTCTGTAGACCAGGCTGGCCTCAAACTCAGAAATTCGCCTGCCTCTGCCTCCCAAGTGCTGGGATTAAAGGTGTGCGCCACCACCGCCTGGCAATTATACATTTTATATGGAAAATTTTCTATATTCATATTCTTCTTAAATAGGAAACAGCATGATGGGTCTCCATGTAGAGACTGTGAAGGGATTATAGGCTATTCTCAGCTTCCACTAATGTATCTGAGCCATTGAGTTTAAGCTCTAAAAAGTTATTGTGGTTTTTTTTACATTATTTATTTATTTAGCCATCCATTCATTTATGTGAATGTGTGCGTGCCTACCTGAATATATATATATATATATATATATATATATATATATATATATTGCATGCAAATACCCACAGTGGCCTGAGGGTGTTGGATCCCTGAGAACTGGAGTTGTGGACAGTTGTGAGCTTCTTGGTGTGGGTGATGGGAAGTAACCCAGGTACTCTGCAAGAGCAGTCCGTGCTTAGAACTCCAACTCCTACCCTCTTTTACAAGAGAGTCTTAAAGTCTTTTACTAGGTACACAGTTAAACTAAATTGACCCATTTGATTTGCAAATGCAGTTGACAAAAGTTCTTTCTGAGTAAACAGCTGTGTTCTAACTTTAAGCCAACACAAGCATTGGGAATCCCACCCTTCATTCTTCAAGAAGTGGAGGGAAGTGTTCCCCCTGTGAGGAGTGGCCTGGAAATGGAAATAAGAAACATGCCTTTATTCTTTCACACAGTTGTTTGACTGAACAGTTAAGGCATGTTTATCACGTCAAAGATTGGTTTTCTCCATTCACTCTAATCAAGAGAACCCTTCAGATCTTTGAAGGAGGTCACGAGGTAAAATAGGAAAGACAAGCATCAAATATCCACTGTATACATGAATTATTTTGGTTGAAAGTGAGAGGCTTACAAATCCAAGAGAGTCGTTTTTATTTCTAATTGTGTGTATATGCATATGTGTGTGTTTATGTGTTCATGTGCTCCTGTCTGTATGTATTCGTATGTGTATATGTATTCATGTATGTTCATTTGTGTATTTGTGTGTGCATGTGTGTGCTTGTGGTGTGTGCATATGTGTGCTTATGGGTGTCCGTGTGTGCATGTGTGTTTGTGTGTGTACATGTATATGTGTGCATATGTGTGCTTGTGGGTGTGCATATATGTGCATGTGTGTCTGTGTGTGTGCATGTATACGTGTGTGTGTGTGCACACGTGTGTATGCATATATGTGTGCATGTATGTATGTGGGTGTGCATGTGTGTGTTCATATGTGTGTGCACATGTGTGCTTGTGGGTGTCCATGTATGTGCATGTGTGTCTGTGTGTGTGCATGTATATGTGTGCATATGTGTGCTTGTGAGTATGCATACATAGGCATGTGTGTGCGAGTGTGTGTGCATGTGTGTATGCATGTATGTATGTGGGTGTATATGCATGTGTTCATATGTGTGGGCATATGTGTGCACAGTCCCATGTGTCTGAAGGCCAGAAGTTGACATTGGGTGTCTTCCTCTATTGTTCTCCTCTGTACTCGTTGAGACAAGATCTCTCACTGAACCTGGAGTTCATTGACTCACTTGCCATCAAGGCCTTTGGATTCTCCTGTTTCTGCCTCCCCAACATTGAGATCACAGCTGCCCATTATCCTGCTCAGCTTCTCACATGAGTTGGTGCTGGCGATTAAACCCAGGTATTCATACTTGGACAGTAGGCACTTTACTAGTGACCAGCTGCCCAGAGCCTACTCTCGGTACTTTGTTTTAAAGTGGGTTGTGATGGCTAGTTTTGTTCTGTTGCTGTTTTATGAGACAAGGACTCAATACGTAACACTGGCTGACCTGAAACTCGCTATGTAGACTGTGTTGGCCTTGAACTTGTAAATATCTGCCTTCCTCTGCCTCTGGAGTGTTCCCATGAAAGGCTTGAATCACCATTAAGCTGCAAAATGGCTGGTTATAATTGTTGACTTGACACAATGTACAATCACCTGGGAAGAGAGTCTGAATGAGGGATTGTCTATATCGGGTTGGCCTGTGCATATCTGTAGGTTACTACCTTGATTGTGTTCATTGGGATCAGATGGTTCAGCCCAGGGTGGGCAACATCAGTCCAGAGGCAGAAGATCCTGGGCTGTGTGAGTAGAGAGCGAATCAAGCACTAATAGACTTGCACTCACTCTCCTGCTGTTCTTAGCTGTGTATATGCCAACAGCTGCTTCAAGTTCCTGTCTTGACCTCCCCACAGATGAACTGTATGTAACCTGGAATTCTACACTAAGTAATCTACACTTCTCTCCCTTAAAGTTGTTTCCTTTGAGGTATTTTATCACAGAAATACAAATGAAACTAAAGCATAGATTTTCTTATATAACTTCAGAGCTCAAGAATTATCATTTTTTCAGATGCAAAACCTAGACTCGACCCTGACCAGGATCCAATTTTCTTATTTCACTCTTGGTGTTGGTCCCATCTCCAGGGAACTCCCTCCTTCAAGGACTTCCAGGTGACTTCTAATGTCCTTCATCACTTAAACCCAGCGAGATGGAAAGAGGCTTAAAATACTTCCTGAAGGGGGATCCTATGCCTTCCAATCACTGTTCCCTGGAAAACACAACTGTTGTTAAATAAGGGAAGGGATTAAACTCGCAGAATCATGATGCTCAAAAAGGAGGGGTGAATCCTCCAGAAACTTCCCCAGAGGAGAATCACAGGGAACTATTTCATCTGAGGAAAAGCAAAAGGATCCTGGGTGAAAAGACACAAAGGTGCTCACCTCTCCGAAGTCCATAGAATGAAGATGAAATGAAGGCCATCACAGATGATAAAAAGGGGTTGGAAGACATCCTTGGCCATGGCACTCCTGGACAAGCAAAAGAAACTACAGAGACTAAAGGATTGCAAGACTAAGAACACATACCACCTGTCAATCACAGATGCCTCCCTGGGAGGAAACAGTGTGACTAGCAGCTTTCCCTTCAACGATGGCTCTAAAGCAGGATCTCTTTGCAATTGCGCCTCAAGCCACACTTTTGGAACTCTTATAGTTAATTTTTTCTTTATTTGTGCATGTGTGTGCACAACACAAGCATCCAAGGAGGCCAGGGAATGAGGTCAGAGACCCTGGACATGGAGTTGCAGGTGGTTATGAACCACCTCGAATGGGTGCTGGGAATCAAGCCCCCTTCTCTGCAAAAGCAGCCAGTGCTCTTAGCTGCTGAGCCATCTCTCCAGCCCCAGGATTCCTGACTTTTAACCGCATCACTCAGCTCCATTGGTCTTTGGGACTTAGACTTGGGGTCTGAGGCTTTGAAATAGTTTTCCTGGGATGGAAATAAAGGTAATAATTTGATTAGCATTTGAAAGGCTTTTCCGTTGGGTTTTCATGCCTGTCTTTGTTTTTTTCTTCTCTTTTCTTCTTGAACCTATATAATGGGAACCATCTTTGTAATTATTCCCAAGCGCTGAAACTTTAATCTCCGTGGTGTAATTGAAAATTTCTCTGTAGCAAAGTGGTTTTCTGAATCTTTAGCAAATGTTGGTCATTCCCTTGGGGAAGGGGCAGGGGGGAGATGTGTGTGTGTGTGTGTGTGTGTGTGTGTGTGTGTGCATGCGAGTGTCTAGTGTGTATGCATGCAAGTGTATGTGGTGTGTGTCTTTAGTGTGTATGCATGTGTGGTGTGCGCATGCGAGTGTGTGTGTGGTGTGTGTGTGTGTGTGGTATATGTGTGTGGTATGTATGATGTGTGTGTGTGTGTATGTGTGTGTGGTATGTGCTGTGCATGCGAGTGTGTGTGGTATGTGTGTGTGGTATGTGTGTGTGTGTATAAGTGTGTGTGTGTATTATGTTGTGTGTGTATGTGTGTGTGTGTTGTATGTATGTTGTATGTGTACATGTGGTGTGTGGGTACATGTGGTGTGTGCATGCAAGTGTATGTGCAGTATGTGTATGTGGTGTGTGTGTGGTGTTTGTGCATGTGTATGTGTGCATGTGTGTATGTATGTGTGTGGTATGTATATGTGTATTGTATGTGTTGTGTGTGCATGTGTGTGTCAGTCCTACAGTTGTCTCAGTTTTGTCACCACTTGCTGTGACCCTTTTAAGGACGCTCCATTTGTTTCTGTGACTATTTATGTACTCATGCATTAAGTGAGCATTTATTGAGTGCAATTGTGTGTCCTAAAGGAAGCACCCAGGCGCAAAGTGGGGTGGAGCAAGGGAGAGAATGACAATTACAGCACAAAGGGAGAGTGTTCCCACAGAAAACTGGCAGAGGAGCTGCTTGGTGGAGTGGGAATCATGCTTTGTATCCATTAGTCTTGGGACAGTGAGGAAACACAGACTTGCATTTTGGAAAGGTCATCAATGACTCCTATGCTGTCATCAGGGAAGCAAAATGACAGGGACATGCTAGACTCACATGCAGGAGTCAGGGAGAGAGCTGGGCATGGAGTGTTTAGACAGAGGGCTGAAAGAAGCAGGTTCTGAGGGTGCAGAGGAGGAGAGAAGCCAGGAGACTGCAAGGTCGGCAGTTAGAGAGGGAGGGTAAGAGGGTCCATGAACATGGCCATGTGGTGGTGGGGGTGTGTGTGTGTGTGGAAAGACAGACACAGAGATGGAAGTCCTGGAGTAGAATGGCCAAAGCAAAAGCCTCGGTTAATTTTTTGCTTTAAAATTTTTATGGTGAAGCTTTAAGCTTACACAGTCATAAAGCGAAAGGTACTCAACTTTAAAATGTTAGGAAACAGAAATCCACTTGGCATCTCCAGCCACATAAAACTAGATCTGCAAACACTCAAAACAAAAATGTCTAGTATAAAGCATCACAGTAACAGAGAAAAGTCCCCAGGCCTGGGTGGACAGACACAGGGACAGTTGAAAGAACTGATACAGGGAGGAGGGCTGCTACAGAATCAACCAACGAAGGTGCTCGGTGTAGGCACTTGGTGCAGATCCCAAACACCCAGCAAAGCCAGGATAGTGGCCGCCTGTAATCCCAGCACACCAACAGCGAGGTGGGAGACAGAGACAGGAGAATCCCTGGAAGCTACCTGTCAGGCTAGCCTGGAACAAAAGAGACCCTGCCTCTAAGAAGGTGAGGACCCACACTTGAAGTTTTCCTCTGACCTCCATGCCTGGGTGCCTGAACATACACACACGCATGTACACATACACACACACAAACACACACACATTCAACCACACACAAGTGCACACAGCACATGCAGGCATGCGTGTGTAAGTGTGCGAACACAAAAGCTCTACAACTTAAAGACAGCACCAGACAGGACAATTACAGAGGAAACACTGGCACATAAACTGTTGCCCCGTGTGTGGTACGATGAGTCAGGATTCAGATGTGAACATGGTGCTAGTCACCATCAGAAATCTCCTACCTTGTTTTTTGTTTTTTTTTTTTCTTCGAGACAGGGTTTCTCTGTGTAGCCCTGGCTGTCCTGGAACTCACTCTGTAGACCCGAACTCAGAAATCCGCCTGCCTCTGCCTCCCAAGGGTTGGGATTAAAGGCGTGCGCCACCACTGCCTGGCTCCTACCTTCTTAATAGACTAAAGAAGAAAGGGCATATGATTAGGCCAGGATAAATAGGAAGGAGCCTGAGAGATCCAGCATGGATTCATGGTTAAGACATATATTCAGTAACAGTTTAAATATTCAGTGGAACATTCTTATTGTGAAGTACGCATCTATGGAGCACCTACAGTGACACTGTACACAATCCAGAGAGTCCTGGCCTGCAAACAGAAAAGACTGACCTCATCCACTCCGGGGGTAGAACACGGAACTACTTAAGTCACTTGTCCTGCTTATGCCAGGCTGCCTAGAACTCTAGAGCTGCCTCTCTCTGAGTGCTGCTACCAAAGGTGTGTGCTACCATGTCTGGACATTTAAAAAGTACCACATTTACTTATAGGTATGGGTGTCTACATGTTACGGACACACGTGGGGGTCAAAGGACAATTTATGTCATCTCCTCCTCTTCCTCCTCCTCTTCCTCCTCCTCTTCTTCCTCCTTCCCCTCCTACTACTACGGGACCTCAGTATGAAACTCAGGTCACCAGGCTTGGTGGCAGGCACCTTTACCACTGAGCCATCTCACCTTCCCTCCATTCTTGCACACACTACTTACTAAGAAGCCACTTGCCTGACTGCTGATCTCTGTACTTGGTGGTTTGGCTCCTGAAAAACACTGGTCAAATAAACATGATGGCCAGCCCACTGTGCCCTTTCCTGTCCCCAGTCCTGTGTAAGATGAGGCACAGAGGTTCATAACTGATATACTTCAGAGGACATGACCGCCTGCAGACAAGTGAACAGACTCTACCTGTAGGTCCTGTGAGCATTTGTCTGGGAAAACTATTCGAATTGAAATCGCTGTTGAAAACCAGCATATTTCACTTAAAAGAATTTAAAAATATATACTAAAAGGGCTCGTTAAGAATAGCAACAAGGGGGCTGGTGAGATGGCTCAGTGGTTAAGAGCACTGACTGCTCTTCCGGAGGTCATGAGTTCAAATCCCAGCAACCACATGGTGGCTCACAACCATCTGTAATGAGATCTGATGCCCTCTTATGGGGTGTCTGAAGACAGCAACAGTGTACTTACATATAATAAATAAATAGTTTTTTTTAAAAAAAGAATAGCAACAAGGGATGAGGGGACGGCTCAGTGGTTGAGGCTAGGTTCTTGTAGAAGGTAACTGTAAGCTTTTTCTCCTGACCACTTTGTTCCCAGAACTAACGACTCTGAGCCTTCTTTTATATGAATAAATAAATGCCTAGGCTAATATCCTTGGCTCTGTTCCCTGACTAGCTCATACCTCAATAATCCAGCTTATTCTAGTCTAAGCATGCCACATGGCTGTTTACCCTCTCAGTTTTAGGCGTCTGTCCCTCAGAGTTCCTGGGTGAATCTCCTGCACCTATTTCCCAGAATTCCTGCTCCCCCTCCTGGAACTCCCACCTCCTATGTCCTGTCTCAGCTCATTGGCTAAAGGTGTTTTTATTGACAGGTCCCCAGAATCCATGTTCTGCAGCTCACAACTACCTGCAACTCCAGCTTCAATTGATCTCATTCACGTCCTATTTGGGCCCCTTTGGGCAACTGCACTCACACACACCACAGACACTTAGTATTTCTTAAACAAGAACAACAACAACAAAAAGTCTGAAAAGCAAAGCGAAGAGAACAGCAATGAAAATCCTCAATCGCCACCAGGTGAGGTAGTGCCGACCTTTATCCCAGCACGTGAGAGGTAGAAGCAGGTGGATCTCTGCGAGTTTGAGGCCAGCCTGGTTTACATAGTGAGTTCCAGAACAGCTGGAGCTGTATAACAAAGATACCCTGCCTCAAAACAAACAAACAAAACAAACAAACAACAAACAACAACAAACAAGAAGAAGGAGGAGGAGGAAGAAGAAGAGGAGAAGAATTAGAAGGAGGAAAAGGAGGAAGAGGAGGAGGAGGAGGAAGAGGAGGAAGAGAAAAAGGAAGAGGAGGAAGAGGAGGAGGAAGAGGAAGAGGAGGAGGAGGAAGAGGAGGAAGAGGAAAAGGAAGAGGAAGTCCTGAATTTCCTGATTATAACCTAAAGGATGGACATGAAGCCTAAAGAGAAAATACGTAGGCATGACCAGGGACTGTCATGCTCATAGACAGACATGTCATAAAACTTATTACTGTGATTAGCAAAGTAACCTGTAAACGTCATGTAGTATAAATACTGACAGCTCAGCTTCATCCTGAATTTACACGGAATAGGAAAGCCCTGGAAGTTCCTTGTAAGATGTGACCTCCAAGTTCCAGATGTCACCTCCGGGTCCCTAGGCATCCCCAGATCTTCCAGGGAGGGAATATGGTATCATGAGATGAATACTTGGCCTTTGCCCAGTTTCCTGCCCTACAGTCCTTAAAATTCTTGCACTCTCCAAAGGGATTGTATTTATTTCTATGCAAGTAGGCAGCTGGTGGCTGGTGACTGATAGCCCTTGCCCATCCCAGGATATGCACCTAAACAGGTGCTGCCCAAGCAAATCAGTTGATCAGAAAAAGTAGATAGGACATGAGAACTCTGACTTACAATCTGCTGCAAAGGTGGGGAAGTCTTGGGGTCATGCCCACAGCCTGTCAGTCTGACACTGTCTCCAGGTGGACAGAGTTAGGGCTGACCTTGGTTAGAGAACCACAGTGAGCGTCTCCTGCAACACTGCTTGTTTGCTGGCAAATGCAGACCCCTCATAGTTCCTGGCTGTGACAGAAAGTGTAAAAGCTGAAGGGAAGTCGGTGAGCTGAAGCCATCGCAACACTGTAAGTAATCTCAATTAAACTGACTGGTTCACCAAGCTGGATTTGTGTGAAAACGCTCTTTTTGGTTTGCCACTGCTGCCCTATCTGGAGTGAACAGGTATCTGTTCATCTGCCAGGAAAAGCCCATACAACACTGAGGCCTTCTCTTATTAAATATCACAGAACTTTGGGGCTGAGATGTGAAGGAACAGGCATTCACACACTGGAGAGCAGCTCAGCACTGCGGAGGATTGCACAGTTTAAGATTTCATAGACTTTAAGATTTTACAGTATAAGCTTTTATATCCCAGGTTACTCCTTTTGTTTGAAGCCAGGAGAAAGTCATGTACATGCTCATGAGAGAACAGGAACTAAAGTGTTGCCTATAATCAGGGAATCCAGAAATGCTCTACTGTCCTCAGTAGAAGTAGGGAAGAGGCATAACCCCAGAGTAATGGCCACTCACTGTAAAGGAGAGAAAGGGGCAGGAAAGAGGCACTTGTGTCTGTTTTGTGAGAGAAAGGAAGGTGGAGGCAAGCACTCACACTAGAGTCAACCCTGGGTCAAACCTGGTGATGTATGTATAGGGGTTCATCTGAAATACTACATAATAAAAGCGAGTGACGGGGCTCAGGGGCCTGTGGTCTATGCCCTGGGAACTTTCCTTTACACTGTTGTTGCTTAAAATGCACACAATGACAAAGCACACATTCTCCTACAAGGAGAATGCAGAAGTTTAAATTCAGGCATGATTGTTCTCAGTGTAGACTGTCTAGCTCTTCCTCGAGATCTGCCAAGTTAAAGGAAGTCTGTGACCATGCTATTTGAAGCATGGGGATCAAAGTGTTCAGTGTCTTCTGAGGCACCATATGTCAGGTCTGCCAGGAGACATCCCAGAGAGCACGTCCTTCTGGGAAATTCAGATTATGCAACATTCTGAGTATACTCAGACAGTAGGTGATGTCTGGGGAACCTCAAGCGTAGGTCTCTGTTCATTCCTTGGAAGACCAAGGAAGCTCCTATCCAGGCTCATCTCTTCAGCCTTCCAAACCTGTGGATAACCAAGTAGTTCTCAGCTGAGCAGCAAGCAAAGTGGACCACTTAACAATAGCCTGATTGTGAAATCCAAGCAGATGCTGCTTCTTTACCCAATTCTGCGAACACACTCGGAGCACATGAGCAAGGTTTGAGGGTTCCGTGTCCTTCCGACTTCAAGGGGACAATCAGCCCTCCATGTAACCATCAAAGTAAAAAGCAGAGAGCACTGAAGAGAAGGGCCTGTGACTGTGAACACATAAACTCCCATACCACGTCTGTCCTTGTGACTTTCATGGAAATTATGACCACAGAGATGTCCAATCTTTTACTGCAACAGTATCACAGCAATAGAAGCCACAGTTCTCAGCCAAGGCAACTGGTGGCAGGTGACACGAGCTGGCATCTGAAGACCAAGAAATCATGGCAGACTCATGTGACATTTAGGAATTTAGGGTCCACTTTGATGCTGGGGTTCTGGCTAACAAGAATAAACTCTTGGAGCTACAGCAGAAGGTCAGGCCTTGTATTCCTGTCCCCCAAAGAGTGAAGTGAATCAATGTGGGATTCATGCCCCCCAGAGCCTGAAAACCTATAAACATGCTACAGTTGTTGCACTCCCATAGAGTCTGACACTAGGTTTGCAGGGAGCCATCATTCCCCCCACCCCCAAAATAAAAAATTCTGGAGCTGGAGAGATGGCTCAGTAGTTAAGAGCACCACTCTTCTTGAAGAGGACCCAAGTTCTGTTTCCAGCACCCACAGCTTACAAGTGGCTGCGATTCCAGCTTGAGGGGATCCTATGCCCTGTTCTGGTCTCTGTAGGCACCTGCACTCATGTGCACACAACCACATATAAAGTACACATCTATACATACAAATAAAAATATCTTCAAAAATCCTTAGAAGCTACCATAACCAAAATCATAAACACGAACTGTTAATAAATGTCTGTGCTATTTATTAGCTCATCTTTGGAACTGAAACGCTCCATGGACATCATGCTAGTTCAACCAGCAAGGAGCTGCCGTGAGTCACCCTGAATATGTTTTAGATGCCAGATTTGTCAGTAGTATGAAATGGCCATTTTATTCAGACCCACAGCAACTGGCAAAAGTCCTCCAGGTGGGACTGGGGGAATGGCAAACCTCCACTCTGTACCAAGTACCAATGTTTACAAATGATTGACGAGTGTGTGCAAAAACTAGCAACTGTGGCTTTCTCCTCTCGGATGACTGAGACCGCTCCTACTGAAGCTTCCCTCCTCTTGATGTATATCAGGATTCAGCAGTCCCTGAAGACCAGTCTCATGACACTTTGAACTGTCACCAGGCCTGGCGGTTACCCAGACACACCTCTGATATTCACTTCATATCAAAAGCAGAAATGACCTCCCTTAAATTCCCACATCTTTTCTAGCAGGTTAGCACCGCTCAGGTCCAGCTTTTCTCTGTTGTACTCCATGTTTGGCATCTGCCCCAACTTGTTCCCTACCCCTGCTGATGGGACCCGATGTCCCTCTGAGCCTGTTAGAAAGCACCACTTCTTACATCGCCAGCATCACCCTAGTCAGATCAAGAGGACTTCAAATCTGTTCTCACCAGCTTGATCCTAATCTGCTTTTTTAGACGCTCCTACACTGTCCTTTCTTTGCCGGTTCTCTTCCTTCTTAAAAACTGTATTTATTGATTTTTGTGAGGCTGCATTGGAGAGGAATGAATTCATCAAGGCATATGTGTGAACGGCAGAGGACAATTAAGGGAAATTCTTTAATTCTCTGGGTCTCTCGGTTAATTCTTAATGTCATACCTCTCCTGCTAAGTTCCATGGGATTTGAGAAAGGACTATAACCTTAACTCTCCACTGTGAGAGCAAAACTCTTATCTGAGTTTTCTGTTTTCTATAATGAATATGTACACTTAAGTACTGTTTAAAGAACAAGGAGATATGTCTCCCACTTAAGGTTTGGCACTGTAGCCCAGAGACACCCCTCCCAAAGTGTTCGTGCTTGGCATGGGCAGGTCTGGGGGAAAGTCAGGCAGAGAGAATGTGTTGGTTGGTCCTTGACCAAGTAACTTCTCATTGAATTGTTTTGGGTTAAAATGAGAAACACCTCGCAAGTCCAGGCTGGCAGAGCACCTTTCTGCTTTGCTCTGTGCATCTTAATGCAAATGAAAACATAAAAAGCCTGATGAATGTTCTTTGGAGCCAAGGACGGTTTACCTCCACATATTTACATACTGTTGATCTTGTTTATGTGGTGCTTTGTTACCACATTTCCTCGCCTTGCCAGTAAAAATGTGATAATTAAATCATTTTAAATTTCCAGTCTTGACCTGTACGTTTTTGCAAACAAAAGTGTAGTCCCTAGGTCTAATTCTGTAACAATTCACTCTTGTACATGATGAAAAAACACAAGTCAAGATGTGAAGGGGTGACTCTCAATATGGAGTGACAGTATGTGAGAGAAGTTCATGACACATGTTCTTCCTGACTTGAAGAAGACACCACCAACAGGTATTTGAACTAGGGGATGGGAGACAGGTGGTGTGTTTTGTCTCAACCTCTGAGAATTTGTTTAGAGCATCAGTCTAAGACTTAACACTGCCTCCTGAGCTGCAGAGAGAGCCAGGACTAGCATTAACATTCCTTCTCAATCCTTGTCCCCAAGGGCAGAGTGTGCAGCTCAGTGATAGAGCACTTGGTTGGCATGTCTAAGGCTCTGGGTACCATGTTTAGCAGTGTTTAGATCTGGTCACATTCACCTCTGTCATCGTCCATTTGAAAAGCTGCTCTGCTCTACTGTGAAATGACAGAGCTTCCTTACTGTGACCCTAGAACTGGATTTGATATTTCAGTAGTTTTAATCATGTAAGATCAATCAGGCTTCATAAGTAATACCAACTATGAAAGTATTTAAAAACTAAGCCCAAAGCTAAAATAACTAAACACATGCCCAAATTGGAGGACAGGCTGCAAAAGGTGATGTTAAGTATGTGGTAACACCACCTTCCTTGGAATCCAGCTGTGAGCCACAGTTTTACATGGCCTCCTGGGAGTAGCTCAAAGGAAGCCGGTCTGGCCCTACCCTACCCCATTTGGTAATGGCTCAGGTCCTGTACCCTGCACCAGGGAAGTCATCTCCCTCACCTATTCTCACCACAGAGGACTTAAATTTCAAATAATAAACACTGACTCTAAAGACTGCTGACTGTGTTGTTACTTTTTTGTTCCCATGATAAAGTATCATGACCAGAACAACTTAAGGGGAGAGTTTTCATGGTGGAAAAGGCATGGAAGGAAGCAGGGAAAGCATGGCTGTGGGAGCAGGAAGCTAGTTTGTCACATTTTTTATCCACACAGAGGAAGACAGACAGACAGACAGACAGACCAAAACTATAAATCCTCAAAGTCCCCAGCCCATGCTGTGATGTACTTCCTACCAACAGACTCTACCTCCAAAAGGTTACATAACCTTCCCAAACAATGCTACAAACCAAGGACCAAGTGTTCAAATACACCAACCTATGGGGGATATTTCTCTCACTATCAACAATTCTTCTAATACTTACATTTGCATCTCTTCCATGAAAAAATTATCATTAAACAATTTACACAGTTCATGTTTGAGTACCAAGCTATGTCTTACAAAATCAAAACACAACACGAATTTTATATTCAGACAAAGAAAAACCAGTATGTAGTCATAAAAGTCCTTTTAGATTTCCATACTTAATTTCTGTAACTGAATAGTTATTTCCAGTAGTTTACAATATTCAAAAGCCACAGATTCTTACTGGTGTTCACACATAACTCCCATTGCCTTACTGTGCCTGTCTCCCATATCTTGACTATGTACTTGGACCTTGAGTCCCTATACAATGTGAAATTTCTCTTGTGCAACAACACATGTCCTTTATACCAGACTAACATGAACATCAAAACAACAGTTTCTGTCCCAGGAATGCCAGGCTCATTCCTACCACCACTTTTATTCACAATGGTACTCAGAGAGACTCCTCTTTTCCTTATAAGTCTTACCTATTATCACCATCACTGAGAACATGGCCACATAGCTATATAATTATCAGAGAAAGGAAAATCAGGAATTTACCTCCCAGATCCCAGAATATTAGCATTATTAAAAAGTCTAAGAGATAAGAGTGTAACACAGCTGTATGAAAATGCTTACAGATATCAGAACACAGAATCAAGTCTAAAGTCAATGGAAGTCATATAGAACTGATGACTAAGGCATATGAAACAAGCTCTCCCACACGAAAGATAAACACCAAACCCCTGAAAACTCAAGTGCTTATTAAATGCACAGAAGTATTTAATCACAAACCAAACTCCTATTTGTGGAACTATATGGAATAAAGCCTCTCTTTGTTCTCTCTAAACACCTGAGAACACTTGAAGGGTGTTTTATATGCAACAGAAGTAAAGCATTACCCAAACATGTCACCATTAGGGAGTTTCCATGCTTCTTGTTATACAGCCTATAGTAGGTGTTTTAAATGCTAAGGCATTTTGTTCAACAACTGCATAAAAACTAAGGTAATATTGGTGTGTAAAACAGGACAGACTCTCTTATCAAAAAAACATAAGCTCAAATAAGTGTTCGTCAAGTAAGATAAAAGGGAGAGTAAATAATAAAAACAGAATGTTATGAAAGTCTGTAAACCAAAAGCTCTTAGCAGCAGGGGTAGATGACAAATACACTTCTGCATCTCAAGCTCTAACACATCCGTTACAAGATTTATCCCCACTAAGAACTGGTGCTAAGCTTATTAGCAAGCCCTTTTTACAATGGTGCATGAAATGCCAACTTTAGAATAATCTTTACTTCAAGAGACATATATGATTGGAAAGTATACAGACATTTAATCTTAAGCATTTTACAAAGAAATTACTCCTAAACCTAACAGTGACTTCAGAATATAACCAGCTTGAAGGGTAAGGCACCAAACAACGAACTACTTACACTTCTTAGGAACTACCACATACTTACTAAGGTTATATGTGAGTTATTACAACTCTTCAGTATCCGCACCATGCAGCTATAGAACTAGTTTTTGAAAGTAGCATACTTTCACACTGTGTATCCTGGAAGTTTATTTATTACTAACTCGCAGATGTCTCTGCACTGTTTGGAGATGCGCAGTGATCCAAGACCATCTTCCTCTTCTTGGAAGTCAGCTGACGCACTGTCATCTATGGCCTTGAGTTCTAGCTCAGACAAATTTGATGGCTCATAAGAACTCACTTGAGATGTCCTTGGTGACTGGCTTTTCTCAGATGACTTGTGACCAGCTCCTACTTTAGTGGAGCTGTCCTGTCCTCTCCTCATGACCTTTGAACTACCTGGATCTGCCTGGTTTTCCTTTTCATTTGTCCACTGTGATGAAAAGTCACTGGTAGAGAGACTGGATGCTTCCTCCAGACTATCATGAGTCTTCAGTACACGAGATCTTTTATGAGAACACACTGGTGAGCCAGCAGAAAAGGGAGGGGTGAGCACAGAACTCGCTTCACTGCTGTTTTTCCTTGTGGACAGCCTTGCCTCACTTGCCCTGCTTGCCCTGCTTGCCCTGCTTGCCCGTGAACCCTTTTGTGCACGTTCTGCCCCTGTGCTGCTGTCAGGAGCCGGCAGACTTCTGCTGTTATTCTCAGTTGTGCAGAAGTCTTCAGAATAGCAAGGGCTGGTGAACCCATCCCGGTACTGTAGCTCTGAGATGCTCTCGAAGGAACTTTTTCTACTGGGTGGTCTATTTTCACTTGCATCAACAACACTTGTGGCTTTGACTTGCCTACCATCTTTCCCTTCATCTACAGTTTTGTCAACAGTAGGATCCTGTCGGGAAAGCCCTGGGCTTTGGCCTTTCTTTTTCCATTTTTCTCCGAAACTCTGTGATCCAGATCTTTCTGGGATGACAGAGCCTGCAGGGCTCGAGGGTGCTCTCAGCAAAGTGACGACAGTTCTGCTTTCACTCTGGTCAACCGTTTTTTTCATAGCATGGCTTTGTTTCACTTCTTTAGTTGCACTTGAATCATCAAAGCCTGCACTGATTTGCATTGAAGTATCACTACCTTCAGCAAATGACCCATTAGAGTCTAGAGATTCATCCCCAGGAAGCTGTGGTGGCATCTGGCTTTGTACTGCCAAGCTTGATACCTTCCCATTAGAGTCTGTTGATGTGTTCCTGGGTAGCTGTGGTGGCATCTGGCTTTCTGCTGCCAAACTTGACACTTTCCCTTTCCAGGATGGGATTCGTAACTTTGGCCCCACAGCTTTTATCTGTGACCTCCTGTACTGTTCTCTCCTTTCATGTACAACCAGCATGTCAGGGTTTGTCTGCTGTAAACGCAGTCTTAGTGTATTTGTTAAGCCATAAAGCAGCCTCCCCTTTGTAACCTTCGGTGGAGGGCTACCACTGATCTTTGAATGTTTACCTTTAGGGTTCTTTTTAGACTGGGGATTCACGAACTTTTCATTTTCTCGCACAGAAAGCTTGTTGGTCTTTGATTCTGACCGAGATGTGGACTTGGTGGAAGGGTCTGGTCCCTTGTGTTCACCTCTATACAACCAGGCTAGCTGGGGATGCACCTGGGTGGGATTTGCCACGGGCTGGTTGCACAGCAAGGACAGCTCGACCAATAAAGCATTTAACAGCGGCAGCTGTCTTATTGCATTGACCGTACTTTGTTCAACCTGAGGAGGACACGGAGCTTCGTTAGCTTCTCCTGGACCCTGCGTCTCGGGAAGATTTAGAAGCACTGGAGGGTTCTCCTGAATGGCAGATCCTGTATGTTTCACTGGCATTACGGCAGGACCTACAAGTTTTGTTTCGGGAAAAATGTCATCTAGATCCTCCGGTTCGTTTCTCTGAGGCTCAATAGTGATTTCAACCCTGGCAGAAGGAGTCTTTTCCTGAGTCATGTGAGTGTAATACAGAGGAGGAGGGCAAAATGTGTTGGTTTCAAAGTCCAGTTCTGTGACCTCCAGACTGACAGGACTGTCAGACCTCCCACTGGGAGCAGGTGAACAAGGGGCAGAAGCCACGTCCCCAGAGCTAGCCTTACTGTGTAAGACTGCTTCTTCCCAGGACTTCTGGACACTTGAGGGCTCCGAGTCTCCTGCAGACCAGCTGTTGGTATCCTTGGCACATGGGTCCAAGGCCTCCAAGAGGCGTGCATTTGAGACACACTGTAGACATCTGGTAGAGGTGTCTTTGGTGCATGGCTTCGAGGTCTCCTCGGCTCGTGGCTCTGACACCTCCAGGGCCTCGGAACCTGTGATACACGCAGGGCTCAGCGGGCCTCGTAGTTGCGGAGCCCCTGGAGGGAAACGTCCCAGGTCGGTCAAGCGGTAGAAGAGCGCCAATTCCCCAACACGCTCGGCCTCCGGGCCGCGCAGGGTGAATACACCTCGCTGGCCCAGGGAAGGGACCAGCAGGATGTCGCAAGCCCCCAACAGGCGCGGCGCAGGCGTAGGGCCCGCTGGCAGCTGCAGCAAGGCTGCGCGCAGGCGCGGGCGCCGCAGAGCGGTGGGGCGCAGGCGCAGTAGGCAGGCTTTGCCGCGTCCGAAGCCGATGGCGCCGCGCTGGGGCTCCGGGCCAGGAGCGGCCGGCGGGAGGACGAGCAGCGGCGGGAAGTCCAGCAGGCGAAACGCCACGGCGGGGCTCGCAGTGCACGGCGACAACCCGGTCTCCAGCCGCACCCAGTCCACGAGCAGCTCCAGCGAGAAGAGCCGCCCGGCCGCCGTGGCCGGCATGGCCGCCATTGCTGTTGCCCCGGGCGACGCCGCCCGTTCCTCCAGCTGGAAGCAGGGATGAGGGCCACGTGACCGGCTGCAGCCCTGCGGCATCGCGAGACTTGACTTCCTGCCCCGAGTGCTCCTGGGAACTGCCTTGCCTTTTGGCTTTTGTCGGGGTCGCTTCGTGATGCTGAGAGACTAGACGTGCCAAAACAGTATTCTCTTTAAATTTTATATAGAAAAATATAATTTGTATTTTATATTTTATCAATGCAGATCCCACGTCATTAGGGATCATGTACCGGAAGTAAATAGGCCGCTCCGCCCATCCAGGCCTCAGAGCCTGCTGGCCTCTGCCCAAGGCAGCCGTCTTTGTGGTTGCTGTGCGTCTGTCAGAGGCTGTAGCCTCTGTCACCGGCTCCTTCCTCTCTTTGTCCTCCCACACAGTGATCACTAGCAGGCCATGCTGTCCTCACTGGACTTCTGACTTCTTGAAGCCTTCTCAGGAAGTTTGACTCCCAGCTTTCATTGCCCAGGTGTAGTATCAGTGTATTGGGACAGTACACCCTAACACCGACCAGAACCCCCAAATGCCACCCTGACATCTGACCACCCTGGTGTGTCTTCAGAAAGACTTGTTATGTCAGTTTACCCAGAATGCCCTACGGGTAGGAACCTACTAGTTGCAGGCCTGACTATATAATACTAGGAACTAAGAAGGGGCGGGGGGAGAGGAGTCAGGAAATATCCTAAGGTATTGAAAATGACAGGGTCAGGGCTGGGCGTGCAGCTCAGTGGAAGAAAGCTTGTTCACTGAGTACACCCTTCAGTACCACCACCATAAGAGCGGAGGAAGTGATTGTTTCAATGAGTAAGGTAAATGCCATCGGTAACTTGCGTATAAGAGAAGTGGTGAATGAAAGTAATGCCTGCCATTGGAGATCTGTAGAGGTCAGGCTGCACACCGAGGACGCCAGCCCACTTCACGATTTCACATCTCAGGCCGAAGTTCAGAAGCTCCACAACTTCAGGGCGACTCGTAGATTCTCAGCCCTAGTTTCTCATATAAGATGCAGATCCAGAGTCTTCCTATTTACTTGATCCAAGTCAGAGCCTACAAAGACACATTGTGTTGGACTCATGTTGTGGGTGATTCTGAGGCAGACCCAGCCCTTGTACTTATCGCTCGCCTGTCAGTCACTGGCTCATTGTCAGAATGCTATCACAGTCACATGGACAGAGTAGAAAAACACACATGCAATCACATAGTCCTGCCTCCTTCTTTTACCCCATCAAGGGGAAGGAGGGAAGCAGGTGACTGACCATCAGCTATGAAGCACCACTCTCCACAGGTACCACACACAGGATATCCTGGGTCCTTACCAGCAGCTCGTTAGTCTTAGTCCTCTTGGCAACCTCATCAATTAGTTTACATAGCAGCAAGCATTCAAGCTTCAATAGACGGGGAAGCCGTCTTTAGAAAGGCAGCTAAGTATAGAAAACTAACAACATCCAGGTCAAAAACACATGGTTCAGTGCAAAGGGACCATCAAACATTCAATGTCAGCAGAAAAGCAAATTCAGGGCCTCTCTGGAGGTTTATTCCATAGGATTCTCTACAATAGTAAAGGGTTTATTCTGTAAGAAAGTCAGCCTGATGTTTGTTTGTTTTTGAGGCAGCAGGGTCTCCTTTGCCACCCAGGTTTGATCTTGTGATCCACCCATCACAGCCTCCAGTGCTAGGATCAAAGGCATCAGCTACCATACCTAGAGCTTGACCCAACCTGCAGAGGTGGGTTATATATACAGGTCTATGTGCCCCTACAACCCCATTTCAGGTAATGCTGGGAGTAGAACCTAGAGCATGTTCCTGGTGTCATTTTCTTTGTGGTTACTTCGTACTGACATACTGTTCACAACACATGTCTGGAGGTCAGAGGACATCTTTTGAGGTCTTCTACCCTGTTGAGGTGAGGTCTTCTCTTATTGATTATACAATGCCACATATTCCAGACTAGCTGACCTGTAGGCTTCCAGGAGCTTCTCCTGTCTCCGCTTTCCCTCTCACCTTAAAGAGAAGGAATAGCACACAGGGACCCACTGCTTGCCTCTCTCTTTCTGAACCATCTTGCCAGTCACCATGGTATTATTTTCTATACTTGTGTGAGTGCTCAAATATTTACATGAAACAGTAGTATGTTTGTTTCACAGGTTTTCTGTCAAACATAAATGACTGAATATCACATACGGGAGAGAAGTGCTGTCAAAACCTGCCAGGGCCTTTGGTGTGTTGCTGGGAGGGAAACTTTTGTCTTTTCGTATGTGTGTGTGTGTGTGTGTGTGCACGCGCACATTTGTATGTATGTATGCGTGTGTGTAGTTCACGTGGGAAACAATACCTTCATTCAATAATTTGGAGATTAGTGAGATCAAAGGGGAAAGGGGCCCAGTACAGAGAGGAGACGATGGAAGTGCTCATTTAACAAAACACAGTAGTAGATTTTTTTTGTTTTTTAGATCTTATTCAGATGAGTGTTTTGCTTGCATGTATGTCTGTGCAAGAACTGTATGCCGGGTACCCACAGAGATCAGAAGAGGGCATCTGATTCTCTTGAACTTGGGTTACAGATGGTTATGAGCCCCAGGAATTGAACCCCAGGATCTCTGTCAGAACAAATGTGTTATCTGCTAAGCCATCTTTCCAGCACCTGCAGTCCCTGATCTCAAGAAATTCCCACCATGCTGTCCTCATAGTCTGGTTCTCGTCACAATCTAGCATAGCTCCATTCCCTGATTCCCTATCTTATTGCTTGGCAGGGTCCTCTCTTTATGGTTATTCAGTGCCACATACTCCAGACTATCTTAGGACCAAAGCCTTAGTTAATCAATATTCAGGGGCTTGAGACTGCCCCTTTATCTCAGTCAAATAGCAGACAGCCCAGAACTTCCCAAGTGTTCCCAGTCTCAAGTGTTGTGAGGCAGGCAGGAACCTGAGAGGGGTTAGAGGGCCTAGTGTCTCCTGCTCATCTGGACTCTTTGGCCGTAAGCACACTGAAAAGGGACCAGAACAACTTCTTACCCTCAGAGGGAAACTTTGCATGTCAGTCCATATCTTCTACCTTGTTCTGAGATGGGATATTCATTGCTCCTTATATCAGGCTAGCTGGCCTTCCCCCAGCCAGGGTGTGCTGGGATTGCATTGTGCTGCACTATGTCTAACTTTCCCGTGTTCTGAGAGGCTTTTGCAGCAGGTGCTTTACCTACTGAGCAATCCTCTCTCAGCAAACACACATTTCCGTTCCCAGCAGGAGCCATGAGGTTCTGGTCTATCCAATTGTGCCGACTGTCCCAGGTAGCCACTTCCTAAAGGGTGTTTGTAAGTAGGTCGCATATAAATAGCAGGTGTGCTATTTATAGATCTGAAAGGCCAAGCGTATCTGGAATTCTTGCTCATTTCTCAGTGCCAGCCACTTGAGGAAGAGGGGTAGTTCTGGGTAAATATAGCAACGGGAGCCCAGTCTCCAGCTCTCCCCTCTGATGCGCAGGCAGTCTTTTGATAATACTTCCCCAACTTGCCACCAACGATTTCAGGTTGAGAGCCGCAATTTGCATTTAAAAGTTTACCCTCCTTTAAAAGTCTGCACGTGTGTACTGAGACTTATCCAGCTGGAACTTCAAACAGAAATTTGGCTCAGTCAGGCTTTACACACAAGGATTTTACATAACAATGGCAGGAAACAATCTTGTTAGCAGTCTGAGACCTCCATCTGCCCTGGCTGGTCCTGTTTCCCATCCCACTTCCTGCAGGGATGGAAACTGGTGCTGATGCAGTGGTCCCTCCACCTCGGTGCCCCTCCTCCTCCTCTCTGCCCATCTCAGCTCTCATCTCTTCAAGTCTCAGCATGAAAGTGGCCTTTCTTCCCCGTTGTACCTAATCGCCTTGCAAAGTTTTTTTTCCTGTCTTATTCTTACGAGCATGCCCTGGTTCTCCGTGAGCCCTCTCTCCCTTCACCACGCCTCCCCTCCCTTTCTTCCTTAAGTGTATGTGCTTGCACGAGTGTGTGCAGGTGCACAAACACGTGTGGAGAGCAGAGGACAGCCTCAGCATCCTCAGGAGCATGTCAACCTTGAGACAGGGTCATCTGAGTCACGCTGGGTAGCACAGGCTTGCTTCAGATTAACATCGAAGTCCTGAGTGCTGGAATTACAGGCACTACCACACCCAGCATGTGGTTTGTCCCTTTGTTTTTTCTTCTCTTTTCTTTTCTTTTCTTTTCTTTTTTTTTTTTTTCTTTTTTGCCTGTCTACAGCAGCTAACACATTTAGTGAACTAATGAATGAAGAATGTAGTCTTTTGTGGGACTTGCTGGGTAAAGCACAGTAGTCCAGAAAATATCCCAACCTACAAACTTGAAACATTCAAAGGGACTCTGTAATACCTTTTGACTTGAGTGTTTTTGTGGCAGAACTGGGTTTCATAGAAGCCTACAGTACTTTCAGGAATGCACGGCCTTTTCAGAGAGGCCCTACTGAGTTCAGCTGCCCTTCAGCTTTGGGGGTATTTTGACTGGATCCAGGGCCCAGGGAGAAAGATTGAAACAAACTGGGTAAGCGCCCTCCTTGGCTTGTTTCTCTACAGGCATGCTTCTCTACTTGATTTTTTTCCCCATCAGATAACAACAGTGAACTGCTCTGAAGGTGCTCAGGGCCTATAAGACAGCCAGAGGTGAGGCTGCAAACGACCCCAGGCATCAGGAAACTCTGCATCTTTGAAATTCTGGTTCTTAGCAGAAGCCCCTGGGAAGGGAGCCCAGTCCACCCTGGTAAGAGCACAAGCCAGCTTGCTGTGGTTTTTGATCCCTGACTCAGACTCAGGTCTTCCCTCCCTTTGAGTCCTAGGGTCTGGTTTTTGTGCCCCGCCTCCCGTCTGCATTGCTTGGCATACTGGGCAGTACTGAGAGCCGCCAACAGAACCTACATGCACAAGGTTGACCATAACCACATCCCCTGGGCCTTAAAAGAAGGGGCATAATCACATCAACACCAATAACAACTGCCGAGATGTAGAGAGACTGGCTTGCTGATGACCTTGTGGTGGACATATGAAATGCCACCACTGCTGTGGGGATGAATTGAGGTAGGGGTGGACTGAATTTTGTCCCCCAGAATCCACACCTTGAGGCACGGGGGGGGGGGTCTAATGGAATGGGAATTGGTGCATGGGATTAGGACACGTCTCTAATCCAACAGGACTGGCTTCAAAAGAGAATACAAGAGAGTGTGTACAAAATTACACATATAGATTATGACGACCCTAATCCCACCATGCTCTGCTATACTGATGGATCCCTACTCACCATGCTCCTCCATGCTGGTGGATCTTCCCATCACTGTGTCCCTCCATGCTGATGGTCACCCTCCCCCACTATGGTCCTCCTTGCTGATGGGTCATCCTCACTCTTCCAGGCTCCTCCATCTGCTCATCTGTCTCTTTTCTGTATCTCTTTAAGACATTCACAGCCTATTTTTCTGGCTACTTAAGACATTTTCACATAACCATTAATTTTCATTTGTTTGTGAATGAACCTTCCTCCTCTCAAACAACAAAGCCTGTAAGGATTTGCAAACACCTCTTCTGTAACATATTTCATTTTCTCACACCATTAGAAATCTTCCCATCCTCACCTTGAAGTCATATTGCTCATGAATATTCTTGCATAGATGTTTTTGTTATTTTTTTAATTCCTGATTTTCCCTAGGAAAGGTTTAATCATATGACCCACTTTCAAGCACTTTCCCCCCAATAGCGTACATGTTCCTATGGAAATGTTTACTGTAAACGTGAGTGGCAATTTAGATTTCTCACAGTATTTTTTTCAGATGCCCTCATACTGACTTCTTAAACCTTGTGGTGCACACATCAGGAATTGGGAAGATTTGTTCTCAGCTGGTAAGTTAGGGGTGGCTCGGGACCTTTGTCATTTCCATTTCTAGGTTTTCCCTCTATTTTGTTGGTAGTTTGTCTTTTAAACAGACTTGCTGTGCCTTCCAAACCAGATGCACACTCGTGTCCTCCAGCCTGAGCCTTGCAAATGCTGGCGTGACAGTTGTGTGACACCACAATTGCTCTCTTCCTTGTCTCTGTTATCTCTAATAAACACCACACCGGATTCCTAATTGGAGCCAGGAGGTTAGACTCTCCAAGCTGTGGCTTCTCTGAAACCCCGAGGCACCTCACAGACCCCATGCACTGAACTGCTCCAGAGATGCCACCAAACCGGCTACCGCAGCTTCAGTGGATCTCCATATTTAAGTGACAGCCAATGCAGAAACCGTTTAAGCTGAACAACTAAATGGATAGTCAAGGTATTGAAAAGGTCAAGTTTAACCATGTAAAGTGAATTTGCATAAACTTGGGAGTTGCAAACCCTTATGAAAACCTTCCCACTTTAGAGTTATCCTTTTCAGACCCCTATATTGTTCTATCTGTGTTTATTTTTGTGGTCATGTTCCGTTTTTCAGGAATTGCATTTCTGATTTCTGATTCATGCAGCAGCATGCCTGGTGCAGCTGTATAGTTTGTCGCCTCCCAACTGAGATGAGGTCAGATGCCATCTTTGCTCTGTGAGTGCTGGAGTCAGTCGGAACAAACACAGCAGGCGGTCCTGGGAAGAAGCCAAGAGGGAGTTTGTCTGTAAGTGCAGTCTCTGCACACTAAGGAAAGGAACTAGAATGGCACCATCCCACGGTGCACATGGTCCCCTCAGCACTCACAGGCTGGAATATCACTTTCCAGGTGTTGTATATTCCAGAGTCCTTAGAGACAAATTCCAGTTCCCCGTTTAGAGCTCCAGGTCCAAGCAGCAGACATCCTGTCTGCAGTCCTCAGAGAGCCAAAACAGATAGTAATTTCTAACTTCCTTCTAGTGTTTTCTCTTCTGTTAAGTAAAATTGCAGGTAAGTATTCTGCCATATTAGCCTAGGACACACAACTCCTGAGAGACCAGAGTTGTTTGGTAGAATGATTCGGAAGAGGCCCAGGTTGTGAGTCCTGCCGGGGACAGAGCTGACCCTCTGGTTCTTATGCTGCAGGGTCCACGCTGGCCACACTGACTCACCAGATCATCTTACTTCACAGAGCAGGGTCCACGCTGGCCACGCTGACTCACCAGATCATCTTACTTCACAGAGATGATGTGAAAACCAACTGCTAAAGGGTGGGACAGACTTCAGTTCCCTGGGAGTGGATGGATGGTAAAAACATCAGTGATAGATGTTACAGCAATTAGGGTGATGTGCTTCTGCAGTGCAAACCATAGTCCTGGTAAATATTGATATTAAATAGTTAACTACTAGCAGTGAGTTACCAAACAAATAGAAGATTCACCCTTAAAGATCTCCAGCAGACCGCCGATGGTGTTCAGTATTGGAAGGGATTACAGACATCTTCACTGTTGTTTAATTATGGCTGCTGTCATAATATCTAGTCAGCAAAACTTCTGAGTGCCATGGGAGGGTGTGTGGAGCGTTTTCTAGCCGACTTACTGCAGGCAGCTTTTGCTTTGTTTTGTTTTGTTTTGTTTTGTTTGTTTAACCATTATAATATGACTGCAGGAGCTCAGGGATCGAACAGTAGGCTTGCATAGTGAGTGCTTCTAACCGCTGAGCCGTCTGGCTGCCTTCACTCCTTGTTGGGTTTCACATAGGGTGACAAGTGAATGAGCCTTCCTCGACCCACTGATCTTTGTTTATCAGTTCCAGGTTCCCACTAACATCCAAGGAGGTAATGCTGAGCTCTACCATCTAGACAGAGAAGTAAGATGTTCGGCTGCCCAGGCAAAGCAGAGGGGAGCTTTGCAGCGGGGGGTGGGGGGGTGAGAGCATTTAGTAGGGGTGTGTGCCACGAAATCCTGGAGAGTCATTCCACCAAAGACCCTGTTTGAACACTCTGTGTGGGAAAATGTGTTGTGTCTCACATGGTGGCCACTGTAGTGTTTGCCAGTTGTCGCCAGTGAAGGGCATCCTGGAGCAGCTGCATCAGCACCAGATGGACACTGTTGGGGGTACAGAGGTTCAAAGCCTATCTCATCACTGGCTGTGAAGCCCAAGTCTAAGTCCAGTTTCCCACCCCCCACTCCCCACTAATGGGATGCCTTTTTGTGCTTCTATTTTTTCACCTACAGAACCAGAGTAATAATATCCATAAAAGGGCAATAATTAATTTGATTCACATATTAGAACAAATGGCAAGGCACCCGCAAGAGACCAAAAAGTGATTGCAGCCAAGTCTAGCTCATTAAACCAGGAAGTTTATTGGGATTACTTTCAGAAGCATGGTGACTCAAAGTAAGGGTTATAGACCACAAGGAGGGACCTTGCAAGTCTTGTACGCATCAAGGCCTTCCTGGGGGTTGACTGATTTTCTTCTAGGTCCTCAATGGAGTGCTTCCCTTTCAGGCAGTGGCCACACAGCACTGATTTGAGCACCGATTAGAGAGTGAGTCAGGGAGATGCTTCAGAAACTTTCCGCATGAAAGCAATGCTCCAAAGGCCACGGTTGGAGAATTTCTCTCGTTCAGCTGCGCCCAAGGGAGTCTACGGAGTCATCCGTGAGTGGGTGGGACAGCAGAGCCAAGCCTGGCTGCTGGCCAGGAAGTGGCAGGGTTGTGCAGCCTGTCAGGAGCATTCTCATGCTTGGGCAGCTAGAAAGCACTCTGGGCCTCAGGGTCAGGCCAGCACTGCAGTCAGCCCTCCAGGAGCAGATGCTGCCTGGGGTGAGGGGCCAGCTGCTGATTAGAGACCAGTTCCTGTGCAGGAGCAGCAGCAGGAAGAGTGTAGTCCCAGGGATCATCAGCTCGGTGGGAAGCACCAGAGTGACATGCCCATCAGTGTCCCCCAGCTGGCCACCATAATCACCAGGTGCCAGTTCCCCAGGAGGGCTGTGGACCTCAAGCCAGGTGGCTTCTGAACATGGCAGGCAGACTCTAAGCAAGTTGGCTGGGACTGAGGGTATCAATCTATCCTTAGAGTAGGATCTGGACGGCTTACTTCCTGCCTTCTATAGTCATGGGAGGATGCAGGCTAAAGAGAGATGAAGTCCCCAGAGAGGCCATGAGTAAGCTGCAGAGCCAATGGGATAGGGGACTTTTCTTTGTTAGCAACCAGACCAAGATCATACTTGGGTTCTGGTGCCATCATTTAAAAATAATTATTATTCCTTGACAATTTGATGCAAGTATATAACATCTCTTGTTCTTTTACCTCCTCCTACCATCTGCCCCTATTTTCATGCCTCTGTGTTGGGTTTTGTTTTGCTTTGCTTTCTCGGGATCCACTGAGTTTCACTGGAGTTTTGGGCTTGAGGATGGGCGAGTGGCATTTACTGGAGCAGAGCAATTTACCAGTGGCTACACCCCTAAAGAAAATGGCTCCCCTTCCCCAACATCCATTAACTGCCAAGAGCGTCTCAGAGAAGGGTGGAGCCTCCTGGTCCCTCCCTTGTTCATGATGGATGTTGTTAAGACTCAAAGCAGTTACCTCTTGAAACTTATTTTTTTTTTTAATTTATCTTATTTTATGTGCATGAGTGTTCTGCCTGCAAGTATGTCTATGCACTACATGTATACAATGTACACGGAGTTCAGAAGAGGATGCTATGTTTCCTAGGACTGGAGTTTAGGTGGTTGTGACCTGCCATGTTGCTGGAAGTTAAAACTGGGTCCTCTGGAACTGGATGAGAGCAGCCAGGGCTTCCAACTGCCGAGCCATCTCTTCAGCCCTAGATCCATGAGTTTTATTTTTATCCACCTTGTTCTTCCTAAATATATAGGTACGCATGTTGATGTGGGCATCCGTGTATATGTGTGTGTGTGTGTGTGTGTGTGTGTGTGCACATGTGTATACTGAGGCCATTAAACCAACTTTGTGTGTCTTCCCTCAGGTACCTCCCATCTTTTTTTAACCTTGAAACTCACCAAATAGGGTGGGCTAGCTGGGGATGTGTCTGGTTCTGCTTCACTGGTGCGGGATTACAAACACTTAAAAAAAAATTCAACAGGTTTTAGATCAAACTCAGGTCCTCAGCTTGCAAGGCAAGCTCTCTATTGACTGAATCATCCCCACAGTCCACCCTGGTGCTCTTAAATTCACCATATACTCTGGGTTGAGGTGACCACCCTGTCTATGATTCTGAGCAAGGGGCATGAATATTCACAAAGTGCCGGCAGGAGACAGCACCTGCTGAAAAACACAGCTCCTCCTCCAGGAGCTGCTATCCAAAGGACTCACACTGTATCATACAAACAATCGGGAGGAATTCTAGCATTGAGCTCCAAGGATGAAAGTATAGTCTTCAGATGAAAGAGAAGTCAACACAGTCTCTCAACTGAACTGCTTGGCTCCCTCACAAAAGATGATGAGTCAAGCTAGTGTAACCTAAAGTAGTCACATTAGTAAAATACATAAAGTATCAAACCAGATATATATTTACAACAAAAAACAGAATGAGAAATGTATTAATGAAGTACTTGAAGAGTCTGCGTTAGACAGCTCCGTGGCAGGGACTCAGTGTAGTGCTAATGCTGTTGACAGCTCCATCACGCCAACAGCATGAGTCTGGCGCAGACGCTACACAGTTAATATCTTAAAGTTGCCATGCCACCCGCGGCCGTCAGATAGATCACTTAATTCTGCTACAACTTTGTCCTGGTCAACGCAGTGTGAAGTGTTTAATTATGCCTTGCACTGCCTGCTGCCTGGCAACCCATTAGGTCAAAGTCGTGGCTTGGATACAGAGTCTGTTCTGTTCTCTTCTTTGCCCATAGATACAGCAGGAGTTGATTCCCTTCTTGCTGGTTGTTCTAGGCTCATTTATGTTGCTATGACAAATACTCTGGCCAAAATCGACAGTAGGGGGAGAAAGTTGATTACTTGTAATTCTATTATTACAAGTCACAGTCTGTTATTGAGGGGAGTCAAGGCAGGAACTTGAAGGCATGTCTACTTGCTCAATGTTATACATGGCATTACCTCTGACCAAGGATTCACTCTTCACAGCCAATGAAATGTGTCAGGGACCACTGAGGAGGTTACTTGCTTGCTGGCTCACAGGTTGGGTTATACCCAGCTTTCTTAAGCAGCTACCTGCTTAGAGAATGATGCTGCCCATAGTAGGCTACAAGTCTCTATACCAATTAACAGTCAAGACAACCCCACCCCAGACATGGCCTAGACAGTCTGAGCTAGGCAATAGCTCAACTGAGATTCTCTTCTTGGATAATTCTAGGTTGTATCAAATTGACAGTTAAAACTAACCATGACACTAATGCGATTTTTTGTTTGTTTCTTTTTGAATGACTGTCCTGTACCTCCTGAGCAGTGGCCAGCAACCAAGTGCAGGCTCTCCCCCTCTCAAACAGCCATCACTGGTCTCGACTTGGCCCCTCATAACACTCATTCCCTCTGACCATGTGGGCAAGTGGCCTGGGTTCTGTTAGGTGATTCTCATCCCCTATGTTGTAGTTTGGATCTCAATATGTTTCCAGTGCCCCAGGTCAAAGACTTGGTCTTCAGGTGCTACTGGGAGGTAGAGGGTTCTTGAAGAGGTGGGCCTGAGTGGACAGAAGTTACGTCTTTGGGGTGTGTCTCAGGATAGTTAGGCCATTCCCTCTCTGTGGGGAACCAACAGAAGGCGGCTATCATCCTTGCAGCCATCTTGAGCCATATACCCTGGCAAGAGACTTGCTTACATCTGCCTACAACAGCTGAGCACACTCTGATAACATCTTGCTTTAGATACCCAGGATCTTCCCTTGGGTGAGCCAAGACTTAAGGGCATGACTTAGAGATCAGATTTAGAGACAAGGCCTAAGGGCATGACTTAAAGGCATGGCTTAGAGGCGTGGCTTAGAAGTGAGACATATGAAAGGCAGGAACGAGGCAGACAGAAGAGTGAGTACAACTTGGAACTAGGAATTAGGTTAGAGAGTACAACTTAGAGTACAACTTGGAGTTAGTTATTAGACATTAGGCACTTAGCACTTGGAAGAAGTAACTTGGAACTTGGAGGTACTAGGGACTAGGAACTAGGGACTAGGAACTCAAGACTTGGGACTTGGACTAAGAAGAGAGACTGAAGAATAAACGGGTTTGAATCACACTTTGTCTGGTCTCCATTCTTCGCATCCAACCTCACTCTCTCTCTTGCTGAACCCCGACCCACAGACTAGAGCAACTTGGGGCAGTGCAAGCTCTAACAGTTTAACCCCCAAGGCTTTTGGCAGTGGGGGTCCAACACAGAGCGGCCCGCAACATTTTGGCCCCCAAACGTGGGGAAGCTCGGGCCGCAACACCTCCCCATTTCCTCTTTCTCTCATTTGCTTCCCAGTGAGGTAAGTGGTTCTGCTCCTACAACCTCCTTTGTTCTCCCTTTATGAACTGCATCACCTCAGGTCTGTAATGTGGGGCCCTCAGAACCTGTAGAACTGGGAAGCAGAACAGACTTTCCTAACTCACACCTGTGACCTCAGCTCTCAGGGTAGAGACAGAATAGCAAATTCAAGGTCACCCTTACCTTGATAGTGAGTTCAAGACAATCTTGAGGTACACGAGATCCTGTCTTTAAAAAACAAAGAACAAAAGCAATCCCCCCAACTCATTTCTTTGTAAAGCAGTTGTCTTGGGTCTTGCTATTGCCATGCAAAGCTACAGGCCCACATTGTACACATGCTGCTGACAGGACAAGGTTCTTCCATCCTAGAGCGTGCTCACCAGGCTATAGTGAGCCTGAGCTCTAATGCAGCACCCCTCTCCCAAGGAAGCTCCCTCCCTGCTGAAGGAAGCTGCTGACAATCCACACACCTCAGGCAATGCACCTGGGGGCGGGGGACAGTCTCTGAGACTCAAGTGCTGTTCCCTGGGGTCTATCTGCTTCTTGGCCCCTTGTGAAAGATGAAGGCTGGATTTCAGATGGGGTGAAGAGAGACCCCTGGGCATGTCCAGTTAGATGGTTCTCAGAAATTCATTTCCTTGGGTTGTAAAATCATTTGCAATCTGGTTTAGAGCCTCCACTCCCAACCACACACATACATATACACAATTCTAAGAGCAAAAGGACAAAGTTAAATATCTTCATGTGATAATTTTAGGATTTTAAAAGAAGGTCGTATGCCCTGTGTTAGGGTTGGGGAGACTTTCCAAGAATATACCACAGGGTTAAGATAGGGTTATACCAGAATGGCAGGAAATTAACAATTTGGAACTTTCCTGCAGCTAAAACCTTAAAGCCAATTTGGGGCATTCTAAGCACAAAGTGACTTTAACATTAACCTTAAATCGAAGTTAATTTATTTGTGGATACAAGATATTTCAAAGCATATAGTATTTTATAGAAGTGGAAACTATTCACCCCACTGACCTCGGCCACATTCTAGCTTGAGGATACATCTAGCAGGACACTGTAGCAATGACAACCTGGAGTTAGTGGCTGTACTGTGGTCCTGTTCCTTGTATGACCATGGTTGAGTGAGTGGACTTTATTCTTAAATAGGTTACCTCAAACCTGTGTGTGTGTGTATGTCTGTGTGTGGTATGTCTGTGGTATGTGTGTGTGTGTGTGTGTGTGTGTCGTATGTGTGTAGTATGGTGGTATGTGTGGGGGGGTATCTGTGTGTCTGTGGTACGTGTGTAGTATGGTGGTGTATGTGTGTGTGGTGTATGTGTGGTGTGTGTGTGTCTGTGGTATGTGTGTAGTATGGTGGTTGTGTGTGTGTGGTCTGTCTGTGTCTGTGGTATGTGTGTGTGTAGTGTGGTGTGTGTGTGTGTGGTGTATCTGTGTGTGTGGTGTGTGTGTGTGTGTGTGTGTGTGTGTGGTGTGTGTGTAGTATAGTGGAAGTTCAGACAACCCAGTGGATCAAGGAAGCAGGGTACTAACTCATCCAAGGATGGTGAGTCTCCCTGACAATGTAGTGTGTTCTCAGCCCTACAAAGCACAGTAAGCTTTGAATGCACCACAGTGAACCTGATTCACAATCTCATGAGGATTGTGAGGTCCAGATATTTAGATGTCATTGTCTTCAATATGAGTGCCTTCTTTTGTAGATGTAAGGTACAGCACTGGGGTCCTTGACATTTAGGAAATAACTGGTGCCGATACCTGAGTCATGCACATGCTGTTCATAAAGTGCTCTTGGATAGTTCACCCCTTTAATTAGCAGGATGGTTCTCTGACCACCTGTGGGTTTCCACAGTCATAAGAACATACTGTGCTCCATAATGGATGGAGCCGATAATTTACCCCAGTGAGGTTACCTCCCATAAAATATAATTCCATAGCCTAGAAATTAGTATTTTCAGTGATACAGTTAATGTTGACATTTTTCATATTTTTATTACATTTATTCATATGTAATAAAAATGCACCTCAGGGAAACAGTCTCTGAGACTCTAGTACAGTTCCCCAGGGTCTATCTGCTTCTTGGACCCTTGGATCAAGGCTCGATTTCAGATGGGGTGAGGAGAGAACCCTGGGAATGTATATATGTATGTATTTATGCATGTGTGTATACGTGTGTGTGTGTGTGTGTGTGTGTGTGTGTGTGTGAGTATGGAGGCCAAAGGACAACTTGTACAAGTCTCCTTCTACCATGTGGGTCCTAGGAATTGAAGTGTCACAGGCTCAGCAAGTGTCCTTGTACCACTGAGCCCACCAGTGCTGGAATGTTTCCAATGGCACATTACATTTGAGAAATGTTTTTATTTTCTCCCTTGCAAGTCTGGGCCCTGGAACTTGTCTCTTGACCTTTGGGAGTTGAAGAACCTGAGAAGTAGCTTCCAGGTGACAAGATCATTGTCCTACTGCTTCCAGGTGACAAAATTATTGTCCTGCTACTTCCAGGTGACAAGGTCATTGTCCTGCTGCTTTAGTTAAGTGCAGGCTTAAAAGGGAGCATACTTGATTTCTGTGACCTCGGTCAGCTCTGATGACTGGACCCCACGACTGTTGTCCATGGCCTGCTTTGGCATATCGCCTGCCTGTGGTGATAGAGACCTCTGCCTAAAACACCACTTAGAAAAAATAAAAAACAAAACGAAACCAAAAAAAAAAAATCCCAAGTTTCACCAACCCAAACACCAGTCAGCTCCAGATGATGGTATAAAGATTTCAACATAACATAACATAAAAACATGAACTTTTTGATTATGTGAAACTTTTGGAAATGTTTAAAGAAACAGAAAAATAAAAATTGTCCAAAGAGTCTCTAAGTATGCAGTATTTATATCAAATACAAGCTGCTTGATCTCACCAGTAATTAAAGAGCTAACCATTAACATGAGGTCATGTTTTCTCTGTAAATGGCCAATTAAAATAAATTACCCAAAGTGGGTAAGGAAAGGAGCAAGCCCACCATGTGCACATGCTCTTCAGGTGAGGTTCTTGACTCACAGTTGACATTGCCTAGGGACAGCATGCCCAGGGTAGTTGTGAGTCAGGTCTGTTACAGCTACGATTCCACCCAAACAAACACCGAGCATCTGCACAGAGACAAGTGCATTCATGCCAGTGTGTTTAATAAACGTAGCACCTTCCACTCGGTGCTTCCATGAGACCAGCGGCGCTCCAAAGCTCTGCTTTTGCTGGTGTGTGGGTAGAGGCATGGGCCTGAGGGTGGGGTGCTCTGTGTGCACACTGAAAGGACAATGCAGTGTCAGTTTCAGGAATGCTCTCTGCCTCCTGTGAGGTGAGGTCTCTCTTTAACCTGGAACCTGCCGATTAGGCTAGTATGGCTAGCCGGTGAGTACTAGGGATCCTCTGGTCTCTACCTGTTTCCAGGTCCTCAGAGCTGAGATTTAAGCATGTGCCATGGCACGTGGCCTGGCCTTATGCTTACAAGAAGACGCTTTACTCAGTGTTTCTCTGGGCTCTAGTACTTGTGTTTGTGTGGTGTGTTTGGGGTGGGTGGGGCATGAACCCACCAGAGCATGCATGCAGAATCGAAGGACAACGTATGGGAGTCAGCTTTCTCCTTCTAGCGCGTGGGTCCTGGGAAAAGAAAGTATCAGGCTTGGCTGCAAGCACTCACATCCACTGAGCCCTCTGACTATGCCCCTCAGCTCCAAGGCTTTCGTCTATCGTCTCAGCCTTGTTCAGACCTACCGTGTGAGTTAGTCAGACAACCAGCCGTGCCCACTCAAAACCTGCCACAGCAACACAGAGAAACGAAAAGCAGGTTGATACAGATGAGGGATTGAGTAAGTCCACTGCAGGGAATCAACCATCAGATCATCGCTGCAAAGGGCCCACCAGCATGGCTCGGGCCCTGGTGAAGTGCTCGGAAAGTGCGCCTGACGTGTGACTGAGGAGAGGCGACCCAAAAGAACGTGTGCTTTGTTGCCCAGCCTGCTCCAGCATGCATGTGAGCACAGTTCAGCAGGAAGACCATGAGAATCCATCTCAGAATAAAAAACAGGAGGACTGGGGGGTGCAGCTCAGTAGTGGAGTGCCTGCCAGGCGTGTGTGAGTCCAAGTTCAATCTCTAGTACTACACCCAGCCAAAAAAAATCATAGTGTTAGTAATCATACAATAAAATGTTAACAGGGCCTGGCTGCAGATGCAGATGTGCAGCGGGATTACTTTGTTCTGGATACTTCTCACATTCCTCCTTCCCTTTAATCATAGGTATTACTGTTACTAAAATAACATGAAAGCGCCATCTGCGCGGGCAGCCCCGTTCCCAGCGTGTGTTCTAACGTGGCAGAGCTGTGCAGACTGCCCTAAGAATATAGAGCCCCACAGTCCAATACCTTCATACCCAGACTGTTCTCTGTATTTTCCTTGAACCAATAAAACACTGAAACCTTTCTTCCCATATCAAAAATGTATTGCAGCATCTTAATCACTTAAGAATAAAGACATACACTCATTAAAATAAAAATCCAGCAGATGGGTACAAAATGTGGAAAACATGCCTGGACCCCACCCTGGAGCCCTTGTTCCCAGGGGTCACCCCATGTCCATGAGAGATAGCCAGAACAAAGTAAACCCAAAAGTCAGCAATCAAGAGCTATACTGCTCTGCAACTGGTAGTCTGCTTATGGGCTCCCAAGCAGCCCAGTTGTGACCCAGAGTCTCTGGTGAAAGGGATGAGGGAAATGGCCAATCTGAATCAACGCCTATCCTATGGTCTTGGTTTTCATCGGATACAGAGGCCATCTGTACATGGCCTCTGGAGTGACTGGGGTTTGGTCTACTTGTTCTCTGTTTCAGTCAGTTACAGTCAGTCACTGGGCCCTGAAAGTTTCATAGGTAGAGTTCAGTCTGAAAATTATAGGTGGCAAAATGAAGACATTACTGAGAACTTCCAAGAGTAGAATTTGTTAAAAATAAGTCTATCAATTCATTTATCTTCTCAGAAAGCCAGGGGGTCCCTGGGAACAAGCAGAGGACAGGCACATCTTCCAAGGTAGCTGAGAAACAGTTCTTAGGCATCTCACCCATGCCTCCACGGCATGTAGATTAATTGAGGGAATTGTAGAACTGGGACACAGCCAGCCAGAGAGACCCAGAAGGGTACAAACATGGATCAGGCTGAGCCAAGCAGAAGATGGAAGGCAGACGAACAGACTATCACACATAACCAGGGGCCACCACTATCTAACATGGTGAGGCCAGCTCCAGATGAATCTGCAGACACGGGTGCCTATACGTTGCTCCCAGAAGCCATGGGGACTGCAGTGAAGGAGTCCCCATCACTCCTAGATCATGCTGGGTCATAAACTAGTACTTCAGAGTGCCGATGTGCTTTGAGAACCTTGTAAATGTTTATTACAGGAGTCACATCTGTCGAGGTTTCATGTGAGCCTAGTGCATTACCTAGAATTTGATTTCTATCTCATAAACACAATCGCCTCAACACATTAATTCCAAATTCAAAATTAATTTGAAAGAAATTAATTTTCTTTCAAAGAATGAAGAAACGTGTAGAATGCCCCAGTTTCCTGATTCAGCGGGACGTCTCCTGAGTGTAGGCTAGCCCTCCTGGTAGAGAAGGATGTGTCCTGGGTGGTCAGCAGCTCTCTGTCCCACACACAGAAGCTTGCTGACTACATCGTACGATGGGTTCTTCCATTTAGACAAGATCCAGTTGATGTTAAGGTGAAATGTGGTTTGACCAGGATGTGTCTGCTCTAACAAGATTTGATGAGTCAGGTTCAATGACCAAGGTGGGAATGAAGAAACCGGACAATACACCCAACAGTCAGTTCTCATCAAGAGGAGGAGGAGGGAAGAGGAGGAGGGAGAGGGAAGAGAAGGAAAAGGACGGAGAGACGATAGGGACTGAAGAGACAGCTCTTGGGGAAGAGTGACTATTACCCTTCCAGAGGACCTGGGTTCGGCTCTCAGCACTCATTGCCTGATTATAAGACCCAAGGTCCCTGGGCACCTGCACACACATGGCACTTGCTTACACAGACACACATTTACACTATAAGTCAAAAACTGGAAACAAAAAAGGGAAAGACCTGTAGAATCTTTTTTTTTTTCTTTTTCAATGTTAGAGCGTTAGGTGTCACAAACAGCAACCTGCTTTCCACACTGAGCCACACCCGGCGTGGTGATATCATTTTTTGCTATATTTACTTTGTCTGGGTTTGTTTGTAAGTTTGAGGCAGTGTCTTATGTTAGCCAATGCTGGCCTTAACCTTGCCATATAGCCTCAAAGTGGTCTTGAACTTTTGCTCCCTCCTGAGCCTCATCCCCAGGACTGCGGTTACAGGTGTGCACTACCACACCTGGTTTATGTGGTGCTGTGGTTATGTGGTGATGAAACCCAGGGTTTCCAGGATGCTAAGCAAGCACTCCACCATCAAAACCACATCCCCATCTCTGTGGTACCTGTTGAATTAAAGGTAACAGTATGTATGGAGTTGTGTTGGCTTTGTTACATCAGTGAATGGGAAACCACAACATTTGGCTTAGCCTGGCTTCCTGCAGATCTGATGAGGTGCTCTTGGTGCATCCCCCAAGACAAAAGGCAGATCCGCACCAGCCTGCTGTCTGCTCCAGTTCCCATCATCTGACTACTCCCTCCTCCTAGCCTCTCTGCTGTTTGAGTCACAGTGCATACCCATAGGACATGCGTGTACCTCTGGGATGTGTGTATCCCTGGGACGTGCTGTCAGTGCTGTCAAATTTTAGCATCTTCTGTTTGTCCCACCTGAATCCTTGCATGTCTCCTCTCTGTCCTTCCCAGAATCTGCCAACTGGAAGTGTGTATGGGAGCTAAATGCCACTTCACATACCTGCTGTGTCCCTTCCCCAGAGCCCCACACATATCCATCTCTGGAACCGGTTTCCTAATCTAAAATCAGGACTAGGCAAGGTACCCCTTTCGTGTCCTTTCATGAGTAGTGAGTATATGTGGTCAGCACTCTGGGTGTACTCTAAATGACTGTGGTTACAACCGTTCTTGCCCTTTCCTCTGTGTGTTGTGATCTTGTTCCTCTCTGGGTGAAGGGTAACACGTTCAGGGAGTATGCTAATAAGAAACTCTTTGAAGTTGTTCTGGCTGCTAGTTGAAGGTGGGTGGCTCAGGAAATCCTGGAGCTGTAGACATGGTTTCAGTGGCAGGGATGGTGGCCAACGATATCACTGCCTGTTTTTCAAAGGCTCTCTCTGTTAGAGCAAGCGTGGTCCCGGCTCCCATGCTTCCTGTGATCACAGAGGGGTGCTGTGCACTGTGCTGAGCGAACCTGCCCTGAAGTCAGGTCTGCAGACCCTCAGCTATCACCTCATGTCTGTCTTTTCAAATGGCCTTGCCTTGCTGAGCCCACCTCCTGAATCATGAGAAGCTCGGGGACACTGAACTGCAGCCTCTGGGGAACTACACCATCATGCCAGAGCCAACAACCAACACAGGCATTTCTAACAAGCCATTAGCTGTCTTTCCTAAAGGCTGCAGCAGGAGCAGAGACGTCCAGAACCAAGAATTCCCGAGTGCTCCTGTCATAGCTGTTCTTGGCTGTAACAACAACAACATGAGATGTCAAAAATAAAAATCACTGTGAAGAGACGTCAAGGGCCCTGAGTACAAGTCCCCAGTAAGATGTCTTCATGGACACCGCTCACAGCCTCCACACAGCAGGGAGAACTCTGTTCACCCTCCCTCCCCTTCATGGCATTTGCAGAATGGACACAAACATTGACCAAGCAGGAGGTGCCTGAAAACTGCCAGCCGATTTGCCTGAGCCCCAGAAGAGCTCCGCTTGCCAAATGTCCAGGTTGGGGACTCCCATTAGAGCTCCTAAGAATGATTGGAGTGTTGGTGAGTCTGCCTGTGTGGCTGGTAGGTGGCTGGAGTCCTAAATCAAAGATTGCTTTTCCCCCATTAAGGACAGAATAAGGGTTGGGATGGAACCCACCAAGAGAATCCACCTTGTCTCTAAGTGCTTAACACCACAGGCAGGGTGTTGTAAAGTCTTATTTAACTAGACATGAAAAATAATCTTTCCTGCCTCATGTTGTAAGATTAAAAAAGAACAATACAAACATAGTGATACAATTCAAAAGCATGGAGGGATGCCAGATGTCTGAAATCCTGTTTACAGTTGTAACACTGGATTTGTGCTCTGTGGGTCTGGCTAAGATAGTCCAGTGGTATCTCAGCTACAAGTCCACCCCTACCACCACTTACATACAAGATACAACGTCCTCATTGGCCCTTCTCCAGACCCGTGATCAGAAACAGACATTCATTAGGATGGATCACCAACAAAGTGCCTGGGCCCTGTCCCTGGCACTGGAGCCTCATCTAAACATGTCTATCAGAGAAACTGACTTTGACAAACCCACTCAAAGGTCAATCAGAGAAAATTTGAGACTCAAAATGTGGCTCACCAGAAGGGGCAAGAGTCTCAAGACACTTAATGTAGAGAGAAGATACTAAGTCAGTGTCATGATGTCTACAAAGAAATGTCACTGCTGATGTGAAAGTGTGCATCGACACAGTAAAAACTAGTTTAAACTAGTTCACACACAGTGCTCCTGAACTAGGCCCGTGTGACTGTGTGCCATGAGACGGAGCTTAGAGTCAGATGCCATCTGGTAGCTCTAGGTGGTATTAAGGGGGCAGCGGGTCCCATCTCGTTTATGCAGAAGAGAAGCCGAGGAGGAGCAGGTTGTGTGTCTCAAATCAGTTCATCTGTTGATTGTTCAGCTCTAAAGAAAACTGAGTCATAAAACACAGGAAAATGGATGATTCCAGAAAGTATATTAAGCCAGGTGACCTGCACTCAGAAAGGAAGAAGCAAGTAAGCATATTCTCTTTCATATGTGGATCCCAGACAAAATATAGAACACATTTGTAAGCAGGTTCAAGTGTAGGCAAGGTCTACCAACCTAGAAAGGAGACCCTGAGAGGGTAATTGTGAGTGCTGAGGACAGAGCGTAGCCGCTCTGCTTGTCCCCCTCCCCAAGAAGACCTGTGCTTGCCTCTGCATCCAAAGGGTCCTAGCCTTTTGCGTCTGTCTCATAGCTGCTTAGTCTTGCTTGATGGTACAACTGCATCTGTTGTCCCCTGGAGAACATTAGCTGGAAAGTTTAGAAGTTCCTCTCTAGTATACATAGTCTATTTAATCTGAGATTAATGTTTTGTCTCGTCTTCTGTTTAAAGATGTTCTTTCATGTTTGCACATGTGCTTGTACATACTCCATTCTGTGTGTGCGTGCCGGGGGAAATATCAAGTGTCTTCCTCAATCTGTTTCTACCTTATTTTTCTTAAAATTTTTGCAGGTATTTTTTTTTGTTACTTTTTTTTTTTTTTTTTGAAAGACTTGTTTCTCTAGGCAGTGGTGGTGCACACTTTTGATCCCAGCACTTGGGAGGCAGAGTGCAGTGGATCTCTGTGCATTTCAAGGGCAGCCTGGTCTACAGAATGAGTTCCAGGACAGCCAAGACTACACAGAGAAAAAAAAAAAAAAACAAATGAAAGATTTGTCTTTACTTTAATGGTGTGTTTTGGGTGAGGTAAGTGCAGGGCCAGTAGAAGGTATCGGATCCCCTGGAGTTGGAGTTGCAGGTGGTTGAGCATCACCCAATATGGATGATGAGAACCAAAGCCCGGTCCTCTGCAACACCGCTATGTATTTTTAACTGCTAAGCTTTATACATATATATATATATATATATATATATATATATATATTATTTTATATATAAAAATATATAAAAAATAAATTATTATATAATATATAAAATATAAAATATAAAATATAAATTATAATATATAAAATATAAAATATAAAATATAAAATATAATATATAATATATAATATATAATATATAATATATAATATATAATATAATATATAATATATAACATATAATATATTATATATTATATATTATATATTATATATTATATATTATATATATATATAATATATAAATATATAAATATATAAATATATAATAAATATATAATATATAATTAATATATAATATTATATATATATATATATATATATATATATATATATATATATATATATATATATATATCTTATGTGCCTAGTGCCCAAGGAGGCCAGGAAGAAGTCATTGGATGCCCTAGAACTGGAATTACAGGTAATCGTGCATGGACAAATGAATGCTGGGAATCAAACCCACATCCTCTGTTAAGAACAAATGGGTGCTCTTAACTGCCAAGTCATGTTTTCAGACCTAACTATCTTACCTTTGAGACAGGGCCTCTCACTGAGCCTTGAGTTCACTACTTGGCTAAACAGACTGACCAGTGAGCCCCAAGGGTCTTCTTGTCCCTGAGTCCCCAGCACCGAGACTACAAGTCCATGCTGCCATGCCCAGCTTTTTAGGTAGGTACTGGAGATCAAAGTTGGGTCCACGTGCTTGCCACACAAGCACATTTCACCAACTGACTTGTCTCCCTAGCTGATTTTAAAATGGCTTCCTTCCAAATATCTGGGGATCCTGCACATCCATTTATACCTCCGAATGAATAAGCTGAAAATGAGTATCACGTGGGAAGCTGCCGCGGGTTTGGCCTTGGGCTGAGGTGGGCCTCGGAGCCACTGGCTCTGTGGTTCTCTAGGCAGCCCTTTAATTACCTCCCAGTCACCAGAGGGCCCCTCCCCAGCTTCCGTAATGGCTGGCAGTGGGCTTCGGGGTTTCTCTGCAGCTGATCTTATCATCCTGGGCATCTTCTGAACACATGTTGGGCTGATGTTTCCTTAATTCCCGTCACCTTAATCCCATCTGCTTTCTAGCTTCTAAAACTGCTCCATCATTTCAGGTCATCTCAAAGTCACCCGCACTCTTCCCACACTGCCGTGAATTTAGTCTTTAAAAGGATCGGCGTCTCCATCGCTAAGGATCCCTGGCCCCGTGAGGATCTGGGAGGTGGAGCGTGGTCCACTTCCGTCGCCATGTCAGGGGGGCTGCGGCCCACCCCCCTTGCGTTCTGTTTCAAGGAGTAAATTACTTCCCACCCCCAAACTTTGTGATAATTAAGTTCTGCCTGTTGAAAATGAAAAGCTTCCGAAGCTCAGCTGCTTCCGTGTGAACGTGGGGAGAGACGTGTCTATTCACTTCTCTGGTTTACTAAATTGACAGTGTTTAAGACATTTGACCTTGTGTCAGCCCTGTATGGCAGGCACACTGTGTTCCCCTTCTGGGTGGGAATGGTGAACCTGACCCTCTCTGTTCCTCTGGCCACATCAAGTGGCTCGTCTGCTCTGAATCGAGTGACTCGTGATGTCATTCTTTGTTACTTTGAAGCTCTCCACCACTGATTTTGGGTGGAATTGGAAACCACATGGCAAAGCATGTCACAAAAATACGTGCTCTGATCACTGCCACTGGAAACCGGGGCTGGAGAGAAAAGCAGCCAGCTTGCTGAAGTTTTTCTATAAAATGTTTCAGGCAGGCAGAGGTTTTGCTGATGCTATGCCCTGGCATCTCTCTGAGTACATGAGTTTTACCAGGAATTGGATCCTGACAAATGGGTTCCCCCCCCCCCCCAGCAACCTCATCATGGAGTAAAAAGGCATGCATGCTATATTAATAAACATTACATGATAATTTTATACTCATACACACGGTCATGCTTAATCCTGTTCACCTGGTTGGATTGAGAGACACTTAGGAAATGTGTACAGCAGGCCTCTGGCTGTACCCGTGAGGACATTTCCAGAGATGATGCAGTCATGACAGCTCACTGATGGAATCAAAATTCCACTGTCGTAGAGGCAGACTGAGGTGCATAGTCTTGCCCTGGCTTCTCCCTGTTCTGCCCTGTTGTTCCTATTTGCCATCCTGAGAGCTACTCTGTTCCCTCATCTCCCACCCCACCTCTGTGGACTGATGTTTTTGAAGCCAGGAGCAAAGCAAATCTTGGTTCTTAAGTAGTTTCTGTCATCAGGTACTCGGTCACCATGACAAAAATCTGACATATACAAACACACATGTATTTACACACACCACACATACACACAAGCACACACATCTATACTGAAGAATGTATTTATTGACACGAGTTCTCTTCCAAACCAAAACCAAATTGTCTTTTGATGATGTAATCGTGAACAGAGACAAAGTTATTCTGCACATCAATGCAAATCTCTGCTTGAATCTCAATTTATAAATTGTGAGTGAGTGATTGGCACTGCACAGTCAGCCTAAAGCACACAGGCAACAAAAATCATGTACAGTACACTATCTGTGGTTCCCTCAGAGGACGGCACCAAGGAAGTCTGGACAGGTCAGGCCAGCAAGTGCCTGGCTGGGGGATAAGCTTCCTGCTCCCTGGTTCCAGTGTCTCTCCCCAAAGCCTCCCGCTTTCTAGAATCAAAACCAACAAAACTGATGCTTTGTTGCTCAGCAGCTGTTTAAGGAGGCGCAGCCATGTTCTGAAATCTCTCATGGCTTTGTTGTGTGTCCACCAGATCAACCCTCCATCACTGCATCTCCAAGGCCTTCCCAGGACTTCCCCACTGTAGAATGTCAGTCATGTGAGATCCCAGGCCTCGTAGGAAACCAGGCCCTAAGCACAGGAAGTAGCCAGCAGGACAAGAACATGCCCAGCACCCCCTCCCCAGCCAGTGAGGATCAGAAGCAGCCTAACTAGTGCCAGATTGTAGGAAGACCCGCTCGCCTACCCAGAGAAAGGGTGGCTCCTGTCACAGAGGCCTGGTCTCTCATCTCTGTCACTCAGCATAGACAGATCACACATTAACCAAGCCTGCTTCCTCACAGCAGTGGGAATTCCCTTCCCTTGTAAACCTTAAAAGAAGGCACCCCTTACGTTAGACCCCCCCCTCCCCCCCAGGATACTGCTGGCTGCGTGCTGACAAACCCTGAAGGATTCGGCTCAGCATCTCTGTCTCTGTCTCTAAGTCCCTTTTCTCTTCTTCCCTAAAACCTAATAAGTGTTAGTTCTCTCACTTAGTTCATGAATGGTTCTTTCCCAGCCTCCCCAACAAGCATCTCCTTTGCTGGTGAGCACCAACCGCTTTCATTAATTTATTCTAGACCTCAACTTTTTGTCTTGCCCCTGCCCTCTCTGACGAGATCTCACATAGTCCAACCTGGCCTCCAACTCCTAACCCTCCTTCCCCATTCCCCAAGTGCTGGTGTTACAGGTGTGTGTTCCTGGTTTCAAACTTTAATCACTTATTTTTGGCCTACCCAGCATGGGTCAGGCAACGTCTAAAGGGTGGAAAAGGATGTAAATGTCCAACCTCAGGAAAGTCTGCAGGAGGGAGGACCCAGCCTAGACGATATGTGGGGCCGTTGAGGGGCGGTATGACATGATAAGTCCCAGCAAAGCAGGGAGGAGCACAGAGGAGGAGCCCATCCCACAGCACAGCACCGTAGAGGAGCAGTCGGTCTGCTGAAGACCCTGTGATCTTAAGCACCTGAGGGGCCTGAATGATGCCCACAGGCTGGTGCTTACCACATTCCACTGAGCTCTGTGCACAGCTATCCAAGCACCTAATTGGAATGTCCCTGCTTGTCTTCCATGACTCTCTCTTCCCCAGACATCCCCACCTCAGTAAAGAGCTGCAATTCCATCCGGTTGCTCAGACCTAGACAACACACTGGCCCCTCCCCTCTGCACATCCCGGGCAGTGCTTACTAGCTGCTGTATGAAGGTGTGATTGGAGCCACGTGACCTGAGAGGCCCCAAGAGCCAGGCACATACCACGAACTCCTCAACTAAACTGTCTCTTACAAGGCTGCAGACAAGGCCCGGCCTGGCTGAGGTCCCGGCTGAGCCGCAGGCTACCGTTCATTCCCCATAGTTCTTGGCAAGGTTCGGATCCCTGTGGGCTATTGGACTGAAGAACCAGCTCCTTGCTGGCCACCGGCCAAACCCCATTCCTTGCCACAAGGGCTTCTCCATATGGCAGTTGCCTTGATGAAATTGAGCAAGGTGAGAGCAAAGAGAGGCAGCTGGCGAGGCAGAAGTAGATCTTACATAAGGTAAACATGGAGGTGCTACTCCACCATGGGCCGCTAGAAGCAAGTCACAAGCCCTGCATGTTCAGAGGCATGAACATGGGCGTGAAATGATAGGTGGATATGTGGGGGGCCCCAAATCCTTCCCTACCACACCCCATCACTGGTCCTGCCTCCAAATTATCCTGTGTCTGCCACATCTCCCCATGGTCACTGCCACAAGTCCATGTCCCTGGGCTGCCACTGGTCTCCTTGGGTCCTTCCTTCACAGCATCTGTTGCACATACCCATGGTTCTTTTCCATGCCTTAAGATCCCAGTGAGGCCTGACTCACGTCATTTCTCTCTGGCCAACTGCTGACAGACTCAGACTTCCAGGCCCTTTGCTGTCCTCAGACTCCCCGAGTTTATTCTTCTGATCTGGAATCTGTATTTCATGTCTTTGTCCCAGGTCTGCACAGAGCCAGCTGGTCTCTAGACTCCAGCTGGCCTTGCCCTGGAGGATACATACAAGGTATGACCCAACCCTCCAGTTAGCCACCAGGCCATATTTATCTTTCTCTACCCTCGCCCTGTTTGTTAATTAACTGCCTTTGGTTCATTAGAGCCTAAGTTCTGTCAGACAGAGACAGACAAGATCTATTTGAGGTGGGATTTACAAAGCCAGTGTATGTGCTGAGAATGGCTTGGGTATGGGCTGTGTGAGTTTCCCTGACAGAAGCTAATGTCTATTTTCCCCAGATAGGGCATCAACCACAGACAAAAGCAAACAAACAAGAAGGAGGAGGAGGAGGAGGAGGAGGAGGAGGAGGAGGAGGAGGAGGAGGAGGAAGAGAAGGAAGAGGAGGAAGAGGAGGAGAAAGAGGATGAGGAAGAGAAGGAGAAGGAGGAAGAGGAGGAGGAGGAAGAGGAGGAGAAAGAGGAAGAGAAAGAGGAGGAGGAAGAGGAGGAAGAGAAAGAAAGAAAGAAAGAAAGAAAGAAAGAAGGAAGTGATCGCACCCAAGTCTAACTTGGGGAACCGGTGGGTTTTTTGGGGTTACTGAAGGAAGTGCAGATGACTCGGCAATCAGTGAGAGGCCTACTCTAGCACCAGCAACCACTAAAGCCTGCATCCTAGGGCTCCCTGCATGGCTGGCAGGTGGCTCCACCAGGCCCTCCCTCTGTAGCCACTATTGATGCTTCTATAACTCTGGGGAGAGGCCTGGTAAATCTTGTGACTCAGGAGCTTCCCAGGTCTTGTGGGTCATAACTCTCCTTCTTCCCACCATGAGGGAATGTTTCAGTTTCAACAAAATGGCTATACAACAGTGTGACATGTCCCCTGAGGCTCGAATGTCTGAATGATTGACCCCATTTGATGGTACTGCTTTGGGAAGCTGTGGACCCTTTACCAGGTAGAGTCACAGAGACAGGGAAGGGCTTTGAGCTTTATAACCCTGCCCTCGTTCTGACCTGAGCTCCCAGCTTCCTGCTTCACCAAGATGCACAGAGACCCAGCCACACATATTGCCACCATGGTGAAGATGGAATCCCCTCTAGGTGAGAGCATGCCCAGTCTCGTCCTTAAGTGTTAGTTCAGTTGGCAAGTCAGGAAGCCGTACAGGAGCCTCACTCTTAGAAAGGTGAGTTCACCTTAAGACAAATGTTCTTCCCTTCCAGAGCTTCCCCCTATGTGCAGTCCCTAGGAGGGGCGAGGTTTGGCTAGGTCTGGGATGCCAGGACGTGACTCAGAAAGGTGCAACTTTCCATTTTTCTCCTGTTCTGTCTCTTTCTTTTGGATGCTGGGTAGAGATCCTAAGTATGCTGTCTCTGGTGCTGTGAGCTCCCTTACTCTTAGTGTAAAGCCGCCCTCACTACTGTGTCTAACCTTCATGCCAAAGTAAACAACACGGCTTCATTCCTTCTCTTATCCTGTCTCCTCCTCCAGGTAGCCTCAGGGATTAACAGTCTGCCTTCCCTGAGGATTTTTCTCTTAAACTCTAAGAAACAACCCTCGAACTTCTGTTTGAGTCTATTCCTTTTTTTCATTAATGAGTCTCAGAACCTCTCAAGAAGGAAACCCCAATACCCCAGAATCATATTGTAACTCCACCAGACTCAAGGTTGTCAGCAACACTTCCTTCCTGAATGTTAATTCTTTAATCTGTGGAGAAAACAAAATGTTTCTTTGGCCCTAGATGGCATCACCACCATCATGATCTCTGCCATACTTTCACTGCCGGGATGGCTGGACCACACCAAGCTGCAAGTCCACAGGGCCTCAAGTTGCCTCTGTCTGGCATTCTGTCACAGAAGAGAAAGCATCTATGGAGGATGCAGGAGGTGGAAAGAATGACCCAGGAGAAGAAGGGACCATATGAACCTGGATAAAGAATACAGAAGAGAGGCAGGCTGGTTTCACTATTTCAGTTCATTCCTATTCTGGTGGTTGATATCTGTCTGTCTGTCTATCCATCCATCTATCCATCGATCCATCTCTCTACGTCTATCATCTGTCCATATATCTATCCATCTATCTACTTACCTATATATCATCTCTAAATCTCTCTACCTATATATCTATCATCTATTAATCTATGGATCCATCCATCTCTCTATCATCTGTCCATCTAGCTATCTACCTATCTTTATATGTATCTATCTATCTATAGGAGATAGGGAGTCTGGTAGCATGTGTATTGGATTCAAGGTGTTGGTTAAAAATCTAAGTGGTACCCAAGAAATGACATCAAGCTGGAGTTAGATGTGGGCCTAGCGTGAGGCAGCATCAGTCTGAGCATCTACATGGAGAGTGTACAGTATCCTATAATGTTGGTGGCCTGTCACAGTCCACATGGAGGCAGGGAGAGGGGTACTGGTGCCAGAGGCCACCTGTCATGTGAAGCATCTTCTGTTTTCTCTACCTCCAGCCACTGGCATGGTCCATGTATAGAGTCTTGCCACTTTCACTCCAGGCAGCCCTCCTAGATTTCACAGGATGCAGTGTCCCTCTGCCAGCTGGAAGCACTCCTCCTGGCCTTTCAAGACAGGGCTGGGGGAAAGCTGAGATCTGGGAGGAGTTTAGGATGCCTTTGAGAAATCTCCAGGGACCAGATGGAATTCTCTTATCAAGTCAGTTATTGTCAAAAGCAGAAAATGATTTTCAGCACCGCCCAGCATACCCAGAAGTTTCTGGAAATCATTAATCATACCAAGCCAGGGGTATGCTACACTCACTCCAGGACTGTGAGTGCCTCCTGCAGCAGGACTAGGTACTGCCAGAAATCCCACCCGATACTCCCCAGATGGATGGGTGGGTGGACAGTGCTTAGGCTTGGCTTTGGTAGTGAAGCTACAGATATTAGCAGAGTCTCATGGGATGTCACGAGGGAAAAGGAGCCAAGGAAACATCTGTTTTCCATCTTTTAGCTCCGCAGGCCTCTTTGAGTGAAGCGGAGACACTGTAAAGTCTCACCTCTGGAAAGCAAAATTCCCACGGAGAAAGGTCTGCGCACAGTTTGAAGGAGTTTGAAGAATCCCAGCTACTGGGGGATCTTCAAGGGGCAATGGGTTCTTGACCTGGCACCTTGGACCAGGAGAAGGCACATTCAGCTAAGTAAATGCTGGGTGACGAAATGGGCTGTCTGAGGTCACAGTGACCTTCAGATGTTGCAGAGATGAGGGGACTTACCTGAGTGATCCCAGACTCAAGAGCACCCAGAGAAGGTGATCACATGGATGGGCCTCAAAGACCTGTGGGAAAAATATTTTATTCTCTTATACTAAAAATCTCAGAGAAGCCATGATCAGGAAGAGAAGAGGGGGGATTTATGGTATCAGTGGACCTAAGCATCCAGGGAGTCTCTCTGATGAGACACGTGTTCTAGTCCCTTTCCTTGTTGCTATGGTGGACCTAAGCATCCAGGGAGTCTCTCTGATGAGACACGTGTTCTAGTCCCTTTCCTTGTTGCTATGGTGGACTAAGCATCCAGGGAGTCTCTCTGATGAGACACGTGTTCTAGTCCCTTTCCTTGTTGCCATGACAGAATGCCTGACAGAAGCAGTTAAGGGGGAAGGCTTGCTCTGACTTACGGTTCAAGAGCCCAGTCTATCATGGGGAAGGTGCTGGGCTGATAGCTCAGTGCACTGGCTGCTCTTCCAGAGGACCAAGATTCAGTTCCCAGCATCCACACAGTATCAGCCTTTAACTCTCGTTCCAGTTTATCCAGCACCCTCTTCTGATCCTCAAGGGCACTGTATGCCCTTGGTGGACAGATACACATGCAGACAGATCACCCATTCCCAGGAAAACAAGACAGACAGACAACGGTGACCCTAGCTTGGTGGCAGGAGCACAAGGCAGCTGGTCATGCTGAGTCCTTGACAAGCAGAGAGAGGTGAATACTGTTCCCAGCTTGCTCTCTACCTCCATTCAGTCCCAGGAATCCAACCCACAAGACGATGCTGCCCACCTTCAGAGTGGATTTCCCACCTCAATTAAACCTAAAGTCAGTGACACAGTAAAGATGACAGCTTTAGACTTTCCTCGGCTGCCCAGATAACCCTGCTTCCTGTATTTTTGGTGTTTACACAGGAAGCAGCGCCTCCACACTTGGGTTCCTCACAGGTGTGCTGGGATTCTTGCTTTTCCTGTTTCTGAAGGAAGGCACTGATTTAATTGATGGTCACTCCTAAGCCCAACACCCCACTTTCCCTGCAAGGTTCACCCAGGCCCCATATGCAACATTGTAAATGTCTAAGTGATCATCACTCACCCAGACGCCAAATGCAACATTGTAACTCATCAGAGAGCGGTCTTTAGTTCCCGCTGCCCTTACTAAACAAAATAATGGAAACTCAGTCACTCTGGGAACTGGATTCTCAGTTTCTCATCCTTGGGACATCATGTGGGGTTCAGGGTACAGGTGAGCAGGTGACATACGGTTTTCAGTGTCACCAGAACTGCTTCGGGAAGGTCTCTGTCGTCCAGGTGCTGAGTGTAGAGCTTCTTGGTCATGCCAAGCCTTGGAGGATAAGCGCTTCTAAGCCCAGCCTTTTCTCCTCGGGCCAGGAAGAAAGGAAGTCAGCTTGGAGATCCGTTCAGGCTCTGGAAACCGGAAACGGAACAGAGTATAATAAAAGACGGAGCTTTGGTTACCCAGGGCAGTGCCTGGGCCTCTGGAAAACCAACCAGCTTTCTGGCCTCTGTGGATGGAAGCAGGGCAGGTGCTCTGAGACCCACGGGGCCTTTTGTTCAAAAGAAACATGGAGCAGGTAGGGTGGGGTAGGGTGGGGTGAGGGGCAGAGGTGGGGGTTGGCCAGCATGAGAAGTTAGTCCTCCAGGGTCATCGGGAAACAATAAGCAAACATACCCCCACAAGTACAGCGTCTCTGGAAGGTGTGAGTGGGACATGCAGGGACACAGTGCCAAGTGTCCCTGTCTTGTACGGAGGTCTTGCTGAGGTGCTATGGCAGTGTGTGCCCACCCCCAACCCAACAAGCTTCCCACTGGTCACCTAACACTCAGTGTTACATACATCTGGGTCAAGATCAGTTGACCCTTTGAGTGTAAGAGACAGGTGACCTGCTCACCTGGGGTGACAATCTTCTGGGAGCCTGAGAGTAGGGTGACAGCTTGAACTGCATTGAAGAAGCCAGTGCCCACAGATATCATAAAACCCTCGGTGAAGGGGACGTGTTGCTTTGGTTTTTGTCAAATTGATACAACTAGAGACATTTGTGAAGAGGGAATCTATCAAACTGGCCTGCAGGCAAATCTGTTGGATATTTATTTGATTAATGATTGAGGTGGGAGGGTCTGGCCTGATGTAGGTGGTGCCACTCTAGGCCCTTGTAAGAAATGGGAAGTAATCCAGTAAGGCTCGATCCTGTGCAGTCTCTGCTTTAGTTCCTGCCTCCAGGTTCTGCCTGGGCTTCCCACCCTGACCTCTCTCAATGGACTATAATGTGCATGATGAAATGTACTCTACACACACACAGACAGAGACACACACAGACAGACACACGAGAGAGAGAGAGAGAGAGAGAGAGAGAGAGAGAGAGAGAGAGAGCTACCATTGGATTTGCTCAGTCTTTTATCATACCAATAGAAAACAAACTAGGAGTGAAGAGAAGAAGGAAGGCCTTTTCCCAAAAGTCCTCTGAAATAATCAGGCTGCCATTAGCCCTTCCTCATGGCAAAACCCAAGGTTGTCATAAAACTCACTGCTGCATGCACACATTCAATAGGGTATTCAATAGGAAGAAAGGAAAAAGAAGGGAGGGAGGGATGAAGGGAAGGGAAGAGGAAAGAGAGAGAGGAAGGGGAGGGAATAGGAAGAGGAGGAGAGCCAGTGGGTTAAGTTCTTGGGCTCTGGATTCTACTGAAACCACAGTAGCCATGAGATAAAAATCAGGGAAGATGTCTGGTTTAGGAGATTACATTTTTTCATCTTGTGTTCAGGGTTAGGGAATGAGTATGTCCTTTTAAACTTCTTATATTGAAGTTCCATGGCCTCCAGTGGTGGTGCTAGGAAGAGGGAGAGACGTGTGTGTGTGTGTGTATGTATATGCATGTGTATGTGTGCATGTGTACATGTGTATGCACATGTGTACATGTGTGTGCATGTACCTGTGTGTGTGCATGTATGTGTATGCATGTGTATATGTGTGACACAGTGAAATGAAGTCTGAGAGTAAAGGACTAACATGTTAGAACTTTCACAAAATTAGCTCTTAGACTTATTTCTCCAATTTTTTTTTTGTTTTTAACATTTTAAAAAATCATCGCTAACTTCACTATTAAGTTTGCTGGGTGCCTCTCCATGTTTTGTTTTCTAAATTATTTTTTGGATATATGAGTGTTTTGTATGTCTGTGTATCACATGTGTGCAGTGCCCACAGAAGCCAGAAGAGGGTGCCAGATTCCCTGGAACCTGAGTTACAAATTATTATGAGCCACCATGTGGGTGCTGGGAACTGAACCTGAGTCCTCTGCAGGAGCTGCAAGTGCTCTCAGTGGCTTGGCCACCTCCCAGGTCCCCTGTGGTTTCTTTTCATCTATTTTAACAGCTCTCTTATTTTCTGTTCATTATTTGTCAACTTTCTCTTTTAATGAAAACATTTAAGTTTCTAATTTATGCCACGTTTCAGTTTTGATTGGCTTTTTATTCCAATGTTTAAAGGCACAGTTCTTAATTCTTCAAGTATCAATTTCATCACTAAAAGGAGGTTGTTTGTTTACTTATGTGTATATGCCCGAGTTTATGAATATACACCACATGCTTGCAGGAGCCCACAGAGGACAGAGGTGGCACTGGATTCCCTGGAACTGGCTTTACGGGTAGTTGTGAGTTACCTGTTGTGAATGATGGGAACGGAACCAGGATCCTCTGCAGGAACTGGAGTGCTCTTAACCTCTGAGCCATCACCCTATAGATACAAAAGCCCCTCTTTTTTGTTCCACAAACTTGTAAGTTTTATTAGGTGTTTGATGGGTGATGAATTCATAAGTCTCACCGTTGGTTTTAATTTTTGTCTGGTACTTGTGGTTGACTTTCATTTTTATATAATTCTTCCATTCCCAACATGTTTTGCTGCAGATTTTTAGTTGCTATGTTTTGTATATAAAACATTTGTGATTTTACATTTATCTAGAGTGTCTGAGATGCTGACCCCAAGATAAAGCTGAATATGAAAGAACTATCTCAGGGAAAATTTGTGAACCAGGGATGAGCTATAGCAGGCTGGAATAGGCTTGGCCTTGATGCTCACAAATACCATAATGAAGTCAAACACTTTCAATGTTAGTTAAAAAGAAAAGAAATACCACCCCCACCACCCCCAAAGTATATCTTCCTTCCTAGTCAAACCTCTCTTGAAGGCCAGACAAGGCCAGAGGTGTGTCTCCTAGGTGACTCTTAAATCCCATCGGGGTGACATTCAAGACCAACCATCACAGATAGTGGGACACAGGGTCTAAATGAGTGTGCCATCTGTAGGGTGTCCCATGAGACCTAAAACTACTCACTCAGTGCAGTCTTACCTCACCTGAATCTGTGAGGGTTTATTGGTCAAAAAATTTACACAGAAACATGTTTGTTTTAAGGCGCGTAACTGACAAGATCATGCAGGTGAGCCACCACTTGGTTCCCTGGCACGTCTTGGACACAGATCGCATCATAAAACAGAAAACATATGGCAACTATGACTTCCAATAACAAACCAGCTCACCCTAAAGGCCTCTCTCACCAGCCCCTGACCTGCCAGGACTGGCTTTCTGGCAGCCCGGGTTTTATTTTTAACTAGATACAGATGGCTTTAGTTGGAAGCTACCAACCCTGTGCTGATATGGCCTCGAGGCACACAGTTCCAGCCCCATCCGAGGTGGAAGCGCACACCTCAGTGGAGTGGGCGGGGTCTCTCTTGCAGTAGCAGGTCTCCATTTACGCAACTGTTACCATGTCATTCATCGATATGAACTTGGTTCATCATCATCTGCCTTTGCTTGGAGCTTACTGGCCGCCACCCTCAAGTTCTTATTAGGAGTTCCCCATGTTTACTGTGGTACCTGAGTGTTGGTTTGGAACAAAACTTTCCACTTGTCCCATCCTCAGTGACCCAGTCATAAAAGGTCAAAGTCTTGGGTAAATCTCAGCCATGGCATTTCACCCTTTACTACTGCTGGGATTGTTTGGTATTGCTCCGCTAGCCACAGTTACCTCAGTCCCTTGATCAACTTTGACCTAGGCAGGAGGAAGTTAGTGCACCCTTTCCTACAACGTGGCCATGGTGAGACTTAGCACCTGTTCCTGCCAGTCCATAAATCACTGAGACTCAACCTATGCTTCCTGCCCCTCCATAGCCATCCTGTTAGGAGACAAAGGAATGTCAAGAGTTGCCAACTGGAGCATGGGTGGCACCTACAGAGCGCAATAAAGCAAATATTTGTGAATTATTTATCTTCTGATGTGCCAGCACACAGAATGTGTAATGATAACTCAACATAAGGAAACAAGTTAAAACTGGACACACACATCAAGACCTTATATTGAAAACTTAGCAAACATCAGGCATAGGCTGGCTGAGGGCATTGAGATCCCAGATTAAAAGAACCAAGAGACTTCCATGACTCAAAGATATGTTTTCCAAAAGCATGTCAAAAGGTGGCCATGCCTCCTGGGATTATAGCCCATCTCACAAGATGGGATAAGATGTGGTGCCATGTGGGTTGTTCTAAAGCAAGCATGGCATCTCTCCTTGTCTTTAGTACCCCATAATGTTTCTCATTCCTTCATTCCCATTTTCTCTCCTGTCGTGAGACTCATAGCAGAAGCCAAGCAAACACTGGCTCCATGATCTTAAGCCTCCATAACATCGAGCTATGTAAAAGCAATGTTACACAGCCTCGGGCACATTGTTACAGCAACAGAAAAGAGGCTAAGACATAATCATAAGACATTACTGAGAAGGGAACACAAAGGTCGTGAGAGGTGGGGACATCCTGCACAGGTTGACTTCACAGAGGAGGTAACAGTGTCACCTGAGGTCTGAAGGCTGAGTAAACCTTCCCTGGGGAGGAAAGGAAGAGAGCTGCATGCTGGGAAGATAGAACAGATCATGAGTGGTCAGTATCAGAGAGTGCATTTGAGGAGTCAGGAGGCATCACTTTCAGGAGCCTGAGAGAGACACACTGAACCCAGGGATGTCAGCAAAGAGCATTGGCCTGTGCCAGCAAGCCAGTACTTCCTCTATCCTAATGGGATCCTAAGACACTCACCCCAAAGACAGGAAGAATGGAAGAGGAGGAAGACAAGAGAGCTGCCTTCACACGTGCGCATCCTGGGTCTCAGGATGAAGAAGTGAGATTTCCACACGATTCCCTGACAGTGAAACTCATCTGTCAACAGATACTTCCATGACAGGCCCAGCCTTTTCATTCCGTGTTCTTGAACACATTAAGACAGAAGTCTTTTCAACAAAGGACAGAGACATAAATAAATAGTAAATAAATAAGAAATAAACAGGGCTGGGGGAATGGCTTGACTGGTAAAGTGCTTGCCTTATGTAAGCATGAGGAGGAGGGAGAAGAGGAGGAGGAGGAAGAGGAGGAGGGAGAAGAGGAGGAGGAGGAAGAGGAGGAGGAGGAAGAGGAGGAGGGAGAAGAGGAGGAAGAGGAAGAGGAGGAGGGAGAAGAGGAGGAGGAGGAGGAAGAGGAGGAGGGAGAAGAGGAGGAGGAAGAGGAGGAGGGAGAAGAGGAGGAGGGAGAGGAAGAGGAGGAGGGAGAAGAGGAGGAGGAGGAAGAGGAGGAGGAGGAGGGAGAAGAGGAGGAGGAGAAGGGGGAAGAAGAGGAAGAGGAGAAAGAAGAAAAGGAGGAAGAGAAGGAAGAAGAGGAGGAAGAGGAGCTCAACTGCTAGAACCCATTAAAAAAAAAAAAAAGCAGCCATATGCTTTGATACAGGCTGATAATGCCACTGCTGGGGACGGGGTAAAGAGGGAGGTCCCTGGAGCCCAGTGGCCATCTAGACAAAGCTGCAGGCCAGTGAGAGACCTTGTCTCAAATACAAGGTGGGGGCCACGAGATGACTTGGCACATAAAGGAGCCTGCTGCTAAGCCCACTGACTTGAGTTCAATCTCCTTTGATTCCCAGGATCCACGCGGTGGAAGGCGAGAACTGCTTCCCCACAAGTTGTCCTTTGGCTTCTACGAGTGCTGTGGTGTGTGTGTGCACATACAAATAAATAAGTGGGAAAATAAATAGAATGTTAAAAAGAGGTGGGTGGTACTGGAAGAATGAGAGTCAAGGTTGTCTTCTAGTCTACACACCACACACACACACATACACACACATGTACATCCCTGTGCACATGACATGTATGCACACACAATCTAAATTTCAGCATAGCTATTTCTCTTAGGCATAAGTAAGTGAGGCTGAGGTGCTGTCTGAAGTGGAAGTGTCTCAGTGTATCACGTGACGCAGACTCACGTGGCGTTTGGCTGAGGGAAGACCCGTGGGAGGACACGTGATGTTTGGAAAGAGTATAAACGGGATTCCATGGGCAGTGATGGGGCACTTACAGAGCTAGCTGTACAACTCCTCACTGGTCTCTTGTCGTCGCTGATCCTCACTTTGTTGAGAGAGGCATGGCAGAGAACTCCTGGCATTCCGGCTGGTCCCGCTGACTCCCGCTGACTCGTGCTGATTCGGTAGAGACTTGGCTGTTTCTGCTGGATTGTGCCCCTGCTGCTGAGTCTTGTTTGATGGCATTTGTGAACTGAACTGCTCGTATCCTAACAACAGAGGTTGGGAGCCCCCGAAGAACTCCTTCTAAACAGGTCCACACCCCCTTGTCCTATTTACCGTCTTTTTCCCCCTACCTTTGGACAGCGGGCTAGAAGGGGGATCAAAGCATTTGAGAACCCTTATTAAAGTAGGTTTTGAAAAATCTAAGCCTACACCTGTTAACCACAGTGGCTGTAGCTTCCTCCCCAGGAGACAATTTAAAGTGGATTAAAGAAAGCAATGAGGGATCAGGAAGGACCAATCAGACACCCAGAACCAGAAATGCAGTGGAGAAGTGTTTGCTGTGTTTTACTACCACTGGAGACGGCCTCGCTCCACAATATACAGTGAGATCTGGGGACAGAGTCTACAGTTGCTCTGCACATCGAACGATCCAATCGGGGCTGCGCTGGGATTGGAGTGATGACGGGTTGGAGCCACTGGACACCATGGTGATGGTGAACACTTTGCCCAGCTTTGTGCACCTATCTGTTGCCCCTCCCCCACTGAGCTGTGGGAGGGATAGCCTGCTGGACTACTGTAGCTCCAGAAGCCCAGAAGTCAGATGCTGTATAAGTGGGCAACAGAACGCTCTGTGGAGAGTTTTAAGTTGTCATCTGGAAAGGTATGCACGACGGGATCATACCCGGGCTTCCCAACACCTTTCCTCTACATCTGGGGTGACTGAGTGTATCTCCTCTCCATTCACCTGCTCCCCTGCTCAGGAGCCCTGCCCAGCTTCCTGCAGGACCCAGCTGTCGGGGTACAGCAGCTGTCACCATGGGATACACTTGGCTGAAGTGACTAACAGTCTTCCTGGAAGAAGACCTGAAATCTCTCCCATTCCTCCACAGAGCCCTTGCCAGGAAGCGGGAGAATGCAGGAGGGCAATTAAGAGAATGGCCAGGAAAAGGCCATCCTTCGACTGTCAGGCGCTGACTCAGGGCCATGGTCCTGGAGGCTCCTGGAACACAAAAGTTGAGAGAGCCCAGGAATAACAGCTGTCACAGGAACCAGTTTCCTCACAGCCTTCCCCTTCCTGCCCCAGACGGGATGTTTTCCTCGTCTCTTAGGAAGCCATTGATCTGTAAGAATCAGGCACAGAAGATCCAAGCAATGCTCCTGTGGTCACGCACACCCTCGAGACAGGACTAGAGCTGTGGTGTAGATCAGGCTATCCCTGCCTGCTTCAACTTTTCATAAACATTTCCAGAAACTTCCATCAGTCTTTTCTCCACGTTTTCTGAATTTCTCGTGTGCCCTTGTGCCTGTGCCACCAAAATCCATCTTCAAACACTCCAGTCTTCCAGATTAATTTCTATAATGACACTAACTTTTTATGTGAACGTGGTTCATGTGTGTATGCACTTGTATGTGTAGCCCAAGGAAGCCAGCCAATTACAGCAGGTGCCCTGTTCCATCGTTCTCCACCTCACTCCCTTGAGACAGGGTCTCTGGCTGAATGTAGATCAAGGAGGCCTGAAGCCTAAGGGTGAGGAGCTGTCAGTCCAGGGAAGGAGATGGCTGATGGTCAAGGCTGACGGGAGTGGGAGATAGCACAAGGCCGAGAAGTGGTTTCTCAGAAGGGCCGATGTTGTGGGAAGGGATGAGGGTTTGAAGATTTCTTGCTGCAGCATTTCTAGAACAGGAGAGAAAACACGGGGGTCAGAGTGAGTGGGGGGATGTGTAGTTCACAGGGGTCACCCATGAGGTAGCATTCATTATCCATGAGGTAGCAGTCTATGTCATTATCCCATGTGGGAAGAGGAATTGGGGCTCCTGCCTGGAAATCCAGTCATAGCACTATAGTTCAAAGTACCTCCAACAAGCCTGTCTGGTCTAGACTGAACCTGTGGTGGGATAGACAGTCAAGGGACACGCTAACCCTGGAGGGCATGTGGCAGTTGTCAGACACCAGACAGATCTCCCCATAAAGGAGAAGCAGGAACTCAGTGCTGGTCTCTTAGCCCCTGTCACAGATCACCAGCCGTCTGCTGGACTGTGATGTGCACTCTATTAGCCCTGTGCTGTGTGCGTGCTGATGCTGCATACATGAGGGGGACAGGGCTTTCCGTGTCCCCTCCTCCTGCTACTCTCCTGTTCTGGATGCAGACCTGGATCCTAGCTTCACCCTCTGACTATACTTCTTCTATTTCTGCCTGCTCTTTTGGATGGGCTGTGTGGTAGGTCACATGACAAGTGACAGTTGCCAGGGCTGAAGGGATCATCTCTAGGGACATCTTTTTATTCCAGGTACCTTACCTGTGACATATACAGTCCTTGTAACTCAGCTGTGGTCAGATTAGACTCCTGTATACCCTGGGGAACTGTTTGTTTCTGTTTTGTTTTGAGAGAAACACGTTTGGATTGCCAGGTACTCATGGCACAGGGACCATAACCCTGTGCTCCTGACTTTCCATCACTACTGGGGTCAACTGCATACCTGGCCCTCAGCCAGCACCCCAACCTCCAAGGCTGGCCGGCCATTGCACCCCTCACCAAGACTGCTTTCCCGGGCTACAGTGAGCAAGCAGCAGCAATACCAGGAAAGGTGAGTCTTTCCAAATTCCCTGGCTAACATCCAAGTGTGAGCATTATGAAATGAAAGACAGGAAGCCCCTGCCACTCTAGTGAGCCTTTTGTTGGCCCTGTGAGTCCAGGAAGCAAAGAAGGCTCCCTATACACAGCTGCTTATGCAATGCATTGGATTATGAACTCCGCAGGGGCCAGAAGGGCTGCATTGAGGAGGAGACGTCAGTTCCTCCTGCAGACCCAGGAGGAGGTAATGCTGAATCATGCACTATGACTCAGGAGCAGCCATTAGCTGGCCCGGGAGTGGACAGAAAATAAGTACAATTGTGTACTCCTTACAGAGAGCTTACAAATGAGGGCTGGCAGCCCGACTGACAGATCTAGGTCTGCTACTGAACACCGGAGACCTTCTGCCTAATCACGATTTGGGAGGTTTCAACAGAGCAAGAGAAATGTTTCCACCCAACAAACCCTCAGATGCCACGGCAGGACAGAACAAGACTCTATTAAGGGGAGGCAGCTCAATCAGTAAAATGCTTGCCGGAGACCATGAGAACCTGAGTTTGGATTCTCAGCATTGCATAAAATGTCAGGTAGTGTTGTTGGGAACGTGTGATCCTCCTTACAAGGCAGATAGTAAAAGAGGCTCCCTGGGGCTTGCAGACCAAGCAGCCTAGCTGAATCAGGGGACTTCAGGTTCACTGAGAGATGCTCAAAAACAAACAAACCAAACAACCAACATGGTGGAGTATGAATGAGGGAGGCTGGCCCTGGACTTCTTGCTTCTCCATGCGTATGTGCAAGTCCTGACTCTGACTCAGCCTCTCATTCTGCTCCCATACCAGTGCAAAGACGACAAAGTCATTATTGGCTCTGGTTTCATTTTTTTCTGTAAACAGCGCAGTCTCCTATGGCGACTGCTTTAATAGATGTTAACTCTTTCATTGACCACCCCAGATCGCAAGTGCACAGGGCACCTTGGCGGAGCACAGAGAGAGAACTCTGTGACTGTCTGTGTGTCTGTGTGTGTGTCGTGGGTGGGGTGGGGTGGGAAGAAGTTAGGAAAGCAAGCCACAAGTAAACCAGCCGAGGAATTTCGAAGGCCACCTGTGCTTTCAAAAGTGTGGAATGCCACTCTGACCTCCACACATCCCTCTGCTCTCTGTGGTGACCTCATTATCTGGAGTCACCACACCCAGATCAGGGACCTTTGAAGGGTTTCTGTGGTCTAACAGGTGGTCTCGCTATGGACCAGCCTGTTAGACTGTGACCAGCCCTGTCCTGACCTGGTAGCCTTGACTCTTTCAGACTTAGTCTCCTCCAACTGGTCACTAACTCTCTCTGAGGTTTTGGCTGGCAGGTGACCAGATCCCAGCCTTCAGCCCTGACTGACTAAGTCTTTCGGAGCCTAATTCAGTCTTTCCAGTCAAAGAGACTATCCCCAGTACCTCTGTTCTTCCCATGAGTGCCGGTACCCTGTCAGCCATCAGTTACACAACTGGAGACAAATAGTCCCAGTCACTTGAGCCTCCTCTTTCTAACAGTGACATGGGGTGCCCCTCAAATCCCACTAAGCTCACAGCAGCTCTCCATACAGTAGTGTCTCCCCACAGGGGAGCCTAATCCAGGTATCTCCCTAGAGCAGTGGTTCTCAATACTACGGCCCTTTAATACAGCTTCTCATAGTGTGGTGACCTTCAATTATAAAGTTATTTTTTTTTTGCTACTTCGTAACTATATTTTTGCTACTGCTGTGAATCATAATGTAAATATCTGATACGTAGGATGATCTTAGGCAACCCCTGTGAAAGGACTATTTGACCCCCAAAGGAATCACCCCGCATGGGGGTTGAGAACCCCCCCCCATGGGTTGAGAACCGATGCCTGTACAGGAAGTTTGAACATGTACAGAGGAACTTCAGCATCCACGGGGAAAGACATCACAAGTCACTGAGGTGAGACAAGGTGAGCAGACACAAAAACGATACAATGTTTGTATTGTGGTAAGTGCTAAGAAACACAGATACACTAACTGTGAGGACCCGAGTGTGGGGGAGCAAAGGGGTATAGGGACTTTACATGGGTGTGAGGGGCTCCTGGGTGTGTAAGGAAGGACCATGTCAGAGAGAGGAAGGGGACTGTGAAGGTGTGCTGGGACCACCATCCAGGCAACCTTTGTCCCCAGGTAGGAATGAAACTTACTTGGGAACATGTGGGTAGAAGAAGGTCCAGGAGAGTGGACGACCCATGGAAATGGGGCAGGAATCTTAGTTTGTTTGCAGTAGTTCGTGTGTGTGTGTGTGTGCTGGGGAGAATTCTATTGATCTATATTTAAATATATTACATGGATCCCAATAACAAGTTCAGGTTCAAATTTATAACAAGCAGCCTCATGTTTTTACATGTACCATGTAGGCAGTCGTTAGCATAGGCTAAGGACTTGTTGCAGGTATGTGTTCTTTCCCTCAATGGCCTTTGGGTGGACTCATGGCCACTTACTGCCTATCCTGGGCAGGCTCAGAGCTCGACCCTGAGAACTGGAAAGGGAAAGGGGTATAAGAAGAACCAGGTGGAAAAGGAGAGGACCAAGGAGAGGTACAGAGGAAGTGGCTGAGGAAGGTGGAGAGGAAGCAGGGTTATGTGCTAGAAGAACAACTGAGTGTGAGAGGGAGCAAGGCAGCATGGGAAGGGGAAAAGGGGGTACAGGGTGTGAGTGAAAGTAGGTGTGAGTTCTCCATCCTTCCCTGTGGACTCTAGCAACCCCCTAAACTGTTAGCCTCACACCTAGGGTCTAGGGCTTCGGTGAACAACCTCTGAGTGTCACCCTGACTACTGGCTCTTCAGAGTTGAACATCTTCACACACACACACACACACACACAAATGCACACACATAAACACACATGTACTCATACACACACGTTCATACACATACACACTCATACACACACATACATACACACACAAATGTACACACATAAACACACACACATGTACTCATACACACACACACATACACACACACGCACACACACGTGCACACACACACGCACACACACACACCTTTCTCTAAGTCATTGTTCTTGTTGGATTATTTTATTGCAGCCAGAACACAGCACAGAAACCAAAGGCTCATGTTTTCTTCATCGGTCTCCTCTCAGATACAGCTCTGTGCAGCCCCTCAGCCTCATACAGCATCTTAGCTCCCTAAAACCAATAAGCCCAGCAGGGAACCCCAAGCAAAATTTTGTTCCTGTGGAAAAGAGAGCCAGCAGCAGAGAGCAGGCCCCTAACCTCCTCTCAAGGAGGAAGCAACTAGCCAGGTGTGGGCAGTGTGACCTTATAAAGCCCGTGGCCCCTGCTGGTGACTGGTGGCAGATGACTGGGCCCCAAGAGTGGTCTGGAAACCAGCTTCTTTACCTCTGGAGCTGAGTTGTAAGCATCAGCAGCTCAGAGAAGGCTCTACAGTAGCCATAGTTTCTGTTTTGAACGTGTGAGCCAAAGTGAGGAAAGTAAATAGCAAGGTAGATGCATACATGAGCAGGTAGACGGCAAAGCATCACTGCAATTCAGCTCCCAGCCCTCTCCTAACCCTCTCTCTGCCCCCTCCCAGGCCCCTTCCAGCCCTCTCCCAGCCCTGCCCCCCACAACCGTTTTCAGCACTTCCTGACCTGTGTGGATGTTGTGAACAAACTGTCCATCATGTAGACGTGATGGAATTGATGGAATCCACAAGGGAGCAGGAACTGGTGCCGCCTGCTCTGGAGGCACAGTGGGGGCAGGGTGCTCATTTGTGGGTGACAACAGAGGCCTGGCTAACCCCTCAGCCCTGTCAGGAGGGCAGCAAGAGAAAGGTGCTGGTGAGCTCTGCAGATTGTACAGATGAAAGCAGGCATCCCTGTTATGCTCCAGCAATGGCAGCTGCCCCTGGCTTATGTCAGGGCCAGTGGACTGACTGGCTTGGGTGTCATAATACCCAATGACATAAGCCTTCCTGGTTCTTTGAAGCTGTGTGTCTCTTTCTTCTCTTTAGGAAAAGAAATTTCTGGGTCTGAAATGCTTCCAAATTAAAGAAATTACTCAGAGAAGAACACCTTTCTCTGTGAAGGGCAGAACCCCTATGTCAGTGAGTCGGACATGCTGGCTCCCTCTGGAGAGCCCCAAAGAAGTAAGTGGACAAGAGAGCTTAACTTTACAGAAATAATATTCTGAAATGATGTACAAGAACCAGGAGGCCTGAGAGGCTGGCAGCAGCTCTCTCCTCTCTTCTCATCAGCATGGCTGTCTAGAGTCCACAGACATCACAAAGATGACCATACTTGGTCTCCAGGTATTGCAGCCTTAGAGACTCTCACCAGTCCGTCCATACAAGTGAGGACATGAACTCAGTCTCCCTCTTTCTTCTCATCTTCAAAACAGCCCCCATCCATCCTAGGCTCTAGGCTCTCAGATGTGAGGCTGACCACACACACCCTTCACTCTCTACTCTATAAAGGCTTCCTGTGCCCTTAGAAGCCAGTCTGGAGAGCCAACTAGGATGTTGGACATCTGGCTGTGCTTGAATGTGGAACCTAGAGCCTCCTGGGATGAGTTTCCTGCATAATCTGCTGAGACTCTCACTCTGGGCAACCAAACTTGAGACTTGGTACCCAATGAAGTATCCTTGGACCAAGCTCAAGGCTTAGAATGGGAATCAGGTTAATGTCTGTTCTGTGAAGCAGGACCAGGGCTCCTGTCCTGTGGAAATGAGGCAAGAAGCCTAGAATTCAAGTAGCTGAGATAAGAAGTCATGAGTTCAAAGCCAGCCCCCTCCCCAGGATTGTGTAGCAAGGCACCGTCTCTAAAATCACACAACACAAAATAAGACTGTGTGTGTAGCAGTTTGTGAGGTGATTGCCCAAGGTCCATCAGAAACTATTTCCATACGGGCACCTGTGTTGTCAGGAAGTCAAGCACACCACGTGACATGCATGTGCTCCATCAGGACCTGAGCCCTGCCTATGTGTGTGAGCCACCCTGGGAGTAAGACACCGAGCCTGAGAGTTCTGCCTCTTGGGGGATGCAGATGGGGAGGTGGGGGAGAGAACACTGTGAAACGGAACAGTGAGAAGCAGACATTGGTCACGACCAGGAGATGCCAGTGCTGAGCCCTATAAAATTACACATTATTTGAAATTTAAGGAAATTTCACCAAATGAGTCCATTAGAATGTCCTAGAATTGGACAATATTATGGGTGTACCATATCACCCGTGTGGAGTTTAGCTGTCCATTTCCAGGGATTTCTTTCCCTGTATATAAACTGAGTCATGACGTTCGTCACACTTGTGTGTTCTTGTTTGTGTGAGTGTGGCAGACAGAGGGTGGCCTCTGAAGCGGTTTCCTTTTTTTTTTTTTTCCCCTAGCCACGGTCTCTCAATGGCCCAAAACTAAGTAAGTTAGTCTGACCAGCCAGTGAGCACCAGGAGTCCACCCAGCCGGAGGAATACAAGCTGTATTGCCTTGCCTGGCTTTTTACACTGGTTCTTGGAACCAGCTCTGGTTCATGTGTGAGCACAGAAAGCACTTTTATTGATTGAATCATCTCCCCAGTGCTGGAAAGCAATTCTTAAAACTCCACCTAGGAATAGTCAGGGTAAGAGGCTGGAAGTTGGCTCAGTGGTTATGAGTGTTGCCGAACTTGCAAAGGGTTCTGGGTTGGATATCAGCACCTCCGTGACAGCTTACAACTGTCTATAGCCACAGTTCCGGTGAATTCGGTGCCCTCTTTTTGGCCTCCATGGGAATCAGACAGGTACATACAGGAAAATAACTGATGCACAGAAATTAAAGACAAAGCACAAAGAGAACAGTCAGTGTGAACGTGAAAGCAGGTTTTGAAGTTCTAAGTTGCAATCTGTTTCCCACCATGAATTATCTTCCCTGATCCTCGCTAGCCCCGTGTTTTGGCGGTGGTGGCAGTTCACTTGCTGGAGGCTTGAGTGCAGAGGCATCTCTCTGTCCTGTTTCCAGGAAGGGCTTCTATCCTGGCTGTAAACAGGCTGGCAAGGCCAGTGCCTCCTACAGCTTTCCATATTCCCTCAGACTGAAGACTCAGCTGTGTGACCTCTGCTGCTGGAGAAGGCTCTCTCAGTCCGGAGCCTTCCATTGCTGTCTTGTGGGAAGTGTTTTTGCAGCTCTGGAGCTCTTTATGGACAGAGCACTGTGGCCTCATTTCTGTAGCTTGTCCTCAGAGTACCTCTCTGAGCTCTCCTGATGCAGCAGCCTGCCTTAAGACTGAAAGTGTAGCTGCAGGCAGACACCAAGCACTAACGTGGGCCCCAAAGAACAAAAGGGCATGTGTGCTCTTCTGGGTTTCAAAGCTAATTAAGGACACCAAATGTTTACAAATTGCAAACAACAGAACAACAAAAACCCCTACTTTGATTCACAGGGATTAAAAATAGAAAGTCACTTCCAGTGCTCTGGGTCCTCTGCCCCAGTGTACCCGTACAAGATGTTCTGAGCTGGCTGGAACCTCGTTTTTCCTTTTTTGTAACCCCTGTGTCCAACATGACCATGTTGAATGTAAGTAGGAGAAATCCTGCCTGGAACAAAAAAGTTGAACAGCCCATGAGTAACAGTACCAAAGGTTGTTCTTAACCCCACCCTCTCCTCTCGTGTGTGTGTGTGTGTGTGTGTGTGTGTGTGTGTGTATGTGTGTTGTACATGCAAACACATGAACACAAGCATTAATGTGTGTGTGGGAAAGCATGGATATACTAGCGCCTTTGGAAGCCATGGTTAACCTCTGGTATAGCTCTCTAGGCACCCGCCACTTGGGTTTGTTCATGTGCGGGGTGCACATGCATGCGGCACATGCACACATTCGTGAGTGGGTGCGCACATTCATATGTATACATGTAAAGGCCAGAAAAAGGCACTGGGTGTCCTGCTGTATTACCCTCCTTATTTCCTTGAGACAGGGTCTCTCACTGAGTCTAGAGACAGATGCTGACAGCAAGCCTCAGTGATGCTCTGTCTCCGCCCACAAAGCACAGGGGTTACAGGTGCCTGGTCATCCTGGCCTTTTACACAAGTTCTGGGAATTTAAACTCAGGTCTTCATGTTTGTACAGCTAATGCTCTTTCCCACTGAGCCTTCTGTCCAGCTTCCACCTTTGGTTTTGGAGACAAGATCTCTCCCTGGCCAGGAACAAACCATGTAGGCTAGGCCAACTGGTAACTGAACCCCAGAGATCTGTCCGCCTCCCTCTTGCCAATGCCAAGACTTTGATCTCAAACCATTACAACTGGCTTTTTATTGCTGCGGTGTCACATTTTGCTCTGCTCTTTAGCTTACAGTTTGAGGATGCAGTCCATCGTGGAGCCGAGAGCCCGGTGGCAGGCATGAGACAGCTGGTCACATGGCCTCCACAGACAGGAAGCAGCTGGTCACATGGCCTCCACAGACAGGAAGCAGAGAGAGAGAGAGATGAATGCTAGTGTTCAGCTCTTCCTTTTTACTCAGCCTGCACTGCCAGCTTGTAAAATGCCACCCACATTTAGAGGGAGTCCTCTCACCTCAATTAACTCAGTCTCAAAAATTCCTCGCAGACATGTCCAGAGATTTGTTTCCATGATGATGGAATTCTATCAAATTGACAAGCAAAATTAACCCACCACAGGTGATATGTATGCATATATATTCACAGAGTTGCTGTGTAGCAATTTCCTTCCAAATGAGACATTTCATCCTGGAATTAAGTCTCAGGAAATGAACAACTCACAAGTCTCAGGAAGTCCCAGAAACTTACCAGGTTCACAAAACCCTTCCATCCTCAAGGATATATAAGCAGTAACAATGACTTAGGAGAGAAGACTCTGAGTCCTGTCAAGCTTCCTGTACTGGCTGGTTTTGTGTATCAACTTGACACAAGCTGGAGTTATTACAAAGGAACCTCCCTTGAGAAAATGCCTCCATGAGATCCAGCTGAAAGGCATTTTCTAAACTATTGATCAAGGGAAGAGGGCCCAGCTTACTGTGGGTGGTGCTGGGCTGGTGGTCCTGGGTTCTATAAGAAGGCAAGCTGAGCAAGCCAGGGGAGGCAAGCCAGTAAGCAGCTTACCTTCATGGTCTCTGCATCAGCTCTTGTCTCCAGGTTCCTGCCCTTTGTGAGTTCCAGTCCTGACTTCATTCAGTGATAAACAACCATGTGGAAGTATAAGCTGAATAAACCCTTTCCTCCCCAACTTGCCTCTTGGTCATATTGTTGTGTGCAACAATAGAAACCCTGTCTAAGACACTGCCTATAGAGTGTGTTGTCACCCAGGGAGTTGTCACCCAGACTGGCAAAGGTTTTTGGTGATACAACTGCCTTTGAGTCGTCTTGCTGTTGTAAGTGACCCTTCACCCATATGCCTGTAAGTAAAGCCAATCTGCTCCTTCGCTCACCGTGTTCGACTTGTGTTGCTGGGGAGGTTGCCTATCAGGTCATCTGATCCTGTTTCCCCAGGAACAGTGTCACAAACCTGGTTGTGCTGTGCTCATCAGCCATGCAGGCCTCCCTGAAAGAACTTTCCCCGAGGGCTGCTTTTAATCACAGAAGTGAGAGACAACACAGGGGATGCGATACAGGGATGACCCTTGGAGGGACATCAATACATGAGACAGACTGTGGCTGTGGGAGAGAGCACAGCCACAGAGAGCTCCTGCTGGCTCCCCACGTGGCTTCCTAGAACAGAAGTCACTGTCCCCAGTGGCCTTGTCTCTTCCAAGCCGTGTATTGTTTCCGTCACCCCTGTGGGTCTCACATTCCCACTCTGTCCCACCCCGCAGCTGTGGCTGGAGTCCCGAGTGGAGTCCCCACAGCAGCAACACTGGCTGTTTCCTCAACAGCACTGCCCTGTCCTCGTCGAATTCCTTCTCCCAGATATGTTGAGGCAACGCATTGTTGTTCCTCCTGCATTCTTCTTTTTCACACTGAGTTAGGACCGGAGAGATGGAAACGGAACCAACCTGACACTGTCCATTTAGGAGCAAGCTCTCCTGTTTTCTTAGAAACAGTGGTGGAAAAAGCCAAGCGACTCCAAGAGAGCTATTTCCTAGATGATTCTGATTTATCTGGAGCCAGAAAATCGAAGACAAGTATAAAAGGCAGATTTTTTTTATTTTATTTTATTTTATCATGCCCTTACCTTAAAGCTGGATTGTGTTTAGAACGTGCAAATTGGAAGCAGATTGAATAGTGCCTGCTGCTTGGGGCTCTGGCTTTTTGAAGTATTGAAAAGGCTCAGACGTCAGCCAGTTTGCCTGCACTGAGGCTTATCGGTCCTGAGCTAGTCTTCGACGGCAGAGCCCCGAAGAAGTCCTGGCCTCTGAGGTCTTCTTAAGAAAAGATTAATTTAATTTTATTTATGGGTGTGTGTGGGGGTGCCTGTAATGCCAGAAGGTGTCAGATCTTCTGACGTTAGGGTTACGAATGGTTGTGAGCCGCTCAACATGGAAGTAAACTCAGCTCCTCTGCCAGAGCAGCAGCCAGTGCTCCTAACTGCTGAGTCATCTCTCCAGCCCCTGCCTTTCTCCTACTTTTTCTTGTTTAGCCCCGAGTCAAGTCTAGGGATTGGAGTTGACCACACCCAGGGTAGGTCTTCCTTCACTTGAGCTGTCCCGGAAACACCCTCACAGATATGTCCAAGGGGGTGTCTTTGGGTGATTTTTAAATCCAGTCAGATGGACAATGGAGATGATCACTTCCCTCAGAACTGTCTCTCCTCTCAGATGAACACAGGGAAGAAACAACATTGATACAGGCTATGCTTTTTCAAGACTGACGAATCAGTGATGTGATCTCTCCGGGGTAGCCTGCACACATCTCTGAGTTAGGATTTAGGAAGAGGTAACTTTCTATTTTCCCTCTTGTCTGTCTCTTTCTCTGGGATGTGGGCCAGAGCCTGAGTGTGCTTTGTGGTCCTCTGGGCAGCCCCTCTCTTTTGCAGTGTGGCCATTTGCCAAACCACTACGCCTAACTCAAATGGGTGTGTCTTCTTCCTGCGTCTCTTCAGCTGCTGCTGCTGAGACTCGCCGCTCACCTGCCCTAGCGTCTTTTTCTCTTAATCTTTATGTGTTTTAAAAAGAAACAGAGTGGGGCTGGAGAGATGGCTCAGCAGTTAAGAGTACTGTCTGCTCTTCCAGAGGTCCTGAGTTCAGTTCCCAGCAACCACATGGTGGCTCACAACCATCTGTAATGGGATCTGATGCCCTCTTCTGGTGTGTCTGAAGACAGCAACAGTGTGCTCATATACATAAAATAAATGAATAAATCTTAGAGAGAGAGAGAGAGAGAAGAGAAAGAGCAAAGACTTAACACTTAGCATTTCCCAAACTTCTTTGTCAGTAGTCTTTTTCTCTGAAAATGACTTTGAGACAGCCGGTCTATGGTCTGTGCAGGAAAACTGCATAAGCAGACTAGCTCAGGCTAGCTCAGTCTGCTGACGGCAGACGCACAGCAGCTATTTGAATTAGAATGAATCATTGGCGTTGTGTGTTCTCCAACCTTCCACTCTTGGGGGAATAAAAAGTTATCACAGGACCATAATTAATCACTGCTTACAAGAGATACAACACACATGAAAGTGGCCCATGTTGATTGACCATGTGGAGCATGGGGTAGAACGTGGCCATCATCAACTGAACAGTGACTTTTCTCTGCAGGAGAATGTAGCCTGCAGAGACATGTGAACAACTGGAATCACTGACATCATCCGCTTTACAGTGACTAGCATCCATTTTTATCAAATAGGATTACAGAGGCATAGGCATGCCTGACAGAAGAGACCTAAGGAGAGCTCTGGAATCTAAGACAATTTAGGGTCTCGGATCACAACTGTTCATCAGAGAACAATGAGTGTCCGTGGGCACACTGGCAAACACACATGCATGCCTACACACAATGCACCCTTACACACATGCAGGCACACACATGTGTGCTAGAAGAGACCACACTGGACCCCAGGCAGTCTGTCTTTACAGGTCTTGCAACCATGCAAATAACACCCTAGTTAGAAGCTGAGGGCTCAGGTTGGGTAGATGGACCAGTCAGTAAAGGGTTTGCTTTGTATATACAAGGAGCTGAATTTGAGGGCCAGAACCCACTTCAAAAGGCTGAAAGTAGAGGTGCACACTTGTAATCCTAGAGCTGGGAAGAATAAATGTGCTTATCCCTGAGGCTTGCTGGTAAGCTAGCCTAGATGAAGTGGCAAACTCCAGGGCAGTGGGAGACCCTCACTCAATAAACAAAGGAGACAGTGCCTGGAGAAGGACACTTGATGTTGATCTCTGGGCTTCACAAGCATGTGCATGTGCACACACGTACACGTGCACACACACACACACACACACTGCTGATGGCTCTGATCCCGAGTTAATGATACAGATCAGAGGGTTCATCCTTCGAGTCTCCAAACTCGATCCCAGCAAGGGGTCTGACCAATGAGGCCTGAGACCCAAGTCTCAAATCCAGACAAAATTGGAAACCACGTTGTCTGTGTTTGCAGAGGTAAAGTCCTTGATGCTAGGTATTCTTCCCCACAGAGTAGTTGACCTCTGAGGCCTCTATGGGCATTGGTGGTCAGGGTAGGTGGGACTGATGCTTGTTTGCATGAGAACCACAGAGCAAGAAGAACCCTTCAGCTCTGTCTAGACTGAGAAGACCCAGGCCAAAACACCATGGAGCTTGCTGTAGCAGAGAACAGAAGCTTTTTCCTTCCCTGCCTCTGAGCTCCAAACTTAGCTCTGGAAGAGAGAGACAGTGTGTGTGTGTGTGTGTGTGTGTGTGTGTGTGTGTGTGTGTGTGTGTGAGAGAGAGAGAGAGAGAGAGAGAGAGGGGGGGGGGGGAGACAGACAGATACAGAGAGACAGACAGAGAGAAGACAGAGAGGAGGGGAGGAAGAAGGAGGGCCAGAGCCTTGACTCAGAGCTGACTTCACTGTGAGAACTACCTGTGATCCACAGCCTCATGATTGGTGTCTGTGTGCTCAGGACAATGGGAATGGTTTCACAGAATGACAGGCACCCACAGTTTATTGTAGCTTTGAAAGAAAAGGGGGGAAAGGGTTTAGCCCTCATTTCTCTTGCTGACCACCCCCATGTGCTCAGAACCCTGTCTTTGCTTTACAAAACTCATTCCTTCAAGGAAAGACAGGAGTTGGGATTTCCAGCATCCAAAGCCTTTCCTGGGGGAAACTTTCCCAAATCTTCCTGACATCCCCAGCCATCATTGAATGCTTGCCTCCTCACCGCCATCTTGGATCTGTTCTATGTTCTAACCTGGGTGTAGCACATCCTGGTAGTGGGCAGAGTGCATTGTCACCTCTTGGTGTGGCTCCAGTGTCCCTGTCTGGATGAGCATTGACTGTGTTGCCACCTAACTGACCCTGTTGCAGTTGCCCCGCCTCTGGACTCAGAGTCTAACCCCACTCAGGATGGCCACAGGCAGGCAACAGGAGTCATTCCAGGTATGATCTGACAAGATCAGCCTGTGAGGCTTAACCTGTGAACTCTCTGAGGTGATTCATGGGTAACACATCTGTCTGGAGAGAGAGAAGTTGGGGCTGTTTGTCTTCAGAGTCTTCCTAGACACTTAGACAAGCTGTTTCTAGTCTTGAGCTCAGGGCTTTCCAGTCACCTCATGAGAAACGCACATTCCTCCATCCTGCCTCCAGTCACTTCCTGCAGGTCTCCAGAGCACGTAGGCTGTCCCTGACTCTAACCTGGGCCCCAGTCATGATAGGACCTGTACTAGCCACACAAGAGGAGGTTTCAGTAACTCCCGACACAGGGTGAAGATAGCCCAGCACTTCTGTCTGTTCTCTCTGGGGAGGATTCAGATGGACATCTGGGCAGCTCATCATGAGCAGAAGTAAGCAGGATACAGTATCAGCGAGAGACACATAAAAGACAGCACTGTTATGTGAAGTCAACACACAAAGCTCAGCAGAGTTGAGGCTCCATCAAGATCTGGTGACTCACAAGCTGGACAGTTATCACTGAAATTGATGTGGCCCAAGGAAAGATGTATCCCCACAAGATGTCCCGACCGCTAAGGATGCTGAGAACACAAGGCAAATGCTGATCCTGAAAGCAAGAAGGGCACAAGGCTGACTGAGGAGCAAATGAAAATCTGAAATTGTGACCCAAAGCCCATAGTCTCTCAGCACCCAGGAGACTTTGAAAGGAAGGTTTTTGTGAGAATCTTAAGTCAGAGGTCACCGTGGGCTATAGAGAAAGACCTTGGTCCAAGGAAAAAAGGAAGGATGGATAAAAGAAGAAAGGAAGATACAGAGAGAGAGAGAGGGAGGGGCGTGTGTGTGCGTGTGTATATGTGTGCACACATGTGCAAGTGTGTGCACATGCATGTGTGTGCACGTGCATGTGTGTGTGCATGTGTATATGTGTGCACACATGTGCAAGTGTGTGCACACATGTGCAAGTGTGTGCACATGCATGTGCGTGTGTGTGTGGGGAGAGAGAGAGAGAGAGATGGGTGGGGAGGGAGAGAGGGAAGGAGGGAGACAGCAAGAAGCCAGAGATGGAGGAAGAGACTATAAGCCCGGCAACCAGGTACTCAATTGGTAGAGTACTTGCTTGGCATAGAGGAAACCCTAAATTCAATCCCCGCACCCCCAAAACTAGGCATAGTAGTGCAGGTCTGTAATCCCAGCTCTTGGGAGGCAGAGGCAAGGGTACCAGGATTTCAAGGTTATCTTCAGCTACATTGTGAGGCTAGCCTGGGCTACGTGAGACCTAGTCTCAAAAAGAAAGAAGAAAAAGGAGGAGGAGAAGAGGAAGAATAGGAGTGATTTCAATGAGGAATGTTCCCCCCACCCCTTGGGTTCATCATGTATTTGAAAATTTTGTCCCCAGTTGGTGGCACTGTTTGAGGAGGTAATGGAACCTCTCCATTTCTTGCCTGCCCTCTGCTTCCTGTGACTGAATGAAATGAAAAATGAAATGTGATTGGCCAGCTTCCTGCTTCTTTCCCCTCCGTGAAGAATCCATCCCTTTGGAACCATGAGCTAAACTAAAGTCTTTCTTTTTAAAGTTTCTTTTGGTTGTGCTATTTTATTATAGCAACAGAAAGGTAACTAATATAAACTGTAGTTAAAAAAATAATACTATGCAATGTCCAAAAAATGGAAAGAACTAAGAATTTCTCATATGTGTGTGTGTGTGTGTGTGTGTGTGTGTATTCTGCATAGCACAGAAAATATGTGTTATTAATTCTGGCTTACCTTGCCAAACATAATGATTCATGGTTATATTAATTTTTTTTGAAATTTACATAGTACTATTTATACATACATATGCACAGGCATAGGCATAGACGTCATATGCATATGTACACACATCATACATGTACATTATATACACATACACTATATATGCACATACATATACACATATATATGCAATACATACACACATTCATATACATATACATCATATACATCACATACATTATATGCATATACATATATGTATACATCACACATATATGCATCATATACATATATGTATGCATACACCTATACTTCTTGTCTTGCTACACGATGCCCTGTGCTGATTCAGGGTGTGGCTCCTCCATCAGGTTCTTGCTGAACCAGGTTTATTTCATTTGTTTTGTTTTCGGTTTTGAGGGCTTGAACTCAGGCCCTCACGCTCAGGTGGCAAGCGCTTTGCCACTAGGCCGTCTCCCCAGCCCGTTTCACTTTTTATACTCTGTAAAAACCCAAGGCCAAAGCCAGAGCCCATCTCGCTGCATAGCTGTCGAGCGCATGCGCCTGGCAGAGCCAATCAGAGCTGCGCTGGCAGGCTTCTCAGAAACACTCCTCTTCCTGCCCTCACCTCTGCTGGAAGAAGGGAGGGATGAAAAGTCAGGAGAACCTTCCAGAACGGTGGTACTCAACCTTCCTAATACTGCAACCTTTAACACAGTTCCTCATGTCCTGATGACCCCAGCCATAAAAGTATTTCCTTGCTACTTCATAACTGTAACTTAGTTACTGTTATAAATCATAATGTAAATATCTAGTGTATGACCCCCAAGGGGGTTGAGACCCACAGGTTGGGAACCACTGCTGTACAGTTTGCTGGTAGGCTTCTTCGGTACACAGCCTCTCTCTTCACCTCCCGGGAGCTGGGATTACAGGTTTACGCCGCGCTGAGGATTGAACCCAGAGTTTCTTGCGTGCTAGGCAAGGTACTATGCTAGGTAAGCCACAACCCTGGCTCTGGTCCATAACCATTTCAGTGATTGTTTTTTCATATTGTTGAATTAGATTTACAGAGAAAACAACTTCCTTTAGCATGCATAAACAAGCGGCTGGCCGAGGAGGGCATAGCCTGCTTTCTGGGGCTCCCTCCACGGATCCTGGCATTCGCAGGCAGGCTGTACTCTGCTGGGTGGTGCCTTCCCCCATAGGCTCTTCAGAGAGTTCCATAAACAGTAATTAATTCAGTGTGGAGGTTGCACTGTACTGTTTACCCTGGCTCTCAACTAATTAGTTAATTGCTCAGCTAGGAAGTGAAGGTTTGTATATCTAGTTATCGGGACACACACACACACTCAGTGAGTCATTTGCAAAGCTGCTCCCCAACAAAACACAAGACTGAGGCAAGACTAACAGGGCAGCTGCAGGAGAAGCTTCCAGGCTCTCTCAGGCAGGTGGGGGCTGTTGTCTCAGCTTTTCCTCTTTCCAGTGGGAGGGGTGAATCATCAAAGGCCCGACCCTGCTTTTCCAGGGTGGGGCCGCCTTCTCGCTGTTCTGACAGCTGTTTGTCCTGTGCCTCCCAAAGGGCACAGAGGAAAGGGCATGTTTTTAGCACAGCCTAAACTGTAAAGTGCTCCTGAGGCTTAGGGTTCAGGGAATGCTGTGGGGTAGAGGACTTTGAAAGGCTGGCCACTGTCTCCATGTCCCAGCTGAGCCCTGGGTCCCAGTATGTTCTTCTCTGCCTTTTTAAAAACCCAATCCTTCAGTAGGCCAATGGAAGTGGGTGTATTTACGGTGTACCCTGTGATGTTCTCATTTGCGCATGTCATGAAATGATCTCTACAAGCCCACAGAGAGAACGCTCCTCACACTGGTTCTCCTTGCCTTCCATTTGGGATGAGAACTCACAATGTACGCTCAACAAACTTCAAGTACAAGGTGAATAGGTGTAGCTGCCGGGCAAGCACCCTGCCATCTGAGCCTCATGCTCATCTTCAATTCCGTCGTCGTCCTCAACCCCTCATCAACAGAGACTTAGATTGCATAATGCCACTGTGCAGGTCTCTGTGAGATGGGTTTAATTTCCTTCAGATTTACAGCCAGGTCTGGGATTACTTGATTGAACAGTGGGCAAAAGACCTGAATAGACATATCTCTAAAGAAGACCTCTCCTGGATTAAAGGGAAAGTTTTATTTTTAAGTGTGTGTGTGTGTGTGTGTGTGTGTGTGCGCGCGGGCTTGAGGAGCCCAGAGGCACCGCTGTGCTGAAGCTGGCATTATGGTGACTTGGATGCTGGGAGCGGATCTCAGGTCCTCTGCAAGAGTGGTAAGAGTTCTCACCACCACCATGTTAATATCTTAGTGACACTGACACACAGTAGGTGTCAGGGTCTAACACAGGAACTGTCACGTTCATTGTTCCATGTGTCTCCTCTTCAGTTGCCAGCTCACCAGCTATGAGGCTGAGGACCAGCTGGGTTGAGCTGTTACCAAGTTCTGGCTAAGCACATGGACCCTGGACCTTTACCAAGGGCTCCTTCCACGTTGACCCTGAACCACCCATAAACCTTTGTGTTCTGGAAATGACTGACGTTCAGGCAGCTTTGGCTCGCCTTAGGAGAGCGTGTGTGAGCCATTCATCAGCTTATCCTGGAAATCATCAAGAGATTTAAACTGCTGGGATAGAATCTTAGTAAACCCGAGGTGCCATTGTTAATGAATGCATTACTCTAAAAGCTTTGGTAAGCCATCTGCCTTGTAACCACTATGTTACTTTCCAATATACTTCCACAGCCTGAGGAAAGTTTCATGGAACTTCAGAGCAGAACCTCAGAGCGCTGAGCGAATGAGACACTGGGGGAGTTCAACCAGGAGAGAAGAGTGTGAGGGGCCTGGCCTCTGGATCAGCAGATAGCTGCCTGGGTGGGCGGCATTGCCTGGAAAGCACCAGGATTGGGTGTACATGCTTTGCATTGGTCTCAAAGAAAAGGCAGTAGTAAATGGGTCTCAAACAAGTCGAGCTGGAGAGGGAGACCTTTGTTCCTCCATCCAGTGTGGGCTCTCAGCCTACGACTATGGGCTAAGGGACCTGGAGTTGCCTCAAGGGAAAAGATAGGCAAAAGACAGGCAAACCACCAAAGCAGCCTGTCTTACTCAGTGTTTGTATTCCTGCACAAAACATCGTGAGCAAGAAGCAAGTTGGGGAAGAAAGGGTTTATCCAGCACACACTTCCACATGGTTGTTCGTTGCTAAAGGAAGTCAGGACAGGAACTCACACAGGGCAGGAACTTGGAGGCAGGAGCTTAGAGGCAGGAGCTGATGCAGAGGCCATGGAAGGTGCTGCTTACTGGCTTGCTTCCCCTGGCTTGCTCAGCCTGCTTTCTTATAGAACCCAAGACTACCAGCCCAGGGATGGCACCACCCACAATGGGCCCTCCCCCACTTTGATCACTAATTGTGAAAATGCCTTACAGCTGGATCTCATGAAGGCATTTCCTCAAGGAGGCTCCTTTCTCTGTGATAACTCCAGTTTGTGTGAGGTTGACACACAAAACCAGCCAGTACACAGTCATATAGCTTCTAGGGTAAGTGGGACTCCAACTGTCACAGAAAACTGGAATGACTCACCTAGAGACCTGGGACAGAAAGTGAGAACATAGGAGAAAGAACATGCCTTTGGGTAGATTGCTCTATGGGGACCTGAGGAGAGGTTTCAGTGGATAAAGTGCGTGTATCATAAGGAGGAAGGCCTGTATTCATATCCCAAGGATGCACATTAAACGGCCAGGCATGGGCTGAGTGTGCTTGCAGTGTAGGCTTGATAACCAAGTTGGGATTCCCAGAATCCTTATAAAACCTGACATGGTAGCATCCCCATGCTTCTAGGACAAAATGAGAGGTGGAAGCAAGAGAGCCCCTGGAAGCTTCTGGACCAGGGAGCTCGGTGTGCATGGCAGTAAATAAGAGACACTCTCTGAACCAAGGTGGAGGGCTAGTGCCAACATCTGAGGCTTTTCTATGATCATCCCACATGTGCTATAGCACACACGTGTTCTGCTCATGTTGTGCCAGGAAGCATTCGTGAACACCAAAAGACCACCAAGGAACCATCTCCGATGATGTAATAGCATTATTACAAGCTCAGGCTAGGCTCTCCTCCAGCCCAACACAGCAGGATAGGAAGGGAAGGTGGAGTCGCCTCCAACCCTCAGCAGGACAAGGTTTTATAGGAAAATGGAAGCTAGGGAGGAGGTGAGGGAGGGGGTGTACTGCCTGGCAAGCATCAACTAGAGCACGTATAAGCTAACAGGTGGGTGCTCTAAAGCAAGACCATAATACAATCACAAATGATCTGAAAGGACATCTGAAACAATCAGACTAATCTTTGATTAACTCTTGCTAAGAAGTAGCTAGGGAGTAACTCTGGCCAAGGCCAAGCCCTGGGGTCCTTCCTGGTTCTCGGTTGTAGCTTGGGTTCTGCTGCAGGTTAAGTTCTCGGGCTTCTTTTTCTTTTCTTTAAAGATGGAGGCCGATCCCAAGATGGAGTAGGTTTGGCCTCAGTAGAAGTTTGTGCCTGTGATCCCAGGCCTGGGGAGGCAGAGGAGGAGGACAGGATCCCATGACTTGTTGATCTGCCAGACTAGCCAATTGGTTAACTCCTGGTTCAGTGAGAGACCCTGTCTCAAAACACCAGGTGTAGAGCAGAGCTCTGAGGAAAAGACCCCACCCACATCAATCCCTAATGTCCACATGTGTGTGTGTGCGCGCGCGCGCGCACACACACACACACACACACACACACTCACAATACAACATTTAAAATAAAAGTAAAGCGAGCTATGGGCCAGGCTCCTCTTCTGTGCCTTGATTTTTATGTCTCAGGTTCAGGGGCTTAATTTAGTTGCTTCCAACATCCGAGTCAGATGGATGAGCAGTGGTCATCCCGTAGTGGCTGGTCAGTTCTGTGACTGAGGCAGCGATGCCTGGGGCAGCAGAAACTAGCTTCGATTTCTATCAGGGTAGAGTTGCCTTGCCCTTTCTATGGCTTGAAAATCAAAACAATACTTACCTTGCCAGGATCTTATCCTAAGACTTTCAGGGCTGCTCAACAAGGTAACAATTAGTGCTTGTTTGAAAACCATGTAATAGTCTCAATGGAGGGTCATTTTCTTAGGAATTAGAACTTGCTTAGCTCTACGAACTGGGGTTGACGGAACTGATACTCTCCACCTTGTGCATCCACCAATGGACCCTGCTGGCTGGCTGCTCACCGGAGAAGTTTTAGTTCTAGCAAACCCAGTGTGACAATATGACATTCAGTAGAAAAGCAGGCCTGTTCAGGGGCAGCATGTCTGAGCAGTCAGTCTGCCTGCCTTCTTTTCTCCCTCCCTGCCTTCACAACTTCCTTTTTCTCCTCATTTCTATTCCCGTATTTCCTCCGTCAGCCCCCTACCCCCAACCCCACCCCTGCAGGGGCCTAGATGAAGTACAGACAAACACCAGACATTTCCTTCAAGATCTGGGTCAAACTGACACACGCTGCAGGTGCCCTATAACCCCTCTCCTTAGTCTGACTTAGGAAATGAATTGATCTTCTCACGTGGCAAGGGAGCTGGTGTTGCAGTCCCCTCTGTAGCTCTCCCTTTCGAGGTCGGGTCAGCAATAAGGAGGAACAACAAGCAAGTGATGTCACCTGGATCTTGTTTGGACCCCCCCCCCCCCCCGTATTGGCTGCTACTAAGGTCCTAAGTTGTGGTCACAGTTGTCCTCAGAGACCTTTCTGTGACTTTCCTGCTCAGGCCACTGAGTATGTATTAGAAATTCAAGTGAATCCCCTCGTGGTCACCAGGTGATACCAAGGAAATTGGGGCACCCTCTTGGGTTTCTGTGACAAAGCTAAACATCTGTGGTCTTGTCGGCTACTGTCCAAACCAAATACTTTGTAGTAATTGTGTCTCAGGAGAGGGCTGGCAGGCTCTGTGGATTTTAATCAGTTGGGTGTGTGGTTAATATTGATTGTCTTGACAGGATTTAGAGTCACCATGGAAACAAATCTCCATGCATGTCTGTGAGGGATTATCTAGATTAGGTAGTTGAGGTGGGATGCCCTACACTAAAACACGGTCGTACCATTCCACGGGTCAGCGTCCTAAACGGAATAAAACAAGAGAGCGGTCTGAGCACTCATCTCTCCGCTTTCCAGCTGTGGATGACATGTGACACTATTTGGGGGGAAGTTGTGGAACCTTTAGGAAGCAGAGCCTGGCTGGAGGAAGTATGTCAGTGGGGCCAGATCGTGCGAGTTTGTAACTTCCGTCCACATTAGCTCACTCTCTCTGCTGTTTGTGGTTAATGGCATAGTCGCCTGGCTTCCTGTAGCCATCTAATCCCCCAACCCAATATCATGGGCTCTCCCTCTGCAACCGTAAGCCAACGTGAGCTCTTCCTTGCCCGGGTCATAATATTTTATCACAGGGACAACACACAAGTAATACAATGGCTCACAGGCATGGGGGAGGGACCAGTAATAGAAAGTGAAGACGTGGATGGAAATAATAGAAAAAGAGCGAGATGGGGGTGGGAGTCGAAAGGGGATGTTCCCCGAGTGACAGCAAATAGGACCTAGATGGTAAGCTCAGCGGACAGCTCCCAATTGGATGTGTGCTGGTAAACCCAGCAGACAGGGCAGCTCCTGATTGGCTGTGTGTTTGTAAGCCCAACGGGCAGCGCAGCTTCCGATTGGATGTGTGCTGATGTGCGTCAGTGTGCCAATCATTTATAAATGGCGCCAGATTTCCTGGAAGTCAGTCCATGACTCAGGTGAGAGTCACTTAAAAAAAAGACAAAAGCAAAACAGCAATGCCACATGACTCCTGGAGGACGGCTCTCTGGAGTGGGATGTCCAAGTGCTTCTTGGACTTATCCATGGAGGACCAGTCGTGGACACTCGTTTTTAAAACAATGCTGGCGCCATGTCAGTACTCACTGGAGAGAAAGGGAGAACATATACTCTAATGTAGAGTAAAAGGGAGCGGGTGAGACTGAAGATCCATCCTGAGGAATGCGCTTTCCTTTTTCGGAGAGAGACTTTCAGACAAGAGTTAAAGCACTCTTCGCGTTGGATTTTCCTTCCGTGTGTGTGTGTGTGTGTGTGTGTGTGTGTGTGTGTGTGTGTGTTTGAGGTGGACGATGAATATGGGTGGGAATGTGTGCCTTGTGAGAAAAGGCACCCCTGCCCTACAGAGTCCTTTAGGACCCCTTCAGCTGCTCCCGGGACACCCGCTCTGGCATTTTGATAGATCTTTACATGTGCGATTAACTTCTTTCCAACTAATTACTTCTTTACTTCAAAGAACAACTCAGAAATTTGAGACAGTCTCTTCAAAGACTTAACCAACATAGAAATAGATTTTTCTTTCAGGGGCATTTTCTCCTGCAACTCAGAGTTGAGCACACACACTCTGGGCTTCTCCAGGAGTAGGTCTTGTTTGAACTGTGACTCCGGTGGGAATTATTCTGTTGATTTTCCCTCTGTGGTGCAGCTGATTGTTGCCTTTCTGAGGAAAAGGAATACAATCTGAACTACCTTGTTCACTGGCTATCCTTTATGTATTTATAGCTTAGTTATCTGCTTCTCTGTGATGATTTGGCTGTCATTTTGACAAAATCTACAGCAGTGGTTCTCAACCTTCCTGATGCTGTTTCCCTTCAGTCTAGTTCCTCATGATGTGATATCCCTGACCATAAGATTATTTTCCTTGATACTTCATAACTGTAACGTTGCTACTGTTATGAATCACAATGTAAATATCTATATTTTACAACGGTCATAGAGGGCCCCCATGAAGGAGACAGTGGACCCCAAATGGGGTCGGGACCCAGAGGTTGAGAACCTCTGCTCTAGCATCACCTGGAGAGGAAGGTTTGGTGGGGGTTGGTCTGTGGGCATGTCGACTGTCCTGGTTACATAAACTAAGGTGAGAAGATCTATCCATTTCCTGGGACTGGATCTTGGATTGTACACGAGTGAAAAAAATGAGCAGTGTTAGAATACTGCATTAAGTCATTGCCTTAAGTTCTTAACTGTGGATGCGAAGTGACCAACTGCTTCAAGGGCCCACGGTTTTGACTGCCTCATGACAACGGACTAGAACTCAGAACTGTGAATTGAATACACCCTTCCTCCCTCACATTGCTTTCTTCAGGAAAATGAAACCAAGACATTCAGCTGCCGGAAGGTGAGCTGGAGCAGAGCAGGCATTAGGTCCCTGTCCCCAGCACCTAGAGTCATGTCTGGTCATGTAGAGAACTTGGTGGATGTTGGTTCAAAGACTAAAGGAGATTTAACGTTGAATGTTTTCCATTTCGACATGCTACGTTCATGTTTATGCTACATAATCGTACTGGCTGGTTTTGTGTGTCAACTTGACACAAGCTGGAGTCATCACAGAGAAAGGAGCCTCCCTTGAGGAAATGCCTTCATGAGATTCAGCTGTAAGGCATTTTCTCAATTAGTGATCAAGAGAGGAAGGCTCATTGTGGGTGGTGCCATCCCTGGGCTGGTGGACCTGTGTTCTATAAGAAAGCAGGCTGAGCAAGCCAGGAGAAACAATCCAGTAAGCAGCACTCCTCTGTGGCCTCTGCATCAGCCCCTGCCTCCAAGTTCCTACCCTGTGTGACTTCCTGTCCTGACTTCCTTTGGTGATGAACAGCAATGTGGAAGTGTAAGCTGAATAAACCCTTTCCTCCCAAACCTTCTTCTTGGTCATAGTGTTCTGTCCAGGAATCCAGATCCTGATTGAGACAGTAATCACCCATTCTGGTCCTGTTTCTTAATCTTATTTACTCCATTCAAATGACAATCAGAATTTGAAATCAACCTTGTATAGGTCTTGGCTAAAATGTAGGCACACCCATCTGACTCGCCCCACCCCAAAGCACTGGTGGTAGATGGGAGAAAATGTGCTTTGAGAGAGGCCCTGGAGGACCCACCAAGTGAGATTTTCAGGAGAGTCACCTCAGAATCTTGCTAGATTTCGAGCAGGATATTACAAAAGAGACCTTTCTGCTGTCATTGTTCTGGCTCTCAGAGATAGAAGCTCAAGCTTGAGGTATTAAGGGTGCCCTAAATTAGAAATTCAGAAGTTAAAAAAAAAAATCAGAATTCCTGTAAACATTTCCAAAATGACTCGTGTGTGAACACTTGGTTCCCTCAGCCTCTCTTGGGAGGTTGCAGGCCTTGGGGAGATAAAACCTCACGGAGGGAGTGGGCCACTGGGGGTGTTGATGGTTGGGTTTGGTGGCCTGGTTCTAAATTCCAACAATAGGTGACCAGGGACCTCACACTCCATCATCACAGGAGCTGCATGTAGCCCCTTGAACTGTGAGCAAAAATCAATGTTTTATCCCTTGAGCTAGCTACAAGAGAAGTAATTTGTGTAAGCCAGGGGGGTGGGGTGGGGTGGGATCACCCTGAGAAATAAGAGGAGGAGCAGAACACAGATGGGTTTCACCTTTAAAAAGAAAAACAACCCCACGAGAAGGCCATGCCTGCAATTGTCGTCAGTAACTCCAGCCTGGGAAAGAGAGCCAGCCATAGTTTGGCAAAGCTTCTGGATCTCTGAGAGAATCAGTACCTTGGCTGGACTCCTGAGAAACTATACAGAGGTAATTCAAAAATGATGAGCAATTGAAAAAAATAACTTCTAGATACAAAATATAAAAATAGTTTGAGGAAACTTTTATTTCCTTTCCCTCCACTGAAGGTCACTCCTCCTTGCTCAGGGATGAATCCCAAATTGTATTATCCCGTTAATTCCGTGTTCTCAATAGTGACTCACACAGTCTCCCACGGAGGCCGAGGAGGTGGAGGGCAGGAGCGGGCAGCTACTTTATGAATTCTGTTCCTGTTCACTTTCTTACTCTTTCATGTCTGGCCCCCTCCACTTCAGCCTTTATTTATAAATCACCAGAACATCTGGCCAATTTACTTAATATCCAGATGTTTGGGCCTGCTTCACATTGCCTTTTTTAAGCTTTGTAGGTAAATATAGCCTAAGCGAAAGTGAGTGGAGGTTGCCAGCTGCTGGAAATGGAACTAACCAGCAATCAGCAGCCAACATCTGCTCCTCGTTTCTCCACGGCTTCCTGGCTCAATCAAAAAGAATACGTGTAATCTTTGAAGAAATTCCTGGAGAAGATATATATATATATATATATGCCATCTCACTGGAGAATCTTCACCTTGCTGGTACGAGAATCAGAAAGAAACTTCTGGAAATGGTTGGAGTAGATTCACACGTTTGCTAGGAGAATCACATTAGGGTGAGAGCCGAGATCCAAAACGCTCAAAACCGTTTGTCACCCGGCCTCCGTGCTCCTTCCCCAGCTGCACCCCAGCATGCCCCTGATAAACATGGTTAATTACCTTGGTCCAATGCCATCCTGCAGGAGCCATAGACTAATGACTCACAGTCCTACTGGGCTGTAAATCAAAGCTTTAGTCCAGCCTGCAGGGCCACAGTACAATGAAGCCTATGGTGATTTGAGTCCTTGGCCGCATAGCCATGAGCCAGTCAGGCAACATGGGAACTGTCCAAACCTTCCGACGGAAATACGTTTTTTTTACTCAACTAGTCAAAGCATCCTTCCTATAGATGGTGGGTTATTTTTTGCACTTCTTGTCTTGATTTTATTTTGAGTGATTTATTTATCGGTTATTTGCTCATTCATTCTGTTACTGGTATGAAGATGGACACACACTACAGAAACTACCTACTCTCTTAATTAAAAGACAAAACAAAACAGGATCTTATGTAGCCCAGGCTGGTCTTAAGAGCACCGTGTAGCTGAGGCTAGCTTTGAACTCCACATCTTCCTGCCTCTACCTCACAAGGGCTAGGATTACAGGTGTGTGCCACAAGGCCCAGCATAGTGTGAGAGACCCGATCTTTTGGGTTCAGACTCCTTCTTAGAGAACCTGACCTAAGGTTGAACTTGAGTTAACTAACAGCCTGGTACCTAGCACCAGTTTCCAGGTTATTCCTCAACAAATCTGCACCTCCAGGTTCCAAGCCTGCTCCTGACACTTTACTATCCCAACAACCACCAATCAGGAGGAAAGCAGAAGTTAAGTTTATGGTTTGGTTCCCAGCACCAGCCAATTATGTTAAAGGCCATAATAGCTCTCCAATCAAATGTGTAACAGGCCAGTTACCTGTTTCTTGCCTCTTTCAATGCTTGCCTGAAACTGGGCTCAGGGCTCCACCTTCCTGTTCTGCTGCATCAGAGACTGCAGTGTAGCCTAAGCTTCAGCTTGTAAATAAAGACCTTTCATTGGAGTCTGCGCCTTGGTGGTTGTTCGGGGCTTGTGAATGGGTGCAACAAGTGTCAGTCTTAGAAACACTTAGAAGCCCAATAACATAGGATAAGACCGCAAAATCCACAAAGGGAAAAACACAAATGCAATCTTACAACTGCTCATGAATAACATAAAATTGTTCATTTCATCTCTGAACACCACCAACATTGAACCGTTTCTGAACTATACAAACAACAACAACACAGTATCTCTCTCTTGGTTTGGTACAACCAACACAGGACATTTTACTTGCTTCTTGTAGGCACACAGGTAAAGGCCAGAGGACAACTTACCAGGGTTGTTTCTCTCTCCCAAGTTGGCCCGGGGGACTGAACTCAGGTCGGCAGGCTTGTCAACAGGCACCATTACACAATGGGTGTCTTGCCGGCCCCTCACCACCTCTAGAAGTGATCATCAGTATAATTGACGTTATAGAGCAATGGTTTCCTTTCAGTGTTTTAATACATCTACATCGTGTGTTTGGTTCCTGTTCTTCCCATCTCTCCCTCTTATAGCCCCCACGGGGTCCTTTCCTCCTCCCAAATAATTCCATCTCTACTTTCACGTCTTAAAAATCCCTAGATTTTCCACATCCCTCGGTGTTTTGTTTTTTTCTGGATCTTTATGGGTCATCGTACATTTCATCTGTTTCTGTGAGAGACGCGTGGAAATATTTTAAAAATCACTGTGACTTCATAACTTTCTATTTTTTGCTCTGTAATGTTTGTCTTCTGTATTTGGAAGCTTATTATTAGATGACTGTGAAACTTTTAAAATAGCTTATTTTATATGTGTGGGTGCTTGTCTGCATATATGTCTGTGTACCATGTGCCTGCCTGGTGCCCACGGAGGCCAGAAAAACGCATCAGGCCCCCTGTGGGCTGTGAGTGCCATGTAGAGAACCCAGGTCCTTTGGGAAAGCAGCCAGTGTTCCTAACCACTGAGCCATCTTTCTACGCCAGTGTAACTGTTTTATGACCCCCACCGTGATGGATAGTATCGATTATCAGCTTGACAGATTCTAGAATCACCTAGGAGATGAGCTTCCAGGCTTGCCTGTGGGAGATTATTTTGGTTGTGTTAATCTAGGTGGGAAGTCCTGTCCACTGTGGGCGGTGCCATTCCCTGGCTGGAATCCTGAATTAATATAAGACAGTGAAAGGATGCTCAGCAGCAGATACATTCATCATTGTCTGCTTCCTGTCTGTGTTTGTGAGGGGACCGGCTTCAGGTACCTGCTTCCTTGACTTACGTACCATGATGGACTACCTGTGCTGCTTGGTGTTTTGCCAACTTGACACAAACGAGAGTCATCGGGGAACCCCAGTTGTGAAATCCCCTCCATCAGACTGTAGCTGTGATTATATAATACGGCATAAGCAACTTAATGGAGTAAGGAGTGTTTTGGTCACAACTCAAAGGTAGTGTTCTAGTTTAGCATCTGTGATATCCTGTGATATAATTCTAACCAAAAAACAGGTAGAGGAGGAAGAGACTTTCTCCAAGTCACACTCCTTCAGTGGGAGAAGCCATGGCAGGAGCTCAAACCAGGATCCTGGAGGTGGGAGCTGATGCAGAGGCCATGGAGGGTGCCGCTTACTGGCTTGCTCCTCATCGCTTGCTCAGCCTGCTTTCTTAGAGAACCCAGGACCACCAGCCCAGGGAAAGCACCACCCACAATGGGCTGGGCCCCCTGCAGCAACCATTGATCAAGAAAATGCCCCAGAAATGTGCTTACTGACAGAAGGGGCATATGGGTCTCTGTTGACATATACTTGTGGTGTGGAGCCTTTCAGCACATCAAAGCCCAGGCTGGTCTCCAGGCTCTCTCAGCGTAATGTACCTGTTATACATTTAAAAGTCCATGCCAGCCCCTGGCCCTCCACTCCCCCAGTAACTCATTCTCCTTATGATTCACATGGTTTGTCTACACCATACTCTCTACCTCTTGTTACCCTCTTACCCTCTCTGTATACTCTTGCTACTCTCTCTCTCTCTCTCCCTCCTCTTCCACTCTCCTTCCTCTTCCACTCTCCCTCCTCCTTCCCTTCCCTTCCCTCTCCTCTCCCCTCCCCTCCCCCTCTCTCCTGCTCTTGCTATCTCAGTATCCCCACTACCTCTCCTATTTCAGTAGCCCCATATCTGGTCTGTTTCTCTTTCTCTGTGTTCTGGATTGGTCCAGATACCTCTGGATAATGTTCTTTCTCTTATTCACAATACAAACCTTCCCCTAATAACTGAGTGACCTTGACAGCTTTTTCTTTTCTTTTTTTTTTTTTTTTTGCTGTGCCTCATTGCACATGAGTTAAAGCAAAGCAGCATCTACTCACATGGACCAAATAAAAAAATCGTTACCCTAAATCAGGATGGTTGTTTCATTAAAGAAGGAAGAAAGGAAGGAAGGAAGGGAGGAAGGAAGGAAGGAAGGAAGGAAAGAAGGAAGGAAGGAAGGAAGGAAGGGAGAGAAGTTTTGGATTGTGTATTTGAAGGAAAAAAACTGATGAATGTCATGAGATTGAGGGCAATAAGACAAGGAAGCAAATACTTGTGAAACAAAAATAAACCAACAACAATAGGCTCCTACTTTTGCCACTGGTCTGATTTAGAGCAGTAGTTTTTACAGACGTCTGTCTTTGGATAAAGATGGAACACTGTGTGTGTTGGGGGCGGGGGTGGGAAGATGCAGTGACAGCAGGTTCTAATCCACATGGGCTCAGACACATTTCTGAATTAGAGGCAAAGGCTACGTCCATGACAGGGAACTGTAAATGATGCTCACGGAACACACTCGCGGTGGGGAGACAAAGGACAAACACTCGGGATGAATAAGAGAAAGGCTGCAAGCAGACTGCTTCTAAAGGGGATCCACTGAGGCTTCTGAGACAGCCATCTTGGCAGCCTGGAGAGAGGGGGTTCCAGGTGAATGCTTCCCTAACCTGCTGCCCTGTTTCCTGACATGAGTCTATCACACGCATGGCCTGATACCATGGGAACTAACCCACATGCCCAGATGCTTCCTCTTGGTACTTTTCATACATGAGTGGGTTTTCCATAAGTCTGGATCCTCCCTGTATCCCCAGCCCTTTGCCCTGCACCCAGGGCACAAACCCCATCCAGTCCTCTGTTTTGTACTCCTGGACTCCCCTCCAGAACTCACCGAGCTATTCTCCCTGGGGTACCAGTGATCCCCGCCCTAGCATTATGGCTGGAGACGCACCCCAGCTTCCCTGCTTGCACCCAGGGGTGGTTTGGACACCCTGGCTTGTTCAAAAGAGTTTTCATAATCCTCCAGCCCAGAGATGGGAAGAAACGGTCTACTTCATCCCCTGCTTTCCTGACCTGAGCACTCTTCTCAGACCCTAATTCTAAAAAGCATTTTTTGAGTTACTTAGACTTTTATAGCATAATTATCAGGCCGTAAAACACTAACTACAGAAGGCCCAAAGGGCTCAGGCATGGAGCTGTGCTTTCTTTCTAAGTAAAGTTTCACAGGAGGAAGACAGATCATCTTCCCAAGGACTCAAGGTTGTTAGGACGGTTAGGTTTAGAGAAAGCCTTCGGATATGGAGGATAAAGAGCCCTCAAATCCACCTTGTTTTCTCTAATAGCCCGGATTCATCTGCTGCTGCTCCGTGGTTTTATGACTCTCTCCAGACCCATAAATGACATGGCAGGAATAGACGCTTCCAGTAAAGAAGAGACAACCAAACAATATAATTGGCATCTCTCTAGTCTCAAAGCTCAGACTCAGGTATGCTTGTCCTTAATGGGCCTGACCCCAGATCTCCATGCCCCCAACATAAATCAAATCCTGTGTACATTTCCAGGGTACCTCTGAGTCTCAGCTGGGAGAGCTTGCTTCCCATAGGCTGCCCCTGCTGGAATTCAGCGTTGCTATGGGTAGCTTGCCCTGTACCCCCTGTCCTCCCTGCCCTGCCAACCCCACATCCTTCAGCTGCCTGTGTCAGCTGCCTTTGTCCAGTATGTGCATTGAGAGCCTGGTGATCTCAGCACACAGCATGCTGCCTTTGATGTAATCCTTGCTTCCCTGCCCATGTACCGGAACAGTGACCTACAGACAGGTGAGAAATTGTTCATTCTGAGGGACTTTAGCCAGTTGTATTGTGTGAAGTATCTGTGATAATGGTCCTGCACATAGCTCCTTGTATACACACACACACACACACACACACACACACACACACACACACGTCAGATCTCCAAGTTCAGGCTTCTCTCTAGTGGCCTTGTCCTTGAGCATGGCTCTCTTCTATCACTTCCTGAGAGGTGAGATGTTACAACCAGCCTTCGCCTCTTTAGGAAAGGCCGAGAGACCTTGGTTAGTAAAGTGCTTGCCAGGCAAGCATGAAGACGGGTTTGGGCTCTTTAGAAGCTACCTATAAAGGCAAGCATTGTGTGAACATCTATAGCCCCAGTGATGGTAGAGATGGAGAGTCACCGACCAGCCAGTCCTGCTGAATTGGTGAGTTCCAGGTTCCTCGAGAGGCCCTGTCTCAAAATTTAAGCTGGAGATAGACTGAGGAAGAAACAGAAGCTGACCACGAGTGTTGGCATTTCTTCTACACTGCCTTCCCATGCCATCAAATAAACTCTATACTGTACCTATCATATGGCTGGTACCTCAGAGGGAGGGATGCCTCAGCATGAGCCTGGTGAGATACCCCCTCCTACCACACCATACCAAGCTCTGTAAAAACATCCTTGGCTTTATAAAACACATCAACGAGCCTACACACATCCATCCATACATACATGAACAAATATACACACCACACATATATACACACAAAATAGAAGTATTTCATTCATTCATTCATTCATTCATTCATTCATTCTTGTTTGTTATAGAATGTATACACACTCAGGCCTTTACCTGCCTCTACCTCCTGAGAGCTAAGGTTAAAGATCTGTACCAACATGCCTGGACATCTTTTAAGTTCAGCATTACCTTTCAGAATTAGGTCGGTCTCTCTCTCTCTCTCTCTCTCTCTCTCTCTCTCTCCTCTCCCCCAGTCCCACCCTGTGAGCCACCTCCCTGGCCCACTTCTTGTTGCTCATGAACACTGTTCTTGTCGCCTTCTGACATAATTCTCACGACATTTAATACGTATTAACTACCCACTATTTATTGAGCAGATCAATTTAAGACAAGTTTTCCATAATCTGGACATGTGCCCAGGTCCATGAATGTCATGTATCCTGTTGAATATATGAGGGACATTGTGAGGGATCCTGTTATAAAGTTGTTTCTCAGCTGACAGACAGCATGTGCCTCATATGCGGTGAGCTGTAGTGACAGTACTGCCCTGGTGCATTTCACGGCAAGCTCTGGCTTAAGTGTTGGTGCAGATGCCGTGGTTAAACTGAATCTTGAAGATTCATCCTCAAGAAAACAAATTGGAATAGTGTGTGTGTTCAGGAGATATGGGGTACGTTTCTAGACATGGTGATGGTTGTAAAGAAAATCCCTTTTTAAAGTAGTGTGTGTGTGTGTGTGTGTGTGTGTGTGTGTGTGTGTGTATGTGTGCACTCATCTGGGTGTGAATGTGAGTGTGAGCACATGCATGTCATGATACAGGTGTGGAGGTAAGGGGACAAGATGGGTGTCAGCCCTTGCCTTCCACTTTGTTTCAGATGGGGACTCTCCTGTCCTGCACTGCTCTGTTCTCTGGGCTCCTTGGCCTTCAAGCTTACAGAATTTCTCCTGTCTCTGCCCCCCATCTCTCCATAGCAGCCCTGGGATTACAGAGGTGTATGCTTTGTCTCCAGCTATGATATGGCTTCAGTGAGTCCAAGCTCAGGTAAGGCTTGTGGAGCAAGTTCTTTACCCATTGAGTCAGCCTTGTAGTTACCAGAAGCATTTCAGTCAAGAGAAGCATGGGGGGGAAACGGCTCAGCATCAAGAACAAGCACTGCTCTTGATAAAGACCCGAGTTGTGTTCCCAGCACACATATCAGGCAGCTCGCAACTGCCCATCACTCCAACTCCAGGGGAGTAGAGGCCTCTAACATCCAAGGGAACAAGTACCCCCACAAAGACACACGCTTGTACACACAATTTAAAAGAAAATAAATCTTAAAGAAAATAAAAAGGGAATTCTGATAGATAACACCTGAATGACAAAGAAAAGCTTCCAGTATTAGGAGGGCCAGGGTTTTATATGCCTCCTTGTCCAAATCCTGGTTCTTTGAGTCTAGCTTAGATGGTGGCCATGAACTGCAGTGTGGAGAGGCAGCCGCTGGCCCTGTGGGCAGATGCATGACTGTGATTCTTAGGCAGTTTCAACCACACCAGGCGATCTAGAACTACAAGAAGATAAGCTTGTCCCTTCTCTTCTCACAAGTCCTAACAAAGACATTGTTTCCACCAGCTCCTCCCTCCAGGCAGGGATTGAGACCTGAAGTGTCAGGAAGACAGCAGGCCTTGGGTTTAGCGGATATGAGGGGGACCATAGTCTTGGATATTCTTCTATTTCTTTCTTTCCATTCTTGTTTCTCAGTGTAGTCTTTTCCTAGATCAATTGCTGTCTCCCTGTGGGGGACATTTGGGAGCAAGAGGCTGCTGTACACTGTCTTCCCCTCTCAGCTGGGAGTCTGAAATACAGAAACCTGGGTTCTATCTCTCTGCGGCATAGAGATGCTGAGTCTGGGTCTGGTACTCCTCCTGCATGTCACATGGCTGTGCAGGTGTCACCTGAACCACTCCTTCACTTTGCTTGTGATGTGACATTACTGCAGCAAGTTTTTCAGAGCTGCCTCTCCATCACTATTCTATACAGAATCAAGTTAGTCTGTTATCTACTTTGAGAAAACTCAGTGTGATGGTTAATGCTGACTGTCGTTTTTTGACAGACTTGTCTAGACTTGTCTGGGAGATAAGCCTCTGGGGAGGCTGGCCAGGGGTTACCTGCATTAGCTTAATTGAGGAGGAAAGATTCACCCTAAATGTATGACTGAATTAAAAAAGGGAGAGCCAGCTCAGTGGCAGTGCTCCCCTCTCTCTACTTCCTGACTGTGGGTATAATGTGACCAGCCTCTGCACACTTCCCACTGTGGTGAACGTCCTCTTAAACAGGGAGCCAAAAGAAACCCTTCCCCCTTAGGTCGATTTGGCCAGGCATTTTGTTGGAGCAATGAATCAAGTAACTAAAGACTTAAAAGGGGGACCTTTGTCTTTTGTCTAGAAAGCAGAAGTCAGAACGAACGAGGACTCTCACAGTCCTCCATGGATTATGTCCTGGGCAGGCCATATATGGGGGAACCTGTACCCTGTTCTGCATACTCTAGAGGAATACCAGGCTCTGCTCTGAAACCATGCCATTCCTGTAGCTACAGAACCTTCCAAATGCTTCCATTTTTCTGCTTGCTTCCTTCCCTGCCTGCTGTCACTGTCAGTACCCAGGAAACAGCCCCATAAATAGGAACCTTCTGGATACTTTTCCTACCTCTCCAAGAGTCAAGGATCATTCTTTGCCCCACGTTTAGGCACGACCCTCGGTAGGTATGCAGTGCCCTAGTATTCAAACTGAAGCATGATGTATAGGAGATAGGGATGAGTCACTCCCTCCTAGGATTGCTTCCAACTCCAGGAATCTAGGATGCTTTGGGGACCGTATTTTTAGGAACAGGAATTAGAAATGGATTGACTATCCCTCCAAGAAGAGAAGAGAGAGAGAGTTCATTTTTATCTCATTTTTAGAATTTTGTCCCATAATATCACAGATGCCGCTTTCAAACACCACAGTTCATCCCCTTGGCGGAATCTGGTTCAATAACGCCATTATATATTTATGTGGGTTTTGTGAGGGAGCAAGGATCAATAGAGGTATTTCCAGCCATGTGCCTAGAATGATGGCTTTCTTTCCCCTGCTCTATTTATTATTTATTAAGGACCTCTTTGTGAACAAATTCTGTCCGAGATCTTCAATGTGATTGAAGGGGCGGGCCAACAGGGCCAACCCTGTGTGGTGACGTCATCCTCCAGGTTTGGATCTCATTGCAATGTGTTTAAGATTATAGACGATATGTCCGTGAGAATTCTATCAGCTACACTCATATTTCAAGATAACGCTGAACCGCCCGACAGATAGCTTGCTATCATTTGGCAATATACTGAATACAACAGGAAACATTCACAGTTTTCTGTTGTCATTGTGAACAACGCCCAGGCAAAGGCACGGTAAAGCATGCGACACTGAGAGCAGCGTGCGTTGTCCATTTATAACCTGGAACAATTAGATTCAATACCACCGCTGTGGTGTCCCTCCCCCACCGGAAGTAGAAGGGAGAAAACTTCATGCTGGCAAGGGAAGGGCCTGGCTGCGGATCTCAAGCACAAAGCCCAGAAAGCCAGGACTCTCATCCCAAAGCTGCAGACTGGGGTCTTTAAAATCCCTATCTGAGTCTCCCAGCACTCCAGCCCGGGGAGGAGTCATGGAAGCTCAGTCTAAAGCCTAGTCTTCACAGACTCTGAGGGTCTCCTGCCCAGCGTGACCCAGCCATCCCCTACGAGGCTCCATTGTACCCTCAGTGACCTTTGTACTGGTTCTCTGGGAAGAAGGTTGGAACCTTGCTGTGCTGAGAAAGTCCAATACATACCCATGAAGCCTTTCTGAAGGCCTAGTGGTTCTGACATTCATGTCTTGCGGTAGGTACTCTTGAAATTTTGTGAAGTACTGTGGTCAACAAGTCACGCATGGCACGTGAGTTGCAGAGGCAACACACATCTGTCACGGCAGTGCCGCGAGAGTGAGCAGGGGCAGGCAGATCCCTAGAGCTTGCCGGCCAGTTGGCAGAGTCAATGGCTGAGCCCTGGGCCCAGTGAGAGACCCTGTGTCAGGATGAAAGTGATAGAGGAAGATTATGTAGTGTCAGTCTTTGGCCTCCCACACTCATGTGCACATACAATCATATGTTTGTGCCCACCCACACTTATACACCCACGTGTGCACACCCACATGTGCATACCCACACACTTATGTCAAACTAGCTGCAAATCTTTCTAAAGTTAACATTTGATTTTGAAAACAGATTTATATACTTGTATGTGTATGGGTGGTTAGGCAAATACGCATGTCTGTGCACCATGTGTGTGCAGTGCCTGTGGAGGTCAGAGGTCAGTGTCAGACCTTCTGGAAATGGAGCAACAGATGGTTGTGAGCTGCCGTGTGGGTGCTGGGAATTGAACCCAAGTCCTCGGGGAGAGCAGTCAGTGCTCTTAACCACTTGAGCCATCTATCATCTATCTCTCTTGTCCTCACTCTTTTGAGACAGGGTCTCACTATGTAGCTCTAGCTGTCCTGGAGCTCACTATGTAGACCAGGCTGGTCTCGAACTTATAGAGATCCACCTGCTTCTGCCTCCTGAGTACTGAGATTAAAGGCGTGCACCACCATGACCAGTCCCGTGACTCAATGTTCTGCCAATTGTAATGCATCTGTCAACTCCGGAGTCATGAGTTGTATGGAGAAACATAAGCAGAAACACTCCCATGGGATGATGGGAAAAAAAAACGCATTCAGGACTTAAATGAAAGCCTCGCTATCTTGGTTCATTTTTCATTTTATGACAAGGCACACAACAGAACATAAAGGAGGAAAGGTGTATTTTTGTCTCATGCTTTCAATGCATTTTACTCTGGTTACTTAGCATGTAGCCTCAGGGGTAATGTCAAGGTGGAGGTAGTACGAGTGTGTGGCAGACACTATCCTTCACTCTGTGGCAGGAAGGAAGCAGAGGAAGGGTCATATAGGAAGAGAGAAGGTCAGACAGAGTCCTCAGAGACATGTACCCAGTGACTTCCTTCCTCCAGCTAGGGCTGCTTGGTACCTCCTGACTTCTGCCATCTTAGGCTTCCTCCAGTCACCCATTGGTTAGGTCAAAGCCCCTGGGTCTCTCTGACTCTGGATCACTCTCATAGACACACCCAGAGGTATTATGCTTCTGTCAGCTACCATTCGGATCCATAGTCAAGATTAACCATTAACAGAGGCTACCATGTGCAGTTGATTGTTGCCAAAAACCCTTGGCACACTGCACACTGAAGGATTCAAAGATCCAGTTAACATGGGTGTAGCTGCTTGCAGCAGGGGTCTTTTTTTTTTGTTGTTTGTTTTTTTGGTTTTTGGTTTTTTGGTTTTTGAGACAGGGTTTCTCTGTGTAGCCCTGGCTGTCCTGGAACTCACTCTGTAGACCAGGCTGGCCTCGAACTAAGAAATCCGCCTGCCTCTGCCTCCCAAATGCTGGGATTAAAGGCATGCACCACCACCGCCTGGCAACAGCAGGGGTCTTGAGGCAGCAACTGCTGAATCTTCTGGTTCTGAAAAGGACCCCCTGGATAGCCAAGACCACAGACCCACATTGCGGCCTGGATAATAATTTAGATTTTTCTTCTTCTTTTTTCTTAATGTAAAAGATCATGCTATCAGAATGTGTTGGCAGTGGCTGAAATGTCCTTTCTTCTGCACTGGAAGTCAGGAGGATATTTCCCTGATAAGATCTGTGCTGTTTTCTGACCCTGTATCTTTGAGGATGCAAGTGGAGCCACCAATGGCCCAAGAATAAATGACAGATTTAGTCACAAAAGGGCAGGTAATATTGCTGGGGAAAGCACGCTTGGAACTCTGGGGATCTTCCTAGGAAATTACACAACTACATCAAACCTTATAAAAGTCATTCCTAATATCCCAACGGGAGAACAGGATGCATTAGAACCGGACAGAGGTGAAAAGGACGGGCATGGAAGCTCACAGAACCAGACTAGGGCAGGTCAGAGCCAGCTGAGGAGAAGCCTAGAGGTTAGGGGAAGAGAGCTAAGAGCCAGGAGAAGTGCCCAGAGCATGGGGGGTGGGGGTGGGAGGGAGGAAAGGTGTGTTGGCTCAGGGCAAGTATTAGTAGCAGCCCCAGGTCAGGGTAGGACAACAAGATTACCTTTGTAAATTACAAGCTTGAGAAAGTTCTAGTACCCCAGTAATTTGCCAACTCAGAGACCCCCCTCTTCTCTATAATCTATAAACTAAAGAATCTCCTTTGCTCTGCTTCCTTCCCCTGAGGCAGGTGGCCCACTTACTAACGGAGGGTTTATCTGCAATCCAACTCAGTGCGTCTCTCTATGGAAACATCTTTAGTATTTAACATCAAGGTTTCCTTTGGTGGGGTGAACCAACAGACTGACACTGGAGAACTGGAATTCAAGGAGAGACCCAGGAGACAAAACTTTGGAGTGAGTCTTCAAATCTGGAGAATTAGAGAAAGCACTCATGTTAGCTCTATGAGTAGGTGGTTTTATAATAATCTTTGGAAATATTAACACTAAATATTTTACAATAAAATCTATCTCACATCTGTCCTTGCCTGTAAGGCTGAATTAGCTTCTACCCAACCCTCTCTTTCTGTGGATTCACTGCTGCTCATTCAAAGATGTCTCCTCCATGTGGATCCATGTGGATCCTTGCAAAGTCCTGAGCCAAGACCTGGGAGACTTTCCCATAGGCTGGTCCACCCTCTTCTCACCTGCCACCTTGCCATGGCAAGCACAAAGTTCCTGCTGCTTTGCCAGCTGGAGGAGAACCTTTGGGCAGTGATGGAGAACACTCAGGAAGAATCTTCCATCCTCCCCCTCCCCCACAGCACACACACACACACACACACACACACACACACACACTTTTTTTTTTTTTTAAATTCTACCTGGAATAGAGAGTTGGAAGCAGCAAAATCATCTAGTTACTCAGACACATCAAGATTCAGGCAGAGCCTGAAGAAATGCACACAAAAAGCCAATGCCAGTAGCCTTTGTCTCCTCCCACTGGAGTATTAACCTGGTCTGACCATGATTAGCTTCTGATATCAGGCAAGATCAGATATGATCCAGTGGTATGGCCTCAGACCACCTTCTGTCTCTTTATACAAGCAAAGGATATAATCTGTTTGTTAGTCTGCTGTAAATCAGGCCAGAAGGGAGAGTGTCTTTGCTTCTAGTAGCAGCAGCTGGAGCTTCCACAGAGCCCTGGAACACACTGTCAGGGTGTACATTCACCTAACTGGACTCGAACACTCCATAAAGGGCTGGGCATCATTCTCTGCCATGAAGGCCTCTCCATGGCTGCCTGAGCATCCCAACAGCACAGGATTCCAAGAATGAACAAGCAAGACAGCAAAGGCAGTTTTCCAACACGGACTTAGATGCTACACAGCAGTGCTGTCTCTACAGGCCATCAGCGGAGCGGTCACAATGCCCACCCTGGCTCAGGGTGAGTGGACAGTATCACCTCTTCATGGGCTGTGACAGGGTCCTAGAGTGTGTAGGAAGAAAGCCATAGTGCAGCCATTTAACTACTAGAGGATCAGAAGATGTCTGTATCCTAGGCCAACGATTGCTGTTACCCCTACTTCAGCGCTTCAGAAAAGGCGTGCCACCTCCTGTCTTACAGAAAAGGCCGCACATCCAACTGGGGATGGAGCTCACTTGGTGGCACGCTTGCACGTGAGCCAGGTATGGTGGCCCAAGAATGTCATCCTAGCCTTCTGGAGATAGAGGCAGGAGGATAAGGAATCCAAGGTCATCATAGGCCACCCTAGGCCACCATGTCTTGTCCATGCATGTGACACTGGGGTTGGCACCCAAACAGACTGAGGTGTTCAGTGGCTGAGTATATCCCCAGAGTTCTATAACTAGTTGGTGGACCTTGGACCACTGAGCTCCCAGACCTGGTGAAAAAAATGATATTTCTAAGCAACCATGGCTGTGGGTAAGAATCTCCGAATGAATGGCTTTCTCTTCCTGAGAGATAGATTTAAGTTTTCTGTAAGAGAGTGTCAGCGGCAGGACCTATCTTCCCTGAATGAGAAGGCTTCTGTCAGGAAGTACAGTACAGGTCACATAAGTCACTGAGATATAATCAGGAGGATAATAGTGTCCCCTTCTCCAGAGTCAGCCTAAAGCCAGCCTATGGCCCTTCTGTCAATGTGGCCCGCTATCATTTGGTTTTGGTTACATTTTGTTTTGTTTTTTTGAGACAGGGTCTTATGTATCCTAGGCTAGCCCTGATACTAAGTAGCTGAGGATGACCTTGAATTTCTGACTCCCTAGTCAACCTCCTGAGGGCTTGGGTTACAGGCAAGGGGTTCCACATAGGCTTGGGGTTGGCCCTATGGTTCCTGTGTGCTAGACAAGGACTCTGCCAACTGAAGCATGCCTGGTTCCTCTGCGCCTCCTTCTTATTACTCTTTTCTGGTGCCTGCCTTTTTCTCAGAGCACCCACAGAAGCTGGGCAGCACCTCACTTTGCTGCTGGGTTTTGTTTCCACTGGAAAGAGCCAAAGAAGCTGAGCTGTAGGCTGGGGAAAAGGATTAGAGAGCTGACTAATGCTGCAGGAAATAATTCAATAGAACTTACACACACACAAACACACACACACACACTTACACACATACATTCTCACATATACACACTCACACACACTCTTACATATACACACTCACATATGCACACACACTCACATATATACACATACACTATATATGCGCACACACACACTCAAATATACACACTCACATATGCACACACTCATACACACTCACACACACACTCATATACACACATGCACTCACACATGCTCTCATGCACACACTTACATACATTCTCACATATACACACTCACACACTCTTACATATACACACTCACATATGCACACACACTCACATATATACACACACTATATATGCACACACTCACACACTCAAATATACACACTCACATATGCACACACTCATACACACATACCCACTCATATACACACATGCACACATGCATACACATATACACAATCACACACATGCTCTCACATACATATACACACACACAAGCACAGAGGTAGTTGATTTAAAAACTGCAGCTGGTCCCACTGAATTTTAATTGATTATTCTTGCCATATGTATTTTCACAGCCTACTTTAAAATGCTTTGAATCTAGCATTTCTGTCGGATGCCAGATCAACTCAGTGTTAGCCTGTACACCATTTTTAGCAGGCATAGGCTGCACAGAGACTGGGAAGGCTGAAGGTGCCTGTGTAGCTCCAAGCAAATCTTCTGGTGGTGCGCTTGGTTACACATTAACCCATTGTCCCTGGGGTACCTCTTGCTCTTCCCGCCCCTTGTCTCACTGAGGTGCTTTGAGCACCTGATAGTGAAAGTACATGGAGCAGGGCAGGGAAGCAATTTACCTTCCAGCCTATTTTCTTTCCCTCACTCATCCTGGTGCATCCCCAGTCTCAGACATTAAGCCTGAACTCTGTTGTTCTCCCCCTGGCTCTTTTTGATTCCCAGGCATTTTGACCTCTATTTGCAAACTCTCTTACATGCAAAGTCACCTCTGCCATCCTCTCTCACACAGGAGAACTGAGTGAACTGTCTGAGTTTTCAGCTCCCCTCTTCCCAAATTGTTTTCGAAATGGTATATGTGAAGATTGCGAAGCAAAACCAGAAAACCTCCTCAGGAAACACAGTAGGATCATCCAGCGGCAGTAGCTGCCATTTTGCCAATCCCCTTAAGCAACACTGCTAACCCCTCATCATCTGCAGGTTCCTCTACCACAGTAGAAGGAGTCACCCATTGTGCCTAAGCTACACTGGTGCCACCTGTAGGCATACATTTTTCTCAACCTACTTTAATAAGGGTTCAACTTCCTTCCTAGCCCAGCACCCACCAGAGGTAGTGGGAAAGAAGAGTTATTAGGATACAGGGAAGTGGATCTGTTTAGAAATAGTTCTTTGGGGGCAATTCTAATATTCGTTGTTCTCAGTCCAGTCCACTAGCAAACACCAAACAGGAATCAGCAGCTTCAGTCCAGTCCACTCAGCAGACACCACACAGGAATCAGCAGGGGCAGTTCAATCCAGAAGAAACTTCGAGGCTCACCAACCAGCGCCAGTCCTCCTCAGAAGCAGCAAGAAGCTGCAGGAACCTCATGAGAAGTTCTTTGCTGAGTTTGTCTCTATGACGTCATCACAAGCGAAGCTCAGCAGCACAGTGTAAGGCGAACCAATACATGTGTGTCGTCAGCGAAGACTATCGAGGCGGAGCAAGGCAAACCAATGCTCCAGCTCCCCCATCTGTGGGGTCATGTTTATAATCATTCCAAAAAAATCACGTGTCCTTTCACAAGTCAGGTACAAGAAAACATCCTTTCACCTGTGTGACCCAGCAAACCATCATTTGACATATCTGACTTTCCAAAGAAACCAGAAGTTTCCACTTCAGATTATATACTTATCTATCTTTGGTGTTTTGAGAGGAAGTCTCCCTCTCTAGCCTGAGCTGTTTTTAAACAGGCTGTGGAGCCCCACTTAACTGCAAACTCAAGCTTCCTGCCTGTTCCCAGATGCTGTGTTCACAGCTGCGAGCAACCACACCCAGGTTTAAAGTGATGATTTTTAAAAAACAAACTAGATTTATTTTAATTTTCACGTGTATGGATTTTTTGCCTGCACATGTGTTATGTGCACCAAGTGCATGCCTGCTGTCCATGAGTGTCAGAAGAGGGTATTAGATGGCCCAGAACTGGAGTTACAATGGTTGTGAACTACCACATGGGTGCTGGGAATGAAAGCCAGGTTCTCTGGAAGAGCAGCCAGTGCTCTTACCCGATGTCTTAGTTAGGGTTTTACTGCTGTGAACAGATACCATGAACAAGGCAAGTCTTATAAGGACAATATTTAATTGGGGCTGGCTTACAGGTTCAGAGGTTCAGTCCATTATCATCAAGGTGGGAACATGGTGGCACCTACACAGGCATGGTGCAGGAGGAACTGAGAGTTCTACATCTTCATCTGAAGGCTGCTAGCAGAATACTCAGTTCCAGGCAGCTAGAATTCTGATCTTAAAGCCCACACCCGCAGTGACACACCTACTCCAACAGGGCCATGCCTCTTAGTAGTGCCACTCCCTGGCCCAAGCATATACAAACCATCACACCCAGTGAGTCCTTTCTCTGGCCTCTAAGTGATGGTTTGAAAGGTCAGCACTGTTTTTCCCAGTTAAGTGCAAGGAACAGATGTTGTCATGTCTTGAGACCTCCTGTCCTTTCTAGTTACACAGTTCCTTGTCACTTACTGTGTCCTTTTGCATCAGGAGCTGCCTCTTCCTTGATGATACATGGGGCCCTCCCACAGCAAAGACAGCCTAGTGGGCACACTCCTTGGGCCACCAGAGACAGGTGCAGAAGACCATCTGGGGCTAATACTAGGGTCTCTGGTGGAATTATTTCATGGGGGAGGGAATGAGAATCCTTTGTCTTCCTTGGGTCATATTCTGGTAGGAAAGACTTGGTCACATGTAAGAAATCACTAGGGATTCATGATGAGGTGACCTAGCCTAGTGTGGGGTATCAAGGCTCCCTGAAGATTCTCCGTCTGAGAAGGAAAAAGCAAGAGCTGGCTGGGTGGATGTGGGGAAGGGAGAAGATAATGCTGAGAGAATAGAGGAGCTGCAGCCAAGTGAGGCGTGTTCAACGGCTGAAAGATGGCGGTGACCAGCTCTGCGGAGGAGAGAGGATAGAAATCATGCTGGAGGGTGGGGCACAGATGGGCCAGACCAAGACATAAGGTTTCTCTTGGCAACTTCTGAGGGATCTGAAGCAAGGAGAAGGGATTGATCCCATGAGGGAGGAAGGGCATGCAAGAGCACCGGGGAACAGAGGGACTGGAAGAGATCCAGCAGGAGACAATGAGACATACAGACAGTGAGATGGACAAACAGACAACTTCTGCTGCTTTTCCAGGCCACAGAGCATAGTATGGGGGCAGAGTTGGACCAGAAACATAGATGGGTACGTGATAGCACAGAGGGCCCGGCTGAGGGCTGGAGGAGAGCGGGAGGGAGGAGAGCAGAGGAGAAGTCTGGTGGCCATGCCAGATGAATGGGTAGCCCGTTACTGAAGCAGGAACTGCAGAAAACAGAGCATAGTGAGGTTACTTTCTGGATCATGGAGGCCAGAGAAAGAAAGCACTCCAAGGAGGGACAGGAAGCCAGTGGGGAGTATCATCACAACATCTATCGTGAATACTCAGTGAGCACAGCCTTGAGGAAAGCTTGATAGACCGGGCGTCCACCATTGAGCTGCAGACAAAATTGGTGCTCCCTTGAGGAGAGAGTTCTCGCTGCCACAGGCCTCTTGGTTAGTCATTCCTTACCATTTTTGGAAATGAGGAAGTAAAATTTTGTTGCTGTCAGGGTTTATTTTTTGCTGATTCTCTGATTTCAGTTTCTGGAATCATTTGGGTCAGGAGGATCAAGGTCCGTTGGCTTTGTTTTATGTTTCCTTCTGTTTCTGGGAGATTCTTGTTCTGTTTCTGAACTCAGGGCAATCCTCTTGTCTCAACCTCCTGGGAGTGGAGATTACTTGAAGGAACCACCACACCTGGCTCCCTTCTCTCTAATTGCTCTTTGACTTTGAAATGTGGACTCACACTCTCAACAACAAAGGCATTTTCAAATGTCCAGTCTTCAGGTTTGTGGCTCCAATTGGCACAGCTTGTCCTCAGCCACACGGACAAGCTTGCTTGTCTCTTTGACTGCTTTTTGCTCTTCTTGCTTTTCTATCTCTCTCCAGCATGTTTTCCACAGAGGCCCCCGCTGGAAGTAAAGAGTGTAGCTATAAGACAGACAAGCAGATGTCAGGCGGAGGAGGCATCTCGACGTGGAACTGGGGTGCGGTAACCACCGGGTCTTGACAGACATTTCACATTCCTCTTCATTTCTCCCTTGTAACTTGTAAGAACTTTCCCCAAACATCTGTTTCTTTATGTGATTTAAGTGTTGCAAACATTTCCACCTCTGCATTCTGATGAGACCGTGGTATGATTCGGATCTAAAATGCCCTCAAAGGCTCATGGGTTGAAGGTTTGGTTCCCAGTGGGGCTGCGTTCAGAGGTGCAGTTCTGTGAAGACTGGAACACAAGGGTTCTGACATCATCGATGAATCGATCCTTTGCTGGTCTACAATTGCTGGGCTATTGAGGGAGCGTACCGGGAAATTAGAATGAAGGGCCTTTAAAGGAAGGTAGGCCCTTCAGACTGTGTGCTTCAAATGACTTTCTCCCACCTCTGTGCTCTCTTTCCCTCGCTAAGGATGAGCAGATTTATTCTACTTAACACAGGCCGCCCACCTTGCTGCTCTGCCTCACCATAACAGAAACAACAGACACAAGTGAGTGTAGAGAAAATTCCTTAAATTGACTTCCTCAAGGCTTGTGTCACGGAAGCTGACAAACAAGAACTTCCCCCAGAGTGCTTACAATACTAGATGCCCAGTCCCTGCTTGTTGAATGGATGAATGCACGGCAGAAACAAGCAGAGCAATGCACCGGCATGCCTTTTTTTTCCCCAAACTGCTTCCAACTTCTCTAAACCAAGGGGGTAGTTTTTTGCTACCTGGTATTTCAGAGTGACTCAGGAATTGTCACCAAGTACTGTGAGGTGTCTAATGGGATGACTTGCACAGTAAAAATGCTTATATATTATTTTTTAATTTGAATTTATTATCATCATCATCATCATCATCATCATCATCATCATCATTATTATTATTGTGTGTGTGTGTGTGTGTGCAGAGTATGCCTAGGCATTCATGTAGCGGTCAGAGGGCAACCTTTAAATGTCTGTTTTCTCCTTACACTCTGGGTTTCAGTGATCTAACCCTAGTCACCAGGCTTACACAGCAGCCAGCCCACGCGGCCCCAGAGTGGTTTAGTATTCAATTAACAACTTTAAAATGTTATTGAGGACCTCCTTGGTTTACCAACTGACAGGCGGCTGTAGATTCATAGCCAGTATCAAAAAGAAATCACACGTAAGAAGTGAATACACACGTATATAAACGGCTATAAATGTTTTCTTGTATTGATCTCTCAAGAATTATTGCTTGGCAGAATGTGTGTGCAGCTCCTGAACCTCACTATTGGTAGACGCCATCTAGTGGTGAGAAATAGCAGCTGCTCACAGATCAGTCCAACTTACAATGCATTGTTATAGCTCATTTTGTAAAAGTAAAAGACGCTGTCTAAGGAGCAGTCTGCCCAATTAGGAACACACTCAGAGGATGAAGGTGTGACCCTGAAGTCTGCTCTGGTGTGAAGTAGGAAAAGCAGTCTCATTGTCTTCCTGCAATGTGTTCATGCGCTGTCTCTCAGTCACCAACTTCTTGCCCTTGAGTCAGGAGGTGGAAATGTTGAACAGGAGGGCTCCTGCCCTGTTTTCTATACTTAAAGGCCTCACCCACCTCTGTCCTTGGGGCCTTATCATGCATCTTAGCTATTTAGATGAGAAATAGAATTTTAAGATGTTACTTGCGTATCTAGCTACACACATACAGAAGATGTTACTTTTGTAACTATACACATACAGAAGATGTTACTTTTGTAGCTATACACACTTCCAAACTAGACTCAGTCCTCTGAGCCGAGTATCTGGAAGCTTCTAAAGCCTCTGCTGATGAGACTCAGAGTTGGGGCAGTGGTAAAGAACCTTCTGGGTTGACGTGTGCCTTCTGTCCCTCCTTTCTCTCTCCTTATACAGAGGCAATGAGACCTGAAACACCTTTTAGGACAGTTGGCTTTCTTGTTTTGTTGAAGGCCTGGCTGAGAGATACTGGAGTAGGCATTTTAAGTAGCTTTGGCCAAGAGGTTAAATCACCAGAAAAATTATTCACCATCCTGGAAATCTTAGAGGTTCATGGTTTTGGGCACAGACCAACATATAGGACTCCTTATTTGTGAAACACAGTTAAGACCAAGACAACCTTTGTCTGCTGAAATAAGGTTTTCCTTATTTCAAAAACCTGTCAATAACGTTTTTGTTTGTTTTTTGACAGGATCTCAAGTAGTGACCTAGGCATACCTGCAACTAACTACGTAGTCCAGGCTGGCCTAGAGCTTGCAGCAATCTTCCTGCCTTGGTCTCCCAAGTGCCAGGATTACAGGTGTGGGCCATCATGCCCAACTTTACCTTAAGTTTGGTCACTCCACCCAACTCGTCTTTACAGGTCTCTGTGGAGATCTATGCTACTTTAGGTTTACAGTGACATTTTAAATATGACAGCTTTTCACAGTTTAAATCTGCTCCTTGCAGAAATCCAGCTATGTTTTCTCTTCCTGGGGGCAGTTGTCTCCTTACTTAAAGAAGATTGTCTTCTTCTGTTGTTCCCAGATTGGCCTGGGCAGAGCAGGTTTCCATGTGTGCTTACAGAGCTGAGGTTTGGGTTTTTTTTTCAGGTGGCATTCTTGGACTCCTGGGACAGTATATACATTATGTCATACAATGGACATGGCCCCATAATACACTGTTTGCTTGGTTTTCACTTCAAGGGAATACAGGCCTTGTTTGGTCAGGACTAGTGGTATATCACATGTCCTGAGCCAGAAGCCAAGTGTGTGGTGTGTGTGTGGGGGTGGGTGGGGGGGTACTGTATACCTGTAGATGTCAGAAAACAACTTTGCGAAGTCAGTTCTCTCCTTCCAATTTTTACATGGGTTCTGGGGATCAAAATTAGGTCATCAAGCCCATGTGCCACCGGCTTTACCCACTGACCCATTTCTCCAGTTACCAAAGCTACTTCTTAAAACCTTGTTGTAGCCCATAAGCAAAAATACATAAATAGACATAAATAGATAACTTTTTGCCAGGCGTGGTGGTGTATGGCTTTACTCCCAGCACTTGGGAGGCAGAGACAGACAGATCTTTGTGAATTCAAGGCCAGTATGGTCTACACAGTGTGCTTTAGAACAGCCAGAACTGCATAGAGATACCTAGTTTCAAAACAACAGTAACAAAGAAAAGCAATCAACCAACCAACCAAACCAAAAAAAAAAAAAAAAAAAAAAAAACCCAAATGTTGCAGGTCCTGGAATTTGCTATTGTACTTACATGGCCACATGGTACTGTGAGAGGCTTCTACTGCAGTAGACTGGGGAAGCACAGCCATAGGCTGGACACATGTAAGACAAACCCCAGCCCCAAGCAAACAGGACTAACAGAGGACAGTGACATCCATGTGTGCATTACATAAGCAGAGGTGCTATGGCAGGCCAGAGGGCATGGCTGCTTCCCAGACTGGCCCCGAGCCACCTCTTGCTGGCACTGTCTCTTTATCTCCTCCTGTTTTCATTTTTCCCTTTTATTTTTCTGGAGCTGAAGGTGGAACTCCGAGCCTGATACACGTCAGGCAAGTGCACTTCAGCCAAGCTACACCATCATCTCTCCTTCCTGTCCCATCTGACAACTCTGGCAAGGCCTTTGCTGCCTTCCCCAAGGTTGTTCTGCAGACACCAGCTCTCCTTGTGGGTGCCAGAGCATCTATCTGCTCTCAAACTGCCCCTTGTCCTGATGCCTCATATGGTGGCCAACGGCCCTTTGGTTCTAACAACAGGCCCTGAACTATGTATAAAATCAATACCTGTTTGTTGCATATTATGACTATTCATTTGGTATAAAAAGGGAGGCTTTAGCAGGGAGGCTGTAGTAGACAGGGAGAGGAGAAAATGAAGGCGAGGCGCTCTATCTTCACTAAATTAGCCATTGAATTTTACTGCTCGGCAAGTATCCTTGTAGGTGGAATCTTGTGGCTCCTCAAGGAAATTAAAACTGGCTTTACTATGCTAAAAGGCAAATAGATGCAAGCAGCAGGCCGGTTAGCTGACCAGCTCAACTCCTTGGATTGGCTGGCAGGTCTTTGAACTCTTAAGACTGATGTAGGAATTACTTCATAAGAAGTTTTAAAAAAAAATGTTTAGAATTGAAGAGCAAGGATTTCTAGATTCTGTTTTCTTAAGAATTCCCAGGGTAATGAGGTCTTTGAAGGACGTGGGGGACAAGGGGGGGGGGGAAGGGCGGGGTTGCGGAACGGGGGGCGGGGTTGCGGAACGGGGGGGCGGGGTTGCGGGACGGTAACAGGAGATGATGAACCGATGGTAGCCCCCATCTGCTTTCACAGGCTTGAGAGATCGCTTGCAGTCATGTATGTTCTCTGCATGACTACAATGCCCAGAGAGGCCAGAAGAGGGCCTCTGATCCTCTGGAACTGGAGTTACAGATGGTTGTAAGCTACCACCGGAAACTGGGTACAGCAGCCAGGACAAGCTCAGTTGAATACTTCATGGTTGGTATTTTTCTTTGAAACTTCAGCAGTCTCCGTATCTTTGCACAAAGGGGCATTTTATATTTGTTTCTGTAAGATACCCGAGCCCATAGCCATGCCCTGTCCTCTCTGGCGCTGTATCTCACAATCTCTGCCTGGGTTTAATCTGCATCCCCTGTGTCCCGCCCCAAAGAAACAGAGCAGGGGTTGGTAAAAAGGCTTTCCAGGAAGCACAAGCAGCACAGGACGTTTATCAGGTTCCACGTTTGTGGAATGCATATACAACCTCGTAAACGCTAGGTAGAGGGAGACCGTCCAGAAAGATCTCAAAATCTCAGCAGTGTAATGTCATATACAAGTTGCTGACATGTTTTACCAGGCCCATTCCTACGCATTACATCTGTATTATAAAATGATATATAAGAGATTGGACGATGTGCACGCAGAGAAATACAGTTTGGGTGGGGACCCACTGTTTAAACTTCACCAGGGTGTGTGCGCGAAGTAGGAAGCACTGCGGCAGGGAAGGAGAGATAACATTATTAGCATTATCTCTTCCAGGGAGGAGTTCAAAGTCCCAAACAAACCAGATCGGGACTCTGGGGACGCAAGGTGAAGCAGACTGGGGAAATCCTGCCACCTGCTCTAGCCTTATTTATTCCTCCTCCCGCCGGTGCAAGTCAGAAAAGAGCCCAAGCAGGTCTTCTGCAGCCAGCAGCAGGTAAGGCTCCCGGGAGGCCGGGGAGTGGGGGGCGGTGGAGGGTATGGGAGCGGGTGGAGATAGGCAGGGCCGGAACACCGAGAGCTGAAGTGAGCCGGCTCGTGCATCGCACTGGGCACAGGCTCCCCGGCCCGCGAAACGGCGGCTTGCACTTTTGCGTCAAGTGCGTCCCTCCGGGCTCCCCTCGACCGTGGCGACTCTCAGGGGTCCTGATACAGTGTGAGCATGTAGGGCTGAGAGTCCACACCCGGAGAGCACGGGTCGCTCCAAGGGGGCCCCAGATCGCGAGCACTCCGAAGCCGGCCGCCTGTCTCTGCAAGCCCAGGCCTCGCGCTCGCCGCTACCGGGAGAATCGCACTCCCAGGACGCTCGCGCGCGCCCGACGGCAAGGGGCGAGTCTGGCCAGGAGGCGCGCCAATGGGCGTGGGCGGAACGCTCGGGGCGGGGCTTGTCCGGTTGGCCAATGGGCGTGGGCGGAGTTCTAGGGGCGGGGACCGTCCGGACACCGGCCAATGAGAGGGGGCGGAGCGCTCGGGGTGGGGCCTATCGGGGCACCGGCCAATAGGCGGGGGCGGAGCGCGTGGGGGCGGTGCCGGGGCGGGCGGGCGGCGGTGGGAGCCGGCTGCAGACCGAGCCGGGCGGCCGAGGACGCAGCGCGGCGCCTGGCGACAGCTCGAGCCGCGGGCGCAGCGGCCGCGCGGGGAGCGCGCCCATGGGTAGCGCGGGACGGCGGCGGGCGGCGAGGCCCCGGCTTCTGCGCGCCGGCCCTGGAGAAGCCCAGAGGACCGCCGCTCCGAGGTGAGTGCCGGGGGGTGCAGGGTGCGTCCGCCGACGCGGGGCGCGGGGACCGGACCTGCCCGGCTGTGCGCAAGTTGCGGGCCGCTCCCCCGGGGCTCCCCCGCTCCTTTGTACGCGCGGGCTCGCGTCTCCGCGGGTGAGGACCGCGGTCGGGGAGCGACCGGCAGCGCCGGCACATTCATTTGAGCCTGGTCGTAGAACCCCGAGAATCAATTTCGGCTCGTCTTCCCGAGAGCGAGAGCCGAGGACAACTTGGCGTCACCCCTCTGAGGGGAGACGTTTGTCGTCATTAGCCGGCTTCGGCTACATTAATTCATTCCCGGCCAACGTCAGCACGGGCGAACGGACAGCAAGTGCGCCCTCCCGAATTGGGGCTCGGTGATACCTGATTTTTGGTCAAAACAGGTCTTAGGCGCGCTTTGGGTTCTGCTTTGCCTCGATCTGCGCAAGGATGACTTTAAAAAAGAAGGCCAAACAGCGAGGGGGAAAAGCAGAATGAAAAACACCCCAAAACCCAAGTCACCCACAGAAAACGGGGCGTCTTGGTTATTCTCATTGGTTTTCCCAGTAACTTCAAAATAGTCCCAGAAATGTTCCTTTTGTCTGCGGTTTCACTTCTAAACTTTAACACTAGATGGCTTTCTTATGACAGGCATTTAGTCCGTTGCCCGCTTGAGTTTCCTGCGTCTGCAGTCTAGGCTGGCTGGGATTTATTTATTTATTAAACGTCTTAGCAAATTGGAATGAAAGGAAGAAACTATCCCAAACTGCTGCTTTGTTTGAAACACGGTACTTCCCTGTAAGGTTTAAACTGGTTTTATTTATTATTTATTTTTTTCAAATATGGAAAGTGGGCTTTGATCTCTAGCACCCAAAGGTGAATATGAGCAAGCTGCTCGTTACTCCGCTCTGCTTCGCGTTTTGACTTCTTTGGAGAATGTAGAGTTCTTGGGTGGGTTTGGTGATTACAGCTTCGTGGATTTTTACATGCTGTTTACCCGCTGGCTGGATTTAGTTTAGAGGTTTCCAGAACAGGCAGAGATGGGATCTATTGCGGGGGGGGGGGGGGGTGAGGGGTGGGGTGGCGGGAGGAGGAAGACAGTCTATCTATCGTCAGTTTTGGGCGAATGCAGGGCTGTTCATGCCTAAGGGTTGACCAACAGCATTTGAGGAAGATCTGTAGCGAGTGCGTCTGCCTGAGTCATACTGAGGATTGTGTCACGGACCTCTGCGTTTCCTTCTCCCCTGGTGAGATCTGGTTCGTCTTTTCCCAGTACGACTCTTTAATGACTAGTACAGTCTAGTTATTAAACTAGAGTCTCTAGTTAACTGATCCAGTAGCGCAGCAGATTCTCACATTCTGGGTTAAGTACTTTTTTTTTTTTTTTTTTTTTTTTTTTTTTTGAGCGGGTCAGATTTGGGAATTAAACCTAAAGCTTGGGTATGGTAGACAAGCACCCTACCACTAAGCTACATTCCCAGCCTCATTTATTGTTATTTCAAAACAGTCAGCCATTTATTATTATCTAAAAAGAGTCTCACTAAGCTCCCTAGGCTGACCCCACCCGGTAGCTCAAACAGGCTTTGAACTCGTGGTCCTCCTGCCCCTTGAGTGGCTTGGATGACAGACAGGTGGTGCTCTGCCACACCCCAGTTCTTGTTCAGTACTTTTGTTCTACAAGTAACCTCACAGCTAGCCCAAGTCTTGCCCTGGTAGGCAGGTTTATTAGCTGAAGAAATTGGAATTTGGCTTTATAGTTATTTCTTGTGGCTTGCTTGGCTTAAAATATGACATGTTAAATTTGTATGTTCTAAATTAAAGTGTATTCATAAATAGCTGAAGGGGGGGAAAAGCTCGACTGGGTAGATGTCTGGGGAACATAAGGAAACAGGAAAGGCTTTCCTCAGTACCCACATGCTACCTATAGATGGGGTGAGGTGAACTTGCATAAGAAGCCCAGTAGACATTTGCCCGGGAGGATGGAGAGAGCGGGAGGATGGAGAGAAGGCAACACAGTATCCAGTCAGGGTGTGGGGGCGGAGCTTCCGCCTGGGAGTACCGGCTGAGAGTTGCACTGTCTGGCTTGAATGTATATATTTTTTTAGAACGTGATTTTGTTATTGTAAACCGTTAGGCTTTCCTCAAGAGCATTTGCTTTAGTGCTCTGTAACTTTTAGCCTCATTAGTGGGATTATCATTTGGAAGGTGCAACCCCTCTCCCTGTATGATTTTGCATGGGCTCTTTGATACCCAGGCTTTGTCACCTTTCCCGAGCTTGGGGAATCTTGCCTGAGATAAAAGGGACAGTTGGTTAGACACTTGAAGACCTATTTCTGAAATTGAAGAGGTGTTAGTACAAGCCGTTATGATCTGCTCATTGAAACGGGCTTGACGATGCTGTGCACAGGCTTCCCGACTCGTCTTCTGTTTACATGGATCTGCCCCTCACCCTCGGCCTCAGCAGTACTTGTTAAACCCAGCTTTAGGAAAGCTTGGAATGTCTTTAAACTTCTGATCTCAGTGTGGAGGTAGTTTCAGATATGTCTTTATAAAGACACAATGAATTTTAAGAAAACTTGGACTATACTTGTCTACTTGAATGAAATATGAATTCAAGCCTTGCAGAATACAAAGACCCAAGGCCTAGATTCTCTTCTTGAACCTGCATTTCCTTTTTGGATGAGAAGGAGGGTGAGAACCTCGAGGAGGCATTCTCTAGTTCCAGGTGAGTTTGGGTAAAGTGTAGCACATTTCCTTTTGGCTCCAAAACTATCAGTTTCTTTCTCTCTTTTTTCATTTTATCTTTTATTATTTAGTGTGTGTGTGTGTGTGTGTGTGTGTGTGTGTGTGTCTGTGTCTGTGTCTCTGTCTGTCTGTCTGTCTGTGTGCCTGGCATAGTGTTTGTGTAGATCAGAAGGCAACTTGTAGAAGTTGATTCTCTTCTCTCATCACATGGGCTCCTGGGACTGAACTCAGGGTTGACAGTGAGTGCCTTTACCTACTGAGCCGTCTTGCCAGCTCCTTTTCTTTCTTTATTGTTTGAAATACATGTATTAGAGCAATAAAAATGCCTGTCTGGCCAGAATGGTTTATATTTCCCATGATTACGAGTTCTGCTTGATTCCGTGTATTGTAAGCTTGTGTACAGTGAACCGCCTTATATGGGTTTATAGTTGCTAGGCTTACCTTTGAAATTGGTGACTCAGGAGTTTCTTTTCTCTGCCAATTGCATTTAGCTCTGACTCTTTTTAAGGAGCGGTAACCATGTGATTGGAATTCAAATGTCTCCCAACTTCAAGGGTAAATTGGCTTGATGGCTCTGACCCTGAGTGTTATGCAGCTCGGATCTGATGCTGTTCTGCAGAGCCACTGTAGTGCAAGCTGCTCCTGAGACCTGTGTCCTAAACAGTGTTGTGTAGAAACTGAGCGACGGACGGGAAGGCAGGCTGTGAGCCGAGTGTAATTGTCACGTCAGCATCTCTGTGCCAGAGAGGACTTAAAGCATAAACACCTTCACGAAGTACCACTGTTTCCATCCATCTGTAAAATTTAGAAAACAGAACCAAGCCACGTGTGGTGGTGTACTCTGATGATCCCAGCACTGAGGAGCAGAGGCAGGAAGACTAGGAGTTCAAAGCCATCCTCAGCTACATAATGAGTTCAGGAGCAGCCTGGGCTACATGGGACCCTGTTTCACAAAATCAACACAAAAGCAGATTTTAAGGAGGTTAGGTTTATATGCATTTGGCATTGCTACCGTGACCATATTACTTAAATATGCATAAGTGTAATTAACCCAACTGTAGCCATTATTAACTATTATTAGTGCATTTAATCAAGATAAAATAAAACTGGATGTGTTAGCCCTTATTTGTGATCCCAGCACTAAAGAGGCTAAGGCAGGAGGATTGCTGGGAGTTTGAGGGCAGTCTGGACTACAGAGTTGGGGTTCCATCTCAAAACAACAAAAGAGAAAGTAACAGGAGAAAAGATGTGTATTACGGCAGGTTTCTACACGGTGTGTGTGTGAGTGTGCAAAAGAGTGAGTGAGTGTGTGAGAGAGACAGAGATTAGCTGGAGAGAACATTTAGTAAAATGGCCTCACATTTCATCTGACCACCCCTACACATCTTTTGCTTTTTTCATAGGACAGCGAGGCTGTCACTGGGCAGAGGGTGTAGAGAGCACAGCCCGCTTTCCCCAAGGTTCTCTGCTGCTTAGATCCTACCATGTGCTTTCTGACTGCACTGAGAACTGAACCTGTGGCCTTAGCAAAACCAGGCAAAGTCGACTGAGCTACATTCCCAACGACTTCCAAAGGAGATCTTCCTGTACTCACTCAGCGGAGCCTGTGAGAGGGGACAAAGGAGATCTTCCTGTACTCACTCAGCGGAGCCTGTGAGAGGGGACTGAACACCACTTTTGATGGTTTCAGCCCTCAGAAAGTTTTTATTTTTATTTGCAATGCTTGAGGCTTGAACTCTGGTCGTACACATGCTAGACTGGTGTTCTACCAGTGAGTCATATGCCTTCCCTGCCTCTTCTGTTTTTATTTTCAGATTAAGTTGCCCAGGCTGACCTTAAATTCCTTCACTAGCCTAGGCTATTCTTGAACTAACTTGGGATCTTTTTGGTTCAGCTTTCTGAGTAGCTGGGAAGACAGAGCTGCACCACCAGGCCTGACATTATGAAGTTTCTATAGAATATATAGAACATAGAATATATAGAATAAAGAACATAGTCTATGCTACCTTGTCATTGTAACTTGACTGTTTCGGGGGCCTTCAGAACAAATCCTTTAGAGCTGTGGTCCTCCTCATCCTTCCCCGACACCCTCTAATATAGTTCCTTATGTTATGATAATCCCCAGCTGCAAAATTATTTTTGTTGCTACTTCATAACTGTAATTTTGCTACTGTTATGAATTGTAAGTGTCTGATATGTGACTCCAAAGGGATCATGACCCACAGGTTGCTTTAGAGAGCCATTCATCTCTGCACCAAAGTTGTCACGGTGGGACCCAGTGAGCAGAGCTCCTTCTGCCTGATATTGAGCACACAGAGGAGGAACAGGGTGCTGTGAGGCCTTCTCTGTGTCTATGGCTGGCCCTGCTGCTGTCTTGGTGAGCATCCCTGAGTCCAGGAGCCATGTGACAGTCTCTGTGCTGTTTTCCTTCCTTGTTACTAGTTCCTTTGTTTTAGAATTTGGTTCTGTTAACACCTTAGCCATTCCTCTCAAAGGAGTGCTGCTTTGGGCTGGGGTGTGTAAAGACACTGGCCACCAAGTCTGACTCCAGTTTGAACCCTGGACCCATGTGGTAGAAGAAAGGAGTTAACTCCCGAAATCATTCTCTGTCCTTCACACATGGACATGCATGCACCCCTGCCCTCCTCTAAATAAACATGTTAAGGAAAGAATGTGCCGCCTGCACCTTAGCTGACCCTCTATAATGCTGCCTGCATCCCTGTAGGATTGATAAATTGCCTGGGCACCCAATGTTCATCCTTAGCCATAGGGGCTCCCTTTGGTGGGGTCTGAGGAATCATGTTCTTACAGCCATACACTAGTACATGTGAAGTGCTTGATTTTTGTAACTGCCTGAGTCTCTTCCCCCTTCTCACGGGTTATTATAAAAGATGGCACCTAACTTGCTTTACGGGTTCTGCAGACTGAGTTTTTCTAAGTCAGAAGTGAGTCTGTGTTTTAGTGTGTCCCTAGTTAGACCTGCTTTGCATGTAGTTGGTGATTAGGAAATATAAGCTTAATGACTGACTGGCTCTGACTTGTTAGGGGACCCTGTGGCTTTCTAAGGACTCAACAGAAAGTATGGGGAAAGTGGAATAGAGCTAGACCGTTGTTCTCCCCCTCAGATTTGCATAGTCTTATGTCCCTTGCAGCTAGGGGCAGAGTGGTGTTTTCCTGGTGTTGTCCCTATGTGGTGCATGTACAGTCTGTTACATTGATTGTTGCTGTAATGAAAGCAGCTTGAGACAGGGGGGTGGGGTTGTTTGGGTTCATAGTGACATGGAGGAAAGGCAGAGCAGGAGTGTGAGGCCGCTGGTCACATTGTACCTGGTCAGAGAAAGAGAGAATGCTGGGATTCTGTCTACTCTCTTTTTATGCAGTGTGGAGACCCCAGCAATGGGATAGTAGAGCTCACACTTAGGGTGAGTGTGAAAACCCACTTCAGTTAACACCAAGCCTGAAACTCAGAGGCATGCTCAGAGGCTTGACTCTTTGGCAACAAGATTCTAGATCTTACTGAGAACATGAACCATTGCAGCTCTCATCTCTTCCTTATGTGCCGTTTCCTTCAGCCATAGGGGCATCTGGAACTCTGTCTACGTGTTCCCACGTGGTATGTGTGCTACGTCTTCTGAGGAATCTCCCCTTTTATTTGTGGTGAAGTCAAAAGTCCAAAGTAGGTGAATTAGTTAGCTTTCTATTGCTTGGGCTGTGGCTTCCAGGCCATCAGCTGTCATGGGAGGGAAGCATGGCCCTGCAGTTCACATGACAGGCAGGACACAGAGTGGAGGAGGCCCTTCTACTGTTTCTCTCATGCCATCCCGGACCCAGTCCGTGGGATGCTGCCACCCACGCTCATGGCAGGTCTTCCCTACCCAGCTAATGCCCTGGAATTGACCTCACAGACACACCCAGATGAGGCCCTTGCCAGTTAGGTGAGTCCACGTGAAGTCAGGTGGACACTGTGTGTTCAGTTACACCTTTTCTGTTGGGTGCTTTCAAGCCAGGGTCTTCATGGGCCAGCCTGGACTTCACCCTGGTGCCTCAGTGCTGGCATCACAGGGATGTGCTAGCACCCAACCATGCCTACACTGAAGACCAGAGCAAAGAACCAGTGTTTGAAGTTGTTACTGTGGCACACGGGCATGGCGCCCTCATGCACGTGGGCTCTTGGGTGTGTAAAACATTATGCATACCCAGAGACCTGTTGTGCATGTTTCCGCAGACTTCCGGGAGGTGTGGCGTGTCTGGTGCCAGTGTCACTAGCCCAGTTCTGCCTTCTCTGTGCTCTGGGTTGTGTTAATTTGATTCCCATGTAACCATGGGATTCATGTGGTTCCGGGATAGCTCTGGGCTGTTTCCTCTTTGTGTTGAACTGTCTAATAAGGGAGTTTAGGAATTACAGTTTTGCTCATTCATCCAGTGAAACACTACTGTTTCAAGTGTTTAATGCCTTAATTCAGTGAATAACGGCTGTTTTGCAGCTGGGTCTGCAGGCTCTTTCCACTGTATTCAGAGTTGTAAAGTCAACTCTGAATGCCTGTGTATGTGCCGACACATGTATGAATACATGTGTCTGTATGTATACATATGTGCACTGGGCATTGTGGGTCTTGCCTTTAATCCCAGCACCAAGAGGGGCAGAAGCTGGTAGATTTCTGAGTTCAAGGCCAGCCTAGTCTACATGATACATTTCAGGCCAGCCAGGGCTACACAGTAAGACCCTGCCTCAAAAACTAAAATAAAACATATACATACTTATGTGTACTGTGTCCTAGATCTGCTTATGTGGTTTATCATGCCAAGACCTCCTGACCACCATAAAATATGAGCAAAAGTATGAATTTTAAGAAGATGTTCCTAAAGTGATTGAAATGGAAGTGTTTTCTCCTCCACCCCACCTCCCCATCCTCCCCTGGGGAATGTTCTGCTGTGTGAAAACGGGTTTCCAGGAGCCCAGGCTATGCTACTTACTATGGGCTCTGTGTTTAGCCGTTGTATCTGTGTTTATCTGGTGGCCTTTCTCTTGGTCCCTGGAGCTACTTGCGGAGCCTTGGTTGGGGGTGAGAATAGGGATGCTAATGCGTCAGCTTGGCTGCAGAGAAAACCTTATATCGTTACACCTGCCTCCTGCACAGAACTCCTGGAGATATGACATGTCACCTGTCTGTGCAGACATGCGTCAGAAGCATGTGAAGAGTGCAGCCTCACAGTGGCATTCTGTATGACAGGATGGGATGGGATGAGACAGGACAAGATGAGATGGCGGCACGCACTGTTCTTAGCTCATCGGCGAAGCCCTGTGTTACCCTGTTATGGCTCAAGTGGGACGTGTTCCCATAGGCTCATGTTTGAATACTTGGTCCCCAGATGCTTTGAGAACCTTTAGGAAATGGGGCCTGACTGGAAAAAGTGGGTTACTGGGACCTGGCCTGATGGCTTATAACCATGGTAATATTCCAAACCACTCAAATCCACGGTACATAGTACCAAACTCAAAGCATGCCCCAGAGCACAGAGAAGGCAGCACAGTGAGACCACACAGGCACCAGGCCTTCCATACTTCTCGGAAGTCTGTGGAAACCCGCACAACAGATCACTGGGTGTGCATAATGTTTTACATGCCCAACTGCCCTGTTTCCCACAGTAACAGTTTCAGTTCGGCCATTAGTACCAGCTGTGATCGGACTGACTGTATCCTCAAACTGCGAGCCAGAATGAGCCCAGCGTCTCCTAAGTTGCTTCTTATCAGGTATTTGGTCATAGGAACAAGTACAGGAAGCAGCCTGGCAGCCCTTAAGCTACAGGAGGCCTGCGAGTATAGAAAGATGGGTTCTAGCTACCTGCCATGCTCCCACGCAGGCTGTCCTCCTCAGCAGGGTACAGCTCCAGCCTGCACCTCTCCTGGTGTGCTGCTGGGCATTTGTTATATGCACTTGCCTCTTGTGTCTCCTCCCTCGAGCATCTTTATCCTGTGGGCAGGGACCTTCCTGCTCTGTTCCCTGGCCTTCAGAAGTTTGTGCCACAGAGTTGTTCCTGACCACTATGGTTAAATGACTGTAGCTGTGGGTTTGGATATGAAGGAACTCTCTGTGCCTTGATTTTTGTTGAATAAGTTATGGATTCCATTGTGACTCATCATCCTAGGTTGCCTTTCTACTTCCTCCTGCATCTTTCCCAGGGTCACAGGAAGTGGCTGCCACTGAGCTATGTAGTGCAGCTGTGGGAGGCAGGAGTTCCTGAAGAGGGGTTAGCAGGGCTCTTGCAGGATCTGGGAGACTGCTGATATTGTGCCCATAGTGCTGAGGTTTGGGAAGGCGGCACACTTGCCACCTCTTATGTGCTGGTGGGCTGCCTTTTCCTTTCCCAGTGTCAGTTTGGTCTCCCCGGGTGGGCCTAGCCCCGCTGGAGGCTGAGGGGAGGCTACGTTCTCTTGGAAGCCTTGGCTTGGGCTACTTGATACAGATTGTTGGAGGAAAATGAATTCTGAGTTTCTAGTACTCTATTTCCTTTCCTGTTCAACCTTTAAAATTCCTTCTAGAATCAGGCAGTGGTGGCAAACACCTTTAATCCCAGCCCTTGGGAGGCAGAGGCAGGCAGATTTCTGAGTTTGAGGCCAGCCTGGTCTACAGAGTGAGTTCCAGGTCAGCCTGGGCTACACAGAGAAATCCTGTCTCAAAAAACCAACCCCCCCCCCCCCAAAAAAAAAGAGAAACAAACAAACAAACAAACAAACATCCAAACCAAAACAAAAAAAATTCCTTCTAGAAATGGGGATGTTTGCAAATTTGGTCTGCAGATTACAGGCCATGCTTCCTTGCTTATGTGTTCTTCATTGAAGACTAGCAAAGACCATTGGAATATTACTAGTGACTGAAGTGTGACAGGCACTGCATAACTACAGTTTTTGCTTTTATTTGAGATAAGGTCTCATATGGCCCAGGTTGGTCTTGAACTCATTCTGCAGTCTTCAACCTTCAATCCTCCTGCCGCCATCTCCCGAATGTTGGGAGTACAGACATGCTCTACTATGCCAGGTTTATGCAGTGCCGGGGATGGAACCCAGGCCTTCCTGCATGTGAGGCAAGCGCTGCACCCCTGAGCTATACCCCGGCCTTGCAGCTGCAGTTATAACTTAACAGGAGCCTTATGTTCATGCCCCAGCAGAGTTGTGGGTACTATTTTGTGTGGAATCTGAGAATCATGGTCCTGTCTCCATGCTATGAGCAGAACCATGGCAAGTAAATAGTAGGGGCATCCAATTGACTACCAGGTTTTATTTAAGGGCCATTCTAGGGCCTTCTCCATGAATCACAGGTCTGATTGCTACCTTGAAAGTTCTGATGGTAGGAATGAAGGAGACTGCTGTGCTTGACATATAAAGAGAATGAGAACCAAGGCTGTTTTCAGGTAGTTGTGTGCAAGCTTTCCTGCTGTTCTTCCTTGCTCCTGTCTCATGTGGGAGCATCTGTGCATGCATGTGCGTGCACATGCCTGTGGAGGCCAGAAGACAACCTTCCATAAGCACTACTCACCGTGTGTTTTTTTGGGACAGGATCTCTCCTTGGTTTGGGACTTGATTTAGCTAGTCTGGCTGACCAGGGGTCTCCAGGGCCTTACTTGTTGTCCCATCTCTTACTCTGGGATCACAAGCACACACCACTAAGGGAGGCTTACTTTATGTGTGTTGGGGTGACAGGCTCCAACTCAGGCCTCATGCTTACATGGTAAGCTTTTTATCAACTGAGCTGTGTCTTCAGCCCCTATGTAGGAATTTTGTGAGGCCAGTGAGATTGTTTCCTGTTGAAGACACAGTGGTTTAGTGAGAAGTGTGCTCTTCCTGGGTCTTGTGCTTTTTTAATGTTTCAAACCTGGGTCTCTTGGCTCCAGCTTTGGTGCTCTGTCTTGTCCTGGACACTGTAGCTGCCTTAAGTCAAGGCTGCTCTCAGTACGTCATGGAGGGGGGTGGGGGGGGGGGAGGGGAGAGAGAGAGAGAGAGAGATAGAGAGAGAGAGAGAGAGAGAGAGAGGTTGATTGAAGAGAAGGAAGAAGGAAGGGAGGAGTAAAGATTGGTGGGGCCATGGGAGAGTGGTGGAGGCAGCTAGCTTACTGTCCCGAGAGTGGGGTACCAAGACCTAGCGCTGAGCTGAGTTTCTCAGTCAGGGATGCTGGGGTGCTCCTGTAATAGCAGCCCAGCCTGGGAGTTGCTGGTCCTTCAGAGACCATTTCTTCAGCTCTGAAAATCTCTGCCAAGATTAAAAGAACTGTAAGAGGGGAACGGTCTTGTTTCTCATTTCTCCTTTGCTACATTTGCATAATCTTTGTTGAAGCCAGCTGAATGTGAAGCCCTAAATAAATTCCAGGCATTTAAATATTTAAAAGGATTCATCCACAGTTCTCTACTCACCCGAAGAATAAATGCTTTCAACAAAGAAAATAACACCCTCGCAGATGCAGCCCGGATAGACTGTGTCCACCTTGTCACTGAAACAGGGAAGCTTGCATTTGACAGGCTCTGAAACTGGCTGTGTGCCAAAATATTGTTTCCTTGCTAGAGAAAGCAGTGGGTGTGTTTCATGCTGGCAGCTGGCCAGCCGGGGGCTCTGACGCAATCACTTGGTCCCGTAACTGCTTTGCAACTAATTTTAGGGCAGTTAAATCCGGGTGATGTCTGGTGGCTGCCATGCGTCTGGTTCAGTGGCGCTTTCTAAATTCATCTTTTTAGCTTGGCACCACAGCTCCTGGTTCTTTCTAGAATAAGCCTGGGGCAGAGGGGATGTTGTCAGTGCAGGAACACTGAGGCTGGCAGCTGGGGAGAGGCTGGGCTCAGGTCTTACCTGTACTGCATCATGGAGGCAAAGCAGGCCACTGTGTGTGTGTGTGTGTGTGTGTGTGAGAGAGAGAGAGAGAGAGAGAGAGAGAGAGAGAGAGAGAGAGTGAGAGAGAGAGAGAGACACACACACACACACACACACACACACACACACACACACACACACGGGCTGAGGCGGGGGTGGGGCACACTGAGGCTCCACCTTCCTGCAGCAGCCCTCAGGCCAGTTTTCCTTGCAGTCTCTGGTCTCTGCCAGCCTCACCATGCTAAAAACTGAATCTAACCATCCTTTCTGGGAAATGTAAAGCTGGAAAAAAAAAATAACTAAAAGAAATCATAAAGGAGCCGCAGCTATTTGGAGTATCTCACAGAAGAGAACTAGAGCTTCGTGCTGTGTGTGGGTGCATGTGTGCATGTGAAGGCCAGAGGTCAACATCTGGTGTCACCGACACTGTCGGTGTCTTTCCACATTATTTTCAGCTATGCTGGCTGGCCAGAGAGACTCAGGGGTCCTTGTGTCTCCATTCTCCAGGACTGGCATCACAAACATGTGCCATCTCGCCCAGCTTTTTATGTGGGTTCTAGAGACCCGACTCAGGCCCTCATGTGTGCACAGTAGGCACTTTACCCAGTGAGTTGTTCCCCCAGCTCTTACAGACTGTTTTAATAATGACATGGGGGATTACAGGCTACAGGTCTGCTTTATACAGCCGTTGATAGAGCGTCAAGTTGGCTGGGAACCTCTAGAGTTCCAGACATCCGAGGGCAGAGTCCTTTATTCCAGCCTCATGCTGCAACCCCCAACAGAACCAGTTCACACAATTTTAGACCTCGTAGAAACCCTTGGGCTCTTTCTCAGCGGGATTGTCCTGTCTGCTTTAGACTAGAGCTTTGTGGGTACTTTGAGAGCAATGGGAAACAGTGAGTCTGCAGCTGAGCGTTGAAAAATGGTTGGGATTTGGAGCCTTTCCAAGTATGGCACTCACCATTTAAATGGGCCTTGAACTCATGACAGCCTTCCTGGTTCAGCCTCATGGGCACCATGATTACACGCATGCACCATCATGCCAGCGCTGGCTCTGTTGTTAACTGTATGTCAACATAAACTGTAAGTGCGGAATCCTTGCTTCTCATGACTGAGCACTTCCTGTTACCTGAGGTGGAATTTCTAGAACAAAATGCAGACATCTTAAGTGTGTTGTTCATCCTGGGAGTTTTGACATGCCTGTAATCCTTTGTAACCTATGCTTCAGTCAGGGTGTGAAGTGTAATGACTACCCAGAACTTCTCTCCTGTCCCTTCCTGGACAGCTTGCTCCACCCCCACCCTAGTTTCTAGTTTTCTACTGTGAAGTGTTGCATGTTCTTGAGAAGATATAAATAGAAACTCAGTTACAAGGTTCGCACTCTCCGCTATGTGTGGAAATATTACTATATTTACTCTAGATCTGCATTGGGGTATATCACCATCTACACTTGCTTTGCTCTCCCCATGGGATCAGGGATCATTTTCAGTGGCCTGTGATTTCAGGAGCAGCTTTCTGTCACCTGGTCTCTCAGTCACATGTGTACACCAATTCCCTGCCAAGGAGTGACTTCCTGCCTTGTCCTGGCATCCGCCTGCCTGGTTTTTTAGCACTGTGCACTCAGAGACTTAGGTGAGTCTGACCTCTGTATCCTGGCATCTGCACAGGCCTGGCAGGGGCTCCTGGCGCTGGCTCAGTTGCTTTGCCTCTGAAGATGGGTCAGTAGAGCTCAGCTGTTCAGCTGTGTGTGCTCTTTGGAAAACTTGAGGCAAAAGAAGACATGGGTGTGTCCTTGTGAAGCTGAGGACTCATTTTTAGTTCAAACACAACAGTTGCTCCAACTCCCTGAATTCAGTTTGATGATGTCATCTATGGAGGACACAAACTACCTAAACCGGGAAGACCAGATTTCAGATCTGCTGTGCTGAGGTGATACTGGCTAATACAGTAAAATCCCTGAGGAATTAAAAGTAACTTTCAGACCTAAGAGCTGCACCTTTGCCATGGCTCAGTCACCGAAGCCTCTGGGTGCCCAGGCCTTTCCAGCTGTGAGCAGTTCTAGCTTCTACTCAATGTCTGCAGTTCCTGGTGGCTTCGTGTGTTTGTTGTTAATGTCTGACTCTTGCATGCGGCCAGGTTGGCTTTGTTAAGAAGACCCACTTGAGTATAGTGCCTGACAGCCAAGAAGCCTTCCTTTGTAATGCACAGCCTGAGGTCTGTAAGAAGCTACTCTGAACCTAGGCTCCTTCCACGTCTTCCTCCTTCATAAGGCTTCATCCCTATCTCTCCAAGTGACCGGTGGTTCACACTCAGGCCTGCTGAGAAGAAAGGAACATCTGTGAGGTGGGCGGCTAAGGGTCCCTCTCACTTTGCCCTCATTCTTTCTGATGAACTTACCTGACCTCAGAGGAGGCTGGGAACTGTTGTTCCTGACATCCCTGGCTTATGTCTAATTCTGTGGAGTTGACACCAGGCTTCACGACTCCTTCCTTGTCTGATGCTGATGCTCATGAATAAGGCTTCCCTGAAACCTGCCTCCATAGCCGACGACTCCTGAGACACCATGTGTTGTTCGGAAAGCAAAGCCAGTGCAGTCGCTGACCCTGGGCCCCTGGTTGCTGCACTTTTATCCCACACTGTAGGATGTGTGTGTTCATGGCTGTGCTGTCCAAGGCTTTCTCGTCAGAGCCTCATTTTCTGTACCCATGAATGGGAGGTAGTTGTTTACCATGCAGCATTGCTGGGAGGAGTCTGTCAAATACCCAGGAGCATGCCTGACTTTGTCTGGTATTTGTCGTGGGCTCCTCTGGATCAGGCTCAGGTCTGCAGTGTCAACCCTTGGTAGTAGAAGGCAGCTTGGTGTTGCTGTTGGGATTCTTTCATTGTGGGAAGAGTAGACTTCCTAACTATGTTTCCTGGTCAGTTTTAGAGTCTTTGCTATTGAAGGCATTGCTGCCCTGTGCTGCAGAGTGCAATTGGTTTCCTTCGGAGGAGAGGAGGGTAAAATCCAGTATGGATGTGAGTGAGGGCAGATGCTTGGAGCTGCATCTCAGTGGTTCCCTGTTGGGGACATGGTTAGAGGATATAAGGAAGGACCTGGCTTCCCTTTCACAGTTCAGCTCACAATAGAAGGTTAAGGGATAGATATTCTGGGACTGCTTTAATAGTGACTCCTCACTCAGGGGCTCTGGGGCATGTATGCATTCGGAAATGTCCCATGGGCGTTTGGGCTCTGTCCCAACCACAGGAGAGGACTTCAGTGGCCCACTGGCTGCTAGCACCTTATAGTGCCCCTTCTAGGTGTCAGCTCAGGCTCTTAGTAGTGGCCACTTTGAAGCTTGTGGGGCAGTCTGTGGTTGCTTGAGGGCTGGGTCAGTGCCCAGAGACTGGTAATAATGTGATTGGCTTTCCTGGACCTGCCTTAGTTTCCCTGTGTATCCTAAGGATGTACGGAGCTATCCATGAAGGCAATATACTTTTTAAAAAAAAAATTGAAGTCATCTCACGTGATTAATGGACACAGCATCCGCTGATCTCCAGCTTCAAATCTTCCTGCTCTTGTTTCCTGGGTGCTGGATCCCAAGTGTGCTCCACCACATCTGGTTTTATGCAGCGCTGGGGCTCAAACCCAGTGCCTCCCAGTGTTCCCTGTAAACACTCTACCTACATCCTCAGTCTGACAGTAGCTGTACTGTGCTAAGACTGTATCCAGCTCTGGGTTACAGTTGTCCTTTTCTCTGAAGATAGAAACATTTATGTTCTTGAATGAATCTTGGTGGCTTGTGCTGGACTGTTTAGCTGATTGGAAGGTAGGACCCTGGTTAAAATGACATTTGAGAACTTTTCATAGAATGGATGGCATCTCAGCCTTTTGGTCTGCAGGCTGAGTTTATCCCCTTCCCCCTTTTGGGAAGAGCCTTGGCTGGCAGGGGATTTACTGTGCTGATCACAGCTGTCTCTACTAGAGGCCTCCGCAGGGTGGAGGATCATGGAGTGTCACACCCCAGCCAAGCTCGCTCTCTGCCCTTCCCTGCGGCCAGTGTGGCAGGCTGAGCAGAGTTTCCTTGGGCCTTCCATCTGACTTGGGGCACTGGCTCTGGCTAAGCAGCTGCAGGGCCTGTACACTGTTCCTGCTGCTGTAGTTTGGAATACATGTGTCCATGTGTGTTCATATCCTTGTATGTGTGTGTTCCTGTGTGCGGAGGGCAGGTGCCAGTCTTGGGAATGGCTCTTCAGGTATTACCCACCTCTCTTGAGACATGATCTCTTATTGTCATATTGGGGCTTGTATTGGAGTCTTGACTATCTACACTGGCTGGCCAGTGAGTCAAGGTATCTGCCTGTCTGCTTCCCTGACTCTCAAGATATAAGCACAGACTACCATGCTGGGCTTTCTATGGTGGGTTCTAGGTTTTATGGTAGGATTTGAACTCAGGTCCTTGTGATTGTGAGTTGAGCTATCACTTTGTCATCTGAGCCTTTTCCCTGCTCCAGTTGGTGGGTTTTTTTTTGTTGTTGTTGTTGTTGTTGTTGTTGTTGTTGTTGTTGTTGTTGTTGTTTTTGGGTTTTTTCGTGTCTTTTTGTTTGTAGTAAACAAAAGAACAGCCTGATGGTGGTGTTGGTGGCTATGGAACCTGAGGACACTGTCGCTGTCTTAAGTAAAATATACACCTATGTGAAAGCAGGATAACTGACCTGGGGGGCCGGGGCTCTGAGTGTCTGATTAAACTCGAAGGCTGTGTTTTGACTGTCCACTGGTGGACACGCATCCACACTGACCTGTGTCCTTATAACTTGCCATTCATTGGCTAGACTCCCTTCTGCTGATGCTGTCAGCAGAGCCCAGTGGGGACAATGAGGTGTCGTGGCTGACCATGAGTTGAAGGGGATTCTTGGCAGCAGGGGTAAAGTTTCTCAGAGTTCCTGCCTTTATGGAAGACTGGGGAGGAGGTGCCAGAGAAGCTACAGATCCTGGCATCCCCTGGAGAAGTGGGCTTTACATCAGGCACTCGCACTAAGTGTTCCTTCTGTTACCATTGGACTCAGAAGAAAGGCCTGCCGGGCCACACCCTGAATCCAGGGAGATTCCCACAGTTCTGTGTGGACGTACTTCCCTGCCTGAGGCTCAGGTGCCTGGTGTGTCCAGTGGATATAAAAAGGTATTGGGACCTGGAGGGACATAGCTTGGGCTCTCTAAATTGGGATGAATTAATTTGGCCAAGTAAAAACATTTTTTGGCAGTTTGTCTATTTTGTTCTCAAATAGTAATTTCTTTTGAGATAGGTCTCTTATATAGCCCAGACTGACCTCAAACTCGAGCTGTTGCCGAGAGAGGATGACCTTGCGTTCCCATCCTCCTGCCTCTGTCTCCCAAGTGCTGGTATGTATCATCTCACTCAATGTATACCACGAGGCCTCTCACTCCCCTCTGACTGAATAGAGAATTGTCCTGTGCACCGAGATGCAGCTCAGGCCCCTGTCAGTGTGAGTGATTCCTTCTGAGCTCCTCTGGAAATGCAAGGCTGGGATGCTGCCCACAGGCATATTCCCTCCACTTTGTGGCCTGCTCTCAGTCCTGGTGAGATGGACTTACAGACAGGACACAGATGTACATGGGAGCGTCTCTGCTCCAAGGGCTATATGCAGCTGCCACAGGTTGTTGGCATAGCTGCTGTGGGTGAGCTGTGTGTGCATGTTCCCACTTTTTGTTTGAAGCCATGAAGGATCCAGGAATCAGACAAGTGCATCACTGTTTATCAGTTCCAGTGAATTTCTGTGCTACAGTTCAGGGAGAGGAGTCTCCCTCCTCCATCCCTCACTCGGCCTTTGATCCCTTGTTAGTATATGGGAGCTCAGGGCTGGCCTGTGCTTTCCAGGGGTTCCTGTGTCCTCCTCCAGACCAGCTCATCACAGCTCTGCACCCTTGCCCGTGAGGGGTTAATGTGCTCTGTTTTCTTCCATCCCCTCACTGGTTAGTGCTTCTGAGAATAGAATAAATATTGTTCAAAACACACGGACAGGGCTGGTGAGGTGGCTCAGCAGAGAGAAGTGCTTGCAGCACAGCCTCATGACCGGAGTTTGATCCCTAGAACTTATGTAAAAGTGGGAGGAAGACCCCACTCCTCAAAGTTGTCCTCTGACCTCTACACATGTGCCATGATACGTACCACATGGGTATTAATAGTAAGTCAAACCCCCACAGAGACATAGGATTGCTGGCTTTAACAGATGCCATTTAAATTTCTGGAACCACAGTAACCCTAAGGAAACAATGTTGACAACTTAACACAGGATTCTTTTTTTTTTAATTTTTTAATTTTTATTTTTTTGTTTTTTCGAGACAGGGTTTCTCTGTGTAGTTCAGGCTGTCCTGGACTCACTCTGTAGACCAGGCTGGCCTAGAACTCAGAAATCCACCTGCCTCTGCCTCCCAAGTGCTGGGATTAAAGGTGTGCGCCACCACTGCCCGGCACACAGGATGATTCTTGTAACTTTGCTGCTTAGTGGTTGTAACCAAACAAATGAGTCTGAAGACCCACCCCCAGTGAAATGCCAGTCACACATTCCAACAAGTACCATGTAGCTATGTAAAGAGCATGATGTGATAAGCCTGCTTGGTGATTAATTGAGGTTGGCTTTGTATATCTTTGGCAGGAGATGTATGCATGTGTGTGTGTGTGTGTGCACGTGTGTGTGTGTGTTTCTGTTATGTTTAATACTTCTCAAAGACTCTGTCCTAAAGGCAAGTGGATAAAAATGGAAAAGGGGTTGATTAATTGGTGTTTTTGCCACAGGGTCTTGCTGTGTAGACCAGTCTGTCCTTGAACTTAGGATCTTTCTGCCTGTGCCTCCTAGCATTCCAATTCAGCGCTGTTGTACTGGGTCAGAAGGGAGGTTTGAAGTAACATCAGAAAGTGCAGTGAAGTCATTTTAAACTTTTGCTCCCAAAGTAAAATACAGGATATTGGATTCCAGAGTTTCTCTTTGACTTTTTCTTGGGGGTAAGATTTCCACTCTGTGGGCCCATGGTTAATTTGTCCTGTGAACACCATGCTTCTAGATTGTTCATGTCTTTGTATTCAGTTGCCAACTATAAAAATCTCATAGTCACCTGTCTTTATAATCTTAGTCAGCTACTTGCCATTCCAGTTCTACAGGAGGGAGACAGGTCTTTGGTGATTTGAGGGGAATGGCTGTCCCAAATTACTTCTCAGAGGAGTGGTGTAAATACGTGGGACAGTAATGGGAAGAGATGACTCCCTTTAAGGAGTGCACTGTGGGTTGGGGTGAGTACCACCCCGATTTTAGGAAGGCTGGTGGATTGGCGACCTCTCAGAAGATTTATTTGGGGGGTCTGTGAATTTAGAATGAGGTAATGGAACCTATGAGTCCACCTGGCCAGATGAGCCGACGCTTGCTGGCCGTGTGCCTCTGCTGTGGTGATGGTAGCAGAACATGTGGAAATGAAACCCTTCATGAATGCAAGTCACCTCAGGTCACTATGCTGTATTATAAGTAGTTTTTGGAGAGGACAGCCATGATGGGGAAAGGCCTGCACTGAGAGGGTGTATGGAGAAAAGTGTACATTCATGGATTTCAGGGTATCTCTTTGTATTATTCCGTCACTGTGGAGTCCTTATTGTGTTTGCATGTGGCCTGTCCTCTGTATCATTTCCCTCTGGGACTTATATCTCTACTGAGAAGCCGTGGCAACAGTTTTCTGTATAATGCCACCCAGTGGCTAGAGGTGGGTTCAAGTACAGGGTGTATCAGCACTTAGAAACACCGTTGCTAAAACTGGACAAGGGTCACTGACGGCTGACACCCTGGCCTGTCAGCCTTCTCTCTGTCTGCTCCATGCAGTCACCTACCTCACTGCATCAAGGGTTGTTGGTCATTTAAGGGGAATTTACCCAAACCCACAGAGCCTGACTTATCCCCTCCAAGGCTGGGACACAATTGTGTAGCGTTTACAGCTTCCTATTCCAGACCCAGGGGGACTGGAGAGTCTCAAGTTACTGTCCCAACTGCAGTCACCATGGCTTCTGGGAACAGTAAAGTCTCAGGGACAGATAGCCAGAATGATAACTAGGACTTTATTTCACCCTGGTCTTCCACTAAGACGGATCATCATCAGCCCTCAGGACTAGGTAACCATGAGTGTGCTGAAGCCCTTGAAATAGGCTGTCCTGCTCCAGCACTGGGGGGAGGCCTGGGGAAGAGTGCGGGAGGGACTGTACCCACTCCGCCAGGCTCCACGAAGCCAGGCTGCACAGCTTCTAGGGGGGGCTTCTGAGCACTGAGCCAAGTGGAAGCTTAGTAATTGTGTGGGAGTTTGCCCCCATTAAACAGCCACAGCTGGCTTCTGTATAAAAGTACTGAATAGAAGATCGATTATAAGGTGAAAAGCGTTGGCAGTGGGACGATAAATTATGATACTCCGCACTATCAAGTAATTTATGTCAATTTAATATCTTGCTATTTAGTGATGTGGGAGAACGTTCACAGAATGCTAATGCAGTATGTATGGTCTCAGTGTCCCAGGAAATGAGATATGCACATATAGTTAGCACAAGACTACAGTTAACTACGTTAAACATTTACTGTGGCTGTGATTGGGTTAACATGTGTCCATTAAAAATGACCAGTCTTTTTAGTAATTTGGATTGGTTTTATTTCCCTATATAATCTTCCTTTTAATTTTTTCTTCCTTTGAGTATATTTAGAAAGTTTTAAAGACAACTAATTAGCAACTTTACTAGCCACCCCCAGTGTCTAATAAATGCTTTCTGTATGTACAGAACGCACTGGAGATCCGATGGTCTCAGTTAATCCCCTATCGGGAGGTTTCCGTCCAGTACTATTGCCCTTGTTGGGATTTAGGCATTGGGTTTTTTAACCTTCTGAGTGTTTTCTCTCCTTTAAGCTTTCTACTTCAGAATTCCATATGTGCGTATGTATGCAGTATGCATACTATATATGCTTAGTTTAGAAGCACTACAGATAATTTTGGCTGTTTAATTTTTTTCACTGTTATAAGGGGCCATCTGGCTTGCTTTTATGTGCCTCCTTTAACCCCCATAGGTGCCCTTCCTGTGATGTTATCTTCAGGACACCAGGGTGATGGGGCACATCTTCTTTCCCAAGTTCTTACAAAGCATAGCTTTTGGGCATTTATTGAAAATAGCCTTGCAGCTTTCCCTTATCTCGGAGAACACAGATGTCTTGACTCAGAAGATTTCGTGTGCCTTTTTAGCTGTATAATTGCCAGCCCTTTGATACCATGCTCTTTGACATTTACATTAAAAATAAAAATTAGCTAATTTGTAAGTTATAAGGTCTTAAAAAATAGTTCATTTCTCTCTCATGCCTGTGAATGCTTCCATTAAAATTCTGAAATGGCTTATTAAATTAAATGCAGTGTCAAAGGCTAATTGTCTCTCTGTGAATTAGCCTACGTGCTGTAGGAGGGCCGAGTTTAAGTATCACCTTTGAGTAGCAGTTCTGAAGTCCACTTTTCAAATCTATCCGCTCAGAGTGTTTGGACATGAAACATCTGTAGACTGTGAGGCCCCCTCTGTGTCAGAAAGAAAGCCACTGAACTTAAAGGTGGAGGCTCCAAGTTGGTCAGGGTGTGGAGAGTAACCGACAGAGTACTCCGTCCCTAAACAGGTTGTCATGGACCATTCTCCACACTTCCCCTGAGGCTCAAGAGACACTGTGAAAGGGGGACGGAAGGAGTGCAGTGAAATACTGGGGGGACATGGTCCGTGGTGGCCCTGCACTGAGAGCTCACTGTGGCTGCTGCACAGGAAAGGCCTCCATTCCTCATGGCTGGGGGAGGAGTTTATGGGGCTCTGACCTCCCTAAGCCGAAATACAAAAGTGGGAGGGGGATTGTGGAGAAGGTGGTTTCAGCAGGAGAGAGGGAATGAGGGGCAAAATTGCCCAGATTCAGTTTATATACAAGTATGATGTGAGGGAATTAAGAGTACACTGGATGCCCGTGACACACTCAGTGTTCTACACCAACTTCCTGGTGTCCTGCGTGTGAAACATAAGTGTGTCTTTGGAGTGGCAGAATTCAGCGTGGCATCATTTCGAGTCAGCAGGTGGCAGCCATCCCAGAGTAAGGACACAGGCAGTGAGTCCGGGCAGTTTGTAGCCACACAGTATCCATGGAGAGTCAGAAATGATGTTTTCTGTTCAGGTGTTGTTCTTCTAACTTAGGAACAGTATCTCACAAGTCAGTGTAACCTCAGTAGGATGAGTGGAGTGTGAGGTGGAAATCACTGTCCAGTCATGATCAGGATACTGTGGTGACCCCGTAGTGTGAGTCTGAGCAGCAGACTCCCAGTTTCCCTTCACATGGAGATGGCGTGACTGAGGGAGAGCTCTTGAGAGTCTAGTGACAGAGCTGTGCCTAGTACCCAACTGTAAGTAAGTCTCCTGGGCATGAGTGATCTTCCACGTGTGCTGGCTGCTGTCCAGAATGCTGGGGGTTCACGACAACCAGGAAGGAGAGCCAAGCAAGTACTTTAAGGTCAGAATACCCCTGTTGTGTTCAAGGTGAAGGTCTCTGTGACTGGTGATAGCGAATGTTAGAACACAGGCTTGGAGAAACCTCCCTGACCCTGGCTACCTGGGAAGGCCCCCTCTCCCTTCAGCTGTGGGCTCCAGGGTCTGCGGAGGGAATGGCTCTGGTTCCCCCTGCTGCTGGACGGAACCGTTTGAAGAGCACTATTCCCTAACCCTAACAATAGCCATAATCCCTACCCTGGTGCTAACCATAACCCTTGACCATGACCCTAACCCTGGCTCCAACTCTACTCCTAACCCAGATGCACCCCATGCTTTCAGTGTCCTCCTGCTGCAGTCCTCTGGTGGTCACCCACACCTGCTGGGTCTGCCCATGGTCCTCTTGTCCCCTGTCCATAGGTCTCTCTTTCCTCTGAGTTGTCACTCTAGCTTTCTAGACTGGCCAGCAGACGGCAGGTGTTGGAGAGGCCCCCTTTCAGCCAATGTGATGATGCTGGTCGGTACAACCTGCACTTAAAAATGCAGGCTCTCCCCATCTTGCCGCAGCCAGCGCACATACTCAGTGGTCACGCATGGCTGCTTGCTACCACATCAGACAGCACGATGGGTGCTTTCGTGACTGCACAAGGCTCTCTTGTGCGATCTCCAGTCAATCTCCTGGCCTTGGGCCTCTGGACAGATTCCATCCTTTATTCTTCCTGGGGAATGCATCAGGAGTGACCTTCCCATGCTTAACACTTGAGAGTGAGTGTGCACTTGGCCAGAGGTCCGAAGCACCCAGATAAAAAGGGTATGGATGTACTTGTTTAAAAATAAGGCGTGGTGCTGGACATGGTGATGCACACCTTTAATTCCATAAACCTCCAGGTTCAGGGGAACTCTGCCCTGTGTGCTGCCTCTAGATGGAACAACCAGGCTGCTTCTTCCCCTGATGAGCACATGGGAGTTGTACACCACAGACTGGACTTCCCCAGATCTGACCGTACATATTGGGGACAGTATTCATTACATAGTACAACTTCCTCAGAGGGTAAAAATGTCCTGGTCACAGTTCCTACAGGCAGGGCTTGCCTGATCAGCTGTCAGTACTGTGCAGCCTCAGGCCTCCTGTCTGGGTGGTAAACTTGAGTGGGCATAGGGATTGGGGTGCGGGAGGTGCTAGTGAATCATGCTCCCTGGTCAGACTGAGCCCATAATGGCATGGGCTCAGGGGTGGGGGTGGGAGTGGGGGTGCATTTACAGAATCTGCTGTGTGACTGCAGCCATTCTAGTGGAAGTTGTCAGCTGTAATGTGTGACCACCACCCCTCCCCCAGCCACTGCTGTTAATTTACACAGCGTATAATGTGAATCTGAAACCCCCATTCTGCATCACCCAGGGCTTAAAGCACATTCCTATGACCTGTTTCCAAGCAGACTCTCCTTTTTGGTTAAGGGAAGAAGTGTGATCAGAGCTAGTGGATTTTGGGTCATCAAGGAAATTGCACAATAAAGCAAGTACAGAATTAAACTTAAATGGACAGGCTTAACTTTATGGGGTTTGAAGGTCTTTTCTTAGAGGTGGCTAGTCTCTAACCAGACAGTAGCCTGGTTTTGTCGAAGGCCTTAGGGGAATGCTCAGCCCAATTCCAGGTCAGACAGACTTGGAGTGGAGCTGTCCTGTGGCCTGGGCCACCCCTGTCTGGTTTACTAGTCTCTTCATGCTGTAGGCTGAACATACTTTTCTTCTCTTTCACAGCTTAAACTCCTAGCTCTCGAGATGATGGTGTTGGGAGGTGGCTCCTTAGACAAGGGTGGGGCATGAGGGGCGAATCCTCAGGCATGGGATTAGTAACTGATGAAAGAGATCTCTTCCACCCCATGTTTTGGAAACAGCATGTATCTTTCATGACAGAAAGTGGGTACCCACAGCCTTAGTTAGTACCAAGCCTGCCCATGGCTTTGTCAGACTAACAGCCTCCAGCATAGTCAGAAGTAAACAGCTGTGCTAATAAGGCATGGGCTGTCTCATGCTGTTGTGATAGCAACTGGGCTATCTCATGCTGTTGTTACAACAACTGGGCCAGACTGAGATTTCGTATCACACTTGTGTGTTTATTATGCAGCATGCATGCCTCAAAGGACTCCAGGAGTCTCCAAGATGGCTGCAAGCTGTGCTTAAAGGAGGAGTGTCACACAGTGCCACCTTGTGAGCCGTCGGCTGTGGACACCCTGAGGTTAAGGGCACAGAGGTTGGCCATACTTTCTGAGGTCAAACCATAGTTAGCACAAGGTTAGCACATGTGGCAGGCTCCGGTCCACGTGGAATTTCTACTCAGTGTGACTTTGTTCAAGGCTCCACTCTCCCTATACAATCCACACTAGCTGCATTATAAGAAGCAGTGACTTCCACATGGTCTTGTCACCTCTTCAAGCTGAAGCCAGTTCTCTCTTGTCATCACTAAGGCTGGTGGCCCCTGACCCATGCCCCTCTGATACCTCTCCCTTACTCCTCTTCTTCCTATCCCCAGATTGCTTCTCTTGTGGCCTCTATCCTTGTGCTTGCTCTCCTTCCAGCCCTTCCTGCCCCATTCCCACTTGGCCATCTCTGATTCCCTGAGGGGTTCTGGATATGGCCTTCCTGTACCCTCGGCCCTGCATGGTCTTTTCACACCTCATTGTTTGCACCCATTGAATCAGCCATGCTGGGGTCAGGGCTCTGCTTGGCAGCTCAGTTCCCGTGTATCTCATGTGGTCAGCACATTGTGCAATGAATGAGTGGCCATTCTAGAAGCAATTCAGTAACCAGCTTTCCCATGAGCAGATTTTGTTAGGTCTGTCTTTCTTTCTTTCTTTCTTTCTTTCTTTCTTTCTTTCTTTCTTTTTTTTTTTTTTTTCCTGAGACAGGGTTTCTCTGTGTAGCCCTGGCTGTCCTGGAACTCACTCTGTAGACCAGGCTGGCCTCGAACTCAGAAATCCACCTGCCTCTGCCTCCCAAGTGCTGGGATTAAAGGCGTGCGCCACCACTGCCTGGCCCATGAGCAGATTTTGGTATAAGCTTAGGTGTACCAGTTGTGTGTGCATGTATACTTTTGTCACCTTTAACTTTGGTTGCCTTCCTAGGCTTAATATTTATTAGGTAGATGTGTCCATCTGGGAAGTAAACTTGATAGTTAACCACACACAGCTGTTGGGTGTCTAGAGTACTTAGAAAGTTCAGTCTTTCCCTGACCTAACTTTGATAGGAGCTTTAGATAGAGATTGGTTGGCAGAGGCTCCCATGCTGTCTGTCTCTCATTGGCTCTTGACAGAGGAAGCTGGAGGGCCCAGCTTGGCTCTGATGACAGTCTCAGGATGAGGCCCTACACCCAGTAGGCTCAGGCCAAGAGCTGGGCAGGACGAGGTGAGTCAGGCCACCTTCTAACTACATAAGAGAGAGATAGAACCTGGAGCCTCTGGCAGGTGGGAGACACTTCTTGCTAAGAGCAGCTGCATGTTTGAAACCTTTTCTTCCCTATTGAGCCTCTCAGCGGGTAATGAACAGCTGCTGCTTCAATACATGGGAAGCTCTGAGAAGCACAGCAAGTCTGGCGAACTCACCCTGCCCTTCCTTCTTAGGAATGCTGTTTTTAGAATGCACTGTTGACACGATATGGTTGTCTTGTGACTTCTGGGGAGATAAAAAGAGATAGATGCCTATCTGTCTTAGATGATCCAACTGACCAAAGGAAAGATTTTGCCCAAGTTCACCTTGGGAAATCCTTTAGCCACTGGGCAGTCTCACTCCTAGCAGGTCCCACCCAGTGGATTGTTCACCTCTGGTTTGGTGGAGATTGGAATCTCAGGAAGGCAATGGCCAGATAAAGGTCTTGTGATCCCACCAACCTTCCCCGCCCTCCATGGGGGATGTTAACAAGCTGGGTCTCTTACACACCCCCACAGCTCTGCTGCTCTAAGAACCATGGTGCTCACGTGGCTCAGTGAAGGTGGCCATGTCTGGAGCAGCAGCGACGTTCCAGCTGACACGGTGGCTCTGCCTTGTGTTCTCCTATTTTCTGTAGTGTTCCAGAGTCATATGAATGAATGTATGAATGAATGTAGTCCTTCTTGCATGTGACATGGGCTGTCCTGATTTCAGTGAGTATCCTTCCTGGTATCACCTGGGTCTGTGCTGTTGGTTTCAGTCAGGGTCCTTCCCTGTGTGTGACTGGGCCTGTCCCACAATGTCCGAGCTCTTCCTTGGAGCCACCTCAGCTGACGAGTCCTCTTACACAGAGGACACATGTGTTGGAAGATCCTCCTAGCTGTAGTCTTCTTGATGTTTCCTGCTGTTTATGGAAAGGAAAGATTCCAGGGTGGGAGCAAGGAGGGAGGTCAGACTATACAGTATTTTCGGGGCCTGCACTCACCTACCTCCTCCTCCACCACTGCCTCCCTGAAGTCCTGCTTGGCCTGGGCTTTCCCAGCTTTGTACACTGTCCTCTGTGTCCAACTATCCCTCATTTAAAACCTGTGGCCGACCAGCATTCTAGAAGGAACACTCAGGGTGCCTTGGTGAATGGAGGGGCTGAGGAAGCAGCCAGGGAGGTGACAAGAGTCCCCTCTTTTGGTTCCTAAGAGTGGAACCCAGGAGAGTGTCGGCCATGGAGGGGGGCATAGCTTTATGATTTGTTTTATGGTGGTTTGAGATATTCTTGTTTTGGAGACAGAGTTTCACTATGTAGCTGTAGCTGGCCTGGTACTTACAGTGATCCTCCTGCCTCTGCTTCCTGAGTTCTGCTGGACTCCACTTATCCTAATCTGTTCCCAGTGAGTGCTGGTTCTTTTCTTTTGAGACTTTGAGGAACAAAAGTTCAACTTCAGATGTCTGTGAGAGCCTATCCTGCTCTAAGGGGTGGGAGTGGGGTGGGGAGGGATGCCATTTACCTCACAAATTGATTGCAGGTATTCCCTAGTTGGAGGGATCTCCTGCCAGAAGTTAGTGCTGACAGTCAGGCTGGGGCAGGCTGAGAGCAGAGAGGCCCTGGCAGGCTGCCCTATAGGAATGGAGTGAGCAGGATTTGAGGAAGGTGACGGCTGAAGGAAGGCAGGAGCTGCCTGGCAGCAAAGAACAGTGGGGCATGGAGGGGCGGCGTCACCAGCCTTGCTCTTTTCTAAAGGGTGATTGAGAGAGGCTGCTCCCTTAGAGATGTAGGTGAGCACAGCATGGTTGTTCTCTTTTACAGCTTAATTTTTAGCCACTATGTCAGAGTGAGGCATCTCTGGCCCAAGGCTTGAAACTCTCTGGACTGGACACCTGCTAAGGTAGGGTTCAGTGTATGTAGTTCCTGAGAGACTGGACATCAGGCCTTGTTTGCTGTCTACCCAGAAGAGTCCATCATGCAGAGTAAGAGGGGCCCCTGGGGAGCTGGGAGTGAAGTAGGACCTGGGAAGTGGCCTGTCTGTCACAGGCTCATCTGGGTGAGCCCTTTGTATACTTGTGGAATCTTCTCCAGCCAGGCTGCTTGTTAGAATCGCCAGGCATTTGAGAAGTTGCACTGCCATTTGCCTTCTGGGAACTGTGTCCCCACAGTCATTCTGCTGCCTGTGAGGAGTGTCACAGGTGCTATGAGATGCCATCACGTGGGCTGCCAGGAAGTAATGTGGCCTTAGGTGAGGACTCAGGACTCCTGCCTGGGATTTGCTGTTCTATCCCTCTGTCACTGCCAGTAGTGTTGACACTCTCTGTATGGTCTCAGGGACTAGGAATTTAAAACGGTTTCATGATGTTAGATTACTTCAGGAGAGGTTCTGACGAGTGGCTCGTGTTAAATTTAGGCATCTTGGGCTATTTGGGGCTGGGAAAGCTTTGATGGGAAGATGCATGCTGGGATTTTTTTTCTAAAACCTCAAACCAGGGCAGTGTGAGACTTGAGGCAGGGTGAAGAACATCAAACCGGGCTCTGCCCAATGCTGTCCAAGGCCTTTCTCCCAGCTTCTTCCCACAGTCCCCTCTACCGCATTAGATCCTCTCCTCAGATGGCACCCCTCTTGCCCATGTGTGGCCTAGCCTTCTCTCCATGCCCCCTCTCTCCCTCTCGTTCTGGTCTGAGGCTCAGCCTCTATACTGTCAGCTGTGTGGCATCTGTCAGAGTCACCTATGTGAGTCCATTTTAGCTGGCAGAAGGCAAGAATGAGGTCATAGGAAGGGTAGGGGGAGGGGAGTTAGTGGGCCTGGCCAGGGTTAGATGGATCTGTTTTCTCTGCTAGTTAAAGAATTAAAAGGCAGGAGAGACCTGAAACCCAACAGGGAGCTGCGGAGCAGAGTCTCAAGTACTGCAAACAATCACCAGTGAAAGATTTATGGGGGAGAGGAAACAGCAAACACAGAGATGACCCTCTGCATAGCAGAGGCTGGGACTCAGAAATCACACCACCACACCACCACACCACCACACCACCACACCACCACACCACCACACCACCACACCACACCACACCACACCACACCACACCACACCACCAAACAATGTCAAGTCTTTCCTTGAGGGTGAGGCTTTTTTTTTTTTTTTTTTTTTTTTTTTTTTAAATTTAATTTTCTTCCTAACTCAGGGTTGGTCAGTCTATGGGAAGCTAGGATGGCTGGACCAGAACCATGTGTGGCGTGTCCTGGGCAGGCCTTGAACTAGCTGAGCCCATCCATCGGTGGGGGTCTGCTGCTGGGAGACAAAAGTCTACAAGGCCTAGAAGGTGGCAGGCCGGTGAGGAGGAAGCTGGCCGTTTTCCAGATGTGCCACCTTACTGCCTAGCTCTGGCCCCTCTCAGTTTGTATATCAGGAGTTTGTGTCTCAGGGCCTGCCACACATGGGTTGCTGTGTCCTGTGTCCTGAGTGCCTGAGTTGGGGGAGCTGTTGGAATAGCTTTGTGCTGTGGAGCTGGCCCGGGACCTGAGTGTCACGCACGCTTGCAGAGGGCAGGTGCTGCAGTGTGTGCTGCAACCCCACACCCTCGCTGTAGACCCAGCGTTTTTGACAGGGCTCGTACGTGGGACATCTGCACCTGTCCTGTGCACTGACAAGATTTTTGCCTCTTGAATTTTGACAACTTGTTAGGCAGTTCTTGCCACTCTGCTGACTTTGGAGTTACCTAACAATGTTTTACAGTTTGGACAGTTAACACAGGAGTTCCCAAGCTTAGAAGCGCTAAATCCCAAAGAACCAGTTTTCCTTATTCCCACTGGCCCTGACTAATTTGCTTCCATTTTGTTGTTACATGCCAGAAACAGGTATGTTTAAAAATTTCTCTTCCATTCCCTATAAAACTAAATCTTGAAATACTAGTGCATAGTTTTATTTTATATTAATTAATCTTTTTAGTTTCCTAAAGTTCTCTAAGGAACGTTTGGGAAGGTTCTGGATTGTCTTTATAAAAACAGAATATCTTTTGTTTATTCTTTAACAGTTTCATACATGTAAACACTGTGTCTTGATCACCTCTATCCCCAGCACCCCCTCCCACTCCTCAGGCACTCCCAACATGTCACTTCCCCTCCTCTTCATGGTCTATTCTTTAAATGTTTTAAGTTATTAATTTAAGATATTTTATTTCTAGTTATGTGTTTGTGCCCATGTGTGAGTGACATGTGAGTGGACAGATCCGCAGAGGCCAGAGATGAGACATCCAATCCCTAATCCTCCTGGAGCCGTAGTTATAGATGTTTGTGAGCTGCCCAGTGTTGGCTACTGAGAACCAATTGATTGCAAGAGCAATACATATTATAAGCTGCTGAGGCATCTCCACATGTGCTCCCTCTGTGCCATTTAAAAATAACCTACTGAGCTTAATACGTTTAATTAGTGCTTGCTGGGATGTTGACTGATGCTTTTGACTGGGTCTTGTACAGGTAATACAGCTGTAGGCCATCCACACACGCAGTCACTCGCCTTATCCAGAAGATAGTATTTCACAGACTCCTCCGGCCCTCTGGTACTTAGATCTGTTTCCACTCCCATCTCCCATGATGTTCCTGATCCTTGGGTAGGATGAGTGTTGAGATAAATGTCCTATTTAGGGCTCACTCAGTAGGCGATTATTCTCAGCACTTTGATCAGTTATGATCCGTGGCATTAAGTGCTGCCTACTGCAGAGAGAGACTTCTCTGGTCAAGGCTGAGGGAAGGACTAATCTATGGGCATAAACATAAATATTTCAAGGGCAGTCTGACAATCTGTCATATGCCAAGTCGACTATAATTGGTTCCCCTCTAGGGTCCATGGCCTCCTGAGCCATGCTTTTGACCAGGTTTGCAGAACAAAACATAGGTTCCCTCCTGTGGGGCAGAAATCCAATCCAAAAGCAGTTGGTTTTCCCCAGGACCTTTGTGTCACTGTCGTAACAATGGGCACATCTTGCTTGGCAGGTATTAGCATTATATTAGTACTGTAGAATGCAGGGTCCAGTGCTGAGTAAAACCACTGATGTATGTTTTCTCCCCCAGCGGCCTGTGCAGACCTTTTTTTTTTTTTTTTTTTTTTTGGTTTTTCGAGACAGGGTTTTTCTGTGTAGTCCTGGCTGTCCTGGAACTCACTCTGTAGACCAGGCTGGCCTCGAACTCAGAAATCGGTCTGCCTCTGCCTCTCAAGTGCTGGGATTAAGTGTGCCACCACTGCCTGGCTGTGCAACACTTTCCAGTACTTTGAAAGCTAGTGTGTAGGAGGAAAACATTTTTCAGATCAGCTCTAGCTTGGGTTATCTATATCCTGCAACCACAGTATGTTGTGTCTTCAGCACTAGATCTTACTGTCTAGTTCTAGTGGGTGGCCAAGAACAACAGCAGTGGCATGTATTGTTTGCGGGGCCCCTGGTACTGCATGACAGAGCCATATCCTATGTCCAGAATTGGGATTTTCATCTAACAACTGTGGCTTCTACTAGAAACCTTCTAGAAGACTTCCTACTTAACTTTTTGATAATAAACATTTCGTGTGTGTGTGTGTGTGTGTGTGTGCGCGCGCGCGCGCGTGTGTGTGTACACTATGTTCTTGTGTGGTGCTTGTGTGGGAGTCCACATGAAGGCCAGAGGTCAGTCTTATCTGTCACTTATGGCTCTCTGGCTTTTAGCTCTTCTTTTTGAGATAAAATCTCTAGTTTGTCTGGCACTTGCTCTCTCAGCTAGACTGGTTGGCCAAGGAGCCTGCAGGATCTACGATCTACCTATCTCAGCCACAACCCCAACCTGGGGTCACTGGCACATACCATCCCAACCTGGATTTCATCTGAGAGCTGTGAATACAAACTTAGGTCCTCATGGTTGCTAAACACGCAATTTACTCACAGAGCTATTGCTGTGGCCCAATATTACACACACACACACACACACACACACAGACAGACACACACACAGACACAGACACACACACACACACACACACACACACACACACACACACACAGAGTTTTTCTTATCCTCTGGTATCTGAAGGTCAGGAGTCTGTCGAAGGCCTAAGGAATCACCTTTTGTTTTATTTTTATATATGAACCAAAACTATTTCCATTAGAAGCTAGTAGACGCAGTGTGTAATATAACACTCTTTTTTTGTGGTGGTTCTTGTTGTTTTTAAGGAAGTGAATGTTTTAGATGATGTAAGGCTTCTCCCCAAATAAGAACCTTTGAGAAACCAGCAGCAGGTGGCCCTGCTCCACTACACCAGTTTAGAAATGTTCACCTCTGGAGACATGGCTGCCACTCACTGCTCCAGCAGAGAGTGCAGAACAAACGTGTCTTGGCTGCTCATTCCTCAGTGACTTCTGTCTGCCCAGCTTCCCGTTTTTAATTCTGGCAGTAAGCGTCTGCGAATGTCTGCTAAATATTCCTCTTGCTATCAGACAGCCTCCAGTCAGGCTGCGTGCATGTGTGTGAGAACCGATAATTTTATATTCCTTCCCTCCCTCCTCCCTGGTGGTTTGCTCCCAGTAGCCAGTTTATGGGAATAGTCTTTCAGAAGTGGTGGAGGAGAGGACACAGGACTCAATGCCAGGGGCAGCGCCTGTGGCAGTGGTCTTCTGTGACAGGTGCCCTTTAGAGGCCAGGGCTCTCATCATTTCAGTTGTGTTGTGTTTCTTCGTGAGAGTCTGAACGTATTTTAGGAAATTAAAAGTGAAAATGCGAAAGGGCAAGGAAGACAGGTTAGTCTGTAAATGCTGTGGAGGTGTGAGGCCTGACTGACCCGGTTAGTCTGTAAATGCTTGCTGTGGAAGTATGAGGCCTGACTGACCCCAGGGCCCAGATAAAAAAAAGTCACAGTCCTGGGAGGCAGAGACAGGCATATCCATTAGCCTAACCCTGAGCACCCGGTCTGTTGATAGACTGTCTCAGAAAGCAACCTCAATGGGGAACAATACCTTATGGTGACCTCTGGTCTTCATATGAATGTGCACATGCACACACACACACATACACACAAACATACACACACACACACACATACACACACTGAACATGAAAAGTGTCTTGTTCTTCTTGGTCCAGCAGGTGAGACAGGTGTGGTGTGACATCCCTCCACTGTGGTAGCCCAGGGATCTAGGAGCTTCCTGGACTTCTTATGCTTTATCCTTGTGAGCACCTCTCCCAGACAGACAGACAGACAGACAGACACACACACACACACACACACACACACACACACACACACACACAGCTACGAGAAAGCCCTCACTGTTGGTAGCTAGCCAGAGAAAGGGCTTACAGACAAAAGCCCTATAGCAGCAACACAAGTTCCCACAGGCAAGGGTTAGAGACCAAGTACAGCTCTGCCTGTGGATGACCATGTGAACCCAACCGACTGCATCCTAGGCTGTGGAGGCAGTTGGCCCTGGGAATTTCAAAGCCTGTCAGACAGGGTCAGAGCTGGCCACCTCCTGTCTGCTGTGCTGTTGTAGCAGCCTTGGGCTGGTCAGTGCCACTCCCACAGGGTGGCTCCGTCTCTGACCTGCTCTAGTGGAAAGCTTCACTACCATCATTGGGCAGCTTTTTACAACCTCTGCTGTGCGGTGCAGAGAGCTGGATAATCTTCTGGTTTGGTCTGAGAAGTGGGAGCGTCCAAAATACGTGAGCTCCAGGCAGCTGCTAACTTTTTGTTACCACGTCTTCCCATTCAGGTGCTCCTGGTTCTCTTTTAGACCAGGGTCTGAAGGTAGGGCCCACACAAGGCAGGGGCCCCGCAGTTCACCTTCTGTTGTCTGTGGTCCACAACCAAGAGCGCCTCCCCCTTCCCCACACTGAGTTACTGGGCTTTTATCTCTGCCAGACCTTCAGTGGGACCAAGGTTTATTGCCTTTTCTATGTTGTAAATTGCATGGAGATAACCTAGAAGCCTGGTCCATCCGTCCGCATGTGCACATGGTAGATCTTGGTTCCCTCTGGTTACTGGCCTGGTGCACATGCACCACACTGGACATAGTGTCTCTCTCTGGTGTGCAGGAATTACAGGGTCTCATTCCAGCTTTCTTGTTTGAGGTGGAGTAGATAGACCTTAGGAGGAGGGTAGGAGGGACTGTTAGTATGTAGCTGCTTCTGCCGGCTGGCCTCTGGCTGTGCATAGCTCCTGGCCAGGCTCTGCCTCTGGAGGAGAGATGCTGGAGTTGGATTTACATGGCTGTCAAGTCCACTGTGTCTTTTCTCTGTCACCCCCTCCTTCCAAAAGAGTAGCTGAACACAGGCTTGCTTTCCTGCTCTGTCAGCCTTGCTGTTGTGTTGCTCTTGCTGAATTAAGTTTCTTTCTCCTTTAGCTGTATTGAGCTTTGGTGTGACTTGTTTACTGTCTGCAAACTCAGGTTGTGTGCCAACATAAATTTCCCCTTGACGTATCTTGCGGTCAATGGTTGAAGCATAGTCTTCGTGGGCATTCCTGAGACAGGGCACAGAAGCAGGCATTGGTAAGACCCTTGAGTGAGGATGGAGTTGGCAGAGAGATCCATTACTATTCTTATTGTTGTGGATGTGGACAGAAGCGACTTGATGGAGGACTTTTGCTTACTGTTTAAGGATGTGTCCGTCTTGGGGGCAAGGCATGCAGCAGGAGCACAAGCTGCTTGCTTTAATCTCAGTGGACCAGGAAGTAAAGACCAGACAGGAAGAGGGCTGGGCTGTAAACCTCAAGGCTCCTAGAAATCTGCTTCCTCCTATGAGGCCCCACCTCCTAAAGGTTCCACAACCTCCCAAAACAAAGCCATCATCTGGAGACCTGATGTTCAAATTCCTGAGCCTGTGTGGGACATTTCACAGTAAAACTGCATCAGGACACAGTGGGGTGGCCTGTCACATTGTGTGTTCTGTAAGGTGTCCTGGGGTCTCAGTTTCCTGGTGAGGCAGAGGTCAGCAGAATGGGAGTAATGGTGTCTGGATCATACATGTCCTCATGGACTCTGGAGACCTGTGGAGGAAGCCTTTGCTGGGGACAGACCGGATCTCTGTGTGTGGCATCCTTATCACCTCATATGTCTCACAGCAAAAGTACCCTTGGCTGTGCAGTCATAACTTCAGGAAGTCAAACTGCCTTTCCTTTGGAGGTGATAATGAGAAATCATTTCTTTTTCTCATGTGTACCTCATACATCTCACGTTTGTGAACAAGACACAGTCACTTAGCTTTCCTCCCTAAGACTCAGGAAAACCTCATTTCTCCCGAGAGTCATGTAGTAAAGTTGTTTGCAGGATTGAGCAAAGTTCTCCCTGGAAAACATCCAAGCCTGGGACCAAGTAGGAAACACGTCTGTGCCCGCTCAAGTGTCTGGTGACAACTGAACTGTTTGCGAGTTATGCAGAAGATGTTTTTTAGAACTCGTTTCATCCTCAGGGTTTCAATTATTTTGATTCCTCCTCCCTCCCCTGACTCCAGAAAGGAGACTGAGGAGAAAATCCCTGCAAAGCTAAGCCTGAGTGACTCCTGCTATGGTAATTAATTGGCAGAAAAATCAATAATTGAGTGAGAAGTCTCCCAGTCAGTGGTGACAAAGACCCTGCAGTGAGATGCTAGTGCACTTGGGAAGCAGCACCAGGAGCAGGGAGCTGATTGGAGGAATTTACATATTGCATGCTTCTGTGGTACCCTGTGCTGCTAGTCAGTCAGGAAACCCTCAGAGACTCAAGACCCAAATATTCAAACCTCTCAAGCATTTGACCCTGGGAGAAGCCTTGGTGAATATATATCTGACTCAGTGATTAAAATGGACCACCTTTGCATTGTCAGTCAGACAATTAGAAAATGTTAGCTCATTTCCTTTCTTCACAGAGTAAATTCATTCCCATTCATCGCCCCTTTGTGTTTCCTCAAGGGAGCTGCTGCCTTAATGATGTTTGAGGATACTGACTCTGGGCTAGTTTAATTGCAGGTCCTTGTTTGTGGGCTTTTTCCATCCTTACAAATCTTTGAGGACCTCAGAGATGTTTGTTTTGTTTATGTGAGATCTGTCAGTAGTCATCATATTGGAAATCATAAGCAAGTTTAGACACTTGTCCTGTCCCAAGTGCCGCAGAGCCCAGGCAGGGCACTGTGAGATGTCAGGTACCAGCCAAGGACATGGTGGATGGTGTCACCTTTCAGAAGGGCTATGTTTTGTATAAGAAGCATGGCATTTCTATTTTCCTTTAAAACAGGCACTTCATTCCTTCTCTTTAAACTGTCTCTGAGTGGCCTCTTTGGGTAAGTACTGGGTAGTCTACTCTCAAGTGTAGGTATATCTGGGACAAAGTAGCTCCATGCCGCCTAGGTCTATCCCAAGGTGTGGTCCCCTGAATGGCAGACAACAGATGCTCTGGATTTCAAGGGTCAAGACTTTACAGGACCATTTATTTTTATTTGTCCCTAAACAATATTGAAGGAAATAGTCTATGTAAATTTTAAAAATATTTAAAAATTTGAGATTATAATATATAATTACTCTTTTTATTTTTCTTCCCTTCAAACCCTCTTGTGCTCTGCCCTCTCTTTCTTGCTTTCAAATTTATGGTCTCATTTTCTCTCTGTGTGTGTGTGTGTGTGTGTGTTCCTAAATATGTAATGGAGCCTGCTCAGTCTGTACAGTGTTACTTGTATGTCTGTATTCTCAGAGCTGCCCGTTTGGCACTGGAGAACCACTTGACATGCTTCTGTGCTCTTGGCTAGGGAAGACTCTCTACCACTCTTAGATTTCCTTAGTTGCCTGCAGCTCTTTGTCTAGGCTGAGGCCCCTGAGCTTCCCCTTGTCTACACTAGCATGTCTACTGATGCCTTCCTTGTTCAGGTCTGTTTGACAGCCATATTGGTGAGTAGCTTCTGACATTTTTAGGAAACACAATGTCACAGAAAACTCTCCATTCCTCTGGCCTTTAGAATTGTTCTCTCCCCTCTTCTGCAGTGATCTCTGAGTCTTAAGCTCAGGAGTTCTGTTCTAGATGTTAAATTTTATTTTATGTGTGTGTGTGTCTGTCTGCATGTGCATATGTGCAGTGCCTATGGAAGCCGGAACAGGCACCAGATCCAGTTTGTTGTTATGACCTTGCCTTGTGCTTGGAGGCCATCACTGAACACGCCGTTGCTTTTCTACTGCTGACACCGTAAGAAGGTCCATGGCACAGAGTTTGAGAGGCACCGCCTTAAGATGTAGAGCAGCTAGAGAACATGACTCTGTTGTTAACGTCTCCTGTAGACGCTCGAGGACTTGGATTGGAGTGCTAGCTGGGGCAGTGGTGCCTATAATCCCAGCACCCTGGAGGCAGAGGGAAGAGGGCAGAAGGTCTTTGAGGCTGCTGGCTACACACACACACACACACACAACATGACCCACTGAATATCTTTGGTAGTCTGAACAATTTGAGGGAGTTAGATCCACAGATGGAGAGTGTAAAAAATTAATTTTGTGTTAGTGCATAAAAATGAGTCAAGGGTAAAATATGTTATGCAGTAAAACAACAGTGTTATGAGCTGTGCCTGGCCAGCCCTCCACCTTTCTCTGACTTTGTCTTCTTTCCTCTGTACCTGGTCCTACTTGTCCATAGCCCTTCAACCTCCAGGCAACTGTGTATGCTCTCCTGAAGTATGAGGCACCGTTAGGAAAACTGGCCATGTAGGATTCTGACTGGACTACACTAGCATAACAGGCTTTCTGCTGGTGACAGCTACCCTCACTCTCAGTTCCACAGTTTCTGCCCTATGACCAGCTCTGTGGGCTGTCCAAGTTGTGTGCACAGAACAGGGAACTCCATTTGTGTGTGGCTTTCCTAGAAGGACTTCTCAGTGAGTTTTTCCCTGGTTCTTCTGCCTTTGACAGAATCTAACCTGGTGATAGCAAGTGTTCCATTTACTCTTTTGTGGGTCAAAGCCATCACCTTGTGCTTTGGTTTTAGTTTTAGCGTATGCCTAGAAGTTTTTGAGGTACCAGGTTCCCTGTAGTTGACATTTTGCCCTGTTGCATTCTTCTCTAAAAGTTGCTGAATTTCTGTGACTGCAAGAAGGTTCTCTTCCAATAGCTTGAAGCACATGGGCTGGAGAAGCCATGTGACTTGGTGAGAGGGTCCTCCTGCTTCCCACAGGAGTCTGTACAGTCTGCACATGTGGAGAACTGGAACCTAGTGATGTCACACTGTCTTTCTAATTGTGTCCCAAGGACCCAGTTTCCTAGTGAGAGGACATGTGCATAACTGTGGTTGGAGGCAGAGTCCCCTGGCACAGAGCAGCAGCTGTTTACTGTGTGGTGGGCACACGGTGAGCCTCACCTGCTCTTTCCTGTGGAATCTTCCTGGGCTGGCTCCTGAATCCACACCGAGTCATCCTTAGCTTTTGGTGTTGGCTTCACGTTTTGAAATATTTCCACTCGGTTGTCCTACCTGGTTGTCTATGCATAGTTATTATTTTTGCAGTTAGAGGCACCACCTTTTCCAGTCTTTCTCATCACGGTTTCCTAATTCAAGCTGTGAGAGATTTAATTCAGTTCTGTAGGCGTTTATGGGGTGTTTGCAAGTCGGTAGCTGCATTATTACAAACCTGCCTCCTTGTTTTCCATGTTGCCTAGAGCTCTTTGATTAGCATGCTCCCTCCCACCACTGCGCCGCCTGTTCCTCACTCAGCTCTCCCTTGGTGGGTTGTTAAGACTGAGAGCCTCCTCAGGAGATGAGTGGTCAGGGCTCACCCTTCCTCTCCGCTCTGGGTTGTTGTAGTGCTGCAGTTTGCTGTCTGGTGTGCACTCAGAGCTTTGCCCAGCCTTTTCGGCGTGGGAAGTTGGGAGTGGGAGAGAGCATAGGATCCAGAGGAGAAAATGGCTCTTTGACATTGACTTTACCAGAGCAACAGAGAACATTCACCTGACTGTTACAGGGAGATAGGGATGGTATTCACGTAGTCCTGGATGCAGTGAGCTACCAAATGGTGTAAAAGCTGATTCTCTTGCATTGCATCTCCAAAGCTTTCTTGGAACTTTCCTCTCACATAATTGGTTGCAGACACGGGAACGTATGTAAGTGATAACCTACACCCTAGGTGCGCAAAGGGTTAAAATGTGAGCAGTGTGAACTTAGGAACCCTGTTCTGTGAGGAAATGCTCAGTATTCCTGAGCCAAACCTTCCCCTCCCCCACATGAGAAGACAGCTACATAATTTCAAATGGATACATTCACTGATTCTCTTACAAGAGAGGTCTAGCCTGTGGGGGACACAGCGGCATGAGTTTATTTTCTCTCTAGTATTTTTCTTTTGTTCAGGGAGCTCATGGGGAGCTCATGGATTCTCATTTGTGTTTCCAGGGAATGGTAAGCAGGGCATGTATCAAGAAATTCCTGGGGCTGTGAGCTCTGCCCCGTTGAGTGTGTATAGACACGGGGGCAGCAGATTTGGGAAATGATCAGCCGCGGGGCCGTGTGCCTGTTAAGGACACCTAGAGGCAATTGTTTAAGTTGGTCTTTTCTTAGTTTGTTAGTTGCTCTTAATCTGCATCCTTAAAATAGAAAATACACTTGGATTTCACGAGTCTGATTCATTCTCCTTGATTTAATGAGCACCACCGTAGGTTCACATTATGGGTACCTGGGCTGAACACCTTCAAGACATTGTTCAGTTGGAGCTCCGATCAGACGCTGCACAGAGCACAGCGCAGCGCGGCTCCCACTGCGCTGCATGGTCTGGGGTTGGATCAGAGCTCAGCTCTAGATAATGAATATAAATGATACCTTCTCATTTCCAATGTTTCGCCTGTCTGTGAGCAGGTGCTGATGCAAACTAGCAGATGATTATGGAAGCCTCGGTCAGCTGTGCATGTCAGGTCCAAGGGCCTTTGCTGTTCCCAGGTAGGAATGCCTGTGTGGTGCACCTTCCTTCTTGACACAGAGCATCCTATGAGTGAGCCTGCATCCCATTACCAAAATGGCACCTGTCTGTAGTGTTTTACAGATCGGGTGGAGATGAGGATGGTTCTTCAGGTACCTAATGACCTCTCCCTACTCCACCCTGTGTTGAACACCCTGTGTTGTCTCACCTGTCTGGGCATGAGAACCGGAACTGTAGGGTCGGTACCTGGGTGGACAGAGGGTAGGAAGGCTGCAGAGCTGAGCTGTTTGCCTTGTCTACACATTTGCCTTTTGTGTTCATTTTGGGATAGAGCTTTTTAGCATTAGTGTAGCAGGAATGTTTTGGTTCTGAAGTTGTCCTTATTCATTTTTTTGTATGGTAAATGCTGAAAGAGGCAGAGAATTTCTTAGTCCGCATATGGTCGTGATAGTAATTTACTGCTAAGTCCCAAAAAGAGTTAATATCATAAAGTTGGGGCGGGGGACAGGATAACAAACAGTGGAGCAAACATTGTCTGCTGCCACTGTCCTTTGAGTCTAAGAAGCTTGCCTGCTGTTGTTAATTCACTTTATAACTATTTGTTAATTCCTGCCAATTACACTTCAGGCTACTGCCTGTTAAAAACTCACAGTCTTGTGGCATGGGCATTAAAAAATCATGTAAGAAGCTGAAAATGTTGGAGTGCAGTGGGGAATAAGGCACCAGGAAGCTCTTTAACTGTATTCTCCCTTAGAGGTGCCAGAGAAGTGGAGAGTGAAGGCCTTTGAGGCCTTGGAGATGCTACATAGACCTGAGAAGGCCCTGTGAGGTGAGGTGCAGGCCTGAGAGATTGCCCTGTGAGAGGAAGTGCTGTTGGACTAAGAGAGTGCTCTGTAAGGTAAAGGATGGAGAGTGTCCTCTGAGGTGATTTGGCGCTCAGAGTGCTCTGTGAGGTGCGGGGCTCTATGTCTGAGGTGTGTGTGGTGATCCAGGTCCCAGGTGTGTCCTTACTAGCTCTGGGCTGAGATGAGAGGGCAGGTCTGATTGAGTTTGCTAGGTCAGTGTAGGTGTGGCTGGTAGTTTCCTCAGTCTTCAGGTGAAGGAATGGGGTCCTCTCTGGTTTCCCCTGCCCTACAAAGCCTTTCATTTTTTTCTGTGTCTTCTTCCAAGTCAAATATGGCTTCCTCCTCTCCATTGAGGAGTAACCCACCAGAAATCTCTTCTGGTGCTATCTGAGGACACTTGGATTCATTCTGTGAGAAGCCTAGGCAGGCTTTAGGCAGTGATTCTGGTGCCAAGAATTTCATCTTGGTGTAGACAGCATGTAGGGCTGCATGTTGGTGCTAGATTTGCTATATAAATATTTGTTGAATATTAAACAGCTTCAAAGGGTCTCTGTGTCCAGTGTCTCTTCCTTTCCTGAGTAACTTGAAAGGAACCAGAGTAATCATAAACCACCATTGGCATTTCAGTGCCATTGATGTTGAGAATTCCACAAGATCTTAGACTGGGTGACTGGTCAGCATGCTGAACACATACTATCATCAGGAACATTAGTATCCAGAGCACATTCCCAGGAAGACTGATGTCATCTGACATATTCAAGTCCCCAGGTACCCACAGTCCTAATGCTGTGGTCTTTACCCAGTGCTGACTGTCATGTTCTCAACTTGTCTTCTGAGAGGTGGTCTGGGCTTTGAGGGCTCGTGGTGACTGGGCAAGCTGGGCTAACCTCGTGTTGGTGTCCGCTGCCACTTGTTCATGTCATTGTATCTCAGAGTGGTGAGGGAGTGTGGTGGCCATCCTAGCTGCACAGGATGCTGAGGGGAGAGACACGGTTCCTTTGCTGATTTCCAGAGCTTCTGGGCTGTGGACCCAGATGGACAGGGCGTGACTTAGCCTGGTTTTGACTTGGAATGATCTCAGTATATTGACAGGGAACCTTGGTTTCTTTGTTTTTATTTTGTGTGTATATACATGTATATGTTCTTAATGCACAGGCGTATGGAAGCATAGGTCAGCCTTCGGTGTCTCTACTTAGATTCCGTTCATTTTATTTTATGAAACAAGGTCTCCCACTGGCCTGGGGTCCAACAATCCAGCTGAGCTGTCTGGATAGTGTGCCCCAGTGACCTTACCTGTCTCTTTGCCTCTAAATCCCAGCGCTGGGTTTATAGGAGCACAACATCATGCATGACTTTTCTTCCTGGGTTCTGGGGACTGAACTTAGGGCATTAAGCTTACATGGCAAGCACTCTACCCAGCCCCAAGAATTTTACTGTTAAAGAAACAAAACAAAACAGAATGTAGCCTTGCTTAGGTGCTGGATTTCCCTGAATACTGGCAGGTTGTCTTCCTACCAGTTGGAGGAAGAGCTGAAAGGAATATCTGTGGGTTGGTGCTGGCTGCACTTCCTCAGAACCTCCCTTTATCAGGAAGCCCGCTGGTGGGAACAAGGCATGGGAGGGGGCATGCCTGTGTGGCATGTTTCTATGCAGAGCATCTTGTGAGGTGTCCTAGCACCGACCTAGGAATGGGGCTCTTCCTGCCCCTTCCCTTGTGTCCCAGTACATGACAGTTGCTGGGGAGACTGCTTTGCTGGAGACCCAGGTTTATGTGCATTCCTCCTTTCCAGCCCAGAGCCCTTACCTCATTAAACCACCTGTGAAGGAGGAAGTGCGACCAGGCTCCAGAGTCCTCCTTGCTTCTAGGAGAATCTGTGACTTCCTTTTCTGGCCATAAGCAAAAGCAGCTGAAAGAGTGGGCTTTGCTTATCATGGGATGCTTGCTGAGTCAGGGGAAGGGAAGGAGCTTTTCCAGAATGTTCATCATGTAGGGGCCTCACCATAAATTACGGGCAGTGACCCAGAAGTGCAGTGTGAATCTGACTGTTAGCAGCAGAGTTTCTAACTTGTGTAGGGTCTCATAAAGCATGCACATGAAGACACTTGAGAATAGAACCTTCCTTACAGAAAAACTGGAATATTGATCTTTGAGAAACACGGGTGCTTCAGAAGCACCTCTCTCTTAAAGTCTGGAAGGTCATACTGTGCTTGCAAGAGATACTTGTTATTTGTAGTGAAGTCATGTCTTCCGCACAGGTCTCCCTGGTGAAGGCTTCGTGTGTCACATGTGGCGTTCTTGCACAGCCTCAGTGGCAGAGACCATCATGTACGCAGTATGCTCTTGTCCTATTATAATAGCTAGAAGCTAGGAGGCAGCCTGTAGGAGTTGGCCCAGTGGTGGCTGTGATAGATAGTCAGTGAACACTTGGAAAGGACATCTGTCAGAAACATTTTGTGTTTGAAGGCATTATATTGTAAAATAAGCATTTCAGCATTATCAGATAAATTTATATATTTAGGTAGCCGTTGTGTCTGTCTGTCTGTCTGTCTGTCTGTGGTTTTTCATAAGACTGGAATTCTGAACCTGCTAAAGCAACCTCCTCATCTTCCCTCCTCTGAACCTATTCTGCTTCTGCTTTGAGTCTGCACTGCTCCTGGAACCCCATTTAAGAGAAATCCCCTGTCTCAGCCTTTGTCCCTTTGTGACTCACGTACCTTACTTAGTGGCCCTCGAGCTTCAGCCATAATGTATCAGAAGTCAGAATTCCCTTCCTCCTTAAGGCTGAATAACATCCATTGTATGATTGGGCCACACTCTGTTTATTCACCCATCAGTGGACACTTGGGTCGGTTGGAAAGAGCGGCTGTCAAAGTGGCTAGATACATATTCTAGAGCAGGAGTTCTCACTTGTGGGTCATGACCCATCCGAGGTCGAATGACCCTTTCACAGGGGTTGCCTAAGACATCAGAAAACACAGATATTTACATTACAATTCATAACAGGAGCAAAATTATGAAGTAGCAACAAAAACAATTTTACGGTCACCACAATAGGAGGGACTGTATCATAGGGTTGCAGCATTAGGAAAGTTGAGAACCACTGCTCCAGAGCCTACTGTAAGTTCTTTGGATGCAAATCCTGGATCCCATGGCAAGGCTGAAGGACCTGTTGACTGTGCTTCTGATTCTGAACCTCAGAACAAGAGCAATTTGTCATTGAATGCAATGAGAAATCCAGCTGCTGCTGAGGGATTCAGGAATGTCTCATCAGTTGCTTTGGGCTTCCTAAAAATGGAGGCAGACTGGAAAGGTTGGCTTTCTAAAACAGGCCAGTGACATCCTTCTGAATAAGTGGCCTTGTCTTTATGTCATACTGAAGTGGTTCATGATGGTACCAAGCCAGCATAGCAGCTACTGAGCAGGATGGCCGGGAGCCCTCCTTATCAGGGGCTGCCTCATCTTGCAGGAAGCCTGCTCCTGGGCTCCTTCTGGTCAGTATCCCCTCCTTACTGCATCTTGGGTCCGAGTGCTGTCATACAGGAGTGTGGATTTTAGGAAGATTTCTTATAACTACTGCTTTGAAAATTGAGTGGTGGATGAAGAAGCTCCTGATCTGAGGAGCAGTCTGACTTCAATTCATATTCATTCATAGTCTCTCTCCTCCCTCTCCTCTCTCCTCCCCTTTCCCCCTTTGAGTGCTGAATCCCAAATGTGCACTGCCGTACATGGTTTAGGTGAGGTTCTGGAAGGAACCATGGCTTCGTGCATGCTAGGCAAGCCCTCTTCCAACAGAACTGCTCTCTGGGCCAAGACCCAAGAATCCTGACCTTCCAACAGGGAAGTGCTTCCCTGAGCACAGATTTCCTCATTCAGGGAAGCAGGATGACCTGTCTACTCTGCCACTCCCTTCTTTCCTTCCCTTCCCTTTTATAGTAGGTGTGAGTTTGCAAACAGCACCGGAACTGTCACTAGAAGCAGATGTGGTTCAACGGGGTACTCTGGAACATCCTCCTCCTTCTGGTCTTGATGTTGCCTCCATAGCACTTAGAAGTGACTGTGATTCCAAAGGCTGTTGAGTGACGTAGTTGATTCGTGTTGTCGTTTCCTGTGGTAGAATTAGAACTCAGGTGTTTTAAGAGTATTTGTTGAGGTTGGAGAAATGGCTCAGTGATAAGGATCCAGGTTCTGAATAAAGAAATAAAGAGTAAAGGTGCATGATCACTCCTAGGTATGATGGAGTCTGTTACAGATATGTGGGAAAGAGTAGCCAGAGTCAGACATCTGGGAGAGTCCTGAGTGGACATGACCTTGAGCCCTGTGGGGAGCGAGGGAACCAGGTACAACAGCCTGGAGGCCTGAAGGTGCAAAGGCAGGTAGCCAAAATGGTTGGATTGTGTAGGGAAGAGCGGCCCAGCTCCCTGGGCTGGAGAGGTCAGGGCTGGGGACAGGGTCCTAGCTAGCTGAGGGGTCCTGTAGCAGGTAGGAACTGAGGGATGCTGGGAGAACCTGGTGGCTAGTGTTGGTTTTAATATGCTAAATAAGCATCTCAGCCATTCATCCTGGGTTTGAAACCTAACAGATTCCCAGCACCCATATGTGGCCCACAAAAGTGTAATTCCAGTTCCAGAGAATCTCACACCCTCTTCTGGCCTCTAGGGCTTATGCACATACATGTGAGCAACACACTCATATACAGGTAAATAAGCCTTTCAGAGTACTTCTTGAAGTACAGTGAACAGTAGGGATGTATGGGAAAGCCGACAACAAACTCTTACCTTCTGTTATAAACAATATTTTACAAAAATAACCTGTCCAAGGCAAGAGTGGTGTTGCAAAAGAGACTGTGCTTGCCAGCCTCTGCCACCTGGATGCAGAGCAGCCCACTGGGTTCTCTCATCTACTTTTTGGTCAGCCTTTGACATTATCATTTACCTCAGCAGCTGTTACATGCTGGGAGAGGAAGAGACAGAAATGGCTAAGATAATGCTTTGGTGTCCTTGATGGGCCTGGATCTGACATCCCGAGGTCTCTGGAAGGAGCTCTGGTTGCCCAGAGATTCTGAGTGTACTGAAAACTATTGTTGGTATTTCCCTCAGGAATCTGACCAGGTCTCTGTCTTCTCCTGCAGGTTCTTGCAGGCTGTGTGAGCTCCAGGATTTGCCATCGGAAGTTGGAGTCTTTTTAGGTAAGTTGCTGCAGGCTGCCGTGCAGACCACGCAGACCAAGTTACCCTCCACAGCTATTTGATGTTTTAATTGGACTCCTGCATCCCAATAATGGTTCTTTGGAAAGGTGTGTTCTCTCTCCATGTATTGAATGCTGTAACAGATGTGGTGAGCAGGGCTCACACAGGCTCCTTTGAACTTTAGAGTTGCCTAATGTGGTGGGATGGGGGTTCAAACCTAGTCACTGAGTTTCTGTGTGTCCATTGGTGTGTTTTCGAGGATATGCATTTATAATCAGTTTGTGCATATCTGTGCAGAGAGTGCCCCATAGGTAAGACGGACTCAGGTGAGCATATTGTGGGCAAAGGGCTGCCTGAAGTCCACTGTCCTGGAGAGTTAGGTCATGGTGGGGTGTGCTGAGGTGGGCTGCCTTAAGATGGGAATGGCTGTTGGCTAACCTTTCAGCCTTGAGTCAAGGTGTGCTTCCTCTTTCCTTACATGAATTACAGAATACATGGAAACAACAGGAAGTGAGATAGGTCTCTGAAGGAGCCTCTGTCTGCCCTGCCTCGTAAGTCCCGCTCACACACATGCACATTTGTGCCTCACATGTACAAATTCCACCCTTTGCCCCAAGAACATCAGTGTATGTTTCTTAGGAGTAAATGTGTGTGTTGAGTCACAACAGCTAAGTTATCAACCTTGAGCTATTTAATGCTGACCCATCTATGCTCCATCTGTTACCAGCATCCCAGTTCAGTTCCTCATCTGACACAGAGTACCCGTCCTTCATGGCATCGTCCACCTCCATCCAGTGTCCAGTCCAAGGCTGGGTGCTACATGTAACTGCCATGTTTCGTGTGTGAGTGTATGTGTGTATGTGTGTGTGTCTGTCTGTTTCTGTATGTGTGTCTGTCTGACCTCTCTCCTCTCCCTCCTCTCTCTCTCTCTCTGTCTCTGTCTCTCTGTCTCTGTCTCTCTCTCTCTGTCTCTCTCTCTGTCTCTCTCTCTCTCTGTCTCTCTCTCTCTCTCTCTGTCTCTCTCTCTCTCTGTCTCTGTGTGTGTGTGTGTGTGTGTGTGTGTGTGTGTCTGTCTGTCTGTCTGTCTGTCTGCATGCGCCTTTGGCAGCTATAGCTGGGCTTGCCTTTATAATGTTGTCAAGGCAAGTGTTTGAACAAGGACAGGATATCACCACCAGAGATGCCAGCATCACCGCATACTGTCTCACTGCACAGGGTCAGTGCATGAGGCTCCTGTGTGGTGAGACTGTGGAAGTCTCTACAGGAAGGAGTGACTGCTGAGGAGCGGCAGCAGAGGCCAGGATGGCTTTTCTGACATGACCTTGCTCCTTCCTGATGGGAACTAGAAGACCCAGTCCATTTCCTGTGCTCAGGGAAGCCCTTGAGCCTAAGTCAATTCTGCTGTGGAAATATCAGTGCAGAGAGGTGAGGAATGTTCCAGAACAGGAAGTAGGCAGGACTGCAGAGTTTTGCTTAAAGGAAGGAACCTTGTGACACTGCATCTGTCCTTCCAGTGCTGTGGGCTCCTCTCCAGCTGTGTGACAAGTCAGTGCTGTCAAAGCCAGGTGGCTGGCTGAGACTGGAGCTACCTGACACAGCTCAGCACCCTTTGGCATTTTCTCACCTAGGAGAGCGATGGAAAGCAGCTGTGCTTGGGTTTCTCCACCTGGAGGACCCATTTCCAGACCCACACTTAGTGGATCACCATGGGAAGGGAGGTCCTGGACAGGTCCTAGTGTGTGCTTCAGGGTGAGTGGTTTTGATGCCTGCCAGAGATGTTAGGCATCTGTAGTGTGTCAGATCATAGTTTATTGTGTTATATATAAGAGTATTACTTCATACAACCCAGACATGCAACAGAGGAGAACTCTCCAAAGGTAACTGGTACCCATAGACTTCCTGTAAATCTAGTCACATTTAAAATCCAGGCAAATTTAAAAAGCAGAATTACCTGGGTGTGGCTTTGCAGACCTTTGATCTCAGCACTCAGAATCTGAGGCAGGTGGGTATGTGTGAGTTCAAGGCCAGCTTGATTTACATATTGAGTTCCATATGAGTTCAGCCAGGACTGTTGATCCTCACCCAACGCACCCCAGAGGAACTAGTAGCTCTGTGGGTAGAAGTGCTTGCCACGCAAAACTGACTTCCTGAGCTCTGTCCCCAGAAACAACATGGTAGAAGGAAAGAACTCTGATCTCCACATACATCCAATGGCATATGTGTGCCCCCCTCTGACCTCTATACACACATATATACATATACATATACATATACATATACATATATATCCTAATATACAGAAGGACATACCCACTGTGTACCAGACTTGCAGTGTGCTTCAGTTTGGAAAGTGTTTCCAGTCCTGCGTTATAAAGACATACTGTTGTCTTCTCTCTCCCTTAGTGAAAAGCCGCTGAGTCGGTCGGCTCTGGGTTTATGAATGGGAGGGCTGGGCTCTGTCACAGAACATGTTGTAATTTCATAAGCTGTTTCCTTTCTTTGGTTTGTTTGTTTATATGGAGTGTTTGTTTGGTGGCAGCAGCAGTGGAAGGTTTCCTGAAGGAGGCATTCACTGAGGAACAATGGGTAGCGTTCAGACTTTGATTCCTTGGTGAAATAACTGTTTTTGTTCCATGGAGGCTTGTCTCTGTTAATTAACCATGTGTCTGAGAGCAGTTGGGGATCTGCCACATCCTGAGTAGCTCCAGCCCGGGCTCTCCTGCCTCCGACTTTCTAGGGCCGAAGTTCTTGAGACCTTGGATCATTCGGTCCCTCACACACCTGCTTGGCCATCCCCCACTTTGAAAGATGAACAGAAATGCTAAGCACGTGATCCATTCTGGGGGCTGTCTCGTGGACAGTGGGGAGCTTCTCTGTTTTCATTAAACTGCACTCGGCAGCAGCACCGCTTGCTTTAAGTCTACCTGTGCTTGCCATTGCTACTCCTGTTCTGAATCCTGTGAGGATGGAGATGAGATGCTTGAAAACCTGCCAAGGCCTCAGGGTGAAAGAAGAGTTGCATCTCTGGCTGGAAGACTACAGTTTTGAGCCATTTTGGCACAGGATATATGTAGACAAACATGCTAGTATGTGGACTTTTTGTGTTGGTGGCTAAGACCTGTGATTGGAGCATTCAAGATACTTAGGCAGGAAGATTGTGAACTCTGGACTAGGCTGGGCTACATATGAGACATTGTCACAAAAAAGAAAAAACAATCCCCATACATACACCCCAAAGCTGGGCTTGGTGGGACCTGCGATTTAGCGATGGGAGCCTTCACATTAGTGACGTCAGCAACTGAGTGCCGCCAGCAGATTGTCAGGGTTAGTTTATTTGACCTTGAGCAATTTACCTGAACCCTTTGTTTGTTGCTGGAGATTGAGCCCAGGACTTTGAGTTCAACCTAGATTTTTGTGCTTCACTTTACATATAAGCAAAATGCACTGTAGAGTCATACCCAGACAGTGACCTCTGGGAGGGGCGGGGCATAGTGAAGACTCGGAGCCTCCTTGTCTGCTGAGCTGTGGTGAGCATCTCCTGTGGGTGATCTCAGCTGCTGTGCTTCAGGATTGGAACGCTCATGTCCAGCTTGGAGAAATAGCTATACAAATGTCACTCTCAAGGTTTCTGATGAGTTTTATTAATAGGGACACTTGCCACTGCTGATATAGCTATTTAACTAATTTCTGAAAAATAATTAGCTAAATTGTTGGTAAGAACACCATGATCTGTATGTCCATGTGACATAATTTCTGAAGGGAATACAGTGAGAATTCCGTTTGAGGCAGATGGGACTGAGCACAGGCAGTCAAGACCCTGAGTGGCGTCTTCCACCTGGGAAGAGATGAGTTGCATTTTATGTCCTCCGTTTGTTCTGGGCCTGGAAATCAATGCACTTTCCATTCTGCTGATGTTTCCTGGGCTGTCTCAGCCTCTTTAGCCTCAGGGTTTGGGGTAGTTAGGAGTCTGCCACGCTTTAAGATTCAGTAACTTCTGGCACAGAAGTTAAAAGCTAACCGCCTTTTAAAGGACCAAGAATAAATTTGGCTCTGGACTGGCAGCATTCCGCATGGAGGGACTGCTACTGTTAGGTTAGGGTTGCAGCCAGGCCCTAGAAGCCTGTCCTCACTAGAACACTTAGAGGGACAAGTGATAGGGAAAGCCAAGAAAGGAGATTACTCCATGTGGCCACACAGGGAGAGAGAAGAGGAGCCCAGATGCCCAGTGACCCCTTCTCCCAACTTCCATTCTTCAGAGTCCTGACTGGAGGTTTAGGTTTGAATTGAGGGTGCGCGTAGGTAAGCAGTGCTGCTGGTCAAGTGTGGTCCCGCCCAGCACTGACCTTCCTCTCTCCAGTCTGCCCTGCATGGTATCTGACGGGTTGTCGGAGCTGTGTGGCATCCCTTCCGGGGAGACAAGCTCTTCCTTTGGCTGGCAGCGATATCAGCCTTTTCCTTCATGAGATTACTTGGAAATTCCAGTTTCTCAGAGTCCACTCCTTCAGTGTTCTGATAGCTAGGGATGGGAAGAGGACACAGCATCTACAGAGTACCCTCATTAGCCTGTCCAAGATGGTCACAGGGTCAGGGTATCCTCCAGGGCTGGGGGTGAGCCATCTGTAGCTTCTTTACTGCAGACCAGTGAAGAAGTTCCTCAGAGAGCTTTAGCACAGTTACCTCTCTCCATCCATAATAAGAATTCATGGCAAAGATGTTAACTTCTGTATTGAAAAAAGAAAATGTGAGCCGGGCGGTGGTGGCGCACGCCTTTAATCCCAGCACTTGGGAGGCAGAGGCAGGCGGATTTCTGAGTTGGAGTCCAGCCTGGTCTACAGAGTGAGTTCCAGGATAGCCAGGACTACACAGAGAAACCCTGTCTCGAAAAAAAAAAAAAGAAAAGAAAAAAGAAAATGTGACTGCTAAGTTAGTATCAGGGATGAAGGATTATTGAAATGTGGGTTTTAAGTTTTCAGTTTGTTATATGTTTCCTGCTTCTCAGAGTGGAGTCTGTTCAGTTCCTCTGTGCACTCCACAAGGCCGGTGCTATTGATCTCTTGGTTGTGTAGACTGTGTGGGCTTCAACACTGACAGTGGCTCACTCTCGACTGGTATGTGTGCGTGTACATTTCTAAATGCAGGGACACATGCATACATGTCTATAAGGAGGACAGAACCACTCTTAGGTGGTTACACTCCTGAGGTGCCTTCCACCTTGGTTTTTTTTTTTTTTTTTTTTTTTTTTTTTCCAGTTTTGGTTTGTTTGTTTTAAGACAGACTCTCTTACTAGCTTGGTGATAAACTCTCTTAGAAATAAACTAGAGACCCACCTGTGACTGTCTCCCTAGCTGTGTGCCTGTTGTCACTGTCTCCCCAGCCATGAGTGTGCTGTGCTGGGCTTTTTTTTACATAGGTTCTTGGGCTCAAACTCAGGTAGGTCCTCATGCTTGCATGGATGGCACCTTGCAAGCCCTAGACTTAAGTGCTTGGTTGCCTGCTTTGCTGGATTGGTCAGGAGCCCAATGTTGCCTTAAGCTCTTAGCTACTCAGTCAAGACACTTTTTAAAAGCGTCATTGTACTGGAGGTAATGTAATTATGTAATCTATGTATCAGAGATGGGACGCCTCGTGCCGCAGTGCGTATGTGGCGGTCAGAGGACAACTTGTACAGTCAGTTCTGTCTTCCTATCTTTACACGGGTTCTGAATCCAACTGTGGTCACCAGGCCTGCAATCACCTTTACCTGCAGAGCCATCTTGCCTCTAAGAAACTTGAAAATCCTGTGTTTGGTATTTGAGAGCCAAATCACCTCACCAGTGAGCGGCCAACATCTATATTTTCCTAGGCTTTCCTGGGTGGTTCCCATAGGCTGTGAAGGTGGAGAAGCTACTTTGGCTCAAGGGAAAATTAGCAAGAGCCATGGTAATTGTCATAGTGCAAGCACTGCCTTCAAGGAACGAGAAAGTTCTCTTTAGTGGCCACGAATATGTGAGTCATGGGTCCTGGCTTGACTTCTCTGCTAACATCTGCCTGCCCTCTCATCTTCATGGAGAGGGTGTGAGGGCTGACGTGGTCCACCCAGTATCTGAGTACACAGAGCCTGGGGGAGTGTTCAGGGAGGAAGGCAGCCAGCCTCAAGAGCCTGGTACTGAGGGAGCGCCATCCTGCCTCCTTTCCTGTCCTTTGTCTATTGTGTGAAGCTTAGCATGCAGGCTTTACTCCTGTGATCTGCCTGCCTGGGAACTGCACTATTTTTAGGAACTTCTCCACACAATAGGTTTATAAAAAGGCTATTGAACCTTTTGAGGCTGCTGTGTTCTGTCTGACAAGGCTGAGTTACAAGCAGGCTTTCCCGCCTCACTGTTCAGAAGTGTAGGATTTTCTTTTCTTCTACGTCTTCTCCCCTCTTCTTTCTTTTATTTATTTGCTTTTTTCTTCCTTGGAAAATACTTGGAGACCCAGAGAGGGGTCTGCTGGTCCTGACCAGCTGTGCCAGGCATCTGTGGAGCACTCTGGTGTCTGTGGAGCACTCGAGTGTCTGTGGAGCACTCTGCAGTTTTTTCCAGCTCTGTTTCACACACACCGGTTAAGTTGCAGTGTTTTATTTCTCCTCCTTTTAAAATGTGCAAAAATATGCACAGTTAGTGGTGCTGCTGGGAAAAGTGAACAAGGGAGCTGTTTTCTCCTTCTGAGTCTTTTGTGTCTTGAGTTGTTTTCTCCAAGGAAGGGATCCCATTGACCTGGCTTGATGACCAATTGGGAAAGCAAATATTGTTTATTACTTTATATTCTTAAAAGACCACTTGGGCTGGGGATGTCACTAGCTTAGTTGGCAGCTTGCTTGTCTAGCATGAAGGAGACCCTGGATTCCAATCCCAGTGCCACATAAATCAGGTGGTAACCCAGACCTGGCATCCCAGCACTTGGCAGGTAGGAGTAGAAAGATGACAAGTTCACAGTCACTCTTGGCTTCATAGTGAGTTCAAAGCCAGTCTGGTCTTTATGAGACCCTGTCTCTGCAGAATCAAAAAGAGGATGAGAAAGACCAATTTGGGCAGTTGGATCTTGTTAGTATCTGATTTTATGCTCTGAATATGTTTGCTCATCAGGATGGAAGAACTGATTTGCTGCCTGCCTCTTATAGAACATGATGCTCTCCTGAGGTCATGGGATAGACTGGCCACTTCTTCCCCTTTGTATCTCTCAGTTAAGATGCTGTACCAAGCAGCACACTGACTTTACTCTGTGAGACTGACTTTCAAACACACTTTATCAAGATCATTCTCAAACTGATTTTCTTCTAGGCGACTAGCCAAATAAAGTTTTTTTTTAGTGTTATTTGTAGGGAGTGGTAGACTCGAAGCTGTCCATATAACCCTGGGATACTTGCAGAGGGGGTCAGCCTCCTTTGGTTGCCTTTCCAGGCCTTGGGACGTCAGCCACTGTAAGGACAAGCAGGTAGCTGTGTGGAGGGCACCACTCAGGTTCACCTGGCTGCATTTGAGCAGGCCTTCCCACATGTCCTCTCCAGTGTCTGTTACTCTCCTTGAGCTTGTCAGTGGCCTGGCTGGGCAGCTAGTCGGTATTGATGCATCCTCAGGTTCCTCAGGTGCCTGACTCTATGGCCACCTGTTCGCTTCAACTGTGAAGCTGTTTAGTGATTTCCAAATGTCACCTCAGCTCATAGATTCATTACCAAGGTTACTGCACAGAGCATCCTGTATCCTCTTTCCAGTTGCCTCTGGTGTTGGTTCGGTAGGCCTAGGGTAGGCCAGAGGATGAATTTTCCACCAGACCCTCTTGAGGGAGTTGTCCATGTGGACCATCAGGGGTCGAACCATAAAAGCCCAGACAAAATGTAGCTCACCCCAGGGCAAGAAAGTTCAGACGTGGCTCACCCCAGGGTTCTTCTTTGCTCTGTACTGTTCACAGTGCAGAAGGGCACACAGGCTTCTTAAGATGCCCACCCAGATGTGAGGGCTAGCTTTGCCCATCTGGATTTTCTGTTGCTGGAGGGCCTGTGACACAGGGTGACTGTGTAGATGTCCATCTGGCCCCAGACTACAGGCTGAGTCAGTCTCATCGAGTGTCTTTGTATGTTGAGTTACTACTGGTAATTATCTTATTTTGGCACCATCTTGGTCTTTTTGTGTCTCATACTGTTGTGCTTACTTTTGCATGCTGGTAGGTATGTGAACTGTGTTTTATTAGAAAACATAGGTTTACTTCAGGGATGACTCAGAACCTGGTAGGGACATGTCTAAACTGTAGCTTCATTTACATTTCATGGTGTCAAGTTCCTCTTTGTGAAAAAAAAAAAAAAAGCTCAAAACATTTTTGGTTGTTTTTGTTTGCTGAAACTCTGAGTTTGTAGCCCAGGATAACCCCCCAAATACAATCGTCCTCCTGCTTCAGCCTCCTAGTTACTGATATTCCAGATGGAAGCCACTATACCTAGCTTATACATCTATTTAAATAATCAAAGGACAAGTTCTCAGAGTTGATCTGACCCTCACTCTACCTTAGCATAAATTAGCTTAGGGAGCAGGGTGGATAAGGAAGAAGGATGTGGTAGTAAGAAGGGTCCAGTCAGTCTTCTTTCCCTTTCAGCATTGTCTCGATCTCTTCCTGTGGAGATGGTCTTCCTCCTGGGGAACCAGAGGTGGGAATGCCTGAGGCAAATGACTCTTCCTATGAGTGGCAGGGATGTGCACATCAGGACACCATGCTGGTTTTTTTCTTCACTACTAGAGACTGAACTTGGGATCTATGAGTACATGCTAGGGAAACATTTCTTCACATTTTAGAATTTGAGGCAGGGTCTCTCAGAGTCGGTCACAACAGCCTTAACCTTTGCTCCCCTGCTTCTGTCTTCAGAGTCGCAGAGCTGACAAGCCTGTGCCACCAGGAGTTGTTAGTAATGTTTCAGGAGCAAAGGCGACATGCTTTAACCAAGGTCCTTGGACGGCTCTTGAACTTTAGCTCAGCACACAGGGGTTTGTTTACTTTTCTTCATAGAAACCAGGGCTCTGAAATAAGCATCTCTGGGACCCCACACTGTCTGCACGTCTTATCTGTCTGAGTTTTTCATCTCTCTAGCCATGCTACCTTCTGTTCTTTCTTCAAGAACTTCTGTCTCTGTAGTCTCTTCCATTTCCAGCTGACTTACAACTTGTTACTGATTTGCCTGGGACCTACAGCCATAAACTTCCATCAAGTGGAGGCCTCTGGTTTGATCTGGGCCTGACCTTGGTGCTAGCTAGCCTCCTGCCCACATGAGACACTTGAAGAGGCTGAGGCGACTGGTTGGTGTTCTTCTAGACCAAGAGGAGCCATCAAGCAACACTGCTCCTCTGAGAGCCCTGGACAGCTGCTGGAAAGCAGCCTCCATGTGAGCTGCATGACCTGAGGTAAATACCAGCTCAGTGAGCAGATGGAGTAAAGATGCTCACTGAGCTCTTACCTCCTGGAACTCTAGTTCTCGACTTGTGCATCACGACCCCTTTGGCAAACCTCTGTCTGTAAAAAATATTTACATTATGATTCATAACAGTAGCAAAATTACAGTTATGTTGTAGCAACACAATAATTTTATGATTGGGATCACCACAACAAGAGGAACTGTATTAAAGGGTCACAGCCTTAGGAAGGATGAGAACCACTGCCTAGAGACTCATGAATGACTGATGGGATGCAGTCCAATGGTGGAGAAACTTTTGAAGGCTCTGATTTGACTGAATAAGTCACTGTGATAGCCAGGGTACCAGTGTCTGCCTGTTTCTGGTGTCATGTTTACAACTAGTAGGCTCAGGTGAAGGGTCTGTGGTACACAGGACAATTTCCTAAGTAGTCTCCACTGGAAAATGACATTGCATCCATCATTCTGTCACCTAGGTGTGTGTGCATATTTATGTGTGTGTACATATGTGCACACATGTGCATTTGGAGGTAAGAGCCTAATCTAGGCCTCTTCTTGGAAAGTCTCCAGCTTGTATTTTGAGAGAGTCTCTCATTAAGTCTAAGGTCTTTGGTTAGGCTAGGGTAGAGGCCATAAGCTCCAGGTTGTCTCCCAATTGCTGGACTCCAGTGGGTGGGTGCTGAGGCTCCAAAATCCACATTTTGTACAGCAGGCACTTTACCCACTGAGCCATCCAGCAAACCTTTGAATTTATTTTTTAAATGCAAACTGAATTTCTTTGGTGAAAGACAAAGTTTATTAAGTGGGTTCCTGGGACTGATTCTGCCTGGCAAATTTCTGGTGTCCTCTTCATACTCCCAGGAGCTGGCAGCAGGCAAGGTGGGCCTTAGCTCCCTGCTGGGCTGGGAGGACTACTCTCTGGGGTCTCTTGGGTAAGTTCAGGCACTCTGCTCCTTCATATAATTGCTGTCCCCCCTCCCCCTGCCCATGGGATGAAGACCCTGGAGTGTGAAATTAACACATCAAGTGAATTTGATATTGCAGTAGCCTTGGGCTAGTTTTTGCAAATTAAATTTTGCAGAAATTAGCGTCAGCCTTGCAAAGGCAGCATTAATTTAGTGCTGTTGACACTGAACTGTTTCCTTGAGATGGGAGGATGGTTTCACACTAGGATAATGAAGGACCCTGGCTGTGTAAATTTTCTGTTTGGTTAAAAAAAAAAAAAATGCCATTGGCTGAAAGGCTTGCCCAAGTCAAACTCCAGCAAATACCTCACACACTTAAAGATAACAGACATGAATGTAAGGCTGAGGAGGGGCTACGATTGGAAACAGATCTCCAGACTTTCATTAAGGGACCTTCAGGAAAGAAAGGTTGGTTTTTCTTTCTGAGATGGTTCTGCATCTCAGACCCACTGTGATACGAAGCTCACTGTCTTGACTGTAATGAGAATGCCTGCCTAGGAATTTTTAAAAATGATTTATGTGTTTATATGTATGTGTGCTCATGTAGTGGCAGAGGCCAGAGGATGGCGTTGGATTCCCTTAAAGTGGAGTTGCAGGCAGCACGTCATGAGTGCTGGGAATTGAACCTGGGTCCTCTGGAAGAGGACTGGTGGCTCAGCCATCTCTCTTGCCTACATCTTTGTTTATTGAGACAGGGTCTTTCTGGCCTTCAGCTTGCCAATTTAGCCAGGCTAGCTGTCCAGTAGGGCCCAAGGATCCACTTGCTTCTGCCTCTTCAGGAGATAACAAGTGAGCCACACAGGTGTGGGAGCATCTGGACTTTTATAGTGGGTGCTGGGACTCTGAACTCTGGTCTTCGTGCTTCCATGGCAAATATCTTACCTACTGAGGCAGCTCCTCCAGCCCTTTCCAGATGTCTTTGTCACTTGGGATGTTCTCTTTACCTTACCTGCTAGAGGCTTTTGTTGTTTTCAGTTTGAATCCAGGGGCTGATCCTTCCAGGTCCTGTGGTGGGAAGGGGTGCAGGTTTCCCTGTGGGAGCTGTAGGCTGGGTTCTGTTTGCACAGCGTGTGTGGCATGTCCTTTCCAGGGCAGCAGCTGCTACTTTGTTTGGGCTTAGTCTCAGAGCCAACAGTACTGTGTTGATGTGGGATAGTAATTCAATAGAAAGCCCTTGTCAGGATACTTGTGATTTATCTGTAGACTCAAGATAAAACTGTGGTCATGCAGGTTATTAGAGGCTTCTCTCTCTTGAGCAGTTGCTAGCAATAATTTACTTGACTAGCCCTTTGTGTTAGGCAGGTAAGAAAGTGTAGCCAGGACTAGAGTTCTCAGATTTCTTAATCCTTGCTTCTGTGGGGCAGATAGGTGTGCTATTGGTAATGGTAACATTGGCTTGGTCCCCTGAGAAGAGAGCTGGGCTTTCTGAGGACATACCAAAGACAGCAACTGAGAGGAACATGGGGGGTAGGGGGGCTGGTTTTGCTTTGTAGTTACAGGGTGGTGTGTAGGTGTATTCTGTGCTCTAGTTAGATTCTGTGCCTGTGAGATAGAACACTCTGACCATGGGGGGAAAGGTGTGACCTCAGTGCATATCACAATGGGCACTTGGGGATAGGCCTGCCTGCTATGCATGCAGCGTTCTCTAACCAGGGAGCTCACTTTAGAGCTGAGAAGTAACGCAGACACCGTGAGAGATGCTGCTTGCTGGCTTACTCTCAGGCTATTGCTTAGCTAGTTCTCTTATGCAGCACAAGAGCACTTACAGGTGAAGGTTGCTGCGCACAGTGAGTGGGCTGGGCCTTCCTAGGTCAATTAAAACCAAGAGGGTCCTCCACAGACACACCCATAATCCAGCCTGATGCAGGCAGTTCCTCCCAGCTAACTCTGGGCTGTCAGGTTGTATGGGAAGTGCAATAGGGCAGAAAGCTGATTCTTCCCCTTAAACTTTGTCATCGGAAATTACTTCCTTACTGTAATAGAAAGAAGTTGACCCTCTGTGAGCCTGTTGATAAAAAAATAAACTATCAAACTCTGGGAATGTGTAAGTCAATAGCTCCTGCAGCCTCGAGGCCAGGATACACAACAAGCATGATTGTTGCAGACCTGTGTTGCTGCAAGGAAGACATCTCCCAATGTGGCAGTATCTGCTCTGTGTGTTAACAGAAGTACCATATTGTCAGGAAAAGAGTAAGTGCTTCGTTCTTCTTGAGTGCATTCCCATCACAGAAACAGCGTGGGGAGCCTTCGTGCCATCCTGAGCAGGAGTAAAAGCATCACTATTTTTAAGGGAGCGCAGCAGAAAGGCTTTGGTGGCACAGAGACTAGGAAAACAGTTTGTTAAAAATAGGACCTGAAGTGTAAACACTTGTTTCTTGGTCCCTCTTTTAGAACTGCTATGGGAAGGCATCATCTCTGGGGTCCTCGGATGAGCTTGTGCCAGTGTGTGGTGGCCATCTTTGTGCAGCTCGTGTGTTCAAGGGTCTGCTCGCTTGCAAGCTATGGCTAACTCTCAGATTTCTGTCCCTTTGCCTTGTCTTTGTGTCCTTCCCATGACTGCGTTCAAATGGCTCCTCCAGTTGTTACACATACTCACCAGAGGGATAGAAGCAACAACACACATTGATCCTCAGTGTACTGTTCCATGGTGTTTTTTTTTTCTTTTTTGAGAGCCATTGGTGATGCCGGTGAGATTGACAGGCTGTTTCTGCCCGCAGTGACTGTGACAGAGTCTCTCACTGGCCCAGAACTCATCAGTCCTCCTTTCTCTGTAGCATCAGGGTCTCGAGCAGGTGCTCGATGGCCAGCTCTTTCATGTGGGATCTTGGGTTCATTCTTAGGTCCTCACACTTACTTGCAAGGCAAGCACTTTAGTGACCGGCCGGTATTCCTGGCTCCCATTTGAAATACTCTTGAATGTCTCAGTGCTTGTGCATATTTTAAACAAATACAAGGTTTGTACCAGAGTGTCTGTCTTAGGCCACACTTGCTGTGTGTGTGTCTTGTGTTGTTATTGCCTTCCCTGTTAGAGGACGGGCCGGCCTGGGTGTGCAGTCTGCCTGTGTGGGTGTTAGCTGAATTGATAGAACCATTGGTGTTACCGGTGAGATTGACAGGCTGCTTCATCCCGCAGTGACTGTGACAACAGCTCCCAAAGTCACAGTCAGCTGTTTTCCAAATGCTTCTCAGAGTCCTTCTGGCTGGTAGTGCCACGCAGTCAGGGTTATTTCTTGTGCAAATGAAGGTGGTTGTGAGGCTCCTGAGGCTGGCAGTCCTGTTTGCCTAAGCTAAGCTACCCTGGCATTGAAATTTCTCTATTGGTTTGGAAAATATAGAAGAAGACAAAAAATACTCCAAGCCCAAAGCACTGTGATAAAGTCTGGCTCGCGGGTGACTGAATAAGAATGTTCACATTTAAAACCCTGAGAACAGTAAATATTTGACTCGCTGTAGCGCAGCCATCCCCCTGCGCTGCATCTTGGTTCTTTCAGCCTTCTGCCAGACTTCCAGAAAGCTGTTCCTGGGAGGAGTGAGCACTTTCCCTTGCCTGCAGCAAGGTGCCATTGGTGAACTGACGAGAGGCCTTATTAGTAAGGATTTACACACAGCAGGAAAAGTGGACAGACAGTAGCAACGTGTTCAAAGATTTGTATATCTGGTCTGCATGCCTGCCATGAAGAAATTCCTTATGGGTTTCCTCCATGAAACAGTTCACGAAGAGCCTCTGTATCTGCAGTTGGCTTCAGAATGATCCGGAAGCCTTCCTTCTTGCTTATCATTTATGATAACAAGGATATGGAGAGTTAGAAACAGAGATTCATGGTGGAGACAGTGGATAAAAGCATGTGCCGTCTAAGCCTGAAGATCTAAGTTCAAAGACCCCAGTGTGCTTGTAAAAGTTGGACATGACCACAGGTCATGACCCGTGACCCCGGCACTGTGGAAGGTGGAGTCAGGAGGATCACTGGGGTTTCCTGGATGCCAGACTAGTTCCAAGTTTAGTGAGAGGGCTTCGTTTCAAGGGACTAGTGTAGACGCTGATAGGCCAGGACACCTGGCATCCTCTGGTCTCGTGTGCATAATGGTGCCTGCACCTTCCCACATGTGCACACACCACACACATAAAACACACAATCAAGGTTAACATGAAGAAGAAGCAAAGTAAAGCTGATCGTAGTTTTGCATGTTCAAACCCCAAGTTCAAGTTGGACCAGCAGGGTGTTGGTTCATAAAAGAGTTTTTCCTCTTAAGTTTTACTCATCTGTCCCCAGTCAGGCCGACAGTGACCTCACTTATTCCAAACATCCGTCTACATAAGCTTTCCTCAAATAGGACACTGCGCTCGACACTGGGCCTTCTTGGCACCTCTGTGGCCTATTCCCTTCTGTAGCTGACAATCACCCCAAACTACCACAGATGCCTTGAAATGGGCAGTTTCCATTTGGGATACTTTGTGCAGCCCAAAGCAGGTGCCTTTCTGGGAAGAGTTAGAGCCTGCTGCTGGAAGAGCAGGCGGGTGGACGAGGAAGGGAAGACCCAGAGGAAAGCTTCAGCATGGAAGTGCTGGAGCCCGTGAGGTGCCTGCCAGGCAGAGCAGAAGCAGAAGTGTGGTCAGTGGCCAGGGCTCTGCTCCTATACCTCTTCTGGGGTAGTGCACGCTCAGCGTGCAGGGCTGGGTTCTGTACCCTCTGTAGTTACTACAGGCATCTCTGCTTTTTGCCTGTTTTCTCCATGCCTCTGGCTCTGCAAGGCCCCTTGGTCTCTGTGGAGGTGCATGCCCTCCACATTTACCTGCCTGAATCTTTTCTCCACTCCTGTGCTAATCCTACTTGCAGCCTTCCTCTCTGGGTGGACACCATCCCTGTTTGGTGTGTGTTCCACCTCCTTAAAGTTTGTCTGTGCACAGGCATTGTACTGTGTTCCACTTTGCATGTGGTCTTCACAAGGTGAGCAACTGTCTCTTCAGGGACACTGCTGCAGTGCTGGCTTGCTACCAGTCTGAACAAGGGATTAGTTCATGTTTGTTGCAAGAGTAAATGAACAGAGTGTCTTTATTGAGCTTGTTCTTGTTTGTTTGTGTCTTCTGTGAGTCTTCACACTGTGGGAAGGGACCTGCCACACAATAGAGCCATTTGGGTTCCAAGTTCATTGTGAATTGAGCTAAGGCTGCCAGGAGACAGGAAGAACGGAGGGAGGTGGTTGTTTGCAGATTGTGCTGGTCTCAGGGTTGGGGGTGGGGCTCCTCTGTTGTGCCTGCTCATCCTGCAAGCCCAGCACAGCTCCAGAACAGTTCTGTCTGTGCCTCATAGAAGTCATTAAAGCCAGAGAGGCTCTGCCTTTCGCATCTCTTGATTACTGCACTAATATTCATTTGAGTATTTATTTTCCTTTTGCTCAAGTAATTACGCTGTAGCAAAGCTTGACTGTAAAAAGTGGATTATGTAATTACCTCTCTAGAAAATTGGCTTTCAACTTGCACTTGGGATTAGTGTTTGAAAAGACTGAGATTCTGTTGTGGGACACATGCAGGGTCTTTCCTGGGCTGTTGTGTATCTCTGAACACATCTGCACAGCATAGGTGTTCGATGGCCCCTGTGATATCATTTAACTTGGGGGGTTACCACATATGTCCAGAGTCCAAGCAGTTAGAAGAGTCAAAAGGGAAAAACAGAAAAAAATGAGATTTATTTTATGTGGCTATATCGGGAGGAGGGATAAAGAGATCCAGGAAAACCCTCAAGTCTGTCTTTGGGTTCCTAAAATGAGATTAAGTCTAAACAGGATGTTCATATCTCAGCAGCCAAAATACAGGAGAGGCCCTGCCCACCACAACCACGCTCACTGACCCAGCTTTCTCTGGGCTTCGGTTGCATCTGTCAGGTGGATTGACAGTTATTAGAGCTGTGTGAAATCATTTTCTGCTTCTTAAATGGGAAGACGAGCCTGGAGCCTCCTCAGTCACACATTCTGGGCAGACAGGTTAGGAGCCTTTCATGGTGCACAGGCAGGTCATGGGTCTTTTCCACATGGTCTTAAGGAAACAGAAGAGAGACTGAGAGAGGAGAGGATTGTAGACAGAAGACTCTGTCTCGGCTGGGTCATGGTTGGCTCATACTGTCTCTGAAGGGAACTATGTTTGAGTTACTTTGGTATTTTGACATGGGGTGTCATATAGCCCTTCCTACATAGCTGAGGTTGGCCTTGAACTTCTGATCTTCCTGTCTGTTTCCTGAGTGCTGAGATGTGGACTCCACTCCCAGCTTTCATGATATGTTCTGAGAACTGGGTAGACACTGATGGGTCTGTTTGTTTGTTTGTTTGTTTGTTTGTTTGTAATACCATTCTCTCTTTTCCTAAAGTAATTGAACTTACAAAGGTTTTTACATTGAAGGAAACAATCTAGATGCTTGAACCAGCAACTATGGTACGGGGAAACTTTGCCTGCTGTGTATCAGATAAAGGATTAATGTCTAAAATATATGATAAACTAAAAGAAATTCAACACCTGAAAATACCCAGTAAGTCACAGACACCTCTCAAAAGGAGAAGTGTAGATGACCAGAAATATAGAAAAATATCCACCATCTTGCACAGAACATGTCTTACAAGGCAGGGTTCATCAGACAAATGATTAAAAGACAGCCCAAGAATAGAGGCTTAGTCTTAATTCTGAAGGTTAGCTGGGGCCCAGGAGAGACCCTTGGTTGCTTCCTTCAGAGGGATGAAGGTCTTTCCCCCAGGACCTTGAACTAGTTCTTGTAAGAGTGAACTGTTGGAGGATAGAATCCCCATTCAGAGCTTCTGGCTCCCCTGCTCATCCTTATCCCATGCTTAGAAATTTCCAGAATTGGAACTAAGCTTCCCCCTCTTAAGTACCCAGCTGCAGGAACCTCATTTTAGTAACAGAAAGCTGACTGGGCTCCCTAAGACATCTGGGGGAGCCGGCCTCTTCTCACGGCCTTCTGGGGATGCTGGCCCTCTGCCTCTTGTTTCTGTCCGAGGTCTTGGATATGTGTGTATGTGTTCCTGTGTCTGTGCTGGGCAGCCCATGTGAGCATGTGTGGAGTAGGCCAGACAACAACCTCCTTCAGGATCTGTCACTCAGCCTGAAGCTCAGTGATGAGGTTAGAGTGGCCCTGTGATGGAATTTGAGAAGCAACTCCTGCTGTCTTCACATGCATGTGTGCACTCCTGTATACACACAATGTAAACAAGCAAGTAAATGTCGTAAAGAGTTAAGAGTGACCGAGCAAATTACCTAATGTGGATATCTATCTAGCCTACATGTGCATGCACACGCACACACACATGCACACGCACACACCAGCCTATACACACACACATGCCTACATATACACCCATACAACACACACACATATGCATATACACATGCTGGAAAAAAAGGAATCTTGCCTCAACTTCTTATGTGAGGATTACAGATGTGAACCACATCCTGCCTCTGTTTGGGTTCTTTCTTTAGGCAGTTGCATTTTATCAGAATAGCCACATATTCTAGCTTAGGAACACGTTCAGGATAGGGACAGGAGAAATGGTTCCTTCCCAGCTTATGTGTACGTGTAAGTGTTCTTGTCGTTCTTGTGGGTTTCGAAGGCAAGCTGACCACTGTCATACAAAGATGAGTGTGTGGCTCCCACGCGGTGCCCTGCATATTCTAGTCCAGCGCTGCCATCCAAAAGTCAGGTGTTATTGCCAGGTGATAGCACATCCTCTGAAATCACAGAATTTGGGAGGCTGAGACAAGATAATTGCCATGAGTCTGAGTCAGCCTGTGCTACGTACTGAGTGCCAGGCCAGCCAGAGCTACAAAACGAGACTCTCTCTCAGAAAGAACTAAGGAAACAAATCAGGATGTTAAGAGCAGGTATGAAAAGCCAGTAGTGAGAACCTGCAGATCTGACAGCTGCTACAGAAGGGCCATCTGATTTCGGAGCCTGTGTGGTGACACTACAGTGCTGCCTCCTGCAGCGCAGTCTGAGCACACAAGCACGTAAAGGTTCCCTAGAATAGCTTCTTGCTGATTCTTGGACAGCTTGGCTGCTTCTCTGGGTCTGCGGAAATAGTAGGTGGTGAAGCCTGGTTTTGTCATATGCAGTCTCCAGTGTGTACAAACAAGGTGTGTGTCACTGCTCACAACCACACAGGGAGGAGTGTGTACAGACAAGGTGTGTCACTCACTGCTCACAACCTCACAGGAGGAAGAGATCTGCAGTTTTCTTGGGTTTCTCTCTCCTTTCTGTCATCATCTCCCTTCCTCCTGAGGTAAGAGAAGCCGCACCTGTCTCAGGCTGACCAGCCTCTCACTTCCTCTCCTTGATTGGAAACAGTGGAGAAGCTAGGCTGCTCAGCTGTGTGGACACAGGAGATGGGGTCTGACATGTCCTTTCTGTCAGCTCACTCTTCTGTCACTTGTGAATCTCTTTGCGGAAAGGTTGGTTATTTGTTACTTTTAAAGTAACGTGATTATAGTTCACACACAAAAGGGAACACATAGCCAAGGACTTCTGTGGCATTGATTCTTGGAAACTATCCATGCAGTTTTATAGTGTGTGGGCTGTCTCTTCGTTCTGCTAAAGCCTGTTGTTTACTAGCCTGTGTTTATGTGTGCCGCATGTGTTTGTGTCTGCTGAGGCCAGAGAGGGTGTTGGATCTCCTGGAACGAGAGTTACAGACAGTTGTTAGCTACCCAAAGTGGGTTCTGGGAATCATACTCAGTCCTCTGGAAGAGCTGTCTGTGCTCTTAAGCACCAAGCCGCCACAGCCCGGGGATTGGAGGGTTAATTTAATACCTGTTTTGGCTTATCCTGAGAGCTTTTGTTAATGACAGGTACCATGTGAAGCTGCTGGGGGGAACTTGTCCCTCAGTATTGTGACCAAAGAGGTCTGCAGAGCTGAGACTTCATCCTCAAAGCCACACGGTAGCCTTAAGTGTCTGCAACTTCTGGGCTCTGTCAGATTTCCTCTTGTTCTCTGTATAGGTATCTCATGTGGGCAACACTGTATGCCTAAAACATTGGAATTTTTGTGTCTTGGCTACCAATACAGAGCTGTGTGGCTATCAGAGACTATTGTTTGGGACAGGAGGTGGGAAATTTCTTTGGCCATACTGAGAGAGACTGAGTTGTTCTAGGTAGTGATGACTGGTCTCTGTTTCCCTCCCTTTTGGGCTCCATCCTTGGGGCACCAAGGCCCAACTTGTTCTCTGCCAGCCTTGACTCTGACCTAGAAGCCAGAGCACCTCCCACCCCAATCCCATCCCCCAGAGCTGGGGACCCTGTCCAGCTGCAGTGCCCCCATCCTCAGGAGAGAACTGTGCAGTCTCAGCAGTCATAGCCTGGGTAGAAGGTCAAGTCTTTATGTGGCGTCTGGGGATGTTCGGTGTTAATAGATTCCTGTAGAAGTGTGTTAGAACTGAGGTAGGAGTCGGACACTGGAGGAGCCACTCAGGATTTCTCTTTCTCTTGTAGACATGTTTCCAGGTGTTTGACTTGTAAAAACTATGATTCTGATTTTGGGAAGGGGTGGGGGGAGGACACATTTTGCCAATGAAAAGCATTAAAATTCAGGCTTCTGCCCGTGTCAGATTTTGTGCAAAAGACATTTTACAGTCAAACCTGGAAAACGTGGAAATAGAGATTTATAATGGAAATGCTGATTCAATTTGAGCCAAAGCCAGACATTTCATGAGGGAAAATTAGATTAAACAGTAGATGCTTAGAGGGGCCTAAAAGGCCCATGTTACACATGCTTCTCAGGTGTGTTCGGGTGCTTTCTGTGGTGAGCAGGAGGTGGCTCCTCCATGTCTGAGGCCTTTATTAAACATCCTTTCATCTGTCTTTGGACTTATCAGTCCCCAAAACGTATGGTATGCAGTCTGGTGATTCTGAACATTCCTGTAGGATCAAACTGGATGTTGTGGGTGGAAGTGATTGCGTCCTGTCATGGTGTGCTGTCTTTATGAGTTTAAAAGGCCATTTAGATGGTGACCATGGGGCTCCCAGTTACCACTGACCACTTAGCTGTGAGGGCAAGGAACTCCCGAAGAGGCACTCTCCCTGTGGGCTAGGGGGAAAGGCTTCCTGCTTGGTTGGACCTAGCCATCCTGGGCCTCTACCCTGACCTGAGTGAGGTCAAGGCTGTTCCCAAATGTGCCCTCCCATGCCAGGGATGCCTGCCTACCTCAGTCTGCTGTAGTCTTCTGGATACACAAACATTCCTGATTTTGACAAAGTCCAATTCCCAATCATTGTCTTTGGCTGACAGTGCTGTTGGTGCTTTATCCAGGAGGTTGCTGCCAAGCCTGCGCTCACACTTCAACTTCCGTGAGCAATATTTCGTGTGTGTGTGTGTGTGTGTGTGTGTGTGTGTGTGTGTGTGTGTGTAGGTTAGGGTTAGTGTGTGTGTGTAGGCCAGAGGTCAACATTACACACCTTTTTCAGTCATTCTCCTCCATAATGTTTAAGTCATGGTCTTTTACTGTCCTGGAGTTTTCCCATTCAGTGTGGCTGGCCACTGGGCCAAGGGATCGTCCTGTCTCGACACCCCCAGTCACTCCTGGTGTAAGTCATGTGCCATGAAGCATGACTTTTATGTGAGTGCAGGACAAGCACCTTCCCAGCCATCTCTCTAGACTCATTTGTCTTCTGTGAGTCTATAGTTTTTGCACTTTTCTATTTAATCGTTTTGAGTGGTTTTTATATGTGGAGTTAGGTAGGGTCCAATTTTATATTTTGCATGTGTATATCTAGTTTCTTTTGTTGGAAACGTCTCTCCTGTTGGATTATTACAGTGCATATTGAAGGAGACTTGATAGTGCACCTGAGAACATTTCACAGAGGTAACTTCTGAAAGACTTGCTGTATGTAGGATTTAAATAGTCAGACACATAGACAAGGATAGGGAAGAAGGTCTTGCCGGTAGGAGGCATACAGAACACCCTGGATAATAACATGAAGTTAGCCGTGTGGACACAGAGACAGGAGGCCAGGCCCTGGCAAGGATCGGGATAGGTACAGTGCTCCATGCTGACTTAATCAAGCAGGCTTTCTTCTGAGGGAATATGAGGGTCCAACCAGGTTGGTGGCAGCTGGAGCAGGGAGGGAAGAGAAGCATGTCTCAGGGAAGGCTGGGTGGTGAACTTGACAGGCTGTGGTTGGATGTGGACTTGATGATCTGTATGAGAACTTGCTGTGACCGTGTTGGGCAAGGGCTCAAGAGGCTGGACCAAAGCACGAGCAGTCACAGTGCAGATAGGAAGCATTGAGTGAAAGGGCTTTTGGGTTGTGGGTTAAGACTGAATCATCAGCATAGGGAGGGTGTGTGGCATCTCCAGGATGCATTCAGAATTTAGAGAAGGCAGCTAGAGACAGCTGGAACACCAGCATCTGCAGGAAGCCCCAGGAGGAGGAGCCAGCAGGCGATAAAAAGAAGCAAACTAGATTTTCTGTGTCTGACCCATGTGCTATGATACTGCTCCCTGCTCCATCCTGGCACCTGGGGCTGCAGCCTTATAGATTTAGATGTAAGTTGATCATGAGTTCCAGCCCAGGGCCAGACACAATTTTGAGAAGGGACTTGGGGTGTGGGGCAGCAAAGGGGGGACAATTTGTATAACAGTCTGGGGCCCTGCCCGTCATGTGAAACTAGCATCCCATCTGAAAAACCTGTGGCTCAGGTTCCCTTGTTTCCCTTGCTCCTCCAAGGCTGTTCATCATAAGGGGCTCTCTAGGGATTGAATATTTCCAGGTTCATCATAAAGTCGTGAACTCTGATGCAAAACATCCTAACTGTACCTTGGGGATCTGCTGTCTTGAAGCCCACACTGGGGAACGCCCCCCGACCCCACCTCCCAGTAACACAAGGCTTGCCTAAGGAACTGTGGATATAATGCCAGTGTGAGCTTTCTACCAAGGTAGAACCCATGTGTAGTTTACCTCATATTGTAAAACTCCAGAGTGAGTTTTGCATTTTTGTGGCCATGTTAACATTGCTACCTGATCCATATTTTGTTTTTAAAAGTCTCTGAATGAAGCACTTATTTTCCTGCCAAGATTTAACAAAAAAGTTGTCATACTCTGATTGAATTTGCCTGTCACTAATGGTTACTATTTAATAACAGCTGTCTTGACTACTTTTATCATTGCTGTGACAAATGTCTGACAAAGTCAGTTTAAGGAAGGTTTTAACTCTTTGGAAAGTCCATCATGGTGGGGAGGCAGGCTCTGCTGTGTGTGTGAGCAGCCATGGTGGGGAGGCAGGCTCTGCTGTGTGCACAGCTGGTCACACTGTATCTCATTAGTCTGGAAGCAGAGAGACAGAAATGCCGGTGCTCAGCTCGTTTCCTTGTTTTTCTTCTGTTTAGGACCCAGCTCATGGATGCTGCTGTTCACATCCCAGAGGGATCTTTCCTCCTCAGCTAAATCTCTCTGAAAATCCTCTCAGGGGAAGGCTCAGAGGTGTATCTCCTAGGTGATTCCAAATCCAGTCAGGTGGATAGAGAAGATGAACCACTATGAAAACCCATTTCTCAGGTCACTACACATCTACATGTGCATTGGAGGTTGTCGGATGAGCATACTGAACATCTGGGTGGCTCAGGTGATAGACTTCAGAGGACGCCACAGCCTAGTTCTTGTCCTTTTGGACACAGGGAGAGTCAGCGTGGGGTGGGGTACCTTTGTTTCTCTGCACGTTCCTCAGACCTTCTCTGATTGGATTCTGCTGTGGAGAATAAGCATTTCCCCATAGTTTCCCTCGTATTATCAATGTGCTATATAATTTTAACCACTCTTTTCTATGAATGGGACTCATAATGTGTGCATTTTGTGGGTTTCAACCATTTGCTACAGCTGCAGTCCTGATAGAGGCTTGATTATAAGCACAGTATTAGTCTTTAAGACTCACTGATGTCTCAGGGAAGACGTGGAAGTGCATCTTATTTACTGACAGCTGTACTCCAGCAGCGAGGTGCTGTGCTTCTGTCTTGTCCTTCTCTGATGAATACCTTGGGTATTAGCTGAGGGCCAATCCTTCTCGGGTTCCCAGTCCCCGAATTTGTCCTTGAGCTGTCTTCCATTGCCCTCCCTAGCTTCTCACTGCAGGTCTCCTGCTCATTCCCAGGAGTCCACACAGCTTCCTTTTTCTTTTTTTCTAATGTCCACAGACAGTTGGTTGTTAACTTTTTTTTTGTTTGTTTTTTGGTTTTTGGTTTTTTTTGGTTTTTTTGAGACAGGGTTTCTCTGTGTAGTCCTGGCTATCCTGGAACTCACTCTGTAGACCAGTCTGGCCTCGAACTCAGAAATCCACCTGCCTCTGCCTCCCAAGTGCTGGGATTAAAGGCGTGCACCACCACCGCCCGGCAGGTTGTTAACTTTTGATAGACAGCAGAAAGCATAGAACCTGACACCGTGCAAGACTCATTGTAGCTGGGGATGTAGTTGGTAGAGTCACTCACCTGACAAGCACAAAGCCCTGGGTTCTATCCTCAGCATAAAGTGTGTGTATGGAACAGTCTTCCCACACTGGAGAGGTAGAGGTAGGAGGGCCAGGAATTCAATGCCATCTTTGGCTACATTAGTGAGTTTGAGGCTAGCTAGTGCTACTACTACTACACACACACACACACACACAAAACAAAACACAACAGATAGAGGGAAGGAGGGAGGGAAGGGGATAGGGAAGGAATAGCTGTAAGGATAGGGGGTGGAGTGTTCTTGATATTGAAAATGAGCGTGAGAAGGAAAACTAATAATCTCCGGAGGCCTGTGTCTCCCCCTTCCCTCAGCGTCAGTGACTGGACTTGGGAACTTGGAAGCATGAATTTATTTATCATTTACATAAGAAAACATTTGTCTTTATGTTACCCCTAGCAGGACAGAGTAGGTTAGAAGGCTATGTTAACTAGGTACCCATTCAGTGCCGGGTATACTTCATAACATACCTTCTTGATATGTCAGTGCCTTCCTTTCATGTCTTGTAAGGAAATGTGCTAGGACTTATCATCTTAGCCCCCAAATTTGCCAATATGCTATCAAAGCCAGTGTTTGTGACAAGCCAAGAAGAGCAAGCACATGGCTGATCATAGGAAGAAGGTTGTAGAGACTTCTTGTCTCAGGCTTTTGCTCCTAACTCTGACATGAAGCTTGAGGGATGGAATACCAAGTCCCCTGTTTTCCACAACATCTTTCGTTGTAATGGAGCTGTTCATAGCATACATTGGGAGTGTCTTCTGTTCTACCTAACAGAAGAGGGTTCTGCACGGCCCTCAGGCTCAGAGACCCATGGCAGATATGCTCTGGGGACTGTTGATTGCTTGCTTCTCTGGGACTCTACCTTGCCAGGGGGAGTTGCTGGGATGTGAATGAACAGAATGAAGGGTGGCAGCCTTTTGCCGTCTACAAGTTGGGCTGTCTGCAGCTCATTTGGCTGGTACCTCAGTGGGATAGGATGCCCCCTTTACAGAATGGAATAGCTGCTGGGTTTTAAGTTCGTAGTCATTGTAAGGGTCTGAGAAAAAGCATGTAGCAGTAATATCCTGTCATGTAATATAATATAGTAATATTATAATAGTAATATCCAATCGACCTTGTAAACATATATCTGTAAAGTTATAGTGAACCAAAGTCTCATGTAGTCCAGACTGACCTCAGATTCATTATGTATCGGAGGTGACCTTAACCTTCTGCTCCTACAGCCTTCCTTCCCCAGTGGGTTGAGTGCACTGCCATGCCAAGTGGTGTGCAGAGGTGGGATCAAACCCAGGGCTTCATGAACACCAGGCACAAACTCTACCGACTGAGCTACATCCCCAGCCCTGAACTCTTACAGTTAAAGCCAGTTTAGTAGAGTCTCTTATTATCGAGTGTTAGCAGCTGATGCATTCCTTTAGTTATTTGTTGATTTGCTTGTTTGTTTATTTATTGATTTTTGCTACATTTACCACATACTAGAAACTGTACTGATCCCCACAAAAGAAATTGTGAGCAAAATGATGTAACCCTGAACCCATGGGGCTGCTTTGAATGGAGATTCATACGGAGAGAATCAGGAATCTGCTATAAAGTACAAAAGAGAGAAAGTAGCCAACACCATGGGAACCTGGTGCAGGAGGAGGCTGATGCTGTGGTCAGCTCTGCCCAGCAGCTGGTGCTTCAGTTAGAGGGCGCAGCTCAGACAGCAGCCTAAAGTGTGAGGGAGCTGGAAGACTCAAAAGGTACTCGGTATGATGTAGTTGAGACACAGCATAGAAAGTAGGGCTGAACAGAAGACAGAGATGGGAGAGAACACCACACTGGAGAGCCACACAGAGAGAGGGAAGAGGACGAGGGGGAGAGCTCACACACACAGCACATGGAGCCTCACCAGCATCCAGAGTTCTGTCACACAGCTATTTGCCCAGCCAGGAAGATGCTAAGTAAGACTAGCCCCTAATTTTTATAGCTTTGTGGCTTATCTTGCTGGCCAACATCTTGTCCTCACTAGTCCTAGGCATGCTGCTAATACTTGACATGATTTAGCGGGTCTGTTGGTTGACGTGGCTTTAGCGGGTCTGTTGGTTGACGTGGCTTTAGCTGGTCTGTTGGTTGACGTGGCTTTAGCGGGTCTGTTGGTTGACGTGGCTTTAGCTGGTCTGTTGGTTGACGTGGCTTTAGCGGGTCTGTTGGTTGACGTGGCTTTAGCGGGTCTGTTGGTTGATGTGGCTTTAGCGGGTCTGTTGGTTGACGTGGCTTTAGCTGGTCTGTTGGTTGACGTGGCTTTAGCTGGTCTGTTGGTTGACGTGGCTTTAGCGGGTCTGTTGGTTGACGTGGCTTTAGCGGGTCTGTTGGTTGACGTGGCTTTAGCGGGTCTGTTGGTTGACGTGGCTTTAGCGGGTCTGTTGGTTGACGTGGCTTTAGCGGGTCTGTTGGTTGACGTGATTTAGCGGGTCTGTTGGTTGACGTGGCTTTAGCGGGTCTGTTGGTTGACGTGGCTTTAGCTGGTCTGTTGGTTGACGTGGCTTTAGTGGGTCTGTTGGTTGACGTGATTTAGCGGGTCTGTGAGGTAGCCGAGCCTCAGCACTCCCCACTCCTCTCCAAGAGACCCTGTTTGACTCAGCTCTGCAGTGCTGGAGTTGGGCTCCTTATGGGCTGTGCAGGGATCTTGTGTATTTTCCCACTTTGTGTCCTACATGTTAGTCCTTCAGTGTGTGCAGGACATGAGGAAGAAAGGAGGATAGGAAGAGCATCTCAGAGAAGGTACCAGGGAGGCCCTTAGCATTTCATAGGTGTTTTGTCACATCTTTGTTAGGAATAAGTTTCTGTTCTTTTCAGTGCCAGTGAATCTATTTGCATTTTCCATTCCTGGGTCAGTTTGGAGAAGTTATGTTTTGCTAGGACATTATTGGTTTTTTATTTTTGTCACATGGCTGTTTCAGGCTTCTCTTATGCTCGAATCAACATCGATGCTTTGGATATGTGTCCTTCGTGCCTTCCTTCTCATCTTAGAGCCCGTGTGAGGGTAGGAGGCTTTAAAGAGAAAGGGTGTGGGGGCACACTCAGGCATGTATGTGTGGATGTGTGCCCCCGGAAGTGCTCTTGAGAGGCCAGAGGTGTACAACACCTCACTTCCTTTCCCGCCCCCCCCCCTTTAGTTTTTGAGACAGATCTCTTACTGAACCCAGAGCTTGAAATTTTGGCTGGGATGGCAAGGATGGCTCCTAGATCCACCTGTTTCCATCTGCCAGTGTTGAAGCTACAGATACTTCAGTCATGACTGCTTTTACATGGCTTCTCAGGATATCAATGCAGGTCCTCATGCTGTCATATAAACACTTTCACCCACTGAGGCAGCTCCCTAGCCAGCATATATTTTTAAGTTTAAATTTTTATTGTCTGTAAAAAGCAGCCATCCAAAGAACTGATGGGTTCTGTGGAAGCCTAGTTCACAGAGTCAAATGTGATTCAGTGGAAGAGGGCCAGAATGTTTGCTTTTCTGCTGTCACTCACTTGGTTTCCAAGGACTGTTTCATAAGAGTCTAAATTGTATAGGAAATAACAGCAATTCATAGCAGTCTGCAATCCTTTTAAAAATAGTCATTCTAGGTGATTGAGAAGAGGCAGCCATTCCCTTGTGTCTGAGAACACAGGTCAGGATATCTGTCTGTGCATCTGCTTGCATCTTCTCCCTCCCTCCATTTGTCACATCCTGAGATCCCTTATCTTCTCGGTTACGTAATGTCTCTGGGGTAAATAGCATGAGGCCATGCGCAGACAGATAGCTTTTTTTAGTATTGGGACAAAGCAGCTACTACTCTAGGAAAATGTCTGCATTTCTCAAGAATGCCCATCTATTCATCTTGGCCACCAGGAGCTTGCCCAAAAGTTCTCAAACTGTTGAGCTGATTGAGATTTTTAATCTTGGCCAAATGAACTGTAGTTGGATACTTATGGAAGGGACAAGAGCTATTTCGTTCTCAGGTTGATGATTAAGTCACCTAGCCTGTCAAAGCTGAGAAATTATGCAGTGTTAGTAAAATTTTGTATAAAGATAAAATAAAGAGATATCAAAAGGTACATTTGATTTGTTCTGCTCCATACATTTGTATCTTTTCCTGTGTGGTGCCTGTAGTGAATCCTGCATCCTACGAAAGTTTCCTTAAGAGTTCCAGTCAGCCTTGCATAACAGGATAGTCAGGCACGCCTGAGCTGTGAGACAGTGTAAGGAGGGTTGATATCAGCAGAGGCAAGGGTGAGAGATGAGAAATCAATCGCCTGTAGACTGGTACTGACCTGAACTGTGTCCGTCACAATCGACTGTTCTCTGTCTTCTAATTCAGGTGGACAGCTAGCGGACAGAAGGATTGAATGCAGCGCTGCTGAAGCTGGGACCGTGTCGCCACAGCCGTTGGAAAGGTCACTTGTCGTGGCTTCGGAGAAACCATGCTTTGAGGATGCTGTTTGCTTTTGGTGAAAACAGCAGCCAGCCTTTCTGTCTGTGTTTGTTACAGTGTTGTGTGATATCCATGGAGGGAAGTTCACACCACTATTGCTGATGACGGCTTCTTGCCTCTGTGGATATGAGTGATCCAAGGCCGTCACAGGCAGAGAAGCACAAGCTTGGCAGAGCTGCCTCCAAATTCAAGGACCCTTCCAGAATCATGCAGTCTGATGATTATTTTGCTCGGAAATTTAAAGCCATCAATGGCAGCATGGGACCTGCTACTTTAAACACTTCCAGTCCGAGTGAGGGTGGGGGAGGTGGGGGTGGGCCAGCCAATGGTACCCCAGCAGTGCCCAAGATGGGCGTGAGGGCCAGAGTGTCTGAGTGGCCTCCTAAAAAGGACTGCTCCAAGGACCTGGCTTGCAAGATGCTGTGGGAGAGCCGGTCTCAGTCCAGCTACGAGAGTGTCACCTCTATTATCCAGAATGGCCAAAATGACCAGGGTGACAGGCAGCAAGAGGAGCAGCTGGACCTGGACTTTGTGGAGGCAAAGTATACCATTGGAGACATCTTTGTCCATTCTCCCCAAAGAGGGCTCCACCCCATACGACAGAGGAGCAACAGTGACATCACCATCAGTGACATTGATACGGAGGATGTCCTGGACCAACACGCAGTCAACCCCAACACTGGAGCGGCCCTGCACAGGGAGTATGGAAGCACCTCCTCTATTGACAGGCAGGGTCTGTCTGGGGAGAATGTTTTTGCCATGCTCCGAGGGTACCGAATGGAGAGTTACGACCCTAAAGTGACTGGCACCTTTGGGTTTCCCGATTTCTTTCCCTGTGACACTGCCATCTCCCCCAGCCTCCACGCTGCAGCCCAGATTTCCAGAGGAGAGTTCATCCGCATCTCAGGGTTGGACTACATGGACGGTGGCCTCTTGATGGGGAGGGACAGAGACAAGCCCTTCAAGCGCAGGCTAAAGTCAGAGTCTGTGGAAACCTCACTCTTCCGAAGACTTCGGACAGTCAAGAGTGAGCACGAGACCTTCAAGTTCACTTCCGACCTGGAGGAGGGCCGCCTGGACCGGGGCATCCGCCCGTGGAGTTGCCAGAGGTGCTTTGCCCATTACGATGTGCAGAGCATCCTCTTCAACATCAATGAAGCCATGGCCACTAGGGCCAGTGTGGGCAAGAGAAAGAACATCACCACGGGGGCCTCGGCAGCATCACAGACTCCAGGAGGCCCAGCTGGAGGCTGCGAGTCCCCGTTGGGCAGCAAGGAGGACCTCAATTCCAAGGAGAACCCAGATGCTGATGAGGGCGATGGGAAGAGCAATGACCTGGTCCTCAGCTGTCCGTACTTTCGCAATGAGACCGGTGGGGAGGGCGACAGACGGATTGCCCTCTCTCGGGCCAACTCAGCCTCTTTCAGCTCTGGGGAGAGCTGCTCCTTTGAGTCCTCCCTCAGCTCACACTGTACCAATGCAGGTGTCTCTGTCTTGGAGGTGCCGCGGGAGAACCAGCCCATCCACCGGGAGAAGGTCAAGCGCTACATCATAGAGCACGTTGACCTTGGGGCCTACTACTACCGCAAGTTCTTCTATGGCAAAGGTAGGTAGAGTCCCTGGCTTCCTGTGGGGACTCTGGGCCTCTTCCACACTGCTGTGTTACTTTAATTCCCTCCTGGGACACACACACACACACACACACACACACACACACACACACCCTCCCCAATGTCCTAAGGACAAACCAAGGTACAATTCCATCAGCATTCACTCTGGAGAATCAGTGAGCGAGTCCATTAGCCTTGCTAACAGAGTGCAGGTAAGGAAGGGGCTGTGAGCAAGGTGGCCTTATAGCAGCTATGTGGAAAGGCATTCTGCACCCAGAATGGATGACTCCGATGGCTACACAGATGGGAACCTCTTCCCCAGTTCTTGCCCCATTCTTGTACTTTAGCCCTCTCTGAGTTAGGGCAGAATTAACACACAGCTGATGGGTGGATGACTGAGTATTGAGGTAAGGGGCCCTCACCCTCCCTGACATTCCTTATACAAGATATCAGTAGTCCAAAAGCCCAGCTGTGACAGTGTTTTGCAAGCAGGCACCTCTGATCCCATGGCAGCGGTTTGGCTCAGAGGATAGTCCTGCACAACACACCGTGATCAAAATACACAGCACCTGAGAGGCAGCTTAGGAGGAGGAATGACTTGTTCTGACATGGTTTCAGGGAGTCCAGGCCATAGTCAGGTGTCCCTGTGTTCTTGGAGTGGACATGGGTTATGTTATGCAGAGAATTTTTTAATTGCACAGTGGACAGGGAGGATCAGACAGACGGACTGAGGATTGGGTATCATTTTCAGTGACACAACTTCAGCTCTTCCGACTAAGTTCTACTTGTAAAGTTTCTAGGGCCCTCCAAAGTAGCCCTGGCAGCTACAGAGCCTGCAGGAGACATTGAAATCATCCCAGTCCCGGCCACTGCCGGGGGCCTTACTGCTTTAGAGCAGCTTCCTCAGGGTTCCAGGGCTGTGGCCCAGGGCTTGGGATGTTCTTGGTCAGGAGTCGTCCACTGCAGCCTGTGAGAGCCGCTTCGCCTGTCCGTGCTGACTCCGTTCTCACCGAGGACATGCTTCTTCCCTCTGACATCAATGCTATTTAAACTTTACCCTCTTACTAAGTGTCCTGTGGTTACATCTGTCCTGTGTTGTCCTCTGTGTGGCTCCTTACACTGGGTAACTGTGGGTTTCCCACCATTCTCTGCTCTTGCCTCCTTGTTAATTCATAGACTGGATGTACCAGAGTCCCACTGAAAGGATTCATGAATTGCCCAGACATGTGTGATTTTGAAGCAGGATCACACAGGCAGAAATACAGTTAGAGTTCCTTCTGCTGGTATTACGGACGTCTTTCATATAGTATAGAATAAATTATTTTCACTTTTCTCTGACCATCTGTAACATAGGCTTTGTCACCAATATGCTCCTTTCCCTGTTCCCAACTCTCCTGTTTGAGTTCAGTCCTTGTCGCAGGAAAGCTCAGAATCTGACTGACACTCCCATGCGGTGCCCTCCCTGGGGTAGGAGCGCACAGACCTGTGGAACTCTGGAAATGAAGAAGACAGTTAGTTGCTTTTGGCTTTCAAAACTGACCTCAGAGAAACAGGCTTCCTCCCCAACACTGTTGCTATAGCTAGAAGCTGGCACATGACATCAAGCCTGTAAGTGGCTCATCCTCCAGGCAGCTGAGTGGTGGAGAGTTGGGCCATCAGGAGGGAAGATTCTCTGGTCCTGTTGTGCAAAAGCTTAGCAGCTCCGACTCAAGTGCGGCTCACATCCAGAGTGTGTGTGAGGAGCCACCCTGACTGTTGGCACCCCACTGTTGGACTTGTCTGTCACTTGTTGTAAAGGCCTCTCTGTGGTGACCTTTGCCCTCTCTGATTGATGATGCAGACGCTGGAGAGCGTCGGAAGCAACACTCTCAATTATTTAGGTTGGTAAAGAAATAATCAGCTCCGAGTAGCAGCTTGTGTGAACGCGCCCGAATGCATGGTGAGGGGATGCAGCCGTGCTGGCTAGCAGTGCCAGACTTTTAGACTCATCTCTGATTGGGGGCTAGGCCCAGGACCTAGGAAGTAGCTGGAAAGCTGAGTTCTAGACTGTTCTGTAAAGACCACAGAATGAGGGCATGCACTGGGAGGAAGGCCCTGGTTTTTCACTGGGAAGAAGCCTGATAAACCCCTGAGGAGGGAGTGGCCTCAGAGGAAAGCTGCTGGGGCAGAGGGGACACCTGCTTCCTTAGGCCTGGCTCTTTGCCTGTGACCCAGTGTGACTTGAGATAAAATTGACAGCAGGAGTCATTAGGGACCAGACATTGGTGGCCAGAGTCCTGAGGGTTCAAGTGTACAGACTAGCTTAACTCCAGCACCTCAGTCACTGCAAAGGCAGAGCGGGTGCTCCTACAAGCTCACTAGCAATTGGACAGCAGTGTGGTTAAAAACAGAAGCACCAGGAGACTTTCGGCCTGTGCAGAAAGCTGCCTTCCCAGTCAGTCCCCTTTGAGAGCTCTTCCCTGTCTCTGAGGGGACCTGCTGATAATCTCTTTCTTGTTCCTTGTGGAACTCCTGGTCCTGTGGGTTGTCTCCTGCATAGGCTTTGTAAGGTCTGTGCCACTAGCATGCATAGATGGCTCTTGATGCCAAGATGTGTCCCAGGACAGTCACTAAAGGATGTGAACCTGTCAACCAGGAAGTAGCTGGCCACCATAAACAGAGCTAGCCAGCAGCATGACCTGTCCAAACAAGTCCTTCTGCATCCTCCTGCGGTCTGAAAGGATGAGCAGGAGAGTCAGCCTGCCCACCCGGCAGTAATACCGTCCCTCCCTGGCTCTGCTGATGCCCTTCGCTCCGCAGTGGCCCCTCGCTGGGGGTCTCCTTGGTGGCACAGGCCACTTGGAAGAGTCCTAAACTTCACACCAGATGGGTTCTGCAAGCACCACAGGCTCAGCTCTTGACACTTTGTTAAACAGGGATGTGTTTCAGGGAGGATGGGGCCAACAGCTGTGAGCCCTGCTCTCCCTCCATGCTCTCCTTTCTGTGCTCTTCTTCCTGTGCTGTCCCTTCATGCTCTCCCTCCATGCTCTTCCTCCATGCTCTCCCTTCTGTGCTCTCCCTTCTGTGCTCTCCCTCCATGCTCTCCCTTCTGTGCTCTCCCTCCATGCTCTCCCTTCTGTGCTCTCCCTCCATGCTCTCCCTCTGCCTCCTTAGCTTCTTCCCTGCTGCCATGTTGAAATACTCTGACAAATGCAACCTTAGGGAGAAAGGGTTTATTTTAACTCAGTTCGAGGTAGAATCCATCGTGGATGGGAAGTCTAAACACCAGGAGCTTGAAGTAGTCAGAAAACAGAGGAATGAATGGGAGCCAGTCACTGGTGTGTCTACTTCATTTTACCCAGCCCAGGAGTGGCCCCACTCACAATTAAGGTGGATCTTCCTATGTCAATTAATATAATGAAGATGGTCCCCCACAGGTGTGCCCACAGACTCGTCTTTCAGGCAATCCAGGTTTTGTCAGGTTGACAGCGCTAACTTCAAGCTCCCTTTCCCTCCGTCTCCTTCCCTGCCTCACCTTTTCTTCTGTCTTTCAGTCTTCCCTTTCCTTTCTTCTTCCCCAGCTCCTTACTTCTTCCCCACCTCCTTCCTGTATAGAATGGCACCTGACAGGACGCATTTGACTGTCTTCAGGGTCTGAGGCGACTTGGAAGGAGCGGGGGCAGGAGAGTTTCAGAGTGGCATGAGCTCCCTCACGGTGGCAGTGGCACTGCTCAGACTGAGCTGCTCCAGGGGAGCCTCTTACTGTCCGGGTTCACATCTCCATTATTTTTGACCACTGCTTCCACCCAGCTCCCTTCTTCCAGCACTGGCCTGCCTCCGCAGCACTTAGGATGAGGGTGAGCCAAAGAAGAGAGGTCCCCTGGGTTGGAGCTGGAGCTGCTTGCACAGCACCTGCCTTCCATGCCAAGGCCCTAAGCTCAGTGGTCAGTCTGATAAACAAAATCCCTGCACCATCCCTCTCTCCCGTCTCAACACCATGATGCTATTTAGTGTCTGGAGGACTCAGGAACTGCCCCTTTGCCACGGCTGAAGTGCCCATCTATGGTAGCTACAGCTTGGAAGTCCATGCTTGATAACCTAGCACTATGGATGGGCCAGGTGGAGAACACTCATGGATTCCTAGCCCACCCAAGTCCATCTTTAAAATGAGCTAATGATTCAGGGACATTCTGCAAAGGACTTAGAACAGTGCCTGTCACACTGCACAGGCCCCTGCATTCTTACGTGTGTGTGTGTGTGTGTGTGTGTGTGTGTGTGTGTGTGTGTCCGTGTCCTTCTCTCCTGAAAGAGGCCATTGTCTCTGCCACACCCGGACACAGAATTAAAGGCAGCACTTTGTTTTGATGGTTAAGAGATGAGAGAAGAAGGGAGCTGGGATGAGCAGGGAGCCTGTCTGGTGAAGCTGCCACCTGGCTCCACACACACTCACCCCAGTGTCACTGATGCTGGCCTGAGGGTTGAGGGAAGGGCATGTCTTATGAATCCCCTGAACTCTCTGCTGAGTCAGTCATGACTCTTTCCTTTGAGTTTCATGTCCCCGCCTTTTCTTCCCATTTTATAGAGACAGTGACTAAAAGGTAGTTGGGCACTGTTAAATTCATTAGGGTGAACAGAGTGCCACCTAGCAAGAATACTATTCTATGACACTGTTGATGCTCTCTGCCCACCCTCTTTCCCTGGCCCTCATCACTGCTGCAAACAGGTCCATTGAGTCCAGGAACTCATAGCAAGAGGAACTGCACAGATGACCTGGGACTCTGGCACCAAGGGACAGTGCCAGGCACTTGCTCCCCTGCTCAGGCAGTGAGGGTGCAGGGAGTCAGTTGTTGAAAGGCAGAGAACCTGCAAGCTGCTTTTTAGGATACAGGAGTCACAGGCTTCAGAGGCATGGGGGACATGGGTCCTGGGGCGCGTGGCTGCTATGATCTTGCCATGTGCTTTACCACAGGCACTAACTGCCTGGCAGAGCTGCCTCGTCCATCTCTTCAGGCCCATGGACTCATTGGCGACTTACCCATTAATCAATCTTCCTTTTAAGATACTGCAGAGTCTAGAAACAGCCTTGGGCTGGGGGCCTGAGCGCCCCGGTCCGCTGTCTTCCTTTCCCCCATTCTTGATGGAACAGCCAGGATACAACACCAGATACTGCGACTCTCATTCCCACACTGCAATCTTGTTAACCACTTTTTAAAATCCTGTTCTATTGTATTCGTGTGATGTGTGGATTTTCATTCAACTTATCAACAGCTTCCTCGTGGTTTCCACCCTGCCAGGGAAGGATTTCATTTGATTCACCCCTGAAACAATTTTATGGAAATCATCAGCTCATTGGTTTAGAAATAAGGCCAGGCTGTGGGGGGCCAGGGTTTGAATGCACACAGCTATGAGGGGCTTGCTTGTGAGCCTCTGTCCAGAGTGGCAGGGCTTCTCTGAACAGAATTAACACAGATCTTTCCTGAAAGGGATGCAGGATGTCCTTTAAAAGAGTTGCCTTTGTTCCCTCTGGGGAAGTGGGGGAGGGGACAGAGCATAGACTGTTCACATCTTCACGGTCTGTGGGCATGCTCTATATAGGAGCTGAGCTAGGCAGCATGTTCTCAAACCTAGGGAAATTTTAATTTCTTTAGAAACACATGCAGGCATTCCACAGACTTCTTACTGAAACTAAAAGCACCACCAGGAGATTCCTAGCAAAGACTGGTGAGGCAGAACTGCTGTGGGGTCTGCAGGCACAGGTGCCTGTGAACCATGGGGATTTCACCTCCACATCTGCGTTCAGAAGTGCAAGCATGTGAATGAGTCAGAGGTAGAGCCAGAAATGAAAGCAAGATGTGGCTGGGACATGGGTCCGCACGCAGGGAGGTGAGAGGGCACCTTCCTGTATCCTCTGCTCACTGGCTCTATATGCTTCAGTCACTAATGCATGTCAAGAGAACAAGACACACTGAAGTGACCAGTTAACATCCTCGTACTGTGGTTTTAAACTACTGATTACACTCACAAATGGCTTCTCAGCTTCTTCAAACCTGATGTGTGTTTGGTGACACTGTTCTACCCACTGTCTTGGCTGTCGGCAGCACATACTGTATCTACCACACAGGCTTTCTCCAATTTGAAGCTAATCCACCTTCACCCCAAAAGTAGCCTCCTTTCAGTTTCTGGCTCCGCCTGGTTCTAGAACAACTGAGTATCTGTGTTACACTAGTCTGATCCCCAAGCAGTATAAAACAAATGGCCTGCATTTCAGAACCAATTTGTGCAGTGTTGGCTGGAGTGGAGCAGGCAGTTGCCCCTTTGGTGACTTCAGATCTCTCCAGAAGTTCTCAGAGCACAAAACCACAGCTAGGACCCTTGTGAGCTTCAGGCTTCCCAAACTCAAAAACTGAGAGTTGGGCTAGAGTAGCTGAAACCTGGAAGGTGGCATCAGAGGGGTGAATGTGCAGCTTTGTGTAAGGGCAGGGAAAAAAATGAGGGGTGAAGGATAGAACCCCTGGAGCACTGACCAGGCTGTGAGTGGTTTGCAGAGGATGAAGGAGCAGTTCCTGAGGTCCCAGCTACCCCTGTTCTGCGTGACTCGCCGTCTGATGTGGCTGCTGACAATAGACAAGCTCTTATCCTGTGTCAGTGGGTATATGGCAGTTCCTCTGTTTGGCAAGGCCCAACTGCCTCTGCTATGCTGTGCTAAGATGGGCTGTTCTAAAGTATGGAAGCTACCATGAGACATAGTGACTCCTCATTGTTCTGTAGTCCAGAGGGTTGTCCATAGAGCGGGGAACACCCATCACTAGGAAGAGAATCACATTGTGAGTGAGGATTGCTTCCTTGAATGTTCCCCTGTGTCCACACTGGTAAATGTCCCCTCCCATGTGGCTATTATACAGAAGAATGCAGGCTGGTGACCGTCCATTAGAAAGTGTGTCCTGTGACATCCTCTGCTTGGTAAATGGGACATCCCAAGGTCCATCCCTGCCATGGGGTTGTGTGACTCAGGTGTTTTTTCAAGGACCAGGGATTTATGGGAAAGAAAAGATGAACTGACAGCTTGGCAGAGGGAATTACTGAATTTTTAGGAGCAGTGACCTTCACAGCCCAGAAACCATCATGTGCTTCCTGTCTCTAAATTTCTCCTTAGACACTAGGGACAGTTTAATGACATGGTGACCTTTGCCACTCCACTGATGGCTAAGATTACTCTGGCTAGTCTGAATGGCTCATTGGGTAACCTCAGGCGTCTCATTCAGTATGAGAAGGTCACCTTCCATATGGAATAGAGCAGTGCAGACTCCTTGCCCCTCCCCCCTCCACTGTGTGAGGATGCTGACCCATCTTCCTAATGGTGCTATCTGCAGAACAGCAGCTTTGAGGTGGGACCCTCAGCATGCTGTGACAGTGCAAAGCAGAGTAGGAAAACAGAGAGGTAGCCCATGAGACGACACCAACTAGGTAAGCTTGTCTAGATCCGAAGCCAGAAGACCCCAGCTGTGGGAAGGATCATGGTGTAGCCTTGTGGCACTGTTCTGGGACTTACTACATGGATTGCTGCTATAGCGTCACTCTCTCCTGAATCTGCTGTTTTGACTCTCAGAGCACCAGAACTACTTTGGAATAGATGAAAATCTTGGCCCTGTGGCTGTCAGCATCCGGAGGGAGAAGGTGGAAGACCCCAGGGAGAAAGAAGGGTCGCAGTTCAACTATAGGGTGGCCTTCAGAACAAGTGAGGTAAGAAGCTGCTGTTGGTCATTGCCACACTACTTACGTCATCCACTGAGGACACTGAGAGGTGGTTATGTGGTTTCATCCTAAGTAAAACACTTGGAAGCCCCTATTTTGGGTCTCAGGTGACCACAGTTTCACCGAATTGCATGATAGGACAGCATGGTGAAGGTGGACAGTTCTGGGGCTGAGACATAAGAACGGATGTGATCTACACAGTTCCCATCAGAAGTAATAAATGAGTTTAAAACTAAATGCAAAAGATGGGGCAGCATGCAGTGGGGCAGCACGCAGTGGGGCAGCACGCAGTGGGGCAGCATGCAGTGGGGCTGGCATAACCAAGGTGACCACACTACAGAGAGCAGCTTTTTGTGCCCCTGGGCTTCATACTGAGTAACAACTGAGGTCATTACACACATTGGGCAGCTAAACAGCAGACACCAGCCACCCTAAGGAATCAGGGTCCCCGCACAGCAGGTCTTGGTCTTTTGGCTCACATAATCAGCATGGGGCCTATTTGGCATATCTTCCAGAATGTGTCAGCTAACCACTTTAGGTCAGACAGAAAAAGAGGCCTTTCTACTTTCCTCTGCTTCTTTAAGCATGCTGACACTGTGCCTCAGCTGGTATTTGCAGATGTCCTGCTGAGCTAGACTGACTGGGTGCTAATGCTGATGACCTGAGGCTGACTATGTTCATATGTGCTAAGCCCTTTTCTTGAGTGACAGCTTTGAAAATAGACCTGTGCAGACTAAAGGTTAGGATAGTAATTGAATTTAAATAATTGATGAAACCAACTGTCACACTAGTCACCTTCCTTCCATCTATTGACAGCATGGCTAGTGTGTGTGCCATGTGTCTCTGGATGACACTCGGTTCCCAAGGTCAAGCAGTAAGATCCCTTGGACATAGGGCAGTGTCTTTCCCTATCATGTCAGCCTAGAATGGTGACCTAGGTGTCTTCTATACTTTTCTATTTCTGTAAAGACACCATGACCACGGCAGTATAAAAGAAAGCATTTGTTGGGGCTTATGGTTACCAAGGGTTAGAGTCCATGATCATCATGGTCGGAACCATGGCAGCAGGCAGGCGTGACAAGGGTTAGAGTCCATGATCATCATGGTCGGAACCATGGCAGCAGGCAGGCGTGACACTGGAACAGTGGCTAAGAGCTCATATCCTTGATGTATAAGCAGGAGGCAGAGAGAGGGCTAACAGAAAGGCTGGTTGTCTGCTGAAGCTCTGGCTCCTGTTTGTCTCAGCTCCTCTGATGTCTCCCCATCCCTCTGTAGGGATGTTGTTGATAAACAGCATGTTCAATTTATGTTTTCAGATGGAGTGCCTCATTTCCATTTGATAAACTATTTGATCCCCTTGAGAATAATGAGCAGCAAGTACTAATGGGAGTCTCATTTGCCACAGCTTACAACTCTGAGAGGAGCAATCCTAGAAGATGCTGTCCCGTCCACAGCCCGGCACGGCACCGCCCGGGGCCTGCCCCTCAAGGAAGTCCTGGAGTATGTTATCCCAGAGCTGAGTATTCAGTGTCTGCGGCAAGCAGCCAACTCCCCCAAGGTCCCAGAGCAGCTGCTCAAGCTGGATGAACAAGGGGTACGTACAGCATGTGACCAGAAAGCTCATGCAAATCTGGACTGCACACTTGAAAATGAAACTCTTCATTTGTATAACCCCACCTCCAGACAAGTCTTTGGCTGGCTTTGAACTCAGAATCCTCCTGCCTCAGTCTCCAAGGTAGCCAGAATTATAAACATGAACTGTCACGCTAGATTTCTCATGTTCTTTCCTTTGAAACCATTTATAATTAAGACCTTCAAATGAAGTATGTGGCCCCAAAAACCACTTTAGCCAATTCCACAGAGGCTTCATTTTTCCCAAACCCATGTGGTTTTGCTTTGTGGGAACAGACCACAAAGCCTGTAGCCTGCCGTGTTCTCACGGTGAGGCAGGTGACTCATGAGACCATAAGCCAGGCAGGTCCAGAAGTAATGCCCAGCGTTGTGAGCCCTTGGGGTGACACTGTCTGGGAATTGGATGTCCTGGAGGCAGTTGTGGAGGCAGGCTCCAAGTGTTTCCTTGCTTTCTCTTCTGGCTTTGCCTTGCTGACGTGGCTTTATTTTGTGAGGACGGGTAGACATGAGCATCAGCTGACCTTTCTGCTCTGACAGCTCCTTGGGTGTCATGGACATAAAGGGCTGTTGGGAAATCACTGTTGAGGCTGTTTACTCCTAAAGAAGATGCTGTTTGCCCCCACCCAGCTGACTCCACCCTTCTAACCCTTCTAACCGGAAACCGCTGTTGCTGTTTACTTTCCTGAAAGCAAATCTGCCTGTGAGGGCACCTGCACAACAAAAAGAAGTTCAGATACCCAAGTGGTAATTAACCTCACTGGGGCTTCTCTTTCTCAAGGTCTGTAGCCTTGCTGGGCTGCTGTGGTTGGCTCCTGGCCATCATATTTCCCTTCAGGACACAATGTGGAAACTCAAGCTTGTTCATTTGTTTGTTGGATTTGGTAAGATGTTTCAAGCTAGGATCCAGAACCCTGTGGAAAGCTGAAAAGAAGTTACATTGTGGGGCCTTGAAGGCTTTGACACAATGTTTCCATAAATTAACCCCCCAGCTTCTAGAATGCCTCTGTGTGTGTGTGTGTGTGTGTGTGTGTGTGTGTGTGTGTGTGCTCGCCCGTGTGTGCATGTGTTTTTATGCATGCATTTCCCTTTTGTTTTTTAAGATACATTATTTTTATGAGTGGATGTTTTCCTGTGTGTATGACCCCTGAAGAGGGGGTCAGTTCCCTAAAACTGGAGTTAGTGGTGATTCTGAGCCGTCCTCTGGGTGCTGGGAGTTGAAGTTGGATCCTCTGTACGGCCAGCAAGTGCTCTTCACAGCCATTTCTTCTTTTCCTTTTCAAAGAAACTGTTCTAGTTTTACACACCAAGGAATTCATAGGCTGGTCTTCCGTGATAGGCTCCAGACACACACCTCAGTATGGCATCTGTGACAAAGTCTGTCCTGAGGGCTCGCTGCTCCTCCCCTCTTGGCCACATGGCCTGGACACACCAGGTAGACATTTGCTTCACCCAGGCCTCAGGTGCACACCACCAACTGAGCGTGGGATGGAGCTGAGCTGAGCTGCTGCTCTGTGTGTGTAGCCGGATTTCAAGGACGTCCATCGCTTTTCTTTCTTGCTGCCTAAATTTGTGTTTAAATCTTCTTGTTGATAACAACAAACTGTCTTAGTCACTGTTCTATGCTGTGAAGAGACACCAAGACCAAGGCAACGCTTATAAAAGAAAGCATTTAATTGTGGACTTGCTTACAGACATTTCATTATCATGGCAAGAAGCATAGTGGCACGCAGGGACACATGGTGCAGGAGAGGGAGGTGGGCGTTGTACGTCTTGATTCATGAGCAGAGAGAGGAGAGGTTGGCTTAGTGTGGGCTTTTGAAACTTCAAAGCCCACCCCAGTGACACACTTCCTCTAACAAGGCTGCACCTCATCTCTTTTACACTTCTCAATAGTACCACCTCCTGCTGACTAAGCATTCACATATATGAAACTGTGGAGGCCATTCTTATTCAGACCACTACCTAAAGCTTCTGGTGTTGAGGACAGAGTGGCCAGCCTTGATTCTATTCCAGGAGGTATAGATGTGGCTGAGTCCCCTGCTGTCTGAGTGTGTAGCCTGCTCATAGCCCTGAGCCAAAGGAAACTGACAATCTAGTGTTTGAGTGTGTGACGAGCTCAGGTCCCAGTGATTGTATCCTGGCTCTCAGGTCTCAGCTCTGCTGTTGCCCTCACACCCCTGCCTGCAGTTTCTCTTGGATGCATTAGTTGGCTTGGAGTTTGGGTAAGTGTTGCGATCAGCCTGAGGCAAGCAGGTGAGGGCTGGAAAAGTGGTCTGAGAAGAAGCGAGTCAGAATGTCTGCCTGTCTGTGGCAGTGGGCAGTGAGCAGCAGAGCCTGCTGCTGGCTTCTAGTAGATGAGAAGCCTTTTGGACCACGTTTTAGTTCTCTAAGAGGCCAAGTGACAATAGGTCACTTCCCAGATATCATTACATTGTTGCCAGTGGTTCTGGATCCCTGCAAGCTTTTCTCCCTGATGTTCTATCTTGCTGGCAACTCACTGGAGAGCGGTTGATGGAGGTGTGGTTCTGGCAACCAGGGTGGAGCCCTGTCCCTGGCTGCGTCGCGTTTCCTGTATTTGTAAGATCTAAGTTCTAACTGTTGTTGTTTCCCGAAGGTCTTGGTACCCGTGACGAAGGCTTAATATTTGGAAACTCCACCCCCATTCTCTGTATGGATCTAGGCAGTTTGGGGTTTTGGATGCCTGGGTGGCAGAAAGTGAGAATTGGCACAGTACTGAGTGTCGAGCCTCCCAGGATCTCAGTCTCAAGGATTCCATAAATCTGCCAGGTGTCGGGAATCAGGGAATGTGTACAGGCCCGTGGAGGCTCTGCTTAGCCAGCCTGAACCACACCTCAGGACATGGGGACATGACACCTGATGCTCCGGTATTTAGTAGTGGCTCTGCAGACCCTCTGGTAATGGAGAAGTCAGGATGTAAGGACTGCCCACTGTGCAAGGTACATGTTTGTAGCATCTTGATGTCAACCTGGACTCTCAGTTAAGTCAACTTCCTCAGTGTCCCCAAAGTTCTGAAGGTCCTAAGCCATCTCCTAAGCAGCTCAGACCCAACTGCTGTTCACAAAGAAACAACAAAGCATTTTAAAATTAGGTGATTTTTTTTCTTTTGAGGGGGATTTTTCCTTTTGAGCAAAGAATAAGTTCATAATACCAGGTGCTCAGTAGCTGCTGCTCGGCCTCTCTGAGCCCACAGCTGAAGCCAGAGTCATCATCGCCATCTTTGTGATGAGGAAGGAGCTTGTGGCCCCAAACTCTCCACTCACCCTAGTATCTGTCAGCAGAGAAAGATGATTCTGTCATGCTGTGGGCACCCATCAAAGAGATAGGGAGACTTCCGCCAGCGCTCTCTCACCATGGATAATGAGATGGATGAGACTATCCATTCTGTGTTCCTGTTCCAAGAACTGCCTGTCACTCTGCCTTGCTTTACTGCTGGGGTCAGCTGTGGGGTTCTATTAGAGGCTGACTTTCCCATCTCAGGACTGAAGCCCAACATGTTACAGATCTGCGTCTGCAGGGAGTTGATGGCATTTAAGGCCTGCCAGTCTCAGGCTGGGCTGCTGCTAGGATGCTCAAGGCCTCTGCTTGCAGGACTGAGAAGTAGGTCTTTGAGGAAAACAAGCAATTGCTGAAGCTGCCACTGGTCTCTCTCTGGTTCTGGAGGAGAGCTATGGCTTCCACCTCTACACGGCATTGACTCTGAGGTAGAGTTGTGACAGGAGCTGTTCAGTTGCTGCTACAGCTCTTTCTGAAGTAGCGTGTCTACAGCCAATGTTTTCTTTCCAAAATAGTCAAAAATGTGAGAAATGACTGTAATTGTGAGATCAAGCTTACTTTGGTGGAAACAAAACATTTTCTATGCACACACACGTATTTCAGTCCTCGCTGGAATTCTTTTCTTACCCGACCTTAATTTGATTTGATTTCCCTCCTTTGAGCCAACATTTTTCCATGAATGTTCAAATGAATTACAGAACAAAAAGACAGGAGAGGCAGAGAGAAAATGTGTCTAAGTCCTTGGCCTTTCCCTGTTCTGAACTTGGAAGCTGGTCCTAGTTATGCCGCACGGTGTGGTAGATGAGGTGCGTGTATGGTTGCGTTTTTTAGCATCATATCTGAGCAGGGCTGCCCACTCTCCTTCTCCATTCCCACGTGGCTCAGGCCCAGGCTGCTCCTCAGGGCTTGTTACTCCTAGAGTTGCCTTTGGGACTTTTTCCAGCAGCTTTCCTGGGAACCGGATCCCAGGCTTCCGCAGCTTCGACTTGGCTAGGAGCAAGCAGGTCGGGAGTCTCTGCCAAGTTCATCATGTTTCCTCTCATTTCAGCTGAGCTTCCAGCACAAAATTGGGATCCTGTACTGCAAAGCTGGGCAGAGCACGGAGGAGGAAATGTACAATAACGAGACAGCGGGTCCAGCCTTCGAGGAGTTCCTGGACCTCCTCGGCCAGAGAGTGCGCCTGAAGGGCTTCAGCAAGTACCGTGCGCAGCTGGACAATAAGAGTAAGCATGTGTGCAAGTGCACACTCCTGTGTGTCTGTGCACATGTGCATGTACATAGCCTGTGTGTTCATCTGTATAGCTTCTGTTTATGTGAGAGTTCCTGTGGTTTTTTGTGAGTGTATGTTTATATACCTGAGTATGTGAGTAGCCCGTCTGCTTATGGATATACACGTTTATGTATTTATATACGCTTAAAAACAACAGATGACTAACTCTGAGGTCAATAGTTCAGATACCACCATTTCTTGTTTAAAATATTTATATATGGTGTACGTATGTGTACATGTTTGTGTATATTATGGTGGCTGCATGCATGTTTATGAAAGACCAGAGGTCATGTCAGTATCACTTGGTGGGCCATCCACTTGACTTTTTAAACAGGGTCCTTCTCTGAACCTGGAGCTTACTGATGAAGCTACACTGGCCTCCAGCAACCTCCGTCAGCCTGTCTCCACACCATCACATGCAGCCTTCACTGCCTCAGCCTTCACTGCCTCACCGAGCTTTTGCATGGGTGCTGTCTCTCTAACTCGGGTCCCCACACTCACTTGGCAAGCACTTTACTGATTGAACCATCCCCCAGCCTCACATTAGCTTCGTAACATGTGTGATGCAGGAAGGACAGACAGTAAGAGACAGTCTCCCCTCCTGGGTCCCTGAATCTGTGAGAGCATGCTCAGTAGAAAGTTGACAGGAAAGTGGGGTGGGAGGCAGCTCCAGGTAAGAGCGCTGACAGCTGAGCAGAGAGTGCCTGAGGCATTACATCCGGGTTTACACACAGTGTGGCTTGTGCTTTTCAACCCAACACCTTCTGCAGAAATCACTGTCCAAGTGGAGGAGCCCTGATTCTGTGCTTGCCTAACTAGCTTTATAATTACTCTGTTTTCAGCGGATTCCACAGGGACCCACTCCCTCTACACTACGTATAAAGACTTCGAACTCATGTTCCATGTGTCGACACTGCTTCCGTATATGCCAAACAACAGGCAGCAGGTAAGGCCTCCTGTGTGCGTCCTGCTATGGCCCCCATGTTCACCTGCACATCCTTCCAGCTTCCCACGTCCCCCATGCAGGTGGCCCTGAGTGAGAGTGAGACTCAGTTTATATTTACGTCTTAGGCTGCTCCTGGTAAGCTGACAGTCTCCAGCTGTTACTGCGGGATATCTGAGCCTTTATGGGGATGTTATGGTGTTTTTCATTGATCAGGAAGCTGGCTACACAGATTTTCTAAGAGAACCCCATGTCAACCATGCTAATGATGAAAACAAACAACTGTGTTGACCAGACAGGTTTCTACATGTGTGTAAATAACTTACTTATAGAAAATAGTGCGGGCAGTGCACTGCGGTGCAGGCTGGAGCAGTTGTCGCTGCAACATAGTATGCTGACCAGTCGTGTGAGAAGAGGGTTCTACTGCCCTGGCCATCACTCCCACAGACTTAAGGAAGTGTTGAAAGCTTAACGATGCCTAAAACATCACAAAGTAATTAACGGGCTGGTTTCCATCGCTGTAAGATGAGCCGAGCTTTCTTACAGAGCGTGTAGACATGATAGCAAATACCGGCCATGGCATGGCTGCTCTAGGAACTTGGGAGAGTGAGAGTTTAGGGTGGTCCCGTGGGGCAGCAGCTTCGTCTTAGCACTTCTGGAATCTGGGCTGTATCCAAGATAAGCTGAAGACTGAAGGAAGAGTGCTGCCTAGTGCTGGAGGCTCCTGGGGAAGGCCATGAGCTGTCGTGTTGGGATGTGGCCTGTGGCATTTGTATTGGGGTGAAGGCCAGACTGAGACACACTTGTTTCTGAGCTTGGGTGCTTACATTCTGGGTGTCACACTTGCCTTCCTGTGCAGACAGAAGCACAGAGAGCACAGTGCGGCTTGACCATGATGCATCCGAAGAATGAACATGATTAACGGCAGAGAATGATCTCATTTCCTTTATTTCATTTTAACTTTTTCGACTTGCTTATTTTATTTTACGTGTGTCTTAGTTAGGGTCTTATTGCTGTGAGGAGACACCATGACCACAGCAACTCTTATAAGGGAAAATATTTAATTGGGGCTGGCCTATAGGTTCAGAGGCTTAGTCCATTATCAAGGCAAGAAGCATGGTGGCACACAGGCAGGCATGGTGCTGGAGAGGAGCTGAGAGTGCTACGTCTGGATCCACAGGCAGCAGGTAGAGACTGGCACACTGGGCACTGGGCATCTGAGACCTCAAAATCTGCCCTCTCTCATAGTGACACACTTCCTCCAACAAGGCCACACCCCACAGTAGTGCCACTCCCTACGGACTTTTGAGAGCCATTTTATTCAGACCAGCACAGTGTGAGTAATTGTTTGCTGGGTGTGATGTTGCAGATTGTTGCAGCCACCATGAGGGTGCTGGGAACCCGGCCCAGGTGATCATCTGGAATGGCAACCGTCTCCCCAGCCCTGAGTTTTATAATTTCTTAAACACTTGTGAAATGTATGAGTTGAGTCAAAACTTCATTCTTACCAAAGAAGAAACCAATTGCTTGTTCCCTTCTCACTACTTCTAAGCCCCAAAGGTCCTTCAGCTGAGAGGACCACTGTGGAGCACGGGAGGCTCGGTGCTTCCATTTCACTCCCCACCCTTCTTGGTGCTCATTAGCTGAACGTTTTCTCTCAGGCCCTTAGCTCAATCCCTTGATCTTTCTGAACTGTCCAGTGTTTCTAGTATTCTGTCATTCTTGTTGTTGTTCCTCCTTCACCTTTGGAAGATCTGTCCCTAGAGTCCTGGGACCACCAGCCTCCAGTACCAGTTCTGGCTGAGTCCCTAAAGCAGTGTCATGTGCGGTGTGCTCGGGTTTTACTGATACTATTTTATGATCCTATAGGTGTGAATTTTTAGGTGGCTACATTTGCATATCCCATCCCTAAAGATCTATTGTGTAAAGGTGAGGCCTGGATGCGTGGGTAACTTTGGAGACTTTTCTTCACCCTGACATTTAACAGACCTGATTGCAGGTTGCCATCAAGATGTCTGTAGCTAAACAGTGATGCTCTCTGATCTTGAACATGAGTATTAAAATTTTGTCATGGGCCCTCTTGACTCCTCCCATTTCTCTTATCCCACGATTGATGCCCACAAACATAATACCAAGAGCAGAAAGGTCTGAAGGACCAGACACAGACACACCCTCGGTGACTGCCGTAGGACTCAGGCCAGCTGGGACCCTGGCCCTGCCCGTACCCTGGGTCTCATTAGCCCCAGAGTGTTCGTACCTTGTTAACTGGCCCAGACTTGTCCTCAGAGGATCTGTTCATGTGTTTGCTACTGTAATAAATCAATCCAGAAACTGCTGGTTGAGGCAGTAAAGACCTGGGAGTCTTCAGCCCGTGGCCCTTCCCACGGAGGAAGCCGTACCTGCCCCAGAGATTACAGATGCTCCTGGACCCCACATCTCACAGGATAAGCTCACACTGGCCTCTCCTAAAGCTGTATTTCCTTTGTGTCCCTCCTCTGAGGAGAACACAGCTCAGCCATCATGTGATGTCATCACCAAGAACTCCACATGGCAACTTCAGACTTCACCTTGGCTGAGACATGCTTTCTTCAGAGTAGGCTCATAAAAGAGGAGATGGTGTGGTGCCTAGAATTTTAGTGTATGTATGAAGTTCAAGTGGGCCTGACTGGAAGGGGCATCAAGCCCATGAAATATATGAGGAGTAACCAGGTCCTGTGGGTTTCGGTATTATGCTCATAGTGGGTTTACAGGCTGCAATACTTGGCTGGGCCTGGGCTGCTGAGACTGGTGGCAAGCCCTGCTGTAAAGGATTTTGTACCTCTGGGTCCTAGTTGCTACAGCTCATGAGTACTGTGGGTGCTAGAGCAGCCTGGCTTGTTCAGCAAGACCTGAGCAGGTTGCCCTTATGCCTGTGTCCCCTTGGCTGTCACTATCAGAGCCACCTCTGTGCTTCCTCCCCACCCCTGGGTAGGAATGACACAGCTGTAGTGTTGCTGTGGAAGCTGAGGGCTGGGGTGACCCTACTTTAGTCTCCATGTCTTCATCTTCACTGTGAATTGCCATTGCTTGGCTAGTTTGTGCATTTACTCTGGCTGTCAGCAGAGTTTGCTATAGGAGACAGTAAGTCACTCATGAACATTTGCACCATCAGTCAAAGGTGCAGTCAAGAACTGCCAGCTAGTTTCTGTGCTCTGTAGGGAGCAAGAAAGGTTGTCTTTGGATATAAAGGCCTTGTTGGTACAGAGGCTGCCTGCCTCCCTTAGTTTGTAGGTGCTTTCAGTTGGGGTCTTGTCACATGCTCATAGGTCAATTGTCTGGGTGCCAGGGGACACACAGGGCACCATGATTGTTCTGGACACAGGTGGTGCAGAGCCCTCTTGCCCAGCCTTTGGTTCTCGCAGTGGGACATTCTCAGACCCGCCTGCAGTATAAATGATAATACAGAGGCTTCTGTTATAGTTTAAAGCTAAGGCCTTCTGCTTGGGCAGTCTCCTGGCTACAACCCCCACATGGTTAGATCTGTACCTTTCTCTGCTGAGCTTTGGTCTTCTGTCCCCTCCAAGTCTGAGCTCTTAATCTTCCTCCTCCTCTTTCTTCCCCTTACTGCCTGGAAGTTCCGCCCCCTCCCTCCTGCCCAGCTATTATCCATCAGATCTTTATTACAACCAATCAACAGTGAGACAATCTCTGATCCAATTCTAGATTGCCTCTAGGCTTCGAGGGCTGTCTGACCTTCAAGTATCCAAGCAGGTGTGGAAGGACAAGCATTTACAAATGTAAGGCTGGGGAGGCCATAGAAAGGACTACACCACCATCCTGTAGCTCTCCGCTGAACTAACAACTGACAATACAGAGACACACCTCCACTCCATGTAGGAAAAAGGTTACCCCAACATCTTCTCTTAGCTCTGTCCTCAAGGCACTCTAAGAAGTCTTGTACTTTGGGAACTCTGAATGAGTAGTGTTCAGGACAAGTTCTGTTCCGTGTTCTACAGGTGTGCCCAACAGCAGCACCAGGACAGTTCTGCTTCAGTAGTTGCCTCATTTCTGACCTTCCCATGTCTGGTCACAGCATATGAAAAGAAGCATTTCAGGTGTCGGGAAAGGGAGAATTGTTTTGCCAACTTTGCCTAGTGTAGTTTTCACTGTATTTTTGCCCAGTGTAGTTTTTACATGAATTTGAAATGGTACATTTTACTCAGATGTATCAAACTCTATTAAGACTACAGATTTGAACTGGGGGTTTCAGTGGATCTGCTACTGTATATTAAAACATGTTTCAAAACTTTTCTCAAACAGTACAGTGATTTCCCTGTGCTTAGAAATTTAACCACAGGATACAAGCAGGGTGCTTCCAGGCTGTGACCTTGGACATGCTGGCTGGCCCATGGAGAGCTCCTCTGAGGAACAGTTTCTTGTCTCTTCCTTGGCCCGTCACTATGTTAAAGTAAAAGTTAAACTCCATGCTCTTGACAGGGAGACTGCTCTGGAGGTAACAAATAAACTGAAGGGCAAAGTTCACGGCCTTTGCTGTTGCCAGTGAACCCAGCCCTGGAGTGACAGGCAGCACCAGCTCTTTTGTGGATGATTGGCTGCATCTGAAGTGATGTGCCATGATACTTCCCAGCACTTTCAGGGACCCTCCTATGTGCAGGTCTTGGCAATGTGGTCACAGGAAATCGAGCATGGTTTTAATGCACAGTATGAGGAACATGAATTGTGTGCCTCCTTTATTTGGGTGCCCACTTGGTGCTGGGCATGGCTTTGGAAGGCAAGAAGCCAGTCAGTATACCTCCTGTCCTCAGGAAGGTACATTTATAGGAATGTGAACCAACCAATAGGGAACAGGGACACCTAGGTGTGAGTGTGGAGCAGAGATGCAGTCTTGACAGACCTCTCACTGACAAGACATCTGAGAAAATCAGTGTGGATGAGGAAAGATTTATTGTTTCACACAGCTTCTAATGCTACAGCCCGTGGTCACCTGACTGTTTCTGGTTACTGTGGTGAGGCAGAAGGGCCTATCAGAGGAAAGTTGCATGCCTCCTTGGCATCTGAGAGACAGGGCTAAACACAAGGTACCTCCAAGGCACTTCCCAATGGCCTGCTTCCTCCTGCCAGGCCCCAGCTTTTCATCTCCATAGTGCTTTCTACAAGAAGCCTTCCATAGATTTATCTACTGGAGAGCAGAGCCCGAGTCCCGCTGTGAACGCTGCTGCGTGGGGACCAAGCTTTTCTGCTTGAGCTTTTGGGAGACATTTCAGATCCAAACTTGAAGAGCAGAGAGGGTTGTCCAGGTGAGGTGTACTGACGCCTCACTCCACCCAAACAGTAACTGCCAGGAAGAGCCTGCAGTGAGGAGCATTCTTGTCAGTCAGAAGCTGTGTCGGAAGCAAAGGTGTTTACAACACTGCAGCTTTGGGATCTCCCCTGGACTTTGAGTTTTTCAAGATTACAAAAGATTAGGTTTTCTGGCTACTAGTGTAGTGGAATTCTGGATTCATTAATTAATCTAGATGGCATTAAAAAGCCAAGTTTCAGTTAATTAGTTTAAAAGTCTATGCTGCCCCTGGAGGCAGCCTCCTGTTTTCTTTTTTTGTTTTTGTGTTGTTGTTGTTTTTCAGAAGTGCAAGCCAGTCTGGAAGCCTGTGGTCTAATCCAGGGCTCTCTGTGCAGTAGGTCACTCCTCCTCGAACTGTTTCCTTACTAAGTTGACGTGCTTAAACTATAACATATCTTACAAAGCATTTTGACCATTAGAGTGCTATTTTAGAATGAAAGAAATAGCTAGATAAAAGGAGAGAAAATAGAAGCAGATTCCTATGTAAGAGGGATAGGTGGGGATGCAGCCCAGGGTGGCCCACTTTCCTCCTCAGACCATGTTCTCTGTGATGACATTGGATGTTGAGTTTCTCTTCCTGGGGGTCTTCTGCTTGTGGCCCACCCAGCTGTTAGTATGCCTAAGGCCACTGGAACTCAGGAAGGGCCTGTGTATCTCTGTTCCTTCCTCAGCTGAGAGGGGTAGGCTGTATATTAGTGTACTTTGCGTCACTCTGGGTGTTCTTCTTCTGCACAGCTTCTGAGGAAGAGGCACATCGGGAACGACATTGTCACAATCGTCTTCCAAGAGCCTGGCGCCCTCCCATTCACGCCCAAGAACATTCGTTCACACTTTCAGCACGTCTTCGTCATAGTGAAGGTGCACAACCCCTGCACTGAAAACGTGTGCTACAGGTGAGCTGGGGCCCCGCCTCCCGTTTGGCTTTCAGTTCTAGCTTCATAACTACCTAACCTCCCTCCCTCCTTCAGCCCATCGTCTCTCCTTCCATCCTTCCTTCCTCTCCCACTGTATAGCCTAGGCCGGCCAGAAACTCAACCTCTCAACAGCTGGCACTGTAACCTGCCCGATAATAATTGTTATTTATTTTTGCTAGTGCTGGGAATTAAACCCAGGGCTTTGTGTATGCTAGCCACATGCTCTATCCGGAGCTACAGTTCCTAGCCAGCCTCATAACATTCTAATTATATTTTTGCAAGCAGTAATTGCCTTCTTCCCTTGAGAAAGGAATTGCATGGCAGCTCAGAGGAGTGGGGTTCAATTTTCTGCTTTCCTAAGAGGCTAAACAGGGCCCATGGCTGACACCAGCCTTTCAGCAGGATGGTGTGGCCCATCCACCACCACCAGGGAAGTGAAAGGCAAGCAAAAGCCTAGAGACTCCCAGGCAGGGCCACTGGGGCCCAGAGCCCACACTTGCTTTGATGACCTTAACGGCCTGTGTCTGCTTCAGAGCCCCAAGACCATCTTTGTTAGGCCGGCTCAGTCCTTGCGTCTGTCTGGGGCTGTGCCTTGGGAGGCCACTAGGATGATTGACTGATCTGTATAAGCAGATAGGATCGCTCTCTGTCTTACTGCTTGTCTTGGGCATATGGGAGCTTTCTTTTTTCCATAACTTTTTTATCTTTAGCGTATTCATGTGTGTCTGTGTGTGCATGTGTGCATGTTTTGCATGTATGGGTACATACCTGCTGGGGGAAAGTCCACATTGCATGCGTGCATATGGAATGCCAAGGTTAATGTCAGGAGTCCTCCTCAGTGGCCCTTCTTCCTTGGATAGAGTCTCTCAGTGAAGCCCAGAGCTCACTGATACGGTTTCTGGGGATCTGAACTCTGGTCTTCGGGTTTGTGACGCAAGTGTGGGAACTTGTCACCTCAAAGGAGAGAACCATAGCTCATCCAATGTCATTTCCTTCCTCAGCGTTGGAGTTTCCAGATCAAAGGATGTCCCTCCCTTCGGTCCCCCAATCCCCAAAGGTGTAACTTTTCCAAAGTCGGCCGTCTTCCGGGACTTCCTTTTAGCCAAAGTGATCAACGCAGAAAATGCGGCCCATAAGTCAGAGAAGTTCCGGGCCATGGCTACCCGAACAAGGCAAGAATACTTGAAGGATTTAGCTGAGAACTTTGTCACAACCGCCACAGTGGACACTTCTGCAAAATTCAGCTTTATCACCCTGGGGGCAAAGAAGAAGGAGCGTGTAAAGCCGAGGAAGGATGCCCACCTGTTCAGCATCGGGGCCATCATGTGGCATGTGGTGGCCCGGGACTTTGGCCAGTCAGCAGACATTGAGTGTCTTCTGGGGATCTCCAATGAGTTCATCATGCTGATAGAGAAAGATTCCAAGAATGTTGTGTTTAACTGTTCCTGTCGGGATGTGATTGGGTGGACTTCAGGGTTAGTGAGCATCAAAGTCTTCTATGAAAGGGGAGAGTGTCTCCTGCTCTCCTCAGTGGATAACTGTTCTGAAGACATCCGAGAAATCGTGCAGCGACTGGTAGTAAGTATGGCATGTCTCCCACTGTCTGTGCTTCAGCCTCAGAGCCCCAGCAGGCTGTATAGGGAGTTCCACTGTGGCCTCAGGGCTTGGGAAAGCAGCTGCTATTCCAGAGAGGACTGGGTCCCTCTGGTTTTCTTTTGAGTCAGTCTCTCTTGGCCCAGGACAGTTTTGAACTCACCAGGTAGCCAAGGGTGACTTTGATCTTGTAATCCACCTGTCTCCTTCACCTCAGAAGTGCTGGGATTATAGCTATAGTCTACTGTGTCCAGTTTTGTATGGTACTGGAGATCACACCCAGGGTGCGATAGTTGCATGGTAGTTGAGCAGTCTACCGCCTGACCATCCACAGCCTTCTGTTTTGTTTTGTTTTTAAACAAGAGTCAGTGAACACAAGCAATAAAGAGGCCACCCACAACCACGTGACTAAGAAAGTTGAGCCAACTTCAAAGAATGTTACGAACCATTTCTGTAGTAGTTGAAAAACCAAGAGAAAATTTAAAATATTTTATAAGTTTGTGTGATAGACACTGCACACCCTTAAAAACACAGATTTGTTGTTTGCTGATGACTGGGCCTTCTCTCCTCCCTTTTTGCATGTTTGTATAGCAAATATTTTAATTTAAAAATGTTAAATGTGATGCTAATATCTCATATTTCACAAAATTAGACAATAAGTTAGAAAATAAAAACAGTCGGGGGGAGAGAGAGAGAAAGAGAGAGAGAGAGAGAGAGAGAGAGAGAGAGAGAGAGAGACTTCTGAAAAGAGGAGGAGACCATTAAGGTCTGGGGCTGGACAAGGCCACTGAGTCAGTTAACGATGAGCTCACTGTACAAGCATGAAAACCTGAGTTTCCTCCTGAGCACACGTGGACCAGGCATGGTGCTGTGCACCTCAGCACTGAGCAGGCTGGCATGAGAGAATCCCTGGGGCCTGCCAGCCAGCCAGCATCACCTAATCTGAGAACCTCAGATCATAATAAAGAAACTTCATCTCAAAAACCAAGGTGAACATCTAAGGAGTGATGCCCAAGATTGACCTCTGTCCTCCATACACACATGCATGTACACACACACACACACACACACACACACACACACACACAAATAAAACATGGAGTCTTTCTATGTAACCCAGGCTGTCTGGAGCTTACAGTATATCCCAGGCTAGTTTCAAATCTGAGATCCCCTTGCCTCATCCTCTCAAGTGCTGGGATTACAAGTGTGTGCCACCATGACTTAATGTGATTTTTAACACCAAAACCCAGCATTGTGCCCAAGATGGGAAACAGTCACATTTTTGTTCCTAATGTTAACAAAGCAAAATTCAGATTTTTTTGTGTGTGTGCAGTAGAATAATAGCAATAATTTACAGTTTGGATTGCTTGGTGCAGTACAAAAAGAAGGCACGTTTTGGCCATAAAATATCTTACTGAAATCTTCTCCCAAGGAGATGTACTGTATAGTCAACTGAGAATCATTAAAAGGGGATATGGATTACACTTCCTGTCCTTTCTTCACACAGAGTGAGTCTCTTCTATTATTGCAAGGCTATTGTGAGAGAGTAGAATCAGCCAGTATCTGTCGGTATTTGAGTGGTTACAGTCATTGCAGGCAGTGTGTACATGAGACCATCCAGTTAGAGACAGTAGGGCCCCCACATTTTTGTAGATGGTGAGCTTACTGCCTGTTGCCTGTTGTACAGAGTACAGCCAGAAGTGTACACTGTCATATAGGAGGAGAGCTCACTCCCAGAGGGACCTTGGGCATGCCACCTGAGAGTCCTGGAAAGTCATCCTCAGAGGGCCATGCTTGGACAGAGGTTTCCCTGTCACACTTCATTTTAATAGACTTTGAATAAAGACCCTCTGTTTGTCCTGTCCAGTGGACCCCACAAATCATGTTGCCCATCCCAGGTATGTGGATGGGAGACTGCTTTTGTCACAGGGTCATTGAGTCTGCATAAGTACATGGGGCAGCCGGGAGACAAGGAGAGCCTGCTCTGCCTTCAGGGATGTCTAGAAGCAGGGGACGGTGACACTAGGGAGGAAGCCAGGAACAGCGCCAGCTGATGCTGTTTACCCAGTGTCTCCAGTTAAATTTCAGGCAGCAGCTGCATTCTTGTCTGCCAGAATGCGGGCATCTCAGGTGCCTGCCGCTGTCTTGGGGCTGCTTAGGGCAAAGTTGGAAGAGAGATGAGGAAGTGTCTATGGAGGTTGGACACAGAGGGACTGCTCGCTTAACAGTTGGCATGAGTTCAGATCAGTGAGAACCTGAACTTTTTGGAACTTCCCTCCTGGCTGACACCAGGGCTCCCTTTCTGCTGAGTCCCCAGCATCTGTGCTGGTCTGGGAGAAGCCAACTGGCAGTGTGTGCACTTCTGTAACCATAGAAACCTAGGCCAGATGCTGATGCAGGGAGCAAGCAAGCCACAGCTCCCCAGCTGCGCTCACAGCCACAGGGCTCGTAATAGGAATGAGTGTGTTCAGAGCCAGGTTCCTGGACAACAGAGTTTATTGAACTGAAACTCCTGTACACTGCCCCCAGGGCTTCGGGGATAGGGGATGATACCTCCCAACTTGAAATTTCCCACAAAAACGTGATGTCATCATCCTCAGATGATGTTTAATGAGCCATGTTTTCCTTTCATGGCATTGCAAGCCACATTCCATCAGTGCCTCTGAGGCTTACAGTGACTAATTACCTCACTTGTGGTACTGAGCCACTGAACTGGCTCTTTCATGTTCTTGGGGTACTGTATAGACTCCTGGTCTTCCAGAGGAGTGTCATTGGAGCTTCCTGGGATGGCCCTCAGCCTCCAGGGCACAGGTGGCAGAAGGAAGGGTGGCTGCAGGCTCCTCTGCTACCTGCAAAGCCCCATGTTAATCAGAAGAGCCCTTGGTACCAGATGGACATAGGTGGTCACTCCCTGGACGCCAGGTAGGACCGACTAGGAAGTCTTCTGGCCAGTGCTTCAGTACAGTTAAGGCTTTTCTCACAGTCCAATCTCTCCTACACCCTTCCTGGACACAGGGGCAAGTCACTGTGTAGGAGACCAAAACCACTTCAGGCCACATGTTGCTGTTTTGAGTTAGATAAAAGTACCCAGGAGGCCTCAGAGTCTGAGATGGAGAGAACAAGATGGTCTCATTCTTTCTCTTGTTGTGCTTCATCCAGAAGAGAGGAATTCAAGTGCTTCAGAGTCCCGTTAGTGACAGGAAGCGGAGGGAATGGCAGAACACATGCAGAGCTCACAGGCTGCAGGTGGCTTCTCCAGCCAGGCAGCCTGCCACTCAAGCCGTGGTAAAGCTGGTCTTTGGTTCTGTTGCTCGTTGTCAAGGGCAACCATGGTGAGCTCTGGATTCAGATACCTTCCAGGTCACTCGGAGGGACAGAGGGATGACTGAGGATAGAACCAAGAGGAGAGGGACTTACTTAGACATGTGCATGTGGGTCCCTAGTAGGGTCCCATCTATGGTAGCCAGGGAGAAAGACCAAATCTGCCTAACAGCTTCCTTCCTCCTCAGATAGTAACAAGAGGCTGTGAGACTGTGGAAATGACCCTGAGAAGGAACGGGCTGGGTCAGCTTGGCTTCCATGTGAACTTTGAAGGAATTGTTGCCGATGTGGAACCTTTCGGCTTCGCCTGGAAGGCAGGCCTTCGCCAGGGGAGCCGGCTCGTGGAGATCTGCAAGGTGGCCGTGGCCACACTGACCCACGAGCAGATGATTGACCTCCTAAGGACATCTGTGACTGTGAAAGTGGTTATCATCCAGCCCCACGAGGATGGCTCTCCCCGCAGGTAAGACCAGGAGGCAGGCTGAGCAGTGTGCACTGTCACCAGGACATTCCTGACTGCCTGCAGGATCCTCAGAGAGCTAGTGAGATGTCTCTGTGGACCGTGAGAGCCATCAGTGCAGCAGTTGAAGGGCTTTAAATGGGCATGTGACATGCACCACTGCCACTCTAAAGAGTAACACTGGATATTGTGTATGTAACTAAGTCACCAAGACCAGGGAGTGGGTCCATTTGACTCACCTGGCACTGGGACTGAGAATGCACAGTGTAGCCTTCACAGCCTGTACACCTCAAATCAGGATGCTTAGTTAACAAGACAGGGCTGCCTGTCTGGGGGAATGTGGGACAGCAGACAGATTCTGGGGGCCGTGCTGTTCGCACACTGAAGCCTCCGAGGTGTTGGGCGGGGACAGGGCATCCCTGTGACCTGTCATGAAAAACCACTGGAAAGCCTGGAGATGCACAAGTGGCAGGAAGGGACAGGCGTGAAGTGGGACGTGGTCTGTCTGCTGCGGGCAGATGACCATGGTTCTTTCTCAGCCTCAGGGCAACACCAGTAGGTCTGTCCAACCTGCAGCTGCAGCAGGAACTGCTGAGAGTCATAAATGTATTTAAAACATTGACATTTGACTTTTTGTGTGGTTCTTTTAGTTTCGGTGCATAGATAACAAGGTCATATTTCAGTGTTAGAAGTTTGCCTGCCAGTCATACCATAAGGCAGAGAACACTAGTTAAAACTATGCTCCCTGAAGACCACAGTGTTAAGGGTGTGGTGGGGCTCTAGTGGCCATCTTACCATGCAGCTTGTGTCTCCATCCAGTTAGTCAGGAGGCAGGCTCCAGAGTTTACCTGCTGAGAGGAAGCAGGAGGCCTGAGGTTGGGGAACTAAGACATCCTAAAGTTCCTTTCACATCTGCACCACAGGGACCCTGATCCCTTAGAGCACTCAGAACTCACCTGCATAATTAGTGTTTCTTCTACATTTTAGTTGACAGGAAAAGCGATTGCTTTAAATTCACTGGAGTTTCTGTCACTTTTTAATTAATTTATTCTTCTCTCATATAACATCCCAGCTGCAGTTTCCTCTCCCTCCTTCCCTCCCACCCCTTCCCTGAGACCCTCCCCCAACAAGTTCCTGTCATATTAAAGGGGACTTTCTTATGAGGACAGTACACTGGCTGTACCTACCTTCTGGACTCATGACACAAAGGTGTCCTTTCTCCTCCCTCCCAGCGGCACACGCCTGGTCGCATCTATGCCATGCCCGAGTATAGCGGGCGAGCGCGTGCAGCTGCTACACACTTGAAGTGTGGCTGAGCCTTCCACTTTAATTAATGCAGCTTAATTAACCACAGGTGGCTCTAATGGCTGCCCTTTTGGGGAGCTCATTCCTAAATGGGGATCTTTTAGAAAACAAACTGCTCTTGTGTCCTCTTGGTCTCTGTGCTTAATATGCCAGGTTTGTAAAGTCTGTTACATTGTGCTTAGCATCCCAGCCTGATGTGTCTGTTTTGTGATGCTGTGAATAGAACCAGAGGCCTTGTGCACACTGAGCACGGACTCCACCCTTGAGCTGCAGCCCCCGGTCTCTCAGTGGCCATGTTTCCTACATTTGTCAATAGGTTTATAAAATAAAGGTTTGAAGAGCTGAACTCCTTCGTGGTGTTAAAGGTCCAGATCCTGTAAAGCCCCACAGGAGTCTCTCACAGCCTCACATTCCAGACTCTGCCCGTTAGACCCAGCTGCCTTGCCCCAGGACGCAGGACCCAGGACGCAGGAGCCACGCTTAGGATAAAGAAGCCACAATGGAAGATAAAAAACTGTTTCATAAAACAAGACTCAGACTGAGTAAGAGCATAGCTTCTTCTCGGCCTTGCTAGAAGCTAATGTGTCCTGTAAGTGTCTTTGGCAGCAACTTTTAAGCTCATCTGTGGTGAGAATACAGATGTGTGTCTCCTCCGTCAGTAAGGGTCAGGGCTTCAGTTTGGACACTGCAGAGCTGAGTGAAAACGTTTCCAGACCTGATGTAGGTTTGGTCTGCTGTTGCTCTGTAAGAAGCTCTAGAAGCTTTTAAGAACGTTAGATAATAAAAATAGTAACATTCTCATTATGCCTGGTATTTTGAGCACATAATTTCAAAGAATAGGATTTCCTAAGGAATATTGAATTGTTTTTCAGCTAAAACAAATAAACAAAACTACAGAGTGGTTTTTTTTTTCTTTTCTTTTTTTTTTTTCCTGCTGTCTTTTCCTCAAGAGCATGTTTTTCCTCCAGAGAGACTTTCTTATCTGACTGGATCTGCCTATAATTAATTCTTTTTGTTGATGTCCTTCCCTGAGCACACAGTCCTCTGCTTTACATTGCTCAGTCACCCTGTCTATGTTCTCACCTCTGGGGAGGGAACCAACCTAGCACACAGCAAGCAGGATTCTCGGTTGTTCCTTGCTCTTTGTGAATCTGATTTTGAACTGTTTTAAGGTTCGTATTTTCATTCTTCCTGACTCATTTTCACTTCTGATACGTATGGGCCCTGAGGATGGTATGTGCTGTGTTCAGATGTCCTCTGGCCTGCAGCCCTGTCACACCAGCTCTTAGATGTGCAGGAAGGGCTGTTCAGTGTGTGCCAGCTGTGTCCCAGCACAGGCAGGCCGTGTAGCACTGTTGGCCCTGTTGGAAAGAAGGAGTGTGTGTGTTTCACACATGTACCTGTGTGCATGTGTCTTACACGTGTACCTGTGTGCTGTGTCCCTAGAGGCCTCAGGAATGCCAGGCAAGTACCAAGCTGCATTCCCAATCCTACAGTTTTGGGGCCGCTAGCCTTGAGCTAGCTGCACTCTTTCGACCCCTGCATCCCACACATTATCACTCCCAACCTATGTTCATAGACATTAAGAAATCACAGAAGAGTTGCTAAAAGGAGAGCAGGTAACCATTGGCTTTTCTGTGATGGATTGGGTTTAATTTTGGTTTGGATTTCTTGGCGGGGAGCAGAGCCCCCACTACATAGTAGCCCAGGCTGGCCCAAAACTCTCCATCTTCTCACGGTAGCCTCTTTCATGCTAGAGTCCTAGCCATGCTTTGGTGCACTTTATAATCCAAAAAACTTGGGCCTGAAGAAATAGATGGCTAGGGAGTTAGAGCACCTGCCGCTCTATAAGATACGTGAGGTTAGTTTCCTGTACCCATGTTTGGCTGCTCATAACTGCCTCTCGTTCTGTGTCCTGGGGATCCAGTTCTCTCTTCTATGTACCCCTGAGTCTGCTTGCACATGCTACTTATGTGTGCATACATATGCACACCAATAAATAATAAATCTTTTAACTAAAACTGGAAACTCTTTTTAAGGGAAGCTTACTTTGGTTCCATAGTCATAGTTAAGGATACAGGATTTGCCTAAGGCTCTGACATCACATTTGATTTGTGGTGTGGAAAATTACCTCCATCTTCTTTCATAAATTGGCTCTTAGAGCCTGTCAGGAAGGAAAGGAATTAAATGAGCAGCTATGTGCATGTGCACACATCTGTGTGATTTTTTTGTTATGCAGTAGTCCTCTGCACAGGTTCCACAAGGATGACAGGCACGGTAAAACCAGTTAATTATAAGGAGTCTTAATGCTGTGGAAGGTGCTTCATTCATAGATAGATAGATAGATAGATAGATAGATAGATAGATAGATAGATGTGGAAGGGGCTTCATTCATACATATATACATACATAGATACATAGATAGATGTGGAAGGGGCTTCATTCATACATACATATATACATACATACATACATACATACATACATACATCAACTCAGTAATAGTCTTACAGGGTATCAGTGACAAAATAATTTGACTGAGAACCCATCTGCTTCTGCCTGCAGCCTGAGGGGCCTTCAGGTTGGTTAATGGGCACTTCTGGCAGTCCTGGAGTCAGCAATGCCTGGTTATGCCCTTCACTGCAGAGTTAACTGAAGTCTTCTGTGGGGATGGTGTTTGTGTGCATCAAAAGCCTTTCTGATCCAGTCTCAAGGGCAGTCCAGCTGCCTGCCCCCATCTTGCTCTCAGTTGAAAGAAACCAGGGCCACTTTTGGTTTTTGATGGAGTTGGTGAGGGAAGCTTGTTAAGGGACCTCCTGCTGGCTCGGGACCCTTGAGTAAATTCATGCATGTCTGGACTGAGAGGCCTGGGCTATCTTGGGATGGCTCTTCAGATGGAAATGAGCTGAGGAATGGGCTCTTTCAGGCTACTGGGCAGGAAGTGCAGCCACAGCCCTGGCTGCCCGGTTAAGGTCTTTCTGACAGAAATTACTAAGTAGGTGCAGGGCTTTCCAGGAAGCATGTGGACCTGAGCTTGGATCCCTAGGCCCACATGAGACCAGCCTGGGAATTTGTGAGCCCAGTGTTCCAATGGCAAGATGGGAGGGAGAGCCAGGAAATCCCAGAGGCTCATGGGCCTGCTAGTCTGGTGTGCATCAGTGAACCAGAGACCCAGTCTCAAGGTGGAAGGTGAGAATAGACACGCAGGATTGTCCTGTGACTTCCCTATGGGCACTGAGGCACACACACATCCACCTACCCACATTTGTACACACAAACTTGTTGGGTTTTGTTTTTGTGTTTGTTTTTAAAGCTCTTCTTCTGTTTTCCAAGGATGAGGCCCCACCCCTAACCCTCACATTCTGTCAGTGACATTTTAGGGAAAAGGCCTCCTTCAAAGGCCACTGTCTGAGAAGTAATGGCTCTCCGGAATCATGCATGACTTGCCACACATTGCTAGCGAATTTAGTAAATATGTCCAATAAAAATGGAAATGAAACTCCAGGCTGTGCATCTGGCTCCTGCGATTCTTTGTGCTTTGTTGACAAGGGTCCACATTTCCATGTGACATGGGACAGCAGAGATTTCCATGGGTTATCTGGAGCCAAAATGATTGCTCTCACAGTGTTCTATAACATTAAAGCTTTGTGCACCATGCCTTTGTTGCCTGAAGTACAGGGAGAAAGGAGGATGGGAACTGAGAAACAGGAAGAAAATTCTGTTTTAACAGCTTGGTAGTGTCTGTCTGTCTGTCTGTCTGTCTCTCTCTCTCTCTCTCTCTCTCTCTCTCTGTCTCTCTCTCTCTCTCTCTCTCTGTGTGTGTGTGTGTGTATGTATGTATGTGAGCAAGAGAGAGAGAGAGAGTGAGAGAGAGAGAGAGAGAGAGAGAGAGAGAAAGAGAGTTGAATCTAGACTTAAGTGAGAGTCTGTGTTAGTTGAATCTAGACTCAAGTGAGATTTTTAGATTACAGTTCTAATTTGTTTGTATAGATAATAAAATGGCTATTGTGTCTATTCTTATCTTACCAACCCTCTAATGAATCTTGGTGTGAAATATAGAAACCGTTCAGGAGTTGAAACTGTAGCAGCTGGCACATGCTCAGTCTTGGTGTGCCTGGCAGTACCATGTGTACCTGTGTTCTAATCGTGAGCCTGGCATCCCAGAGCCATTGCCAGATTGCATGTTTTCATCATTCTCTCATTCTCTCTGCCATCCATTTGTTTATTCATTAATTCATCTGTTCACTTGTTCATCTGTGCAGTTGTTTGTTGGTTGGTTCAATTCATTCAGTTATAATTCCCAAAAACTCAGTGCCAGAAATTGCTGATCACTTGCAGTGTTGACAGGACAGCCTCATCTTCACCCTGATGAGTCTGCCCAGTGTTCTTACACAGTTCTTCTTGTGCATGCTTTGGCTATTTAAAACAGTGATTTGCTAAGTAGAGCATCACTGCTTCACCTGATAGCAAAGAGTGTGTAGCCATTTGTAAGACTGTCGCCCTCCTGCTGGCCAGTTCCTTCTTACATGTTACACAGATGCTGTTACTGCTCAATAACAGGAACGCAGGGGCAACAAGGCCGCCATCCCATGCCAGCCAGATTACCCATGGCCTAGATGATGGACAGCCGGGTGCTCCCTTCTTAGAAAACCCTTCATTATCTGTAGCTACCAGGAAACTTCTCTGTGTAACTTACAAATGTTATAATGGAAGAAACATTTTTTTTTCTGCTCTTGAGTTTTCTGAGAAAACTCTGAGAGATGGTGACTTCTTTGGTCCCTCAGAACCGTACATGACACGTGGAACATGTGATGTGTGTTGCATGACGTGAGGCACTGGGTTCCCAGGAACACCTGTGAAGCTCGCTGAGGAACACTTGTGAACAGTTAGCTAAGTGGTGACAGTACCTGTGCCAGTGTGTGGTCAAGTGTCACCATCAAATATCTGGTCATAGGCCTCGGCTACTGTGGCTCAACACAGTTGTTCAATTCATATTTGATTTGCTAGAGTAGCTGGTCAGTCAGCCCTGGGGCTGCCAGTCTCCACCTCCCCTGTGTTGAGACTACAAACGCAAGCTACCTCTGGCATTTTGGTAGGTTTAAGGGATTGAACTTGGCTCCTATGCTTGTACAGTGTGAGCACTTCAGTGACTCAGCTTCATTTGCAGCCTGAGAGAATAGGTAACTCTCTTGTGGCAGAAGACTACACATCTGTCTCTATCTATCTATCTATCTATCTATCTATCTATCTATCTATCTAACTATCTGCATCTGAAAAGCCTCTTATATAGGACTTTCTTTGAGATGTTTGGGGAGACTTAGTTCTACTCTGATCCTTACTCTGCCTTATGCACGACACTCCCCTCAAATACGAGATGTGAGTATGAATTTATGTAAGTTCTTTCTTCCAAGATCCAAGTTAAATTGTAGTTTGCTGTTGACAGCTAGAGTCCACGAGCGTGAATTCAGTAGACCCTCCTGGGTACTTCCTACTATAGTGTCTCATTTCGTGAGTTCCAGTTAGGCCATGTGGACGAATCTGCAGTGCCAGCAGGTGTTGAATCTAGATACATAGCAAAATACTCAAAAACATTTACCAGTCTTTGGTAAATGTTTCCTCAGATTCCATTTAGAAAAAAAAAAATCACAATCCAGGGCAAATCTGAACTTAAATATTGACTGTTAAACTCAGAAAATCCAGAGAAATATAAGCTATCGTGTGAAGCAAGCTTTGCTTTGGGGGAAGGAAATGCAGTTAGATGGTGAGGACTGAGGTGTGTGGCGGTCAGAACCTCATCTGAAGACAGTGGGGGTCTGTCTCATGGCAGAGAAAGCTAAGTCTCATCTTTCTTCCTTTCCTACACACTCAGTGCCAGTGGCTTAAGTACCTGTCTTTCTGCAGAGCACCGAGGAGCCCTGCTCTCTAGGACCCTCTGGTTGTTCCCTGCCCGTTGTTCCTCAGGGCCTAGGATCGAACTTCTCATGAACCCTGCTTTCTATACAGCCCTCTGTCGTAAGCCCCTGCACTCCTCTGTCAGTGGGTTATACCGATATCTCTTCACTGCGCCTCTATGGGCTGTACAGGGCATGGTGGTTTCCCTCTCTATGTTCTAGGTGATGCTAAGCTCCTGCTGTTCTTCTGCAACACTTTTGAAAGGGACCTACAAGCTTTACTCCAGCGTCTGCTAATGGGTGCATGTTCTTGGAGCAGCTCTTTCAAAGGTTGGCCAGGAGACAATTTTTTCACATTGAGTATCTAGAGGGCACTCCCTTCAGAAGCTGACTGCTGAGCCATGGCCACTTGAGTGACTGACACTGATGCCTGGGCCCTGGTGAACAATGTCTGTGCCCATGTCTAGCTCTGTGGACAACATTTGTAGCACTTGGGTCTGGCCATGACCCTGACATGTAATACTGAGCAGGTTTGCAGCATCTCTGGGTCTTGATATCTCGTGACAGTAGGCAGAACTTGGAGAAATACAGAAGGGCTTTGAAAACAACTAACAATAACCCACGGCATCCAAAGGGCTGTGGTCCCTCCCACTGTGCAGCACTTCCCACCCCAACCAGCCTGTGGTATGTTGGCAAGCAGGAGAAAGCTGCAATTGGATCTTTTAGAATCGCAGTCTGACTGTTGGCCAGACAGTAGCTGAACACTTTCGAGCATCTAGGGAAAGATGCCTCTTAGGTGCTGCTATCCAGTTAGGCCCCAGTAAGCACAGGTGTACTTGCTGGAGAATCTGCTTAGCCATGAGCAGGCCTTGCCTGGGTCCTCCAAGAAGCTATAGTCTCACCACCTCTTCCTGGCTCCACAGGGGCTGCTCAGAGCTCTGCCGGATCCCCATGGTGGAATACAAGCTGGACAGCGAGGGCACACCCTGTGAGTACAAGACACCTTTCAGGAGGAACACCACGTGGCACCGTGTGCCCACCCCTGCCCTACAGCCAGTTTCCAGAGCCTCGCCTGTGCCTGGCACACCTGACCGACTACAGTGCCAGCCACTGCTGCAGCAGGCCCAGGCCGTCATCCCCCGGAGCACGTCCTTTGATAGGAAGCTGCCTGATGGCACCAGGTAACACCACAGCCTCCCTTAGAAACTAACTAAGCAGCCTGGCCAGTTCTATGATAACTTGTTATGAGTTTTGGCAAACAGGGCAATGGGGTAGCCTCAGTCACAGTGCCGCTCAGAGTCTAGCCTTGTCCTGGTGTCAGAGAAGATGCCCTCTACCCACCCGGGACACAGCTTTTAAAGTTAAATCCAGTAACACCAGAAGGTGATGAGAGCTCAGGGCACCTTAACTTCCATAGGTTGTGTTTGAGAGCAAAAAAGTTTATTCTGTGTATATTTCTTATCTAAACTTCCGTGTGACCTACACCGTAGAGATGTGCGCCTTTACTCCGGACAGCTGATCCCTGAGGGCTCTGATCTAGTAGACCTGTCAGTACACACCAGGAGCCAGGGTCTTACTGGCCTGTTGGGCTGTCCCCTGGGCCTCTCTGATGTACTTCCTTTGTCTGAAATATAAGGAGGATGCAGACCCTGGCAGGACCTCCTAAAGACCACCCAGATCAGCATCACTGAAGGGCTTAGACCCAGGCACTGCACACTGTAAACCTATACAAATATTTACCAGAATTAACAAAATGTGCGGCCCCTCTTGCCTCTTCTAGTTTATGCTCCCAGGAGGAGCAGGAATCTTTTAACTTATATTCATCAAGTCATCTGGGCTCCAAGCCTCTGTACTTGAAGACCATGGGCTTACAATGCTGCCTCCCTGTGCTCAAGGCGCACATGGTGACACCTGGGGCAAGTGTCAGCAGCACCTCCCTTAATTATATAGAGCCTAGGCAATTTCAAAGACTGTATGCTCCCGCTGTGTGCCTGGTTTTGTGTCCTCTGGAGCCACCATTATGCCTTCATCTTTAGACAGCAAATGCCCACTAATCCATATCTCCTTCCTGTGATGTAGTTCTGTCATATAGCCGAGAAATCTTGGGCTTCACCAGTTCTCAGATTATCTCCATGATGGTTCCACTGCACATTGCTATGTGAAGTAGACATGGGGAATTTGTGGTAAACAGCTCACGTCAGATGGTGGGTGGACTGGGACTGGTGATGTCCATAACCCTGCTGCTCTTCTTCCCCTTTCAGAAGTTCTCCCAGCAACCAGTCATCATCCAGTGACCCAGGACCTGGTGGGAGTGGACCCTGGCGACCACAAGTGGGCTACGATGGGTATGGCTCCTTCCTGCCTTTCTGTCTCCCCAGGGGTGGGGGTGGGGGCTGTGTGTGTACCTGGGACTTATTCAAAAGCCATCCTGTGTGTGATTTTCATGGAAGGCCACCTGTAGCAAGCACTTTTAGCAAGTGCAGAGTCTTCTGATTGAATCAGTGCTCACACTGTAGCCTATGCTGGTCTCTACCTCATGATAATCCACCTGTGTCAGCCTCTCAAGTGCTGGGATGGCAGATTCATGCCTCCATGCCCTGTTAGGAAACTCTGTTTCTGTGACAGTGTTCCCCAGTCTTCCCTGTTTTCTTTGTGACATGGAATGGACTTCTGAACACAAAGAAGATCTGGGACTTTGTGGATGGGAACTCTCAGGAAGTTCCCCTGACTCAACCTAATAGGAGACAGCTCCCAGGAGCCAGAGAATGAGGTTATCATTGAAACTTCTCTGTTTCCTGTTGGAGAAGCAACATAGTGGCCACCTTGGCCAGGGAGGCCTCCTTGGCAGGAGCCTTTGTGATTTGTGTCATACCCCAGGAATCAGCAGTATGGGCACAACTGGAGACCCTTGTGGTGGATTCACACACGCATGTGTACACACACGCACGCGCGCGGGCACACACACACGAGCACACGCACATGCTGACCTTATGTGGGACTCTTGAGGTGGCATGTAGCACAGCATTCAAGTTCGACATGTGCGTTGTGGTGACTCCAGTCCATCTATGGTAGTCAGCAGCTGGGCCCTTTTGTAAACAGAACACAGTCATCCTTGAGGCCTCAACTGGCATGGACAGGAAACTCCTGTCCATGGCAGACCCTAGCAGTCATGGTACTGTCTTCAGGTGCAGAGCAGAACTCAAGTCCAGGCATTCTGCTGTCCAGTTTGGGCTTGAAAGTGGACACCATGCTTTTCACCTCAGATGGCAGACAGAGTTCTTCACAGCTAAATAGCAAATATCTTTTCTAAATGAAGCCATGGTTAAACAAGGAGAGTGGGGCTTTGATTTGTTTTTATATAAATGGAAAGCCTTGTGTGGTTTCAGGTCCACAGCATGGATTCAGTCCATGAGAATCACATTGCAACACACACACATTTTCTTCACTCCCTTCATTTCTAAGGTTATGTTTTCCTTTTTCTGGTTTCCATAATGCAAAGGCCATCAGGGGAGAATCCAGACTGAGTCAGGTTTTCTTTTATTTAAAAGCATTAGTTTTCTGATGAACCAGTGTCACAGGCATCAGTCAAAAGTAAGGCTGATCATTGTGTTCCACCAGTGCTGGACAGCCTGCGACCGGCCTTGATGCTGACAGGGTGTCTGTCTGTCGAGGCCGGCTGTGTGTCAGCCCTGGTGAAACTACATCCTCTGCTCTGGAGAGATCAGCCAGGATACTGTGTTTCCACTGGTCAGGGAACTGTTGCCTAGGATGACGTCAGCCCTGGAATGGTGGTGGCCTCCGTAGGAAACCTCAGCCATCTTGTGCCTGACCCCTGTGTCCTCTGCTGGCTGGTGGTGTCAGAAAAGAATAGCTGGACTCCTTCTTTGCAGGTGCCCATCCCCCCTACTGCTGGAGCACCAGGGCCCAGGCTCTGTGGAGTGTGATGGAACTGGGGAGCATGAGGACCTCATGGAGGGAGGCAGGCTTCCAGGTAATGCAGCCCTGGGGACCCGACCTCCAGGGCGCCCCTTGACCTGTACTTTTTCCCTGTCTCCACTCATCCACTTGGACAACCATAGTTGATGAGCTTCTCTGTGAGCCACGTGAGGTGCCTGTGGGTGGCTGGTTGGTTCTGGTGTAGCTGTGGTTGTACTATGGCTTTGGATAACTGGTTATGACTCCTGGAGAAATCAGCCCCCTGTGTGGGAGCGCTGCTCCTTCCTGCTGCTCACTGGTAACCTGGGAAGTTGTAGTAAAGGTGTCCTGCTTGATTGTTCTAACCTATCAGGACCCTGCTTTTCTCCCTCTTGCTAACACTGGAAATTGTGGGTTCAACTCTCTTTATGTCACAGAAACCAAATGGCATGGCCCACCTTCCAAAGTCCTGAGCTCCTATAAGGAGAGGGTGCTGCAGAAAGATGGAAGCTGCAAAGAGTCCCCCAACAAGCTATCTCACGTAAGTCCTTCGCCTGCAGCCGATCGCACCTTTAGCAGGATTGACGCATGTCAGCCTATGGAGGGTGGCTCAGCACACTTGTTCACAGTGCTCAAGAACATAGGATGCATCTCAGAACACAGTAAGACTACATACGGTATTTCCATGTCTGAGAGTGTGGGGTATAGCCCAGCACACAGTATGGCAGCATGTGCCCACATGTGGTGTTCAGTGCTATGTGGAGTACATCCCAGTACAGAGTAGGGCAGGCTGCATACCTGTGGCCAGGATTGAGAACATAAACACATTCCAGCACACAGTAGGTGGCACACCTGTGGCAGGGATTAGGTGTGTGTTGTCTTCCGTTCAGGACACTCATAAAAGGGGATAAAAAGAGACAGGAATTGGAAAATTTTTGTTTTTATTTTCTCAATTCATGAAGGCCTCAGAAAGGGTGTACAGCTGATTCCTGGTAAAGCTGGCACATACATCAGCCCTCTGACCTTGCTACCCAGGGTGACAGTGATGAGATCCTGCCCCAGGTTTAGCTGGTCAACCATTTAGCTACTTAATGGGACAGTGCAGTGGTAGAAACTGAAACAGGCGACTCCCCAGAGGGGCTACAGCAAGGTCCCTCTGCTGATGTCACTGAGATATCTGTAACCATAGCAGCAAAGCACCCTGCTGACAGGCCACTGACAGCACAGTCCTTGCTAATCCCACAGACCAAGGTATCTCCCCCATGAAGTCTCTATGAGGGTCCTGTAGGAGAAACGGCTTTTGGTGAGACCCTGTACAAAGTTGCTGCAGTTGTAAGGTTTGAAAATGTGCAGGTGAAAGAAACTTACAAACTCATGGGTACCACTTTTCCCTCCCCTTGGCACATCAGCAGTTCCCATAACTGTACACAGCAGTTCTTCCTGCAGCCACAGCCCTGACCTGGCCTTGAGTCACTTCCCAAGTCCACTCACATCCTTGACCACAGTTATCCAGAGTAGTTCTGTAGAGGAAGACAGGCTGTGGAGAGACCAGGTTAAAACCAAAGAAGCCAGGATTTGCATAAAGTAGGATGGAGGGAAGAGATGGCCAAGCCCCCTAGGAAGTTGCCTGGGCAGGAGCTGGTGTCCTGGCTCCGAAGCTCTGGTCCTGCTGGTTCTCAGATTGGGACAGGCTGAGTGGTATGAGCATAGTGACAGAGGGGATCTCTTCTGTCTTGACATTGGTCTTCCCTAACGCATGGGTGCATTTCAGACAGTGTAGTCTGGAATCTTCCTTCTTGGGACTTCGTTTGGCTTTAGCTCCTTGAGAGCACTGCATACGCCAGTGATTGACTAAAGACAGGATGCTGAGCTCATGTCAGTGATGGAGGAGGCAGGAGGCAGGACCTCTGCATGAGACCAGGCTGTGGCTCTGTAGCGGGGCGGGGGTGGGGGGCTGCCTTAAAGTGCCTGATGTGTGAACTTGAGAGCCAGAGTTCAATCACCAGCACCCTCTGAAAACCAGCTGTGGGTGCTCATGTGTAAGCCAGCACTGGAGAGACAGAAGCAGGCAGATCCCTGGGGCTTACCAGCTGAACTGGCAAGTTCAGGTAAAAGTCAGAGATACTGACTCCAAAATAAACTGGTAACCAAAGGAACAAAGTGGGGCCTGACTGCTGGTGCAAACAAGCACACAAGTCCACGCACGCACACATGCACACACAAGCATATACTTATAAACAGACATACATACAAACATAGACACACATGTACACACATATACAGACACACGTACACACACAAACATAGACACACATACATACACATACAAACATAGACACATACACACACATACATAGACACACATGTACACACACACACACATGACTAGGCTGTTGAGGAAAAAAAGCCATTTCTATTTCTGTTGCTGGCTTAAGGAACACATAGAATTCAACCCAGGCCTTGGCCGTAGCCTAATGTTTGGGGAGGGCAGTGTATGGGGTTTACTCAAAGGCCGTCTGTCTGTCTGTCCTTCTCTCCAGATTGGGGATAAGAGCTGCTCCAGCCACTCCAGCAGCAACACACTCTCCAGCAACACCTCCAGCAACAGCGATGACAAGCACTTTGGGTCAGGGGACCTGATGGACCCCGAGCTGCTGGGATTGACCTACATCAAAGGCGCGTCCACCGACAGCGGCATCGACACCACGCCGTGCATGCCAGCCACCATCCTGGGCCCAGTGCATCTGACGGGCAGCAGGTCCCTGATCCACAGCCGGGCCGAACAGTGGGCAGATGCTGCTGATGTCACGGGAGCTGATGATGAACCTGCCAAGATGTATACACTGCATGGCTATGCCTCCGCCATCTCCAGCAGCGCTGCGGACGGCAGCACGGGTGACCTCAGTGAGGTCTCTTCTCACTCCAGGTGAGCCAGCATGTGCCAGGCTGCACCTGCTCCGCCCGGCTGTCTGACCTCACGGAGCGTGCTCTCCTGAACTCTGTCATCAAGGTGTGCGTGTTTACTCGTGTCCTGGCAATTTTATTCTTCCTTTCTGTTGGAGGGTAAGGTCCCTTGTCTCTCCATGCTCATCCTGTGACCCTGATATCTTTTGATAGAGAACCGTAAACTGGTTAATCTTCAGTGTCTGTCAGCCATGTCCACCATGCAGGCCACCTGTGTCCCAGGTTAACTGTGAATACAGTACAACACGTGTGTACATGACGTCATCTCACCATGCCTGTCAGAAACAGTTGTAGAGCCTGTAGGAGGGAAGGCAGAGCAGCAGGCTCCTTGTGAGGGACTTACCTCACCCCTTGTGTAAGCTTGTGAGCACCGTCACACAATCCCTGTCCCTGAAGCCTGATGGCAGGCATGTACAGCTGGAATTTTGTTTTGGGTGTGTGCAAGGATGTGTGCACATAGTTAATTGCCCTCAGAGACCAGAAAGGGAGTTGGAGCCTCTCGAACTGGAGTTATAGGCAGTTGTCATCCACCCAGTGTGGGTGCTGGGACCAAACTTGGGTCTTCTGGAAGAGCAATAAACACTCCTAAATGCTGAACTGTCTTCCCAGCCTCCATTGGGATTTTTTAAGTAAACATTAACTGACTAAGCCTGATGGTGCAGGACTGTAATCCTGTCTGTTCAGAGGCTAATCAAAGCCGCCTGGGGCATATTCTACCTAAAGGTCAGCTTGGGCCTGTTAGTGAGACCTGTCTCAAAATTAATTGATTTGTTTGTGAAATAACTCTGGGCTTTGGTGATTCAACCTCCCAGTGTTGGGGGTAAGAGGGACCTAAGTATAATGGAATTATATTCTAAATATAAATATTAACACATGTCTGTGCATGGTTTTGTACTCCTGCTTGACAGACATCTATATGCTGGTTTAAAAGCTGATAACTTCAGGTTTCTGAGTTCTCTTTGAAAGACTGAGAGAAGCAGCTCATGTGTCAGTGTGTCTCCGTGGGATCTCATCCAGTGTGTCTCCGTGGGATCTCATCAGGGGTTGTGGCTTCTCTCATGTTTGCTCCCTGTCCCTGGTCCTGTCCTTCCAGGGCTCTGGGTTACTCCCCAGCTTTCCAGTGGGACCTAGACGTCTGATAGGCATGTCCCCAAGGAGTGGTACCTGCAGGCCCCTAGTTTCTGGTGACAGGCCTCTGTTCCTAAGCAGTGGACACCATAGTTCTCCCTGGGTTCCTCCTCTGCCCTTTCTTGGCCATTACTGAAGGACAGTGTCTACCATGAGTGCTGGGTAACAACCGTAGGGTAAAACCACATTCTCATAGGTTGTATAACCAAGGGGTCACTTTCTGTGCCACTTTAATTCATGTAACCCCGTAGGCCAAGTGACATTGCCCGACACCAGGTTTCCTGTCTCCTGCTGACAATGTTCACGGCCATCCCCAGGTGAGAAGAGGGTCTTCTCTAGTATCTACAGAAGGTCTCCCCTGAGAAGTCCCTGTACCAGTTAGGAAAGAAGGGTTCATTTTGGCTTGTGGTTTGAGGGATACAGTCTGTTGTGGAGGGGAGGACATGATGGCAGAAGAACAAGGTCTGCCGTGAGGAAGCAGAGATGCACGCTGGTGCTCAGCCCTCTGTCCGGGACCCAGTGTGTGGGGCTGCTGACCCAGTGTGTGGGGCTGCTGACCCAGTGTGCGGAGCTGTTGGCCTAGTATGCGGGGCTGCTGACCCAGTGTGCAGGGCTGCTGGCCCAGTGTGCGGGCTGCTGGCCCAGTGTGTGGGGTGCTGCAGGCCCAGTGTGTGGGGTGCTGCTGGCCCAGTGTGTGGGGTGCTGCTGGCCCAGTGTGTGGGGTGCTGCTGACCCAGTGTGTGGGGTGCTGCTGACCCAGTGTGTGGGGTGCTGCTGGCCCAGTGTGTGGGGTGCAGCTGGCCCAGTGTGTGGGTGCTGCTGGCCATGTTTAGGGTGGGTTTTCAACACATCTCACACAGGCACACCTGTCACCTCAGAAATTGCAAATCTAGTCAAGTTGACAAAAGTAAACATCACACCCAGCACCATGTGTCTTCTCAGCTGTCCTTGGCTTTAAACCACCATGGCTGAGGTGGCACCACTGAGGACAGCTAGAACCTCTGCTGGGTGTGGGCTGCTAAACTGTGGTGAGACATCCACCATGCCAGGGAAGGGAGCGGGAACTAGAGCTAGCGCCTGCTGGCCTGGGCAGGGGAACAAGGTATGAGGCTGTGTGCCAAGGAGACATTCCTGCTGCTTTTCACTGGTGCGGTTTAATGAAGTTCAGTGTGAGATAACATTGTATTCAGAAATCACATGAATTCTAGTTCCTGGATGATCCCCACCGTCTCCAGGATTCGATGAAAGTCGGCCATTCTATAAAAGCCACCTTGGAGTCTTGTAGCCATGTAGTATCTTTTCAAAGTTCAGGCCTGGTGTCAAGAGTCAGAGTACCTTTGGGACTCGTGGAATCTGTGTAGTGAGTTTCGGGTTACCGCTAAGTGGAAACTGCCCAGTGTTCTTGGACACTTGTCTTCGGTGCACACCCTTCATGAGGTAGAGGAAGGGTGTTCAGGGGGCTTTCTGTCTACAGCAGCTGTTTATTAATTTGACAGGTTAGGGGATTAGAAGTCCATGAGGAGATGGCCTGAAGCACCTCTTTGGCCTAGGGTTTTGTACTTGTGAGACTGGAAGCGTGGGCAGCTGAGTTAGAATTTTAGGCACCGAGTGAGTGGCCTGCCACTTGCCTGCCTTTTGCTGTAGCATTCCCCCCCGTTGTATTTCTCATCTTGTTCCTGCTACAAGAGAGCCTCTAGACAGGGAGGCTTCCCCTCCAGCAAGCATTGTGGTGGAGAGGTCACCTGCCTTCTCAGCCCGGTGGCCAGGGACCACAAGTCACCACTGCATCTAATAGTGATACTGCCTTTGGCTGTCCCCACAGTGGCTCTCACCATTCAGGAAGCCCCTCCACTCACTGCTCCAAAAGCACTGGGTCTCTGGACAGCTCCAAAGTCTACATCGTCACTCACAGCAGCGGACAGCAGGTCCCTGGGGCTGTGGCAAAGCCTTACCACAGACAAGGAGCAGCAAACAAGTACGTCATTGGCTGGAAAAAGTCAGAAGGCAGCCCACCACCCGAGGAACCTGAAGTGGCTGAATGCCCCAGGTGAGTGGCTTCTGTCATATCTGTAACCATATTCATTGTACACCCTACCATGTCTGTCTGTCCATCTGTCTGTCCCCTAGTTAGGGTTACTGTTGCTGTGACAAAACACCATGACCAAAAGCAAGTTGGGGAGGAAAGGGTTTATTTGGCTTACACTTCCACATCATTGTTCATCACTGAAGGAAGTCAGGACAGGAACTCAAGCAGGGCAGGAGCCTGGAGGCAGGAGCTGATGCAGACGCCATGGAGGAGGGCTGCTTACTTACTGGCTTGCTCAGCCTGCTTTCTTATAGAACCCAGGACCACCAGCCCAAGGGCAGCATCACCCACAGTGGGCGGGGCCTGCTCCATTGATCGCTAATAAGAAAACATGGCTTCTGCCTGATCTCATGGACGCATTTCCTCAGCCAAGGCTCCTTTCTCTCAGATCACTGTAGCTTGTGTCAAGTTGACAGGAAACCAGCCAGCACAGAGTAGGCAGTCACATGAGTCCAGAGGACCACCTCTGGTGAGCCCCTTCAGGCGCTGCCTGAACTCACAGGCAGGTGAGGCCTGCCAGCCCTTGGTCCCAGTGACCCTCCTGTCCCCACCTGCCCAACACTGAGGTTACAAGTGCAGACCACTCAGCTGTTTACCTGGCTCCTGGGGATGGAACTCAAGTCTCTGTGCTTGCAAGGCAAGCATTTTACCCACTGGGCCATCTCCATTCCTGCCCTCTGCTTTAAACTCTTTAAGTGTTGGGGTTTATGTTTCTTTAAAGTCTTCACTTTATTGTGATGATGGTGATGATGGTGGTGTAGGTAGTGATGTTGATGGTGGTGGTTGTGGTAATGGTGGTGATGATGATGGAGGTGGTGAGGCTTATGATGATGTGTGGAAGCTGCTGTGGCATGTGTGGAGTTAATTCCCTCATTCCACCACAGGGATTCTGGAATTGAGCTCAGCTCGTCAGGCTTGAACTTGGAGAAGGCAAGCCCTTCACCTGCTAAGCCATCTCTCTGGCTTTTAAATGTAGCAGTGTGTAACGCTCTGCTGTCTTTGACCTATATCCAGAAGGTGTGTGCGGTGGAGCCATGGTAACAGCTGGTGGTGGTGCATAGACTCCATGGTGTCTCAAGGCCAAGAGCACTATCAACCCCACAGTCAGAGAACATAAAAGCAAAAACACTTTACCTGGTTGTTTAGTGGGACTCTTGAGGTTTGATGGGCAGGTGTCGGGGGTGGGGGGAATACCCATGTTTATGAAAAAAGGAGGAAAAACAGAAGGTTTGGTATTGTTCAGGGAAGCCCAAGAGACCCTGTACCGTAGGTCTGAATCATGTGGTCTTCAGTAGGAGCGAGCCCTGGTGTAGGCGTGGGCTGCACATGCCTGTGGGTGCATGGCTTATGGGAGAGTACACGGACTCTTGAAGGTTAGGGGCCGGTGGCCTTACTTTAAAGTTGTAGTGTTTTCTTCTTGGGCTTTGGGGATTTGAGGTGTCTCTGAATTACTCAGAGATCTAACTGTATTTACACAGATGTGAGATGCTGTGGGGATGGCATACACACAACCACAGTGAACTGCCGCAGCTGAGAATTGTGGGCCTCCACATAGTGGAGTGTCTGTGTGCGTAAGTGTGTGCGTGTGTAGGCCAGAGAATAGCCTTGACTAATGTGCCTTGGGCTCTACCCATTGTGATTTTGGAGATGGTATCTGTCACTGGCCTAGAGCTTGCTAAGGCTAGACGGTCTGCAGTGAGCCCAAGAATCTGCTTGTCTCTTTCTCTCCAGTGCCAGGCAGACCAACCTGACTGTTTTTAAATCTGGGTTCTGGGAGGTTGAATTCAAGTCCTCATACTAACTGAGCTATCCCTTTAGCTTCAGATGCCTCCTGGACTTTCATCTGACCGCCAAGGGGCAGCTTATAGGTAGGCTGCAGCTCCTCTGAACCTATGCTCTGGTTTATTCTATCAGGATGTATGGCGAGATGGACATCATGTCTACAGCCACTCAGCACCCGGCAGTGGTGGGAGACTCTGTTTCGGAAACTCAACACGTCTTATCCAAAGATGACTTTCTGAAGTTGATGCTGCCTGACAGCCCCTTAGTGGAGGAGGGGAGACGGAAGGTGAGTGACCATGAGGGCTTTGATGCAACTCTGGGTGTTCCCCACAGCCCTTCTTGTCCCACCAACAGCCCAGTGTAGAGTGGCCATTGCTAACTGTCATGGGTGTCAGAGTTCGGTTTATTTATAGTCCTGAGGATGAAACTCCAGGGCCTTGCACGTTCTAGGCAAGAGCTGCAGCCCAACCATGGCCCTTGCCACTACCAGTTCCTTCAGAAGACGAAGAACTGAGGAGGCTGGGGTGGGGGCCATTATATTCTTGGAGTTGTTCTGAGAGCCAGGCAGGTTCCCTCAGGTCTTGGCTCCAGCAGTGACCTGTTACATGAGCAAGTAGGCCCTTGTGTGCTGATGTGATAAAGATTATGGCAGTAAGTGTCCTTCAGGGTCAGGGCTATGCCAGGAAGTGACACACAGGAGCTAGCATGGTGCCTAGACACAGCTGGCCATCAGACCTCAACCAGTGAGGTCACACTGCTTAACTCACCAGTGCCCCAGTGCCTCCACCTGTGCCCTGCCCAGGTCATCCTGACCATAGGACATCCTGACCGACTGTGTGCTCCAGAAATGGTTGCAACCCCATCTATCAGTCAAGCCTTGCATTCTGCCACACAGGGCTGCAGCTCTCAGCGATGGCCCTCAGCGGCGACTTCTCAGGAGGAATTCATGTCTTTGCTTTGCTCCCCCGAAGTTCTCCTTCCTAAGTCATTTCTTAAAATAATGCAGAGCAGGAACTGCTAAGCCTGATGACCTGAATTCTGGAGACCAGCTGCCCTCCAGTGTACCGTGGGTATGTGCCCCACACAAATGATGCGTGTGCGGCAAAGCAATGTTTAAAATAGTACAGAGTAATTAAAGAGCCTAAATAAGCTGGGCCAATCACTTCTTTTTTGAGTAACTGAGACTCTGGTTGCAGACTGTGGAGCACACACTAGTATTTGGTTCTAGAACAGAACCCCTCTCACACTTACAACCCAGGCTTCTGTGGTTCCCTGGGAAAGTGAGGCATCGCCTGGGATGGCCGTGACCCCAGTCTGCACATCTTACTACAGATAGCTGTCTTGTGTTCCTGGGGCAGCAGTACCATCAGACATTGCGCCTGTCCCTGTCCACTGTGATGTGAGCACTGGCACTCAGCTCTAAAGAACTTGCTGGGACTTGAACCGGGAATCCTGCCAGAATGTCTCACAAGGAGCCTTTTCTCAAAGTTTGTATCAGGGCCCCGTTAAGGAACTGTGTGCTTGGGTTCAAAGGCAGATGACTCCACAGTAAGCATCCTCTCAGAATGGCTGAACTTGTGCTTGATGTGTGTGTTTTCTTCGAAGACAAATTGCTGGCCCAATACCAGTGAGCTTTGCAGTTCACACACACATACTTCTTGTATTCTTCACTGGAAAGGCTGGACAGAATGGGTAGAACATGGGCAATAGCTGGGTCTCTAGCCTCCTTACCACATCCAGAAATGTTAATGGCCGCTTCTGTGTGTGTTAGAAATGGTATTGGTGTGAGACAATTGTGTTTCAGTGCCAAGGAAGTGCTGCAGGTTCGGTTGGTTATGACCACTCTTGGTTGGAATTGTTTTACTGTATCTGAGATGTAACACAGTGATGTTAGTGCTTTCCTTACAGCTGGTTGTCCTACTTTCATGTCTCTTGCTGTTTTTTTTTTAAAAAAATTAAGAAAAGGGGATTCATTTAATCTTGCAATTTCAGATTACAGTCCATAAATGTGTGGAAAGCAAGGCAGGATGCTCAAACTGCTGGTTTACAGCATGCCCACAGACAAAAACAGAGAGAAGTAGGCGGGTGTGTGCTTGCTTGCTTGTGCTCAGCTCTGTTCTCCACTCTACTGCACACAGTTCAGGAGTCCATGCCTAGGGAATGGTACCACCCACAGTGGGCTGAATCATCCCACATCACTTAGCTTAAGACAACCTCCACATACATGCCACAGACTAACCCAAAGTAGACATTTAAGACACTCTTCCCAGGTGGCCCTAGAGTTATGTCAGTTGACAAAGCTAACTCTCAAAACAGTTTTGTCCCATTAACTGTAATTCGATTTCCAACAATTACACAGACTTTTGCAAGTGGTAATTCTTGAGTGGACAGCAGAATTTACTAGATTTAAATTTTTTCTCTTGAGCACATTTATATGACTCTGGAAATGTCAGCGTTCAGAATTAGTTTGTTATTTAGACTCAGTCGGACCTCCCTGCTGTCAATTGATGAATATTAAAATGTAGTCATTTCTAATCACCATTAGCCCACAGCATGTACCCTCTGTGACCATCAGTGACCTGAATGACGACCTTGTATATTCCCGGAGCACTGGAACCCTCTTCAGTCCCGTTGAACCTGTCTACTCTGTGCTAGTATTTCACGGACTGTCAGAGGAGGGAACTCTGAAATCCAGGCGTGCTCCAGGAGCCTTCCTGCATGCTGGATTTTCCTCAACTAGCAGAAAATTTAAGGAAGCCATAGCACAGGCAGACACTCTAACTGCATATTTACTGTGGGTATTTGATTTGGTTTTGAGATGGTCTTGGTATGGTAGCCAAAACTGGCCTTTACCTGCCATGTAACCCTTGAACTCTCAGCAGTCCCCCTGCCTCAGCTTCCCATGTATTTGGGATTATAGGTGTGCAGCACTACTCAGATCTTCACATTGTCAACGTTCCTGCCTGTATGACCCCTAGCTTTCTTCACATTGTCAACGTTCCTGTCTTTATGACCCCTAGTTTTCGTTCTATGGAAACCTGTCTCCACGGAGGTCACTGTACCGAACATTGTCCGATGAGAGTGTGTGCAGCAACCGGAGGGGCTCTTCCTTCGCCAGCTCTCGAAGCTCCATCCTGGACCAGGCCCTGCCCAACGACATTCTGTTCAGCACGACTCCACCCTACCACAGTACGCTGCCTCCAAGAACCCACCCTGCACCCAGCATGGGGAGCTTACGCAGTAAGTGAGGGCTGCATGGGAGGGCTCCTGGGGAACCTGTGGTTTCATGTGGTCCTTGAATTGGATCCAGGTATACATGTGGGATGTGATGTCAACTGTTGGCCACCATTTCTTTCTTTCCTAAGTCCTTTCCAAGTAGCAGACTTCAAGGTGGTTTACATTAGACATTATTATCAAATACTGTTTCTCTTTATTCTGAAGGAAGTGCTGTATAGAGTCTGTAACCTTTTCAAAGAGGAACAGTGGTCTAGGGTGGCTTTTCAGGTTGTGCCAAGTAGTCTATTCCTCCTCTTCATGGTTCTGGTAGCATGTGGTAACAGGTGGGTTTTGGGAGACCCTGATACAGCTTTATGACCCTCTGCATATCACCTCTGTATCCCTGTGTCCCAGCTGACACCACACCATGGTCACAGGTCAGTTTGATGATTACCAGATCAAATTTTAAAACTATAAATGTTAGTGTCCTGTGTATTTGTGCACACACACACACACAAAGAGAGAGACAGAGACAGAGAGAGGCACATATATGCATAGAGTCAGGGTCTATCACTGACCCTTGAATTTGCCATCTCACTAGACTGGCTGGCCACCAGTTCTCTGGGATCTACTTATCTCCCCTGCTAACACTGTGGTTACAGCATGCACCAGCATGCTTGGTTTTCTCGTGGGTACTGGGTTCCCAAGCTCAGGTCCTCATGTTTGCACAGCAAGCATTTACCCACTGAGCCATCTCTGCAGCATCAGTGTGTTAGTTTCTGTCCTACCTCCATTCTTGTTGCACAGAGAGGATGGCAGTTGAACTATACATTTATATTCAGGTTGTTTTTTAAACTTCATCATAAAAAGAACTATCTTTAGAACCAAATTAATTTCTGCAGTGTATATAAACATCCCAGACTATCTGACATAAGGCTTCTAATAATGTTTAACAAGCTGGGCTGAACCTCATCTTGTGCCGTGCTTAGTGTAGAGCATGGTACCCTGCCTGTTAGAAAGCCTCTGAGTTTCTCAATAGCAAGACAGAAGTTCAGACAGACACGTCTGTGTCCTCGTGTTCCGTCAAGTGTTACTGAGCCTCTACCCCTGCCCCCCATTGCCTCTTTTGAGACAGGGTCTCCTGTAGCTCAAGATGGTCACTAAGTGTCTCCTGAGAGCTTTTGTGAACCTCCTGAAGTTCTGTTTTATGCTCTTGTTATTCTTCCATTCCCCACAGTACAGGTGTGACTAACCTTGGTTTCTGTGTAGCCAGGGTTTCCATTCAGCCCTTCTTTTGTTCCCTGTGAGAGACATGGTGTCTTAGTTTCAGTGTCTTAAAGTAAATAGTGGTAGTGGTGATGGTAATGGTGATAAACTTTACTTCTTAGGTTTTAGGTTCTTACAAGGACTGAGCAGAAAATACTATAGTTTGCATGTGTTCCCTGCTCCTGGGAGACTCCCTTCCTAAGTGTGAGGTCCTCCATCCTGACCCCACCCCAAGTAACATAGCATGTCGGTTATTATTATCGGTTACAGTGGAGTCCGGTGATGCAGTGTTGCTGTCCAGGCCCGCAGTCGCTGTTTACGGTTCCACACTGCATGGCTGACAGACATTTGGTTACATGGGTCTATACAGATGGTAACAGGTCTGACAGACGGGCAGGGTCTGTACAGACAGTAACACAAGTCTGACAGACGGTCAGTAACGCAGGTCTGCCTCCACAATGTTGTACAGAGCAGTTTCACTGCCCTAAAAAGCTAGTTTCTTGAATTTCCCTCCTACCCTCCACCTGTGTGAGCCCTGGTCTCTGCTCTTCCCATGCTGCTGCAATGCCTGGTAGCTGAAGTGTGGCCCTCATGCTGCCTTTCCTAGTAGCAGCAGCTGAGGCAGCTCTAAGCCTTTCTCATCTCTGAATCCTTCCAGAACTGTCCACAGCCTAAGGAGGGAGTAAGCAGAAGCCCCCGGTCCCTGTGGCTTCTCTCAGGGCCTTGCTCTCGGGTACACTCCCTTACTTGGCCGTGTGCCTCTCGGAGCCTGACACTGCTCAGGTGCTGCTCTGGGATACAAGTGGGAACTGAAATGTGTAACTATGTAAATAAGAAACCTTGAAATAACATGGAGTGACTTACCTCCTCCACAAAACCTCTGAGTCCCTCCCACTGCATGCCTATGAACCTTAAGCATCATGGATCCAGTTGAAGGATGCTGGGTCCTAGTCCATGACTGTCTCAGAAATATGACAGTTTCCATCTGTCCTCCCAGATCCATTCTCCCTGTGCCCTCCTGGATGTTCCACAGATACCCAAAGGGAACATGGCCCTCTGAGAATGTAGCCGCAGACTGACTTGCTGCAGTATAAACCCCGATCCCCAAGAGCAAATGCCTGGGAATACCTCTTAAAAAGACCTAAACATTGTGTCACATGAAGACTTGGGAGTATCTTTGTGATGTCTTTGGGAGACAACATTGTCACCTATGAAACTCACATTCAAGAGCCATGTGGTTGCTGTCACGGTGGCCCCTCAGCGTTTATAACAATACCAATAAAACCAGACAGTCAGGACAGTGGAGTGACTATAGGAATGCACAAGACTGGTGTCCAGACATGGAGAGTATGTCAGGCGAGCAGCAGAGCCTACACACTAGCCAGGCCTCAAAATCTAGGTTTTCATGTAATATGGGCAGGGATGGTCGAGCAGAGAAATTGCCAGGTTCTGTCCAGGGTAAGCTGAACATTGTCCACTTGTACTCTTAAATGCATTCAGGCCAGCCATGCCCCTTGGTTCTCACCTCCTCAGGGCCCCCAGAAAGTTACCATTTTGTGTATCTTTCTTCTAACTGCATCATCTTTCCTGACCGGAACATTAGCTAGCATAGGCCTTCTTGACTCTGTGCAGCCCCGGATGCTATCCTAAGAGTCCGTTGCATGCTGCCATATGCTCTCCGACTGTGCCCCGGGAGCTGGTGGCCAGGGAGCTAGTCAGTACCAGCTGGTCACTTTCTTCTGAGTCTCCTGAGGCACTCCAAGGCTTTAGAGAGTTAAATTGGAAAGGGTAGCTGTGGGTAGCCATGGTGGGGGAGTCTTTTCTAGAAGCCCTCAAGCCTGGAGAACAGAACAGGAACTGTGTGTGACATCACTGGAGAGTGGTGTCTCCTCCTTTCTACCAGACTATGGACAGTGTTCATCTGGCAGTGCTGGCTCCACACGGGTTCTTGCTCTGTCACGGTGGCCACACCTGCTGGCTTCCCAGTGTAGAGTCCAGTAATGCTGGCAGGGGTGTTCATGTCAGCTCAAGACATGTAACAGACTTGCCGGTTTGAAACTTTGGACAAAAAATTAATTTTAAAAGGCAGATCTTATTCCTAATTACCTCATTTCCACTTAGTGGAAGAAAAAAAAATGTTAAGTGTGCCTGATTTTGATTATTGGAAAAGGCACATGTGCCTCCTGGGTTGTCTGAGAGACAGCCACAGCCTGAGGCTCCCCCTGCTCAGGTCAAGCCTCAGGCGGAGGTTCAAATCTACCCACACTCAGCCCTAGCTTTTATGCCAGTAGTGTGTCAGGCACCTGCCAGCTCCCCTTGTCACTGGGATCTCAGGCAGGTGTCACCTCCTTAGACAGGACTCTGTCCCACAGCACATCACCTAGCCTGTCTTCTGCAGAAGCCCCGTCTGGTCTGTCTGTCTCCTAGTGACAGAGCCTCAGAGCTGAACCGCAGCTGTGTCTCAGCTGTCCCTCTCCCATAAGATGGAGCAGTCACATCTAAAGACATTGCAGGGGAGGGACTCTCACAGCTCCTCTCCCTCCATTCCTCAGTGTCGAGTCTGCAAAGTCCCCCTCACAGTGGAGGGGACACTGACACTGAGCAGCCTTTCCTGCTGTATTCCACCCTTTTTCCCTGCATGTCTGAAAGCTGGAGGAGGTGAGGGTGTCTGCGTTTGCCTCTGGTTATGCAGGATACTTCCCAAGTTCTCAGTGCCACTTAGTAGTGACTGTCCTGGTGTGCTCCTATGAGCAGACTCCAGAGCTGGCCAGGTCTACCTGTCTGCATACCCAGTGACTCACATCGGCCCCTCTGCTCCAACACTCTTATGTGCTGCGCCTCAGAAACAGAGCTGGACTTAGCCCAAGTCTGCCAACTGATTGCTTCGTTGAGTGACTGAGGGAGTGGTTTTTCCACAGGAGAATGTTAACTGCATCCCACCTTCTGAATTAGAACCAGCCACTGTCCCTTCCCTTCCCTTCCCATATAGGTTTCCATTCCTCCTTTGTCATGCCAGCCAGCCACTGTCCTTACTCTACTGACACAAGCCTGTCTTTCTCTCCCCAGCACTGGCCAGTGTACCTCCATTGTACCTCAGAGGAGGGACCCAAAAATCATGAGTGTTCTCTCCCAGCTCCTGCTCTACCCTTACTGCTGGCTTAGTACTGACAGGGCAGAGCACAAGCATGAGCTGCTGTTAGTGTCCAGAGGTACAGGGAGGGGATCCATAGTATTCCCTCCCAGGAGAGACTGGGAGCACACTGGCAGGTGTCACCACATCTCAGCATGGTTGCCTGGAAACAGCCCTGTCTGGTTGGTGTCACCGTCACTATGAGAGGTCTGCACAGGCTACAGTTGTGGAGTGGGAGCAGACTGTGGGTGTCCTTCAAGGCCACGTGTGCAAATGCTGCCTGTCCCATTCCAGATGCCAGCACCTCACAGCACCCCAGAAGGATGGAGGCACAGAAATCACAGGTGCATTTGCTTAATTATGCCCCTGAACTTAATTGCAGGTTCAGCTAGCCAGGTGGCCATTACTTTGATTGGCCTCATTAGTCTGATGCAGCCACAAGCAGCTGCATGTAATGCTCTGGGCAGGTTCAGAAAAGTCACTTTGAAAGTGTCCGGTCAGGCCCTTTCAGAATTTATTCTCAGATGCGTAACGAGTTCTTAACAATGAGTGTTATTAATGACCTAAGCACTTACAGAGAAAAGGGACGCTGGGAAAACACGAGGCTGAAGGAGAACTGTATTTCAGGAAGTGAGGGAGGGATGGAGGCTTCTGGAGGGGCAGCAGTAGGCCTGTCCTGTGGAATCAGGAAAGCAGGCCAGCAGCCACTTCTGTGCACAGGTCACAAGGAGACTTCCTTTCTCTTTCCAGTCTGTTAACTGAAGCAGCCTCACTGTACCCGGTGAGAAGAGGCCCGTGCACTGTCTGAGATGTTTACCATTCAGCTTTGCAAACCTTGTTCCTCAGACTGTAAATCATCAAGAAAGAGATGGCTGCCAGCTGTCTCAAGGCAGTGTGAGGCTGCAACACTTTTTAAAGGGGCACGGCTACCCTGAGAAAACAGGAGCTTATCTCAGGTCACTCAGATTTTGGTACTTCCAGAAAGCTTCTGCCAGAGAGTGTATGCTCCACAAGGCTCCATGCTGACCCCCTGCTTGCTGTCCAGCGCCTAGTTGGTCTGCTTATGACAAAGCTCTGTCTCTTTTGGGTGATAGCATCTCAAGGGTTCCTATTTTAGCAGCGCACATTTTACACAGTTTCCTGGGCTACTTTGTGAGAGTGGATGGTGTATCTGTGCTGTAACCAACTCTGGGGACTGTGGTGTTCACGCCATGACTGAGTCGGGACATGCTTTCCATGCTCACTGACTCTGACCTGGATGGATCAGCAGTACTGGCGCTGTGACTGACTGACTCTCGGAGGATGATGGTGCTTATTCAGGGACTGATGGACTAAAGGATCACAAACTAACAGACTCTACATAGGAACCAATGGTATTCAGGCTGTGACTGGCTGATTGTGACAGTGGTAGTACCCATGCTCTGACTGGCTGACTGGCTGTGAGGACAGTGACTAATGGCATGTTAGGTTGACTGACTCCAGATAGGGACTGTGGTGCTTATGTGGGACTGACTGTGTGCAAAAGGTGCAGCAGAGCTGTGACCTTCTAACTGGGTCACAGTGCTCATGCTGTGACAGACCATGAAGACAGTGACTGGTGGATTGCGAGACCAGTTGTCTTTCTGGGGGACTGTGCGGCTCATATCACTGTACATGTGGGATCTAAGGACCCGTGTGCTATGACTGACTGACTAATAGACTGTCAGACTCTGGGACAGTGGCGCCCATGCTGTGACTGGGTGGAGACAGGCTGACTGACTTACACTCTGATTTTGTTTCTACTTAGATGAGTTCTGGTTCTCCGACGGGTCCTTATCAGACAAGTCCAAGTGTGCAGATCCTGGCCTGATGCCACTGCCAGACACAGCTGCAGGGTTAGACTGGTCCCACCTCGTGGATGCTGCACGAGCATTTGAAGGTAAAGATTCACCCACATGCAGGGTCCTTCTGTGCCCAGAGAGCTCTTGCAGGGCCTGTGCTGCAGCTTAGGATCATGTCTGTGTATTGGATCATCTGGCAAATGCTGGATGCTCTGCCCATCTTTGAAGATGACAGGAGGGGAAGCATCTAGAGGTGGCCGGTCACTTGATAAGTACTTGGCAGGGGTCTGAATGCTTAAATTCTGCTCCATGCACCAACTGCCGCCTCACCCACAGCCCCCTTTCCTCCTTAGCTCCATTTCCCTGTGGGAAAAGCAAGCATGCTTGCCTATCTCATACTGTCTCTGTCCTGAAGCACAAGGTGACATGGGAGGGAACCCAGTAGAGGCCAGAGCTTCTGAGTTTAATGCAGATGACTCCAGCAGGATTGTTTGCCCCTTGCAGGTCTCTCTGTCTGTGTGGGTCTTGGCTCCTTCTAAGCCTGTGGGTCAGTTGAGCCTGTGGTCAGTGGACTTTCGTGGATCAGTTGATCCTGTGGTCAGTGGGCCGCCGTGGGTCAGTTGATCCTGTGGTCAGTGGGCCGCCGTGGGTCAGTTGAGCCTGTGGTCAGTGGGCCGCCGTGGGTCAGTTGAGCCTGTGGTCAGTGGGCCACCATGGGTCAGTTGAGTTCTGAAGAGCCCTCCAGCTGCCATGCTGCTTTTGGTCACCATTGATGCTGTGATTGTCCAGTTGAAGCTGCCACTTGGGGAATATCCTTCTCCTTTTTGGGAACTGTCCACAAAGTAGATGAAGAACCAGCTTCCCTCATCTATCTATCTATCTATCTATCTGTCTGTCTGTCTATCTATCTATCTATCTATCTATCTATAACAAGAGGAGAAAAAAAAAAAAAAAGAACCTACTTCCCAGCATTTGGGCCTAATGGGATGTGGGGCCACAACTCTGAGGAATTTTTTCCATTGTTCACTTGCATTGTCTTTTTCAAGACTGTGACCAAAACCTGACAAGCAATGGCTTGGGAGAGGACAAATCTCCTTTAGCTTGTGGTTTGAGAAGGACCCTTAACAGCATGGTGGTGGACAGGCCTTGGCTGGGGAGTAGGCAGTGGGTGTTAGTTAGTTAGTTAGTGTGTTAGTTAGTTAGTTACTGGGTCACATCTCAGTGGGCCAGGAAGTAGGCCCAGCTATAATGACCTGGCTCTCAAGTTTCTACAATTTCCCAAAGCACCATTCCCAGCTGGGGACAAGTACTCAAACATACTAGCCCACAGGGACATCTTACACACTAGCCCACAGGGACATCTTACACACTAACCCACAGAGACATCTCAGATACGCTAGCCCATGAGGACATTTTACACACTAGCCCATGGGAACATCTCAGACACACTAGCCCATGGGAACATCTCAGACACACTAGCCCATGGGGACATTTTACACACTAGCCCATGGAGACATCTCAGACATACTAGCCCATGGGAACATCTCAGACACACTAGCCCATAGAGACATCTCAGACACACTAGCCCATGGGAACATCTCAGACATACTAGCCCATGGAGACATTTTACACACTAGCCCGTGGGGACATCTTACATACAAACTGACACTCCATCATTCTTTCTGCTCCCACCTTTACAGTAGATGAATTGATTGAGGCTGTTCACAGGGATGTCTTGCCTTCTGCCCACTGTGAGACTCCCAGCCTCCAGTCTTATCAGAGTATGTGGCCCTAGGGCTCAGCGCCTCCATTGACCCCCACACCTGTGACATCAGGCTTCAGGAAGGCAGGTTGGGTCACATCCCAGAGGGGTATCAGACTACAGAAGACAAAGTCTGCTACTGTAAGCCATCCTCTCCTCTTGTGACCTGGCCTGTTGAAGAGGCCTTCTCTGTACCCGTGCCTCTGGGGTGCATGGGTGGGGGTGTTACTCTGAGTCAGGACAGCTGAGAGGAGACACTGTAAGTCAGCATACCGTCCCTACCTCCCACTAGTGAATCTCTCTCTCCTGGAAAGTCTGAATGAATGGTATCCAGATACTTAATGGTTTTACTGTTACAAACTGCTGAAGGTGATGGATCAGACTTTAGCACCATATAAGTAGCAGCTGGTATATCTGCAAACAGGTTCTTAAAAATGGAATGTATTAACCTATTAGAGTGAAACATCAGGGTAACTGATTCCTCCAGGTCTGAGATCTTATGTCAGCAGCCATGACATGCAGGAGTGCTTGCCAGGTTGAACCTACCAGTACTCCCTCATGAAGAAGAGGGTCATGGGACCCTGATCTGAGGTTTCAGTTGCCATACCCTCTTACCCAGAGCACATACGAGGTAGAAGGGTGAGGCGGGGCTTTTCATTAGTACAGCTGCCTCCCGGGTGTTTGTGCTCTCCTAAGTCACCCCAGGAAACTCACTGGTTCTCCATGCTGTCCTGAATGGGTCTTCCCTTTGGCTTGTCAAGGCTGTTTCTGAATCTGGGATGAATACATGTTTCTTTCCATCAGCTCAGGAAGTCACACAACAGACACATGATTCTTACTTAGAAAATCAAAACAAGAATCCCTCTCTGGCAGTCATGTTTCCCATTGACTTGCCTCATTCATCCAGAAAGGTCACGTTCATTTTCACTGAGCTAAAGCTTTTAGGTGCTTAAATTTTATCATGTTCTTCCAGAATACAGACAAGGCACCAAATTCACGGCACCTCCAGTTACAACTGTTAGAATATGTTTATATATGGTTACTGTGGAGAAGGGAAGTGTGCTACCGAGACCACTGGATGAACACCCTACAGAGAGGGATGTGTTTCCAGGGCTTGCTGACCACAGGCAATAAAACAATCAAGAAAACTAGAGATGAAACTTGAGGTCTGAACTTTAGAGTTGTGTGAAATATTACTGTGATAACTGTCTGAGAAGAATTAAGCACTGCAGAGCGGCTGGGGAGACTGTCCCGTGGTAACAGCACTTTCTGTACAAGCGTGTAAAGACCTGAGTTTGAATCCCCAGCACTCCAGCAAAGCTGCACATTGACTGCATGCCTGTAACCCAGCCTTGGTAGGTGGAGCAGAAATAGGCGGATCCAGGAGCTTGCTAAAGAAGGAATGGAATAAAAGAAACCCATTTTAAAATACAGCAGCAATAAAGTATCAGTGTGTAGATAGATCAATAATGAGTTTTTCTTTGAATGTTGATTAACATTTACCAGATATGTTTCCAAGTCATAGAAGCAGAGCAAGATGGAATTGTGGGAGAGAAGGTTACTGGGGCTGCAGCAGACTGTCATCCTCTGGGAAAGACACAGGCTCTATAAGACCTCTCTCAGGATTGTGTCAGGAGGCCTTGTGGTGTTTGGGGGCTTGTTGACCCCTGCAGAATGCAGACCTTGACCCAGGCCTGTCATCCTAACTACTTGAAAACCTGAGCAGGAGGTGAAGCATGGCTTCAGTGTTTGCCTGGGCAGCAGGAGATCCTGCCTCAGAAAGTGCAGGGCCCTGGATTCCATATCTAGTGCCACAAGAAACAGAACTTTCCCTAAGAAACTCAGACACAGTTCCCCAGTGTTAGGAATTAACTTTGAGAGTAAAAGGAACCTGTCACCAGACAATTTATAGATGAAAGTCCCTTGGCTCACAGTCCCCTCTGCCCATGCCTTAGCTTACTTCCAATGGGGCTCTCCCTCAACACAGTGCTTGTTGGGCCATCTTCTGATTGGTGGTAGACTGTGCACCTGGCCCTGTTCTGAGGCCTCAGCCGGGCTGGCTCCATTTGCACTGAGTATGAGATGCCACTTCTCCCCTCCCCACCCCTCGTTCCTTCACACGTCCTCATTACATATTCTCTGGGTGACACTAAAGAAAAATTACAAGAAGTTATTGAGGAGTGTCAACTGCATAGGAATAAACTTTATGGTGACGTAATTGAGTATTTATTGCAAGAACCAACGGGGGATGAAGAACAAAGGGCAGAGTGTAGAGGTCACTGAAGAGCCATGAGAATGTTCCCGAACCAAGTGTCACTCAGAACTACCAAGCTCAGTGAATTGTTCTCAGTTTCAAAGAATAATGGTGCCCTTGTACAAGGTTTTCCTGAAATCTAGAGGCAGCTTTCTTGTGTAACAGAATTTGTTCTTTTTCAAATCTCTTAAAAAGAGAGCCCCATTTAGACAGCCTCTGTCTGCAGTGACTGCAGTGAGAAAGCGTGCGTGAGATTCTGTAGTAGACTGAGGTTATTCACTGTTACAATCAAGAGTTTAACTAGTTTAATAAAAGAAAAGCTTTAATTATAGTAAGTTATAGTAGGTGAAGTAATTAAGAGTGATTATACTAATTTCCTAAAAGTATATCTAATGGAATTGGGACAGATTTCTAATAAGAGGTAAGATGTGAGAGATCCTTCCACAGTCTCATGAAGGATGTATCCTTATTCCCAGATGTCTACATGATGCAGCAGGGAATATGTTGATGAGCAGGGCTTTCCTTCGTCAGAAGTTAAACTAGGAGCTGCCTTAGTGTTTTTCTCTCTCTCTTTTTTTTTTTTTTTTTTTTTTTTTGTTTTTTTGTTTTGTTTTTGTTTTTTGTTTTTCGAGACAGGAACTCACTCTGTAGACCAGGCTGGCCTCGAACTCAGAAATCCTCCTGCCTCTGCCTCCCAAGTGCTGGGATTAAAGGCGTGCGCCACCACCGCCCGGCCCTTAGTGTTTTTCTCATTGCTGAAATAAGATGCCCTGATAGAACGTAAGGGAGAAGCATGTATTTTGATTCCCAGTTCCTAAGAGGTAGTGTCAGGGAAGGTGTCTCCTGAGGATTTACTGCTGTGAGCAGACACCATGACCAAGGCAGCTCCTATTAAGGACAGCATCTAATTGGGGCTGGCTTACAGGGTCAGAGGTTCAGTTCATTATCATCAAGGTGGGAGCATGGCAGCATCCAGGCTGACATGATGCAGGCAGAGCTGAGAGTTCTTCTACATCTTCATCTGAAGGCCACTAGGAGAACACTGGCTTCCAGGCACCTAGGATGAGCATCTTAAAGCCCACCTCTTAAGTGACACACTTCCTCCAACAAGGCCACACCTCCTAATAATGCCACTCCCTGTGCCAAACACGTTCCAATCACCAGAGAAGGCATGGTGTGGCTGCCCACAGCATTGGAAGCTGGTTGATCCCATTTTGTCCACACACAGGACACAAGACAAGGTAGTGTGGTTCTGTGTTTCACCCTATGAGGGAAGCACCAATACACTGCTCAGGGGGTGGGAAAACACAGCCTAAGACGTGGGAAGCCAAATCTGGGGTTTCCTGACTCCTGGGCATTCAGTAGCCACTGGAAACCATGCAGAGGAGTTGAAAGGGAGGGTCAGGGGTCCACAGGACTGTGATGAGGAGCGGGGGCTGGTGGTCCTGTACTCCTGGACATCCAGACACCACTGAGTCTTGGGGAATTGGGAACAGAGTTGGGTTGGGGCCAGGGGGATGGGAAACCCCGGATTAGCTCATTGTCCTTAGCTTGGCAGCAATTGTCTGGGAGCATGGATGGCCTTCTACAGGAGACTTAGATGGCGCGGCTCTGTAGACAAAGGCTTCCTCCATGCTTCCCACAGCAGTTCTTGATGAGAGACATAGTCCTTGGTTCCAAACTGGTTTTTGGTTGTTCATCATAGAAAATGGGTACAAGTCACCTCCTCGAGGTGGACCAGAGATTAAATACCTTTTGCAGGAAGGGATGTCCAGGAAGGGAAGCTTATTGTCTGAACTCAGTTCTGATCTATGTGACCATATGTAGGGGGTGTGGTCACATGACAGAGGCCTGGTCAGTGCACTCAGAGACCCTCGTCTTCTATTGAGACTCCACCTTCTAAAGGTTCTACAACCTTCCCAGCAGTGGGACCAAATGTTCAAACCAATGAGCTCGTGGAGAACACGTATGCAAACACAACAGGAACTCACTGAAACCACATCTTTTACTGTTTGTGTTGGAGTCCTTAGCACATCAACAATGTCATGTGGAAAGCGGGGAAAAAAGGACTGAATTCCAGTGGCTTAAAGCTGTAGTCATGTTTATATATCTAGTAGGATCAAATGGAAATTATCAGAGATTCTAAAATTGCCATGCAGTGGTGGCACATGCCTTTAATGCCAGCACTCAGGAAATTGAGTTCCAGGTCAGTCCAGGCTACACAGAGGAAACCCTGTCTCAAACAAACAAACAAACAATCTAAAATAAACTAGATGAGCAATTTTTCAAAGTATTCCTGATTTTTTTATCTACTGTTTCTATATAATAAGCCATCCCAAAGTATACGTACAGCTGGTGCCATCGGCGCTCTGTGCCCTCCAGTGCTGTGCTTGGCTAGGGCTGAGCTGACTGGTTGGTTCTGCTTCATAGGCCACAGAGCACACGCATAGAGCTTGACTGTCAGGCTCATCCAGAGGACTCCATGCCTGTGTCTGTCTGCAGTGGCCATACCCTGGCTGAACTCTGCACCCATCTGGGGTCATGGTGCTTTGTTGTGTGTGATGGAATGCCCAAAAGGATAATGGCAGTTCTGTGATGGCTTGTTGTTTGATCTGAGAAGTCCCAGGCTGTGATACCTGCCGCCCTTGTGGGTCAATCAGGACACAAGGACAGTTAGACACAAGGCTGGGGCTGGGGCCAACACCTCATGGCAGGGTGGCATGTTCACACAGCAGAGGAAGGTCTGGTTGGGTCATACAGTCTCTGGAGCAGCCGTGAAGGACACTTTAAGCCAACCAGCAAGATCCAGCTATGTCTTCTTTGTAAATCAAGCTATCATTAGAATCACAATGAGAAAACGGAGCCACTGTTAACTGTAGTGTCTTAATATAGACAAGGACAGGAATGGATAGAATCCTCTGTGGTAAAAATGACAGTCCTTTTTGAATTAATTTGAGATAAGTGCAGTTTCAATACAGCTATCTAAAGATATGCTAAGAACTTAATTGCACCCATTTAAAAAAAGACGAACAGTATTCAACAAAAAACCTATTATAAATCAATAATAATTAAAATAGCATAATAATGATTCAAAAATAGAGTAAGTCCTTCTGAAAAAATAAGGAACATAGGCATCAGAATGTATTTAACACTAAATGAGAAGGCAATTTATATACACCATTTACATATAGAAACTAGAAAAGTCAACTTTATAAAAGTGAATAATAATATCACCATTTGGAAGCTTTAATTACAGAATAATGAGAAAATGTGAAATATGATATGGCCAGATAAAAGCATATGTATTAGACGTTTCATGAGCCTGAAAGAGTAAGTTTTAAAAGAGACATGTGAGCTGTAGAGAAAGGTTTATAATGAACGTGGCAGAGAAAGCCAGATGTGTCCAGTAAGTGAGCATTGGAAGATGCTGTGTCTGTGCTAAACAGCTAGAGTGAGTGTGTGTGGCGTGTTGAAGAAGACACACAGTAACTGAGTGTGCAAGTGATGTTGGTGTAAATGCCAGTGCTAACAAGCTCTGGATGCTTGCCTGCTCAGTGTGAAAAACAAACGCTCTGCTGCTCCAGGAAGCCACAGAGAGCACATGAAGCCTGGCCCACTCTGTGGATTATAAAGCAATCCATCTTCTCATTCAAGCACAGTGACAATTCATAGCCAAGCAAGAAAAATGTACCACATCCCCTCCCCAAACCTGAAATCTCATTCCTAAGAACTGGCTGGTTGCTAGTTATTCAATATAAAATAATATAGCACAGTTGAAATGAATCAGAAGCAGGTAGGTGACCAGATTGTAACCCGAAAGGCACAGTGTCAGAATGGAGATATCTCCTTGGTCTAGGAGAGGGTCTAGGTGCTAATGGTGTCAGCCCAGGCCAGCAATTCCCCTGTGCTATGACAGTCACATTTAAGACCTGACTGAGCCACATGCAAGCTTGTTTGTTATTTCCCATTCCATTTGGTGTGGAATGTGATAATGCCCTTTGCCTGTCAGAGTTTCTGAGCAGAATTGTAGATTTGCCTAACAGAGCAAGAGCCTTTAGCCGCCCACCATGTGGTGCCCAGTTTATCTTTTGCTGCTTGAGATGTGCTTATGTAGACTCATTTTCTTAATAATTCTTCTACTTTCCAATGGTTCAAGAGCAACACACCTCCTTAGAGGCACATGGAATCTGCCGAGCTCTGGGACCCTCTCCCAAGGTGCCGCCTGCACTTTCATCAGCTCTGTGATCATAATGGGGATGGCAGGCACTTGTCAATGTGCTGTGTGGCTGGGCCGCGGTGTCCTGTAGGCACTGTGTTACATGCATTTCTGAAATTGTGTTAAAAGTGTGTTCACTCAAACCCAGGTTTAACAGGATGGGACCTCATGAATAGGATCAAAGCCAAGTAGAAAATTCTGGCTATGGTTCAAACTGAGGCAGGGAGGGGAAGTGGGGTCTCTTTAATGGTCCTAGCAGTAAAGGGCTGGGGAAAGGGCTCAGGCAGTAAAGTGCTAGGCAGAGGCTCTTGAAGCCTTGGGTCTCACCAGCCAGCCAGCTTACTCCAGTCAGTGAGTGGGCCAGGCCAGCAAGAGGCCCTGTTTCAAAAACAAGGTTGACAGCATCCTAAGGAATAGTAGCCAGTTGACCTCTGGTCTGCACACACACCTGCATACACATAAGCATGCACACACACACACACACACACACACACACACACACAGGCCCTGAAGTTAGTTACTCCCATTCATAATCAGAATGTCAGGAGTACCAGTGTGGTTCTAAAACTTGGTGGCTTAGATGCTGAGCAAGCCTGCAGATGTGATGGTGGTCCAAGTGCATCAATCATTAAGCTGCAGGTTATTGCGACCACGTGCCTGCAGCTGAGAATCAAGTGCTACATGGGTAATGCAGCTCCCTGTTGGGCTGAGTGGGTACAGAATCTCTGTCATGTGTAGGTTACGTTGAGTGTCACAGAAGGTCAATTAAAGGACCTGCATGCCCTTGGCAGGTGTTAGGTGGGGGCCATGCAGTTGGAGAACCTTGATATGACCAGTCACTGGGTGGGCCCAGGGCACTGTAAGCATCTGAGCCCTTCAGCGCTGTGTGGCTGCAGTAACTTCCCATCGTGTGCTCCTGGCAGCCTCAGCATCGCTCCCCTTTTTAATTAACTGGTAGTGTGTGACCCTACATCAACCAAACAGGCAGGTCACCTCATTAGGAGGCCTGCGCAGCAGCCAGCAGGAGACAGAGCTCCCAGCGTGCCTGGGTACCGCTCCTCCCCATTAATCAGTCCCTGTGCGAAGGACCTCCTCAGTACTAGCTGGCAGATCGCTCCCTCACTTCCCAGCTGCAAATGCACACCACTCAGTCCAGGGGCAAGGTGATGTTCCGTAAGGACAAGGTGCTTCCTGCCTACCTTGCAGTGCTGCTGGCCTGAGTTCTGGGTCAGAGTTCAGCCCCAAGGCTGGGCTGTTCCTCTTTCCTTTTCTTTCCAACCCAACTTTCTGGAAACGTTGAATGGCAAATTCATAATGCCTTGTAGTAAGAGGCCGAGTCTCACCTGCGTACGGCTTTGCTCCTGGCGTTGCTGGGACCTCTGAGCTTCCTGCACAGTTCCTAGTGAGACGGCCCAGCTGACTGCTGTCACCACCACTGTTCTTAAATTCGAAGCATGGATCGTTCCTGTCAGTCTGAAATGATGGCATCTGTGGTTGATCCATTGTGTCAGACGCTGCCACCTGACTTCTAACTAGAACACATGGAACATGTTACCTCACCGTGGTGTGTGACACTATATATAATACCTGGTTGTGTCTTTTGCACATTCAGAGACATGAGCACACACACACACCTATTCCAACAAATGCCAGCACCCCATGCATGCTCTACTTGCACAACCCCATCTTTCAAGCCTTAGAAGGGTCCCTAAGATCCTCAAGGTCAGAGAGATCTTCCTGTTCACAGGAGAATTCTCAATCTTATTTCAGGTCTTGACTCAGATGAAGAGCTCGGGCTTCTCTGTCACCACGCCTCCTACCTAGGTGATTGGCACAGGTTCTTGCTGTTTTGTAGCCTGTTCTGTATTTCATATGTCTGCACGCCTGCATGGTGGTCCACATACTGTGTTGGGGGTGCACAGGGACGTGTGCCCTGGCTGTCCTGTCTCGGGAATGTTCTCGAGCTCATGGAAGCTTGCAGCAGGGTTCATTTCCATGGTTGTCAGCAGCCACATCATCCAGCTTGCTAAACCACACACAGCCAGGAGCTTTAGATTCCTTGGAGTATGGAAAGAAGAAAGCCAGCTTGCTCTGTAGCTGTGCTATATGGACCATACCCTCCCTGTGGAGGGCAGCTAGCCTCATGCTTCTTCATTGCCACCAGCTTGCCTGAGTTTCTGTTTCTCCATTTTGTTTCACACAGGGCAGTGTGGTAAGGAGGGCCAGCAGATTCCATTCAGTAAATTGGTCTCCACAAAGTCACGGGGCCTGGTGACTCTCGCCAACCTGCTTTCTGTATGTTTCTCATCTCCAGACCAGAGGGTGGCCTCCTTCTGTACCCTGACCGACCTCCAACATGGACAAGAGCTAGAAGGGGCCCCAGAGCTGTCCTTGTGTGTAGATCCCACCAGTGGCAAAGAATTCATGGATACACCTGGGTATGTAAACCCTCTCTCCCACTTTCCCGACACTTAGGGATCCCAAGCCAGGCTGGAGACAATGGGACTACCTGGGCACTAGAAATGATAACACTGGTATGTGTGACCATCACACTTCATAGACAGATCCTGCCTGTTGGCTGCCTGTGCCTCACTGACTGAGAGGAGCAAGTGGAACCTCCAGTCAGCTAATTACTACAAAAGCACCAGGCAAGGACTCCTTGTCAGTCAGTTTTGGCCAGCCAGGCCACTCGTGCTGTAAGGCCTGCCTAGGGCACAGTTCTTCTCAGACCCTGATCCTTGACCCAACTATCTGCCTACAGTTGACATGTATGAGGGATGCACCCCACTCATGATGCGTGAGCTTGGTGAACTGAGTCATGGTTAACTTGCTGGGGAACGGGAAATCGTATGCACACGTGGCTCCCAGGACTTAGCTCTGGCCCACCTCTCCTCCATGTAAATAAGCCTGGCTTGGGTTTTACCAGCCTTAGTGTCTTACGGACACTGAGTCGTGGTGGTAGCTATGTCCTAAGTCGTCAACTTACACATAATGTTTTCAGTGAGAAGTTTACTAACATGAACACGAGCAATGGCCTAGCCTTAGGTCTCTTAAGTCCTCTTAATTGTACCATTTACCAGGGAGCGATCACCCTCCACACTGACTGGGAAAGTTAACCAGCTAGAACTGATTCTCCGACAACTGCAGACTGACCTTCGGAAGGTATGTGATTGCTGGAGTCCACAGACAAAGCAAAGTTTTGCCCACACTCAGCCCCTTTAATTCCTGCAAATGAATAGATGAGAACCCTAAGCAGACCTGGGTCCAGCCAGGAAGGAGCTTCCCTCATCTCTTCTCATCTTCTCACCGGCAGCTGGTGTGGGGTTTCCACTGAGGGCACAGAGTCTTGTAGACATGCCTGGGGGTGTCTGTGCTTCTAAATGGTGAGGTTTCTACATATAGTAAGATTCTGTGGGTTGTTGCTTACAGCAGCCACATGTGAGCCAACCCAAAGGAGAATCTGTTACTCACTAAAGACAAGATCTCCAAGAGTCCAGTCAGTCAGCTGTCCTACAGTCAGTCAGGTCTCAGTCAGCTCTCACAGTCAGTCAGTCAGTCAGTCAGTCAACAAGCACTCACAGTCAGCCAGCTGTCACAGTCAGTCAGTCAGTCAGCAACTCTCACAGCCAGTCAGTCAGCTTTCCCAGTCAGTCAACTCTCACAGTCAGCTCTCAGTCAGTCAGCCAGCTCTCCCAGTCAGTCTACTTTCACAGTCAGTCAGCACTCACAGTCAGCTCTCATAGTCAGTCAGCTCTCCCACCTCAGAACAGCTGCCTTGAACATGTTCATGTACCAGCTTCTCCCCAGAGGAATAACATGCTGGTTCCCACTGCTGTGCCCCTATGTTGGGTGCCTTTGCTGCCCTTGGAGGCAGAGTGGAGTGAGTGTCACAGAGAGCCCCTGAAGCCTCCTGGGGTGTAAATAGCTGGTAAGTGTGGATGGGGTTGGTCCAAGCCGGAAGGAACTAATGAAGAGAATTTATTATACAAGAGTCAAGTCCTTACCTAGTGTGCAGGGAATGAGCTGATCTAGGATGGGCACTGGGACAGCTTTTGCCGTTTGTTAAGCACATGTGGGTCTGTGTGTACATGCACACTCATGTGTTGACACAGTTTCCTCTGATGGTCACCGTCTCCCACCACCAGCTAAGGTCAAGGGCAGGGGGAAACTGCCAGGGCATATTCAGCTGAGATGCCAACAAGGCTTTGCTTTTCTACTTCATGTTAAGGTGATCCTCCTGGTAGAGCTGTGTGTGTGTGTGTGTGTGTGTGTGTGTGTGTGTGTGTGTGTGTGTGTATGCGCGTGCACGCGCCAAGTCAGCCTGGGCTAAGAAGTTTCCCAGGCCCTAGGACTTTGTTGTAACCCAGCAGAGGACTCAGCTTTATCTCCCTTGCAGATAAGGCAGTTGAGTTTAACTTGATCTAGATACAAAATCAAGAGAGAAATTGAGACACAAGGGCCCCCAGGGTATGCAGTACATCAGGGGTGAAACATAGAGTGTGAGCTGCCTGAGGAGTGTGTACCAGCACAAGATCCTTCCTTGCAGGAGCACTTGGGAAGGAGGGCACGGTAGTGTGGGGCAGGAATGGTGGTGGGAGGCGAGCATTCAGGTGGGCTTAGAAGACAGTGGAGGGTGGACACCAGGAAGCTTCCTTTGAAAACAGGACGTGGCAGTAAGCTAGAAAGTAAAACACATGAAACTGCTCTAGAAGGGCCCGTGGCATCAGTGCTGAAGTGTGGCGCACTGAGGGTTGGAGAGAGAAGAGGAACCGGGCGCTAGAATTGTCCATTAGTGTTGAGAGGATCTTAGAGACAAGACACGTGGACAGGGTAAAGAGTTGGGGAACCGGGAGGCTATTGAAGGATGAAGGAGGTGAAGGGCTCCCAGTGGCTCAGCCCCTGCTCACCCGCTGAGTGGCACAGCAGTGAACCACACTAGGAACAGTAGCTGCTGTGACTTCTGCCCCTCAGCTCTGGAGATCTGAAGCTTGTCATGTATTTCTCATGGTAGATGCACCCAAAGCAGTTCTTCTGAAAGTCCTAGTGTGTACTCGTGAGAGGCAAACGTTGAAGGTCAGCGTGGAGCTACGCCAGCACCAGAAGGATGGCGTGAGAGGCCGAGTGATTGTCCTAGAATTAGCATTGCAGCTGCCACATCGGTGCCAGTCTCAGGAAGTCAGCTGGAGACGCCCTGCGAGTCAGGAGGGGTTCACACCAGCCTAGCTGTCTCTTCAGGTGGCATGGGGTAGTATACCTTCTGATTGGCAGCCTTCCTCACAGCAGCTCCAAGCGTTGCTCCTTAAGAATGGGGAGCCAAGAGGCTAGGGTGGCTCCAATCCCTGTGAGCAGCAAAACCCAGGCAAGACCCTGGGACTCGTGGGCAGCTCAATGAGAGCAGCTGCCCAGCGGCCCTGTAACACCATCTGTCTCTGGTCCCCACAGGAGAAGCAGGACAAGGCAGTGCTGCAGGCTGAGGTCCAGCACCTGAGGCAGGACAACATGCGTCTGCAGGAAGAGTCACAGACAGCCACAGCCCAGCTGCGCAAGTTCACCGAGTGGTTTTTTAGCACCATTGACAAAAAGGCCTGATCAGCTCACTGCCCCTCACCGTGGGACCATGGGCTGGTTGGCCTGCCTGCCTGTCACCCTCCCTACCCGCGGTCCCTTCTAAGTCGGCAATGCAGTTTTTACATGTGCTTTCCATCACCTGTAGGTAGATGTCGCACGCACTGTCTGTCTGTCTCACCCAGCAGGCGGGTCAGGGGCCTGGACTCCCGGGTAGCCGCAGCAGAAGGTGAATGTAGCTGCTGGTGGATGCTAACATAGCCCGTAGCTGAGTGGTTTCCCTGACGATGCGCTGGCCTCAGCTTCCCATGGGGAGAGAACCTAAGCAGGTGACCTGCAGAGATGCTAAGCCAGTGTACTATGGCAGGGCTGTAGGATTGTAAAATAAATAGGTGGCAGATAATCAGACATGTACTTTAATGTTAAAGGTGCTCTATTTTTTTGGATGTACAGTAGTTTTATTTCCACATTATCATAGCAATAAGAAGGGCGCAGTAAGCAGTCTGCAGTCTGCAGAGCTCTGTCAGAGACAGGCCCTGAAGTTTTACACTAGCACGAACGCTGTTGCCGTAGAGACATATTTATTTGCAGGAACAAACAGTGCCTGAATATTAACAGTGTTCTGATTTTTTTTAAAAAAAAAGATGCGTATGCCTTGTGAACGGCTGGACCTGTCAGTAGTCACTTCCGTATAGTTTGCTTTCTCGTAGTTGCTCTGCTGCAGACAGTCAGTCTGCCCTCCCCGATAGAGCCCCCGATGCTGAGTGCCAGCAGGGTCCTGTGTACAACACCAGATCGTTTATCTGTGTACAGAACCTCTGATGAAGTGTCTTGTATTTAACACTCTTATTTAAGCTTATTTAACCCTAACTTGTTAATTTTATATGATTTTGTTTCACCTGCGCTAGCTGTAAGGCGGGAGGCAGGCAGGCAGTGACTTAGCTCACCTGGGCCTGGCTGAAGCAGGTGGGCGAGCTGAGGACCGGCTGCTGTTGGCTAACACGTTGTTTGTATTGCTTCTCCATTTTTAACTGTTATATTTGAGATGAACATACATTTTGCTTTTTTAATAAATGTTCAAAAGAAGTCAACGTTAGAAGCAGTGTTCCCTGTCTGTGGACTGTGACATGTCGGGGTCATCCCTGTGAGTTTATTGCAGATCACTTTGGACCCTGGTCTATGTTCAGAACTGTTTCCCTCTTGCTGGCTCAGAGTGCTGAGGATCCACTGCTACAGTCACACACACGATTCTCTCAGCTTCAAGTCCCCTGATCCCAAGAGTAGCTATCTCTCCTTGGAGGGGTCTGGAGGTCTCCATTGTATAACCATTTTATAAACTTGGACTTGGGGTGAAAACTTGCTCAAGCTTCCTTTGGGGTGGGAAACTATTTAGTTGGTTGGTTTTAAGCCGGGGACCACTTTATAGCCCAGGTTCACCTGAGCTCACTCCTCCTGCCTCAGCACCTGACATACAGATTCGTGCTACCTCACACAACTCATTTTATACATTGCTGCTTTACTCCAGGAATTCAGAATTGTTTGTACGGCAGTTGTACAGCAAAACAGTAGCAGAAGCTCAGCCATGACAGCCACGTGTCTAGCCAGGACCTGGAGCACAACCGGTCCAAGTCCTTGATCTGGAGCAGGTCTGATCTTTAGAGTGCAGCCAAGCAGCTGTGGTGAGCATACCTAAGAGAAAATGGAGGCTCCAACCAAAACCAGCCGTCCCACCTTTAGGCATCACCTCTGCCCAAGACAGCAGTGTCTTCTTGAGGTTAAGTCTTCCCTCGTGTGTCTAAGACCAGAGTAGAGTCATCCCTCAGGTCCTGAGACATGTTTAACACAGGGGCAAGGTGACTGTGGTTCGTTACTCTTCAAAAGTGATGTTTCCACTTAGCCAGGCTAACTGAACGTGGGTTCCTGCCCCTGCCGTACATGTAGTTCTGAACGGCTTTGCACTGCACCAGACATGCCTGGTTACTGACACCTCTGACGTGCGCACGTTAACTTGCTATGAGGACACACTCCTACAAACTGATACTGGAATCAGGCCAATAAAGGAAATATCTTTGATTTCAGAATAATTAAGCTGGTGCTTGCTTCTCCCCTTGTGGGGTGAACAGTTGTGTGTCAAAACCTTCCCAGTATGTGGCAGTTGAAAGTAATTAGCATATTGGGTTTTTTTTTTCCTGGACTACAGAGAGGGCTTATTAAAAACATAGGCTGGCCTCGAAGGGCAATGGTGGAAGCCTGCTTTGCTCAGCTGCTTGGTTATCAGTGAGATAGAAGAAGCCCAGGGCCCCACCAGTCATTCAAAATGCAGTTTGATTATAAGTCATTTACCAGAAAGGGCATCAGAATCAGGAAGCCACAGCTTCTAACCTGCAAAGCCTAAGGCTGGGGAGATGTCCACCTGTGAGCATAAGGGCCTGCTGGCTGGGGAGATGGCTCGGCAGGTAACGGCACTAGCCATTCACACCCGAGGCCCTGAGCTCTGTCTGTGGAACCACGCAGACCGCTGGACCTGGACGCAGTGGCATGCATCTGTAATCCCAACACACTCCTATGCTGAGGCGGTAGGAGACAGAATCACCTGATAGTGGCAGAGTGTTTGGATAAGTCACGTGCCCTTGTGAAACACCAGCCTGAGACTCCTGAAGCTGCCTCGGAGCCGAGCCTCTGACGGAGGCACTAGTTCATTCTCTGGTATGAGGAAGGAAGCTGTGGAGATTTCTTATGGAGCTGACTATGTACTTCCAGCCAAATGGAGAGCTCCATATCCTTGGAGGTGAACCATCTGGCCAAGCCTCTGTGTCCCTCTTGACCACAGTGGCAACTGTGCCACCTCACCATGAATGCACTTATGAGAAGTTTCTGAAGGATTCTACACCAGCTCTGCTGTCAGTCTGTGCCTTGGGAGACCATTAAGTAGCTCTGGATCCTTGGAAAGTGAGTCAGCCTGCTCTCCTGAAAATTAGGTACATACAAGACTTCAACAGGTGTCACCTCAGATGTCACATTTGGGGGTAACATGTAATATGTGTGGTGACCAGAGGACAACCTCTATCTGCTGTGCTTCTTGTGCCTTCTAGTTTATGGAGTGTGAGGCAGGGTCTCTCACTGGTCTGGATGGGGCTGGCCCATTTATCTGGGCTAGCCAGCAAACCCCAGCTCCAGCTCTCTCCAGCCCTGGGACTATCTGTACACATCTTCACTCTGACTTAGTTTATTGCGGGTTCTGGGGATGCAGTGGGGTCTCCTATCTGCACAGCAAGCATTTAACTGACTGAGCTCTCCCCCCCCAACCCCATCCCCAAACATCACATACTTTCACATCCAAACATGTGAGCCCCTCCCTGACCCAGTTCATCCTAACACACCAGATTTGCTGACCTCTAAAGTTTATCCAAGTCTTTGCTCACCTGATAACAGGGTCAACTAAAAACAGCTGGATTTTTTCCCTCCTTGATGTCAGTGATCTGCCTGAGTCTTGCAGAGCAGCCTGTGCCAGCACAGTCAACAAGAAACAGTGAGCCCTTCCCACCAGACACATGTGAAAATCTCCCTTTGACCCCTGAACTGTCCTCAAGTTACTGAAGAACAAAAGTAATTAAAAGTGGAACTTTGCTGTCCTGGCCATCGGTGCCCATCCATCAGCCTCTGAGGGACTGGTATGGGAAGTGGAGCCTGATAGTCGGGCAGGGGTGCCATGCAGAGTGAAAGTGCTTCATTCAGCAAATGATCTGAAGTAATTCAGGCTACAAACACACCTACAGAAGGAGACACGCTCAGCAGAATCTCCTAAAATCTAAACTTCGTAAAGGTTGTTCTGTGTGAACGCTCTCACTGGACAGCAACAGTAAATCCGTGCGTTTATACGTGCATTTTACATGTATAAGAGAAGCTTTTAGTTTTGTTTTTAAAGTTTATGTATTTATGTTTTGCCCGCGTGAATGTCTGTGTACTGTGTGGGTGCCTGGTACCCTCAGAGGCCAGAAAAGGGTGTTGGATTCCCTGGAACTAGCCTTACAAACAATTATGAGCCGGGTGGGTACTTGGAATCTAACCTGGGTCTTCTACAAAGGCAGTCATTGCTTAACCACCGAGTCATCTCTCCAGACTGTTTTAGTTTATTCTTATTGCATTAGTATTGTGTGTGTGTGTGCGTGTGTGCACAGGCACACACTCGCGACCAGCCGCCACCTCAGGAGCCTGTTACTGGCTTTTCCACTGGGAAGGACCATAGCCCCAGACTGAAATGACCCCACCCTTCTGCCACAACAGTGAGGCAAGAAAGCATGCCACCATGAGCTATAATATGAACGTGGACATTATGCAAAGAGAGATAAGCCAGCCACCCAGACCAGTGACCATGTGACCCCTCTTATATGAAGTGCGGGTATTGGAGTGGTCAGACTCACTTATACAGAAAACAGATCTGCAGAGCCCAGTGCCTGTAGGAAACCAGAAATCCCACTGAAGAGCCCACTGGGTGCCTTGGAGGCTTAGCTCTGGGCCCACAGGGAAGAGAAGCCTCTCTGAAGAGTGATTAACTTAACAATTAATGAATCGGTGCAGGGAAGAAGAAGGATGGTTCTGGAACGTTTGCTTCGGGCCCTAAACTTTAACATTTACCAATCTCCAATTGCAGCATCTGGTAGGATGAGTTATGGAGTGAGATCGGAAGCAGCAGGGAGGGGATTAGAGACACAGGGCTTCAGGGAGAAGGAGAGGGACCCACACTTCAAAGGAGAAGACCAGCTACTGTGAGAAGCCTCTGGTGCCATGGGGCAGGAGGAAAGCGTCCTCAGTGCTGTAAAACCAGATTTAGACAGAATGGACAGATGAGGCATTTGGGAGACCAGGTTCACAGAACAGCCTTTGGAAAGGCAGTCCCCAAAGGAAGGTCTAGTGAACAGAGAGGGCCCTGGTGGCTTGATTCTGACTAAAATATCTGTGCTTAGAATTTGGTTAACCTGTGTATGTTAGGACAAGTGAGACCCTGTAAGTCAAAATTTAGTCGGGTGTATGTTTGTGTGTGTGCGTGTGCGTGTGAGTGTGCCTGTGTGTGTGTTGGTGCCAGAAGTCAGTGGTTGCTGTCTTCCTCACTTGTTCTCCACATCATCATCAGCACCACCATCATCATCATCTTGAGATAGGGTCTCACTGAATCTGCAGCTCACCAGACTGGCTGCCAGTCAGCTCCAGAGGTTCTCTTGTCTCCAGTACCCCAATGCTAGGATCTCAGATGACTGCCACTGTTGTGGGTGAGGTATCCACCGGAGAAGACTCCTGGAACATGGGTTCAAGCCAATAGAAAGTCACTGTTAGCTGGCCAGCAACTACACTCTGTTGGGGATCCCAGTGAGCCTGTCTCAGGGTGAGCGGGGATCCCGGTAAGCCTGTCTCAGGGCGAGCCTTTAAGCACACAGCCTGTATTCTGGGTTGACATACTTCAGTTAACAAGAACACTTAGCCAGAGGTAGAATCATAGAAGCCAGAAGGAAAGTTTACCTTTAGAGACTTTCCCAAAACTACAGGCTTTGATGGATTAGGACTTTGTTTTCATTTTGGCAGGTGGGGCCGTGTGCTGTTGTTTTATGTCGTGTTGTTTTAGGTCCTTCCATCATTGAGTCAGTTGTGCTAAGGCCTGGGAGTCTGCTAAAGTCTGAGGTTCTATTACAGCCACCATGTCTGGTGTGTGGTGTGTATGTGAGAGAGTGTGTGTACAAGTGTGTGTGAGTAAGAGTATGTTGTGTGTGTTGTGCAAGTGTATTGTGTGAGTGTGTGTGTCAGAGTATGAGTGTGCATGTGTTGTACAAGTGTGTGGGGGGGAGTGTATGAACATGAGTGTGTGAGTGTGTGTTTATGTGTGGTGCAAGTGTGTGTGAGAGTAAGTGTGTGTGTGAGTGTGTGTGTGAGAGTGTGAGTATGTGTGTGCAAGTGTTTGTGTGTGTGATGGAGAGGGAGTGATGGGAGTAAAACTCAGGTTCCCATACTTATTAATTCCAGGGTAGCCTTAATTCCAAACTGTTCCCCACCCTGATCCAGGATCTCAGGACCATTGAGTTCCTGAGAAACCACAGCACAGGTGAAGAACAAGGGAGTCATGACTCCCCATGGCTGTGTCACCATTTCAGAGATGCTGGGGCCATCACCCCCCACCCTGTCTGTTTCTGAGAGGGAAGCATGGTTCAGCATGTCAATAAGGACATGCTTATGACAGTCAATAGGAGGCAGGCAGGAGGGATCTGTGCTGTGGGGGACACTGGGTCAGGGCCATCCTACCTTCAGCCTCTTGGGACTTGAACCTCTACCGGTGCAAGCAGCTAGTGTCTCAGTCAGAGTCAGAAGAAACCAATTATCTGTGTGTCCCTGCAGAGGCTCTGTGCTCCTGTGAGTCCATGCTCGCCTGTGAGACCTGGGAAGTGTCCACAGGAGCCTTGAGTGCCAAGAACGTGGGAGGATCCAGTGTGTCCTTCAGAAGGGACCGGAGGCTGCGCTTGTGTCCCTGGCTTCCCTTTGCTGGCCTTTGCCTGGCTGAGGTGAATTTGGGGTTAGAGCCTCAACAGAAGAAGACTGAGGAAGATCATGTGACCATCACCCCAACTCTTTGCCTTTTACAAGGTGGGTGGCCTCTATGAGGAGCAGTGTGGCCACAGCGGGGTGCCTTAAGGGGCGCAGCTCTCAATTCAAGGTTAGCATAAGGAGAGCCTTTGTTTTCTCAGCAGACCTGGATAAAGTGGATAAAGTTCTGCTGTGTGGATTCTTTGTCTTGTAGTACGACATCTCTGGGAAGAGCGTTCCCAATCATGACTTCGGCTCTCAGGAAGCTGAGTTCTGCACTCCTGATCTCTGATGGGCCCAGACCCCCACATCATAGCTCCCACTTCCCGTCTTCCTCAGCCAACTGCTGACTCCATTTCAGCCAGGGGCGGATTCTTTCTATGGTGTAGACACTGTTCCAGGAGCTGGAGCACCATGCAATGGGTCTTTTGGGAGGTAGCAGCCTGAGAGAACCACTGTTATCAAGGAAGGGACCAGGCTATGCACACCAGGGAGCATGCAGGGTCAGGAGAAAGGGTGCACAGAACTGGGTCCAATCTACTGCATCTCTGGTCTCCATGGTTCCTGCTTCCTGCCTCATGACTGAGGAGCAGAAGAGCCAGGAGCCGTGCCAGGAAGAGCCACCTGAGAGCCAGGGTTTGTGACAACAGAACTCCATATTAACTGTGTAAACACACTTGGATTTTGTGCCCCACAACACAGAGACTGTGAATTAGTGTTTCTCTTTTGAAACCAGCAAGGCCCGTGTTTGTGTAGTGCTCAGGCACCTGGCAGGGCAGATGGCCGTGGGTCATTGTCATGAGGCGTGTTGAGTGGCCTCAGCAGGAACCAGCACCCTTGGGATCAGGCTGGGCACCTAAGCTGGTGTATTAGTTATTTTCTTGTCAGGATGACCAAATTCCTTACAGGAAGCAACTTAAGGGAAGAAAGGCTTATTTTCAGATCAAGATTCAGAGACTTATCCAGGCATCCGTCATGGAGGAGATGTCACCACAGAAGCCGGACACTGCCAGTCACACTGTGTCTGGGGTACAGAAACATGATGGACAGGAGTAAGGCCGGGCTATCAAACCAAAATGCTTTGTTCTCCCACAGAGTTCTATAACCTTCCCCAAACAGAACACTATCTAGAGAGCAAGTGTTCTGGCTGGTTTTGTGTGTCAACTTGACACAAGCTGAAGTTATCAGAGAAAGGAGCCTCCCTTGAGGAAATGCCTCCCTAAGATCCAGCTGTAAGGCATTTTCTCAATTAGTGATCAAGGGAGGAAGGCCCATTGTGGGTGGTGCCATCCCTCGACTGGTAGTCCTGGGTTCTATAAGAAGCAAACTGAGCAAGCCAGGGGAAGCAAGCCAGTAAGCAGCACCTTCCATGGCCTCTGCATCAGCTCCTGACTCCAAGTTCCTGTCCTGACTTCCTTTGGTGATGAACAGCAATGTGGAAGTGTAAGCTGATCTTGGTCATGATGATCTGTGCAGGAATAGAAACACTGACTAAGACACCAAATGTTCAAACCTGGTGTTCAAGCCTGAGGCATACTCAAACCAAACTGAGTGCATAGCCCAGCTGGGCAGCTGGGAACTGCAGCCTCCACTCTGCCCTGGTGACACAGGGGCGGGTAGAAGGATGGCAAACTATGTGGCCTGTTCTCTCTCTGCTCCTAGAAAGTCAGGGCTGGATGGGGACCCAGCTGACCTGCTGGCTCAGCCTGGACAGAGCAACAGTCACTTCACCTCCAGAACGCTCCTGTTGTTCAAAGCACTTAACCCCATAAGGAGCTGCTATGGCTGACCCTCTGTGAAGGGTCCTTTGTAATGGGTGCTGGTGGTCAGTTCAGGGATGGCTGAGTTAGTTCCTTAGTGCAGACAAGCTTGTGAGAAAGAGAAAGTAACAGCTTTTGGGGGGATAGGAGAGAGCTTAGATATTTTATAGCCTTAACCCTTCTCCATTAGTCCTTTTAGGTACCTGCCTCTGAACCTTCCTCACAATGTCTTCTGGGATCAGGAAGCTACCACAGGGAACAGCGTTTCTTGTCTACCCGCCCTTCCCCCATCTGCCCTTCACCTTGATGGCTCCCCCTGTGTATGCCAGCATCCTGCTTCAGGGGTGGGAGCTTGCTTCTAGGCCAACACAGCTGTTCTCATTTATAGTAGTGAGCAGACGGGACCCAGGGGCATTGCTGCCCACAGGGCTGGTCAGCAGGCCTCAGATGTGGCTTCCTCTGGGAAGTCATTTGGATTTCCAGACCCTGGCTCCTCCCCATGGCTGCTCTACCACTGAGAGCTCAACTTTATCTTCCAAAGAACTTCCTACCTGTTTCAAAATGGCTCACCAAACTTCCCAGGGTGGCCTGACTTCTTCCTCGTCTCCAGGAAGAGGGGGAAGAAGGAAGGGAGAGGTCGGAACAAGACACAGACTCGGGATCTGTTTGCTGGTCCCCTATTTCAGCAGCAAGACCAGAGGGACGCTGGGACTCTAGGAGACGGTTTGACCCCTCCCCCACCACAGCCACAACATGCACAGCGGTTCTTCCAGTGAGAACCCTTGTCAAGCTCTGTGCTAAGAGCCCACGTCAGGATGCTGATCTTCATGAGTTTGTGTGGTGCTGGGCAAGATGCTTAGCCTCTCGGTGACTCAGTTTCCCTGTGTATAAGGGAACGTTGATAATAGTAACTACTTCTTAATATGGCAGTGAGAGTTGAGAGTGCCCTTGGAAGGCATGCAGGAAAGCACCTATCAGCTGCTGGAATTACCAGACATCCTCAGAGTCCAAACGCTCTTCTGCAGTATCGCTGTCAATGGAGATGTCAGATGCTCGTTAGGAGTTCAGCAAGTGTACACAGACCTCTCAGAGACCTGGTACAAACATGCAGAAGAACCACATGTAAAAGGGTTGGTCCCCTTGGTGATGCTGCTGGAGAGCTGAGGAGAAAGAGCTGCCTGGGAGGTCTTTAGGTCATTGGGGATGAGTCCTTGAAAGGGGTTGTGGGAACCCAGCCCCTTCCTCTCTCTTTGGCATCTTCTCTGATGAGGTGAGCATGTGTGCAAGGCCACAGGCTCCTGCCTTCATGGGCTACCTCCTCACTGGCTGATGACATGGGGTCTCTCAATCTTAGATTGGAACCATCCAAACTGAGCCAAAGTAAACCCCCTCTCTCTGTAACTTAATTACCTCAGGTGGATAGTGTCAGGACGCTGCCTGGCCCACTTGGCTTCACACCTAACTGGCCATGTTTCCATGGATCAGTCCTTCCAACAGGCCTGTGGGATTCTTGCCATCACTATTCAATATTTGCCTTTTCCTTGGTACAGCACCAGGATGCAGACATTTGCCAGGTTCTGGATGTTTGGGGGGGAAGGAATCCAGGTAGCCAGCATCTCACTCAGGAAGGTGCATCCTAACCAGGCCACCTGAGGCCACATTAGCTCAGCTCTCTTTGTTGGCAGCCTTTCCCACTGCCCGCTCAAGAGGACAAGTGGCACAGCTGGAGGAGAGCTGAGCTGTCGGTGTTACCATCAATAATGAAACAGCATCTCTCTTCTCACGGGGCCTCTCATCTCCGTGGCACTGAGCAAACATGAGGAGGCACAGTGGCTGGTGCCCCTGCAAGGGAGCAAAGCTCCAGCGGAGTCTTGAGCCTTGTCCTTCGAATCAGCAGAACACAGGGTGGAGAGTGGCCCCCCGCTGAGCCCAGCAGATCAGTCCTTGAGATCACAACCCATGTGTGTATCACTGAGTGTGTGCCTGGCCTATGTGTACACATGCATGTACCTGTGTGCACATGTGTGTCTGCTGCATGCATGTCCCTGTGTGAGCATGTCTGCATGTATGTGTGTGCATGTGTGTTTTTGCATATGTCCTTATATTGGCATGTTTGTGCTTTTGCATGTGTGTCCCTGTGTAAGTGTGTGTGTGTGCAGGTGTGGGTATGTTTATATGTATACGTGTGTGTGTATATCTTTGTGCCTACACAGGAATAATCATGTATGTATGTGTACATGTGTATGTATTTCTCTGTATTTATATCTGCATGTGTCTCCATGTGTTTATGAATGTATATGCATGCAAATGCATGTGTGTTCATGTGTGCACATACGTGTATGTGTGATATGTTTGGTGTTTGCCCATGTGTGTACACTTGTATGCCTATATGTATATTGAAAACATTTCATAGATTTAAAGTTTCCCAAGCAGGAGGACATGGTTACCTGTGATCTTAGAACTGAGAAGGCTGAGGCAGAAGATTGCTGCAAGCTAGAGACCACACTTGTCTGAACAGTTAATTCTAAGTCCATCTGGGCTATAGTGAGACCTTGTGTCAAGTCTTCCCTATCTCCAGCTCATTAAAGACCAAACCCAAGTGACTCCCCTCTTTGTAACAGACCCTCTTCAAGGTTGCTCTTCTTCCTGGAGACAAGAGCCCCTGTTGGGCCTAAACAGATAAGCAAGACTAAGAAGAAAAACAAGCTTTCAAAGGCAGGACTGTCAGAACAGCCAACCAAGGCTTCATGCTCCCAACCCCAGCCAGGGGCATCCCTGTTCCAAGAGTACCCTGTCCCCAGGGCTTTCCCACGTGCACTGTCAGCTTGAGTCTCAGCCAGTGGCTGAAGGGAGAGCTCATTGGAACACCTGTCCCCTGTGCAGAGAACCACACTTCCAGGCACTACACTTACTGTCTGCCCCCAATTCTGTCTCTTGACACATTATCAGGCTGTTGGGATGACCTGATGGTTGTCAAGGTCACAGAGTCCCGGTGGGTCATGAGAAGGGCTCTTAGAGGAGGAGGTGCAGAGGATTGGACAAAGTTCCTTGTGACTGGCAGCTTAGCAACTAGAGTCTCCAGTTCTCTGAAGTGCTTTGACAGCAGGCTGGAGGATCTTTCCCATTCATTCTGTGAGCTGAGATCCCGGCTCCTGCTTCCGTATCTGCTGCTACCTGGACATACAGAGTTTGTTGCTATTTGTTCTGGATATTGACTCCTGGGTGAGGTTTTGAGTCCTGGGGAATGCCTGAGAACAAAGCAACAGAGAAATGCTATCACTCTCCCTGCCAGGCCCAGGTTGGGTGTGCATGATGCTGGGGCAGTGCCTGGGTTTGCTGCCTTCTAAGCAACCCAGAGAGAAGCCTGAGGCAGCCAGCTTTCCTCTGAATAACAGGTTTGACATCGATTGATGCCTGGGTCTCAGGGGTCAGGCAGGCCTAATGCATGTGACCAAACTTAACAGTGAGGCAAACCCTGGTGAGGCCTGGGCTCCCTGGTGTCTTTCCCTCCTACCTGAACAATAGCTGTATGCTTGACAGGACAATAGTGTGGTAGGAAAAGCTGTCCCAGATCATTTCTGCTGCTGTGATAAAATATCCTGGCAAGAAGCAGCTTAAGGAAGAAAGTGGGTTGTGGCTTACAGTTACAGGTTATAGTCTGTCATCCACAGCAGAAGCTTGAGGTGGCCACTCACACCATCACATCCACAGTGAAGAGCAGAGTGATTAATGCATGCACAGTCACTCATTCACCTGCTCGCTTGTGTTCAGCTTGCTTTCTCCACTCTTACATAGTTCACGGCTTAGGGAATGGTGCTGCCCATAGTGGTCTAGGTTGCGGAGAGCATTTGGGGCCAGCTTCTAGGAATTTGCCAAGAATTTGACATTGGGCTAAGACACGGAAGTAGGCTCAAGATGAATACAGCTGAGGACTGTGTTCTTTGTATCTTGATGGGTCTTGTTAAGACCCTGAATACAGTAATCATGGGACCTTTGTTTATGCTTTGTTCCTTGACTACTCTGTTTATGCCTTAGGACTGACCATATTCTTTGTATGTACCTAGAGTAATATAAAAGCAGACGGGAAAAAAATAAACCCGCTTCAGCCTCAGCACTGTCTGAAGTCATGCTATAGTGTTGTCTAATTGTCCTTTTCTTTTCAATCCTCACTCCCTCCCTGGAGACCTTGTCGACTGACTGAGCTGGCTTGGTAACTAGGTCTTCCCATGTCAATTAATATTCAAGACAATTCCTCGAAGAAGTGCCCACAGGAAAACGTGATCTAGATGACTCCTTAAGATTCTCTTTTTGGTTGATTGTAGGTTGTGTCAACTTGGCAATCAAAGCTAACCATCACTGAAGGCTAAGTTGGTAGATGTCTTCCCTCTACAGTCAGCCCTTGCCAGAAGCAGCACCACAGATCACCTATTTGGCAAACTCTAAGCCTATGAAAGTCCCTGTGGCTCTCCATCAATGAAAGGCAAACAAAGCCTGAGGATAATGTCTGTACTGGCTGGTTGTGTGTCAACTTGACAGAAGCTAGAGTCCTCAGAGAGGAAGAAGCCTCAGTTGAGGAAATGCCTCCGTGAGATCCAGCTGTAAGGCATTTTCTCAATTAGTGATTGATGGGGGAGAGCCCAGGCCACTGTGGGTGGTGTCATTCCTAGGCTGGTGATCCTGAGTTCTATTACAAAGCAGGCTGAGCAAGCCAGGGGGAGCAAGCATCACCCCTCCATGGCCCCTGTATCAGCTCCTGCCTCCAGGTTCCTGCCCTGCTGGAGTTCCTGTCCTGTCTTCCTCCAATGATGAGCAGTGATCTGAAAGTGTAAGCCAGATAAACCCTTTCCTCCCCAACTTGCTTTTTGGTCATGGTGTTTTATCACAGCAATAGAAACCCTAACTGAGACAATACTCAAGGTTGTCTTCTGGCTTCCCATTTATTCATACACATGTACACACGTACAAGTACACGTACATGAACACACACTCATAGTTAATTATATAACGATACAAAAACACTCACTAAAGAGATCCAAGTGGAGTCCTTCGCTGCACGCACATTGTTCCAGACAATGATGCCCACACACCATTCAATATAGACAGGACCTTCTTGTGCTTATAATTTGAGACTTTTCTTACAGTCCCTATGACCTTGAAGGTCATTCTGTGTGGTATTTTTTTTTCCCCCAGTTTTTTGAGTCAGGGTCTTACTATGTAGCTCTGGCTGTCCTAGAACTCACTATGTAGACCAGGCTAGTCTTAAACTCAAAGATCTGACAACTTCTACCTCTCAAGTGCTGGGATTAAAGGCATGCACCACCACACCTAGCCCAGTGTATATTATTTTAACAACCATGAACTGTTCCATGGTGCGAACCTACCATGGTTCATGCGACTCCCCCAGCAACTGTCTCTTTGGAGGCCTTCAATTTTTCCTGTTATAAATAATTGCTATATTTGATATTTACTTGTGCTTTTAAGTCCTTGTGCAGATATGTATTAAGGCTGGATTTTTAATTGGGAACTGCAAAGATAGTTGTAAAGATGGCACCAAATTCTGCTGACAGGCACATATACCAATAGATTTTTTTTTTAACATGGGGTCTGGCAGTCAGCTCAGGCCCCCACACCTGTGCAGCAAGCACTTGGCCAACTGAGCCAGCTTCTTAGTCCTTGTTTCTTTCTTCTTCTGGGCTCAGAACTTCAATATTCTGTTCCCTGGGCATTTTCTATAGCAATGTCCCATCTTCACCATCTTTAGATTTTTATATTGCCCTGGTGTTAAGCTGTTTTATTCTGAAGGGGGGGGGGGATTACTTGCTATTTCTTTTAGAAAATTTAGGTGGTTCCACCCACTCCATTTACATATACATCTGTCCATCAGGACTCTTTTCTATATACTGAAAGCACAGTACCTAACTTCAGTCTTTCCTGGAGAGATCACCAAGATGTCTGTTACTGAATTACCAGGGCAATTAATTTCTCTTCTCTGCTGGTTTGAAACTCAAATTCCATCCCACGTCTGGTCAATGACGTAAAGGCAAAGGTATGTTCCTTGCTTGCCTTTCGACCCAGTGTTCTGTTTGCCTAAGGTGAGTTACAAATCTAGGGTCTTCCAGGTCATTTATTTCTCTTGTGCACTAATTTTATTGAGAAATAATCCACATAGCTCATGCCTCACTAACCCCAGGGGTTTAGGGAATCCACACACCTCTGTGGCCAGCGGCACAATCTTAGAATATTTTCACACCCTAAAAGGAAACCTTGTGCCTATAGCTACGCCTCTCCACTTCCTCTCAAGCTGCTTAGTCCTTCGCGGTAACTCCCTTGCCTTTGTCTCTGTGGGATCTCTGTTCTGGACCTTCTACGTCAGTGGAACCCTAGAGAATGTGGTGTCTTAACCAAGTACCTAGGGCTTTGGAAACATGTCTAAGGCCCGCCATGCCTAGCATCCATTGGCATTTCATTTCTGCTGACTTTTTTACCTGCTGTTTTTCTTCTCATTTACAAGTAGCCTCAACACATATGGTTGGGGATCATTTTATTTACCCGTTCGCTTGACAGACCTGGGTTACTTTCAGTGTCAGGGCGTTGGCTGTGTGTCTATGTGCAAATGGAACAGCCTAGTTACAAGATAACTCGTGTTAATCTTCAGAGGACCTGCCAAACTACTTCAGTTTTACACCCCTTCTGATGCTGCATGAGGTCCCCCCACCCCCACCAGCATCTAGTACTGTTTTTTTGTTTGTTTTTTTTTTTTTTTTTTTTGCTTTTTTTGTTGGTTTTGTTTGTTTGTTTGTTTGTTGTTTTGGGGTTTGCCGGTTTTATGTTGTTGTTTGGGGGGGGTTGTTGGGTTTCTGTCCACAGCCATCCTCGTGGGGGTGAGTGGCTCGGAGCTGAGAGCAGCAATGCTGTCGAGCACCTGTTCCTGTCTCAGGCTCCCTGCGTCAGTGAGAAGAGTCCGCTGGTAAATGCATCACGGTGGGATGCACCATGGTGGGACAGGCTTGAGGTAGAAAGAAGCCATCCCTGGGACTCTCCTACGTACGTCATTGTGGCAGCTTTGACCTGTCACTGCAACTTCCTGTGCAGTAGCAGGGCTACGTCTGTCTTTACTCACGAGAACACCCCAGCATCTAACTGCAGTCAATGCTCAGACCACTCTATTCATTTTTCTCTCTCCTTGACTCCCTTTTCCTGGTGCTGATAAGAAAAAGGCTTGAACTCAGTCCCCCAGCAACCAGAATGTAGCTACAGTTCCAGGGAAAGGGACTGGGCAAATGGTTCAGGCCCAGACAGTAAAGTCCCTGCTATGCTAGCCTAGGGTCCCAGGTTAGGTCTCCAGAACCACCCCAAAACCCAGGTAAGGTGAGGTGTGGCTATAATCCAGGGCTGGTAGTCAGAGACTGGTGGATAAAGGCCCGCCCAAATGTATGTATGGCCGTTAACATAGAGAACTTATCTTAAGGAACAGTCTTTGTTATGTCTAGCGTGTGTCCTAAAAATTAGCTATGAATCATCTCGAATCACTGATCTGAGTTCCCTTGACTGAACAAAGTTAAGGGTCTTAGGAGAGAACACAGGGCCATAGACATTAAAATGCAAAAACAGCAATATTTTAGTTTGGTGGTAAGGCATTCCAGAGAACCCAATGTCTCCAGCAAGTCACTGCATCAAAATTAGGACGCGCCCATGTGTGTGTGTGTGTGTGTGTGTGTGTGTGTGTACGCACGTGTGCGTGTACATGTGTGTGTTTATATGCCAAATATTGCGAATATCCTCAGAGGTTAAAAAAAAAAAAGATCATCCGCCCCCTGGAGCTGTAGTTACATCACATGGTTGCTAGGGAACTGAACTCAGGTCCTCTGGAAGAGCAGCCAGTGCTCTTTACCCTGTAGCCATTTCTATAGCCCTCACACTATTTTTGAGACAGGGTCTCCCACTGAACCCAGAGCTTGCTGATTTTAGTTAAGCTGGCTGGCCAGGGACCCCCAGAGATCTGCCTGCCTCTGCCTCCCCCTGATGATGCTGGGGTCATAGGTGCACCAACACTCAGGTTGCTATTGTTCAGGTCCCTGAGCCTTCACAGCTGAGCCACCCTACTCCCTACCTTCCCACCGCCACCCCACCCACCCTGTCCCTCTTTTCTCTAGCAATGCTGTTTGGCATCTGAGGGTTACTATTGAGCTGTTAATTCACAACAGGGGAAGGACTTGCATGAGAGGGGGGGTGCTCTGAGGAGAGGAAGAGCTGATAGGGAGTGGTAAAGTGAATAAAGAAATAAATTTAATTTTTAAAATGCACTATACAAAAAGAAAAAAGAAAAAGAAATATCTGTGCTCTGGGCAAAGAGCTGAGTTCTGAGGGTATCCAGTGTGTGTGTGTGTGTGTGAGAGAGAGAGAGAGAGAGAGAGAGAGAGAGAGAGAGAGGGAGGGGAGGGGAGGGGAGGGGAGGGGAGAGAGAGAGAGAGAGAGAGAGAGAGAGAGAGAGAGAGAGAGAGAGAGAGAAACAGGGGAAGCGGGGTTGGCAAATGCTCAAGCAGTGTCTTCTCAGAACTTTAATGAAGGTTATTTCCTTACTGGTGGAAGGAGGATTCCCCAGGCCAATTGGTATCCAGGTGCCCTGTGAACATAATGATGAATTTCTACTGCCTCAGATTGCTGAGTTTGGCAAATCTCTTCGTCGCAAAAAAAGTTGCTAAGCCTCTCACCCAGCTGTGGCTTTTTTTTTTTTTTTTTTAAAAACCTCTGAAGGGATACCCTGGGACATGATTCATCTCTTAGAAAAGGGAGATTAAAGCATCCCACAAGACACTAAATTATATGGAACAGGTGTCCGAAAGAGAAGGCTAAACAGTTCGTGGCCAGATATGATCTGGTAGGAACCCAGCTCCTGGGGAGGAAATTTAGTTCTTGTTTCTCAATTAACCTGGGGCTCTAGGCAAACATATTATTGAGGGAGTTGGCTGAATGAGCCAACACAGAGGATCTTAGGTGATCTCCACCTGCTGTGCTTGGCCTCAGTGGGAGTAACTAAGAATTGGGTTCTTCATACAGCCCTAGCTGTGGCAATGTCTCCTTTCTGTATTCTAAGGTATAAAAACACAGAGACCAGAGAAGCTAGGGAAGAATACAAGGTCACATGGTAGAATACAAGGTCACATGGTAGAACACAAGGTCACATGGTAGAATACAAGGTCACATGGTAGAATACAAGGTCACATGGTAGAATACAAGGTCACAGGGTAGAACACAAGGTCACACAATAGAACACTTTTTCTGAACCAGAGTTAAGGCAAGATGGCTCCATTGGTTAAGCACTTGTCACGAATGTTCTAAGGTTCCATACTCAGCCACCAGATAGAAAGGCAGGTGTGAAGGCTGCCTGTTACCCAAGCCCTGCACAGGGATACAGGTGTGAAGACTGCCTGTTACCCAAGCCCTGCACAGGGATACAGGTGTGAAGACTGCCTGTTACCCAAGCCCTGCACAGGGATACAGGTGTGAAGACTGCCTGTTACCCAAGCCCTGCACAGGGGACACAGGAGCACTCCTGCTCTCAACAGCACCTGTGCTAGGGCAACAGAGAAAGGTAAGACAGGTCCCTCACGTCCCATAACCGAAGGAGCCTTGTCTGGCTTTCAACACTAGCTTGAGTTGTTCCAGAGTTTGTACTTTTGCGACTGGAAGGGGTGTATGGCTGCATTTAGAGGAGAAGTAATTTTCTGTAATTCTTGAATGTTTACCACATGTCCCCATTTTTGTGCAGCAAAACAGTTGAGTTTTTGAGTGCTGGATTGGAAAGGAAGATACATGCTTGGAAGAGCAAAACGGTGACGTAGTTAAGAGTCACCAGATCTTGGGTGTTGGAGAGAAGGCTCCATGGTTATGAGTACTCGGGGTCAGTTCTCAGCACACACATAGAGGACAACCCACTGGAACCCCAGTTCCAGAGGACCAGACACCCTGTTCTGTTTTCTGTGGACCCTGCATGCATATAGGCAAAACATTCATATGTATAAAATAAAAAGAAATAAAACCGTCTTCACAAACAATGCAATCTCATGCCATGAGACACCAAGAAAAGATGCTGAGTTGGCTTGGTGGGTAAAGACGCTCGCTGTCAAATCTGGTGACCTGAGTTTGACCTGGAATCCACACGGTGAAAGGCGAGAGCTGACTTCCACAAGACTTCTGACTTCTACACCTACGCTATGGTACAGAGACGCACACATGCACACACCCACACGCTAGTTAATTAATTAACTGGTTAATGTAATAAAACATTTTCAAGGCCCCTGAGAATGTATCATCCTAGACTAATTTAAGAAATGCCCTGCTCAACCATTTTCTGTAGAGAACTATAGGCTGTGACAATACTGTGTGAACCATGACTTTTACTATTAATAGGGAGTCTGGCACACTCCACACCCTCTTGTTTGTGGCTGTGAACAGATTCTAAAGCGCCATAGGGCTGTTGTGTGAGCCTAGCATGCAAAGGATAAATGTGTGTAACTGTGATCAGCAGGTTGACTATGAGTCTTTGCTATCTGCAGACATAAACCTGGGCTCAGCTTTGACATAAATCCACAGGCTGTGGGTAACTGTGGACCCTGCCCATACTCTAAGTCTGGAAATTGAAGGCTGCACCCAAGTTCTTTGCTCACTATGTCTTAGATTTTGGATTCTTTCCTGGGCAGACTTTCAAGGCCATAGTCACCAAGGGATATGTGTGTGTGTTGCTGTCAGGTAACATCAATCACAGTGCTTTGCTTTGTTTTGTTTAAGACAGGCTCTCTCACTAGCTTGTAGACTAAGCTAGGATAGCTAGCCCACTAGCCCCAGAGATCCATGTGTCTCCACCTCCCCGGAGCTAACATCACGAGGGTGCAGCACCAAACCCAACTTTTGCTCCAGTTCTTAGATATGGAACCCAGCTTCCCATGTATGTGTAGCAAGTGTGTGAGCCGCTGCTAGGCCTGAGGTACAGGACCTTTCCAGTTATCCCAGCTATGAGGCCAGAAGCATTTTATCATCTTCCCTGATGCTTACAGACCAAAAGACAAGGCAGAAAGGGCTTGTTAGCCGGGTGGTGGTGGCTCATGCTTTAATCCCAGCACTTGGGAGGCAGAGGCAGGCGGATTTCTGAGTTCGAGGCCAGCCTGGTCTACAGTTCCAGGACAGCCAGGACTACACAGAAAAACCCTGTCTTGAAAAACAAACAAACAAAAAAAAAAAAACAAAAAAAGAAAGAAAGAAAGAGAGAGAGAAAGAAAGAAAGGGCTTGTTGTCTGTTAGCTTTAACGATCATCCTGACATAGCTTAGAATCACCTGTGAAGGGGAGTCTCAATTGAAGGATCGAGCAACTCTGATTGCCTGTGGGCATGACTGTTGGAAGGCTTTCCTGTTAATTGCTGTAGGTGGGCCCAGCCTGCTGTGGGTGGCACCGTTCCCTGAGAGATGGTCCAGGCCTGTATAAGAAAGAATGACCCTCTGAGTAGGTGTTCTTTCGTGGTTCCTGCTTCCTGCTTGAATTCCTGTCCTGACTTCCATCAATGAAGGACCAGTGCCTAGAAATAAAGAAATCCATTACTCACAGTACAGGACCAAAATCACTGGGTGGGAAGGAAAAAAAAAATCCTTTAATTCCCTTCAGGTCAATCCAAAAGTCAGAAGGTAGAAAGGTCCTCTGGAAACCCAGCAGTAGGTCACCACATAGTAAGATGTCACTTAGAAAGCCCAAAACTTCCCCTGAGGCTGAGCCTAGAGGCTTGTTTCAACAGCCAGGAAGGAAGGATGTAGTTTTTCTGTGAGTCTGTCTTTATCCATCTTCCCTCCCTGCCCTGTTAGGCTCTGGCTAAAAATTCCAGAAGGATGCCAGCTCCCGAAGTGACTGGATCTGGCGTCGATGACGAATAATAACGCCTGGTGTTATTAACTGCAGGCGTGTTGCTCCTGGGCGGGTTTATTTATTTATTTTATTTTGGCTCGTTTTTGATATATCGTCCTGATCTAAATCAGGAGAATGCGTTCTTCTGTCTAGGACAGCCCCTGCAGTCTGCAGTGAATGAAACTCCCACCTCTGACAAAGCAACCGGCTTCTTCACGGTTGGCAGGTGAGTAAATCGGCTTTTACTGGGAGCCATTAAACATGGTCTGGGGTTGATTTACTACCCACTGGCTTGCGTGGAAGTGGAGTACAGAATACAGCAGGCCAACAGCAGGCATCTTTTGTTCTTAATTCATTGCGGCTCTTTGGGGAGACAGTCACCAGTGCTGGGGAGACCTGAACAATCACATCATGAGCAGCAACATCTGTGGGTGTCGGGGTGCGGCGCCCAGGTTCCTGGGCCTGTAGTAGCATGTCTTGCTCTTTTCTGTTGAAGTACATAGTGCCTGAAGCACCCCTGGGAGGAAACTTGGAATCTTCTGGCTGCTCCCAGACCTAGCCAACATGGCCCCCTCGGCCTTTGCCTCCCTGTCTGTTCAGCCTCTGGTGAGCTACTGGAACTATGGTCATCCCTGAACAGAGGTTTATTTACATGGCTTCTTACTCTCTAGTACGGTCACCATCTTCGCTGCCCTCACTGTTTCTTCTATCCACAAGTGTCTCCTCAGCACTTCTGTAAAGGGAGGGGAAGAGTGAGGTGATTCCTTCCAGGAACAGCCCTCACAGCCCCGCCCCCTGGCCAGAGGGAACCGCCCTCAAAGACCCCTGTCCAGAGGCCCTTTCCTCTGCTCTCCGCCTATGGACGCACTTCCTTCTGGTGTCTGCAGAAGCAGCGGATGCTCTACTCTGTCATCTTGCCTGCCTTTCCTCCCTCTGAGAGCAATGCAGCACCTCTCATCACTGTTCTGCCTGTGTCTCTTCCCTGGACTAGCAAGCCATGTGTTTTTCTTGTATCTACCACCAGGTTATCAGACCCCTAGACAGTGGCCAAATACGGAGTGGATCTGCTGGGAGACATAATTTCTAGCAAATACTCATTGAAAACAATAAATGATTGAAAATCTCCCCTGTTTAATTAGCTTTGATATTAAGAACAAGATTAAGTGCAGGAATTTGGTGGTGAGATTCGTTGTGAACTTGCTTAGGGCACACCATGGGCTTGGGAAGATGGCTCAGTGAGCAAGGCTTGAGGACCTGAGTGTGGATCTTTAACACCCACATCAAAATCTGAGCATGGAAGCAGTCGCCCATAACTCTGTGCTGGGGGAAGGTGGGGAGATAGGCAGGTCCTGGGAGCTTATTGGCCCAGAATCTAGCCAATCGGTGAGCTCCAAGTTCAGTGAGAGACCTTGCCTCAAAATAAGAGCAACTGAAGAAGCCATCCTCCTGTCAGCCTCTGGCCTGCACGTGTGCATACACAGACACACGCATGGGACAGATGGGGGTGGGAGGGAGAAAGAGGGAGAGAGAGAGAAAGCCAGAGAGAGGGAGGAAATGGGGGAGGAAGAGAGAGAGAGGAGAGAGAGAGGGAGAGAGAGAGAGAGAGAGAGAGAGAGAGAGAGAGAGACGGAGAGGGAGGGAGGGAGAGAGGGAGAGAGAGAGAGAGAGAGAGAGAGAGAGAGAGAGAGAGAGAGGGAGAGACTATGCCACAAGAGGAAAAGATATTCATTCTGAAACAAACTTTGGAAAGTAAGGAGAAAGGCTAGGAAGGCAGGGAGAGCGTGGAGGCTGGACGAGTGTCGAAAGGAGACAGGATGCTAAGATGCCCCATAAATCACACCAGGACTGGTTTCACCTCCATTGTCCTTCTTTGTTTTGTCCCTGGCACCAAACAATTCATCATTCCTGTTGCATGGTACGGGCAGCAAAAATAGTACTTGGCTCAAAACCTGAATGGGGGAGAGCAGCTTAGAGATCAGAGAAACCTGTGGGAACAGCTGGGGTCCTGTGTTCTTCGATGCAGGGGTCTCTGAGCTGCACCGATACAAAGGACCAGGGTGATGGGTCTGGAGGCAAGAACAAGTCTCTAGATGTTCCCTGATAAGGTACCTCAGGCTCTTCTTTGTCCCAGCCACTGGCCTCAGTGCATGTGGTGTTGCCATGGAGAATGCCTGCCCTCTCTGTAGGGACCACCTCTTTCTTTGGGCAGGCATTTTTATTTGGCGAGCCATCTTGTTTTTTGTTTTGTATGTTATCAGCGAATGTGCTCGGGCTACAGGCTCTTCTCCAGCGGAACCTCCTTCTGGATAACTGATGTTGGACCCCAGGACCACGCCCACTAGGATGCTGGCCTTTGAAGTGGAAACTTAAGGGTTCTTTGGAAAGTCAGTTGTGTTGGATGGTGTTTTGCTGGGGCAAACACATGGAAGAGTGTTTTCCTGAAGTGGACACAGGTGGAAAGGCTAAGGCAGACTCAAGAAGGAACATTTCACTGAAGCAGACACAGGAGGATGTTCTGCTGAAGCGAGCACGTGAAAGGACACATGATGAAGGATTCTTTGCTAACAACATGCATGTATTGGTCCACCTTACATTGTGTATTGAGCTGTATTTGTCCAGATTCCATAGAAAGAAGCACACCAAAGAACTTCTGGTGGTGTGCTGCAGTTTGTTGCTGCTTCCAAGGACTCAGGCTGATTGACAGTGATGTCAACTGAGACTCACATGCCTAGGCAAGGCCTGTGGAGGACATATGATGCTTGGAGGGACTATAAAAAGGGCTTGATGGACAGCGATGGAGGCCTAGCTTGGCTTGCTTGCATAGCTAAATGCTTGCTGGTCTTCACTGGCCTTTGTTTTATTGGGAAAGGCCACTAGAACTGCTCCTGAAGTCCCCGATGCTGATCCCCTCCCTCCTGCCTGGCTATTCCTGCTAGGTCATACCACCTGCTGCTATCCTGACACTACAAAACAGGACTGCTGGTGTATCTGTGACATGTCTGTGAGTGGGTCAAGCTGCCGCTACTGACCTGTGAACTGAACTGCTGATTTCCTGACAACACAGATGGGAGTTGCTCCAAAGAACCTTTCTAAACAGGTCCACTTCCCCTGTATCCTTTCTTTCCCTCTACCTCTGGTGGGTGGTGGGCTAAAAGAGAGGTTAAAGCATTTAAGAACCATCATTTAAAGTAGACTTTGAAGAAGAATTAAAGTTACAGGCATTCCCTACAGAGATAACCTTGGGTCTTCATTTAGGGTTTACTCAAACCTCAGTGCCTAGAAATGTCACCCTAAGCAGGCTCTTGCCTGTTTGCTCACCTCCAGGTCTGTGGATTCTGTGGATTTAACCCAGGTCCTAGGCTATCTGAATTCAACAGATCCCTAAGGTGTGACAGAGCCAGCCTCTGCCATCAGCTTGGTGCTGTAACCACTCCATCACAGGGGTCTGTCTGTGCCCTCCCTGTGCCCCACTGTTCTCTATGTTAGCACAGTCCCACTGCCCCCTCCTCCAAGGTTGCTGGCTGCTCCTCTCTGGGCCTTTCTTGTGTGCCTATCCCTCCCCTGTTTCAGTGGCCACATAAACTTACACAGTGTCCAGATGGTCTTCTGTGAACAGCTTTTGGTCCAGGTGGGGAGGTGGGGTGAGGACAGGTGCCCAAATGATCAGTTCCTGCGTTAGGCCATGTCTTGTTGAACAGATGCCAAAGACAGCACCTCGCCCCTTCTGGGCACTGGGCCCATTTCCTATTGTCTATCACAGGTGTGAGGGCAAAAATCCGGTGGGCATGTTGGTGGGGCTGGGCACTTAGGGTGGTGGTATTACCATGCCCTTCCAAAGGCCTTTGTAGGCTGAATATTAAGATTTGGAGTGTTGTCTACAGCTGAGGGAGCCCAACCATATTGGAATCGAGGTGTTAAAATTCACTTTTTCGTTCTCAGCTAGGTTTTTGAAATACACATTGTTATTGTTAGTATGAAGGATCATATGCATGTGTGTTGTATTCAAGTATAAATGTACATGTGTGCACAGGTATGTGGCAGCCAGCAGCAAACTTGAATGTTGTCCTGCAATCATTTTTTAACTTTTTGACACAGTGTCTCTGTTTTCCTTTTCCTGATTTTACTTTACTGGTTCAGCTAGAACGGAGATCAGTACGCCCCAAAGAGCCTCTTATCTGTACCTCCCAGTATCAGGGTTACAGGAACATTGATCCACACCTGGATTTTTAAATGTGGATTCTGTGCATTTAACCCAGGTCCTGGCAAGCACTTTCGAGTCTGAGCCATCTCTCCAACATATACATTGTATTTATTTTTCTATATTTAATGAGCAACAGGTTGCACAGCCATGGATAGTTTTGGATACAATTTCTTTCCTTACTATCTAGGCTGTCTACTATAGAAGAAGAAGGACGAGCATTCCAAGAGCTGGACCCCACCCCGCCTACTTCCTGAGTTATGAAGCAGTCGTCCGAGGGAATGCCAGGCATACACTAGTGGGTTTAGAGTTTGAGTGTTAGGTGTTCTCCTTAGGTCCCTGTGTTTTAACACTTGATCCCCAATGGGTGGCACTTTTTTGGGAGGTTTCAGAACATTTAGGAGATGTTGCTGGAAGTGGTCCCTGCAGGCAAAACTTGGGATTTACAGCCCAGTCTCTGCTTCCGGATCAGCCTCACGGCCCTCCCACCAGAGCCACAAGCTGTTCTTGCCACAGAACCTTCCCCACCAGGCAAGACTTGTTTTCTCTTTAACCAAAATGAACATATCGTCCCTCAAGTGGCTTTATCCAGATCTTTATCACAAAGATGAGAAAAGTAGCCGCCCCACGGGAGAAATGGAGCTGAAAGTGGCCAGACTAATGCTCAGAGGGGTCCAGGCCCGGAGCAAAATGCCAGTGTGCTGTGCAGGAAGTGATCTCAGCTCCCTGAAGCCAGCAGTGAAGCCGCAAGCTTCTTCCCCAGCCCTGTAGCGAGCAACCCCCTTGGTCTCTTCCCTATACCTGCTAAGTGTTAATTTCCTGGTAGCTAATGCCCTTGGAAGGTCATAGGCCACAGCAGTGGCGGTCCTGTTATACCTTGCCTCAGTCCAGAGTCTCCTCCTGATGAGGCTCTTTGGCGTCTAGTCCACCAAGAAGGCAAACAGGCAAACGTCTTCCCACAGGAGTAAAAACCTCTCGTTGCCTGGCCTCTGATTGTTATTCAGAGTGGTATCTCAGGCCCACGTTCCAATTGACCTTCAGAGCAGGGATTTGTTCCTGGCTCTTTCTTGGGGGTCGATCCACTAAACCACTGCAGAGGGTGGCTCAGACTGGAAACGGTTGTTAAAGGCACAAGTGCAAAAGTGCCAAAGGTCCTGGTGTAATTGCCACCCAGGCTTCATGTCCAACGTGCCCTCTGTAGGTTACAAAGCAGAGCAGAGCAGCCGTCCACCCTCTGGAACCATTACCTAGTTCTCGGGATGTAATCTCTACCTGTGAGGTACTTCTTGCAGGGGATTTAATTAGTTGGATGAGAGCTGGTCACCTGATCAAGAACGAGCCAATCAGATGTTTTCCCTGAGAAGCGAGCCGGAGACTCTTGTCCTCTTGTCTTGTCTGTCTACCCAACCTAGAATGAGTCGGGAAGCTGGGGGTTGTCCTTTGACTTGAGTATTGAGAGCTGACTTGCAGAGGAAGTTAATCTTCACAAATAGAGAAGGAAGGCTCAAGCTGGGAGGTGGGAGACGGGAGGAAACCTCGGACAGCGTGCACCCCGCATGCACCGGCCCTTGCTCACAAGCAAGCTACATTTATTACTCCCAGGCACGTTGCTCCCTCCTCCAACGAAGGCATCACTCCCCCATTCTGCCTAAGAACGGAAACCGTGCTGTTTTAAACAAAAGGAAACGACGGTTTCACCCATCTCTTCTTGTGCTAATCCAAAAATCCTGATGGATACACATCGCTGCCTTCATTTTGTAAATAATTAAAAACAAAAAACAAACAAAACGAACAAAAATCCCCAAAGTCCAGAAATGTTTATGAAACCTCTTCAGAACTCATACAGCTTTCCCTTTTCAGACTAAGGTGAACCTAGGTTCCACAATCCCAGACTCATCAACAGCAGTCTGCCCTGCTGTGTCCTCAAGAGCACAACCCCGAAGCCAGGCAGAGTTGGCTGGAACAGAATGTCTTTGAGAATAGTGCAATTAAAAAAAAAAAAAAAAAAAAAAAAAAAAAAAAAAGCCCTATTCTCTTCACATGTGCATTCCTGTCAGCCATGTTTCCAGAATGTTCTTTCTAGCTCCCACCACTTAGACCTTAATTCGTCAGCTCAGCTGCAGATGGTGTCATCCATTGGGGTCCTGCTAGTTATTAACTAGCATCAGCGTCCTCACTGGGGATGGGCTCCAGCTGATGTCATCTATCCATACAGTGCTGCACCCCAACCCCCGCCCCAGACACCAAAGATGCAGGCTCCTTCCCTGTCTAGATGGAGCCAGAAGTCCTTGGTTCTGTATCTCAGGGAAAGAATGCTACAGGGGTTTGCCAATGGAAGGCCAAGTCTACCTAGGAATGGCTCCCGTTTTTGAGCCTGCATCAGGCCCTACTATGCTCAGAACAGCAGTGGCAGCATCCTTGGTGACAGTCACAGAGTGGCCTCACAATAATTAAAGAGAAACACTGGGGACAGGTGGCAATGCCTGACTCTGTAGACAGGGCCGTTAGGAGGAGCTTGGCTGTTCCCAAGTCTTCTCTCCCTTTCGTCCTGCATCCTCTCTGGGGATCTGGCTCCAGGCCCAGGCAGGGACTGGCAGCCTTGCTATTTTAGGCCCTTCCTGGCCAGCAATTAGTGCTGGGATAGCTGAGCCCAGGAAAAGGAAAATCCGGATTTTTACATGAACGTTTCCTTTTACTAAACTCTGCATGAAAAAAAAAAAAAACCAAACCAAAACAAGAATCAATAAGAACTGTTCAAGCAAGGCTGATTTTGTTAAGAGGAAGTAAACAGGAGCCAGCAAGATGGCAGAAAGAGGCACCCGCCTGCCACCAAGTCCGATGACCTGAGTTCATGCCTTAGACCCAGATGGTAGAAGGAGAAAACGGACTCCCACAAGTTGTCCTCTGACCTCCATACATACATACAGGAGTGTGCACATGCACACACACGCACACAGACACACACACACACTCACATACACACTCACACACACAGATTAAATTATTTATTTATTTGTAAACAGGAATCCCTGTGTGATGTATCTCTTCTGCCTTCCACCTGCCCCTGGTTCTCCTAGAACACCATTCTTACTGATAGCCATATGTCAGCTGTACACAGTGAGGGGCAGCCTCTGAGTGATGCGGGGTGGGGCCATATACTCTGGCTCTGAGAGATCTTAAGCTAGCAGAAGTAACAGTGGCAGAAATGACATCTCTCTGTTAAAAAAAAATGAAACCCAGTGACATACAGGTCTATGTCTGGAGAGCTTGTGTCATGTGACAGAGACCCATCGGGTCCACTGCCTCTGAGCCATGTGCCCAGATCCACGGCACGACAGCTCTCCTTGTTTTGAACACAACCTCAAATGTTTCCATAGTCATATGGTTGAGTGCGTCTGGACAATTGGATACTGTCCATAAACAGCCAGGCTTTCATTCTCGAGCTTTATCCAAAAGGAGTGGAGAGTTGGTGCCAGAACACAGCCTCAGCTGACAGTCTCTGTATCTGGCAGGAAGCCTGAGATAGGACTATCTTTCAATGTCCCATTTGAAGCAAGGAGGTCATTCACAATGCAGATAACCCACAAGAAGCCTGTCAGGAATGGCGGGTCATCCTGAACCAAGTGCAGAAAGAGCAGGGGTTAGAGCATCCTCCAAGATTCCCCACAGGGCTTTTCCTAGGGAATGCTGTCTCTGAGGATCAGACACTCTCTTGATTAATGAAACTCGTGTTTCATTCATTTTCCTGAAGGAAACAAACATGTCTCCTTGAGATAGTGCACAAACCACAGAGCAAAGGAATGATCACTGCAGAGTCAACCTTGGTGAACCTTGGTGAATGGCTTTATTGAGCTCACTTAAAGGAGAATGGTCGAGCCCCAAACCGCAACAGAGTAGGAGTCTTTCTCTGGCATGAGTAACAACTTTCTCAGAGCCACATAGATGGCATCCCTCCCCACTCTCAGTTAACCTTCCTCACTCTGTAACCTCTAGCACCTCCCAAGACCTTGGGCAGCAAACTACACACAGCTGGGAGGGACTGACTGAAATCTCAACCAAGGGTGTAATGACCCTCCCCAGCCCTTTCTTCAATAAAGAAAAGGTCAGCAGGTCATATCTTGAGGGTCTCTTGTGAGTAGTCACAGCTGCTCTGATGAAGGTGGTAATGGCCACCATGATCAGGTGACAACATCCCACAACCCCTCCGTCTTCAGACATTCTCAGAAAAATGATGGTGCGTGCCTGTTGTGCGTGCCTGTCCTCTCAGTGGCTCATGTGATCATCATTCAGATTATAGAAGCACTTAGCTGTGACCCAGCAGAGGAAGGCAGCCAGGAGTTTGGAGGGGTAACGGTACCACAGAGGCATATTAGGCACTGGCTTTGCAGTGCAATGCATTTCACATGTACATAAACCAGGCTCTGCCCTTGTGTTCCATGGGTTTTCCTGGGGCTGGGCTTTGATGGATAAAGCAGACTCGAGAGCACTGATCGCGTAGAGGAAGACCTGTGTAAATATGGCTGTTTTCTGCAAGACTATACCTGGAGCTGGGGACACAGCTTAAGGTGCAAAGTGCTTGCCACACAAGCATGAGGGTCCGAGTTCACACAGACAGCCAGGCACTGTAACGCTGTGCTGAGGAGCAGAGACAGGAGCAAGGTTCATGATCAGTGAGAAACTCTGCCTCAGAGGAATAAGGTGACAAGTAATGGAGGAAGGCATGAAATGTCAACCTCTGGCCTCCATCTGTACACACACACTCACACACTCACACACTCACACACTCACACACTCACACACACACACTCACACACACACACACACACACTCACACACACACACACTCACACACTCACACACATACACACACACATACACACATACACACATGCACACACATTCTTTCACACATATATGCATACACATACACACTTGCACACAGTCACACATACATTCTCTCATATATACACTCACACACACACTCACACACACACTCACACACACACTCACACACTTATCCATACATACACACAGACACTCACACACATGCACACACTCACATACACATATACATTCTCTTACATACTCACATACAGACACACACTCATAATACTCACATTACATGCACACATACATACACATTCTCTCACACACACTCACACATACACACTCACATACAAATTCTCTCAGACACACACACATACAGATACACACTCATACACATTCACAGACATACTCACACACACACACACACATCTAAGGACAACTTTTACAAAATCGAATCCTCTTCTCAACTACCTACACTTCTCTGCTTCCAGATTCTGTTTTTGAAATGTGCACAGCACCACCCCTTAAGTACAAACAGGATAAGCTCTTGTCTTCTGAGTCTGGGATAATGTACAGGGGAGGATGTTTCAGGCATGCCACAATGAACAACCCACGCTCCCACCAATGTCCACTGGCTTCTTATTTCTCTCTCCTCAGGCACCTGGCTGGGAGGGATGAGCAAACTGGAGCCAAGAAGGACTAGAAGACAACAGAACCCCTTCCTCGGGGCAGGCAGGCCCTCGGGTGAACTTCTGCTAACTGCTTGCAGAGTTTGATTTGTGGGATTTCTTTTGTTGATTTCTCCTGCCCCACCCCACCTACCCCACCTTCCCAAAATGCATACTGGGCACAGGTACCTTGGGATGGCAGTATATGCTGAGTGTTCTCTATACTTGACAAAGGCACCAGCAGTTCCTCACGTGTGCAGTGGGGAGTGTCCTTCCAGCCTGGCTCAAGGACAATGAACACACAGGAGCTACAATTCACCAGGGCTTCCCTCAGGGACTTCCCGTTCCCAAATTCATAACATAGACAGTCATCACAGGCTGTGACATGCCGTAGCCATGTGTTAGCCTTAATCTTAAGTGTCAACTTAATTGGATTTGGAATCTCCATGGAAACAGACCTCTGGGTGTGTCTGTGAAGTTTTCAGTGAAGTTAAATGAGGAGAAAAGACTCACCCTCAATGTCGCAAGTGCTGTCCCACAAGCTGGGGTCCTAGACTAAATAAAAAAGCAGAAGCAAATTGAGTACCAGCATATTCTCTCCCTCTCTCTCTCTCTCTCTCTCTCTCTCTCTCTCTCTCTCTCATTTCTTCTTTCCCCCTCTCCATCTCTTCCCCCCACTCTTCTCTTCCTCTCTCCCTCTCCCTCCCTCTCTCCACCCCACCTCTGCTCCTCACCCCAGCTACTGATGGCTGTACCACAGTTTTTGTTTTTGTTTCTGGCAAGAGCCTCTAGATTACGCTTCCTTTAGCTAAACTGGAAGCCCCTGCTAGACACAGGGGTGTTTCAGTCGAAAGAGAGGGAGGGAGAGAGAAGAGAGAGAGAGAGCAGCCTTTGTAGAGAAGAGATATTTATAACCCAGGAACTCCCTTTTGGGGACCCTTGTGCCCCTAAAAGAACTCCAGGCAGCATGATCATCTGTTCAGGCGTTTATAATAGAATGTAGCGCTTCTGATTAGTTCTAGAATGGTCTGATTGTTCCCAGTGACACGAACATCTTGGTAAGCCAGTGTAGAAAGCCCAAATGGCACACTGTGTGTTCCCAGGGACTTTGCGAGGTCAACATAGGTCCCTGCCAATTCAGAGGACCAGGACAAGCCATGTGTTCTGATAAAACACAAGAGCTGTGTCAGTGGGACCAGGCCTTTTTCCTCTGGCCTTCCTTCTTTGGAGCAGGCACCTCCCTTTTATGGAGGTTCTTCAGTCCCTTGCCTGTGGGTGGAGATGCCAAGCATGCCCCTCCTACCCCTGCCTGCTGGGGAGCAGGGGCCTCCCACAGCATCTGCTAAACAGTTGGCCAAATCTCTCAGCCCCTCCTTCTGCCATGGCTGGCTGGGCCAGGGCTCTGCCCCAACTGAGCGCCTATAATGTATGTGTGCTGACTTGCAGAGGCGAGCTCTAGGAGACCAATGGGAAATAGCCAGAAAGAGGGGTAAAAGAGGACTATCTGCCATGGAGCAGAAACTGGGGGGCGGGGGGCTGTGAAATACAGAGGGGAAGGGAGGGCTGGGAGAAGTGTGTGCCAAGGATCTATGGTCATAACCATGCCAACTGTGTAGGAGCAGAAAGAGCAGGCAGGAGCTGGGGGAGGGGCCGCCCATAGAGAGATCGTGCTAGTAATGACAGGAGGAAATACACACAAAGTGCTGTTACAGAGTCTGTACCCCACTGCACCCTAAACCCCACCAGAACAAACAGCATCCTCATGAGTTATCTTACAGAGAGCAACAAAAAGGAAAATGGAAGTCCAAATCATGTCCCCCAGTGGGCACTGTGGGTGCCAAGGAAGTCATGGTGGGTTTCGGGCACTGGCAGGAAATTAGAGCAACCAGCAGAGACATGGAGAAGGAAGACCAGGAAGGGGTGGGTGGCCTGCCAGCCTATGCACTCCTCAGGGCCAACTCCTAAGTCCTAGGCAAACCGAAAGCTGTGTCTGAGAATAACTTGGTGCTCAGAGGGCTTCTCAACACTGAGGGTGGAGCTGTACCCACTCAGCATGCATGAAGGTGTGGGCATCAGAAGACGTGAGCTCTCCATGCCTATAGTGGTGACCCCGGAGCCCAGAGCCTAGTGTTGGCTCATTGGACCACACGAAGCCAGTAAGATAAATCAAGGGATCTCATCCAGGGCCCCGACATTCATGACCATCTTTCTGCTCTCCCAAGATTAGGTCTGGGAGCTGCACAGGTTCACAAGGCTACTGAGTGTGTCAGCTGCCACCAGCCACCAGACATGAGCAGGCCTGCCATCCTTGTCCAACAAGAACAGCCTGGCTTTCTTTGCATGAGGCCTGATTGGGCAGAGAGCAGGGTTTCAGTGCCCTTCTGCTGAGCATGGCAAGCACATTGGAAGCAAAGCCCTTCTCTGGTTCATCTTGGCTCAAGATCAAAGTGAAACATTAATCTTTCCACCTCACCCTCCAAGGCCTGAGGCCCAAGGCTGTTGCTCATCCTTCCTTGGGTAGAATGTTAGAGTCCTGAGCAGCTAACAGCAAGCCCTGGTGGACAAACATGTCTGTGGCACCAGGCAAGGAATGAGTGGCAGGGGGAGGGCTACCGTCAAAGGCCCTCCCCCGAACTTTGCAAGGCAAAGAGGAAGGAAGATGGGTCTATCAGACCTCAGGCAGATGTCAGGGACATGAGAGGCCTGTCTGGTCTGCATGCCCGTTCTACATGACAAGTCTGCATGCCTGGTCTGTATGCTTGGTCTCCATGCCAGGTTTCCATGTCTGGTCTGCATGCCTGGTCTCCCTGCCTGGTCTGCATGCCTGGTCTGCATGTCTGGTCTGCATGCCAGGTCTGCATACCTGGTCTGCATGCCTGGTCTCCCTGCCTAGTCTGCATGTCTGGTCTGCATGCCAGGTCTGCATGCCTGGTCTCCCTGCCTGGTCTGCATGCCTGGTCTCCATGTCAGGTCTCCCTTCCTGGTCTGCATGTCTGGTCTGCATGCCAGGTCTCCATGCCTGGTCTGCATGCCTGGTCTCCATACCTGTTCTCCATGCCTGGTCTGCATGCCTGGTCTCCATACCTGTTCTCCATGCCTGGTCTGCATGCCTGGTCTCCATACCTGTTCTCCATGTCTGGTCTGCATGGCTGGTCTCTATGTAGGGTCTGCATGTCAGGTCTACGTGCCTGGTCTCCAGACAAGGTCAGTCTTTGCTTTGTTTGACTTGGGTTGAGATTTCTGTTGCAAGGTCTTGAAGACCTAGTGAAGAATCTTTCCACTGGCCCCCAAAGCTCTGTAAGGCTGGCCTCCTCATCCTCTCCCAGCATCCCAGGTGACAGCATTTTTTTTATTTATTTTTTCTTTTTGAGCTGTGTGAACCTCAGCAGGCACACGTGCAAATATCTCAGGCTTTATACATCATTTGCATCTCAATGTTCCAAAGCTACAATCATCCAGCCTTGTGTGAAAAAATAAGAATTTACAGAAATCTGGGCTAATTCTAAACCCTGATGAATTACACCTAACTACAGAAGCTTCCTGATGAGGCTGTAGAGGAAAAACCTGCTGGAATCCATTTACTGCTGAGAAGGGAATGAAATGAACCACTGACATTCTCGTTAGCCATAGTTTAGAAATTACAAGAAGTGCCCCGTACGCACAGCAATGTGTCTTCACTGTGCTTTAGGTGGATTTTTATCTTTGCTGTGTTTACTCACCCTTTGGGTGTCCACTGTGTGGGATGTGGGCTTGGAACATTCTAGAGAAGTCCGTGAATGGACACCAGGTCAGTTCCTGGAGATACAATCTGCTCTTGAAGACACTGCAACTCATCTCAGAGGCATGACTCTTCTCTGAGACTGAACTCCACTGGTGGATCTGGGCACTGGGTCTCCTAACCTTAGATGCCTTAGTTCCTACCATCAGTAGTGAACCCTGCAAACTTTCATGCCATCCCCACATCCCTAAGCACCAACTGCAGCTGTGTTGACAGTTTGAAGAAACAGCTGGGCACTGTTATGAGATGCTGGGGCAGTGTGAAGGGGACTGGGGTGGTATGAAGGAGAGTGGGGCAGTGTGAAGGACAGTGGGACAGTGAGAAGAACAGTGAGGCAGTGTGAAGGACAGTGGGGCAGTGTGAACGACAGAGGGGCAGTGAGAAGAACAGTGGGACAGTGTGATGGACAGTGTGACAGTGTGATGGACAGTGGGACAGTGTGAACAACAGTGGGGCAGTGTGATGGACAGTGGGACAGTGTGAACAACAGTGGGGCAGTGTGATGGACAGTGGGACAGTGTGATGGACAGTGGGACAGTGTGGTGGACAGTGGGACAGTGTGGTGGACAGTGGGACAGTGTGAAGGACAATGTGACAGTGTGAACAACAGTGGGGCAGTGTGATGGACAGTGGGACAGTGTGATGGACAGTGGGACAGTGTGAAGGACAGTGGGACAGTGTGAAGGACAGTGGGACAGTGTGATGGACAGTGGGACAGTGTGAAGGACAGTGGGACAGTGTGATGGACAGTGGGACAGTGTGATGGACAGTGGGACAGTGTGAAGGACAGTGGGACAGTGTGAAGGACAGTGGGACAGTGTGATGGACAGTGGGACAGTGTGAAGGACAGTGGGACAGTGTGATGGACAGTGGGACAGTGTGATGGACAGTGGGACAGTGTGATGGACAGTGGGACAGTGTGATGGACAGTGGGACAGTGTGACAGACAGTGGGACAGTGTGATGGACAGTGGGACAGTGTGATGAACAGTGAGGCAGTGAGAAGAACAGTGGGACAGTGTGAAGGACAGTGGGACAGTGTGAAGGACAGTGGGACAGTGTGAAGGACAGTGGGACAGTGTGAAGGACAGTGGGACAGTGTGAAGGACAGTGGGACAGTGTGAAGAACAGTGGGACAGTGTGAAGAACAGTGGGACAGTGTGAAGGACAGTGGGACAGTGTGAAGAACAGTGGGACAGTGAGAAGAACAGTGGGACAGTGTGAAGGACAGTGGGACAGTGTGAAGAACAGTGGGACAGTGTGAAGGACAGTGGGACAGTGGGAACAGTGAACTGTCTTAGTTGAGGTTTTTGTTGCTGTGATAATACACCACAACGTGTGGAGGAAAGGGTTATTCAGTTATTTCAGTAACATTCAATCACTGAGGGACATCAGGACAGGAACACAAACATGGCAGGAAGCTGGAGTCAGAGCTGAAGCAGAGGCCATGGAGGAGTACTGCTTACTGGCCTGCTTCCCATGGCTTGCTCAGCCTCTCCTCTAACACCCAGGACCACCAGCCCAGGGTGGCCCTGTCCCCAGTGAGCTGGGTCTTTCCCACATCAATCATCCATCACAAAAATTTCCCACAGGCTTTCCCATGGGCCAATCAGGTAGGGTATTTTCTCAACTGAGTTTCTCTCTTCCCAAATGGCTCTAGCTTGTGTGAAACTGACAGAAAACTAGGTAGCACACAAGCACAAAGCATTTCCAGCCAGCTCCGAAGGCAGGGTGGCACTGTGAACCTCTGATGAGCTGACTCTCAGCACTGCTTGCTGAGGAGGGACCTGAAGAGTCCCGGTCGGTCGTCGGTCGGTGCCTTCGTTTACAGAAACCCAGTCAAGCCCTTAGCTGGCGCTGCTCAGCAAACAACTGCAGGCAAACAAACCCTGGCTCCCTCCACCCACCTCCCACCTACTTGCTGTGTCAACAGAGATTTCACAATCAGATTCTGCTGGGCTCTAGTGAAGGACACGTGGAGGATGTCACAGAGGCAGAAGAGTTTGACAGAGAGTGAGCTCCTGGCAGGACAGGAGAGAGTGGGTAGGGCCAGGTAGGCTCATTTATTACCGTTATCTCAGAACGATGGGCCCTAGAATCCCATCAATACCTTCTAAGGGTGACCCGCTCTCTGGGTGCTGCCCCTGGAAGAGCCTGTGACTTCTCACGTGGTCATACTGGGGCTTAGCTTCCCTTGCACAGGCCCCTGGGGAGAACTCAGACCAGCCCCTAATCCTCCAGCCACAAGCCAGCCTTTCTGTAAGTAACCCAACCAAGTGGGACTTGAGTGGAATCATTCATCTATGGTCTCCCAGTGCCTCTCTATGCCAGGTACATATATACAGGGCTCTGCAGAAAACCTCTCACTCCAGTTGAGGCAGTAACTCAACGAATGCAGTGTTCAGTTACCGCCCACCTGCGGGGTCTCCTGGGGGCTCTTAAAAGGGCAGATCCTGGTTTCCAATTTTAGGCTTTCCTAAATGAAGCTTTCTGAGATTGTCTCACAATGTTCTGCAGGGGAGACAACCCCCTCACCCACCCCACCCCACTCCCACCTCACCTCACCCCACCCTTCACCCATCCTACCCCACCCTACTTCACTTTGCCTCACCCCTTCACCCACCCCACTCACCCCACCCCCTCACTCACCTACCCCACCTCATCCCACCCCCTCACCCACCCAACCCCAACCCTGCTAGAAGTTCTGAGTAGCTGTTGCATACAAAGAATTGCTACTCAGTGGACTTAAGACTTAATAAACTTGGGAAACCCAGAATCTCCTTAGATGTGTGAATGTCAGAAACCATTCTCAAGCGATGCCCAATGGGGAATGAAGGGGCGTTGGGAAACCCCACATCCCACCGTTTCCTTCTGAGTTAGCCATGGATGAGAAAGATGGAGGTTGGGAGTCTTATTCTGGCCACGCAAACTATTTGACAAGCCCAAACACTCGCCCTCATCTGAGAGTCAAGATGTTTCCAGCTGAGGAACTTTCTTCAAGGACCCGGGTCCTCGGGTCTCTCAGCACTTCAGTTTTCCTTAAAAATTATTTCTCTTCGTTTTTGTTTTGTTTTGTGTTTTGTGGGTGAGTCTGCGCACCACATACGTGCATTGCCTGTGACGGCCTGGAGAGGGCGTCGGACCCCGTCGCAGGCCAGCTTCCACAGGGCGGGGAATCTGAGGAGCCGTGTAGAGTCGCGATGGATCACTCAGCACACTTCTCTCTGAGGGAATAAAGCTTGATGCATTGGAGCTGACATCCTCTCTGACTGGAGAGAGACTCTACTCTGAATTCTTTAAACTCTTTGGGGACCAGCAAGAAGGGAAAAAAGGTAGGGGGAATATCACACACACACATACACACACATACATACATACATACATACATACATAGATACAGACATGTTCACATTTACCCATTGAATGTGATGGAACAAGGCTCCAACCACTTTACACACACACACACACACACACACACACGCATAAATACATAGATACAGACATGTTCACATTCACCCATTGAATGTGATGGAACAAGGCTCCAACTACTTTACACACACACACACACACACACACACACACACACACACACACACACACACACATTTGGTGGATGGACCAAACTCAAATGAGCAGGCTCCAGCAACTTTATTTTTCCTCTTAGCCTCTTTTTTTTTTTTTTTTTTAAAGATTTATTTATTTTATGTATGTGAGTACATTATGGTTCTCCTTGGACACACCAGAGGAGGGCATCACAGATGGTTATGAGCCACCATGTGGTTGCTGGGAATTGAACTCAGGACCTCGGGAAGAACAGCCAGTGCTCTTAACCACTGAGCCATCTCTCCAGGTTTCTCTTAGCCTTTTTATACCGTCCTCTATGTAAGAAAAAGATTACCTCATAGCCACAAGTTACATATTCTCTAAAAACACAACCACTACAAAACATGTTCCTCAAAAACATATTAAAATCATTACACAAAAGGAAATTACAACAAGATTGCTGATCATGTGTTTTTCTTTTGAAATGAACCTAACTAAACATTTCCCATCTATGTTTCTCTCCACAAGTTCATTGTATCCCCAACGCAATAATTCTTTTGTCATTGATTAACAAAGTTTAAGCAAGCCAGTCTATAGTAGCAAGTTTCCCCCTACAATTTGTATTTACCAAGGAAGACATCATCTATCTTACATCTTATTGGTAAAGTCTTGTTCGGCTAAAATGGCTAATCATCCTTTTCCTGTTCTTATAGACATAATAGAATTACTCTTTGTTCATAACCCTGCCTTTTCATGGTGCACACCGAGACCTGTGCCTGTGGCTACATCCCTAGATCACAAGATGCAGAAACTCAGACCCTAGAATGAAACGTTTTCTTTGATCATTGACTTGTCCCAGTACAACTACCTGATTGCAACACATGAGAACTCACTGCTCTTTTTTTAACCTCGGCAGCCCTCACTATTCTGCAAGGAGGGGGCACATTATATTCTTGATTCTAACTTGATTACACCTTTCTGGCCAAACAACTTAAACCATCTCCTTAAACTTCCTGTCAACGACTCCAACTTCCTAAACCTATTTAAATCAAATCAGGAAACTTTAAAATCATTCTTTCATCTAAACAATATTATCTCATGAAAGTTCATCTTCATGTTGATCTGCAGGAGAAGTAATCACACCAGGCTGTAAGCAGTAAGGGTTTCCCCACACCCAAATGCACCATCCCGGATAAATGAGAAATATAGCAAGGATGAACACGAGAAGGCACAGCAGTAGCAAGAAGCAATCCTGGGACAAAGCTGCTGGGGCTGTGTCTCTCGAAGGTGCACCCATCACAGCTGTGCAAACCAGTGGTCCATCTCCAGGAAGCTCACCTGTCTGCTGTAGACAGCTTCTCCTGCATGGCATCTGCCAGGATGCCTAGAAATGGAGTTACAGTTGGTTATTGGCTGCCGTGTGGGTGGTGGGAATTGAACCTGGGTCCTCTGGAAAAGCAGCCAGTGCCTGGATTCCTCTTTTAACCTTAGTAAAAGCTGCACGTGTGTGTGTGTGTGTGTGTGTGTGTGTGTGTGTGTGTGTGTTAGGTGTGTGTATATTGGGGGACAGATGGGGTGGTATATGTGTTTGGGGACAGAGTGTGTATATGTGTGTGGTATGGGGTAGGTGTGTGTGTTGGGGGCAGGTGGGGTGTGGTGTATGTGCTGGAGGGTAGGTGGGGTGATGTGTGTGTGCATGTGTGCATGCGAACACACATTTGAGTGCAGGTTTTCACAGTAACTAGAAAAAGGTGTCAGATTCCTTGGAGGTGAAGTTACAGGTGTTTGTGAACCGACTGATGTGGGCACCAGGGGATCTGAACTCAGGTCCTCTGATAGAACAGTAATGAGTTACTGAACATCTCTCCAACCACAGAAACAATAAAACTCTTTCTGGGCTCCACTGCCCACTGTGATTTCCATTCGCTTTCTATTGCTTCCTTTAACACTTTTCTCAAAGGGATGGCTTGAGGCCTGGTCACCTTTTCACCATTTGCTGTCTTCCAGGATAGGTAGGAACTATGCCACAGGCCACAGACCACAGACCACAGGCCACAGGCCACAGGCCACAGGCCACAGGCCACAGGCCACAGACCACAAACCCTCAATCTTAATCTAAATGCCTCTTGCTGCTGTCCCTGCCAAGATGTGGCAGGAATCTTTCCAGCCCTCAGTTGGGGTAGCATGGCTGGAGTTGCTAAACAGACCCAAGCAAAGTGGCTGATTCTAGCAGAGGTTCAGACAGCACCTGCCACAGGCGCTGTGGTATCCTTCACTGGCTGCTGGGACCCTTTCTGCCATCATGTGACCAACACCAGAATGATCTGCAAATGTGGAAAGAAGCTCATATCCTGAGGTGTCACCTGACTCCCAAGGACATCTAGGAGTCAGAACAAATGCCTCAAGGGACAACAGAACAACTACCTATCTTCTTGTCACAGAACCCTCAGACACAGGGATAACCATTACATGCTACGTCTCCACCTTCGGGGATGTTTGTTACACAGCTAAGCCGATACAGTGCTTCCTTGGAGGCTTCAGTTGTACCAATCCAGGAGCTGTTGTCAGTGCTGTGTGACAGGCATGGAGCAGAGATTGCAGGACATCCACTGAGCTGTCTCAGTCATTGTCCCAGAACAAAAATAATTGTCTCAGGGCACACAGGCAGGTGATGGGAAGAGAGAACAGGAGCTGGAGATCTAGGACAGATCTGAGGCCTAAAATCCCCACCCAGGGCCATGATGGCCTTTCTGGGTCATCATCATTACCTCCTGCTTCTCTTCCACTTGTACAGCACACACTTTTCTTGTGTATGCCGTGTCTGGTACATGTGGTGCGTGTGGAAAGGAGTCTCCAGTCTTCCTGTCAACGGACTCCCCGAATATCTGACATGTAAAATTGACTATGGAACTTCCACTACCTATCGGTGATCAGATCCCTCAGCAAAGCCATTGTCCCTCAGAGATCACTACTCATGCTGACCACACAGTTACTGTCTGGGCTCAAGTGTCTGACCACTTACCTCTTCAGTAGCTATGACCGGGTAGGCGTGTTTTATTGTGACCCATGCATCTTACAGAACAATCCTTGCTCTCTGAGTCCCCCATTTCCTCATGGGTTCACGATAGTGGGTGGGAGTTCCCTTTATCAGAGAAGTTGTCCGAGCTCATAGGTGAGGGGTGCATCACACCTGAGCATTGTAAGTGCAGCATCTTTCAAACTCACAGAAGAACTGGCGAGAGCAACCAACCCTGAGGACTGCTGTGTCCGATAGCTTGTGATCCCATACCCTGTGTCTATGTTTTAAAGTTCCATACGTTATGCAGAAAGCCGTTGGAAGGAGAGGGTATGACGTATGGAACCGGACTAACCCATCCAGCTGGTAACAGGCACTGTAGGCTGGCAGGTTTATTAACATAAATAAAACCTCATCATGAAAAATAATTACATCCTCTATGGTGGCCCACCCTCTCATTCTCTTGGGCATTAAAAAAAATAATGGGAAGGTTAATACATTTCTCACATTTCCAAGCCTGTTATTATTTCTTGCTTACACACACAAAAAAAATTACATAAAAGCCATCACTCTGGATCTGGGAGTGGATGACATAGACCAGACTCGGATAAAAGCTTACCCGCAATAGAAAAGCAATCTGGCATCGCTGACAATATTGTCACAAAAATATTACATCTCATGAAGGGGATTTCTCAGAATTCAATAACAGCATGTTCAGCAGCTAAATGGAGTCATTTGCATATTGTGGAGAAATGAAAGTACAGTAATCTCATGTTTGAAGTCTAATAGGATTTCCTGGGGCTGTGTTGCTGGGAAGCTTTGGTTGGTCTTTGCTTTCTGCCTGTCAGTCCCTCCCTGTAGGCTTCTTTTTCTCCACTAATCCGCCTCCGAGTCTCCCCCATACCTTTTCAGTCATTATTATTCTTCCCCTCCCCCACCCCCTTCCTGCTTTTCTGGAGGCTGTTTTAAATTTAATAAGGGACTACATCCACACACACTCACATGCTCACACACACACACTCACATGCTCATACACACACTCATAGGTTCACTAACACACACGAACACACATGCTCATACACATGCTCACACACTTACATACACACACACACACACACACACACACACACACACACACACACACACAGACTACACACAGTTAACTCATTCCTGAGAATTAACAGAGAAAAATGGGGCTTGATTTCTCATTCTTTTTTCCTTTAAGAAAAAATTTGACGTGATGTATGTGTGTGTGTGCGTGCACGCATGCACATGTATGCGTGCATACATACATGCATGTGAGTATGACAGCATGTGAACATGTGTATGAATGTGTGTCTGCGTGTGTCAGAACACTGAGCATGTGTGTGTGAGCATGTGAGTGTGTATGTAAGCATGTGTGTGAGACTGTGTGTGAGATCATGTGAACCTGTGTTAGTATCTGAGCATGTGAGTGTGTGTGTGTGTGTGAGCATGTGAGTGTGTGTGAACATGTGAGCATGTATGTGTATGTGCATATCTGTGCATGCAAGCATATGTGTTGCAGGGGAATGCACTTGTGCCACAGAACCAAGAATGTACTTGTGGAAGTCAGTGGATGGCCTCACTGTTGGTGTTCACCTTCCTCTGCTTGTAACAACGTCACTTCCTCATTGCTAAGTATACCAGGCTAGCCAGCCAGCAAGTGTTTGGGGGGTTTTTCTTGTCTCTTGACCCCCATCTCCCACTAGGAGTGCTGGAATTACAGATGTATTCTGGTGTCTAGCTTTTATGTGAGTGTCTCAGTTAGGGTTTCTATGGCTGCAACAAAACCCCAGGAACTAAAAGCAAGATGGGGAGGAAAGGGTTCATTTGTCTTACACTTCCAGATCATAGCCCATCTTTGGAGGAAGCAGGACAGGAACCTGGAGGCAGGAGCTGATGCAGAGGCCATGGAGGGATGCCGCTTACTGGCTTGCTCCTCCTGGTTTGTTCAGCCTGCTTTCTAATAGAACTTAGAATTACCAGCCCAGGGATGGTACCACCCACAAAGGGCTGGGCCCTCCCCACTTGATCACTAATTGAGAAAATGGCTTACAGCTGGATCTCATGGAGGCATTTCCTCAATGGAGACTCCTTCCTCTCTGATGACTCGAGCTTGTGTCAAGCTGACACACAAAACTAGCCAATACAATAGGTCTGGAGATCTGAACTCATGCATGATTACACAGCCAGGGCTTTGCTCACTGAGCTGTCTCCCCAACCCTGGTCCTTTTCTTTTCAAAGCTTCTTCTCCCTCTAAGCATGGCGCTGTTATAACGGATATTGTTGCTGGCCTTGGACCGATGGCCTCTTTCCATGTCAGGTCCAGATCGTCGGTGGACTATGTCACTCACTAGAGTTGCAGCTGGAACTTGTCAAATCCCGGAAGAAGAGACTCTGACTTTCTGACACCGAGCTTGCCGTTGTGTGGGGTTTTTTGTTATTTCCTCTTATTATTTGGATAATCACTTTAAGCCGTGAGGACTGAAATGCTTCAAGTGGGTAATTTGACTTGATAGACTTGGATGGGGCCCCAATACATTTGTAAATTACAGCATCACATTGCAGTGTCAAAGGGTTGGGCACCTCTACAAATAACTTAGAGTGCCTGACTTTGTCATACATAGTCCCTTCACAGAAAACCAGAGCCACATGTGTGGCAAACTCTCTCAGTAGCGTAAGCCTTGAGTTCATCTTCGTGTTTCCATGGGTGCACATTAGCTATGTATACACTTAAGGGTCTGGAGAGACACTGAAGTTACGAGTGATTACTGCTCTTACAGAGGACCTGAGTCTGGTTCTCAGCACCCATGTCAGGCAGATCACAACCACCTGTAATTCCAGCTTGGGGGGGATCTAACACCTTCTTCTGGCCTCCAGGGAGGCTTGCACACATATGCACAGAAACACAGACATGTACACCGATATCTAATTTAAAATAATAATAAATCTTTTAAAAATACTCAATAAATGAATGAATACTAGTGCAATAAGATATTCAAATAGCATAGAAAAGTTTGATCTTATTAAAATGCGTACTTTACTAAAATGCTATTTTGTATGTTTTATTAATATATAGTAATTATCTAAGATAGTCAGAATCATCATGACATTTTAAACATATATGTAATATATATTGGTCAAAGTCAATTTTCTGTGGCCTTCTCTTATTCCCTTTTCCTGATCCCCAAATAGTCTGTGTTCCTCTTTTATTTTTTCTAGACTCTAGTTTATTTTTCTATTTTTCATGCATGTATGGTATTAATGTGTATATGCATATTTATTTGTGTGTTCATGTACGTGTGTGTGTACATATATGTATGTGCATGTATGTGTGTGAGAGTGTATATGTATATACATGTGAGTGTGTGTCTCTGTGTGTATGTATGTGCACGTATGTGTGTATAAGTGTATGTGGGTGTCTGTGTGTATATTTCATGTGCCTGTATGTGTGTCTATGTACATGTGTGTGCATGTATGTTTGTAAGTGTGTGTGCATGTGTGTATGCAAGTGCATGTATGTGTATGGGAGTGTGTATATGTGTGTGTCTGTTGTACACTGAAGGCCTGAAGTTGATGTTGAGAATCATCTTCTACACTCCGTTCTGAACACTTGCACAGAAAGCACTCAGTTGCTAAACCATCTCCCAGCCTCAAGGCTTCTTCCATGTCTTAGTTACCGTGACTAGAGCAGCCCTGATATGCAGGTGTACAGCACGCTATGGTGTGTCGACCCAGAGTTGGGTACTGGGGTCAGATAGTGCATTGTAGACATCTTAAGAGCCTCTGAACCAGTTCCACAGTGGCCACCCCAGTTTTCATTCCAACCGAGAATGAAACCTAGACTTTCAATGTTAGCTTAAGGATGCAACACAACTTCAGGTCTCAAGTCAACCAGCAAGTGGAGAGAACTGGTCTAAACTGGTCTGAACTTGTTATAGGAAACAGACAGGAATGACAGATACTCTGACAGTGTACACCTCTCCTTGCACTTATCAAAGCGTGTTGCCATGTATTTGGTCATAAGCTGGGTTAGAGAAACGGGGCTCTTACACACCTAGGTCATGTTTCATGCTCCTTCTTGTAATATATATTTATGCCCAAAACCCAGGAAAATATTATTTCTATAGTTCACTCACCTTCAGAGTGGTTTTATTGTAAAAAGCACTTCACAGTAATCAGGTTCCTTGAATCAACCTAGTTAGGCAATGTTTATGGTCTTTGTGCATCTCCAATGAATATGAAACCCCAATTTCACAAGTTTCAGTCTTGGGGTACATCTTGACTAATGTTGAAGCATTTGCATATGAGTTTTTGAAAAAGCCATAATTCTCCAAAATGTAAGTTTACGTCTAGAACCATTCCTGTCACGTGGAAGGTTCCTACTGCACTGTCTTTCAACGGGAGATTGAATGAGTGAATCAGCTCTGATGTCAGCTTCAGTATACACACTCCGGGAGGGGCATAAATGCACACTGCTCACACCAGGCATGTGATGGTGTAACATACCCAGTGCTCACACCTGACATGTGATGCTATAACATTCATGTTCACACCTGACACATGATGGTATAACATTCATGCTCATACCAGACATGTGACAGTGTAACATACCCAGTGATCACACCTGACATGTGATGGTGTAACATTCATGCTCACACCTGACTTGTGATGGTGTAACATACTCAGTGCTCACACCTGGCACGTGACCGTGTAACATCCCTCTGTAAGGGAGCTGTCTGCCAGGAAACTTTAGAAAACAGCACAAAGCCTGCCCAAGCGTGAAGCTGGACACAGTGTCACCTGCATCACTACCTGCTCTCAGCCTTTGAGTGTTTTCCTCCATAGTGGGCTTTCTGGTGTGAATGAAAGGAAGAAGCCATGCCCACTAAAGCTGATTGACTGCTTAGAACTTCAGGGATGCAAAGGTTGGGATACAGCCAGTCCAGAGGCAAATCATCTTGAGGAATCCTTAGCCCCTGACAGTCACTTGTTGTCCTCCTCTGTACACTGATCTGACATCTTTTGTGACAGTCATAGTCAGGGTCACCAATACAATGAGACACCATGATCAAAAGCAAGTTGGAGGGGAAAACTTTATTTGGCTTACACTTCCATCTCATGGTCCATCACTAAAGGAAGTTAGAACAGGAACTCAAGCAGGGCAGGAACCTGGGGGCAGGAGCTGAGGCACAGGCCATGAAGGATGCTGCTTACTGGCTTACTTCCCCGGCTTGCTCAGCCTGCTTTCTTATAGAACTCAGGACCACCAGCCTGGGGATGGCACCACCCACAATGAACTGGGCCCTCCCACAGCAATCACTGATTAAGAAAATACCCTACAGCTGGATCTGATGGAGACATTTCTTAACTGAGGCTCCCTCCTCTTGGATAACTCTAGCTTGTGTCAAGTTGACATACAGCTATCCAGCACAGTGACTATTGGGTAAATCCTTTGGACTGTACGGACCTCTAGCTCTGCCAACCCCAAAACTAGGAACATTGTCAGATCACATCTGCAACCTATAGCAAAGGTCTCCCCACACCGTCGCAACCGCCTCTGATGTTTCTACCAACCAATGTATTTGGATGTATGACTTTATTCAGCTACCTTAAAAACTTTATGTGGGCTGGAGAGATGGCTCAGTGGTTAAGAACACTGACTGCTCTTCCAAAGGTTCTGATTTCAATTCCCAGCAACCACATGGTGGTTCACAACCATCTGTATTGGGGTCTGATGCCCTCTTCTGGCGTGTCTGAAGACAGCAACAGTGTACTCACATGCATAAAATAAATACATCTTAAAAAAAAAAAAAAAAACTTTATGCAGTGGTTATCAAGCTGAAACATGGAATTTGGATGACCTGTATTGCTTGAATTCATCCCCAACACTTCCAAAATAAAACCAACAGAAAAAAAGTTCTGTCTCAAATCATGCCGTGGAGATTTGTAAAACCGCAGCCCAGACTTGGGGGACTTGGAAAGTTGCAGTGGCAGGCAGCTAGCATTTATTTTTAATCGTTTCTTCTCCAGCTCACTTTCTGTTATCCAGACAAAGTTTATAAAGTCAGGCAGCTCCGAATTTCCCCGAGAGACATTTTCGGGCTGTAGTTCTGGGACTCCAGCTGATGAGGAACATTCCAGAACTGCCATCCTTCTGCCATTCAAGGGGCATGAGGGCGAGCGAAAGAAAATTGGTTAGTTTGTCTCCTCCCTGACTCTACCTTGAGGACATGTTTGCTTCTATTTTCCATTCCATTTATTATTGATAGGGTGTTTATTTTCTTCACTTCCACAAGACTTACAGCTGGAATAAACTGCCCTGGCTGTTGGCTGTGGGGAGGGGGAGCTCTTTTTGCTGTAGCCTGCTGATCCCTGCATAGGACACTAAAGGGAAAGGGAAGGAAGAATCTGAGGGATGGGAGTGAAGACCCCCATACTCGGGAGACCCTTCCTCAAGCCTCTGGAATCGCGACCACCCAATAATCACAAGAAACCATACCTGGATGCAATCAGCAGAGGTTTATTAGGGGAGGAGCCGGCGGTCAAAAACGACAAGCTCTTTAGCTCCAAGAGCAGGGTTTTTGGCCACGTGTGGTGGGATAAAGGGTCTTTTATAGCATGGGGTGGGGGGAGGAAGGCATTTTCGCGCGCTTACACATGATTGGTTGTTTTACAAATTTTGAACATAGCACTGGGAAGACCAAGGGAGGGGTAACCAAGAACAGTGGAACATTTCAGAGAATCTAGCCCAAACGATCTAGAGTCACTTTTTCCTTCCGGCTATAGGGCTATGGCCCCACCTAGGTGATAACATCTTTATCTGTAGTCAGGAATGCCTTCCTGCCTTGGGTGAGGCTCGGGGAATGTAATCCAGCAAGTGTCCTTCACCTGGAATGTGAAGGCCTGAAATCTTATTTTCAGTTCTGAGTTCTGTAAGGCGGAAAAATCTACACATATTTCATAAAATGGCCTTTATAATTTTTCACTCTACAGGAGGAGACCTGAGTGTGGGATGAGGTGCCATCAAGACGGGACAGGGGCAGAGGGGCATGCAGGGGTTTGGGTCCTACAGTGACTCAGCTGAACACCCCAGCCAGCCAGCTCCGGAAGGCCCACAATTCTCAAGGTCACAAACCCCCCAGAGTTGGCTGGGGATTAAGTCAATCTCCTGGGAGCCCTTCATGTGCAAGCTCCTTTGTTTAGCAGAAGGAGAAAGGCCTGGCGGCTTGCCTTTCCTGCCATTGGAGGGCTGGGAATAAGTTCTTTCTTAGTCCCAGTGGGTTAGGAACAAAAGAGAAGTAAAGTGCCAACTCTAAGCCACGGAGACATGTCTGTCCATGTGTGCCTCTAGGTCTCAGTCTGCCCCCAACTCCACACCAATCCCTTTCAAAGGATGTCATAAGCACCCATGGGGAAAAAAAATGGCCCGGAAGTGCAACCTTGACCCTGGCCTCCTTGATCCTCCATAGAGAAGCCTGGAGCAAGCATGGGCTATACAGTGTTTTCCCACAGGCTGGGAAACTCTGCAAGTCCTGGGGACTTCCCCTTGCTCTGCTGGCAATCTCAAAGACCTGGCTGGTTTTTATGTCAACTTAATACAGGCTGGAGTCATCTGGGAAGAGGGACCCTTAAGTGAGAAAAATGCTCCCCCCCCCCCCAACTCCCATTGGTCTGTGGGACATTTTCTTAATGGGTGATGTGCGTAGGCTTATCCAGGGTGGTCCTGGACAGAAGAAAAGAAAGAAGGTGAAGCAAATCACCTGAACAAGATAATAGCAGCACTTCTCCATCATGGCTTGTCTTAGTTTCTGCCTCCAAGTTCCTGCCTTTAGCTCCTGCCCTGACTTCATTCAGCGATGGACGGTTAGTTACCTGCAAGCGTGAGCAGAATTAAACTCTTGCCTCTTCAAGTTTCCTTTGGTCAAGGTGTTTTATCACAGCAATAGAAACCCTAAGACGTTCTTGCTTACTGAGAGCCACAGGTGTGGCTCTTCTCAGTTCTTACTGCTTTTAGGGTGTTGGAGCTCTGAGCTGTTTCTACTCTGGGGTCTGGACAGCAGTAGTGGACCCTCCAGGCAGCTGGGTCTCTGACTTTCTCACACATACCTGAAGACTGACTTCCTCAAGCTGACGCCAAGTGGCCTCTTGGACTGGCCTGGCTGCCAAGTGGGAGCAAGAACAGGATGGGAGTTTTGTCCTTAGAGGCCCAGGTCTGAACTGCACAGCCAGGAGTGGGGGAGGAGAAAGAAAGGCTCTCTCTCTCTCTCCCTCTCTCTCTCTCTCTGACTCTCTTTGGCATGCTGTGTTTTTTGGAGGGAGGCCCCAAGAGTTCCCAGCTCAGCAGGAAGTAAACTAATCTAGGTCCAGTCCTGAAAAGAGAGAAGGCAGTCCTGAAGGTTTATCAGACCTCAGCCAAGTTAAAGCTTGGCTCCTGGAGACCTGAGGGAAGCCAGGCTTGACTTGTCTCAGGCCAGCCCTACCCAAATGCCCGGAGGCAGCAAACCCCCAACACTATCAAAACACAGGCCATAAATAAAGCCTCCTTGGCAGCCAGCTCAGGGCTGGAAATAGAGTCCTCCAGGAGTGACCTTTCCAGACAAATGCTGGAACTGAAGGTTAAAAGAACCTTCTACAGTGACGGAGGGGAGGCAGGTGCTTGCTGGGTGTGGGGATGTTCCCCACAAGTTCATATGTTAGAACATTTGGATCCCAGCTGGTGGCCCTGTCTCAGGGCCTCGAGGAGGGGCAGGGTGCATGCCTGCTTCCCTCCTACAGGAGGCCTCTGCTTCCCCATCTGCCGTCTGTGAGAAGCAAGCTGTAAGGCCTCACTACCATGGCTTCCCTGCCATGAGACCATGAGCCAAAATAACCCCATCTTCTTATAAGTCCATCCTCCACTATTTCATCCTAGAAAAACCTGAGTCCTTAACAGGCCCAGCCCTGCTGACGTTTCACTCAAAATGTTCAGAGCTTGCAGTTTTGACCCTCCCTGCTTGACGCTGGCGACTTTCCCAAATACTTGGGAAAGCAGTGGGTCAGAAGTCAATGCCTCCTCTGTCCCCAGCATGGAGACGGGAGGAAAACTTGCTCTGCCCTTGCCTCCTAAAGAAACAGAGGCCAAAGGGAACCTGACTCTGCTCTGAGGGTCTCACAGTCTGAGGAAGGCAGACATATACTAGATGGATGAATAGACCTGTAGACACCAAGGGCAGGAGGCCCAGCCTGGAGGAAGCTGTCTGAGGAGGGACCTTGCACAAGCTAAGCAAGCCCTGTTGGTGAAGGATCCAAGCTGTGTCAATCTGAGGGAGAGGACAACTTGGGAGAGGAAGGGACAGGTTCACAGATGGGACTGGGCACAGCAGGCCCAGTGTCCAGATCCCACTGGAGTGCCGGCTGTGACTGAATTCGAGATTTACACACAGGAGTAAACTGCAGAACTGTTGTTGGAAGAGGCTGCAGTCCTCCTGCCTCATGACATCACTGCCTCAGAGACTCATAGATAGATGTCTGTAGCTCCCATACCCAGGGTCCTTATGAGTGTCCTGTGTGTGTGTGTGTGTGTGTGTGTGTGTGAGAGAGAGAGAGAGAGAGAGAGAGAGAGAGAGAGAGAGAGAGAGAGAAAGAAGGAGGGGGAGGGAGAGGGGGGAAAGGAAGGAAGAAGGCACATGAGTGAGCATGCCTCTCTCTCTCTCTCTCTCTCTCTCTCTCTCTCACACACACACACACACACACACACACACACACGTACACACATACACATGTACTCACATATACAACAAACCCTGACACAGTCAGCTGAGTGGTTAGCACTGTCTTGTTAAAGGTCTCCAAGGCTGGGTGCCCTGACCTTCCAGCACTATCCTTTTATGACATGCTCACTTTCCAGGAAGGATATGACCTGGAACCTATGCCTCCTCTTGCACACTGTCTCTGGTCCTCTCTGAAGACAGAGCAGATGGCCAGCCCTCCTTCACAGTCCACAGGCAGGTGAGGTTAGCTGGGCTCTAGGGGAGTAATGTCACCACTCTCCCTGGGGGACGGATGTTACTAAGCATTGCAGCCTTGAGGACTTCAGAGGGAGAAACAGATAGAACAGAATGGGAAAGTCAGCCTCTTTAGGAGACTGCAGAAGTGTATGTTTGTTCTCTATGGTCCTGCACCCATGTTAGATCCTTATTCACCTATAGTGTCAGCCTTGAAAGCCAGTGACTTTTCAACAGCCAAGAACACCTGCCAAGGTTTGCACTGGGCAGATATCATTCATGTCTTCTCACAGAGGCAGTATGTAGGCAGCATCACAGACTCCTGCTCCACAGCTGGATAAACGGATGCTGGACAGATGTGCTACCTTCCCAGGGGAGCACAGTATGGCTGGAAGCTGTGTCCTGCTCTGATCTACAGTCACTTGGATACCAACACACAGCCTGCACAAGATCAAGCCAGCCGAAGTTCTAGCATGGGCAGGAGAGTGACTCACCAAGTCCCAACCCCAGCTGAGGGGGTGGGTGAGCCTGGGCTGTCTGAGAAAGCCAATGGCATGAGCCAGGAAGTGTGGCCACAAACACCATTCATCTGTAGGGTCTGTGTCAAGCTCCTGCTTCAGTTATGGCCCAACTTCCCTTAGGAATGAACTGTGACCTGGAAGTGTAAACTGAAATAAATCCTTCCCTCCCTTAAGTTGCTTTTGGTCATGATAATTATCGCAGAGGCAGAAGCAGAAACCAGAACACGTGTATAAAATTTTCAAACAACAAATATTAAAAAATTAAACAAGCTTTGGCCATTTGCTGTCAAGTGCCAGCCCCTCTATATAAGAAACAACTTTTATGGACAGGAAGATCTCAGCCCTGGAAGCCCAAGAGCAAAGGGAAGGAGTCTCGAACGAAGGTGGATGCTGCCATGTACAAAGCTCTCTCCTAGGGTCAGGGCTTTCTTGGTGCTAATCCTTCCAGGGTCCCCATTCTGAGAGACAAGGCAAGAGGCGTCTATAGATGAAACAATCGTTGCTGTCAGGTTCCAGGAGGCAGTCAAGCTCCCAGTCACAAGACTGTTCCTGAAGGTCACTTCAGATGGCCGTGAGGGGGTCTGAGTTACATTTTCTCATTTCGAATCAATTGCCAGAAGCCTACAGATCTGCTGATGAGGCGTCTGCTTTAAAGTCACACACAAGGAGAGATGGGCAGAAAAGGCCAGAGCTGGGAGGGATGGAGCCACAGTGGTGAATGCTGCACACCTTCAAGATAAGATAACCCTGCTGAGCCCTTCACAGATTAGCATGAAGGCTAGCCGATGTCAGCAGAAAACACAAGAGGCAGATCTGTGAAGAAAGCAATGCTGCCTTAGCACACAGTGGGGCCTCTATGAGGTTGAAGGTCTCAGTTGGGGGTTGAGAGAACTTCACATATCAGGTGCTTTAAGGACAGGGTCTCAGCTGCTAGAGTGTTTATCCTGCACACAAAGCCCTGGGCTCAATTTCCAACACCGTGTAAACCAGGCTCAGTGGTGTTTGCCTCTAAATCCCAGCACTTAGGAAGCAAATGGATGAGAAGTTGAAGGTCATTTTAAATATACAGCCAGGCTAAGGCCATCTCAAGACACATGAGGCTGCGTCTCAAAAAAATGGATCAGGATTTATCATTATTATTATTATTGTATCTATTTTTACTCTGTGTGTGTGTTTGTGTGTGTGCGCACGCACACATGTGTGTTTCTCAGATGGCAGAAGAGGACATCTGACCCCACATGATCTGTCTGATATGGGTGCCGGGAACTGAACTCCAGTCCTGCACAAGAGCACCAAGTACTCTTAACCAGGGTCTTGATGGGACATGTAGGCTGGAATTCCAGGCCCATGTCCCTTTGAAGGTGAATGCATGCTAATGCCCTATGAACTCTGTGTGGAGATTTGGAATGGCTTGGATACGTCTACTCTCAGTCAAACCGAATAATGGTAAGCTAATATTTTTCATCTGTGGCTTGGTCTCCTATCTGTTTTTCTTCTCCCCTCCCCTGCCTCCCCCACACTCTGTTCCACATGTTAGCCCATCTGTTCTAGGTGGGGTGTTCCTGTTTATTTCATCTCTCTGGCACAAATACTTGGAACTGTCACAGACTGTGGAAACAGTCAGGCCCAGAACCTGTATCAGGGAGTGGAGGTGACAGTGTGTCCATAAAGCTCCCATTGTGTCTGACACTGAGCCTCTCAGAGCAAGCGTGGGCAGAAGGTAGATTGAGGGTGTGGACACCCAGCTACAGAACGCCCATAGCTGGTGAAGACAGCAAGACCTGGGTTCTTACCATCACTACTACAGATGACCTGTGATTTAGCTACTTACTGTTCTTCTTTCCTGCACCTCTCCTTTCCTGAGTGACAGAGCCAGGCTCCCCTTTAAGCCTAGAATCAAATCAAGGTGGTCGCCCCTGGCAAGTGCTGTGGTCCACAGACCGTCTCTCTTCCACATCCACCGTGTGCAACTGCTCTGGCAGAAGTTCTCCTGCTCATTCTCCGTGAGGGAGAGAGCACAGGGCCCGGGCTCCATCCAGATCTCCAAGATCCTGCCACCAGAGCCGGGTGGCAGGATGGTCCTGGGCATCTGTGGTACTTGTGTGGCATGCATTGGTTTTGAGGGAGTTTTGCAGTGGTTCTCCAATCTTCCTGGAGCCTCCGTGGAGTAACATAATCACAGGTGTGGTGGCTCTTTTGCTGTGTGTGGTATAAAGATGACAGGGCACCACAGTGGGGTGGTGGGTGGCATGGTGATGCTTTGTCCTGGCTCTGCAATACAAACAGGACTGTGAGGCACTACCAGGGTGATAACTGAAAGGGAAAACCCCTTCCACAGAGTGGGTGTCACCATCCTCAGGCAGCCCAGATACAAAGCCTTCCCAGGAAGAAACAAACTTATCTGCCAGCTAGGAAGAAACAAAGTTACTTGCCAGAGTTCCCTCTTAATGGTGGGTGCATTTATCTTATAATCATTCTCTCTCTCTCTCTCTCTCTCTCTCTCTCTCTCTCTCTCTCTCTCTCCTTGTCTGTCTGAGATAAAGGCAGGTTTATTAGGAAGCAGCTCTGAGTGGTTCACCCATCTCACAGGTGTGGAGATCAGGAAGTCACACATTCAGGCTGAAGCAAGGGGGTTTTGTAGAGTTTGGGCGAGGAGTGATGACATGTTGCCTGAAGATTTCTCTGAGGAGTGGGGGAGCTTTCTCTGTGCAGGCAGGGTTGTGGGGGGAAGAAGGGCAGATTTTATTTTATTTTATTTTATTTTATTTTATTTAAGCTTGTGTGTGGGAGGAGCAGGGGTTCCTGCCTAACACTTCGAACTGAGCAGTTACAGTGTTTTCAGCCTCTCTGGTGTGCAGACAGATGCCACTGGTTACCCAGCCCACATCATGTAAGCCATTGTAAAAAAAAAAAAAAAAAAAAAAAGAACAAAACCAAAAACAAACCCCTCCCTTTGTGATACATATTCATTGTATGGTTGTTTCTCTAGAGAAGCAGACAAGAGTGGGTAGTGTTCTGCCCATGGATACTTACTATACAAAGTTCTTAAACTGAATATTAAATCGGAAAGTGATGTCCTGATTAAGAAAAGAGGGGGAAACATGCAAAATATGGGGTTGCTCACACAAGGCAATGAGAGAGGTGAGCAGGGAAAGAGCCCGTGGAAGTCTAAAGATATCACAGGCCTGGAGAGACGTGGCTTATGGAAAGAAGCTGGTCAAGTGACTGCATGTCTCCAAACCTGGGTGGGGTGGGGTAGTGGGATATCAACTGAAAAGTTAACTTTTTTTAACTTTCTTTTTTTAAAAAAAAAAAAATATTTTATGTATATGAGTACACCATTGCTCTCTTCAGACATACCAGAAGAGGGCATCAGACACCCTAACTCCGCTTGCAGTTGGTTGTGAGCCACCATGTGGTTGCTGGGAATTGAACTCAGGACCTCTGAAACAGCAGCCAGTGCTCTTAACCACTGAGCCATCTCTTCAACCCGAAAAGTTAACTTTTAAATCAAGATTTCATTTTATTAAAAACAGGTAGGCTTCTATATTTTCCCCCAAATAATTCTACCTTACATCCTTTTCCTGGCCATCTTTGCTTTGGAAGAGCGGAGCCAAAGCTGTGGGTGTGGCTGTGGGAGGAGCTGGCTGAGTTCTCCACACCATTGGCTCAACATCTATCTTTATTTTGCTAATAAACACCACGTCCTTCATCAGGTTGTTCTTCAGGGAGCCACAGCCCACAGCTGGTGGCCTGACAGAGCTGGAGGCAGCTCCTGAACAGGCTTGTATGGCTTCCAGCAGGTCACAAGCAAGATGCTTTGTGCTGGCCGCATCCTGAACTGGGGCCATCCTTTGTTTCAACGGAAGCAGAGCTATGGGCAAGGGGAAGACAGACATTGTTGTGAGTCAGCTTGCGCTTTGCGCTCTGCTCTGTCTCTATCGACTTCTCTGCAGCTCAGGCTGAAGCTGACAACACAGTTTTCACCCTCCAGGAACAAACACCAGGGTCAGGTTCTGTGATAGTTTGGAAGATGCAGTCTCAAGATTGCTAATAAAAGCGGAGCTCATGATAGATGGATTATGAAGCAGTACGGATCATAAGGCATCAAGATGGGCCTGTGAAAGAAACCAATGGCAGGGGTCGGGGGAGGGCGTGGAAGCCTCTAACCAGGATACAAGTTAACAAAATAGAAGGCGTGGTTATTCAAATGATCCGCCCAGGGTCGGAAGTCCAGGATTTCTCCAACTCTCTGGCCCACATGCATTTTCAGGATCGCCTTTCTCTTTCATAATAAACTATTTCTACTGTTCCCCGTGTGTCCATGGACCAATTCTTTGTTCCCAAACAAGAAACTAGAAATTCTAATAGGAGTATCAGGACTCTGATCCATGCCTATCATGGTGACAGGGTCTAGCACGGTTTGTTAAGCATAGAAGAGCTTAGTGGCGACGTAGGAAGGTGGAGACTCAGCTCATTTTGACCTGGGTATTTGCCCAGGTCCAACCCAGCCTCTCAGTCAGAGGAGATAACTCCTGGTTTGTGCTCAGAAGGGATGAACTCTGCCTGTGCAGCCGTTGTGTGGTGTCAATGACTCTCTCCTCTGACCAGTGTCTGCACCTGGCACATGGGGAGGTTGCAAGTCTCCCAGGGGATCTCAGAGTGAGGATGATCCTGATAGCGGAAATCCTCAGGTGCGAATGTATTTAAGAGTTGTTTGCAAGGAGTCCAGAGGGAGTGGGTTTTATATAAGGGAAAGCAAGATGAGTAGGTGTTTGTACTTTAATTATCCATGACATTCCCCCCCCCTTCCCTCCTTGCCTCCCTCCCTCTCAAGTAAAAACAGTTTGGTCCATTGGAATGGATGGCCTATGACATGAGGTTGAACTCTGTATATTTGGACTGTGGTACTTGGGTCCATGGAATTCACTGCATCACAGAGGTGACTGATGAACTGAGCTGCCAGGTCAATAACGTAAGAAACGTGGTAAAGACCTGAGCCTATTTTGTACTCCCTCTGCTTCCCTCCAACAAAACTGCACTCAACTGGAAGGCCAAGGCTGCAAGGCCAAGAGGCACCCTGCTCAAGCACTAGAAGCCGTGAACAGAGCTAAGGCTTAATTTTAGTCCAAGAGCCCATCACTGTTCCACATGGTTGCCTGGGTCAGTGTGAGATGCCCTTCTATTCACAATCCTGTGCACCTGCCCAGTGAGCTTCAAACATGGAATCAAGAAGGGCCCCTTTGGCAAAGCTGTTGCCTCTGGGTCTAACATGAGCACTGCCATCAGGAATGAGTGGCTAATAGCGCACTGTGCTCCCAGAAGTCAGAGCAGGACAATCAATCAGTTAAGTCCAGGTCTACGGCAATGGTGATGAGGCCATTAGTATTGGTTCCTGGAATTATGTTGCTAGGAGACTCCTGTCTGAGGGTCTGGCTCCCACTCTCTCTTCCCCCAGCTGGGCTTGATCCTGAGAGAGGATAGTGACTTATCTAGGAGGATCAGACATTTTCTTTAAAACTCTCTAGGAAAGATTACTCAACGAGCTCTGTGAGCAGAGGTCCAGTATCCATTTCTAGAGTCACCTGACAGTTCTCAGTGCTTAAATATGAGCTTCAGGGAGCATCCATCACTCCTGCTCAAGTGCCCAGCTAGCATGGCCTCCTTACTCAACTTCCTCTCAGAGTGGGAAAGCTGGCCTTGGTCCTTTACAGATGGATAGGTTGGTAGAGCCTGGTCAGATGGAGCTGGGGCAGGGTGAGTATCTATTCATATGCTGAGCCACCTAAGAGACTCTGGTCTCCAAGTTCAAGCTCCTCCATTCATATGCCCTGCTGTGTGCTTTTTCCACCCTGGTGGCTCAGCATGGTGCCTCAGACCAAGGCTTTGAAATGGGCACCTTCTGACTCAGGAGACTGTGGGCTCAACCATTCACACCATGGAGGTATTGACTGATATGGTTATGTAAGTGAAAGTTGGCTTGAGGCTGTCAAGCACAGGCCCTCTTTTGGCTTCTTCTCAGGTTTGTGTCCCACTCCACCATTACATAAACATGGAGTGTCTCTCCAGCAGAGGTGCTTTATATAGTTTGCATTAACTACCCTTTCCTTACTTGTAACCTTTGTTCACTAGATGTAATTATTGTCTCCAGGCTTACTGCTGAATAATCTCACCCTTTCTAGTTCATTTTGAACTTTGGCTGGCTGATTCAACCCAGCTGCTGTGACTCAAGCTCCTTTCCAAGCTGACTGATTCAATCTGGCTTCTCTCACCTTCTGATTGAATTGCTCTGCTTGGTCTCTAACTGTGGCAATCTGTCCTAATCTTCTGCCTCCTTCTCATTCTCTGGCACATTCTGTCTTTACCTACAAGTGGTCTCTGTAAAACTGTCCTAGTAAGACTGTGTCCTGCCTCTCTCTCTGCACTGTTCTCTTAAGTAGCTTCTTTTTCCTCTGCTGTTCTCAGGAGAGTTGGGTGTATCCTATCTCCAACTTATTCTGTCAAATCTTTCTCTGGTTCCTCACTTTGTCTGCCCCTCAATGGCTGTTTCCTTCCACAAACCATCTTTATCTTCATTGTTTGCGATTAAAGGTGTATACCAAAGGCAAGCCAGATCACACAGACCTACCCAGAAGGTCTTTGGGTGTTTTTTCTTGCCATAGCAGCCCTGTTGCTGGATTAAAAATCCTCTACACTTACTCTTTTTTAAGACTTTAATACATATTCTCTGTCCTGGCTTAATCTTTTCACATCCCCTCAGAAGCCAGCAGAGAATCCCTCACAAGACATGCTTGGCTTGCAAAGCTGCCCGCCTCCAGTGAAGTGCTGTCAGAGAGTGTTGAGAGTCAAGAGTCTATGGTTCAATGACCACATTGGCCTGACAGGTCAGCTGGTCTGGTCACCTGTAGTCCCCCAGCTTCTGCTTCCTGACCCATAAGCAGGATTCCAATCCTACTTCCCATCCCCAGCCTATCCCCCAGAAAGAAGAAATGTTAGTTTAAGAAATTATCCTTTCATGCCTGATTCTGTCAGCCTGGCTGAAAGCCCGGGGCTCTAAGGAAGAACCTACTGGTATTGTTTTTGCTAAACGGCATGCTGTCAAACTGCCTTCTAAATATTTGTTCTTGCACCTGTAGGTTAGTGCTGGCCTCAACCTTGGCCAGAGAACTTTTTCTCGGCAGTGATTGTCGGTTCAGGCAGACTTACAACTAGTCAAAGCTCTGAGAACAAATGCTTGTTGACAGCTCAGTCCTAAGTAGCCTGTCTCTGCCATGCCCCACCACGTGCTCCACACAGCACCCCCAAGGCTTAGGGAACATTACAGAAGAGGGAGAGATGAATATAAGGTCAGGAGGGTGGAGAAGAGCAACGTGGGATGCTGTCTTCTGGACAGGAAATGCCTGTTGTACTCCTGAGTTCACTGCAGGGATGGCCACTTGCATAAGGCCAAGCCAACAAGTTGGACTTGAAAGGAAGAGTGGAGGGGGAGGAAGAGATGGAGAAGGAGAGAGAAGAGAGAGAGGGAGAGAGAGAGAGAGAGAGAGAGAGAGAGAGAGAGAGAGAGAGAGGAAAAACACAAAGGTGGGAATGGGGTGGTCACTTGAAGTGATGTCCATGATCAAGACACATTGTTTACATGAATGGAATTATCAAAGACTAAATAAAAGATATTTTGTTTAATAAAAACAGAGGAAGAAAAAAGAAAAGAAAAGTCCCTGAGAAGTGCAGCCATGGAGATGTGTAACTCTTCTTTGACACACTCTGCAGTGCAGAGAAACCAGAATGTCACAGCAAGACCTCAGGGGTACAAAAGAGAGGCTACCATGGTATCCTAAATGTCTTCCCTATTAGAAAATCCAGGACTTCCAGGTAACCAAGGTAACCAGACCCCAAGCAGATAGGACCACTCCAGGAAACAGCTAGTCCTCTGGCTTTTAGCCTGCAATTCTAAGTTGCCTGTGCTCCTTCTCCCAGTTAAGCCTGCTCTCTGTGGTATGGGATTGCCCTTATCCTTGGTAAGCTTTAAGGATGACTACCTCATTGTCTGGCAGGACTGAAGTCTCTCTTGCCTTTGGGTCCCCATTGTCTGGTGATAGGTACCTGTCTACATTAATTCCCCCAATGAAGCTCCGGAAGGAACGTTCATCAAAGCTATGTTCTAGAATTGACCACCTATTGTCTCTGTCCTCAGTTAAATTTAAGGGTCTACCTGAGGAGCACTGGGCAGAGGCAGACATACACAGGACTATAGGGATTCTTCAGTGCTGAGAATCAAACCCAGAGCCTGCTACATTGTAGGTAAGACACTTACCACCCAGCCCTAAAACAGTCTAAGTGATCTTAAGAGCATCATTTAGTTGGCTGATTGAAGGCTAAATACCGATTTGTTGTGTTTAAAGATAAAGGGAAGTTGGACAGGCTGTTGCACTGGGCATACATTCATAGGCTGTGACAGCTGGACTGGCTGGAGAACACACAACTTAAACTCAAGGTCGCACAGAAGGCTACAGGCAGATCTTGGTCCTGACCTTGATACTGGATGGCCGGCCTGTCACTCTGGCTTCTACCGGAGGCTGCCATCTGCTGATGCAGAACGACACCCAGGCTCTTGACTCTGCTGTGCTAAATCGGGCACACTGAGGGTGAGCTGAGGTGGTATTTATCACTTGCTTCTGACAGCGGGGTGCAAGAGAGAAGAGCAAGACAGTTTAACATGACAGGTGATTCTGCACCGGACTTGGCCAAGACTCTGCCCATCGAGGACCCCAAGCCACACACACACTAACTGGCACCCTGGAGGACACACTCCAGTAGGAATACTCAATGTAAGTACAGTGTGAACATTTCAGAGAGCAGCACCCATTGGCCAAAAGCAGTGCTCACTGCGGATGTGTGAGCAAGCAGATCAGAGATGCTGGCCCCTTCTGGCCTTCCCCCTGGCGTGGAAGCCCATCTCTGCCATGAATCCCACACCTACTTACCAACACACACACTTATTTCAAGATTTGCTCAATCCTGTCAGCTGGACCCATTGCAAATTTTTTCCATTCTCTTTCATGACCCATTTTACCTGGCCCCATCTATCGCTCTCCACCTGGTCCAGATGCTGCTCTTCACCTGGTCCAGATGCTGCTCTCCAGATGGTCCAGATGTTGCTCTCCACCCGGCCCCACGCGCTGCCCTGTCTTCTGCACTTGGCCCTTTACTTTCTGTGCCCTTTGTAATTTGAGTCTGCGCTTGCGTGTATTTTCATTACAGACGTTTCCAAAACCCTTTCCACTGAGTTGGGGAGGTGAATGACTCAATGGTTAAAACTTTTGCCAGACAAGTCTGACAAATGCAGCTCAGGTCCCCAGAACCCAGGCGGGAAGAAGCTGGAGGTAACAGCACGTATAGCTATGATGCCAGCATGGGTGGTGGAGAACAGAAAACAGAGACAGAATTGATGGAGCCCACAAGTCAGCTTCCCTGGTGCACATGGTAGTGGGCAAGAGAGAATCTGCCAGAGTGGGAGGGAAAGACACTTGGGATTGTCCTCTCCTTTCTTCACAAGGGCCACAGTGACGGTTAAGTCTGCAAGTATTGCATTGAAGAAATACACGTCACTTTGTCCATGTTTGTTATGTATGGGTATGCATGTGCAGGTGGATGTGGGTGCATAGATGCACATGTAAGCATATACACATGCACATGGACGCCAGAGAACAACTTCAGACTCATTTCTCAGGCACACTCTACCATTTGTTTGTTTGTTTATAGGCAGGGTCTTTTACTGGCCTAGAACTCACTAAGTTAGCTAAGGGTCTGCCTGTCTGCACAGGCCCGGCCGGCACTGAGGTTACAAGATTGTACTGTCATGCCTGGCTGTTTCATGTGCATTCCCAGGATTGAACTGAAGCCCTTCTGTTTGCAGGGAAGCATTTTTATCAATGGAGACATCTCCCTAGTCCTGGTCCCCCTGTCTTGTTGTCAGCTTGCCGTTTAGTGACCTCGTGCAGCAGGAGCTGTGTGTACGAGCTGAGGTGTGATGGAAGGTATTCTGTGCCCCAGCAGTAGCACAGTGTTTAGTGGCCTAGTGCAGCAGGAGCTGTGTGCACGAGCTGAAGTGTGTTGGAATGCATTCTGTGCCCCAGCAGTGGCACAGTGCTTAGTGACCAGCACTTGGGGGTGTATTCCAACTAAGGGCCAGGACAGAGAGTGGGGCTGTCTCCCGACTGTGAGCTCCAGATGCTGCCACACAGCACCCAGGAGCTGCAGTGTCTGGGGACAGGTTCCCACTCATTAGCCAAATGAACCCAAACTCTTCCCCTGGTGACAGAAGGTTGAGTCTGAGCTGTGACAAGGGAGTGAAACCTATTCCCAATAGCACCATTCTCCCAGATCTTCAGAGAAGACTATGACTCTTTGGCCCAAGACAAAGAGGAGGAGTTTTGACCTGCAATCTAGGAGGCCCAGAGCTACAGAAGGTTTACGGTGGGAAGCACACAAGTCCCCAGTACTGCCTGCTCATTACTTGGGCCAGACCTCAGCTCAGCAGGCTGAGGATGTCCAGACCACAGTCTCACATGGGAATGCAGTCACAGGGACTATACACCCTCACTGCCAACTACACTATGCTCAGTTCAGGCTGTGGAGAGCCCCACAGCCACACCTTGCTTTGTAGTGCAGGAACACAAGCGGGCTGTGTTCTGGATGAGGGCTGAGGATTTTAAACTCTAGAGCCAAGATGAGGGCACAGAAATGAAGGGAATGGTGGCTTCTGTTCTGCAGGGAGGCTCTGGAAAGTCCTTCAGGAGAAGTGAAGAAGGTCCAGTTGAGGCAGAAGCATAGGGCAGAGCACTGCATCCAGAAGACCTTATACCAAGGCTGAGTCAGCTTGGTAACCCAACCCCTAGCGCACTCCAGGCCTAGTGCCCCCAGTGCAGGTGCAGAGGCGCTGAAGGTGACCCATGGCTCATATGTGTCCTAAGTGGAGACTTAGTGTGTTAATGAGACACGGGATGCATGAAGCTGTGTGGAGAATTTCATGTTAACAGGACTTGCACAGCTGGGCGGTGGTGGCGCATGCCTTTAATCCCAGCACTTGGGAGGTAGAGGCAGGCGGATTTCTGAGTTCAAGGCCAGCCTGGTCTACAGAGTGAGTTCCAGGACACCCAGGGCTACACAGAGAAACCCTGTCTTGAAAAAAAAAACAAACCAAACAAAAGACAAAACAAAACCCCCAAAACCAGGACATGCACAAGAAGGCCCACACTATGCCAATGACCCCCAAGACCCTGGAGAACGTGACATAAATGTCCCCAACTTTTGTAGCTTTCTTGCTGCTGGGTCTCTAATTTTCTTTCCCTCTGGTCTATTCCACATACTTCCTTATATTTATGTTGTCTTAACAATTCCCACTTTGTTTGCTACTCTCCATATGTCTGTAATTCCACAAGAACTGACTGCCTCCCTGGAGGTGTACGCCAGACCGCAGCATCTTAACCGGGAGTATGGCATGTGCTTCTTAGCCAAGTGGCCGAGGACCCATTGCGTGGCTCTGAGCTCTAAGATGGGGTTATGATGAAGCCAGGGTATCCACTGCCCTGTGTCCCCAGGATGCTGAGCAGATGGCCAAGGTCCATGCCAGAAGCCACCGTAATGGCTGGATACATGGCCCAGCTGCAACGGAAGCTATATAGGCTCCTTGCTGGCCTGAGGACAGCTGGGCCTTCTTGGCCTGAAATGTTGCACTGGAGATGTGCAGCTGGATGGAAAGCCAGGTGCAGAACTGTGGCAGCTTTACAAATCCTTGGGGCCTTTGAGACCTCCGCATCTGGCCCTAGGCACAGATATATAATTACCTGCTCCGAGGCTGCCTTAGAAGGTCGGCACATGCCTCTTGCAGGGCTCAGACTAATTAAATTAAAACAAACCTGAAGGAGAAGAAAAACGACTTGAGTCTCAGGAGGGTGATAAGGTGACCCTGACAAGAGACTGGAAATGCTGCTTGAATGCTGCCCCAAGTTCATTTTTAAGTTGCAGCCTCTGCCCAGGGGCTCTTGCATGGATGCCTATGATTCTCCATAGGACTATGAAACACATCTGGATTCACAGGGAAGCCGTCAACAGAGTCTCGTGCATCCCCAAATGAAACACACACCCCTTCCAGTCGTTCAGGAAGAGACACTTCAGTCTTTGTGTTGATTTTGAAAGTCACACACCCTTGGGTCTAAACTAGGCTTCCTGCTAATCTTCACAGCCTCTCCTCAAGCTGGATACACTGTGTCCAGGCCAGAGTCCCATTAGTGGGAGTGGTTACATGAGATCTTATTAGAAAAAGAAAGTCAGAAATCAAAGCACCCATCTGTACACGGAGTGGGGCATAGTGTATCATGTTCTAGGAAAGCAGAGAAACTGCTACAGATGTCAGACAGCATCTGGTGACATTTCTAGCTTTTGCATTGTTGAAAAAAACGAGTGACCGGCCGCTCCAGTTTGCTTTCTACTGCCGTGATAAACACTACCACCAAAAGCAACGTGGGGAGGAGAGGGCTTATTTGCTTTCATATCCAAACACAAGACCATCATTGAGAGAAATTAGGACAGGAGCTCAAGCTCAGCGAGCTTTCGTAAACAGCTCAGCCCTGCACTCTCTGCCTAAGAATGCTCAGAGTTGGCTGGGCTGTTTACAACAGTAAGACATGAAGACAATGCCCCACAGACAGGACACCAGGCCAATCTGATTAGGCAGTCCCCCAGGTGGGACTCCCTCAGATAACTGTGGGCTGTGTCCAGGTGACAGCTTAAAACAAATGCATAAGAATACACCATAAGGTCTTCCATAGTCAGGAGGGTATTCGGTCAGACAGGTAGGGACAATAGACAGTTTTCAAAAGGGACTAAAAGCAGCCCAGGGTAATGTGGCTCTGTCAGCAACATTTTAACCCTTCCTAACCGAAGTTCAGTCATTTGGCCTTGTAGAATCTTTAACATGGGTCTCTCTCTCTCTCTCTCTCTCTCTCTCTCTCTCTCTCTTTCTCTCTCTCTCTCTCCTTCATTTTCTCCCTTTAGTTCACACCAGTCCTTGGAGAGTCTATGTGCCCATAGTGCTAGTATGTTCCGTGGCATGTTCCCAGACTCAAATATCTGGGAAGGGTGACATGGCAGACTTATGTTTGGCATGGTACTGACCATACATCTTCAATAGACCACAGGTCATTGGCAAATTGAGGCATGATCTGGTCGAGAAAAGTTTTTGGTCTATAAGCTCACACCTCAGCCTTATTTGCCTAGAGTGACCCACTCCTCTGACAAGGTTCTTCAAGCTGTTCTTGCTACCCAAGACCCTGGGATGGCATAGTACAGAAACCAGCTTCTAACCTCTTGTGCCTCTGTTAGAAATCTTCTGTTTCCACTCATTCAATGGACATTCTCTGGAGATGCCTCAGAAAAGCCCCACAGGCTACCTCAGAGTGAGGGATGAGGGATGTCAGAAGCCAGGAATCTGTCGGTTTCAATTGCTTTTCTGTCTTCAGCTTTTGTGCTAACGTCTTGAGGAGAGTTCCTGATAAGCACACATAGACGGAGTGGCTGACCACACAGGTCAGATTCAGATGGGCCGACTCAGCATGAAGCAAATCGTGTTGTCCCAATGGCTCTCACAGTGGTTATTAAGCCTACGGGGAACTGTCATTCCTAAAAGCACTACAAATACAAATTTTCCATTGTACTGTGGACAGATGATACTAGAATCCAGGCTGATATCAGCAGCCCAGAAGCCTGCATTTTATAAAGCCTCATTGCTGGAGGGGTTTTCGGAAAGTCCTGTGATTGTGATGTTCAGAGCATACGCAAAGCTCAAGAGCCTCTTTCCCTCAAATGGGGGGGGGGGGCTTTCTTCTCAACAGGGGAGGGAGAGGGAGGAGCTTGGGAGGGGAGGAGCTTGGGAGGGGAGGAGCTTGGGAGGGGAGGAGCTTGGGAGGGGAGGCTCCTTTTTGACTTCTGTAGGTGATTGATTTTCTTGATTTGTAGAGAGGATTTGTACAGGACAGTCCACGTGACGGCCTTTCTTGGTTTCTGGCTCTTGGAGTAAACTTTCTTTTAAAACTTTTTGCTTCTGTGTGCGTGTGTGAGCGTTTTGTCCACATGTATGCTTGTGCATCACATGTGTACGGTGCCTGCAGAAGCCAGAAGAGGGTGCTGGATCGGTGGACTTGGAGTTATATAGGTGGTTGTAAGTCGCCATGTAGGTGGTGGGAATTGAACCCAAGTCCTCTGAAAGAGCAGCGATGTTTTTAACAGCTGAACGATCTCTCCAGCCCTGAGTTAACTTTCTTATTCATGGTCTCATATGTGTCTGATGCAGTCTTCTTGCCTTACACGTGAGCCTTAGGTCAGCAATGCCAAGGATGGTGAATGCCAAGTTGAGCCACACCACACCTGCTCTCATGTGCATGTCCTGTGAGAGCCCACCTTCTGTGGCTGGAGAAGGTCCTTGCCTTCCTCTCTCTGCAGAGCTGGCCCCTATGCATGTCCACTTGGTGGCTTTTGAACCTTTCTCAGGCTGTCTCTAAGGCACCTGCCTGCTGGGTTCCTGAGTTCCACCGTCTGAGCCTCGGAGTTTTCTTTTTGTCTGGCTTTACTTTGCCTTTTGTGTTCTCATTACTTTCCTTCCAGGGGCTTTGCCCTGTCCTGGACTAGAATTTCTTTCTTATCTCTGCTTTGGGAAGTGTTTCACGGGCTAATTTCTAAGGCCACCGTGGTGCTTGTCCCTGCGTGCAGCCTGTCGTTCCGTTCATTCTGGTTTCCATCTCGCTCCTTTCAATCTCTCTCTCAGTGGGAGTTCGGACATTCTTCCTCTTCTTCACCCTGGGTCTTTAGTCATGTGGTCACAGATCAATAGACTCCATCCTACAAGAAAACATACACTAGAAAAACAAATATAGCTTGTGAATTCTCTAATCCCAACAGACAGTAAACACTTGCAAGCAAGTCTTAAAAACAAAAAAAAAAAAAAAAAAAAAAAAAAAACAAAAAAAAAACAAAAAAAAAAAAAAACAAAAACAAAACAAAACAAAAAAAAAAAAAACATTTTACAAGCTAAGATGTTTTTGCCTCCAAGATTCAGAACTGGATTCCAAAGTAAGCCACAGTTCTCATTTGCTACAAGTAGATCAGGCTCACTCACCAGCCTCAGTTTCCTTATCTGAAACATGACAGGCTGGACTTAATCACTGCTGGCTAAACTCTTTGGCCTTTGTCCACTTCTGTAAATGTTGTTTTCCACTGTGACCCTTCCTGCCCCTGCCACCTGCCTCTCTCTGTCTCTCTATCTCTCTCTGTCTCTCTGTCTCTCTGTCTCTCTTTCTCTCTCTCTCTCTTCCTTGTTCTCTGTTCTTCTCTGTGTCTCTTCCTGTCTCTCTGTGGCTTTCACTTTCATCTTTAGACAGTGCAGCAAGCCAGCTGCTGTCCTGCCTCTTCCTGACATTCTGCTGCTGTTCTGTGTCTGCTCTCTGTGTGGCTGTCTTTCGTGCAGCGCATCCACCACACACTACCATGTCTCCACCAAACATAGCACAGCCAGCCATGAGAAGACACCAGAGGCCCTTCCGCAGACACAAGCCACTGTGTGCCCCACAGTCAAGAAAGGGCCCAGATGTTCGGCTTTGTCAAACCCAGGAGGACATAGGCTTTGTCCTATTGTCCTGGCCAACAATCCTACATGGCATCTACAGCCAGATTCATGACCCAAACGACAGAGTAGAAACTGCCACACAATTCAATCTTGTCCCATGCTTTCCCAAGTGGCTCCCCTTTGACCACAGATCATTCTGGCAGCAGTGTACCCAGCTCTAGCAGGTTAGATGATCCCACTCTACAGATAGGACTCAAGTACAAATGACAGAAGCAGGATCAAGACCTCCTGGCTGGTGCTGATCGGCAGTAAAGAAACTTGTTTTCTTAAAAGTACAGACGCAGAAGTGGACCCAGGCCAAACTCTCCCAGAAGCCTGGTAGGGCCGTCCCAACTCCTTTCTGTCCGCAGTATCTGTAGGCAGGGCAAGGTGTTAGATACATTAGGTCCTGCCATGACCTCATCTGTGTGGGATGAGGCTGGGCCTCAAGGTGGTACAGAGACAGCGCAGAGCACAAATGCTCTGCCAGCTTCTCCCTGAGGCATCTCTCCTCTCCTACCTTGTCTCTACTCTAACCTCTTTCCACTGCAGAGGCGACAGTGGTTACAGAGAACACATTTCCCTATCATTTCACGGCTTTCACGATGAGTGTGAGCCCCTTGTGAGAAGGTTCTCTGTCCTTCACTGTAGGCCCCAGTGGACACAGGCTTCTGATTTGAACAGAAATACACAGGTGTTATGCTTTGAGTGTAAAGTGTCCCCTAAAGGCTTATGTCTTTGAACACTTGGTCCCCAGATGGTGACAATATGCTTGAAAGACTGTGAAATTTTTACAAACCAGAAGAAGTGGTTTGCTGCAGAGCTGGGGAGTTTTAGGGAGTAGAGTTAAGTCAGGTGCCATTTCAGACCCACCCACCACACAGTGAGCTCAAGGTAAACCTGGGTGAGCTAGTGAGACCTGCTCTGAAAAGAAGTGAAAAGGGGCTGAAGATGTACCTCAGGGGTGGAGTGTTCACTGAGGGTGTGGAGACACTGGGTTCTAGGCCTAGAACTGGGGGGGAGGGGGGGAATTAAAACTCACCATCTTGGCCACTTAACATGTGGGCGTTTCTGTTATCTATTGTGTACAAATTGCACTTCAATTTGTAATACCAATAGGGTTTTTGTTTTGCTTTGTTTTTGTTTGTTTGTTTGTTTTCCATCTTCAAAGGTTTGTGCTGGATGTTTCTAGGTTCTTGGCCTCTTCTAGAATGAACTAAAAGCTTGAGCATATTACAGTGTAGCAAGAAAGCTTTGCTGGAAACAAAGTAACGGTGCCCATGAAATTCTTGATATAGAGGAGGCAGCCACACCTCAGAACACTGTCAGGCTCAGTTCCCTTCCTCCTCGCCCCTTAGCCCCTGGAGATGGCCAGCAGCCCTGGCCGTTCCTGGGCAATTGTTGTCTCCATGGTCACTCGGCTTCTTGCCTCTGTTCTCTGTCTTCTGTTTCCAAGCGCTCTTTCTTTATGAGGGCAATGACCTCTGGCTTAGGTCCAGCTTAACTCATCATGACTTGGTGTTGACTGACAGTATCTGTAAAGAATCCATTTCCAAGTGGAGTGGCCTCTGAAGTTCTGGCTGGACACACTGGGGGGGACCTGCTCCCCTAGCACCTATCTTCTAGGGTTCTTCACCTGAAATCCCCCAAACCAAATCTACAAGTGTGGAGACCACACTGAAGAGCAGCTCGTCCCTCAAGGCTGGCCCTCCTACCCAGCATTCCGGAGCTCCAGTCAACAGGCTCTGGGCTCTCAGCCAGGATCCTGTCCTCAGGGATTAACTTTGCTTAGAATGATGAGCTCCAAGCACTTGTGCTCTGGTTAAGAGGAAACACCGCGTGACCCAGCAACCAGGAGACAAGGTTGTTAACCTCAGGAGCAGGCTCACATTCTGTAGGAGTTCCAACACTGCTGCTGGGAAAACAGTACTACCCCTCCCCGCAACTCAAGCCCTCTCCTCACCCAAACCCTGCCCATTTGCATTTGATCTTACAGTGAAGACCAGGCGGTGAGATATTAGCCATGTTATCAACCACGTGGGAAACAGTCCATGTTCTGCGGATCTTATGTTCCCACACAAATATGTTACAGCATGAAGCACCCCTGAGGAGGTGGTTACCGGAGAGCACTTGCAAACCTCACTCAGGATATAAGAATCTGGACAAGGGAAGGCTCCACCTTAGGGTTTGTAGCCATGGTGACTTCCTGGGGATAGCTCTGCTCTTCCTCTCTCTAGTTGCCTTTCCAAGGCTCCATCCCCATCCTAATCTCATGAGCACTCAAGACCTGCCAGGGACAAGCCAACCTGCCATGGTCCCAGAGTATGAGTCAATCTTGAAGAGTTCTAAGACAACTGGGTCTCTGATGTTGAAGAGAGCTCTCACTCTTGCCTCTCTCCTGCCCCCACCCTCACTGAACATTGTAAACGGTTAAAGTACTTATAAGGCATAGCCAGCCACAAACACAAGCCCTAGGCCTTGTGGACCAGAAAGAAAAGTGTCTCTAAAAATGATGGAGGCAGAAGAAGGTCCCTCAATAATAAGTAGCAGGGCACCCGTTCCTCCAACGCACAAGATCTCTATAAACAGAGGAAGTGGGGGTGGTTGCCTATGCCTAGCTAGGATAGCAGGGCTACGGCAGAACTCAGCTGACCTCATAGGGGTGTGGCCAGACTTCAAAAGCAGCTATGTGACTGGAGCATCTTCTCCTGTGGGAGCTCAGAGGCCCGTTCCCTCAAGGGCATTGTGGGAGCTGAGAGCCCTGTCCCCGCCCCATCCAAGGGCATTGTGGGAGCTCAGAGCCCTGTCCCCACCAGAGCCCAGGGCGAAGGTGTCCTCCAGTAGTCTTCACAGTATGTGTGAGCAAGTGTCAGACTCAAATTCAACCCGAAGATGGGAAGCATCTTCATATCCTGAAGGAAAGGATGAGGCACAGCCAACAACAATGCTGGGGTGTCGGAGAACAGAACCACTGGGATACAGGAGCAACTCAGGCGGTGAGGCAAACCCTGAACGCTGGATGCTGAGTAGCTAGGATGGTTAGAGAGAGGAGGCTGGGGAAGGGGAGGAAAGGAGGAAGGAGAAAAAGATAAGGAAGGAAAGGAGAAAGAGAAGAATCGAAGAAGGGACTTTGTAAAGAAGGAATGAAGTACCAAAAGCAGTACAGAAAGAAGAAAGGATTCAAGAAAGATCTCTGAGCGCCGGGCAGTGGTGGCACACGCCTTTAATCCCAGCATTTGGGAGGCAGAGGCAGGTGGATTTCTGAGTTCGAGGCCAGTCTGGTCTACAGAGTGAGTTCCAGGACAGCCAGGGCTACACAGAGAAACCCTGTTTCGAAAAACAAAACAAACAAACAAACAAACAAACAAAAAAACAAAACCAAAAAACAATAATAATAATAATAAAATAAAAATAAAAGAAAATTAAAAAAAAAACTTCTGAGCAAATTTAGTTATTTTTTTAATTTAAAAAAAAAAAAAATGGCTAGCCAGGCCTAGTGGTGTGTGACGTTCATCCCAGCACTTGGGAGGCAAAGGAAGGCAGATTGTTATGAGGCTAGCCTGGTCTACACATCAAGTTCTAGACTAGGCCAGCCTGGGCTACACAGTGAAAAGAGAATTCAGGAGCATATGTCAGCTAGACTTAGCTCAGATCCCTTGGACTTCTCTCTCCTGAAACCCCCTGCTTTTCCATCAGCTATGCCTCAGTTTCCCTCCGGTGGCTCCTGGGAAAGCCACTAGGGACTAGAAGACAATGAAGGTTCCTGACAGCGCAGGACTAGCACGGACAGCGCCAAGTGGACACGTTGCTGATCAAAGCCTATCTCCACCAATGGGTTAGGGCCTGAAGCCTGCAAGTCTCGCTATAGGCTGCCAAGACAGCACAGCCTGCTGCAGATTGGGATCTGGCGACACCTCGACCTCTCCAGGTTCTTAGCAAAATGTGTACTGGCTAGCAGGGAGGCTCCAAGAGTCTAACTTGGTGTGGGGGGAAGCCCTGCTCCTCAGTCACTGGAGATGCCACTGGCTTTGACCTACAGTGCAGAGCTGGAACAAAGGTTCTGTGGCTCTGCTCACTACGCTGGAGTCCCTGTGACTGCAACGCTTTACAGTTCAGACTGGACACACTCGGTTGTCATGCTCAAATGCACCCAGATGCTCTCCCCAGCCCCAACATGTAGCCCAGGAGACTAGGCAAGCACTCTCTTCCCCTGATTTAGCCTTCTAATGAGATTGGCATCCAGAGGGATTGCAGAGGGAGCTGAGGCCACTGAGGGGCCAGTCGGGCAGGGCAGGATTCTGGTTGGAACATCTCCCACCTCAGCTTCTGCGGCAGACTAGTGTGTCTCATTATCTTTAATTCTGGAGATAAACAAAATGGAAGCGGAGCTCAAAAAAAAAAATGTGCGAGGCATTTGCTTGAGCAAATAACAGATCCAATTTAAACATTGCTCTTGTGACTCTTTCTATTTTATACAGTCGGATCTGACCGTAGGGATCCGTTCTACCTGGGAAGGGCTGGGATGCCTGGTCTCAGAGCCAAACAGGGCTCTTAGTGATTTGCAAGAGAGTGCATGAGAAGTGTGAGCTGTTTGGGGTAAACGAGATACATGGGTTACTTAGGAGAGCAGACGGGGAAAGTGGGGGGTGGGGGAAGCCACCAATCATAAAAGAAACTCTCTGCTTTATATTCTAGGGTGAATTTCTTCTTTCTCTCTACTCCTTTTCATGCCTGCCCTGGAATTGGCTCACGTGAGATTTCCACTGCGAGTTTCCAAAATGTTTCTTTTCCATGTGAGCCATGTCCCTTAACACTTTAATCCCCGGTCATCCACGGGGCCGTTTTTCCTTCCTAGACTTGAATTCTTGATGCTCCAGACATGTTTAGCTCTTTCTTCACTCTCTAAATATCTGCTCGGCTGTCTCCCTGTGGACATTTGCTAAGTAACGTGGTTTATTTGTGGTGCCTGATTGTGGGAACTCTTCTCATGTAGCCACCAAATGACATTTTAAATCTCATCTTCTTCTAACTCTAAAGAACCAAGATGATTTCCTTATCTCCTATATGATTTGTCATTTGAGCTTGAGCCAAGGACCTGCAGGAACAGAATCTAGGCCCCTTCCCTGAAAGCTCTTATCAGGCAAAGTTTACAGCCAGAGAGCAGATAGAGAACAAGTGACGGTGGCCACTGTCCCTTGTCAGGCTTTTCCAAATGATATTATCCAGCCAATCTTTCCCCAAAGCTCCCAGAGGATGCGATTTCTCGTTAACTGTAGGTGACACATCAATGTCGTGAATGCTTTCCCTTTTTGCTGCCCAGCAGTCTCAGCTCCTACACTTCTCTTTCTATACACCAGTTAAGTTTTTCATTTTCTGTGATCAGGAGAAAGGGATCTTTAAAAGTAATTTAAGAATTATTGTGTGTGGATGTGTGTCAATCAGTGTGTAGGTAGGTATGCCTATTAAAGTCCAGGTACCTACAGAGGCCAGAATATAGAGTCGTGTCCCTTAGAACCGGAGTCACGGCCAGTTATGCGCCTTCTCACAGGAGTGTTGGGAGCTGCATTGCATTGCATTGCCGAACTGAGTAATTGTCTTTATCAGATTGGTCTACTGGCTTGTAGACCAATCAATCATCTTGATTGATAATTGATGCAGGTGGGACCAGCCTATTCCTTGGCAGGTAGTCCTGGAGTTGTATAAACAAGCTAGCTGAGTCCAGAGTGAGCACGTCAGAGCCAGAGGGTGAGCCAGCAATCAGGTTTCCTTACGGTTTCTGTTTCAGGATTCTGATTAAGTTTCTTCTTTGATTTCCCTCAGTGATAGAGTGTGACACGAAAGTATAAGCCAAACACACACACACACACACACACACACACACACACACACACACACGAGATTATATACAAAGGGGCTCTAGCAGGCCCAAACTTGGCAAACATGGCTCTGCAGACCTTGCTCTTCTCCCCCATCCCCTCTGCCTTGCTAAAACCCGTTAGATTCCATTCCTAAAGCTAGCCACCATTCCTAAAGCTGCTTCCTCTTTCTAAGGCTGATTATCAAGGTCCAGCTATCAAAGTATCGAAGTCCAGCGATCAAAAGCCCTCTTTGACTGCCCTGATTAACATGCCCAACTAAAATTAAACACCTCATCCTAACAGGAGGCTTTTCCCTCTACTTTTATAAACCTCCATTTGCCCCTAGGCCATGTCTGTCTCCTCTCTATCTAGGGGCAGTCCTCTGTCTCCCACCCCCTCCAGGACAACCCCCCCTCTTGTGAACGAGTGTTTATCTACTTGTGTGTCTGTGCACCATTCACATGCCTGGTACCTGTGGAGGCCAGAAGAGACTGTCAGATCCCCTGGAACTACAGTTATGGATGGTTGTGAGACACCCCGTAGTTCTGGGAACTGAACCCTGATCCTCTGTAAGAACCATCAGTGTTCCTAACTGCTAAGCTCCCGCCCCCTCCCATGATCAAACATTTTTATGACAGCAGCAGAGAGAAAACTAGAACAGGGTGACAGAGAAAACATCTTGTCTCCTCAGCTGTCGTCTCAGTCTGTCTCCGAGTGTCCTGCAGTTTCAGGGCAGAAGAGGAAACTCTCTTAATTATTTATTATAATTGTCCCTATGGTTTATTACCTCACATATTTTATGCCTGACAAATATGCGGCCTGGAAATCTTTCCCACATATCAAAGATGACTTGATGGTTTTGTGGAGTTAAGGTTTTTATCCCCTCAGGAGCACACGAGCATGTGTGGTATTTCTGTGGGTTTGCTTTGTGGATGTTACAGTGGGACGTTCATCGATGTGTGGGGACTTGCCTGAGGACTGGGATGGAGGAGGAGGAGGAGGAGGAGGAGGAGGAAGAGGAGGAGGAGGAAGAGGAAGACATCTCAGGAATTTAGAAGGATCAGTGAACCCAGGGGAGTAACAGTCACAGCTATCAGATACATCTCCAGGTCCCAAGATGGAAACATAAGCCTTTTCCACAGCTCAGGGGCCTGGAGCGCTCAGCACCTCTCTAATCGTGTTATCAGTCTCCCCTGCCCCAATTACTGGAGGCCGAGGAGAGAACAGTGGCCAGCTCTGATGTGAAGCTCACAGGAGCCTGTGGTATATTTCTGTCAGGCACAGTGTGGCTGCCAGACAATGGGGCCTGTCAGCTTTATAGAGACTTTCCCGAACCCTCTTTCAGAATACATCATCTAAGTTGCCACAGGATGCGACCAATGCCACAGGATGCCACCCACAGATGTTTGAAGGGTCCCTGGGGGGCAATAGAGACCTCACATCCCTTCCTTCACTAGCTCGGTGACGAAAGAGCAGGGCAAGTGAGTCAGACGTGGGCAGGGATTGTCACACGTAGATCAGTGTGTTTACATCCGAGAGCAATTGGAAGAAAAAAATAACTTGTATCTCTCCACAAGCTGATGACTAATCCATTCCCTGCGACGTGTTTCGGCTAAGAAGTAATAACTCTTCATTAGGAGGCTGCCCAAGGGTGCTGAGCTGCCATGGCAACAGCCTTTCGCACAGACAGACGTTCACGATCCCCCTAGGTATCTTTTCATGACATCGTTCCAGAACATTCAGTATTTAGACTGAAACATAGATGTATGGCAGACATTTGTTTACAAGGATGGGCATGTCTGTGGCAATACCTGAGTACCTGAGAAGGGCAATTTATCAATCTTTATGGGATAGAGATATACTTAGTCCTTGGTTCTGGAGACTAGCTTGGCTAGGGACATGAGGTTGACGCCTACTCAGCCCAGCCAAGCACTATCATACTGAAGCAAAGCATGTCACATGGTGAGACACAGCAAGTCGGCCAGAGGAAGTAGAGATGCTAACCAAGCCAGTCCTGGGACAACTTGCAGCTTGGTTAATGCTAAAATAAAGGAGAGTGTGCATTGTCTCCTCCTCTCAGTATTTCTTTTCTGGGGACCATGTTTCTAAGGCTTAGACTTTGTGGAATACATAGCAAGGTATATATAAATGTAACAGATGTATGTGTGTGTAATATATGCTTGTATATTACACATGTAATATATATTGTGTAACACATGTGTATTATAATATATATCACATGCATATATGTGTACATATGCAATATAATGACACTATATGATTGTAATATAGATGCTCTCTCCAGGCTGGACAGGAGCCTTGCCATCTTGAAGTAGAGTAGCTGTGATCACCTACACAACACCCTCATGAGATCTGGTCTGTCAATGTTCCTGCATGGAGGAATGGGAGGAATTTACCAGGCATAGGAAACACAAGGCCTCCCGAACATTCCCACAAGTTCCCTCCTCTCCCAAAGATGTCAGTCACTATTATGTATGAAATAGAGTTGACTGGGCTGGGACTTGCTGTCAGTGTGGCTGCCCTTGAGTGGTCTTGTTCCTGTAAACAATCTCCACAAACCCACCCATTCACTCCTTGGATGAGCACTTCCCTTTGGTTTGCTGATGTCCTCTCTATCTGGGATGAGCTGATGCCATTCACGTATCTCCAGGAAAGTCCCATCACAAACGCATACATATACCCGGGCTGGCTAGATGGTCTCTAGTAACCTGACTGCCCTCACATGCCTTCTCCAGCAGGAGGTATCACAAAAGCCAGTTCAAAGCTCCTCATTAACTTTGGCTGTTCCCAGGGAGCCAACAGATGCAGGTTCTTCTGACTCAAAATGGAAAAAAATTCCAAAGATGTGGCCACTCCCACCCTGCTGTATGAGCAGCCACGCATGGAACCTAACAGGGAGGAAGGCAGCTGCATCCACAGCTGAACACTGGAGTCACCAGTAAACCAGAGTCCTGTGCCACCCAGGGAAGAGGAGCAGGATAGAGGCGTTGGTATGGAGGCCCCCAGTCTTGGCAGGGGGAGAGTGGTTTACACAGATTGTGGCTCACCGTTAAGGGGCTATCATCTTGGTCCTTTTCCGGTCAAGAGAGTGGAAGTTGGATTTGAGAATTTGACAGTCCCAAGAAGCCAAGGGCATAGATAAGAAGGTAAGACTTCCAATAGCTTCCTTCTGCTGACCAAGGCCTCTATGTATCAACTCGGTAAAACAAACTATTGTAAACTCTTCCAGCAACAGTATCAGTGTACTGTGAAGTACTGTTCTGTGTTGGTGAGGAGCCCTGGGGTGTCTCTATCGCATCTTGCAACCTTTCTGTAACAGTCAGGTGAGAGTAAACATGGGTTGGGACACAGGATCACTGAGCTGTGTCCTGTTTTAATCAACACAATCAGTGGTCGCCAGGACACAGGAAGATAGCTGTTCATGTTACAGGGTGTCAGCCTAAATCTCATGCTGAGTCCTTTTGAAACCCCAGTCCAGGGTATTCCAGTCACTGAAGTGTACTAGGTCTTTATCAGACATGCTCTGGGCACTCTGCTCTGGCCTGTCCTCCTCTGTCCCCAGCAAATTCCTTATGGGTAGGAAAGATAGCAAAGAGAAAACTTACAAGGTACCTGACATGCTCCCCTGTGCTGACTTCGTGACTGGCATGGCTGGCATTAATTCCTTTACTCTGACATCCCTAAGCATCTTGAGTGCCAGTGAGAGCTAACCTCACATAGATGACAGCCTCAGGCAGAGAGAGGGTGAGGAGCTTGCCCAAGGTCACACAGCCAGTTGTAGGAGGAAGCAGAATTTACTCCCAGCAGTTCCTTGGTGGCCCTGAGCTATTTTTGGCTTCTTGCTCTTCTGTCTTTTGAGTCTCAGAACCCTGAAAACAACCTGGTGCTTTCTGAGAGCCCTTCTGGCCAGCCATTGCCAGAGGGGAAATGGAGTCTTGGGAACATGGAGAAAACCTGTGACTAGTTACCAGTGCAGGTAGCAACCAGCACCCAACACATTGATAGTGATCAAGTAGCCACATTAAGAAGCAATCCTGATCTGGGGAGATGGCTCAAGGGGGTAGGGTACTTACTGTGTGGCTGTGACAGTCTCAGTTCAGATGCTCAGAACTCACATGAAGCCAGACTCAGCAGCCCATATGTGTAATTCCTGTACTCATGGCAAGTTAGAAGGCTAAGATAGTAGAATCTCTGGCTTACTTGGTGTATACAATGGTGAACATCCTGCCCCAACACAATAGAAAGCAAGGACGGACACCCAAGTCTGTCCTCTAACCCCTACATGCTCTCTGAGCACTTAAACACCTGCACTCATGCACACAAACACCTGCACTCCTACACAAAAACACCTGCACTCATGTACACAAACACCTGCACTTGTACACTCAAACACATACACTCATACACTCAAACACCTGCACTCATGCACACAAACATCTGCCCTCAAACACCTGCACTCAAACACCTGCACTCATGCACTCAAACACCTGCACTCATACAAACACCTGCACTCATAAACACAAACACTTGTCACTCATCATCATGCACACATTGAACATACATATGCATACACATCATACATGAACACACACATACATATCATCACCCATACATGTGTGCATATACACAACAAAAGATTTTTAAAAAATGAACCATTCCCCCGTATGTACTCAGTGGACCTCAGAGTGGATTCTGCTGTCATCTAAAGTAGACATTCAGACGGAATCAGTGGTTCCCAGATGAACAGTGCTGGGGAAGCACATGTCCACAGAACTGAACGCAGGACATTTTACAGTCTAGTTGCCTCCCTGTGACATGGTCCAGGCAAGGCTGGTTTGATCCCATGTTCACACTAAAGCTCACAGATGTTCTTGTTAATCAAATATCTATCGTGAACATGGTAGTTATAGCCCCTGTTTGAAGTCCAGGATTCCATGGTGACAGCAAGGGCTTGTCCTGCCCTCTGTGATCTTGTGTTTAAGTCAGGAGGAATAGGCACTGAGTGGTGAGTGGCAGACAAGGAAGATGACTTCTGAGAGCATTGTATGTGGTGAAGGATGACAGGGGTGTGTACTGAAGCACTGAGTGTGGAGTGAGTTCTCATGCGGAGGACCTATGGCCCAAGCTGTAGTGTGAGCTTGTTCTCTGTGTGGCAACACACACTGGAGGGGGCTGGACAGGAAGAAGGATTGTATCTGCTTGGAAAGGAGACTTGATCTCCAGGTTCTCCTCAGCAACCTCAGAAGTCCTAGAAACAGATGCCAAGCTAAGCTTTAGCACCAAAGACTTTCTTTCTGTCTGTGGCTTATTATGTTGAAAATAAGCATGACTCACTAAGCTTAAACACCACAAAGAGCTATCCCTCAGCCTCCCTCTCCTTTTTATTTTGCACACACAGGCACACAACCACACTCATACACACACACTCACATACACACAAAACCTCCTAATGTTGCAGTTCTGATCATGGTGTACTTTTTAATTAAGAAAGTATATCAAACATAAAAGACTCTGGGTCAAAGTGGGCAAGCCATCTTCACTTTAATTGATGTGACTGCAGCCATTTAGATATTTCCTATTTGTGCTTAAGCCTGCAGGGAAAATGGGAACTCCAGGTCATCAGACCAACAGAAAGGGAGCTGCTGGTCTAATTTAGGTCTAATTTGGATTAGTGTTGGCTGAGGGTTCTGTAGGTCAGCCAGGCCTAGGTCATCAGAGAACAGAAAACAAGACAGTTATATTTCATATTTTAACCTAGCCACTCATGTCCGCGGGAGATAGGGCCCTGCGGGGTCAAGGCTGTTTCATTCTTTAGACTGGGTGGACATTTGCTGCAGTGAGTTCCACAGCTCCATGTTTTGGTTTCATGATGCCCACCACGGGCAGCTGGAACACGAACTCCAGCAGCCTCCTAATTGGATGACCCCAGCTAGGGAAGACAGGGCCTGTTACACTGAGCATGCTCTCATATCCTCTCCCAGCTCCAGCTCACAGTGCAGTCTGTAATGTTCTGATTTCTACCTTTGGATACCATAGAAGGGCAGAAAAATAAAGGAAGAACTTGCTTATTTGCCTGTTAACTTCCACTATGAGTGGACTTTTGAACAATGCATTTTGATAAGAATCTGACTCCGGTCTAAAGCTAAGAGGGATGCCATGGGAAGAAGTATTCTACCATCACAGAGTTCCAGGCAAACCAGTCAGTCCTCCCTGAATCCTGACACCTCCACCCAACCCCAAAAGACAGAAAAAAAAAAAAAAAAAAAGAAAAGAAAGAAAGAAAGAAAGAAAGAAAGAAAGAAAGAAAGAAAGAAAAAGGGGCATGAAGGCCACACAGGAAAACACACAGGAAGTCCACACAGGAAAACATGCATGAAGCCCACACAGGAAAACATGCATGAAGTCCACACAGCAAAACACACATGAAAACCACACAGGGAAAGGGGCACGAAGTCCACACAGAGCTTTTCTTAAAGTCATGTTCAATAAACCACTGCAGGAGAATATTCAAGTCGGCAAGGTTGCCTGACCCCATGTTTCTTACCTTTGTGTCACTGTGACCAGGATACTTGACAAGAACAATTAAGAGAGGATTATTTTAGCTCATGGTCTCAGTCAATGATGGGGAAGGCATGGCAGAGGGGGCACATGGATTCTTCACATCATGGAGGACTGGGAACCAGTATCTGGGATTATGGAGAGAACTTTCAAAGGCCTGCCCTCAGTGACCTGCTTTTACCAGCTAGGCCTTACCTGGTAACAGTCCCACAACCAGGATATTCAGCAAGAGTTAACTCTGTTCTTGAAATATATTTTTGAGCAGTGCAACTTCAAGATTGAGTTTATTTTGTTTTTGAGACAGGCTTGCATGTAGTCCAGGCTGGCTTTTGACTTGTTAGGCAGCCAAGGCTGGCCTCAAGAACCTGAGTGCCTGAGTCATAGCTGTGCCCTCAGCTGGATTCATGGCAGTTATATATAAAAACAGAACTACAAAGTTCCCCAAAGTTTAACAAGAAACTCCTGCCAGCCTGCAGAACCTGCCTACATGTGGGAAAGCTCCACCTCTGCCTCAGGAGACAATAGGTCCTTCCCTGTCCTCCTCAGGCCAGTATCCAAGGAAGTGAGCAGACTCCTCTTCCTCCCAGTCCTTACATCTTGAAGATGATACTGATTTCTGATGGTTTGAGTCCCAGCTCTGAGTCTAGCTTCTATGACCTTCAGACAATGACAGTGTTAATATGACACCCACTCAGAATGTTACAGAGAGGCTCCCTTCAGATGCAGAATTCTGAGATGAACTTCCAGTCCTGCCACGTGGGCAGTGTGATCACAGGCTTATAAATTTTATAACACCCGTGAATGCTGGAGACACATTTCAGAGGTGGTTAAACAAGACCCTGAATTCCCTCGTGGACTATTTTTAAGGCTATCAATCTCCGTATCAGTCACAATTTACAGCCCTAATAGCTATTCTTTGCCTGAGCACATACCCATAAATAAATCCAACGTAAAGGAGAAGGTAATTTAGACATAATGGAAGCAACGCCTACACTGTCCATCGCGGGTGACTCAGCTCTTCCTCGCTGCCTGTCACTTTTTGTTTGATCTTAGCTGCACTCCCTTTGGTAGATCTACTTTGCAAACAGCAATCAGATTTCTAAAAGCTCCGGGAAAGAATTCCAGGATGGAAGATGACTAGCTGAAGGAATTCTGAAATGCCAGAAGCCACAGCCCCAGAATGTGCCTGGGAGCCCCAGGGGTGTTTGTGTACCACAGCTAAACAAACACAACCGTAACAGTGCATTCTTCCCACCATCCAGTTCTCCTCACATCAAAGTTTATTGATATGTTCAGGGGCCTAGATAGTGGTGCAGATTCCCACGTCAAAGAGCCCTGGTTCCAGGAGGCTTCTCTGACAGTTCCTAATCTCTGCAGTATTTTGCTTACTAGCCCAGGATGTCTGTCCCGTTTCTCTTTGGAAAGCACAAGAATAATGTCTCGAGTTTGAATGTGAGTCTGTACGAGACCATCTCTTCGTTCAGTTAGTTTTAACTCGCTACATAGCTCCTGACTCAAAACATAGCTCTTTCTTCAGGAAGAATCTCAAGCCAAATATGCATGACTGTGCTGGTTTGCTGTTGCTATGGTAAACACCATAGCCAAAAGTAACTGGGGAAGGTAAGGGTTTGTTTGGTTTACAGATAACATAGTCCACTGTCACAGTTAGGGTTTTGTTGCTGTGAAGAGATGCCACGACCAAGGCAACTCTTATAAAGGACAACCTTTAATTGGATTGGCTTACAGGCTCAGAGGTTCAGTCCATTATCATCATGGTGGGAAGCATGGCATCGTGCAGGCAGACATGGTGCTGGAGGAGCCAAGAGTTCTACTTCCTGATCTGAAGGCAGCCAGGAGGAGACTCTCTTCCATTACATTAACACATCTCAAAGGCTTAACCTGATAGTCACACACACCGACTAGGACATACATATACACACAGGGTGAGGGGAGAGAATTTAAAAAAACAGATTGCCCTTTTCTGTGTTATAAATCGATTAAAATGAAGCGGGTATAAAGTAAGAGTTCCGTGCGGGCTGACACAGGAGTCCAGTAGGTCTCCCCACCTACAGCTACCAGCGTGAGCAGCTCTCAGCCGGCTCCTCCCCTCTCCCGAAATTCATCAAGACGGCGAAGGAAAGATGCCCATTTTGGCATTGTGCTCACTGGATGCTCTTTCTTTTCCTTCCTCTCCGTAACAAATCGCCTTTATAAACAGTTTTTGCCGCCTCGCATGCCGCTACGCCACGTGTGGCTACTTAAGACGAAATTGAATCATCAATTATTCATTACTGAATTAGAATTGGCTGAAATGAAATACGGAGATCCTCGACAAAGACCTTCTCAGTGCTCCGCGTCTCTGTGCCCTACCAGTGGCTCTCTTCTGAACATGGGCCAAGTTTCAGAAGACTAACACACAAGCACACGTGTTTGTTTGTTTGTTTGCTTGTGTGTTTGTTTATTTGTTTGTTTTGAGACAGTGTCACTGTACAAACCAGACTGGTCTTAAACTCACCATTTAGCATTGGCTGGCTTTGAACTCCCAGTTCTCCTGCTTCAGCCTGCCAGATGTTGGTGCTGTAAGCATGTGCCACAGGGCCCAGCAGCTGTAACTGTTGGGACAGTGTGGAATTAATGCTTCCCTTCCTCACCCTCCTTGGTTTGGTTTTGCTCCTAGGATAAGAAATCAGAGCCGCACCCCTGCCTGGATTCAGCATCCAGTGTGGGAGGCAGAATGGTTATGAATCTGGACGGGCGCCCACTGCCATTACAGCTAAGGACTCAGCTCTCCCTGCGAGGATCCTTGAGAATCATCCACAGAAGAGGCTTTCAAACATCAGGGGAGGTGTATCCAAATGGGAGCAGGCTGGGGAGGGTCAGTTAACTCCTCATTCTATCTTCCCTGGGCTGAGCAAACAGAGAGGCAACCCTCCTCCTACCCAGGCGGGGTGTGTGGAGTCTCAGGCTCTGATTATCTGGAGCAAAACCTCAGACAGAAAAATATACAACCCAAGTATTATCCTAGTAAAAAAAACAGTGCAGCCTCTGAGCACCTCACTCCCGTTTTGTCTGTCCTGTTTTAAGAGCCAGCCTCGGTCTCACCTTGTAGCCTGAGGATGACCTTGAACCTCTGACCCTTTGACTTCCACCTTCCAAGTACAGGGATTACAGGCCGGCAGCACCACATCTTGTCAGTACCATGCTGAAGACTATCTTCAATCAGGCCTTTGTGTACAATAGGCGCTCGACCCACTGACCTGCCTCCTCAGCCTGCCAGGAATCTAAAGAACCAAGAAAAATCTTCTGGAGGTGCTAGGTCGGCTCAGAGCTCACTCTTGCCCCCAGGGCAGCCCAGCCTCCTTCTCTGCTATACCCTTAGCATATTAATATTCTTCACCCTGACTGTTGCCTTGGTGTCTGGTTTTAAATGATGAAATTTGCCTGGAGTTTAACCCTCAGCTGTGTCACCCCCACCTGGAATACCAAGAAGAGAAAGGACACCTGAGGTCACTAGAGACTTCAAGTTTTATCTTAAAAATCATACTAGGGTGGAAATAAATATACAGAGTGGAGAGAATGGCTAATTACAGGTAACACAGCCACGCACACACTCATGCACACAACCTTGGCGACATGGAAGGAAAGGAGGGTCCCATCCAGGCCCCCCTCTCTCCTCATTCCCTGGACTTACTTGCTGTCTGAATAGCTGGAGTGCAAACTCCCCAGGCTACCTACACACACACACACACACACACACACACACACACACACGCACACACACTGATTACAGGTAACACAGCCATGCACACTCATATACATATACACACACACATATGTTGGTGAGGATTTTTTGATGACTATGTTTGATGTGTGAGTGCACTTGTGAGTGTGGATACACGAGCGTCACAGATTCCTATGGAGCTAGTAGGACAACTTTTTGGCTTTCCATGCTGGGTGAGACGCAGTCTCTTTGACACTGAATATACCAGGCTAGCTGGCCCTCAAGCTCCTGGAATCCTCCTGTCTCCACCTCCCATCTCTCCATGGAGGCCTGTGGGTCTTTTTGGACACTTGTGCTACTTTTACATAACCAGCTTTTACGTGGGTTCTGGGATCTGAACTTAGGTCACCAGGCTTGCACAGATAGAAGCACTTTGAGCCATCTTCCTGGACCCGGTGTTGGTGGGTTGGTTTGTTGTTTGGTTTTTTGGCTTGGTTTGGTTTCATCTGGAAATCACAGCCGCTCCCTTCCGAAGCTGTTTCTGGAGTCAGGCACACACTAAGATGCTTCTATCTGGGAAAAGGCCTTCTACCAGCCCCGCTTGGCTAAGAGACAGCTGTGTCTAGGCAGTGGATGCTTCTTCTCTCAGACCCCTACTGCTCGGCTGTACTGGCCAGTTCTGTGTGTCAGCTTGTCACAAGCTGGAGTTATCACAGAGAAAGGAGCCTCCGATGAAGAAATGCCTCCATGAGATCCAGCTGTAAGGCATTTTCTCAATTAGTGATCAAGGGGGGGGAGGGGTGCATTGTGGATGGTGCCTCATCCCTTGGGATGGTATCTGTGTACTCAGACTTGAAGGTAACCTTGATCTACTGCTCACACAGATCTGCTCAAGTTGAGTATGGGAGGAGATGGTAATGGCTGTGATTGCCACGAGTTAGGATCCAAGAAGGTCACTTTGGCTTCAGAGGGATGAAGCAATCAGATCACTTTGGAAGAGATTGTTCTTGCTGAGGTAGTGAAGACAGACTGACAGACCATTAGAGATGTAAGAGACCAGCTGAGAGGCTACTGCTTGCTGCCTCCCAGGGCTGTTGAGATGACTGTAGCTCAGAGGAAGACGTAGATGGATTGGAGAAATAAATAATTTAACAAAACAGGCTCCAGAGATGACTCTGGGTGAGCAAGGCAGAGTCAGGGGTTCAAGACAACTTCTGGTTGTATGCTAAGAAGAACCCCCTAAGACTTCTGGCTTGTGCAACTAAATGTGTGCAAGGTTCTGATCAGAGAAGAGTGTCACACAGACTTAGTCATGCTTGTGATGGAAGAGGGTATTTGATTTCGGTCTTATTGGGTTTGGGGTGAATAGAAAGCCTCCAAGAAGAGCTTTCTTAGGCTCATAGGACAGGGCTGCCTGGCACTTGAGGGCGCACAGATGCTGTTCAGTACCATCACGGAACCACCTAGAAAGAGAAGTCCTCTGGATAGAGGACGGCCTTGGGCCAAACCTTCGGAAAAGGCTGCTTCTCCTGGCTACTGACAGACTGCAGCTGTGTGCAAAGGATTTCGATTAATTAAGAAGGTCTCCAGGGTAACCACTTAGAGGATATTCACAGAAACCTGCCAGAGTCTGCTGGGGACTAATGGTCCTCCCAGCAACCACTCCATGCCTGGTCATTAATGTGTGGATGATCGCTGCCATTACCCGAGGAAGGACTGCAGGCATGTGTCACCACCTGAGAAGTGATTGGGCGTGGCCTGATAACAAGCTTGGCTTTCTACAAGACCACGATGGCCCCGGTGCTTCAGCAGCCAGTGAGGAATGGAAAAGGATCCCAGCATTCCTTTGGCAGTGGCTGAGTCAGAACCAGGCGGACAACACAGAGTGGGTCTGCAGAGCTGTTGGGGCTCTTATGAGAACAATCTGGGCTGAACCTCGTTGATCACTGGCTCCAAGTCCACTGTCTTGGTAGGGAAGTTTGTCTGGGTCCCCCAGGACTGTGCTACTGGACTCTACTCTCTAACACTCCTTGGAATCTTTGTTCTTTGTCTCTTCCTAATGAACAATCTCCTGAGAAGTTGGCCACGTGTTAGTCAGGGAAGCATCTGAAAGTTGCACACTTAAATACAGCACCGTGGTGCAAGGCTGATTCTGGATATGCAAACTGCTTTGGCTCAGAGGGTGGACATGAGACTGGAGTTCTTGTGGAGGCCTCCTGGGACTTGTAACTTTCAATTCCTTATTTCTTTCAGTTACAGAGATAAATCAGAGCCGCTGCTGGCTGAAAGATGAGGTCTCCTAATCCTCATTATTCAGTGTGGGCCCATACTATGGTTGGGTGCTGTAATCCTGCTCTTGTGACCACCCTGTCCTGGTGGTGAAGCTCGGCCAGCTGCCATACTGTCAGGGGCCCATCTCACGGGTGTCATCAAGCCTGGTTCTGTAAGAGCATCTCTCAGATCACTACGGCTGACAGACAAACAACTCGGGAATTCTCATCGATACCTTGGCCATGTTTCTAGCACACTCCTTTGTGGGGTATGTGTGTCCTTTATTGTAGAACGGTGTCCTTTAAACCAAACAGCAGCCATGTACATTGGATCAGCTGTGCCTGCTTGCAGACCTCAGTCTTGATCAGACCTGTGACTGTTGACATTCTCTTACAGGGGGAGGAGAGACCTTACTCAAGTACCCACCTGCCCCTCCCAGGCATCTATACTCACGTCTGCTTCAATTGCTCTTGGTTTCAGGGACTTGGAGATGGGCCAGAATGTATAGGTTGAGGAAGCTATGGGGAAGCCATCATCCATGGTGGAGGAGAACGATCCCTAGGAGCTGCGTTGGGTTGGCCCGTTTCTGCCAGCAAACCCTCACCCATGTAAGGATAATAAACTTGTTATTCCCGGGAAAAGGGTTTGATGGAATCCTACTCTGGTTTGTCACAGATTCCTTAGAAGAAAGGGGTAGATGTTGTTTGTCTCTCCCTGAATCTCTTCCACAGCCCCGGTCCTTGCAGACAATACTCCCTTGGGTGTTTTGATCACGTTGAGGTTTTTGATCTCCATTTCTACCTCCTACATGGGGAATCAATCCCAGCATTCCCTGGTAGTGTGAGCCACTGTGTTGTCTGTAGGTCCAGGAGCCGCCCCCATAGCATGTTGGGATCATCCCAGGGTTCTGAGGCAGGTGTCAGCTCCTGCTCCCAACATGATACACTTTCTCTAATCCATCAAAAAACCCACTGCACCCTGAGCTGCATCCTGCAGGTGCCCTTGAGCATGTCCGGGAGTATTTTGGAATCTGGAATTTTCCTTTTCCTTAGGATCTGTTTGCCCTGGTGAATTGTGCTATGACTAGCCATTGACCTGGCCAGAGAGAAGGTAGCTAAGGCCTCCAGAGGGGCATTTGTTGCCCCACAGGACAGAGGCCTTTGTCCTAGCTTCTGGGGTGGTAACTTCTGGGAGTCCCATGGCTCAGGGGAAACATTCTAGTTTGTTAATCATGATATCCCTGTCTCCCATCTTAGGATCCAAGCTTTTTACAAAATGTCCTGACCTTGGTATGGTGGCCCACCCTTTCTTGGAAAGCTATTACTTCTCTATAGTGTTCTTGTGATTGCAATCTGGGCCTGTTCCTCAGCTTCCTGCATCCCTTTCCTGCCAGCATCACACCCTCTTGCCACATCACTGACGCCAGGCCTCTGTTCCCAGCACTCCACTGACTCGGCACCATGGGCTTTTGCCATTTCCCCAAAGCTTCACCCCTAAACAGCAGCCACCCAACACGCTGTCCCGTGTGTCTGCCTGTACTTTTCAGTGAGCCAAAACATGAACTGTCGCAGTTCTTTCTGTTGGTGTGTTCTGGAGCTAACCTCTGAAAGACGTTCTGACAGCCTCCACAGTACGTTGGGCCAGGGGATCATCGGTGCCACATTTGTCAACTCCAGTGAGGTCCTCACTCCTGGCTGGCCAGAGGCTGACCCAGCTCCTTGAGAATCTGAACAAATTTCAAGTCAAGTTCTTCTGGGGAGCAGACCTGAGCCAGAGACCATAAAGCACAAAGGATGCAGAAAGGATTCATAAGATCCCCATCTGTGGGGAAAAAAAGAAGGAATCAGGATAAGTCAGGAAGACTGGTTCAGGCATTCTCTCTCTCTCTCTCTCTCTCTCTCTCTCTCTCTCTCTGTCTCTCTCTCTCTCTCCCTTGTTGTCTCTCTGTTTCTCTCTGTGTGTCTCTGTGTCTGTCTGTCTGTCTGTCTGTCTGTCTCTCTCTCTCTCTCTGTGTGTGTGTGTGTGTGTGTGTGTGTGTGTGTGTGTGTGTAAGACTGATGTAAGGTGTGTTCCTCAATCTTGCTCCATCATATTTTTGGAGATAGGATCCCTCACTGACCCCAGAAGTCACTGATTCAGCTAGACTGGCTGGCCTGGAACTCTGGGGAGCCTCCTGCCCGCCCCCCAACCATCCAGCATTGGGATGACAGGTACACACTACACACCTAGCTTCTTTCTACAGAGTTCTGGGGAATGAGCTCCTCTGTCCTCACCGTCCTGTGGAAGGCACTTTGCTGACAGAGCTAGCTTCACAGCCAAGAGGCTCCGGCATTTTGAAACACAAAAGTTGGCTTTATCAAGTGCTGTGGGACTTCTGAAGCTGAGCCAGCCTGTCAGGGACGCCTTGCACCGAGTCTGCAGGCAGAACTTTATATCCACATGTGAGTAGTTATTGAGTGAAAACTGCTTTGAAAAAGGCACCTGACCCACTTTTTAAAGGGTTACTGGTAGGCCCGCCATTTCTTACAAAAGCTTTGATGATTCTATTTTTAGACATGTTCTTCTCCTTGAATAGACTGTGAGCTATTTGAGGGCCAAAATACATCATTTATTCATTTTGTAATTGCCCGAAGTTAATACACTACCTGAGGATGACCTCGGTGAACAGAGTGGATGAAGGGGGAGGGGGAGCCAACTTGTCTGAACACAGCTGCCTGATTCAACTCGGGTTCCCTGGGAAGAGATGCTGTGTGAAAACTCCCAACAGGGAAGTTTGCTGTGTGAATGGATGAAGTGGAGGGGTCAGAGGGGAGAGCGGCACAGAGACACATTCACAGAAGAAGCCTCAGCCTATCCGTGGGGAGCCGATGACATCCAGAGTGGTCTTGCTTTTTGGCTAAGGGACAAGTTCTCGCCGCCCTCCTTGTTAAGTAGCCTAAGTGCACCCTGATTTGGGGAAAAGACAACTTGGGGTAGAACAATCAGGCTGTTGATAGCAGCTCCACAAGCACATGGTGTCCCAGGCATGGAGGCTGCATGCACCACACTGCCCAGGGCTAGCCGAGTCTGGCACTTGGTGCCAAACCTGTATGAGGTCCCTACGGGGGACATTACAAGAGGCAGAGTGGGAGTCAGCTGTTTTCACTTGGGCTTCGTGTCTCCTTCCTGCAAGCTGTATGGCTTAGCTCAGAGTTACTTCTGTTGAGAGAACTGCTCCCTGGGGAAATGGAAACACATCTACCCCCTCTGACAAAGTCCGGAGAGCAAAGGAGGATTCTACCGAACCTCATCCCGGGCAGCTGATAAGTTTGGCAGGCTTACTTGCAGAGTGTGGATGAAGGGTTGCCAGCAAGAACACAGGTGACCCAACGCAGCAGTGTGTGGAACCGAAAGCCATGCAACTGGGGGAACCAGTCCACAGCAAGAGTGAGGCTGAGACATGTCCAAACCCCCAAAATCTTGTCCTGAGACAAGCAAGAGTAGAACTACGTCCTCCTTGCTCTGGGCCTGCATGTCCCAGCACACGTAAGCCTTATGACTCTCACTTCTACCACCCTTGAGGTGGTCACATAGCCTGGTGGCCAAATTACAGCTTAAACTTCCTCTCTCCCTATAAGGACAAGTCCTGCTAGCACCTGGAATTCCTCTTCATGAAAATGAAGCATTCCCAGTCACGATGTACAGTCACCCCGACCCATTCCCCAGTGTTTATATAGCCCTTGTTCACCCTCAATAAAGAGAGCTGTTTCACTGAAAACCATCTCTAGGGAAGGCCTTTTCTGCCACTCTCACGAAGACTCAGATCCTGTCTAACCCACCCACCCGACTAAGCTTCATTCCTTCCGGTCCAGCCCAGTGTTCAAGGGTGCCTGGATATCCTGAGGGGAAGAGCAGACTCCATCAGCGATGTAAAAATCTCTGTCCAGCCTGTATGGTGAATTCCCTGTAATCACACGGGTGGAGTCTTCTTCCTCTAGACTTCCCAGCCTATGAACCCTAGCCTTTCCCTGAGCCCCTGAGGCTGTGTGTCATTAGGACAGAATTACATACATATGGATGGCAAGGGAAGCTAGAAACTTCTGAGGAGGTTCAGTGATCCTCCTTAATCCTCTATGAGGGAACTCATCAACAGTGCACAGACACCATAGTGATGGTTCTACACATGTGACGTTTGGCGTTGAATGGCCCTTTCACAGGGGCTGCATATCAGATAGTTACACTATGGTTCCTAACAATAGCAAAATTACAGTTATGAAGTAGTAACAAAATAATTCTATGGTTGGGGTTACCACAACATGAGGATTAAAGGGTCACAGCCTTAGGAAGGTTGAGAACCGGCACCTTCTAGTGACGGACTCTCTCAAGCAGGCATAGATCTGCCAAAGATGGTGGCTGTCTTGGTGGGATTACCACGTCCTATATGAAAGCTTCCTAGACTTGGTCTTTCATCCATGATGAAATGTTTCTGCTCAAACACCTGACAACTCACAGTTCACTGGGTTAGCATGGAAACGAGGCCCAGGTGAACAGCCCTCTGTGTTGTAGTAATTATTTAATTATTTAAAAAGCAGCCACCAGTCATGCCGACTATCTAAGCTGCTGTGGCTCTGGCTAGCTAGCTCAGCTGCCATGTTGTGTGGCCAGAGGCCACGTGCGCGCCACAGCTAAAAACGGCCAGCCAGAAACACTGGCTCTGCCACCCACAAGACGCCAGCATGGGAGATGGCTCTGCCAATCTTCCACGCTGTCTTTGCAAGGCTGGGCATTGCCCAGACCATCCTGCCAATCACACAGGCTCAGTACAGATGAGACTCTAATGCTTAGATTATCCAATGTCTTACATATTTAGTAATGATCAATAACAAGATGCCCATACAATCAGAGGTGTAACCCAATACCCAACCTAGATATACCAACGACCTTTGACTGCTACAGACAAGCGAACATCAGCCTCCATGTCCCCCTCTCTTGTTCTCTATCTCTCCTAGCTTCTATCTTCCTTCTCCTCTTCCTCTCCTTCCTCATCCTCTTCCTCTCCTTGTTCCTCCCACCTTAACTCTTCCTACACCCCTGCACTGGGGATTGCCTGGTAGGCCAGCCACAGAATTCGGCCTCCTAATCTGCCCAAGGGCCTTCAGATTTCTGTTGGAGATGTACAAAATGTCCGGTTATCTCTCCAGAACACTGAGAGATTGATGACTGTGTTCTGAGTTCACTGGATCCTGCTAAACATTTCTATTGTTCCTGTTCTGACAGTGGTCAATAAGAAAACCTCACGGAAGACCACACTACCGTTCTTCATCTTGGTATCAGCTCACACTCAGTGACATGCTTGGAATGAAAAGCTGTGTCCATGGGCCACAAGAGAACACTCCAATGCAGAGCTATCTTTGTGCAAACCTCCATGTCAGACAGGAGGTCCTTTGAAGGGAACAGGCTATAGAGAGGTCAGAATCTTAGGACAGGACAAGTTTGATGAAACCTATTTATTTTTTCTCTATGTATAGATGTGTGTGCTCATGTGTGTAGGGTCCATATGTGTGTGACTGTGCACACATGCACATGTAGTAGCCAGAGGTCAACGCAGGTGTCATTCCTCACTATGGATTTTAAGACAACATCTCTCATTGGCTTGGAGCTTGCCGTAATGGAAAGGCAAATTTGCAAGTGAGTCCCAGGGACCTGCCTGCCTGTCTCCCCAGTACGTCGGTTACAAGTGCACACTCCAGTGCCTGAGAGTTTCTTTAAAATGTAGGTTCTGAGGATTAAACTTATGAGGGCACAGTGAAACCACCACTTGGACCTTTCTGTGGGTAGAAAAGAAGGCTTATTTGGGAAATTCAAATTGCTGAGGCTTTCTGGGGTCAGGGCAGAGAGAACAGGAAATGGAATAGTCTTGCCAGTTTTATAGGAGCAGGTTATGGTGGGAGAACGCCAGATAGTCCAGGAGTCAGAGTAAGGGTTAGGGCATGAGGGCTAGGCCAGCCTGAGATGTACCATGGTGACTTGGTTCTGTCTTGATTGAATTAATAGGGACCTAGATGCCCCGTTGCCAGAGGCAGTTGGCTGTAGGGGCAGATAAGGGAAGCAATGGCTTTTTCCCACAAACAGAAACATTTCTGAGGAATACCAGATTTAGGCTTTTGTTTATCTGACAGCAATCCTTCTGTTTATACAGGGTCCAGCCTGAGCTAAGCCCCAACTGTCACTCAGGACATTGTCAGCAGCACTGCCATTTTGAGAGCCTGCTTTGGACCTAATAGTCAGGGTCCAGCCTGAGCTAAGTCCTGACTGTCACTTAGGACATTGTCAGCAGCCTGCTTTAGACCAAACAGAACTCAGGTCCTCAGGCCTCTGTGGCAAGCACTTTACCAGCTGAATAATCTTTCCAACCCAAGCTTATCTACTCTCTACCCATGGAGAATATGTTCAGAATTCTTTTCTATTGTGACCATGCAGGAGACTGTATGAGACTGAGGAGAGGGATGGAATACAAAGTCTGGAATGTAACCTTGAGAAGAAATGACTGTCTATTGTCAGTTACTCCTCAGAGGGGCCCTACCAGAGTTCCAGGCTAGTCCAACTCAGGCGTGCCAATGAAGCAGGATCAGCCACTCACCCCGTTGGGGTGACAAAAAACAAGGGTGTTGGAAAGAGGAAAGGAATCAACTGTGTGGTCATACTAAGAAGGAACAGAGGACCAAAGTCCCAAGCACCAGCTTAAGAGTGCTGAGAAAAGTTTTGTCTACAAGGAAGACAAAAGTCAGGGGTCACATAGCTGGGGGTCATGGTCAGGTCAAGGTCTGGTTTGTGATTGTCTCAGGGTGGCAGCTGGGAGCCTCATCATGATAAGAAAGGAATCTCATTCAGCAAACCACAGAGATACCAGCACGTCTACCCTCAGCTCTGTGCTGGGCACAAAAGCCAAGACCCGGGAACAGCCAGAGGCCTATCAGAGAGACTGTGGAATGTGTATAGAGGGGACTTTTTATTCAACCAAAGAGAGTACCAAAATTACGTCATTTGCAGAAAATGGATGGGACTGGAGATTACCATATTCAATGAAATAAGCCCAACTCAGGAAGACTAACAGCATTTGTATTTTTGGCTATCCTTTTATATATGAAAAACACATCACACCACACCACACAGACACACACATACACCAGCACTAGATGAACACTCCTTAAATGGTTACCATATCTTCCTAAATCAGAGCTAGAACCTGAGCGAAGTGGACAGAGGCAGTGTGAAGACTGGGAAGCTAAGCCTGATGCTGTGTTTATGGATCCATGGACACCTGCAGCCCGAGTGAAGAGGAAGAGCTTTCAGCCAAGGCAGCTCTTAAGTTCCTGCTACTGCTGCTGCTGCTGCTCTCAACATGCTGTGACATAAAACTACTCACAGGCCACCCTCCCACTTCCCTTCCTTTCCCTCTCCCCCACATATGTATGTCTGTGTCTGAGTGTGTGTCTGTCTGTGTCTCTGTGTGTGTTTCTGTGTGTCTCTCTCTGTGTGTGTCTATCTCTCTGTGTCTCTGTGTGTCTGTATGTATATGTGTCTGTGTCTATGTATCTGTGTGTCTGTGTGTGTCTCTGTATCTGTGTGTCTGTGTGTGTGTGTCTGTATCTGTGTGGTTCTCTGTGTGTGTCTCTGTGTGTGTGTCTATCTGTGTCTGTGTGTGTGTATCTCTCTTTGTGTCTGTGTGTCTAAATGTGTCTGTGTGTGTGTTTGTGTGTCTATCTCTCTATGTATGTGTGTACTTGCCCATGCATACATGCAAGTAGAGAGTTCAGAGACTGACGTCATGTGTCTTCCTTTACTCTTCACCTCATTTACTGAGACAGCCTTTCTCCGATGAATCAGGAGTTCATTGAATTTACTATGCTGGCTTGCCAGTGAGGTACAGGGATCCACTGTCTCTGCTTCTCCAATGCTGAGATTACAGGCATGTGCTACCATGCCCAGCCTTTTTTCTGGGGACCCAAAACTAGGCTCTCCTGCTTGCTTGCACATCAGGCACCTTACCACTGATCGACACCCCCAGTCTCTTCAGTGGCTTTTCACCATATCTTTATAGTTATGGTACACGATTCTCCTGTGTCCTAAAAGAGAGTGTCCAGACACTCAACATGGTCTCATAGAGCTCTCAGCAACAACATCACAATGTGACAAGTGGCTTTGAAGACTATCAGAGGCATTCTCTTAAATTAAAATCACCTGTATTTCTTTACAAGTCCCAGGCAGGGCTTTGACACATCCCGGAAGGAGGTGAACAACTGTCATTTCTGAGCCTCTAATGATGCCCAAACTTTGCTTGAAAGCCCCTGAAAGGAGCTGGATAAACAGACAGATTCCCCTGGGGAAGTGACAAGATACTGAAGATAGTCAAGTCCATCAGACCGTTCTCCGGAAGCTCACTGACTCAATTACAGCCTTGCTGGGAGCCTCGTGCTGACAGCCCTGAGGAGGCTAGGACTCACGTCTCTCCCGCAGGAACGCCAAACTGTGATGAAAGCTAATTTACCACCTTTCCCCACTGCCGGGATTACGAGTGTATTCTGTATGGTGATACATCTGGTCTGTGCATTGCTGGGCTCCACGTATGCTGGATAAGCATGCCACCAACTCAGCTACACTCCTGCCTGTTGTGTATGACGTCATGGGATGCACCATGCTTGCAAACTCACACCTACCTCAATTTCAGCTCTCCTTTTTGTATCTACAAAATGTCTCTCTTCAGGTTTGGGAGTGGAAATTACCCCCAATAGATTTTTCTGTGACCAGTACGTGTTAAGATAGTTATAACAGAGTTAATCCCTGAGACGGTTAGTTTTAAATGTCAACTTGCTACCCCAACCTACACACACCTGAGAAGAAAGATATTATGGGGAGTTGGGGAGATATAGGTTGGCTTATAGGCATACCTGTTGGGGATTTCCTTGATTGTTAATTCAAGTGGAAAAGACCCACCCTGAAGTTGAGTGACATCATGTGATTGGCTGGCCCTGAACTGTGTAAGAGTGAAGAAAGCTAGCTGAGCGGAAGCAGCCAAGAAGCCAGCATCGAGGGCACATCCATCTTTCTCTGCTGTGGATACGATGGGACTGGTTGTTTAAAGTCTGTCTTGACTCCATCTCTCACTGCCCCCACACCCCCCTCCCCTGAATAATGGACTATAACTTGGAACTGTCAGCCAAATAAGCCCTCTCTTCCCTGCATTGCTTTTGGTCAGGGTGTTTTAGTACAGCAAAGGAAGGAAGCAAGAACAATCCCTTAGCATTTCTTTCTGGAAACAGCTAACGTTTAACCATCTTAAGGTCCACAGCATCAGTCAGCATCCATGGCCTTAGGCCAAGTCCTGCCTGCCACTCATCTTTAAATGGCCCATGAACCATTTTTAAGGGGCTGAAGAAAAAAAAAAAAATCAGGGAAGCACAATAGTTCACAGTGCTTGGAAATTCTAAGGAATTCAACTTTTATGCTCTCCAAACAGTCTTCTTGGCTCTTGGCCATACTGTGTGTCCCCAGATTTCTGAGGAATACAGTTTTTCCTATGGAGTGGGTAGATCTGTCAGTAGAATAGGCCTCAGAATGCAGAAAGCCTGATGTATTTACTCTCTGACTCTTTACCCAGTGTTTCCAGTCCTGGTGTGAAACCTTTCCTATTGTTGCTGACTGTATTCAGACCTTGCTTTTGCAGGTCCCTGATCACCCTACCACAAGAGCCCTGCCATTATGCCTGCCCTGTAGGAAAAGCACAATGCTCTTAGTACAGTCTGGATCTAGTTTGCTTTTATAGATAAATAGCACTTTGTTAATAGCATTTGACCACACTATTTATTTTATAATGAGAACTATTGAATTCCCTTGAAAAGTAGGTTCTCACCATTTAATTTCTTTTGAGGGGACAATTAGACCCGTGTACAATGAGGCTGCTGAAAGTCAGACTGTGACTATGATCAGCAGGGCAAGGTTTTCCTTCTAAATGTTAAAACAGTCTCCTCTAATTAGTGAATTATTATAGAAAACCAAACAAAGAATAACACTGCTGGTCTTGGCTTAAATGTAGACCATTGTTACATTCAACAGACCCCAGAGAGCTGCAGATACTGGGCGGAGTAGTGACGAATTTACCACCTCAACTTAGGAAGGATACAAAATTTGAAACAGTAGCAAGTGTATTGCGAATTTGTCTTCATTTTAATTCTCTGAAGCTTTTCTTGGAGGGAGAGAATGTGGGAAAGGAAGTTCAGCCCCCAACCAGATCAACAGTTAGAAAAGGACAGGAGCCCTTTGTTTCAACCCTATTCAAACTCAGAAGAACCTTTTCTGGGGTTTTAGAAACTGCAATCCAGGGGTCATAGATTCAATTGCTCCAGATGAGCAAACAAACTCTCCAAATACAGCAGAAAAGGTAGGTGCTGGCACAGGTCTGCAGCACCAAGGCAATGCAGAGCTCTGAACCGCCTTTGGAGGGATTGTCATCAGGTGCAGTGTGGTGGTCTCTGTAGTAAAAGCATCCTTAGGACAAGTCTGATATAGTATAAAAGGTGTCTGGGGATACTTGTCACTAACTGGTGGCTTACATGTGCTGGTGGGGGTGGGGGTAATGATGGCAGTGCAGTTGCCAGGTGACAGTGTGAGGCCTGAGTCCCCTCCCCCTCACAGACTCCAGACTCCACAGTAAGAAGGCTCCCTTGGTGAGCCCTCCACACTTAGTTCCTTTCTCTGTTCTCCTTTTAACCCTTTGATAGAAATCTAATCTTGCTCAAGTATAGTCAACTAATATGTTTCTAGTTTCTATTATGAGACAGGTCTCATAATAACAATCTGTAGCCCAGATTGGCTCAGATTCCTGCTTCTGCCTCCTTAGTACTTCAACTGATATTTTAATTAAAGACTTTATTTGGGAGCTAATGGAATGATGTAATGGGTAAAGGCTGTCAGCACCAAGCATAGATGACCAGGGTTCTATCCCCAAGATCCACGTGGTGGAAGGAGAGAATCAACTCCTGAAAGTTGTCCCCTGCCTTTCATATCTACACCAGGGATGGTTTACATCATCAACAGAGACTGGGGATGGGGAGGTGGAGGAGCAGTGGGAGGATGGGAGTAAGAGGAGTGGTGGGAGTGGGAGTGGGAGTGGGAGTGGGAGGAGGTGAGTTGGAGGAGAGGTGGGGGAGAGGGCATAGGAGGTGGGAGGAGGGTAAGGGAGGAAGAGAGTGGGAGGAGGGGCAGCGGGAGAGAGCTTATTCTTTATCTTTGAGGTAACATATTGATCTTAAAGGCAGTGGTCTCAGAGCCTGGGTCTGGCCAGCATCTCTGGAGAGTCCACATCCCTAGATCCATTCCTCCATGTTAAAGAGGAAGTTGGGCTTGAATCTAGGGACACGCCCACAAATGCAGTACGTGGACAACTGAGAATGAAAATTCTCCATCACGTGGAAAACTCTAGACCCTGGGCTCGGGTTCACGTTTGCTGCTGAGAGCTGGAAAATTCCAGTCATGCCAACAAGGTGCCAAAGGCTTTTTCTTATCAGTCGCTCAGTGTGGTGCTTAAGGAACGGAATTCCATTAGCTTCCAGTTTGCTTCTTAAAGCTCTGCAGGAACCATGGTTCCCACAGGCCACAGAGTCCCTTTACCCAGTCTCTCCCCAACCTGCTTAATCGCTGCCCCTGGCGAAGTGCTGCTGCCTGCTGCCTCGTTCCACACACTTTATCAAATCGAAGTTGAACTGATGGCTGTATTAACACTTAGTAACGCTTTAGTGCTGACTGTGGAAAAATTGATCGTGAACAGAGAAGACCCTATATATCCAGCCAAAAATATCAGCTTTGCTACTGAAGACTAGGACCCCCGAAATGTTTAAGCCTATGGGAGGAGTTCTGGGAAACAAATATGAGCCCTTTGCTTTGTGAATGATCTTAGCTCAGATTATGGCTTTACTGACCAGGTCAGGGATCTGGAACTTGGTTTCGGAAGGGTGCAAATGTCGGCTCCTAGTAACGACCCTAAATGGGTTTGTTTTAGCAGCCTGGGATTATAGGCTCTTCGTAAAGTTTCATCCTTTAAATTAGATGTCTCAGTGTGAGTATGAGGTGCCCCAGGAGGCTAGGAGAGGACATCAGAGCCCCTGTAGTTGGAGTTCCAGGTAGCTGTGAGCCAACCAAACTTCTAGGAACAAAACTCAGATCTTCTGGAAGAGCATCAAATACTCTTAGCTGTTGAGCATTTTCTCCAGCCCAGGAGCATCCCCCTAATGGGGTTTCATATCACAACCTTGTCCTTCCATCATTTGGTAATCCCTTAAGGTATCCCATCATTCAGCTGGAAGGCTGCAGAGGTAATGTTCTCCCCACTGGCCGCACCAATCATGCCTATACATACCAAGGAATGTCCAGCCTGCAGCTGAGGATCACAGAGCTTGTGGAGCCCAACCCTGAGGAGCATGGTGTTCAGATCGTGAGTGGCATACGAATCCAGGTGCTGTCTCCCTCCCTAAATCTGATGGTTAACTTAGTACTACCTTAAGTAGTACTTTTGTTATTGTTTGGGTGAAATGTCCCCCATGTACTTATGTGTTTGAATACATGATTTCCAGCTGTCGCTACTGCTTATGTGTTTAACATGTGGTTTCCAGCTACTGTTCAGGAATGCTGAGAAACCTCTAATGTGGGATTCATGGCTGATGGTGTGTCCCTGGGGAAACTGAGATGAAGCATGCTGATGCATGTATATGCAAGAATGTTCTAGATGTCCCACGCCCCAACCTTGTGTGTGACACACAGAAGGACTTGAATGGTGGAAGGAACGCTCAGAGAGATCACTAAGTCCTGGAATCTCTTATCACCCATAGAATGCACAGGCATACTTAGTCTTCCACCTCTGCCTGGGATCTTAGCCTGAGAAATGTTCTTGCTCACGAACGTCACAGTGCGTTTGGTAGCAGCTACCAAGACGATTCACAGAACCCAGAGGCAGAGTAGAACACAAGCCAGAGGCTGTCCATTCAGGAACAGGAGAGCTGGATGTACTTTCAAGGGCCATTTAACCCTCCATGGCATCTCTTTACTCATCTTCTTTACCTATCCTCTCTCTCTCTCTGCCCACCCACCTTGTTTCTCTGTGTGTTCAGATCCAACATGGGTAATAAATACACCCAGGTTTGAAGACCCCAGGGGAGTCACACAATTCGTTGGTCCTACTGTGAGACTGCAAGAAAGATGTCAAGGGGGAGCTATCTTCAAGGAAATCAGGAATATATGAGTTTAAGTGTCTTTGACCTCTGTTCTTCTTGCTGGAGCTGCATAGAACACACTGAAAGTGCTTTGGAAGGTTCTGGAATGAGGGGGTCAGAATCAGAGGATTATCTGCAGAGACCAATGGCTCCTCAGAGATGTTTCCACAGGGCTATGACTTTGCATGGAGTCTGCACTCGTCCAATTTGTGGCTGTCTCTTATATGGTGGACAGTCTGAAAACCCAAGGATGTGCTTTTTTTCATAGAATTGACACCAGTTCCTGTCTCCTGCCTGTCACTTGGCCCCCCTCCCCGTAAGATTACGCTATGAACCTGATGTCTTCAACAAGTTTAGACGCCCCTGAAAATATCTGTAGGATTAAAGTCTATCATTCCGCTTTTGGCAGCGAATCCACTGAATTTTGTTCTGAAGTAACACAGAACATTGCTGCAAAGAATGTTTATGGTCCACAGAGTGACCATCCCAGGCCAAAGCTTGGCATGTAAGCTACTTCACAGAATAGCCATCCCTGGCCAGAGCTTGCTTCTGCTCTCAGAACTGTTGGACTGGCTTCATGGCTCATATCCACAATGACTAGAGTCCATGGGCATCCAGCCCGAGCCGGATGAGTCAGGAATGAATGGAGGTCCCCTTTCCATCCAGTTCCCCCTAGAACCTGTCACTGCCATGTGGCCTGTGTGCCACCTCCTTGGTCATTCAATATTTTATGAATGACACCTTCCAAGATTTGCTGGCATACTCTGTGGCCGCCTGCCTCCCTTACATCCTGATGTACTCTCGGGGACAGGCACCACACACTGAGCCAGTCCAGATGGCCCTGGCTCCTCTACCAGCTCCCAACCTTGCCAAGCTAGACAAACACAGCCTTTTGACCTCACAGAAGTCGATGGCTCTGGGTTTTATCTCCCTGTGAACACATACGTGGCTCCACCTGGTCATTGTCAACCTCCTCTGTTGGCATGCCAGCTGAGGCCCTGGCATCCTTTACCTTCCCAGGGCTTTCCATCCGTGTGGAAGGACTCCTCCCCTTCAGTCCTAAGTAGACAGTTTATAGAAAAGCATGTCTTCTAGTGGTCAGCGGAGTCTCTCAAGGTCTCTGAAACCAGAGCACTAGAACCCTACAGCACCTGGTAAGGACATGAGTGTGACAGAGGAAAGGAAAGGGTCCTGCCCTCTCCAGTGCCAATACCTTCTGAGAGTAGTATGAAGTGCTGTACTCCCAGAAGGGCCTCTGAAACATGACATCTAGATACAGCTTTCCTGAAGATCTACAGTGTATCCCAAAGGGAGGATGCTCACTGTCCCCACCACCAGGTGCACAGAGTGCATCCCAGGAATCCTGTCTTTACCTCCTCAGCACTGAGGTTATAACGCACCACCATACAGAGAACTTTTTAACGTGGATTCTGGAGATTGAACTCAAGTCCTGTGTTTACCAAACGAGCCATCTCCCCAGCCTCAGAATCCAAGATACTTATTTTCTACAGGCATAAAATGAGTCTAGATAGCTCAGTGGTGCTGATACTGGGCACAAGGTCACAAGAGCATCCCTCAAAGCTATAACATTGTTTTGCTCTTTCTTTGATGGAGGAGGCACACAGTTCAAAGTAGCTAGGAACTAGCAGTAGGGTGCAGGGATCTGGAGTCAGGCAGTCTGCTGGGGGCTGGTTCTATTGCTCCCTCTGGTCCTGGGTCCTAGGGCAAGGTACTCAGATTCATAGATGGCATTTCCTTCACCACAGTGTGACCTTGACTGATGGTCCTTCCCTCATGAGGCTGCAGAGAGAACAAAACAAGGCTGTGCAGTGCCCAGCATAGAAGTCTTTCACAAATGCCAGCTGCCCTGGCATCATTGTGTGGGATCAATCAATGCCTTGCCAAGGGCGAAGCTGAAGACCTCACATTGCTTCTGAGCTCAGGGAATCTTCGGCATGGCTATTCGTCACCCATCTGTTCTCCCCCACCCTCAGAATCTCTTTAGAGTTTGTTGTGTAAGGAAGAATCTGGAAGAGTACCAGTGTCTCTTGTGTATCCTCTCTGGCTAAGGCAACTTACAGGAAGGGTGAGCGGGTAGGCAGGGGCTTGCTGGCTCACGAAATACAAAGGGAAGACAGGCTTTGCCTTAACTTTGCCAAGTCTTTTGCCTATGTCCATAGCTCATTGCTCCGGGAGGCCTCCCTCCCCAAGCAGCCTTTCTGGAATAAATACCAAGCACCTTCTAAGGGAGCTACTCTGAAGCTAGCAAAAGAAGAAATCAAGACCTATGGGAAAGACTGGTACAGCTCTGGACTAATCCAGTTAGACGCTCTACAACCTTGCTTACCAGAGAATACTCAGACCTTGGAAAGTCCTGCTCTGTAGATGCTGCACCCAAACCAAGATGAGAGACCAGCTCAGAAGACTCAGGAAGCCAGAGCAATTTACAAAGTTTCCAAAAAGTGGCAAGATACACAAAGCCCCGCCCCTGTGCTACAAAAACAGCCAGTGGTTGCTAGGGAAAGGGAGACCCTAGTGGAGCTGACAGTCAGTTAGGGAGCTCAATGGAGCTTGCATACATTGTAATTATTCTGGGGTGGGTTTTTCAGAGATGCACCTGCGTCTGAGTCACCCGTGTTCCTGTAATCCTGTAGCTACACAGGCGTGAGTAAACAACAAACTATTGTTTCACAAAGCTAGACAAGGATGAAATGGTTTCTTCCAACTGTTGTCGGTGCCCCATCAGGGGGTGAATAGATGTTTTTTTTTTTTTTTCTTCACCTCTCCCCAGGAAGAGTCACACAATAGATTTGGGGAATGATCTGCGTGGATTTCCTGGTAAGGAAGACGCAGGCTGAAGCCTGGCTGCCGAGAAAAGAACAATCAACTGAACAGAGACACATGGCACTTGTCAAGATAAAGCTGGTAAGACTGGTGAGAAGAATGGAGGAGTCTTTACCCGTGCACCAGAGGAGAGAGATAGGGGACCGGAAGGCAGGATCACTAATCAGTCTGGACAGGAAATTAATGATAGGCTTGAAATGGCTGAGATACCAGACTCATTCTTCAAGCCCCGGGTTTCTGTCATTAGCGTCAGAGAAGGATAGGGAAGGAGTTGTGGAAATCTCAGAGGTGACCAGCCTTGTGCCTTCTTGTCCTCAAGATGCTTTTCTTATTGCAATCTTGTTTTGCCCAGGCCTGGGGAGACCTGGGCAGCCTGCTCTGGACAGTGTTGGTCGTTCTGACTTGTCTGAAGAGGGAGAATGCCATCCCTAGAGATTTGACTGCAATTTTCCTGCAGCAACCTGAGCCTGTAGAGCCCTTTAGCCCAGTTCTGTATTTTCCCAACTAACCTTTTCTGGAGGCCACCAGCACACATCATTATTATAAGCAAACTCAGAGACCTTCTCAGTCTTAAGAACGTGGAGAAGTCATGTTTGTAACTTCTGGGCTGTAACTGCTATATAGGAATCTGGTTTGGGTTATCCTAACATAGAGTTAAGATTTTGAACTTACAGAAATCATTGTGTGTGGTAATAATGAAGTTAGAGAAGAAAAGGGAGGCAGCCAGATACCTTAGAAGTTTCCTTTGATTTCTTTTGGGGCTTAATACGAATGTCTTGTACTGTGTTTTGAATGTGCAATGTCTTCCACGGGTTCATGTATTTGAATAGTTGGTCTCCAGTTGGTGGTGCTACTCTGGGAAGTGGGCCTACCAAGAGAAAGTGGGTTGTTTGGCAGGTGTCTTAGTCAGGGCTTCTATTCCTGCACAAAACATCATGACCAAGAAGCAAGTTGGGGAAGAAAGGGTTTACTCAGCTTACAATTCCACGGTGCTGTTTATCACCAAAGGAAGTCAGGACTGGGACTCATGCAGGTCAGGAAGCAGGAGCTGATGCAGAGGTGAAGGGATTTACTTACTGGCTTGCTCAGCTTGTTTTCTTATAGAACCCAGGACTACCAGCTCAGGGATGGCTCCACCCACAATGGGCTGGGCCCTCCCCCCTTGATCACTAATTGAGAAAATGCCTTATAACTAGATCTCATGGAGGTATTTCCTCAAGAGAGACTCCTTTGTTTGTGATAACTCCAGCTTGTGTCAAGTTGACACACAAACCCAGCCAGTACAGCAGATCTACCCCTCTGTCTCTGTCTCTCTGTGCCTCGCTCTGTCTCTCTTTCTCTGTGTCTCTCTGTCTCTGCCTCTCTCCTCCTTCTCCTCCTCCTCCTCCTCCTTCTTCCTCTTCTTCATCCGTCCTCCTCCCTCCTTTACCTCCTTCCTGTTAGTTGCCTAGACTAGTCTGAAACCATAAACCTGTGTGTATCAACCGTCTGAATCCCAGGCATGGTTCACCTTGCCTGGTGCTTTAAAACCATTATTTTTACCACAGTGTGAAATTCTTGCCTCTCATATTGTTTCTCTTAGCTACTGGAGAAGGCTCAGTGATGGTTGGTTGCCATTGTCATCTTGACTGGGTTTAGAATCACCTAGAAGATGTGTCACTTGGAGTGCCTATGAGGGTGTTTCCTAAGAGAATCAACTGGGTAAGGGGAGACTCATCCTGAACACAGGCAGCATCGTCCCATGGCCTAGAGTCCTGGATGGAATGACAAGAAGAAAGCAAGCCAGGCATTAGCACCCATGGCCTCCCTGCTTTCCCTTGCAGATACATTGTGATAAGCTACCTGCCCTCTGTAGATACACTGTGACAACGACCTCAGACTCCTGTACCCCATCTTCCCTGTCTTGATGGTACCTTTTAACCACCAGTTCAAATAAGCCCATCCTTCCTTAAGCTGCTTTTGCTGTATATTTTCACAGTCATGAGGCTTCCTTGCTTTAAAAAAAAAAAAAATCTTTTTTGCATATGCTCCCCACAGTGACTATCTCAGCTTTTAACATCTAAGGCCCAGCAAGGGTATCCAATCGTGTAGCTACGTAGCAAAGAAGCTCAAAACCACAAGTGGGGTGAGCGATGGGACTGCATTCCTTGCAAAAAGAGACATTGGTGCACAACCTCAGCTTGCTCTGCAGCGGGGTCAATGCTCATCAGGGACCGGCTCCAGCCGACCCTCTCCAGCCAATGCTGGGACTCAGCCTGACATTTCATAGGCCTCAGAGCAGGAGGGGAAGCTATTCCACTGACTCACCAAGGGCTTCTAATACAGTGTTCCAGGTAAGAGGAGAGAGATACAATCAGATTTTTGTTCAGTGATTGTTGAGTTGATGCATGTATTTATATGATGGAGTTAAAATATTAATGATATTCAAAATAGGTGGCCTGTTGTGAATATGTAAATAATCTCATTTCTATTTTATAGGCACTGAATTTTTGTTCTTTTTCCTCAACGCTAACTCTCTCTCTCTCTCTCTCTCTCTCCCTCCCTCCCTCCCTCCCTCCCTCCCTCCCTCCCTCCCTGCTTGTATGTATTCTTCACGGACAAGAAATGAAACTGTCTTAAATCACCAAGGATGGAGCCATATCTGCCAATCAGCTAGGAAGCATTAGCACTGAGGAATTTTAAGAAGTAGAACTTCAAAATCAATATCTCTGTAAGGGGAAAATATGGGTCAGTGGGTCAGTGCCTGGGTAGTAGCTGGAAGGAAACAGGGGGACCAGGGTTAGGGTGGGTCGGGGCTAGGGTAGAATGGGGTTAGGGTGGGTCAGGGTTAGAGTTAAGGTTAATTAGGGTTGTAGCTGGGTCATTAGTGAACACTGCAGTCATGGTAAAACATTTGATGAAGACATGCTTTCTTCACTTGGAGTGAAGTGGTGCTAGGACATCAAGTGACCTCTGACCCTGCTCTGAGGAACTTCAGTGAAGAGAGAGGCTCTGTTAGCAGCTGGCTAGATTGTTACAAAGATGATTGGAGAGAGTGCTCCCACGAAAGACCTCAGAGGTGGGCTGTGGAAAGCTACACACAAAGCCCAACACTGAGGCAGTGAGTAAACAAGCAAAGTCTGCTGTCTGCGTCTGAGTAGAGCCATGCGGCATCTCTCTCTCCCCTTTCACCTTCCTGTCACAGTTAATATTCAATCCTGAAAACACTGCTGCACACAAACTGCCAATCAAAAGGCTTATTCTGCTTCTGACGTGTATTTCTTGAAAACCAGCCACTGCATTACATAACATATACTTTGCAAATAGCTTATGAATATTTATTTTATTTGTTTAAAAGAAGAAGAAGAAAGTCAGGGACTCCAAATACTGAGCAATAATCCAAACAATGGCTGCTTAGCCTTCCTAGTTAGAGATTTGGCTTGTGGTCAATCCAGTCACCAAGTTTTCAGACTGGCATCTAAGCAGCATGACACCAAGAGGCTGGTGGTCTTCCCTGCTAGGAAAGGACTTCCGAGAGACCCCGAGGCTTTGATAACTATGGGCTTTGATAACTCGGGAGAGACTGCCCTTCCCAGGTTAGCCAGTTTCTGAAGGGACCACCCCTTCTGGGTTAGCCAGTTCCTGAAGGGAACAGCCCACTCACAACATCCGATGTCCATTTGCAAGGCCATTTTTAATTCTTTCTTGTCAACTAAACATTTCTTTAGACATTAAGCAGTCTCATGTGCCATGTCAGTAACAGAAACTCAGCTAAAGCACACGGCTAACCCAGGAACCTCTCCCACCGTAGCTCCCGCTTGCCCTTCTGGAAGTTGCTCCGAATGGAAGCTTTATCATGTTGTACTGAGCCTGGTCCATAGTGCCTACTTCACAGGTAGGGGCACACAGTTTGCACCGGGAACCATAATTCCCCAGTCCTGAGGAACTGCAGAGAGCCCTGTAATAGACAGATTCTCAACACCCAGGACCCCAGGACCCCAGGACCTCACGTTCTGGGAAGTGTTACAGTTTGAACATGAAATGTCTCCCCAAAGGCTCTTCCACTTAAGCTTGGTCCCCAGCTGGTGGGTCCAATCACTGATAATGTGATTGGCTTGTGGGGCGCTGACCTAATCAATGGACTCCTTCCCTATGGAGCAATAATTTGAAGGTACTATTGGGAAGTGAGACCAGCACTAGCTAGAGGTGATAGGTCACCGAGTGTAAGTCCTTAGGGGCTAGACTGTCTCAGGCCTCGGCGCCATGCAGGGGGTACATTGAATGCAGGAACACAGCCTGCAGGATGGACAGTTGGAGTTTGAAACCCTCTGTTACAGACTAGCCATGTGACTTTGAGCAAGGTGCTCAGTCACTCTGTGCCTCTGGTCCCTTCCTGAGCAACAGGCTCTTCTTAAGGTGGATGGAAGGTATTTGAATTTGAATTAGAACTAGTATTAATATTCAAATCTAGTGTTTTTAGAGCAGAGTCAGGCTGTAGGTGCCATGAGTAATTCCACTCTTAGTGTTTTCTAGAAGTAGGGTGCAGATCCGTCGGTTTATTTACTTACAAGCGTGGTGGGAGCTCTGACCATCTGCCGGGCGGTTGTGCTGCTCCATGCTTGGTGAACCGGCAGAACAGTGGTGTGACTAAGGGTTTGTAAACAAGAATTTCCACACCATATTGTTTGCGACAAGATAAACTTAGGAACAACCCGGATGTCTCCAAGTAAGAGACTAGTTAAATCAATTATGCCGCGACTATAAAGGGGGAGGTAAAGTGCCGACTCAAGGGCTGAGACAGAAAACGCTTCTCAATGCACCAAAACATGAAAAGATATTTATGAAGCTGTCACTCGCCTGGGGGCCTCTGAATTTTCTGGTCTTTCTGCCTGGAGAACTTGACACGGCAACTGCTTGCTGAGCGAATGAGCTAACTGGGGGAAAAGTCAACTGTAAAACAATCCGAATTACGCTCTTACTTTCCGGATACATAAATAGTAGATAGAGTCAAGAATAATTCCCAATATTACAGCGGCTGTGACTGCTTAACCCGATTTTAGATGGTGTTGTCCTTATTCTTTTTGCTCACCTATATTTTCTGGCTTTGATCTAACAACCAACTTTATTTTTTTCCTTAAAAGAGCAGTCTACTTTTAAATGAATGTTGTATGCATTATAAGATCAAACGCAGTTTACCCCCTACATAAAAATATAATCCAGTTGAGGGAGGTGGAGGATAGGTGGAAGCATTTGCCATGCAAACCTGGAGACCCAAGTTCAGTCCCCAGAACTGGTGTAAACAGGACAGATGCAGCAGTGTGCACCAATAACCCAGCACTCCTGAGGTGAGGCCGGAGGGAGACAGCAGGTGATCCAGAAGCTCGTGGTGCAATTAACCTGAACTACACAGCACAGTAGCTGGGGGAATAAGCAAAATCCTGCCTCAAAATAAGACCACACACACACACACACAAATACTTAACAAGTAAAATAAATAATAATAGTCAAGAAGCCAGAACAATAGTGTGTGTTAACACTTGCCAAACACTATGCCAGCCACTGGCCAAGGTGTACTGCTTGTGAGGTCTTATTAAGAGTTACCATGACTAAAACAAGAAACCCTTCTAAAGATTTGATTTGGGTATATGGTTCAGTGTGTGTGCATGTGTGTATGTGTGTGTGTATACAACATCTGTCCTTCTGTGTCTAGCTTATATCACTTGGCATCATGACATCTTTATACTTCATGACTATCTGCCAGGGCTTTTTATGGTCGAATAATATTCCACCTGTGAGGTTTCACTTACACTTTGTTGTCTGTTGGAACAGCGGGTTACTTCCATCATGGTCTTCCTGGGAACTGTGCTTCTGTGAACACAGGCATACAGATTTTTTGAGTCCCTGCTTCCTACTTTGGGGGATGGAGACCTGATGTAGACCCACAGGATCCTGTGGAAATGCGGTTACGCATTTTGAGGCGCTGATATAGTTTTCCACAGTGGGCAGACGAGAGCCCTTTCGACTCAGGAGGAACCAGCCTGGTGCCATGTACCTTGGCATCTCTTTCCCCCTACCTCACCTTTAGTACCTGCACGTCTCTTTCCCTTGCACAGGGTCTCAGAGGACAATGAACAGTTCAGGAGCCAAAGTCCAGGCTAAGTTGCAATGCCCCTGAATAAAGGGGCAGATGCCCTTGGTACCCATGATGTGGGGCTAAGGGGAAATCACAGCCTCTCATTCTTCTTTCCTGTACAAGATGCCTTTGTATTCTGGCATCCAAACCATAAGTTGGTCTGTCACTACAGACACGAGCAAGCCCAGAGAAGAATAGAATGTTGTGCTCTGGGGTTAGACTTAGGTAAAATGCTCTTCCCATCGAGCAGTGTCATTGTAGGACACCTGCCTTGTGTCTGGCTGTCAGACCTTGTCTTTGATCTGTGTAAGTTAACAGCAGGCCTTGACTCCTAGGATATCCCCACCCTAGAGACACAGGGGTGGAGATTACCCAAATGTCAGGGACAAGAGAGTTTTGAATCTAAACCGTGTCCCAGAAACAGCCTTAGAGAGTAGGGCTTAGGGTGCGTACTCCAAAAGTTGAGAAGTGTCCTGCAGAAAACCCCATACATGTGCAAACTCTAGATGAGAAAAGCCAGCAGCAGGCCCATCAGTGTATTGTGTAAAGAGACAGCTACCTTTTCTGTGTTACCTAAGGGTGTAGAAAATTGAGAAGTACATACTGGAGACCATCCAGGGGGTGGGAAAAGGATTGTTAAAGATTCAATGGCAAGAATATAGTTTGGTGCTTAGACAACAATATCACGCTGTACACCAGGATGACAACTTGTGATTCCAGGATTGGAATCACCCACAAGAAAACGGGCAGGGTGGTGGTGGTGGTGGTGGGGGGAATGTAGGATTTCAGGTCTCAGTTCAAACTTAAAATTGAAAAAAAATCCCACTGTCCCAGGACACATCCCAGGAGGAGCACATTCCTTAGTCAGAGGACACCTGCTGGATTAACATTCAGAGGAAGAAGGGAGAGGCTGATTAACATTCCTCAGATCACAGGGGAGGGAACCCACCTGCGGGTGAGGAAGGCCCAGAGCACATAGACACATTCCAGGAGAGGGGCCCAGGATGGGAGGTGGTCTGGAAGCTGGGCCCTTACCATGGTAAACCTGGCTAAGTGGAAGACATTCATTGTCATAAAAATAATGTGTGAATCTGAGTCACTAGAGACCGGACCTGGGAAGGTCAGCCTTTGTGGTTGCCCTCGTGAACTCTGTATAAAAACTGCTCCCAGCTTTGGCTCAGGGTTACTCTTGCCTGTATGCAAGGGAACCCCAGTACACTGGTTATTATTAAACCTCATGTTTTTGCAGCAAATCCCCTGTCTGTGAGTGTTTCTGCGGGATCGAGTCACCCGGTTTTGGATGTTTGGGTCCAACATCATCTCACTTGAGAATAATGCTTCCCACCAACCACCACAGATTTCATCCATTGGTGACATCAGGGTAGGAACACAGCCACAGTATCTTGCCTACAGGGGGAAGTGTGTCTTTCCCTTTTGCAGGAGTCAGACTCTGTGATAGCTGAGCAGATACTGTGGCAAAGGCTTCACAGAAGATACTGGCAAAGCAGAAATCAGACAGTGATGGAGCTGGGAGCCTCTGATGGTGGACTAGGGTTTCTTTCATCATCTGTCTCTTCTTTCCTTTCCTTGCCAAGCCTTAAAGGCATCCTCCTCTCAGGGATGAAGCCTCCCAGTCCATTCGTGGCCATTGCAGAGGCTGAAGATTTGGTGGGTTGTTGGAGGGAGTGTGTACCAGTCAGGAGATTCCCCACAATCCACCCTGGAGGGTCCCAGATCTGTCTATAACTTTTTCATAGATGTTTATTCTCCAGATAGTGTCTGGAATGTACGGCTACCAGAGTGAAGTAAACAACCTGCCTAATTAATCACTAGGTTCACACCAGAGAAGAAACAAAGTTGCAGGAACTGTGGCTCTGCAGCCATCTGGGCATGGGTCTGACTTCATACTTGCAATCAGCTGAGCACCTGCTCTCCACATCCACCATGCAATGTCCACTCCAGAAGGGAACCATGTGACTGCAGGGCAGGGGAGCACGTGCTCTGCTCAGCTGCACTCCTGGATACCTACTTCTCATCATTGCCCCCACTGGTGTGAGCACCCAGGCTCCCCCTCCTCCTGTGAGCAAGCCTGGTGGAATGAGCAAGACAGCTGTAATTTGCAGGTGTCCCTATCCTTATCCCTACCCCTGATTCATTCATAGTCAAAAACCAGATACCTGACAAATGGCAATTGGAAGGAAAAAAAAAAAAAAAAGGATTCTCATCGTCTTAGATACAATGTTGAATGACTTCTAAAATGGACTAGTAGTAGACATTCCAATACAGTGGTGTGTAGCAGCTTAAATCTGAGTCCTGAAAATTCTCCTTTTTATTGTATTACGTTGCAGAGATCTGTGGCTCCTTTGTTAGCCAGGGTGAAGGCTCCTGACTGCTAATGTCCCTGTCCTCTTACTAAACTCCACCTTAGGATTCATAATATCAGGGTTCTAGCACTCCCGGGGTCGCAGGTGGTCTTGCTCCAGGCAACCAGGAAGCTGAGAAGCCAGGCTGTGCCAAGGCAATCTCATTTCGGTTGCTCCTTCCTGAACTCAACAAACCGAACAGGAATGTCTCCGCTATTTATGTTTTATAAATGCTAATGCCACAGTGTGTTGCCTGAGATGTAAAACAAATGCGTTTGCCAGTGATAACACATTCATTTAATTTAGATGCTAAATACACAATGAATAATGCCATCAACAAGACAGGATGAGGGAAACGAGCCCATAATTCTTCATGCTGCGCTGTTCGAGGAGGAAGTATTAAGGATTCTCGCAGGATGAGCATGCTGCGGTTTCCTTCTCGGACATCATTTGTTCCCATTAAAGTGAACAACTTCAATTCAAGACCCTAGGTCCATTCTGAAACCACTGTTCTGCCTCCTGTTTTAATATATGGGTGATGTTCCTAAGCTTTCATGTGAATTCCTAGATGCTTGGAAATACAGGAAGCCGTCACAGGTCACCTGTCCAACAGCTGTTGCAGATGAGGGGCAGAAGGAACACTCACGAAATACTCATTCATGGAAGCCAAAGGGCACTGGGGCAGTGTCCTAGTTGGAACATCATGACCAAGACTAACTTGAGGAGGAAACTTTATTTGGTTTACACCTTCAGATTACAATCCAGCAGCTGGGGGAAGTCAGGGCAGGAACTGGCTTGCTTCCCCTGGCTTGCTCAGTCTGCTTATACAAGCGGAACCACTTACCCAGGAGTGGAACCACCCACAGTGGGCCAGGCCTTCCTACACCAATTAGCAATTAGCAAGAAAATGCCCCATAGACTTGCCCACAGGTACTCACCAAAATGAGATCCCCCTCGGATAACTACGGGGTGTGTCAGGTTGGCAGCAGAGAGGTGTAACAATAGCATACGCTTTAGAAAAACTAAGTCTAGACAATAGAGTAACTGTATCAATGTACATATCATAAAAAGATCAAGGTAATCATCACAGAAGTCTTAGTCACTTTACGTGTTGTTCTGACAAAGGACAGAAAGGCTTACTTTGGTTCCCAGGTCCAGGTAGACATAGTCCATTAGCCTGTCAGTCGTAATGGCAGGAGTGGAGGCGGTTAGTCACATTCATTGCATCAACAGTCAGGAAGCCGAGAGAGAGAGAGAGAGAGAGAGAGAGAGAGAGAGAGAGAGAGAGAGAGAACGAGAACGAACGAGAAGTGGGTCTGGGGTATAAAACATCAAGGATCACAGTCAGATGAGAGGTGCGTGATTAACCCTTTCAGGAAAACTGGGGCACGAGACTACCCTGGAAGGCTTCTTCAGTTCCTCTTGGTGCGGCAGTAAGAGCTGGTTGAGCATTCTCTTAGCCCGGTTCAACCCAAAGAACCCAGTGAGGAACTGTGGGTTCCAGGTGGCCTGTCTTAACAGAGGCGGGCTACGTTAAACACATACCTTCACGCTACAAAGGAGATTTCCCTGACTGTCAGCGCACACTTCTATAGGATCTTCTCTTAAAACAAAGTGCTCTCAGAACAACTCAAGCCGGTTACCTCAGTAAGGCCAGGCATCCGCAACCTTCACAGGCAGGCATGGCAGGATTTCCTGGAGCTGGCACCATGCGGTGCTGCTGGGATTTTGCCAACTGGGCTTCCAGTAGGTCAGTCCTGTGCTGTTGGGCATTTCACCTGATGAGACTGCTTCTCTGACATTCCTGAAAATCCTAAACCCTAACACCTAACTCGATCTCTTCTTGCCTAATTAGACCTCTTCATCGAAACGTAAAGCAGGCTACAGAGAGCATCCATCAGAAGTGGCTTTGGGAAGAGAGGCTGAAGCAAACGGGAGTCTGGAGCGTATTAGTTAGGGATCCAGTCAATATTAGAAGCAGAGACGATGTGTGGGGTGTGGTGGTGACAAACTAGTTTAAGGTATCTCGTCTCCGAATGGAATTGGAGAGCTAGAAAAGGCCCGCCTCCTGGTCTAGGCCGATAGGAAGGCGTGACGTGTGCAGAAGCCATGGGACTAGGAGATGGAAAGGCGGTGACGTGTGCAGAAGTCATGGCTCAGCCAGTAGAGCTCTTGCCTTGCAAATGTGATGACCTGAGTTTAGATCTCCGGGACCTACATTAGGGGAAAAAAAAAAAAAGGACTTGGGTATGGTGCCACTCACCAATAATTCAGCAATGGCGAGATGGGTAAGAAAGGAAGCAGAGATAGGGGGAGCCACTGAGGCTTGAGGGTTAGATCTCTTAGTCTACTTACCCAGGCCAATGAAAGACCTTACCTCATAGGATAGAAGGCACCTGAGGGCCAACACCTGAGGCTGTCCTCTGACTACCACATACTATGCACATGCATGTATACACACATGTGTGAGTATACACACACACACACACACACAAATGTCAGAACTTGTGTGGCCTGTCTTCTCGCTGCTGAAGAGCCTGGTGCAGAAAACAAAGACAACTCCTAACTAAAGGCAGGGCTGGTAGATGTACCCCAAGGTGGTCCCGCAGACCATCACCCCTAGTGTGTCCATCCCCAGGCCACACCTCCATCCCAATATCCATATCCTAATCCCTAGTGTCCACAGCCAGACCTCCTGATGGCTATACCTCCATCACCTGTATCCAACACCGCTACCCTAGTGCCTACATGCCTACCTAGTGCACCCTCAGTGACCTCTCCTCTTGAATGAAGTCTGGATTTATTGACTTACTTCTAAGGAGTGAGATCAGGTGAAAGAGTGGACGTTACTACATGATGTGTGTTGTAAATACACTGTGGCTTCTATTTTGTTCCATTCTTGTCTTTATTTGGATGACTGACCTGGAGCAAGCCCTGTGACCTGCTGTGGAGGGACCCATGTGGCTGGACTTCAGATCCTGACAGCCATCACATCATCCCTGTCCAGGGAGCTGAGTTTCTGTGAGAAAATGGTGGGTTGGAAATAACCCTATCTCCTAACTGGATGAAACCAGAATTCAGCAGATAGTGTAACTAAAACCTCATGTAACAGTCAGAGGCATGAGTTTTCATGGGAAAACTATGAGATGCTGAAATAAGCATACCTTTTAAGCCACTAATGGAGAATAATTTGCTACACCCAGAGTAACACAGAATCATAGGAACTCGGACATTTCTTTGACTGTCCCAGACTTCTTTGCGTGTTTTAGCGTTAAGGAGCGGGTGGCTAAAAGTCAGAACCGGGATGTGTTTCTGCAAGGGAGCCCTCGAGAATCTGAGGAGACAAAACAAGTCTCTTCTGCCTACTCTGGTGCTTTCCTGAGTGGTGGGCACCTGAGCCAACAGGCAGCCAGGAGAGAAAGGCAATCATGGAAAACAGAAAAGACATTTATTCAGTGGCCACATTGGGAAGAGGAAGTAAAAGGTACACACACACACACACACACACACACACACACACACACACACTAACCAGTGCTGGTCAAGTGTGGTCCCGCCCATCTTTGACCCCACACAGCATCATGACAGGTTGTCAGAGCTGTGTGACATCCCTCCCTGGGAGGCAAGTCCCCCTCTGGTTAGTAACAGGCTTCATCCTTATCTTTTCCCAACATGAAGATTGCTGGGAATTTTTCAATCCCTTGGGGGGCCATTGTCTTAACAGTCTGATAGCTGTAATGGGGGCACATGTCTCTCCTCAGAATGCCTTTATGATGGTTACACTGTCACTATGCATAGCTTTCATTGGCTGCAATCCACCTCCATAAAGGCCCCTCAAAAAGCTTCTGCTCTGGCCTCTGCTTGAACCCTTGGGTGCGGTGAGGGCTCCATACATCCCCTCCCTTCGAGGTATGTCTAAACACAGCCAGACTATCACTTTTTACCTTGTGATGAAGGGGCCCCTGCCACATGGAGTATGCCTAGGACAATCTGCAAGCCAACTGTGAATCCACAGGACATACACAGGATGTTTATGATAGCTTTACAGATTAGAAACCACAAGCCAGCACACCATGTGTCTGCACTCATGCATGTGCACACTGTGTGTTTATGGGCGTACCTTCGTAATAAAGTGCCCGAGGCTTGCGTGGAAGATATGGACACTTCCCATGGTGTCCTAGCTAATAGCGTGACTTGTAAGTGCCCGGCCACCCACAGATGCTTCAGTACGAGTGTGTAGAACGTATTTAAGTGTCAGATGAATTCTGCATGGTGGGGATTGGCGCTACTGCATGGGGGCGGGGGGGGGATTTTCAAGTTGAATTTGACACACAGACTTTAATCCTTGCTCCACCACCTCTCCTGGCCTCACTTAGTGTTTCTGAGTCTCAGATTTCTTCATAAAGGAAAGTAAATATGCCTGTCTTCCAAGTGTGACTGATTGGATTAAATAGGAAATTAATGTGGCCGTTTTTTATACTTGTCAAGCTCCTTTATTAGGGGACTCCACGTGTCTACCTAACGTCCCTGCGTTAAATGCTCGACACATAGCTCTCAGGATGGAAGACAGACGCTCAACAGTTAACCACACAGTGTATAGTTAGGTTGACTCTGAAGTCTCGTTTTTCCTTGTGTGTGCATGCGTTTGTGTGTGTGTGTGTGTTTGTGTGAGTGTGTACGTGTGTTTGTATATGTGTTTGTGTGTGAGTTTGTGAGTGTGTGTGTTTGTATGTATGTGTTTGTGTGTGTGATGGATATGTGTGCACCTGTATATGTATATGTGAGTGTGTGTGACTGTATGGGTGTGAGTGTGTTTGTGTGAGTGTGTACATGTTTGTATGTGTGTGTTTGTGTGTATGTGTTTGTGTGTGTGAGTGTGTGTTTGTATGTATGTGTTTGTGTGTGTGATGTATGTGTGCACCTGTATATGTGTATGTGTGTGTGACTGTATGAGTGTGTGTGTGTTTGTGTGAGTGTGTACATGTATGTGTGTGTTTGTGTGTGTGAGTGTGTTTGTGAGTGTATGTTTGTATGTATGTGTTTGTGTGTGTGATGTATATGTGTGTACCTGTATATGTGTATGTGAGTATGTGTGAGTGTGTGACTGTATGAGTGTGTGAGTGTGTGTTTGTGTGTATACATGTGTGCATATGTGTGTATGTATTTGTGTGTATGAGTGTGTTTGTGAGTGTGTGTTTGTATGTATGTGTTTGTGTGTGTGATGTATATGTGTGTAGCTGTATATGTGTATGTGAGTATGTGTGAGTGTGTGACTGTATGAGTGTGTGAGTGTGTGTTTGTGTGTATACATGTGTGTATATGTGTGTATGTATTTGTGTGTATGAGTGTGTTTGTGACTGTGTGTTTGTATGTATGTGTTTGTGTGTGTGATGTATATGTGTGTAGCTGTATATGTGTATGTGAGTGTGTGTGAGTGTGTGACTGTATGAGTGTGTGAGTGTGTATATGTGTGTGTATGTGTTTGTGTGTATGTGTTTGTATGTCGCCTGTGGTGACTTAGCACATGTGATCCCATCCTTGTAGCCATAGTGTGTCCTCCAGGCTGATGCTGAAGCACACGGGGTGTGTGGCAAGTTCATTCCTCACCTCTTCCACCATCCTCCACCCCTGGCCTGGGCCAAGGACAGTGACTTTAGGAACGGTTTTCTCACTTGTACCTACGCTTGCATGGAAAGTGAGGAGGGTTGACAAACTGCAGCCAGGAGGAGGAGGAGGAGGGTGAGGATGAGGAGGAGGAGGAGGGTGAGGAGGAAGAGGAGGAGGAGGGTGAGGGTGAGGAGGAGATGGAGGAAAAGGAAGTGGAGGAGAGAAGGAGGAGGAGAAGAAGAAGAAGAAGGAGGAGGAGGAGGATGAGGGTGAGGATGAGGAGGAGATGGAGGAGAAGGAAGAGGAGGAGGAGGAGGAAGAGGAGGAGAGAAGGAGGAGGAGGATGAGGGTGAGGAGGAGGAGGAGATGGAGGAGAAGGAAGAGGAGGAGGAGGAGGAGGAGGAGGAGGAGGAGGAGGAAGAGGAGGAGAGAAGGAGGAGGAGGATGAGGGTGAGGATGAGGAAGAGATGGAGGAGAAGGACGAGGAGGAGGAAGAAGAGGAGGAGAGAAGGAGAAGAAGAAGAAGAAGAAGGAGGAGGAGGAGGAGGAGGAGGAGGAGGAGGAGGAGGAGGAGGAGGAGGAGGAGAAGGAGAAGGAGAAGGAGAAGGAGAAGGAGAAGGAGAAGGAGAAGGAGAAGGAGAAGGAGAAGGAGAAGGAGAAGAGGAGGAGGAAGAAGCCGAATCATGGTTCATCCTCCCAATACCTGGAAAGCTGAGGCAGGGGGATCCTGAGTTAGAGGTCACCCTAAGCCATTTAGGGAGACACTGTCTCAAAACAAAACAAAATAACAAATAAATACAACTAAGAGAAAAACAAGGACAGAGAAGATTTAGTCAAGGAAGATGTAGGAAAGATGATTCCAGGACAGGAAACAGTTTCACCTCAAATTTCAGGTTCTGTAAGGAAAAAGCTCCAGCTTGGACAGATTGCTGTTTGGCAATAAATAAAAAGCTTCAGAACAATCCACAGAGTTATCAAAACTCTACACCTGTCGAAAGTCCCTATTCATCTCCAGAAAAATAAATGTGTGTAGGAAATGTGCAAAACTTGGCTTTGGGGGAGAGTCTCGTGTTTGACAAGTGATTATGGAGCGTCTACAAATGTAAACGGCGCAGAGCCTCCAATCTGCTCCTTATTACTGCTCCTCAGCCTGAACCACTGCCAAGGGCCTCCTCCTCCCTCTCCCCCTCCCCTTCCCTTCCTCTCTCTTCCCACTTCCTCCGCTCTCCTCCCTTCCCTTCCTCTCTCCTTCCCCCTCTTCCCTCCTCCTCTCCTCCATTCTCCCACCTCTTTCCTCCCCCATCTTCCCTCCCTCCTCCTCTCTTCTTCCTTCTCCCCCTGCCCTCTTCTCCCTCCCCTTCTTCCTCCTCCTCCCCCTTCCTCCCTTTTCCCTCATCCCTTCCTTTCATCCTTCCTCCCTGCTAGTCCCTTCCATCTTCCCTCCTCTTTGCCTCCCCTTCTCCTCCTCTCCCCTCTCCCCCTCCTTTCATTTTCTCTCCTTCTCTTTTCTCTTTCATCTTCCCCTTTGACCCTTCCCTCCTCTCTTCTTTCTCACTTTCTCTCTCTTTTAAATTTCTGATCATTTAAAAAAAATTCAAACATATTTTATTGATTATTTGGGAATTTCACATAGTGCATCCAATACACGCTCACTTTCCCAGTCCTTTCAGGTCCACCTCCACCCTTGTGACCTCCACCCAGAATAAAAGAAGAAAGAAAGAAAACCAAGTATATTTTGTGTTGCCCAGTGGCTAGACTCTTAAAAAAAAATTGAGTCTTTACTTACCCGTACGCTCCCACCCCCAACACCCCCACCACACCCCCACCATACCCTCCACCACACCCCCACCACATACCCTACCACACCCACCACACCCCCACACCCCCACACCCTCCACACCCCACCACACCCCACCACACCCACCACATCAGCCATACCCACCACACACCCCACCACGCCCCCACCACACCCCCACCAGAAGCCATCGACTGTGAAGAGCCATACTTCAGCATCCCTGTGACAATTTTTAAGAGTTCTCTTTGATGGCTTCCCGTCTAGATTGCTTCTTTTGGGGGTGGGCCGGTGACAGGTTGTCACAGAAGCCTCCATGTCTCTCCTTCTCAACTGTGAGTCTGCAGACAACGACAGCACTGGCAGAGACGCTTCCTTGCCCTTTACAGTCAGCAGCAGCACAGATCATGGACATCTACATGGTTTTTGGCAGCAATTGAGATCACGGACCTCACTGTGGTATCCGGTGACAACACAGACCATGAACATACACTCAGCTCCCCACCACAGTGTGGACCACTGACTCTATTATGGCCCTCAAGAGATCATGGACGTCAACATGGCCTCCCGTGGCAGCATGGCCCATGGACATCAACATGGCTTCAGGTGGCACCATAGACCACAGACATCAACATAGCCTCTGACAACAGCAGGATCACAGACACCAACATAGCCTTAGGCAACAGCAAAGGCCACATGGCCTCAGGTGGCCTCCTGTGGCAGCACAGAGCCTCAGCATCCATCTGGCCTCTGGCAGCAGCACAGACCATGGACATCCACAAAAACTTCAAGCATCAACAGGCCAGGACCATGAAGCATGGACCATGAAGACCAGCATGTCCCCTAGCTGTGGCATAGACCGTGGGCACCAACATGGTCTCTAGGGGCATCACAAATTACCTGATTTCAAAGAGACTCATTCCAGAGAATGAGCTATTCTCAGACATTCTTGTTGTTGTTCAGAGCCCAGGGAGTTGTATACCTGGGCAGCGTGTTCAGGGGCAGAGCCTTCACCAGCTCCCAGCTGCTGCAGGACACCCTACTTGGCACCCACAACCTTCTCTATGCCTGTCTCACACCAGTTCATGTGCTGTGGAGAGAGGCAGAGCTGGAGATGATACAACAGTGAAATCAGGTAGATATGAGGAGCCTGCGCAACCACCTGGGGCTATGGGAAGATCTGGGCTGCTGCCAAGTGCCATGTCTGAGTCATGTGACCTACTGCAGCCGTGCTGTCTGCTGATGTCTGTGCGCCATGTTGCTACCAAAGGCACTTAGATGCCAGTGGTCTGGGTTGCTGCCTGAGACCATCTTGATGTGCAGACAATGGGAGCCAAAGTGACTCAAGTGGGTTGTGCTACCACCTGAGGTCGCGGTGATGCCTTGGCTTGGGCTGCCATTGAGGGCCATGGTTCTAGGGTCTAGGTCCATGGTTCTGCTATAGCTGGGGTCTGTGTCCCAAGCTACCAGCAAAGGCCATTTAGATGTTGGTGGTCTTAGTTGCCACCTGAGACCATGGGGATATCTGAGGGCCATGCTGCTATCAGGGGCCATACTGATCTGAGTAGCCTGTACAGCCACCTGAGGCTATGGTGACATCTGGGCCCATGCGGCTGTTGGAAGTTGTGTCTGAGTCCATGGTCCTATCAGAGACTGTGGTCTGTGTCGATGTCTGAGGCCTGTATTACCACCAAATGCCATACAGATGACCCTGGTCTGGGCTGCCACTTAAGGTCATGTTGATATCTAAGCACTGTGCTGACCTGGGCCTGCCACCACACTCAGGAGAGCTGGCCCCACTCCTTACCTGGGCAGTATGGGAGAGCTCGCCCTACCTCTCACAGGCTACAGTACTTAGAGGAACCTACCCCACTACCCCCCCCCCCACACACACACACCTTGCCTGGGCAGTACAGGAGAGCTGGCCCTTGGGATGCAGGCACAGGAGAGCCAGAGGGCCGACCAGGTCAGCTTCCACCCAGGCTCAGACCTAGGTCTTTGAGTTGGCTCACCCCAACATCCACGTCATCTATGAAGTGCTGGAGTGTGTGAAGGGGCTGGTCCGGCAGATCCAAAGCTGCAGGATCTCCATGACAACAGGATATCAGAAAGGAATCCCAGTGAGGATCCAGGACTGACAGTGTGGCAGAAGGTAGAGGCCTTGAACCAGACCAATCAAACCCAATGCTTTGCACATGCTAGGCAACTCACCAGCTGAGCCACACCCTAGGTCATTGTTTCTCTCTTTCTGTATCCCAAATTGAAATGTGTTTTCTACCTAAGTTGACTCAATGAGAAAGCTCCCTCAGTGTACTCCCCCTTGAAGGAGCATATTCTGTTCACGTGGTCTGTGTCTTTGAGCGGCAGTGTGCACAGACTGTCTGCTCATGTCTCTAACCCCGAATGCCTTATTCATTAATCACCGGTTCCTACGTTCCAGGTTTAATTTCAGTTCACATGTTAGTATGAAGGGAAAAAAGATAGCAGTCACCAGTGTGTGTAAACATAAGGGACAGGGACCTTCCCAGCACAATCAGCAACCAGGAGAACAAGTCCTCATCATTCCCATTGAAAGAACAGGACCACCAGCTGAACCACAGGTTGTGACAATCACCGAGTCCTCAGTCCTCCCGATGTCCCGATGTCTTCACAGAGCCCTTAGTGAGTGAGTATCCAGGCCAAGTGATAGAGGGGAGCACACAGGGATAAAGAAGGTGTCACAGTTGCAGCAGCAAGCCTGACCTGCCCTCGGAAGGAGCCAGAATCCAGGCTGCAGGTATACTGTCAAATAACACACGTGGTGCCCTGAACTGGGGCTGCTCTGCCCTTGGCAGCTGCGGCTCTTACTTTATAAATGGCAACAGGGAAGGAAACGTGAGCTTTTTAAACTGAGAGCACCTTGAGCCATGCTTACAGTGAACCAGAAGGGTGTGTGTGCGCGTGCATGAGTGTGCATATGTGTTTTCATATAGGATATTTTAAAAACCATCAAAGCCACTCAGAATAGTTTGCAGCAGTTTTCTACCTCATTTTCTCTGTGTGGAACCAGCAAGCATTACAGTGCTGGCCCCAGACTGCAGGAGCCTTGTTCAGGGCTCTCTCTGCTCTGCACTCCTTCCCTTCTGAGGATTTCTCACGTCACTGGCTGTGGGTGTGGACTGGCTGGTACTGTGTAAGCTTCGCTTTGCTTCTAAACTATCACAACTACTGATGCCACAAAGTCAGAGATTCTTCAGTTCGAGAGTTCATCTGTGTACACGAGGCACTTCTAACTGTAACTTTATAGCACTTTTTAATAGGACCACATCCCTATCTTCTTACGAAGAATTAACATGAGCCCAAGAAAACACTTAGATTGGGGATAGTGAAATAGGTAGAGAGTATGTTTAGCGTGCATGAGGCTCTGGGTCCCATCCCCACTGTTGTATAAAGTGGGTCTGGTGGTGCCTGAGATCTCAGCACTGGGGAGGAATTCAAGGGAGGTCATCCCTTGCTCACAGTAGAGTTTGACACCAGCCTGGGATATATAAACCTTTGTTAGAAAAGGGAAGGAGGAAGGAGCAGGAGGAGGGGAAGAGGAAGTATGAAAAGCAAGAAAAAAATTAAAATGAAGGAAAAGAAGAGGAGGGAGAGGAAGAGAAAGAAGGAAGAGGAGAAGGAGGGGAGGAGGGGAAGAGGAGGAAGAGAAGACAGGAAGGAAGGAAGGAAGGAAGGAAGGAAGGAAGGAAGGAAGGAAGGAAGGCCAAGGTTGCCTCCTTGACTAAATCCCAGTTGGATCCCTGGGAGCCCTGGCCCCTGGAGGCTTGTCTTTGTCTTCTGAGGACGCGAACAACCTTAGCATCAATGTCATTTCTCAGAGCTCAGTATGTCCCACCCCTGAACTTGCCTGCCCAAGAGAGCCAAGGCCATCTGAAGAGCTCGTGGCTTATACCATCCACACTGAAGAAGGGAGCCTGGCTGTGATGCTCACATGGAGCTCACAGGGGTTCCCTGCCACTTTGCCACTTTTCACTTTTCTGACCCTACTGAGCCCCACTGTCCACTCGCCTTTCGTCTAGGACGTCCGGTTTCTTTGCAGTACTTGCGGTCCCGTTCTAGCTGGAGGTTCTGCCACAGCGTAGTATCAGGTTTCAAACCTGGGACAAAAGGCTGAGGTGCCCATTCAACTTCTCTAAGTGGACCTGGCCACCAGGTTCTCCTGCGTCTCCCAGTCCCTATCTGTTACCCAGGGGACTGGGCCACTCTTTCCTACATAATCCAACAGTCTGGTTACCCACCCTCTTTGTACCTTTGGGCCTCTGGCTGCTGCACTTGATTCCCTTCTCTTCCCTCTCCTGTCTCCTCCCCTCTCCTTATATGGCACAGCTCAGTCTGGTCAGGTCTACTCTGGACTCCTGCAGATGCCCCTGCCTCTGGCCGTGTTCTCTCACATGTCTGTAATAAACCTCTCCTCCTCCATCATACCTGGGACAAGTTATCTTCTGTCTTCTTCCTTCCTTCTTTTCCTTCCTTCCTTCCTTCTTTTTCTTCTTTCCTTCTTTTCTTCCTTCTTCCTTTCTTGTTTCTTTCTTTCTTCCTTTTAATTCATAGTACACACCACAGCAGGATTGGCATCAGTCATCTTTGACTGCAGTGCCTCACAAGAGCAAATACAATGGAGGGGGTCGAGACTGTCACCCCAGCGCCAAGTGGAGTTTCTTACCTGACAGCTTGAGCCAAGACACCATCACCATTCATCTTCAGCCAGAGAGCTTAACTTCCCTTGGAAGGATAGAACAAAGCCCAGTGCCTTCTTGTTGTATGCTTCTGGCCACTGTCCCCACCCCACAAGCCCACGGCGAGGACCAGTGATCTGAAGTGTTTGAATGTGAAATGTCCCTGTGTGTTTGAACATTTGGTCTTCAACTGGTGGTGCTGTTTGAAAAACACTGTGGAACCTTCTAGACTTGAAGACTAGCTGGTAGGTATAAGAGCACGGGCATTAGGGTTCTATGCAATAGCCTGCTCCTACTTCCTGCCAAAGTGCTCCCACTTCCTACCTGAGTATTTCCACTTCCTACCCAAATACTCTCACTTCCTACCTGAATATTCCCACTTCCTACCTGAGTGTTCCCACTCCCTACCTGAGTATTCCCACTTCCTACCTGAGTGCTCCCACTTCCTGCCTGAGTGCTCCCACTTCCTGCCTGAGTGCTCCCCACTTCCTACCTGAGTGCTCCCACTTCCTGCCTGAATAGCGCTTTGCTGTATCCCAACTGCCAGCTGCTCCTTGCTGAATTCTGTTGGCTGTTTGGTCACAACCACAAGAAAGTATGCATGTCAGATTTTCTGGGGAAGCAGAACTTCATACCCAACAGTCCAGGCCTCCTGGGACGCAGGTCTCAGAAAGACAACTTATACCTCAGCCCTTGGCTATGGCCTAGAGATGCTAGCTCCATCGTAGGCACCACTATGTCACTGCAGGTGCCATTCCCTCTGACAAGCAGGCCTTTCTCAGATGCCCTGGCCCTGTGCCCAGGAGATAAAGATGCAAGCAGGACAGATTCAAGCCACCCTTTCTTCTTAAAATAAGCAATTCATTTTTCAGGGAGTGAGAGCTATTTTTAAGTGTATTTGCTCCTTGGCAGCTGTTTCCAAAATGGCTTTGCCAGTCTAAGAATCTGTGATTCATCCCTGGGCTGGGCGAGGGCTGGGGACATGGAAATTCCAGCGGGAGTTATAAATGTCACAGCGCATGCTGGAGGCTCCCCGGCCCCTCTGGGAAGCCAGAAGAGAGTGTGTGCAAATTCCACAGCCAGTGGGAAACAAGAGCCAGCATTCAGCTGGTCGTGGGTCAAGTGCTCTTGCCTTAGTCCAGTGTGGGAATCAGACAGCAGCCAGTAACCTGAAGCCCTGAGGTCTTGGGATTGTTCCCAGTCTGCTGGCCACCAGGTCCTTGCAGCTGGGTTCTATTGTGTCCTTGTTTCCACATCTGATTTATTGCTTTCTTTTCTTTTTCTGGGGGAAATATTCTAGGAAACAGTAAAGTCACTGTAAAAGTTTTGAATTTTGTAATTATTTTTATATTTGATATAAAATATTTCAAGCAAACTAGAGAAGAGTAAAATGCCGGCCAGCTGTGTGGTCTCCCTGAGTCCATTGTCAGTTTCATTTCCCTGACCCTTAGAGAGTCCTACAGTCTCGGCATGCCAGGCAAGCACTCCACCACCAAGCTCCATTCTGGCTCTACCTTAAATCACTTTTATCTTTAATTCTGTTCACATATATGTGCACATGAGTGTAGCTGCCTGTGGAGACCAGAAGAGGGCATTGGATTCCTTGGAGCTGGAGTTACAGGTTACTGCCTGACCTTCAACACAATTTTCAAGTTCCTGCTGTCTGATTCCCACACTGGGCAAGGCCAGTGTACTTGATCGCTAACCAGGCAAACTCCTCCGGTTGTGAAGCTTTCAGACACTCACTTGGGACTTCTCAAGCGAGCCCCAACCACTCTGAGAACTGTGAACTGTGGCCCTGGCAGGAGCCAGATACATGCTTTCTGGAAATGAGAATGAAATTGATAAGTCAGGCTCAACAACGAACTCCCTTCATCCTGCCTTTGTCTAGGAGACTTCTTCTGTGTGTATGTTTTACACAAACAGCCCCTGCAGGAGTCTGTGATTCTAGAACTGACTTCCCAGCACCAGACACTGCATACTGTGGGTTCCAGATGCCAGGCTGTTCTCAGAAAAGCCTCATGTCAGAACCCTCAGGAGTGTGGAATTCCCAGCGGAGGATTTCCCGGCTTGTTTTGCTTTGTTTTCTAGTTACCGTTTTTAAAAAATCCTTCATTATAAAGTTTCTTAGAAAGCACCAGGGCCTTCCTTTCAGGGAAATGAACAAAGTATATCTTTTTAAGGGGAAATTAAGAACTTCCAGTCTAAAATTAGAAGTATTTATCTAGGCTCATGGGTGGGAAATAAATCCAGAAATTGTGATTTGGTTCGAGGCCCACAGGGCTCTTGAGATGTCAACTTCAGGCGGGAAGAAAAGAGACCTCCGGGAAACGAGGCTGTCAGATGCCAGAGATGAAGGGCCAGGTGATAATACAGTGAGCTGTCACACTAGCCGAGAGCCCTCCAAATGAACAATGAACAGAACCAGTGGGAAGTGGGGCGGGGCACAGGAGCAGGGCGGGGCTTGGAGGCTTCAGTTATGAACCCGGCGCAGAGAACAGATTGCTTATGGGAAAAGAGTGGAGTAGCCCGTTCCCTTGGGTCATTCCATGGCAATTTAGAGACGACCCCTCCTGTCTCGTCTCTGGAGCAGCTCCCGGTGTCCTGGGAAATTAAACAGTTAAAACAGTTATGCTGAGTGACTCACAGGCATGCAGATATGTGTACACGCGTGTACCTATACGTCTCTATGCACACGTACATGTGCACACCACAGACGGGGGCGCCGTGGGAAGTGATGAGAGAGATGATGTGACATGCCACACGCACAGGCTTTTTTTTTTTAATCTCCCAGGGCCAATCTCCAAGCACTACAGTCTGCAGAAGAAATGGGTTCCAGGTCACAGCTAACGCTAACCGAGTGGGTACCGAGATCTGAGATCTGCAGAGGGCAGAGCTCATCCCAATTCTCATTCTTTACGATTGCTGTTTAAACTTTTAACAAGGTAGAGACTTATGTTCCATCCAGAGAGAAGGAGAGTCCGGGGACATGAGGGGGCACTTCTCCCACCTCCACAGAGTTTGGACTCCAGTGGGGTCTGGGACATGCCTGTACTCTTTCCTGGCCTTGGCTCAGGAGGCTGAGGACAACAGAACCAGACAACAGGCCCCTTGTTCTAGGCTGGGGTGGGGAGCAGATGCATGGTGGTGTAGGAAGGAATGACCACATCCTAGTGGCCAAAGCAGGGCCTGCCATCCGGGGCCAGGGCTAAAAACACTCCAGGGCAGCCGTTAGAAGCACAGCCTTCCCGAGAATTAGACTTATCAAAATAAAAACTCAATGCACAGGCAGAAATAATGAAAAAGTAGGGTTAAAAAGAGTTGCATAAAGAATGGAAGAGAGGACTAGAGAGATGGCTCAGCGGTTAAGAGCACTGACTGCTCTTCCAGAGGTCCTGAGTTCAAATCCCAGCAACCACATGGTGGCTCACAACCATCTGTAATGGGATCCAATGCCCTCTTCGGGTGTGTCTGAAGAGAGCAACAGGGTACTCACATACATAAAATAAATCTTTTTTTAAAAATGAAAGAAAATATTTACAAATTTTGTATCTAACAAGAGTTTAATATCCAGGAGCCAGTGAGACAGTTAACAGGTAAAGGAGTCTAATGCCAAGCCTGGGGACCTGGGTTCAATCCCTGGCACCTACATGGCAGAGGAAGAAAACCAACTCCTGAAGGTTGTTCTCTGCCTGCAGCACATGCATTGTGGCACACGTGCATTTACATGCTACCCACACAAAATATATAAATGTAATAAAAATTAAAAGACTTTAATACCCAGAACGTAATAAAAAGGATAAAACTTAAAAAAGAAAAAGATGACTTAATTTAAAAACAAAATGGAAAATGGGCTTAAGAGACCTTTGCCCCAAAATGATGTATAAGAATGGCCAGTAAGATACTCAGAATTGTCAATCACTGGATATATGCATATCAAAACCATGATGATTCTTACGAACTAGTGTTACGACAGAACAGAAATGTTGTCATGAACCCATGGAGAAACAAGGATTCTTCTATGCTCCTGGGGATAACAGGGACTGGTATGGCAGTCGAAGAAGACAATGTAGCAGTTGACCTCAAAATTTAAACAGAGGGCGTAGGAAGATGGCAAGCGTGAGGAACTGTGTTCAGATTCTTCGTCCACATACAAAAAACCACACATAGTGGTGTGCATATGTAATCCCAGTGCTGGGGGCAGAGACAGCAGTGTCCCTGGGCCTTCCTGGCCAGTGAATCTAGCTGAAATGGTAAACTGCAGGTTCAGGAAAGGGGTCTTGTCTCAAAAAAAATTAAAGTGGGGTGTGAGATGTAAAGATACCTGAAGTTGACCTCTGGCTTCCTCAAGTGCATGCACAAATAAGAAGAGAGTGTGTGCACATACACACTCACACATGTAACACACACACACCTCCCACATACACATTCACACATATGCCACACACACACACTTCCCCCCCACACACACACTCACACCCCCACACATGCACAGCACACTTACATATCTCCTCCCCAATACAGTTAGACATAGCTTTGCCATCTGACCACAGAACTCAGTCCCAAAGTGTTGTGAGAACTCTGGAATTCTGGGTTCTTTCAAAACGCAGAAATATTATAAGAATGTGCTTTTGTTTTAATCCCAGGTATGGGGACGTGGTGGCTGCTTTGGGCTGACCACAGCAGCTGACTGTGATCTGCCTCATGCTCTAACTGAGGTGTGGTTTTGCTAGCTGCAGATGGTTTCTGCCAGTGTGTGATGTTTGAAATTCTGGGAACGTTTCAGAGGATATATAAATGCTAGGGCCCTAACAGGTGGTGCTGGTGATTGTTGGTCATCTAGGAGGGTTGGTTGTGGTTTGTTAATAGTTGATTTCAAAGAAGAAACAAGAAGAAAGAAATTAGATTCAGGAATCTCTCTCTCTCTCTCTCTCTCTCTCTCTCTCTCTCTCTCTCTCTCTCTCTTTCTCTCCCTCTCCATTCTTCTTTCTGTCCTATCTAGGGATGAGGTGAAATGAGGGGACAAAGAATATGAATGTATAGATGCCACTGGATCATGTGCTTTCAAGTGATTAATTTTATATGAATTCCATCTCAAAACCTAATCTTCTGAAACAAATGTATCATTCTCAATAGCCAGTTTTAAAATCGGCCATACCTTCGTGTGTATACAACCAATAAAAAGAAATCAACACTGTCACAGTTAGCGGGTGAATGTCAATGTCATCTACTTAGTGACCGTGGGTGTGTCTGGTTATGTTTGGGGCATGTAATTTTCACATCTCAGCATATAATCGCTGTGTTCTATGATCTATATGTCTGAGTGAGCAGCCCATGAATACAAAAATAATTCCAAACAACTACCCCGAACCAGTGAAATGCATCTGTCCTATGTCCAGCCAAATCTGGTGTCTTTTGTGAGATGTTAGTGTTTTCACCTTCTTTGTTCTCTCTCAACTTCATAGCATGGAAACACGTGCTCGCTACCTGCTAACTAATTATGGAGAAAGGCTTCTTGTCACCGGGTCATCAAGCAGCAGAATCATGGGGCAAGGGAGGTAACTTAGCCGGTAAAATGCTTGTTGAATGTGGTGACTTGAGTAGGAATAGCTCCATATATTCGTGTGCTTGGCCATAAGGGGTGGCACTATGAGGAGGTGTGGCCTCATTGGAGGAGGTGTGGCCTTGTTAGCGGAAGTGTGGCCTCATTGGAGGAGGTATGGCCTCATTGGAGGAGGTATGGCCTCATTGGAGGAGGTGTGGCCTCATTGGGGGAGGTGTGGCCTCATTGAAGGAGGTGTGGCCTTGTTAGAGGAAGTGTGTCATTGTGAAGTCAGAGCTTTGAGGTTATATATGCTCAAGTTATGCCCAGTGTTGATGTCTCCTTCTGCTGCCTTCAGATAAAATGTAGAACTTTCAGCTCCTCCAGGACCATGTCTGTCTGGACTCTGCCATGCTTCCCACCATGATGATAATGGACTAAACCTCTGAACCAGTAAGCCAGTCCCAATTAAATGTTGTCCTGTATAAGAGTTGCCATAGTCATGGTCATTCACAGCAAAGAAACCCTTAGACACCACACAGACATGAGTAGCTGAGTTCTGATATTTAGCTCCCAGAGAAAAGGTGGACACATGCACCTCCCACACTGCGAGGCAGAGACAGGAAAGTGCTTGGAACTCCCTGCCCAGCCCTCCAGGTGCACTGAGGTACTGTGTTTTAAAAAAAAAAAAAAAAAAAGTGGAAAAGATTGTAGGAAACACCAGAGACAGGGAGGTGGGGAAGGAGGAAGAGGAAGAAGAGGAGGAGGGGATGCACTGGGAGGCAGGGGCATGCCATTGAGTACTCAGGGACTTGACACTGTCTTCGGTGCCTTTTCTGCTGCTGTGATAAAAATATTCTGATAAGGCAATTTAAAGAAGAAAAGGTTTTGTTTGGCTTCAGTTCAAGGTTCAGTCAACTGTGTTAAGTTAGTCAAGACACGAGGAGCTCTTAGCAGCTTATGCAGCCGGGACCCAAGGCCAAGGAAAGACACCTCCTGCTTTCAGTGTGGCCCTTCCTACCCCAGTTAACCAAATGAACAGAATCATCACAAGCATGGCCAAGCATGTCTCCTAGGTGATTCCAGGTCTGCCCTGCCAAATCTGCTCTCTCAGGAGTTATAGGTGTGTGTGTGTGAGAGAGAGAGAGAGAGAGAGAGAGAGAGACAGAGAGACAGAGAGAGAGACAGAGACAGAGAGAGAGACAGAGAGAGAGAGACAGAGAGAGAGACAGAGAGAGAGACAGAGACAGAGAGAAATCACAAGGACTATAGGTCTGGGAGATGAGCTACAGACATAAAACAAAAGGTAGTCATTGACTCTACCAGGAAGAAGAGTGGGATGCTGGAGAAGTCTCCCCTGAGCCTGAGCTGGATTTGGGAGACATCTTATCATGGCTGGGAAAGACAATGTCTGAGGGATTGCACTTGGAAGGGCACTGTAGGGACAGAGCCGAGCTGCTCCAGAAACAAGTTCTGAGAAGATTCTACACACACGGTCCTGAAGCACCCTTGAGTCTGCAGTGTGGATCTCCCTCTCTGCCTCCATGTCTCCACCTTCCCACAGCTTCCCCTGAGCCTGCTTGACCCGTGGCTGCCCCTATCTGCTCATGGTTTACAGATGGACAATAAACCCTGCCACTCCCAGCATGCAACTGGAGAGATTGGCAGAAATGTTATTTTCTATTTTTTTTTTTTATGACTCTCTAAGATAAAAAGTCTCTCCCGGTGAGGTAGTATTATTCTTGGACAGTCTTCTATTTTTAAAATTTGGGCCAGATCATGCCTCTTGCTTTGGAGTTAGGTCAACAAAGCTCCTCCCCAGCCTCTGCTATTTATAAAATCTGTCTGCACTGAACGTGCACTGGGGCAGGATTTGTTTCTGGGGTTATCTTGTCACTGTGGACAAAACCCTTGTGTCCTGCCTCTTGATGTTGGTTGGTTTATTGGGTTTACAGCCAGATTTAAAAGCTGACTTTCTGGCCTTTCATCTTAGAATGTTTTTGTAACAGAAATGGAGGGGGGTGGACGGAAGAGGCCAGAGACAAAGTCTGAAAAAAAAAAATGAAGAGGCACTTCATCTCAATATGCTTAGGCCAATATAAAATAAATTCACATTTTATGGAGTAGAATTCAATTATAAACAGGAACATATCATCCATCTGTCCGAAGCCCTTCCAAAATGTAATTACACCACACTGCGCCTAATGGCTGGTGGTTGATCCAGATATTTGGCGAACAGGGTCACATCCTCCTGGGATGTCACAGCTCAACCACAGCTTCCTCCTCATTACTAGGACCAGTTTTATAGCAACAATTAGGGACAATTAGAAAACAAGCAGATCTTTCACTCGATAAACAGCCTCTGGCTTTGTAAGTTACATTAGCAATGGTGGCTACCTCCAGCCAGCAGCCTAGAGGGCTGGAAAATTCCTTTCCTGAAGTAACAGGAAACAAATTCAGCCCCAAGAAACCAAAAAGATTCAGAAGGGTCTTCCAGGTCCAGTGTGGGGAGGACTTCTGGGGATCTTCCACCTAGCTGAGTCTATATAGAGAACCCACCAGGAATTCTGGAAGGTGAAAGAAAGAACGGAAGGAGGAAGGAAGGGAGGGGGGGAGGAAAGAAGAGAGGGAGGGAGGAAAGAAGGGAAGGAAGGAAGGAAGGAAGGAAGGAAGGAAGGAAGGAAGGAAAGAGGAAAAGGGAAAAGAAACTAAAAAAGAAATCAGAGCTTGCTTCTGGAAGAACGTGAATCCCGGAACTCATGCAACTGCCGGCTCCACGTGCCTCTTGGAGGCATTAACCTGGAAACATCTTCCCTGATGCCCAAGGAATGGGAAATTCTGGACCATGCTTTGGAGTTGGAGGCAGCATGAATGTCAGGATGGTAGCAAAAGGTGATGTTTGCCTACCCCACAGGTGAATTCTAATTTCTCTATCCACCTTCCGGAGCTCTTGTATCTTCCCTCCGCAAAGCATTCTGGGTAGAGCACTCTCCCTTCCCCCCAGAAAACAGGATAAACATACAATCCAGGCCCTATACACTCCACTCCCTCAGCCCCATAGCTGGCGCCATCTGCCCGACCTCTCAGGACTGAGTTCAGCTTCCTAGCACCTTTTTTTTTTTTTTTTTTTTTTTTTTTTTTTTTTTTTAACAATTGACTATCTCCTTGGTGTCCTCCCATGTTCAATTTTTTGTGCTGGGTCAGGGAAAAGCCGGGGCCGAATTTCAGGCTTTCTAAGGCCCCACAGTCAAGCCACGAGTCCTTGAGGACTTAGAATCAGTCCGCTCTTCATCAGCGCAGCTCACATGGTGGGGAGCTCATGGTGTATGCTTGCCTTTCCCACACCCCTGTCCATCGGGAATTCGGGCTCTTTTCCCATGATGCTCTGCAGCAGGCAGTGACTCACAGCTGGGGGACGGGGAGCGGGGGTTGTTTAGATGGCCAAGAGAAGAAAAATCAGGCCAATGTCTCCACAGGGTCCTCAGAGAACTCCTTTCCCTTTCCCTTTTTCATCTTCCTCCTCTTTCACTACCTCGGGTTACCACCAACTCTAGGAATAGTTGATAATCACAGAAGGCCAAAGGCAACATTCACTCTCCTCCTCAGAGTTGCAGGAATGCTCACCCCATCCCCTGCAGGGAGAGGCTTTCCAACAACAATTGCTGGAGGCTCCAGCCTGGTACTTTCCCCTAGGGAGAAGCCTTGTGGCACTGAGGTCTGAGGGACCAGCTCCCTCCTCTGGCGATGATACTCTGAGTCACTGGTGTGAGCTAACAGCTTTGTCTAGCTGACCCTGGGGCCACATCCCCCACCCCACCCCCCACCCCACCCCCCACCCCGCCCCCAAGATCACATTTCTTGTGCCGGACTTGAACTTGGGCATTGCTATTTCAGCCCATGTGGGGCCCAGATGCAGATGTCTGCGGGGACGTCTTTGTTTGTCGGGAGCACTGTGGGTGATGCCAGCGCATTATTTATAAATGTCCTTCCCACTCAGTGATAAGGTGACTGAGAATTGGAAGCCAAGCTTGTGAAGGAATCAAACTGACTCAAGCTGAACAGTAGAGAAATAAGACCAGAAAGCAACACGAAGGCTTGGTAAAGGGTAGCAAGGGATACAAGGCCAAGATGAGAAGACCCGTGGCTGGCCAGCCATCTGCATGACCGACCCGTGGCTGGCCAGCCATCTGCATGGCCGGCATGGATAAGAGGTGTCCAGGCAGCTGGAGACAGGAGAGGAAACGTTTTCTGCAGCCTGTCATGGAAATCACCAGTTCTTATTCTAACCACAACAGCGCTGACCCCAGTAAGACCCTTGTGGTTCCTGGTGCTTCAGAGAGCCCTTTTATTCCTGAGGGTCTCCCTTGGCTTCTTGGGCCACTCAGCCTCTCTGTGTCCTTTGACCCTTCTCCACCCCGGCCAAGGGCTCAGCAAGATCATACATACGGCTCATAGAACAGTGCACAGCCACGTCTTTGTTGGATAGCTTTTATAGAAGCTTGCCCTGGCATTCAAGATTGGGTAGCTTGGTTTCTAACCCTTTATGAAGGGAGAAGGTTTCCCCATCCCTCTTACAACTCCAAACACCAAACCCAAATGCTTATTTTATTTTGTGCATGTATGTGTGTACAAGCGTCAGCAAGCATACACATTTTTTGCAGGTATATGTGCAGGTACAGAAGGGCACTCATGTGTTTGCCCATATGCTCAGACATCTGTATGTGAATGCCTCTGTGTGCTTGGCCTGTGCTGTTGACAGTAGCTCCCGACCAGGCTTCCTTTATCCTCTGCCCTCCTGTCTGATCTGGATTCAGCAGCCAGTGTCATGCTTTGGAACATAATGCAAACCACGTTTTTTGCTTCTGCCTAGAGCATTCCAACAGCTCCTGGCTAGTCTCAGAGTGAAAACAGAGCTTCTGAAGCCTGGACTTCTCCTCATATGGTCTCCCGTCTCCCTCACTGCCCAGTCCTTCACACCTTGCTCTTTGACCTCTGACAGGGCCTCTTCCTGCCAGCATCTGTCTGCTGGCCAGCCTGGGCCTCCACCCACTCAGCCCAGGCTAGTCCCGCTATGGCTCCCCCTATTGTGTCTGTGCGGCTTACCCTGCACGTCCTCTAATATCTTGCCTAACTGTTACTTTGTTAGCAACAGTTGTTGCTACTGTGACTGCCCTATTCAGAATGTATCTGCCCTCTCTCCCAGCATCCCTGGATCCTCTTTGCAGTCTATTTACTTCCCAGAGCGTCACTCCTAACCATGTCAGTACCTCACTTAGGACCTGGGCTGTTTCTGGGAGGACAGGTAATCCAGTAGAGTCTTGGGTTATGTTTTGCTCAATGCTGAATTCTAAGCCATTAGGGCAGTCCCACCCTAGTGGTATTTAACATACATTCTCTGAGTCAGTTAACTGCTGGTCATCATCACATGTAGGCACTAAGGTTTGGTGGAATAGTCCCCTTGCCTTGAAACTGTTGACATCTGTTATGGTTTGTATATGCTCAGCCCAGGGAGTGGCACTATTAGAAGGCATGGCCTTGTTGGAGTAGGTGTGGTCTTGTTGAAGTAGGTGTGACTCTGTTGGAGGAGGTGTGGCCCTGTGGGAGGAGGTGTGGCCCTGTGGGAGGAGGTGTGGCCCTGTGGGAGGAGGTGTGGCCCTGTGGGAGGAGGTGTGGCCCTGTGGAAGGAGGTGTGTCACTATGGGTGTGGGATTTAAGACCCTCATCCTAGCTGCCTGGAAGTCAGTCTTCTACTAGCAGCCTTCAGATGAAGATATAGAACTCTCAGCTCCTCCTGCACCATGCCTGCCTGGATGCTGCCATGCTCCCACCTTGATGATAATGGACTGAACCTCTGAACCTGTAACCCAGCCCCAATTAAATGTTGTCCTTATAAGAGTTGCCTTGGTCACAGTGTCTGCTCACAGCAGTAAAACCCTAAGTAAGACAACATCCGTTCCAAGGTCACATCTGCGTGGCCTTCCAAGTCAAACTCATTCATTAGATTTATCCTTCCACATAAGGATCCCTGAGATTCTGCAGTGGGAAACAATTTAAAGTCTTACAATTCATTCCCTCTCCGAATTCTCTCCATTGGGCAAGGTTCTTTATAGCTAAGTCTTGAGAATATCTGTAGCTAGCCCACAATGGAGAGCAGTTTTATCCTAACTTAGACAGCTAGACACTAGGCTGGAGTATAGCCTAGCTTAGTATATGGGCAGCTGGATGCCTTGACAAGGGAAATACAGAGACTGTATCAACATGCTGCCTTGGGAGGCCCTGAACTCGTGGCCCAAGAACACATTAGCACACAGGAATTGTTTCAAGCATCTCCCTCTATCAGATTATGCCCCCCCCCCCCACCTTCCCAGAGCACACAAGTCTTGGGCTGTGCTTGAACAGTCCCCTGCCACCCACAGTGAGCTTTTCATAAATTATTCTTTCTGATGCCTGCAGAAGCCACAGGCTTGGGATTAGCTGGATGACATCATTGCCAGAAATCCGAGACGGAAAAGGTCAATTTTCATCCGCTAAAGGTCAAGCAACCAACTTGATGCATTGCTTCTACCGACTCGCCCCGGATCAATAGGTTGTTAAGTCATCTTGTTGACACTGATTTAATCAATGTCATTGGACTGGAAGCGAAGAAGGCAGATTGTAACCCCTGAAGTACCCATCCCCGGGCTTATTTGGGCTCTGTTCCTCCTCAGCCTTTTTCCATTCTCAACGGACCCTGTGGTAAGCGCTCCTACACCCCCAGCCCCGGGGAGAGGACAGTGAGCTTCAGAAACGTTACATGGCTCACCCATCACCCAGGATCACCCAGTAGTGATTAGTCCACTGCTGTGAGTAATTGCTTGCAAGAGCTACCAGACAAGGCCCCACCCTGCCTGGGTGGAGGCCGTGGTCTTCTAGAAAGAGCAGAACAGGAAAGACCGCTTTGAGAGACCCTGCATTATCAGCAGGCCATGCTTAGAGCATATTGGCGTGGATGCCCGGAAGTTTGCTTTTGTTGCATAGGGACAAAAGTGTGTCATGAAGTCACACGCACGCCCGCCGGGCTGCAAGGGACTTATTTCCTTGGGGTTTTATGCTTTGAGGTTGTTGGGGCTGGTGTTGGAAGAGCTGCGGGGTACCGGCCCAGCTGGTGTGCCTGGAAAGATATTTATTTCTTTACACTCACTGAAGCCCCTGGGCTTTCTACACTTGAAAGGTTCCTCAAAGGGTAACCATCCTCTCAGAAGCCTGGACCTAAAGCTGCCTCCCGCCTCCCCTCCCTGTGGTTCTCGGTGTCATGGCAGGGTGAGTGGATTATCTTTGCTCTCCACAGCTGTGGCCCCATCCGTGCAGCCAGAGGACAGTCTCAGCATTTAGCACCTGTCCCTTGTCACATGTCACACTCTCCAGTCCAGATGCCTGGTTGATTTAAGCACAGTAAGCATGCCGATTTTCGTTTTTCTTGTTCACTATTTTTGTTTCAACAGGCCAAGAAGCCAGTTTCTCTTCCAGAGTCTCGATGAAGCCAGGGGTGAGTAGGGGGGGGGGGGGTGTAGCCATAAAGAAACTTAGGGGACAACAAACTTAATTGATGAATACAGAGTTCAGGTGCTACTTCATCTTAGGATGAGGGGGAGGCCACCGTATTTACACGTGAGACCAGTCCTGCAGGCCTGGCATGCCCACCATGAGGGAGGCTGCTTTGTGAAAATTGCCCCAGCCTCCTCTGCAGGAAACCCTGCCACTGGACGCTGTTAGTCAGATCCAAAGCTGAGGCCACGGACAACTGAGGATATGGTGGGCCTTGTGGTACCTGTGGATGGTAGAGCTGAGTGTCGATGACTGACTAAAGGACCAAGGACAACGTTTCTGATTGATGATTGGCAGTGGCTAGGATGCCAACCGAGATCAAACAAAGTTTGTCATTATTTGTAGGTGAAAATCACAACAACAACAACAGACAACAAATGGAAGAATGAAAATGGTTACCACAGGGGAAAAAAAAACGTAATTTTTCCATATTTCAGCCTATTTTACAATGCTGTCTGCATTCACTTGTGCTTGAGAGAGCTGGAAGCCAAGAAGTGAAACACAGAAGTTTTGATTCCTGGATCTTTTTCAAGGTCACCTTCTCCTGGACATGTCCACTCTGGCTAAACAGGATTGGTAGAGTTAAATGGAGAGTTAGGGGTTGGATCTAGAGTCACCATGGAAACAGACCTGCGTATTTGCTAGGTTAAGTTCGACCAAAACCATCTGTTGTTCTAGTTGATTTTTGACACTTTCGTAAGTTTCTTCTAAGATGGGAGGAGGCATGAGGGACGGGGCCATACTGGTTAGTGAAGTCCCCTTCTGGAGTCGGCAAACCACTTCAGTGTGCACAGAGGAGGGTGGTTGGAGTTAGGAAGTCTACAAAACATGAAAAAGGGATTGGTCTCCCCTTAGGAATGCTCTGATATGTCTAAATGCTTCTTGTCACAGGCACAGGAATTACATTCTCATGGTTTAAATGTCCAGCGAAGGCTTCCGTACAGAAAACAAAAGAATACTCGAGATACAAACCCCTGGACTGACGCTCCCAGATTCACTAAGCCCACTCTCAGAGGCCAGACTCCCAGGAACTGGGTCTGCCCAGCTCCCCAGGAAGCTCAGAGAGCCTGGTGTTGGCTGCCCTAATACTGCCCACATCCTGGTCTGTCTGCTCCCTCCTTTTGGGGCGTCACCAGTTCGGTTCTTACAGACCAGTGGGGCTTTGTTTCTTTATAACCTAACCAGTGTTTCAACAGGGAAAAGGGGTTGGCACGATGGTTAAACTTTGTTTTTGGTTTAGCAGGATTTAGAATCGCCACGGAAGCACACCTCTGCCTTTTCTAGCTTAGGTTACTTGAGATGAAGAGCACCACCCTAAATGCAGGAGTAACTACCTGACAGGCTGGAGTCCAGACAGAACAGCAGGGAGAACAGGAGCTGAGCACCGGCATCAGTCAGCTCTCTCTGCCTCCTGACTGCGGATGCCATGAGCTGCCTCTCCCTGGTGCTGCTCTGCCTTTCCCCCATGAGGCACTGTGACAAACCCTTCGTCAGTGCGCATGCGCCATGTGTACATCGGCGCCCACAGAGTGTAGAGGGCATTGAATCCCCTAGAACTGGAGTTACAGGTGGTTGTGAACTGCCTGGTGTAAGTTCTGGGGTCTTATCTTGGCTCCTCAGCAAGAGTAGCCAGCATCCTCACCACTGAGCCATCTCCAGCCCTTGCCACTTATTACCTGATGATTGCTTCAAGCTTTATCTTCTTGGAGCCTTACAAACTGTTTGCTTGCTTGCTTGCTTGCTTGCTTGCTTGCTTGCTTGCTTGCTTGCTTGCTTGCTTGCTTGCTTGTTTGTTTTGGGAGCTTTTGAGACAGGGTCTCACTATGTAGCCCTAGCAGGCCTGATGCTTCCTACCTCAGCTTCCTACAGGCGTGCCCCCTCTGCGCCCCGCCCCCCACATGCCTGACTCTCTCTTTAGCTTGAATGAGACTGGACTTCTTTGCGTGATTTTACATTCATCGCACTAACTAGCTTTACCTAGCATACTCATTAAATACTTAAGAATAAAGCCTTGTGTCTCAACATAAGGCATGGCACAAGAGTGCTTTCCTTGCATCTGGGAAATGTAAAGAAGCACTGTTTGAACTAGCCCAGTTAGCCTCTGGAATCATACACAGACAAAACCACTAATAGCGTGGTACCTTGGTCGGCTTTGTGCCTTCATGGCTGTTATCCGTGTGCCCTGCCTACCCTGCCCACTTACTTTGAATGTAGTTACAGTTCTTATGTGGGATGACTTGAAGAGAAAAAAAAAGGGGGGGATCTGTCAAATGGGGAAAATTAGAAGCAGGTGGCTGCAGGCACATAGCCAATACCCCGGGCATGCATCTGGTAGTTACGCATCTGGAGGACGGACTATGCCGAGGCTCAGGAGCTCAGCAGCTTTGCTTTTGAATGAAGGGCAAACATTGAAGTCATGACTTTCCTATGTGCATGTCTTGGATAATTCTCCAAGCCCAGGCCTCCCCTGGAACCCTGCCTGTCTGTAGCCTGGTCTTCATGTCCATATTCCCCAGGAGCTAGACCCCTTGAGGACATTTGAGCATGACCTCCCTCTGGGTAGCTTCTGGGAGAATCATCTTGAAGGGAAAGGAAAGGGGGGAAGGGAGGAATCTGTGTAGAAAAGCTTCCTGGGTGCTCTGCCATCCACAGAAGCTCCTTGGCATCCCAGCATCTGCCCTGAAGTCATGGCAGTGATGGCAGGTTCACTTCTCTATGTCACACTTCAGGACCAGATGCCTGATGAGTAAGGACCACAAGACAGTCCAAAAAGCCAAGAATGAAAGAAGATTGCAACAACCAGAGGAACCGAGAGACTTTGGAGAAACTAGGTTAGCAAAAGGAACAGAAAAACAAACAAACAAACAAACCAGGTGAAGGTGCACAGCTCAAATCCCAGAACCCAGGTGGTGAGGCAGGAATACAGGCTTTTCTTCACTTATAGAGCTTAAAAGCCAGCCTGGGATACATGAGACCTGTCAAAAAAACAAAACAAAAAAAGGAACAAAAATATGTGTCTTTGCCAGGGATTTCATGAGTCACTGTGTTTGGAAATGAGACAGGGGGCGGGTGGGGGGAGGTGGGGAAATGCAATCAGAGAACGAGAAAGCTTCACAGCTTGGGTAAAAATGACAGCCAGAAAAGAGAAGTGCGGAGCGAGGGCTTTGGAGATTGTCAGCATAAGTCTCAGAATATAGACAGAAATTATCCATAGTGAGCAGAAGAAAAAAAATCAGGGATGCAGAGATGACTCAATCCATCCTAGGGGAAGCTCCACAGAGACACAGCCAAGACAGCCGGATCCTTCCTCCATCGACAAAATGCACAGGAGGAGTTCCTAAGCAGAAGAGAGACAACCTCCCAACGCCAGCCACATGTTAAAAAGGACTGAGTCCAGGAACATCACTGGTGAGCTCCTGGGATAGGAGAGGGGACATAAGATCTCAAAACCATGTGAGAAGATGAAAATGAGCCAGAGCTGGCCGGATAGGGTCAGATAGTCATCGAACACCACAGGAAGCAACTGACATAACGCACAGTGTTGGGAAGAAGACCCCAGGGACAGCATGATTCCAGCAAGTCGGAGATACCATGGAACAGGGCCATTTGAGGGTCCTGCACACTGATGATAGCAGATGGTACTAGAAATATGGAGATGAATCCATAAGACTGTAATAAGAGGAGTGAGCAGAAGCTTAGCTTCAGGCCCCTAAATCAAGCATCTGGGGGAGAGTCCCCCAGAATAGAGAGGGACCCCCTAGTACATGTTACCTGCCTGTGGAGTCTGTCTCATGCATAGCCCAAGGTGCTGATGAGAAGGGCAGCCTTCCTTCACCCAACCTTGGGGAACTGATGCTAGAGAAGGTGACAGCTAGGTCAGACTGGGAATGAGCAGCACAGTGCAGCCGCAAGTCACCTGATGACATCATCCCCCCAAGACCAAACACGAGTTTGGGCCTTTCCATTCTCAAGTTTGCTCATGTAATTCATATTTACTGAGAGGCAACTGAGCCTATAGTGTCCTTAGTAAGGGAAATGAAGTGGTGAATAAGACAAAACCCTTGTCCTCTCGGATGAAAGGAGTAGAGTCAGGTGATTGGCTAAAGAATACAAGGAAAATGTTAGCTGAAATTCCAAAGTGAAGCTCATGCCTGTGACCTCAGCACTCAGGAGGGGGAGGAAGGATTGTGAGGAATTCAAAGTCATCCTCAGCTATTGAGTGAGTTTGAGGCCACTCTGGGACACACACACACACACACACACACACACACAAAGAGAATGAAAGATTTTTTTTATAAAGTAGAGAGGGCCGGGGTTGTGGCTTAGTGTCCAGGTGCTTTCTATCAAGTGTGAGGCCCTGGGACAGATCTCCAGTACAGCTCATGCACATAGGGAGGGAAAGAATAGGGAAATGGGGTGGGGGTGGGAAATAGGAGTGGAGAGAAGAGAAGGGAAAGGGAGGGAGGAAGAGAAAGGGGAGAAGGGAAGGAGGAGGAGAAGGGTGGTTGGGAAGGAGAGGCAAGGTACGATGAGATGGGCGATAAGAGGAACTGAGAGTGTGGAGGAGTCTGAGGGAGAAAAGAGAAGAGACATAGAAAAGAAGAGGCGCAGGGATAAAGATCAAGGAGACCACTGGGGCCCAAATTGTGGCTTCAGGTCCTATCTGTCCCCCTGTGGCAGAAGCCACATTTCTTAATTCCCTTTGTATTCAAATTGAAATAGGACAGCCTGTCATTGTGACTCCCTCTCCCCACCGAAGATTTTCTTTGGAGCAAGAGCTTGCTGGACCACAGCATCTCCATAATCCCTTCACATCCAGAGCATCTGGTAGCTGCCTCCCAAGACTGAGTGCCATCTGACCCTAGACACGCCTCTCAATTAGTGGCAGGAATTACGGCACGTACGCAGTGATCCCAATGTGGCCTCTGCCCTTGCAGCCTCATGGTCAATTCTTTTCAGATTCCAGTGTCAGGGGAAAAATAGTAATACCGCCCAGCAGATAATACGAGATCATGACAAGTACTAAATCCTCCCGTTGAAGGAGCTTTTAGAAAGCGTCCTCTGGGGAAGAGGAGGGATCCCGGAGCTGCAACTCCTTGTGCAAGGATGCTTGCCTTCAGCTCAGCCCTCTTACATGAGCTTTTACACACACACAAGCCAGACAGTGTGAAAAGCAGCTTTTGCTGAGCTTGACTATTTCATGCCACGTGGCCTGTGAACAGCACTGAGACCCACTCAGAGCTCGTATGTTTCTGAGCAGTTTTTTCCCAAAGAGTAGCAGAGGAAGCAAGATACCAAAACCATCCTTTAAATTCTGTCTCCAGCATGGAGCTTCCACCTGTGGGATGGGAAGATGTAAAAATCACAATTGACTTAGTTAATTAATAGAAATCATAGTTATAATATATCACCCCAGGCCAGCAGTGGCTCACACTTGTCTAGAATTCCAGCACCTGGGAGACTAAGGCAGGAGAATGGCCTGGAGTTTGCTTGAGACGTAGAGTGATACTGTCTCAATAAAACAAACAAACAAACAAGCAAATAAAACAAAACAGAATGCCAGGCCTAAGAAGAATGGTTGTTTTGTTGTGAGTAGGTATGTGGGAAGGGGGTGGGGAAGGCAAGAGGAATGCTGGCCTATGGGGACAAACCCTGAGCGTCTGCCCTTGAGGAACCCCATCTCTGGCTCTTCTGATCCAGGGGAGTTTCTATGGGGAAGTGGAGCAGGTCTCTCAGGTGCACACACATACACTCAGGTGTACACGCATACACTCAGGTGAACAAATACACTCAGGTGCACACACATGCACTCAGGTGTACACACATACACTCAGGTGCACACACATACACTCAGGTGCACACACATACACTCAGGTGCACACACACACACACACACACACACACATGATAAAAATAAATACATCATTTTTAAAGAAGAAAATCTAGACACACAGAATGTCAGAAAAGCCAAAATACATCCATTGTCATCATAGCAGGAAGCATGGGAGCATGGAGACTCAGACATGGTGCTGGAGAAAGAGCTGGAAGTTCTATACCTTGATCTGAAGGCAGCCAGGGGAACGCTGTCTTTCACACCGGTTGGAGCTTAAGCACTAGGAGACTTCAAAGCCTATACAGTGACACACTTCCTCCAACAAGACCACACCCACTCCAACAAAGCCATACCTCACAGTGCTGCTCCCTGTGGGCCGATGGGGGCCACTTCCACTCAGACCGCCACACATGGTCATACTGATGGCTGATCTTAGAGCAGAGCACCATGCCTATTTAATTGGTAAAGATTTTTCTAGAAATTATTCTGGAACAACTTATGTGTGAGTTGGGGGGTGGGGGTGGCACACAGACAAGTACTTTCCAGAGATTCCAACGCTCTCTTCGGGCCTCCATGGGCACTGCACATGTGTGGTGCACAAACATACATGCAGTCAAAACACCCAAGCCGCAGGAAGGAGACCAAGCTCATTTATCTAGTTGACACAGTACCTGTATCCAGGACGTATTAAATTTCAATAAAATCATAAAAGTTGGAATCTTGGTGTGATGGTTTGAATGAGCTCATATATAGTCAGTCTTCCCTATTTTGTGGGTTCTTCTTTTCCCATCCTTTATTTCCCCCCACCTTTATTCCCCCCCCCACCCCCAGTTTTACCCCCTAACACTAGATAGGAGAGAAACAAGGATAGAAGGGAGAGAGGAATTAGGAAACTCCTTGAATCTAATTGACTTTCCTTTTGGTTTTGTGTGTGTGTGTGTGTGTGTGTATCACAGCTACTAATAAACCTGCAGCCAGCCGACCTCCCTAAACAACCTCCAACCACCGACCCCACCTACTTGAGCTCTAGCATTTATCTACCCTCTGAAAAGTTCCCAGAATTCCAACATCACACAGTTGCAAAAATGATCTGCAGCTGGCAAAACCACACCTCTGCTAGAGCATGAGGCAGATCACAGGCAGCTGCTGTGGACAGTCCAAAGCAGCCCCACATCCCACACCCGGGACTAAAATGAAAACACATTCTTATAATATTTCTGTGTTTTTAAAAAGAAATCAAAATGCCAGAGTTCTTACTACCTTCATATAGTTGAATGCTTGGTGTCTAGTTGGTAGAAGTGTTTGGGAAGAATTAGGAGGGGGTGTGGACTTCTTGGAGGAGGGCTTTGAGGTTTCAACAGCCCACACCACTCCCAGCTCCCCCCCCCAAACCTCTTCCCCCATAGTAGAATCTCCAGATGTGACTTCTCACCTCCAGCTCCAAAGTTGTGCCTGCTGCCCGCTGCCCGCTGCCCGCTGCCCGCTGCCCGCTGCCCGCTGCCCGCTGCCTGCTGCCTGCCTGCCACAATAGACCGTGAGCACCAAATCAAACATTTTCTTGTATACGCTGCATTGGTCATGGTGATTTTTCAGGGCAATAAAAAAGTAACTAAGACCTTCAGCATCCCCTCCCTTCACAACAAGAAAGTAACAATCTAACGACTTATTAAATTAAAGGGTGGTGACATGGTCAGAGACAGAGGGCTTATTCAAATGTGCAAGACCCTAGCCCCAAAGAACAAATTCCTGAGAGATTCAACTTAAAATGAAAATTAATTACATATTTTTTAAAAAAATCTGTATACATTTAAGAGTTATGAGCAAGTAATATTCCTAATATGATTATAGATATTATAAATAAAAAACGTTTCAGAGGAAAAACTAGAAAAAATACAGAAATCACTGAAGAAAACTTGCAATATCTCTTAGTGGAGACTTCTCAAAGCCACATGGCTATTTTGCTTAAGAATAAGGACAAAATTAAGACCTCCTGACATACGCCAAGGTTGCCCAGTGCCATCTGCATCCAGTAGGATCTAGACATTCCCACAGCCTCATCTGGTTCTCCTTACCAGCGACAGCCACTGCTTTGATCTCTACTCCAGCCTGCTCTGGATTGTCAGGCAGACAGCGTAGGCAGAATTGGTTCTTGTTTGCACGCGGGCATTACACTGAAAAGTCTGTTGGAAAAATCACCTGTAAGTTCTCAAAGGTGCGGTGTTTATGGGACACTTGTGATCCTCACACAGGATCTGCCAGCCAGCAGAAACAGGACAGCCTGGTGGTCAGGCTCACAGACCAGTGGAGCAGTACCAGTAATAGCAAGGGAAGTTAGCAAACAGAAACTATTCCAGGCGTATGAGGACTTGAGGGTTCTAATGATACTAACACGTTCCACATGTGGACTGGCTATCTGCAGAATTCTTTTATATGGACAGAGTTCAAGCATTGTTGAACATCGGCAGGATAATCAACAGGAAAGAATATTAAACATATGCTAATGTTGGAGAAGACCGTTTAATGGCAGAAGCCATTCAACGGCAAACACATGAACCGTAATCGTAACAGAGATTTAGAAGCAGGGACCACACAGATTCCAGTGCTCACTCCAGATGCTGAATCTTTATAGGTGGGATGTAGCTAGTTATAAACTAGATTAGCAAGTTAGTCTTTACTCGTTGGGGGGACAAACTCAGTTAAGATTCTTGCTGTACCACACTCTAGCAGAAGTTTGGAAGTAAACATTTAAAAGTGGGAAACCACGCCATCAGATGTGAATGAAATACTAACATCATCATTCATGCATAGAAGCAATTGAGCTGGGGACAAACACTCCTAGGGGAAGGGGCAGATGGAGAATTCTGGGTTTGTTTGATGATGACATAGCTGATTGCTCATCAATTCCAAGATGAAAACAAGGGGGAGGGGGCACTGGGATTCATCACGGAAAACCTTCCTTTAAATAAGATTTTAATTGAAGTATAATGTTCATATGGAAAGATGCATGAATTGTAAGTGCCTGACCATTCATCTCTCCTGAGCATAGACGTGACCTGTTTTCTAGCTCCTACTGTGCTAGATTGTAGATACAAACTTTTAAATGTAGCCTTACCCAAGTTCCCCAAAATAACAACTCTGAGACTTAATACTTCATGAATAAATGCTCAGGCCATAAGCTTCGGCTCTGTTCTCCATCTAGCTCATATCTCAGTTTTCCAGTTTATTCTAGACTATGTTCTTCCACCGCTTAGTTACCTCTCCTCAAGCTTATATGTCTGTCTCCTCCTCAGAGTTCAGGGTGGATCTCCATCACCTACTTCCCAGAATTTCTCTCTCTCTCTCTCTCTCTCTCTCTCTCTCTCTCTCTCTCTCTCTCTCTCTCTCCCTCTCCCTCTCCCTCTCCCTCTCCCTCTCCCTCTCCCTCTCCCTCTCCCTCTCTCCCTCTCCCTCTCTCTCTCTCTCTTTCTCTCCTGGAAGCCCCACCTCCCCACCTCCTCTTTCCTGCCTCAGCTCATTGGCCATAGGCTTTTTGATTGTCAGGTGATGTTTCCATGCAGCATAAGAGATTCTCTTTACACTGGATTTGACTAATTCCAAGCTTGGTGTAGACAGGGAGTCTCGTAGCATAAACCGCCCTGCTCAGTCATTAGTATGTTGGTGAAATTCCTCCACACTGTTCTTTATATTGTATTCATTGTGCCCTTGTTGGTTTTTGTCTTTTCATAGGACTTGAGAATGAACCCAGAGCCCAATGCTCATAAGACAAACAATCTCTCCTCTTAGCTGTATTCCCACCCCTACTTGCAGCTTTGATCCATTCAAAATAATGCAGACACACGGCTCCACCTGCTCTTTGGACTTATGGTCACACATTCATCCACTGTAGGATTACGAGTGATAAGAAAGGCAGGCTACGTGCTCAGGCAGATGTGCCAAGAGTGACAGCCCAGCCTTCCAGGCTCCATGCTGGTGTTTCTTGTTCCTTTAACCTTTCCCAGATGGGGTGGTGTTGTGATTGTCTCCGTTGATAATGGTGTTGGTTGTTTGTAAATGTTTGAGTCTTCTCACTGCTGTAATAATTACTGGTGAGAAGCGGCGTAAAGGAAGGATCTATCTTTGGACTTGGTATTGGACAGTTCCATGCATCTTGGCTGTGAGGGTTAAGCCAGCAGAACTCACAGGGAACCAAGAGTTCAGTGTGTTATCACTAGGCGTGTTCTTTCATTATTTGATTCCTTATTTCTTTTTGCATTGGAGCAAAATGCTGGCCCAGGCCAGATATTCCAAAGGCCTAGCCCTGCTCATTGTTTCTGGTGCCGGAAGAATAAATCAATCATGTATGTTAGAGGAAAAACAATGCTTAATATTTCAAGTGGAGGAAAAGGAGGATAGGCGGAAACAGAGGGTAGCCTGGCATTCAGAACTAAAAGCTCAGAATAGCAACCTCACAAAATGTAAGAGAATTGTTAAATATTTCCTAATTGAAAGTATCTTTTTGAGCTTGAAGTGACTACCCTCAACTTTTTTCCCGATTGCAGACTGCCTTTTGTATCTAACACATTTTATATCTTCACATTTTCAAAGTGACTTCTGTGTGTCCTTACATACACAATGCTTTGCATGTGTGGGCAGGGGGCAGCACCATGTCTGAGGCTCTAGTCGCCCAAGTGCCAGGTGAACGATGCCAGCTCCCTCCTGATCATCAAACCCAAAGAGGGTGCTGTGCCTCCCACCCACTGTGCTTTGTCCCTTCCCTGTGGTGTACAGCTGAGGAGGGAGCAGTGCATTGAAAAGTCCAGGTACAGATGTCACAGCAGGCTGGGACAGCTGGGACAGGAGTCACCTTAGCCTTCTTCTCCTCCTACCAAACACGCCAGATATACCCCACATATATCTGTGGGTCATGTCAACCTACTTGGGTCCATGAGTTCCCCAAGCCACACCTGGTGTGGACAGCTGGCTGGCTCTGAGGAGGGAGAGTCAGAATAGAGCAGAGCAGGTGCGAGCCACAGGAGAAGGTTGAAGGAGAACTGGGCAAGGGCAGCCAGGCTCAGAGAGAAGAACAGCGCTCTCTGGGAACTGCTCCAGCAACCCAGAGATGGTGCTAGAAGACCAGTTACACTGTGTCCTCCAGACTCAATGTAACCATTGCAATCACTAACTCTCGAGAGCGGTGGCCTCCTATGCTGGGCCTACACAAGATTGGCCCCAGCAGTAATCAGTCATGGAAGGCAAAGAGGCTCATAGACCTGACCCTTTGTGGCTGAGCTACTGACTTTTGGTAGATTCTGGAAAAGGAGAAATCACTGTCTTTACTGTGTGTGTAAACTGTTGAGCCCTCTGACAGCACTGTAGACACATTACTAGACAGTCACATGCTGTTGTGTTTTTATGTCAGTGGATATTTCTATGGGAGCAAAGCTTTGCTCAAGGTTAAATCCCAGCTCCTAAAACAATGCCAGACTTGATCAATCGATGTTTATAGGATGGAAGAAACTGCAATACCATGGAAAGGATGGAAGTTCATACCTTTAGCTGATGACAAGCAGTGTGGTGGCAATATCACTGAGCCCAGCCAGAAGTGTTTGTAAGTTAGACATTCTAGCCTGCAAGTTATTTTCAGACATGGGGTTAATCCTTGCAAGTCATGACTTAAATGTGCTTCCAGGGAATCTGTTCAACTATGTAAACAATCCTTGAGTTTTGATGTTGTTGGTGGGTGTACTCTGTGAGTGTATTTAGAGCTATATTTTTCATATTTTAGATAGATAACATATATCTCGTGTGTGTGTGTGTGTACAGGTTAGTTTTTGTCTATTTGACAAAGAACTTCCACACCTGGGAAGAAGTAATCTCCGTTGAAGACTTGCCTCCCTCAGACTGACCTGTAAGCATGTCTGCTTCAGCTCCCACCTCCAGGTTCCTGTGTGACACCCCTACCATGGTTTCCCTGACAATGAACTGTGCCCTGTAAGAAGTAATAACCCCACCCCACCCAAATTCCTCTTGGTCAGTGTTTTATCACAGCAACAGGATAGTGAACTGGGACTCTCTAAAGTGTGTCAAGACAGTCATGGTGATACACACATGTAATCTCAGCACTGGGGAAACTGAGGCAGTTTGAGACTAGTCTGGGCTTATCACAGACACAGAGTGATGACTCATGTATGGAGGGTGGGGATGTGGCCATCCGTGCTGAACAGGGGAGGGGGCACTGTGTGAAGTTTAGGAAAGATGTTAACTTCTTGTGACTCAGTCCAGCCAGGATGAGTCCTGATGAGTGAGTTGCACACACCCTCCTGTCACAGGAGCTATTCTTGGATTTTAGATCCATAGCCCTTGTCAGTAGAGCAGAGAGATCCTCTTACAGCTCCCTGGTTGCTGTCCTATTGGATCTATAGTCAGGAAGGAGAGAGAGAGAGAGAGAGAGAGAGAGAGAGAGAGAGAGAGAGACAGAGACAGAGACAGAGACAGAGACAGAGACAGAGACAGAGAGGCTAGTGGTCAGCTCACTTTCTCTCCCCCCCCCACTTTTAATTCAGGCCAGGCCCCCAGACTTGCCTCCCCCTTTCAGTTAAACCTCTCTGGAAACACTCTCAGATATACAACACAGGTGAGTCTCTGAAGCACACCTATATCCAGTCCGTCACAGTTCAGGATCAAGGATAATCAATAAAGTACAGGAGTGTCTTGTAGCACAGAGCCATGTCTCTTCATCTGGAAGGATTGAAAATACAGAGTAGAGACCACAGAGGCCATGCACACAGCTGTAATTCTCCGTGGCTCTATCCACCTCTGTGTCGCTGTAACCCCAGCATGTCACACTTCATAGGAGCCCGATAAGTGCTTGTCAAACTGATGGCAGCCCCTTTCTATACTTGGGCTTTACTGTGGCTGCTGTGTAATTCACTGAGACACTCAGATCTCCTTGAGTCTAACTTGGCTTGAGCTCTGCTCACCCGTAGGGAGGAATTCTTCTTCCCCCTAAGTTCCTCATTTCTCCTTTTAGCCTCTTAAAATGTATTCTGGTTCCAGGAGAAACCAGAGTTGATTGCAGAAAACTATAAAGAACCCACGTCTTTGCTTGTTTTCCTTTCCGGGCACTCTTGATGAAGGAGCCTGACTTAGCTACACGTACATCATCAGTCTTCAGAGAGGATGGCACAGCTGTGAACAAAGGCTGCGAGACAGCGGATGGACCACTGAGAAACTGAGTGACTCGGAACGACTCAAGCCGAGAGCCAGTGATGGTGTGAATACAGATGACAGTCAGGAGCCAACAGAATGTTTTCTGTAGCAAATGGTTTTGAGTCTTATCTGACCATTGATTTAGAAAGATGAGTTTTAGAAAGATGAATATATATATATATATATATATATATATATATATATATATATATATATTGATACCATAACTTGGCTATTGGGAATGGCTGGTAGTACTAGGATTCATACAAAATTTCTTTCAAGTATATCATGTACTTTGGCCACATTTATCTGTCTCTGTATAAACAGCTGGCTTTATGGATCTATATAAAGTCAATAAAAACGTGTGGTGTCTACCTTTCAGAGTCTGACTTCTTTATCTTATTATGATCTCCATTGCCACCACTTCCCAGCAAGCGGCACATCTGTGTGTGTGCAGGGTGTGGTTGTAAACGTCTGTAACACCAGCACAGGAAAGACAGGCACATTGCCACAAGTTCAAAGCCAGCCACAGTTACACAGTGAGACCCTGTCTTAAACATAAAACACAACCTCACCGCGTGCATGCGTATGTTTGCACTCGAGAGTGTATTTGTCTGTTTCACAATTTTGCTGTTGTGAATAGTGTTGCAAGAAAGATAATTCTGACTGTGAACTCAAAGTGTGAGAAATTAGAAGCAGAGAAACCCTGAGAATCCCATTGTAACCATGGATGATGAGAATCTAAAGTAGCCTTCATCAGAGGGGACAAGAGCCCGGATCCTGGCATCCTAATATCAGCAGAATTGGAAGGCTGTCCATAGCATCAGGGAAAGGAGGGAGCCGTGGGCAGTGTGAGCGCTCCCTGCAGCAACAAGGCAGAAATAACAGTGAAAGAGGGTGTGAAGAGCAAACCCCAGTCAGCAGGGCCTCAACAGAAGGGCAGAAAGCCCCTGATCTTTCTGGGCATAAAGCAGCCAGATGCTGCCATTCATGGCAAAACTCTTGAAGGTGGCTATTGACCCATGGAGACTCATAGCTCCTATAGCCAGGAACAGCCACCCTTCTGCTCAGTCTTAGCAGTTAAAATCTTCCCTGGCAAGACAGACATACAGCCACACCCTTAGCGCTGACCCCTTTGCTTTGGGAATGGTGGTAAATCAGATGGAGCATGGTGGTGGGGATGACTGACCTCAGCACATTCCTGACATCATGGCTAACTTGTCCCTTGAACATCCTGGGGGAGTTTTCCTGTGTCTGTCTCCTTAGCAAAGTAGCAGGCCTGGGATACAGCAGGGTACAGTCGCCAGACCTCTCCCCAGGATTGGACTGAGCCGGGTGCCAGTGCAGGGCCAGGTACAAACAGGTATAATGCTGTAGGCCTGATCTAGAGCTGACGCCTCTGTGGTGCCACCTAGGGAAGAGAAGGCTGACTTGGGTGGGGGAAGACTGAGGCCACACTAAACCACTCACTCTGAGCTCCAGCTCTTCACTTTGATATGCTTATCTTCAAGTGTGTATGTATGTGCACATATGTGCATGTGTGTGTGCATCTGCATGTGTGCATGTGCATGTGTGTGTGTGTGCATGTGTGTGTGTTCTTGTGCACATGGAAGCCCCCTACACTGACCAGGAAGACTAAGCTACCTGCCCAGAAAGCTCCAGGGATCCGACTATGTTCTACCCCACCCCTGACAGGTATGCATTGTCACACCTGGCTTTTTACGTCAGTACTAAGGTATGAAACTCAGGCTCTCAACTTGCTTTACTGCTTGGACTATCATCCCAGTCTTCATAAAAAATGGGACCTCAGACATCACGAAAAGCTTTTTCCCAAAGCGTGTTTTAGCATCCCCCCTCCAGGTCTTCCCATTCACATACCTGAGGAATCTATGTTGGTCCAGGCAGCATCCACTGTTTTATCAAGACAGAGAAAGATGGAGCGTGGGGTGTTGTTACGAACTCAGGAGACAGCTGAGATAGCTCTGTGCCTCTATACTCTCAACTGCACGGAAATCCCAGGACTTATGGTCCTGCAGGAACTGACATCCTGCTATAGGCGTGCAATTGGCCTTTCCAGCCACTTTGAGTCCCCCACCCCCACCCATGAGCCCTGTGAACAGAACCAAATCACTCTGTCCTCCTCTGCAGAGGATGGGCAAATAGCGAGGAAAGAAAAAAGACAAGCAGCAAAATTTTCAAATGCAGAATTTTTCAAAAATTAGGAAAAGCAGTCATGGTCATTGAGGCTGGGTGGAGATGAAAAAAATGCCACGCAGAGGGCTGGTGTTGAAATGCATCGTGGAGAACCACAGGGACCTGAATCAGCAGTCCCATATGGTGCAGGGGCAGGTCTCATGGCACAGTTCAAAGCCACGGAAGGTCCCCCATGAGGCTCTCACCACCTCATATCACAGCAACATATCGGGGAAATTTCAATGTTGGCTACATGAGAACACCTAAGTTATTCCAGATCAAGTTGACAATGTTGTGTACAATAAAAATCAATAACAGCACCCCCACAGCAACCTGGAGATACACACAACAAAAAGAATGGAAACCATGCTGTCTCAGATAGAGCACAGCTCTGTGGGTGGACGGAGTACTTACTGAGCATGCGAGATGCCAGCCCAGTGAGAAGCCCAAGAGTGGTGCATCCCCAGCCCCACGTGAAGCCCGAGAGTGGGTAGATCGAGCCTTGCTGCGCATTCCTGAAGCCCTAGGGTCCATCCCCAGTCCCATGAGAACCCCGAGAAGGGTGGTGCACACCTGAGAGAAGCCAGAGGATCAGAAGTTCAAGGTCATCCTCTGATATATAATGAATTCAAGGCCAGCCTGAGAGACATGAGATTGGGTCTCAAACTAACGAAATCCATTGTCACAGTTCTGTGAAAATTCATTTTTGTGTGTATATCTCTTATATATATTATATATAATCTTTGTATGTAATGAATTATAACCAACTTGCTCAGGGTAAACTAGATGACTGGGTGTCTCTTCATGTCTTAGGGACAGGTTTTTCTGATTTGTTGGCATCTAAATATATAAACATGTACATGATCTTACAATGGAACTTTATTGCAAGTACTTTGTCTAAGCAAACATACAATTATCTAATTGTCTTGTCACAGATTGGTGAGGTAACCAATCTGACCCCCTCCTATTATCTATGTTCCAGAATACCAAATGACCTCATGGAGCACCACGGCTTGGGTATCAGTTTTTATTTCACAGAATGTCCTCACTTAATAAAGCAATAACTTACATGACAAAATCAAAGATTAAATAAAACAGTGGTATTAAAATTAAACGTCAATTATGTACACAAAAGGGTGCTGACCAACATGTATGTGGTTGCTGTTAACCACAGCCCATGAACATGTACATGCATGTTGTTCACGTTGCCCATAGTAAACAAACATGTTTTGAGAAACACCAGATACATAGAAAGTTTCTAGAGAACCCACCCAGTATGAGGCTGTAAGTGGCACCCCCTGGAATGATCTTTGGAGTGACTGGGAAAGGCTGGGCCAGGACAGTGGATAGAGCCTGGGGTTTCTATAGCCAACCAGAGCCCAGGCTGCACAGTACAGTTTGCTGGGGATGAGGGGACCCCGAGCTCAGTGACTTGCCCTCAGGCAGAATCCCAGGGTTTTAGCTGGTGGATGAGTTTCACAGCTCAAAAATACGAAGAGGACATCAAAGGCACTTTAGAAAGACCGCTGCTTAGGAACAGCTGCCTGTGGGGGTCAGGATCCCAGGACCCTCCTTTGAACCAACTCTGAGGCTTAGAAAGAGGACTTGGCCATCCTGAGGCCCATGATCACTCTCCTCTGTGTGGAGCACTCTCTGCGTGGAGCACTCTCCTCTGTGTGGAGTACTCTGTGTGGAGCACTCTCCTCTGTGTGGAGCACTCTCTGTGGGGAGTACTCTCCTCTGTGGGGAGCACTCTCCTCAGGCAGAGGTATGGTTGCAGGACTGATTGTGAAGGGCTCAGCGTGGTGCCCATCCACAAGCGCTCCTGGGGTGAGAAGTAGCCTTGTTACCAAGCAGGACTAGAATCAATTGTGACATATTAACCTGATTCAGGGATTGATCAATGCTGTAAAGTTTCAGGAGCTAGACCTGGTGATGATGAGGTAATGAAGATTCTCAAGCCTCCACCCTCACTCCCCTTGCAGAACATCACAGTGACAGACAGATTATGAAATCGGCCTTTCGACATGCGAATGGATAAAGAAAATAGAGCTTATTTATAAGATACATGTGTGTGCTGTTGTCACAGACAAGACTGACACTGTGTCCCCTCTCAGCACATACCTTTGCTGGGGGCTTAGTCCTCTCATACCAGTCTAAACTCAGGCCCAAACATCTCTGAAGTATTTTTATGTGGCCCTGTAAAAACCTGCCTGCCATAGAGTTGGGGATCCACAAGTCCTGGATCTCCTAGGGCCCAAGTAGCTAATGAAAGGAAGGTTGTCATGGGATGGTTATGTGGTCCCAGGAGACACCAGCCTTCAACACTGAACCTGGATGGCACTCCAAGACCAGAGAATGACAGATGTGGGACAACTCATGACTGAAGTGCCATTCAACCAACCAGACACTGGGTACTCTCAGTTGTCCCTTCCCCTGAGACCCCCCCCCCCCCGGGGATTTCTCAGCTCCTTAGACTTTCAAATGCTTCATGAGCTCACAGAGAGCTACAGTGGTGCCCCAACAACATAAAACACCCAGGCTGGTAGTGACAGTCAGGTGACTCATGCCTGGAAGCTTCCTTTGAAGGTGCCAGAGTTAGGAAGGTTCTTGGCAACAGAGGGTGGGGTGATCTTGACTTCAAGTTTGCTTCACTAAAATTACACCAAGGATTTGGGGGATCCGGGTGCCATGTGACTGCTTCACTGGACTTTTAGAGGCACGGTTATAAATGACTCAGGAATGTGATTCATTATCAAAACATGGAGTCTGGAAACAAAGTAAACATACTCCTTATTCAAATATACAAAATGTGTCCTCGAAATTGTTTGGATAACACACGGCAGGAAGGCTGTGAGCAGGCTTCTCTTCAACTAAGGGCAAAGTGAGTCTCAGCATGGAAGGCTTAGGGAATGACCAGGCATCTTCCAGATTAGGAAGAGTTAAAAGCTGGACCCATGGGCCCCAAGGGAGGCAAGAGTGTGTCCATCCCCAGACCTACAAATGTGAGCAGAGCATCTTAGAGAAAGAGAGGTCTTCCCAGGCAAACTATGCTGAGCTCAACGGAAGAATGTTGGGTTTGGTCTCCAAAATACAGGTACACCGGCATCATCCCAGAGGGTACAGCATAATGTCCCCCAAGACTGAGGGAATGAAAAGCTTCAAGTGAAGAAATCTGAAGTCTATTAGGCTTGGGAATATTGGGGCTAGATGGAAGCTGGTGGACTTCATCGTACCAGCCCTCTTACGGGGTGGCTAGCTGAGTTGACACTCAAGCAGGAGTTATGACGCCACGGTCTCATATAGACTTACATCTCTGAGGTACCCTCTTCCTGTGGTAATGCATCGTCATTATCAACTTGACTGGGCTCAGAGTCACCTAGAAGGCAAAACTTCAAGTATGTCCATAAGGGTGTTTGCGAAGACACTTGATTGAGGGAGACCCACTGCAAAGGTGTGGGGGAGGGACAGCCTCTCATGGGCTGAGACTTTGTACTGAATGGAAAGGGGGAAGAGATTGAAGCAGTGTTGATCTCTCTGCTTCCTGGCTGAGGACACGGTGTGAACAACTGCCTCACTGTCCTGCCACCACCCATTTCCTACTGTGATAGACTGTAGCCTCAAACCAGGAGCCCAGATAAACCACCATCTACCCACCTTCTGTCCTTCCTTCCTTCCTTCCTTCCTTCCTTCCTTCCTTCCTTTTCTTCCTACCTTCAAAGTTGTTTTTGTCAGGTAGTTTTTCACAGCAACAGTAAACTACCTTGACATTCTTTCTTAGTTTGTCTCTTCAGCCAGCTTGAACAACCTGCCTGCAGCCACCTCAGCAGGAGCCTCAGCTGCACCCAAGGAGCAATCCACAGGAACCTACCGTTATGGAGCAGTGAGCTGCCCGTCTTGAGTCCACATTGCCTCAGTGAATAGACACTGCTCTTTAGGCTCCGCCCACACTGTAATTCCCTGGAGACGAAGAAGGAACTGTAGAGGCTCAACTGTGTCCATTGTCCCCTCCTGTACCCACACTCGCTTTCCACCTCATTGGCCAGAATCTCAGAATGACCTAATGCAGCAGCAGGCACTGGTAGTGGTGGTGGTAGTGGTGATGATTCTGAGCTGCAGTCATTGCTGGAGAACATAAAAGCTGCACCTTGCTGAGGCACCCTGTAGACATCTTCTGAGACTGCAGAGCCCCCAGAGGAAGTGGCCTGGCAAGCTAAGGACCTGCACAGACTCTGAGGTTTGTGGACTCCTGGCGCTGGAATGCCTGCAGAAGGACCCCGACAGGTACAGTGGACACCTCAGGTTTGGTTTTGAACGGAGAAAGGCCAGGCTGAAGCAGAAAGCAAAAAAAACCAAAAAACAAACAAACAAAAAAAAACACAAAACAAAACAAAAAAACGGTAGTAAGAAAAAGAGACAAATTCCAGGAGAGTTCACCCAGCTGGGCAAGTTTGTCCAGTGGGGTCCAAGATGGAATGGCAGTCAGCTCCTGTGCCAGATGCTCCCATCATGACATGGGATAGGAACCTCTAGTGACAATGGGAGATAAGTTTTAAGTCACTTCCTATCTCCGTCTGTGATAAAGCATGGGGCGCTTTCCCACTGGAGCACAGTAAGGCTCTGTGTTGTAGAATTGGTCCAGACACATGTGTGGATGCAGGGGAGTAGCTGTGTCAGAGTAATTCTGCTGATGTGGTGGTCCATCTCCATCTCCCCAACTCTATACTGACAACATGTGGTCTATCTCCATCCCAGCCTCCAGTCCACCCTGATGCCATGTGGCCCACCCCTGCCCAGCCCCCACTCCACCCTGATGCCATGTGGCCCGCCCCTTCCCAGCCCCCACTCCACACTCACACCTCAGGCCTCGGCTTCCTGAGTGCCAGCTGTGGAACAGGAAGCTGAGGCTTCTCCTCCGGCCTCTTTTGTTGGCTGGAGCTGCAGAATCATGGCCTGCAGTGTTTCCTTCACCATCTGGAGTTCCCCCTGGAGAGACTGTAAACATTGTTAAGGAGCATGCAAGGAGAGGATCCAGCTCCCCGCAGCCCCCACTGGGCCTGTAAGAGAGCAAGCCAGCCTTCGGACAGCAGGCGGACACTGACATTTGAATCGCAACTTCACACCCTCCCAGGCTCTAGTGACTAAGCACTGACATAAATTTCCAAGGTTATTAACGTTATAACGTTAGTTTTAAAACTTTGAAGAAAGACCCAGCCACCAAGCCAAAATAGATGTCTAACCCATCTCACTGACTCTCAGTGAGGTGGGACAGTGTGGCCACAGAACTCCTCAGTCCCCATTCTGGGTGGACAACTATCATATCCAAGTGTTCTCTCTGATTGGAAAGGAAAGGTGCTTGAGATCAGAGTCTCCTCAGGAAACCTAGCATCCGGGGCCACTGTAAGAGGGACCCTCAACATCAAGTGTACACACTCTTGACCTTATGAGCCTGCTGGCTCAGTCAGGGACTGTGGTCCCTGCTCATGAGGGTCACTCCAGTCCCTAGTACAAAGCTCTTTAAAGCTCTGTTTCTTCTGAATGGGTAACTTTGGATTCCACCCCACCCTGGGTTCCAGCTGTAGCCATTTGTCCAATGTAGAATAAAAGGCTCTTCCCCTGCTGGGTTGGTGGATTTGTTTCCTCTTGCATACATGGGCTATTAATCTCCTAATCTGTAAAGTGGTTTCCTCTGGGAAGAAAACAGCCACCAAGAAGTCAGCAAATGATAACACAGGACAGATAAGGGCTCCCAAGAAATCACTTCTGTAGACGTTCAAGCAAAACACTTAACCAACAGTAGTCTTTCTGTCCCCACATAACCAGAGCCTCTGCCTCCTCCTTTTGGGCCACTGTCAAAACACCAAGAGTTGGGTTGAGACACCAAAGAACGCAGCCTCATCCAGTAGAGACAACAGGAAAGGAGAAACAAGTTGATAGTGCCTAACTATGCTAAAGTCTTCAAGTGGGGTCAAGCCACCATGGGGTCAGACATGGAGGAAGCTGGGTTTGGGAAAAGAGCAGAGACCAAGCAGGCCACAGGCCACCTGCACTGCAATGCTGTTCTCCACATGTTCAGTGTCGACACAGGGTCCAAAGAGAGCCACACCTGTGGGGTCTAATTAATAAAAATTCTCCTAATCGTTTTTTTAGAATAAAGAACTCCCAGGGAGCTTAGGAATTATGCAAATGAGCCTTTCCTAAACACATGTGCCAATTCACCCTAGAACACGTTAGGTACTTTTTATCTTCTGGAAGTTTCAGCATGATGTACATGCACTCCCAGGATGGCTGCCATCTTTGCCTGAACCTGAAGGGAACAAGAGCAGCATGTGCAGTGTAAGAGAGGAAGGACTCCAGTGAAGAGAGTGCCTTTGCATTTTATTGTAGAAAGGTCTTTTTTTTCCTCCATTCCTCCAGACCTCAGGAAAGATCTCATGATCTCTAGGGGGAAGAGAGGGAGTCATGTGACTTCACACAAGCCAAAATTGTGTCCCAGATGGAACACCAAACTGCAATTTGTCACAGGTCTGGTCTCTTGTAAGGGGCAAGCAGAGTACACAGTGGTCCTGATGATGGCCTGGGCTCTGATTACCTTTGACACTGGTCTGGGCTCACACGGCACTTTAGACTCTGCCAAGTGATGACAGAGTCTTACAGGGAATGTGTCATGAAGCCAAAAAGTGACACTCAGAAACTTCTGGGACCACAGAGCAAACTAAAAAAAGGCTAAAGACAGAGAAAAGTCACCAGAGGAAAAGACTAAATTATAAAATTAAATTAACACATCAGTTTCACACATAATAATTTCCATTATTGTACCGAAGAGTCAGTAAGATGGGATCTGAGAATGCAAGTCTCCTGGGAAGCTGGAAAAATCACATCATATGTACTTAATTGTCCCATCTGTAAGATACAGACCCTCATAGCTTAGTCCACAGAGGCAGAGTCTAAGGTTGCTCGTATATATGTGTGTGTGTGTATGTGTGTGTGTGTGTGTGTGCGCGTGTGTGTGTATGCATGTGAGCCTGTGTGTGTATGTGTGTGTGCATTTATGTATGCATGTGAGCCTCTGTGTGTGTGTGTGTGAGAGAGAGAGAGAGAGAGAGAGGGAGAGGGAGAGGGAGAGGGAGAGGGAGAGGGAGAGGGAGAGGGAGAGGGAGAGGGAGAGGGGGAGAGAGAGAGAGAGAGAGAGAGAGAGAGAGAGAGAGAATGCCTTTTGTAAGGCACCATGAGGTTTATGGCTTATTTCCCAGCACAATGCCTGAAAACATCATTTATAAAGCCTTTGGCATAAGAATCACTAACACAATTAAAATCACATTCATAGGGGCTTGAGAGATGGCCCAGCAGCTGAGAGCATTTGCAGAAATTTGCAATTCAAGAGAGAATTTGCAGAGAGATCCTGCAGGAGACTCTCCAGTTTAGTTCCCAGCACACACATCCTGGAGTCACTTGCAACTCCAGATTCAGGGATGTTACACCCTTTCTGACCTCTACAGGTACCTAGACCTCATGTGCACATACCCAGACACACACACACACACACACACACACACACACACACACACACACACTTAAAAACAAAAACCAAATCTTTTAAAACATCATGCTTATATTTACAAAAGTTCATGCCCTTTCTCTCTCTCTCTCTCTCTCTCTCTCTCTCTCTCTCTCTCTCTCTCTCTCTCTCTCTGTGTGTGTGTGTGTGTGTATGTGTGTAAAATGGTTGACCTGTGCTGAAATGAAGAGTCCAGAATAAAACATGGAACTGGGAGTGGGGTGGGGCAGGCAGTTACAGAGCAGTTCTATGAAATAGTTTTGGAAGAAATACTCCAGAGATAAGCCATTTATCTATTTCAGGAGGACACAATGTGGTATCTTCCAGACAGTGGCCTTAGAAGGTAGACACTTAAGTTTCCCATGCCTCTCAGATGCTCATGCATGCACATCACGCTTTAAATCCATCTGCAGGTCAGAGAAAACCTCACAACTGTGTCTCACTCTACGCTTGGGAGAAAGGAGTGTGCAGACAGGAATTCTCTCTTTTCTTCTCTCATTTAAAAGATTGGCTGTTGCTTTACCTCTACTGGGTGTTGGGTGTCCCCCTTTGCCTCCAGCAGCCCAGAATTGGCTCTTGGTGGGGTCTAAACACCTGAGAGGGGAACAGAGAGCCAACACAAAGTCATGTGGATGGCCCGTTGGCCATGCTGAGAGTTCCAGAGAGATGGCAGCCCTGGAGATCCAGCCAGGTGCTCTGGCTGCCCCACAAAGGATCGCTGAAGGGACAGAGAGACTAATGAGGAGCTCAGGGCCATGGCTGCGAGGGTGAGAAAGGCAGAGGACTCTAATGGGAAAAGGTGCTGAGAATATCTCCCTGATAACCAATCTGAGCAAAGAATTGAGAAAGCAGGCTGCCTCGTGCTGAGAGAAGCCTCCGGGATGGTGGGTGGGGGAAGGGAAGGAATAGAGGACTGGATGGCTGTTTTGTTTGGAAACTGTCTCTTGCCATGTAACTCAGGTCAGCCTTGCAGGATTGTACCGCTAAGCTGAGCGTGAGGATTCAACTTTGGACTCAGTAAAGGTGAAGCTACAAAGTACCACCAGAGAAACGGGAAATGGGCTGAGTTGCTGTTTAGAGGTGGAGGCTAGAGCTGTGTGCTTGGGGCGCACACAAAACCATGAATCTGTAACATTGTCTCACTGATGTTGCTGTTCAGAGGTCGACGCTAGAGATGTGGACTTGGGGCCACACTAAACCATGCACTTGAAAAAGTATTTCTGTAACATTGTCATATATATATATATATATATATATATATATATATATATATATATATATATATATATATATAATCTCTAACCAGGATCATCTCCTTTCCCCTCCCCCTTTTCTTTGTCCTGTCTTTTTCTTTCCCTTCCATTCCCTTCCCTTTCCCTTTTTCCCTTTCCCCTTTTTCCCCTTCCCCCTTTTTTCCCCTTTCCCTTTTTTCCCCTTCCCCCTTTTTTCCCCTTTCCCTTTTTTCCCTTCCCCTTTTTTCCCCTTCCCCCTTTTTCCCCTTTCCCTTTTTTCACCTTTCCCCTTTTTCCCCTTCTCCTTTTTTCCCCTTCCCTTTTCCCCTTCCCCTTTTTCTCCTTCCCTTTTTTCCCCTTCCCCTTTTTCCCCTTCCCCTTCCCTTCCCTTCCCTTCCTCTCCCTTCCCTTCCCTCCTCCTCCTCTTCCTCCTTTTTTCCTCCTTTTTCTCCTTCTTCTTTTTCCTCTTCTTTTTCTTTTCTTTTCTTTTTTTTTTTTTTGGACACAGGATCTCAACCATCCCTAGCTTCAAACTCACCACGAAGCTGAGACTGCCCCTGAGCTTCTGACCCTCCTGCTTCTGCCTCTATGGACTAGGATCAGAGGTGCAAACCACCTATGCAGTCTTCTGAGTGTCAAGAACCAAACTCAGAACCTTGTGTATTCTGGGCAAGTATGTTACCAACTAAGCTCCAGCCTCAGCCTCAAAGGATCTCCAGGCTGCTATGCACTGGAGCAAGGCTGCCATTAGGTTTCAGCATCAGGAATACAGCAAGCTCCAGGTTGGGTCCATTGGCACACCTTGGTTTCTGTCAAAGTGTGGAAGAAATCCAACCCCTATAGAACTGACTGCATCCATGCAAGAACAAGTCCCCAAGCTGGCATGTGAGTCTCATAGAATCTAAACAGCTGGGTTCAGAGTCCCCCAGAGCACTGTCAGGCATCTGGAGTGTCTAAGCAAAGCGTTCAATCAATGACCACAGCATCAAGAAGACAGACAGTCAGATGTCTGTCTTCCAACTACTTCGGGAACCCAAGGCCATATGTGTTCCTCAGGTTACAGCACTCACAAGGCAAGCAGCTGATTTGTTGAAATGTCTATGTTGTTTTTGACTAGGTGTGAGCCTTTAGACCATTGGGATGCAGTGGTCAAGCCACACTATCCGGGAGGGTAGCTATTGGCAAAGGCCAGAACATTTTTTATGGATTATATGTTAGGAATGGAATGCTTCACCTTCGTTCGATGTGGGTTCCTAGCAGCCATTTTGACAGGTTAGTAAAAGTACAAGGGGTCTTCATGGCTGGAAAGATACCTCAGTTGGTAAACGCTGGATGTGCAAGCATGGAGACCTCAGTTCCACCACCTACAAAAAAAGCCAGGCAGCGTGGCATATGTCACCCGAGGAGGTAGAGACAGGGTGATTCCTAAGAGTGGTTAGCCAGCCAGGCTAGCTGAAGTGGCAGTCCCCAGGATCAGTGAAAGTCCTTGTCCTAAAAAAGTTGAGAGCAATTGAAGAAGACACCTGATACCAACCTCTGACCTCCATGTGCACATATACACAAAGATGTACACATGCACATAGTAGGCCCTCAAGTCACCTGAACTGGTCTACTTTACACTGCTATGTTTTGGGGGGTAAGGGGGTACTGGGAACTGAACCCATGGCTTTGCATTCTAAGCAAGCATTTGACCACTGAGTTACAACCCCAGCTCTTCTTTTTGTTGTATTTTCCCATCAATTTATTTATTTATTTATTTTATATCCTGATCAAAGCACCTCCCAGTCTCTCCTCCACATGGCCCCTCCCACCCCACCCCCCACCTCTGAAAATTAGGAGTCCCAACTCTCTTTTTATATTTTATTTTGAGACAGAATCTCAGAAAGCTGCTAAGGCTAGCCTTGAACCTGAAAACCTCTTGCCTCACTCTCCCATGCAGCTTGGGGTTTAAGGCAATACATGATCCTCTGTTGCCAATGTGGACTACAGCAGAAAACTGACCAGTCAGGAGAAAAACCCTATCCATATCCAGGAAGTAGGCAAGCATAGGGAATCATTTAGCAACCTGGGACTCCGCTTGGCTTGGGCTGTGTATACAGCTTTCTTCTAGCAATGTTCTAGGACTCTCACCTGCACGTGCTATGCATATAATGTACCCAACAATCTATTACCAACCTAGAACCCCCACCTGCCTGGAGCTGCAGGCACTGCCCTCTCTGAAAAATAAAACCAGTTTCTCATTTCCTTAACAATTATCCCAGTAGGAGGGCCTAGACTGGTTTTAGATGCAGGTACAATAAAGCAAACTGTGTCCTCAAAAGTGCACTTTCAGGGAGAATCCCCTATTTTCCATTGCAGGCCTATGCATAATCTGGCATGCATATGATTGACATCAGATGCATTGTGAGAAGAGATGAGAGAGATGGATATACAACTTAAACCATGAAGGTTAAAATAGAGAACACAAGCTACATCCTTAGAAACCGAATACCCCCTCTTGATCCCCACAGAAGGAACCCTGAGATGACCATCAGGCCCCTTGTGGACCCACACTCATGATGTCTGCTGTCATCCTTGAACACACATTTTCCAGCCTGCGCTATTGCCTTTCTGTGAAGAAAGCACTCTTGCTACTTCTGTAAACCTGTATCTATTAATTTTGATGCTTTGAGTAAGACACCAAGGACCTGGAGACACCTGACCCAGCCCTTTACCACTGGTGACAAAGGGACCTCCGTGCACAGATAGACTGTGTCACCAACCTCATGTTAAATTCACACAGTGTCCCACGGCAGCAGTGCCATCCTGCTCTGCACACATTGTCTGCTCCAACTTTTTGTACCCAGACTTCGGCAGAAGGGGGAAGGAAGCACATGGCTGCCACCCTCCATCAGCTGAGCATGAAGGCGCTTCAGAAAGCAGCCTGCCTGGCCCTGCACTCTCCCACTGAAGATCTTCACAGACGTCCTGCTCTTTGGTTTTAGAAGCAAAAGAGCATTTCCAAGGAGACAGGGCAGTCGCCCCTCAGCTCTGGTACCTTGGCCTCTTCAGGCTACACACTGGAAAGTGGAACCAGACAGGAGCCCTTTGGGGCTGTAGAGTTTATTCATGAACCTGGATACATTTAGTCTCTGCATGCCATCAAGACTAGCAAGACGAATCAACTGGGCACCGTGCATTCCCAATGAGCAGAGAGAATAGGCTCCCAAGAGGCTCCTGGACAGGGATGCACATAGCATGTAAATAGAATCAGCCTGGTCCTTGCTCATCCATGACTCAGCAGAGATTGGCAGAACTGCCTGGGGCTTTGAAAGATGCCAGGATACCATGTGCTTCCTTTCCTCCTATAGTGAGCTATGGAAGTCAAAGGAGAAAGAAAGGAGGGGGAAAACCCTGCTTAACAATTCACCGAGCCTAAAAGCTTTCCAATGGAAGCATTCTGAACGTGGAGAAACAGTTACACAAACTCAAAGGGGATTTTGGAATGGAGCTGCTAATTAGAATCCAGAACCTGTGAAATCATACCTCAGGTTCAGACCACTGCTAATGGATCCCCAGCATGCCTAGTGTGAAGTCCCGTCTCCATCCTCTCCCCAGAGGCACCACACTCCCCTCCCCACTGCCTGCTCTCCCAGTTAACCGAGCAGTCACCTCGGTTGATGGTTTGAGTTGTTCACAATGCCTGTAACTCAGGAAGCCTGCCAGGCGGACAAAGAAGCAACCTGTTCTCCATCCTCAGATCTGCCAGCCCAGCCTTCCTCTCCCACCCAGCAGGCTGCTGTAGCTCTGACACTGGCAGACTGCAAGAACTGTTCAGAAGGTTTAGAAGCCCCTGCCATACTGCCTGTCCCCAGCCCGCCCCTCTGTGTATGGCACGCTGGTACACCACCTGCTTTGCTCCTGCAGATGTGTGGCTTACGATAAGGCCCTAACCCGGGAAGAATGGGCAGCCACAGCATTTGAGACTCAAGTCCTCCAGAAAGGTGTCCCCGGTGGGTTTACGTCAGCACATTCCAGTGTGGAGTTGGATTAAAAACCGAATCATCTGCTACACATGCGCAGTGGGTTCTGGCTGGGCGCTTAACAGAATCAAGCAAGACACCACCCTCACTGCGCGCTGCTCTTCTGTGTTATTAGTTGCGAGCTTTTCCTTTCAGCTGCACTCAGCATTGTGCCTTTGATCACAAACAAAAACACACACCAGCCAGAGCTTGGCTAGGGGATTCCTGCAGCCTATTTGGATGCCTTGATAAATTCTAATATGAAACAACATCTTTTGTTTGTTATGGAACCCCACCGAGCATTGTGAACACGGCTTCCTGTCTTGGGCCCATTGTCATACTGGAATCCAAGTGCTACTTCAGATTAAAGACATACTCTGTATACTATTCTCGCTCGGTGACAGGGAACACAGCCTGGATTTTGGAGGAAAGCTGGGATAAATGTGTGTTGTGATGTAGATGTTATCTAAGGAGGGGCTGACTCAGTACCCTGGATAGGCTCAAGGGCTTGAACATTTGTTCTCAGTGGTAGTGCTGTTTGGTGGGGTTGTGAAACCTTTAAGAGGTGGCTCCTGACTGGTGTAAGCAAGTCATTAAAGATGGGTCCTGTGATGGTTTGTATATACTTGGCCCAGGGAGTGGCACTATTAGGAGGTGTGGCCTTGGAGTAGGTGTGTCTGTGGGCATGGGCTGGCTGGAAGTCAGTCTTCTCATAGAGGCCAGCAGATGAAGATGTAGAATTCTCAGCTCCTCCTGCACCATGCCTGCCTGGATCCTTCTATGCTCCCAGCCTGATGACAATGGACTGAACCTCTGAACCTGTAAGCCATCCCAAATTAAATGTCCTTATAAGAATTGCTTTGGTCATGGTGTCTGCTCACAGCAGTAAAACCCTAACTGAGACAGGTCCCAAGGGTTCTAATCCTGGTCTATTTCTGGCCTGAAATCTCTACTTCCTGAGATTTGCCACTAAAGATGCAAGAAGCCACACCACAAATTCCCATCACCGTAGATGGCATCATCAGGTGCCACGCTCTCCCATCATGATCTAGAACATGAGCCAGACCTCGCTCAGCTATCCCAAGCCCTCCCCACACCGCCAGACCTGGGACAAAACCCACCACTATCACAGTCTTTGGCTCTGTGTTATTACCTGGTAATAATCAATCACTGTCCTATTTCATAGACACCATGTCCCTTGGAAGAGTTCAAGTTTAGGTGATCTACTCACACGCCACCTCCTTCTCCTGCTTCCTGGAGCAACTGCATACTGCATCCTGGACTCCCTCCCCTAAGTTGTTTTTGGTCAGGGTGTTTTATCACAGCCTCTAGAAATAAAACTAGGACAGAACCTACCCACACTCTTCCAAAGAGCTCCCCAGTGACAAAGGTCATGCACACATTGCCAGAGATGCCTGCTTCTTGTTGCACACACAAGTGAGCCTGTGTGTTGCTTTGATGTAGGTGTCTGTTGTGTGGCATAGGATAGTGAGTTTAGTGCAAGAAAATATGATTATCAGAACCAAGGAGGACTCTGTGAAGCCTAACCATGCGTATGTGTTAGATATCAGAAAGAAGGCACCCACTAAGGGTTAGTTTTTATACCCCACTCTCTAATGACCTGCAGAAGGCAGGACAAAGGACTTCAGAGAAGGCTTTAGAACTCTTGGTATTGAAAAGGACCTTAAGGAGGTGAGCCAGTAAAATTGCTTTGTTTCTTTCTGGTTCTTCTATGCTACACAAACCCGTCCTCACACCCTCCAAAGTCTCCATTTGGCCTTGGTCTCACGCGGTGCTGTCCAGACTCTGTGGCTAACAGATGCCAGGCTACAGATAACATCATCATCCAGTCGCCTTCATCTGCTGGGGCATGGGAAAGCGCTATGTGTTTTGGATTTCCTTTTGCAAAGCAATTCTCGAAAGATGGAAAGGATATGAAAGAGGGCTTCGTCATGACTGTGCATGGCCCCGTGAAGCTGATCTTCCAGGTGCAGGAGCCTCACGCCTATGGCTTCACACTTTTCTCCAACTTCAGCAGAAACGATGTGAGATTCCTGGTCAGAGAATGAGAGAAGATGCGTCAGTCAGCTACAGGACATGCTATGTGTGCAGTCAGAATGCGTGGGCAGCAATCCTGGCTTCTGGGCCTCAGTGGGAAACAGAAAGGAAATACTGCTTCTCTGGGAGGCCGCTCTTGAGAGTGCAGGAACCAAGTTCAAGTTATAACTGAAGAATAAGCTGTGTGCACACAGGCCGAGGGTCCCTGCCTTACCCAGTCTGTTCAAAGCCTGACTTTAGCATGGAGGCTCCCCAGACGGATTTGTCCAGCTGAATTTTCAGACAGTTCACAACACGATAAAAAATGGTAGCAAGCTGGGCAGAGGTTATCTCCAGGAAGACTGGGCTTGCAGAGGAGGACAGAGGAATATTTGTTTAAGGGTGCTGGAATTTAACAGGGTACTCAGAATTTGTTTGGAAACCAGACTCAAGCCCCTGACAGCCAGACTCTGAAGGCAATTTATTTATTTATTTGTTTATTTATTTACTTACATGTATTCATTCATTCTTGTGTGTGCATGAGAGTGTGCATGGTCATGTGTGTATAGGTATATTTGCATATGGGGTATGCACACCCGTGTGTGTCCATGTGCGGACACCAGAGGACAACCTCAGCCATGCTCGGGTGCCATCTACCTTGGGTTTTTTGTTTGTTTGTTTGTTTGTTTATTGAGGCAGTGTCTCTCATTGGTCTGGTTGGGCTAGGCCGGCTATCAGGAGAGCCCTGGTGACTCACCTATCTCTGCTTCCCAGGCTCAAGTACTATAAGCACCTGCTACCATACCTGATTTTTTTTATTCAAGTCCACCCCAATAGGACAGAGGTGAAGGTGTCTGGCATGGTACCAGGTCCCCACTGGTCAACAGGGATGTGACAAGCATGGTTCAATGAACAAATAGGTAGATCTTGAAGTCCTCTAGTTCTGTAGTATTTTCTTGTCACAGTGCATCCCATACAGCAGCAGGTACCACCTCAGCACATCCCACACAGGAGAATTCCCAGTGCATCCCATACAGGAGCAGGTGTCACCTCTATGTCACTTTTTTTGTACAGAACCACTACACGGTAAGGTCTAAGCTGTGGCACTGGCTAGTCTAAGCTATATTTCAGTTGTCCCTCTGGACTCTCCTCACAACTAACCTTAACCAGAGTAGCCTGAACTATCTTCTCTTTCTTCTTCCTAACAGTACATGTTCTTCTGCCTTCCTCTAAACCTAGCCCTTCCTTTAAGGCCTCAAGCAAGCCTACCCTGTGGAGGGAGCATCAGCTCAGACCTGAGTTATGTGAGCTGTGAACTCATTCACATAAGGGCCATTGGCTGGCCATCCATCCCAGGCCTCCATGAGCAGCACCTTGGGCTACAGAAGGCCACCAGTTCTTAAAAATAATGAACAAGGTCAAGAAAACCAGAGAGTAGAGGATCCAAGAATAAAGGAGAAAATAAGAGACACGGCTTAGAATTAAAACCACACACAATATGAAGATAATGTTCTCCCAGCTAAGTGTGAAAGACTTAGAAAGCCGATTTAAAGAATTTTGCGTAGGAATTAAGGTTCTACATTCAGATTAAATGGACAGGCTACTGCAAAGACTGCAACTAATGGCCCCTATGGCAGGATATTCGATCACACTGTGAACCCCAAAATTGTGTTATTTACTGGAAAAAAAAAAAAAAAACAACCCTGCTTCTAGTTGTGGTGGTGCCCTTCACACTCACCTTTAATCCCAACAGTGAAGGTAAACTTAGTTTGCAGAAGGAAGCACCCATGGTTGAAAGTGATGTCTAATTGAGTGGCAAAGTGATGAATCAGAGAGAGATTGACAGAATAGGATCTGCCCAACTCTCACAAGAGGAGAGGGGAAAGGGAAGCTACTTAAGGGGCAGTGCAGAGAGAGAGAAGGCAGTTTTACTGGGACAGTTGTACAGAGAAAAGTTGAAAAGAAAGATCAAGCTAGACACAGGTGAAGACAGAGTGAGCCAGAGAATGAGAAGGATCCAGAAGATTAGAACAGATTGCCAAAATTAGTATGAGGCCAAACAGAGCGATTCAGGAGATACTGAGAGGGAAGCCAGATTGAATCAGTCATTGTGGAAACCTGTTTGAGCCAAACCAGCTCAGTTGAGCCAGCCAGCCAGAGTTCAGAAAGGTGAGTTTATCAGCGGCAAGTCTCAGAGGCTGACGACATTAGATAGAGGCCTAGATTAGATAGATTGTACAGAAGCTAGAAGCTTCCAGGACTAGGCCTAGGTTAGCAGATAGAGGCAGTAAGCCTGAGAGACTACAACTGCAGCAGAATAAACGTTGATTTTACAACTAACATCTACCTATGATGTAAAAGTGCTCGAGACTGGTGGTGCAACATCTACCTATGATGTAAAAGTGCTCGAGACTGGTGGTGCTGTTCCAGGTCCTTAGATATCATGCATGGTGTGTTAGTAACAGAACTTAGGAATATGAGTCAAATCCAGATACATGCCTTGACATCCCAGGAATACCAGTCAAATTCAGATACATGCCTTGACATTTTTCTTCATTTCAAAAAGGGAGGAATGTTAGTATTCCATCTAAACTCCACCTCCACAGTTACCTGGCAACTGCCAGGTAGCCTGATCCACTATAAAAGGGGCTGCTTGCCCCCCTCCTCCCTCTCTTACTCCCGCTCTTACACCCTCTTACTCTCTTATCCTCTTGCCTCTCTGTCCCCTCCCCACCTTCCTCTCTCTCCACGTGGTCATGGCCAGCCTCTACTTCTCTTCTCTCCCCACCTTTGCCCTTTCCCCTGAATAAACCTCCTCCCCCTTGGAACCGCATGGTCTGGAGTGGTCTGTTCTGAGCTGCGGCTGGACTTCTTCATAAAACAACACTTACTTTCACTGGCTTTTGGAGAGTGGCCCCTATGGTGCACACTGAACATGACAGGAGACATACATTATGAGAGGCAGGAGAAAGAACATGGCTACTGTTTCCCATACTGCACACCCACCTTGGTGTATGTTGGCTGCCTGAGAAAAGGATAAAGTTGATGCCTCGATAGTGATACCTTCCTGGTGCTGAGTGTGTGTGCTCCCTCTCTACAAGGGTCAGCTTCTCACTAACCGTGTGGCTCCACCCCCAGCCCGCCAGGCTCTTGTCTCAGCTCTACCCCTCCCAGCTCCACTGGCTCCATCCCACTCCTGTAGGGGAGTCTGGCTGTCCCAGCAGGAAGGAAGAGGCTTTGTTGAGAACTACACATCAGTTTTTCCTTTGATGCATTTCTTTCCGTCGTTAAGAATTCATCAATAGTTAAGATAAAGGAGACAGAAGCTACTCCTTCCTTTAAAATAAAGGAGACGTTCTTTTCAACTAAGTTAGTTGTCCTTCAAGAAATCTCTCAGAAACACTGAAAAGCCCGTGTAAGCCAACATGGAGAATTATAAGACATACGTGTTGGCTGGAGGTCCCACCACGGATGGAACTGCCTGAGGCACAAGCCCCTCTGAAACTATTAAATATAGGTATCAACAATCAGCCAGTCCAGACAGAGGTTCTGAGGGCCTCCCTGGCCTCCCATGAGAGTCCCCACTCCCAGGACAGAGTGTTCCAGGGTCACAGGAGCTACCAATCATCATGTCTAAGGAAAACACCTCAAAGAATCAAATGATCTGGGTACCAAGACTGGTCTCTCCTATTCCACCTAGCCATAACACAGAGCCCACTCTGAATTCCTAGGGGATCAGCTCCTGGAAGGGAAGGGACAGGGCACTCCCTCCAAGGCTAAAGTCTACATGGACCAGAAGCAGGCCCAGCACCCCAGCAGTGTCTGTAATGCATCAGATATACAGAAAACCTGTGTGATTGATATTTGATGATTAAAAATGATCACAACACCCTCTGCCCCTTCTCAGAATTCTTGGCTGAGTTGGACTTTCTCAGCATCGACAGTTCTGAGGATAATTTAGTGTGGGTTGTATCAAAGCATCTTTGAAAACAATCCTGTAAGTTCTCCTGTAATTTGTCCCTTGAGCAATCTTTTCAGCAATTCAAATTGTTGTTGTTATTATTATTATTTTTACTTTTGTGATCACTTCAGCTGTCATTTACCCTGAGGGGTGACTGGTTTTCTCTGTGGGTCAGAATGAACAAGAATCCACAGACGGTAAACAGCCTCATGGTCCAGCTCTTCCCCTCCTGGCTTGGCTCACACCCCTGTTCTTAAACCCTTGTGATCCCTCTTCCTCGAATGCTTTTGTCAGGAAGCCCTGTCTACACAACTCTGATGATCTGCTGACTATCTTCTCCCACCAGGCTGTAATAGACCAGCATCCTGACATCTCTGCAGCCCCAGAAGCTGAACCCGATACGGCCCTCAAAGGCAGCCCCCAGCCAATGCCTGTTGAGCTCTTTTTCTCCCAGATGCTCAGGGTTAGATTTGTTTTATTACTGTAAGGGTGTTGTGGGAAAGACTTAGTCCCCAGTATGGCAGGTATCTAGGCCACCAGGTGCTGCCCTTAGAAGGGATTAATGCTAGTGTCTGATGTTACTCTACTGTTGGGAGACTGCTATGAAAAGAGCAAGCCTGAGGCTCTCTGGCTTCCTGTATCATCATGTGATTTGTTCACATGATGGAATACCACTTAGTGTGCTAACAGAGCCACAGGGTTCCTCACCAGAGGCCAAACAATGGGGCTGCCTGACCCTGAACTTTTAGACTCCTGTGAACTAAATACACCTCTCTTCTTTATAAAGTATCCAGCCTTAGGCACTTGGTGACAGCAACAGAATATAAGCAAATGCAGAAAGTCTTGAAGACGCTTTGCTGTGTCTTAGACTGTACTAGCCAGACGATGGTCTCAAGCTGGTGGACAGAGCCAGAGAAAGAAGTCTTTTCCAAACATCGAATGCCTGCTCGTGCCTCAGTACAGCCCAGAATAACCTGTTAGGGTAATTACCATGCCTCTGGGACAACTGTTAGCCTTAAATGACCAAAACAGCATTTTATGAACACATATACGTGTACATGGACACATACATGCACATATGTATTGAAAATGGAGTCTGTCTCAATGTTAGGGTGAACTTTGCTTACATTGTATTAAGGTGTGTCTCTGTATTTTCAATTGTTAATTCTGCGCCAGCAGAGACCTGAGTTCTGACAGAATTCTGGGATTGTCAATTCTATGACCCATCACCAAGTTTTCTATGTGTAAATGTTCCTCCTTCCACAACTGTCCAAAAATGAAGGTCAGGCAGCTTTCGATGCCTTAGGCAACCAAAGAGATGCACCAGGCATTGTCTGACTGCTGATTGGTTACAATAAAGAGCTGACAGCCAATAACTGGGGCAGGAAGTATGGGATGGAACATCGGGCAGGCGCAGATGCAGGAGGGATGCGAGCAGAGACAAAGAAAACCAAAGGAGACAAGGAAGAAGCAGAAAAGGGAGACCAGAGTGGAGCAGGGAGATAAAGAGCTAGCCATGTGTGGGGACACAGGCCACAAGAAGGGGACACGGGCCACAAGAAGGGGACACGGGCCACAAGAAGGGGACACGGGCCACAAGAAGGGGACACAGGCCACAAGAGTTAGGATAAAATAGTGATGAGCTAAGAGACTTCCCCAGCTAAAGGCCATAAGCTTTAAGCTACATGGAAGTCTCCATGATTTGTTTAAGCTTACTTCAGGTGGGTCCTTGAAAGCCCTGTAAAATGTCTGCAGTTGGGGACAGGTCCTTGTCTCCACTTAGGGTTAATCCTGTGAGGCAAGTTTAGGACCTGACTGGTGGCCACCTCATGGGAGGTGGGCTCACCTCACTTTAGGAGTCTGGACGGGGTCTACCCTGTAGAAGGTGGGTTCACTTTGTGATAATAGACTTTTTTCTAGAATTTTTTTTCCAGAATTTCTAGAATTCCTGTCCCCTAGCACAGCACCCTTGAGGTTCCACTGGGTCTGTAGGCCGTTTCGAGCCATGCTATTTTGCCTTTCTCCTGTCTTTGTGTGTGTGTGTGTGTGTGTGTGTGTGTGTGTGTGTGTGGTTGCTGGCCAGGGTCTACATATGCTTTAAAATTCCCTAACTAAAGCTTTAGGCTCCCTTCTCCTTCCCTAAAGTCCCTCTGCCCGATTTGTGGCCAACCACACCATATCCATGTTTGCTTCTCTTCTCCTTTTTCCTCCTATAAGACTTACAGCTTACCTGCCCTGGGGTTTTCCTTTTAAAAATTAACAAATTGTCTGTAAGCTTTCATTTGGGTGTATTCTCTGTCCCCAAGCCTGTTTGTATCTGTTCTTAATTTTTTTTTTTTAATGAGACTTAAGAACCCTAAGAAAGAACCCCCAATTTCTCCAGTACTGTGTGATGACTTTTCTGGGAGGCCCGTGATGACTTCTTTCCTACCTTGTAATTCTTTAATCAGAAAATCCCATTTCCTATACTCCTAGACAGCATCATGTGACATATGATCATGTGACATATGATTATGTGACATATGCATACATACATGCATATACTTATACACACACGTGCACACAGGCACACACACCACCACCACCACCACCTTTTATTTGGCCTCAGGAGATGCCCTGTAATCTCACAGGCAGTGCCCCATGGATACAGTTCAGTAGAGCCAACATCACTTGTAACATCACTTGCAAGTCACCTCATGCTCAAACCTGCAGGCTTGAATGCCCCCGATAAACCCTAGCTGTGTGGGAATAGAGCCGAGGTTAGATCTCTGCTCTGCTCTCCCAGACCAAGGAACCTGGTGGAAGACAAAGCAGGACTCCTTTGACGAGCAGAACATGCTCATGACGACACCTTTTCTAATCCACAGACCCAGATCCAGTGGCTGGCATGATGTTGACCCATGTGCACGATGGGAACACCACTCACTCCATGCCCAGCATCCCTGAGGGCTTTTATATGTTGCCACGTCTTCCATAAGGATGGTTAGAACCTTGGTTAAAACATTTGGGAAACACCAACATTTAGAAGTTTTGAACCGAAGTTCATATGTCAGGGAATACATAATAATGGGTGTTTGGGTGAGCATTTGTTAAGAGTGTCAGGCTGTAGGTACAAGAGAAAGCCTTGTGAACTACTGTAATTCTGAATATATGACACTTTGGGAAGTCCACTGAAGTCATTGCTAGGTGGGGCAAGCTCTATGTCTGCCAGTGCTACATAGAAAAAGCCTCACAGAACACATGGTTTCAAAAATGTCACCATTGCTGGAGAGCCCCTGCAAACTCAAGCAGACAGGCCATCCCTTGGGCTATACACTGGATTGAGAGAGATTAAATAATTTCTCAGATTGTTCTCAAAAGCCATTCTAAGGCAGGGTGAGACACTGGAGTCAACCAATCGAACAAGAAAAACCTTGTAACTAAATAACAATTCAACTATCACAAGGATTTGACAGGTCTATGCTCATACAGGAAGTCATATAGGCTGACCTAGGGCTGGATTCCAAAACCACTGCCAACCTCTGCTGATGGTGGTGGTAGTCATGTGTGTGTGTGTGTGTGTGTGTGTGTGTGTGTGTGTGTGTGTGTGTTTGTGTGTGTCTGTGTGTGCATTTGTGTGTGCACATTTGTGTGTATGTGCCTGTCTGTGTGCATGTGTTTCTGTGGATGTGTGTGTGTGTCTCTGTGTGTGCATTTGTGTGTGCACATTTGTGTGTATGTGCCTGTCTGTGTGCATGTGTTTCTGTGGATGTGTGTGTGTGTCTCTGTGTGTGCATTTGTGTGTGTGCATGTGTGTGTGTGTGTGTGTGTGTTTGCGTGTATGTGCCTGTTCTGTATGCGTCTGTGCGCATGTGTTTCTGTGGATGTGTGTGTGTGTCTGTGTGTGTGCATTTGTGTGTGTGCATGTGTATGTGTGTGTGTTTGCATGTATGTGCCTGTTCTGTATGCGTCTGTGCGCATGTGTTTCTGTGGATATGTGTGTGTGTGTCTGTGTGTGTGTGCATTTGTGTGTGTGCATGTATATGTGTGTGTGTTTGTGTGTGTGTGCCTGTTCTGTATGTGTGTGTGTGCATGTGTTTCTGTGGATATGTGTGTGTGTGTGTATGTGTTGGAGGGTTGAGGGGCAAGAACATAATCTCCTGCCTGAGCTGCCATCTTGTTTACTGTCCCCTGACATAGCTCAGCCAGCTCACACAGGCACCCCTATTTTCCTCAGCTATGTAATAAGGTTTCTGTGATAGCCACCTTTACACACACACACACACACACACACACACACACACACACACACACAAATCTCATTCCTCTAGTCAGGGAAAGACAGGTAACTGAGTAGACTTTTCCAGTGGTTGGCAAGCCATCTGCATTTAGGAGTTGTCAGGCTATGACACTATCCAAAACCCTGCACTGCACTGCACTGCACACACACACACACACACACACACACACACACACACACACACATATTTACAACCCAAAATTTGATTTGAGCCCCAGGATGTCTGCTCTGTTGCTAGGTCTCATTACCTCTCCTACAGCTTGAGGTAAACCAGATGCGACTACCACCGTGCAGGAGCTTAGTGGATGTGCAGAGGCCTTTCTTAGGCTAACTATTGTAGGCACAGCCTCTGGGCTGTTTTCCAGAATAGTTTCTGTGCAAATGCATTCCATGGATGCTCTATGGTCTGTTTCTTCCCTTCAAAAATACAGTCTTCATAAAGAATCATTCCCTCAGACACATGCCTGTCCGACACACGATGAGTATCTATCACTTCTATTGGAAATAGATTCTATGATAAGCTTCACTTTCCACACCCATGCTGAGAGCTACAGTCACTGTGTAAATTCCATTAAGCACACATTAAGACTCCAAGGGTGCATCTTTATTATACTGGAGAGTAGAAACACTCATCTAAATTCCACATTGTATGGTCACACCCTGAGTGGGTGGGCTTCTCTCCTAAAAGCATCCAGATGTCTGTAGGGGCAGAAGGCGTCTGAATCACTTAGACCTCTTTAGGTCTAAGTCGTCTTCATGTGCCCTATGCTCATTCAAAGCAGGCTTTGAGATGAGAGTGTATGACAAACCTGTTCCGTTTTATTAGTGTTCAACAGGACCAAAAAACAGAACCAAAACCTTCCCTAGCAGGGGACACAGCCTGACCACACAGTGAGAACAGACCCTTTTCCCCAGTGGACATGGAGGACCTGGGAAACTGCCTTCTGTGTGGCAGGATTATTCAGGAGGGTTTGGGCTGCTTCCCCTCAACACACTGGACTTGGGCATCAAAGTTGAGCAAAGCAGGGGCTAGGACAGGGCTCAGCAAGTAAAATACCTGCTGTGCAAGCACAAGGACCCACGTAAAAGGCCAGGTGTGCTGGTGTGCACTCTTCACCCCAGCAACGGGGAGGCTGAGACACAAAGGTCCCGAGGTTCACTGACCAACCAGTCTAGCCTGCATGGTCAGTTCCAGGCTAATGCTCTTTTCTCAAAAAACAAGATATACAGTACCTGAGGAATGGCATCCAAAGTTTACCTCTAGCCCCTCTGCACAGACACACATACACACATATACATACATACACACATATACAATCACACATATACATACACGCATACACATATACACACATATACATACATGCACACATACATACTTATACACACATGCACACACATATACACACATACACACATATACATACACATTCATATACACATGTACACACATACACACACACCCATACACACATGCACACACATAGACACATACACACATATGCATACATATATAAATACATGCACATACATATAGACACACATAACACACACACACATGCACACACATAGACACATACACACACAAATTAAAAATACACAAAACTAAACTTGAGCAGACCAGATTCCAATAGGACCTCTGAGGAAAGTCAGTCAGCAAATGAGAGCTATAGCATTAGACAGTGCCCGAACAATTTCCTTCCGTGAAGATTCAGAGTCTGGAGACAGTGACAGCAGACGGCCACCGGGACTCCCTGCAGACCACCAGGACTCCCTGCAGACCACCGGGACTCCTTTGTATAAGGAAGTACAAGCAGGAGCTGGAGAGATGGCTCAGTGGTTAAGAGCGCTCACTGTCCTTCCAGAGAACCCAAGTTGGGCACTTACATCAGGCAGCTCACAGTCACCCACAACCCCAGCTCCAGGGGATCTGACATGTTCTTCTGCCTTCTGTGGATACCCTCATGTGTGTGGCACACAGAGACATACAAATAAGAATAAATCTTTTTAAACATTTTTTTCTAAAAGAAGAAAGTGCGGATACTTTCCATGGGAAAGCTGGGGGGAGGAGCTGGGGACTCCTCCGTGGGAATGAGCTCCAAGACATCTGTGGCTAAGGATTCCGACTGGCAGGGTAAGGCAGACAGACCCAGGAGAACAGGACCAAGTGCCACCTGTCACCCGTATGTGCTCTGAGTCTTAAAAATGTGAACTTCCGAATGTAACACAAACAAACCTGTGTGACAATGAGACTCTGAGGGTGACCTTTTTCAAAGGCGAGGCTTCCTGGAGTCTGAATGTTGCCATCCCAACCAGCACTGCTGTGTTCTGTAGCCATGGTACCTGCAGCTTGCCGGGAGATGATGGCACTTAGGCTGGTGGGGCCTGCCCCTTGTGAGACACTGTGATATCCCCTGGATGGAGCAGAGTAAGAGCTATTTTTCTTTCTCATACTGGAGCTCTACCTTCTTAGGATCTGCCCCTGGCTTATGTCAGAGAGATGATACCCGACCCACTTTGTTATGAATAGTGTTCCCATAAATGTATGAATAGGGGAAGTAGCTGGTGGATAGAAAAACAAATGACCAGTATAGACAGACAGAAAGGCATTAAACTATTAATTAGGAAGGAAGGGATAGCAAGACAAATGTGTATGTACACACAGACATACACACACACACTCACACACACACACACACATATATATATGTAAGACAAATTACTGCTCTACACGGCCAGGCCTCTTGCCTGTTCTAGCCTGGATAGTTAGTCCTGGCTTACAATTAGCCTCTGGAAGACAGGAAAATTCTGTCTTTAACTGCCCTGATCCTGTTGAGGAATTAGATGGGCCTAGGTATGATGCAGGAATAGAGTATAAGTCCATTTCTAGAAATGAGAAGCCCTGCAGGGGGCAAAGTCTCTCAGCTGCCAAAGGACAACAGTGCATTTGTTAGTGAAGCCTGTGCTGGTGTGTGTGCCACCAGCACACCTTGCCATCCTATGGTGACTGTGACCACCCTGCTGCCCGTCTATCCCTCAGCCTTTGCCAGCAAATGACAGAGAGTCTCCATGGTGGAAGACTCCAGGAGGCCTGAGGTCTGTTTTCTCAGATGCACTGAGCTATAGCTAATTAATGGGGGAGTGCAGGTGCCCCAACCCTGGGCCCTGGGGCACAGAAAGTGATTCCACATTTTTCCAAAAGTACAGGAAGCAGGCAGATCAGAGGAACCAATTTCCTTCCCTGGGGCAGGTGAAGGAGGCTGGCAGCAGGCAGGGACATTAATTAACAGAAAAGGACCAGCAGGAAGGAACCTCTCACTGGCTACAGAGAAAAGCCCTCCCTTACCCACCTGCTTCCTCCATCGGGGGCCAAGGCCAGGCTGGAGGGCAGAGAGCTTGAACGCGTATTGGTTGAATGGTTTCTAAACCTATTTATGCCAATTGTACTTAAAATCTTAATTATATCACTTAAATATGTATCATACAACGCAGTGCAATGTTATTATGAAAAGAAAAGTTCTTATATACATTTCTTTTAACAGAAAGCCTTGGAAGGACAGAACAATATTGGAGAGACGCAGAGAGGAGCTGGAGCCTGGAGACTACTTTGCAAGTGTCTCTTAAGTGTTCTGTCCGCTTTAAAGACACCACAACTGCAAACTGGACGGTAGTTTGTAGGTAAGGCACATGCAAGAAGGGGCCCTCGAAAGCCACTCGGGAGACCCCTCGGAAGACCTTGATCTGTTTGCTACAGTGAGTGATTAGCAAGTGGATGTCAAGACTCGAGGGGCTTTGTTGCAGGTGGACAGAGTCCCACACAGGGGAATGGACACAACAGAGATGATTCAAGAGGACTCTGAGCAGATGGTGTTGAGACATTCCTACTCGCTGCTATCCTTCGGTCTACCCTGTGGTCCAAGCATAGTCTTCTGCACCTGCACCTGTACCTGCGCCTGCACCTGCACCTGCACCTGCACCTGCACCTGCACCTGCACCTGCACCTGCACCTGCACCTGCACCTGCACCTGCACCTGCACCTGCACCCAAAGCTCTCATTGCTGTGGCCAAAATCCATGTCACAATTAACTGGCAAGTGAAAGGACTCGGTTTAGCCATTGGGCTCAGACAAAATGGTGGCAAGAGAAAGGATTTGGTTTAGCCACTGGGCTCGGACATGGTTTCCCAGAAAGTGACAGGAGTGTAGAATTCCTAACAGAGATGTTGCTCCCATCTGATACTCAGGAATGTGGCCTGTTTTCTGAACTTCTACCAGCGTCAGCCTTTCGGCTCGACTTTCGGTTTCTCTAACCTACGTTTCCGAACTCTTCCACATCCATCCAACAAACTAGTTCCAAAGTTTTAAGAGCCACCGAATCAAGGTCATTCACCAATGCACTCCTGACTCCCTGTGTCAACTTTCTGTATTGTGACTTTTCAGTGCTCTCTCCTGTGGGGGATGTGGAGATGAACCTGGTAGAGGAAGAAATGGGAAGCTGGAGACACCAGAAACCCCTGTAGCACCTTGCAGAGTCCTGATCCACCGTTCACAGTGTATGATTTTACAGGTCTCCCGGTACACTGGTGACACAAAGGACCAGAGGCCAGGGCTGTGGCTGCTTCCCTGTCTTCACAGAAATCTCCATGGGGGATTGGACCCTCCCCTACATGCTCCTGGACAGGCTCCTGGACAGGCAAGTCAGATTTGGCTAAACAACACAGGTTGTGCCCCGATTTGCCTTTGAATACATAAACATACCATAATTGGCTGAAAGGCTATATATAAAGCACATGTAATAAACAATAAAGTTAGATGGCACTCTGATGCTGGTCTACAGTGTCTGAATCCTGAGTGTCTTTGTGGGCTCTGTCTCTACTTTCCTCCTACTTTCTGGTCCTTGTTCTCACAGTGACCAAAGCATCCATCATCCATCGTACGCAGTGTAAAGAGATGAGGGTTTGCTCGGGCTCACTGATAAGAGGGTCCAGTACATGGCTCCTTGGTTCCCTTTGCTTGGACAGAGCTGGATGGCCATGGAATTTGCAGGACAGATGGACCTTTCACCTTCTTACCTTGTGTCTTAGTTTCTTGTGTGTTGTTGTGATAAAAATACATTGGGAGAAGCAACTAAAGGGAGAAAGGATTTATTCTACACCACAAGTCAAGGCTCTAATAGTCTTTGACAATGAGGTGGTCACAGAGGCAGGGGCTTGTGTTAGGTGGACACATTGTAACCACAGTCAACAAACAAAGAAGGATGAATGCATGGAACCTATGGCTCAGCTCCCTTTCTCTGCTGGTACAAGACTCTAGTTGGTGGTTGGTACCTCTCGCTCCTATGGGCGAGGAGGACATGGTGGGAGTAGTGGGAGGCGGGTTAAGTCACACCGCACCTCTAATTAGGGAGCAGAGAACGAACAGGAAGTAGGGCCTGGCCACAATGCCTCAAAAAGTGTGTCCTCAGTGGCCTACTTCCTCAAGGCGGAAGGACACCCAAAGGTTCCACCCTTCCCAAACAGTGCCACCCACTGGGGACCAAATGTTCAAATCTGAGAGCCTGTAGGAAACATTCACTTGCAAAGCACAACAGTCAGGACGGAGAAAGCAAAACAAGAAGGGGCGAGAGACAACACGCCCCCAAAGGCCACCAGCTCCCCCTCCCAATGACCCAGGGTTAGGCTGCACCTCCTATAATTTCCCTAGCTTCTCAAAAATATTGTCACCAGCTAAGCTCCAAGCACTAACACATGAACTTTCAGAGGGATGTTTCTTGTCCAAATCATAACATTGTCCATTTTCCCTCAAGCCAGGACAACTCAAACAAACAAACAAAAACAAAGGAAAAACAAAAACAGGGTTTTCCCTGAGCTATTTCTCAAGGTTCCCATGTCTCCTAAAACTTTGATTAAATAAATTTGTCGCATCTTCCCCCCTGTCAACCTGTCTTCTGTGAGATATGATTCTGTGATGGCTGGGGAAGGGTACCCCTGACATTCTCGACGCCAGCCTCAGAAGAGACAAAGCTATGGTGTCTGCTTTGTCTTTACTGCTGGTTTCTTTGCTTGCAGAAAGCAGTAGCAATTTTCTGGTCGCTAAACGTACAGCATAGGATACCTCCGTGGTGCCAGCTTCTCTCTGGCTTATTTTAGCTTGCTTGATGGCAGTTTCTGGCTTGGAAAGGACACAGCTCAGAGGGAAATCAGAGGGAGTCATGCTGTCCAGGGAACTAGGCAGGAGGGGAGCTCATTAGAACAAGAAAGCAGTTGGCGTGGGCGGGCAGGCTACAGTCCGGGAAAGAAAGAATCCCAAAGGTATTGGGGTCAGAACAGTCAGCATAGACAGCGCCCCTTCAGTACAGGAGCCTGGAATGCTGGTCTCCCCAGCTTCTGCCTGACTCCTGTGCAAGGTCGGAACCATCTATAAACCAGGGCCAACACAGCGTAAGGCTTGGCAGAGAGCTCCCAGGACACTAGAAAGAAAGTGCTCTCGCAGTCTGTGCACACGCATGCCTCAGCTGCTGCTGACTTCCTCTGGAACAAAGCTTCAAGCAAAGGGTTTTGCCTTCATGGACTCAGCTGCAGAATGAAGGTAATGGCTCTGAGTAGCTCGGCAGGGACCCTCAGCCACAGGGCTGGTGTTCAGTCCCTGAACAATGTGCCTCCGAAATTCGTATCACTGTGTTGGCCAGATAAGCAAGGAAAGGCTTTGAAACCGTCTCCCCGTGGACCACTGTAAGAAGCCCACGATTTGTCATGGAAGATTTGGATTGAAAAGCAATTGCCTGCCCCCAGGGTGCCATGCTTCTATAGCAAAACCAGTGTGGGGTGGCCCAGCACAGCAGTCTTGCAAAGTCAAACATACCTGGAGCTGCAAAGCAAAGGAACATTTTGCCTCAAGATAAGCACATCATTCCTCAGACTTCAATAGCCCCCCGAAAAATAAGACAGGAAAGCAAAACCACCTTCACCAGGAGACCCCTAACCGGCACACCTCTGAGCCTCAGGGGTCTAAAGCCTTCCAGCAAACACAAGCAAGACTTTCCCTTTGGTAAACCTTTCTCTCCTTAGGCACATCTCTTGTCCACTGCTCAGTTCTCCTCCTGATAATGGGAGGAAACTGGATTAGCAAAAGCTGTTCTAGGTGCCATGGCCTCCAGACAGGCAGAGACACAGAGATCAGCACAGGCTAGGCTTTACCGCGTGCACAGAGTCTGCACCTAACACAGCATAGGCTGCTCTGCTCACACACACCTCACTGTAACAGGCTAAGCCCTCTGAAATAATGAGCCAAAGACATTCTTTTCTCTCCTGATTCTGCCGGGCCATGGTAACAGGAAAGGTCATGAATGCAACTGGAAACTTAGTTCTGATTATTCTCTCTTGACTTTTATAGCCGTTGTTATCTGTGTGTGTCTGTCTGAGTGTGTATGTGCAGGTATGTGTGTATGAGCTTGCATGCACGTTCATGCATGTGAGAAGGGTGTGCACGTGTGTATGTGTGTGCACAGGGAGACCATTCATATGTGTGCATGTGCATATGGAGGTCTGAGTCAACTTCAGGTGTTTCTTGTGAGTCAGGGTCTCTCACTGCCCCAAGGCTCACCAGTTAGGCAAACACAGCAAATCCCAGGGAGCCTCCTGTCTCCACCTCCTCAGTGCTGGGATTACAAGCCTGCACTCCCATGCCAGACCTATTATGTGGGTGTTGAGAATTGAACTAAGGTTCAATTGCACAGTGAGCACTTTACCCAGTGAGCCGTCCCCAGCCCATGTTGTTACTGGTATTATTTCAGCGAATAAGAAAATATGGCGTACCAGCAGCAGAGACAGAACCCAAGCAGAGAGACTCCAGGCTCAGACCTCCATGCTTGGCCTCTCCCACACTGAGCTCAGCCTTTCCTCCTCTGAACACTTCGAGTCCTGAGCCAAGTTCACCTGTTTCATGTACAGCCCTGATTTCAAGCAGGCAGACATTGCTTTAAACTCTTAGCCACTTCTGGAAAGTTATGTGCAATAATATTCATTCTTTTCTTTGCTGGAAAGCCGTGATTCAGAGTTATACAGCATCAGGTGACTACACCACAAGACAGAACACATCTCTCAACCCTCCCAGATTCTTTTTCCCAGCTACCTGGCAACAATACTGGTCTCTGGACCCGTCATTTTGCCCTTCCCCCAAAACATCTATTATTTTAAGATCCAAGACACTTGTGAATCCAAAGGGGACCCAGAGTGACACTTCTCATGGGGACATACATTCAAACATAGGAGGACCAGGGCTAGTCCTCAGACAGCATAGACACAGCAACCAGAAGTTAAGCTGAGCACAGGGCACAGGATCTGTAACGTAACAGTTCTTGTCCCACCCAGGGGCAGGATGCCCATGGACTGGCCAGGATGGGCAGGATGCCCATGGACTGGCCAGGGTGCTCTCCCCACCTTCCCTTACATCTTACTGAGTCTTGGCAAAAGGGAGGGGATACAATAAGGCCGAGAAGTCAAGGTGAGGGATGGGCAGCAGCTAGAGCCACCCTCTTCTCTAACAACATTAGAAGCTGAGAGAACGCCTGAAAGCCAACAAACAAGGAGCTTGGAAGGCTCAGAGGAAAGGAAGGCATGCATTCAGGGAAGCCCCTCTGGATGTAGGAGGGAGTAGAAAGGGGAAAGGGAGGGGCGAGGGAGCCTTCTCCACTGCTCAAGGTCAGCCTCTGATTTAAAAAAAGAAAAAAAAAGCAAACTCAGGTTCTAATAGAAATGCACATTTATCAGGTCAAATTTATCAGAATGTATCAGGCCAAACAACTGGGCTTTCTGCTCTTTGTTTTGTTTTGATTTCATGAAAACAGGAACCAGAAACATTAGTCATGGTCTGTTTTCTGTGAAAATGACATGTATACGTGCATTAGAATGTTTGAATTCATAAATGATACATTGTAACCTATAGGCTCCAGAGATACAATAAAATATATGATGCGAAATATATGGTCTGTATAACAACATATGTTGGATAAGATACATAGTGCATACTATATATATAACTCTATATTAACTTCCTCAGAATAATGGGGACACCTAAACTAGGGTTAAAAAGAAAGCTAACATGCCAAGCTTTTCCTTTTGTTCATCTACATTTTAAGCTTCCAAAAGTTATAAGCTATTTTGTTATCATACCCAAGAGTTATATTCATTTTAAGAACTTTGTGAGGGCCTATGGAAACACTCTGAGTTCTGTTTGTTCTTTTCCCCAAACTGCACAAGATGACAAAGCTGCACACACAGGACAAACCTCTTTCCATGGTTCTGCAGCACAGTGTGGTGAGGGAGCTGAGCGAGTGTTCCACTCATGGAGCACCTGCAAGGGGGACTTTTCCTCTTCAGGGCGGGGTGTTCGAGGACCAGCCAGGGCGGCTGTCTGGGCGGCCGCTCCCGTGCTGTGCACCTGCTTCTCGTCTTCTGAGTGTGGACCGCTGTCCACCTCTTGGAGCTGCAGGCTCTGCATTAGCAACCGACAAACCTCCAAGTCTGCCTTCCACACTCTCCCAAGCAGTGGGCACCTACAGCTAAGACAGAAGCAGGCAGGCATGGACATTAGCCCAGCGATGGCTCACGCTACCCATCAATGGTTACCCCCAACATCATTTTACAGAGAGAAAACTTATCAACCAGGGGACACAGAGGTACTAAACCTGTGTGTCTGTGTTCATGGTGACATTCATGTGGATCCTTCTTAGCTGCCTGGTCAGCAAGAATCTCACTTATGCTTCCAAGAAGAGCTACTCAATGTGGCATATCCTACCCTCTATTCCTGTTGGAGTCAACAAACCCACCCAGTTCTGCCCCAGGCTTCCGTAGGTGCTGTTCCACTACCCAGAATGTCACCCCTCATCCTACCAGCAGCAGGCGCACACACACATGCACACACGCATGCACACATATATACACCAACACATACATACATACATACACATACACACATATACAAACACCATGCATGCATACACACATACGAACACACACCAACACATACATGCACACATACACACCAGCATATATACACACATATATACATATATACCAACACATACTCTTTATTGCTCATCTTTAGCTCCTGCATCATTTTTTCCCCTTCGAATCTTTCTTTTTGCTCTCTTAATGTTCTAACAAAGGTACTTAAGAGTCTCTATTTCTGTCTAAGAAGTTCTCTAACCATATCCACAGATGTACCTTTAAATCTTTGAATATTAAACACTTTAAATATTAAAGAAAAACAAGTTTTATTTCATGACCCTTACACACTTGCTATCAGAATTGTCGATCTTTAATATTTCCCAGGCTGGCATGACTGACTTCCAGAATTTATAACTTTATCGTCCTGCAGACTTAATGTAGAGTCTTTGTTTTCTCTCCTGATCTCATCTTCAAACTGAAGATATTCACTAGTATGTTTTCCAGTTTGGGACCCAACACAGTCAAAGCTTCTCTGTGACCCCTGCACTCCAGGAGCCAGCGGGGATCATGGGACAAGCTGCAAGTCTCTTAAGGCTCCCAGGAAAAGAGGCCAACAACTTTCCTCATTATAACCTGTAGAATGTTGCAGTGATTGGTGAAATATGGCGGTCTCCTGTCTGAGTGAAAGTGGGAGTGGTCTTGAGCTGTCTCTAGAACACACTCACTGAAGACTAGGTGCCAGTTTCAGAGGTGTGAGCCATGTGGCAAATCACGTGTGTGGGTGTAAAATGGTAGTGTTCCTTGTGGACTATGTGATAATTTCAAGGGTTGAGTTTCCATGACACCTGCTCTTTGCATCTGTTTGTACTAAAGAGAGTTGTGGTTGGTTGTGTGGGGGGAGATGCCTGTTCTTCCTGCCTAGGAGAGTAATTGGGTCATTAACGAAAATTGCTTCACCAGTGACTCAGAGCCTCTGAGCCTTGTGAGGACGAGAATGATATTTTGAGCTGCAGTAGCTCAGAGGTCTGGATAGAGAGCTGGGCCCCAGCACTGTCATCACCTTCTCAAAAACTAAAGGAGGCCTACAGGACTAATGGAGCACAACCGTGGAGGACCGAGTGTGGTCATGCTTTGTTGGGGACAATGCTGGCATGCAGGGACTTGGGGAGGCATCCTGCCTCTCTACTGAAGTAGGAACACCCTGGACATAGTGGCTCATGGGTGTGACCCCAGGACTTGTAAGGCTGAGGCAGAAAGATTGCTATGAATTCAATGCCAGCCTTGACTATCCTGGGGCTGGAGTGAGACATTCTTTCCAAACAAAACAAAAAACAAAACCCTGGGAATCTGAGTTCTAACACAGACACCTGAAGTTTCAGCCCTTATTACCAACATATCCCTCCCGATTTACTCACTTTTAAGGGATTATCTCGTTCTCTAGGAACTTTGAAAATCTTCAGGTTCTTTTACAGACCCTCAGTGAAGAAAAACATCAGCCCCAAAGGACAAAGGTGATGCTTCTAATTCTCAACAGAAGCCACTGAAGCATGTGTCTGCATTCTTTCTATTCTCTGAGCAATTTAATCTCCAACAGAGAGAAAAAGTCACTATGTTTACATTTTATTCTTTGATTTACTTTATTTTTATTAATTAAAAATTTTTAAATTTATTTTTACGTGATTAGGTGTTTTGTCTGCATGTTTATCTGTGAGCCAAGTGTATGCCTGGTATCAGCAAAGGCTACAAAAGGGCATCCAATCCTCTGGACTAGAGTTACAGATGTTGTGAGCTGCCTCAGAAGTGCTGGGAATCGAACCTGGATCCTCTGCAAAAACAGCCAGTGCTCTTAACCGCTGAGCCATCTCTCCAGCCCTTTCACTTTCTGGGGAAGAAATTTAAGCTGATTTTATTTTGTGTGTATGTGTGCATGTGTAGAGGCTAAAGGTCAGTCTCTGGTCTCTTACTGAGCCAGGAGTTTGCCTCTCCAGTGCTGGGATTTCCAACATGCCCCAGCCTATGGGATGGTGCTGCTTACATTCAAGTGGGTCTTATAACCTCTGGAAAAACTCTCGAAGATGCACCCAGAGGGTGTTTTGTAATCTCCTAGTCACTTTGAAATCCAACCAAACTGACAAGATGAAGCTCCGTTGTCCACAGCACCGGATGGTGCCACGGGTGTAACACGTCATTCTGCCACTTAGTTCCTAAACAACCTCACAATTAGGACTTCACTGTAGAGGCTTCAAAACATACTTTGAACTCTGCCATTCCTACAATTGAACACCTAGTGCCTATCCTTTCTCTGGAATCTGGGCCACACTAATTGTGAGCAAACCAAAGTGGTTGCGTTGGACCAAGCTGATCTCTTACCATGCAGCTGAAGGAGTCTGGGCATCTCAGAAACCACACATCAGAACGACTTGCTTTCTTTTCTTGCTATGGAAAGCCGGCCTGCCGTGGATTGCATACGCTCTCCCAAAGCTGCAGATTATCAACAACTCACAGACGCAGGTATCCTAGCTCCCTATCTGTTATTGTGATAAAACACTGGGCAGTTGCAATGTATGGGAGTAAAGTATTAATTTAGCTTACAACTGAATGAACACCCACCCGGAGAGACTGGCAAAGTATCCATCCTAATAAAGGTTAACAAAAGGGAAGCCTTCCTCATGGTAATTGCTATGGAATTGGTTACATTAAAAATTAAAAGTCTCACGGTGAACATGGAAAGGCTGTTCTGTCTGGCTTCTCGGCTGCTCAAGACCAAACGAACCAAACACAAATTTCAAATTATCTGTACAATGTCTAAGGGGGACAAGCTTTCTAAGCAGCTCGGAAGGACAAAACAAATATCTAGATGTATTTGGATATATACGTATACATATATTGAAGTTTGAACATATATACAATCAAGGTACCAGAAAATCTGGTGTCTGCAGAGGGTACACCGCCCCACAGACAACGATGTCTAGCTGCTGAGCTAAGGCGGGAGAAGCAAAGACCGCTCTCATAGAGATGCTAATGTCAGTCATAACTGCTGAGGGCCACACCCCAATGACCACTGCACTGGGGATTAAGGATCAATGTTTTAATTGAGACAGAGAGTAGATATCCAGGCTGTGGCAGGTTATTTAAACAGTCTGCAATCTGATGGAGAAGGAGCAAGAAAAAAGGGAAGTGGATGAGGGAAAAGAAGGAGAGGATGCCAGGGGAGAGGAAGAAGCAGAAGAGGCCATGAACACAGATCACTTTTTTTGTTTTGTTTTGTTTTGTTTTGTTTTTTTTGTTTTTCGAGACAGGGTTTCTCTGTGTAGCCCTGGCTGTCCTGGAACTCACTCTGTAGACCAGGCTGGCCTCGAATTCAGAAATCCGCCTGCCTCTGCCTTCCAAGTGCTGGGATTAAAGGCGTGCGCCACCACTTCCTGGCCACAGATCACTTTATAATGTCACATGGGAAATCCTGTTAGGATCCTTTTCTGACCTGTATAGTTCAAGGTGGCAGTGTGTGATGTCACGGTTGGTACCAGTGCTACAGACTGTGCTGGCAATGATTAGGTTGTGGGTCAATGGTCACTGTGTTCCAGTATCTACAGGGTTGGTTCTCAGGCACAGAGATCTAACAGGCATATGTCTGACACTCAATAGGCTCAGGCAGGTACATCTGGCACACACTCAAGAACCCCTTGGTGTTTCAGACTAGCTCCACTCCTGATACTGAAGAACTAGGAATTCTGCTGAGGTTCAAAGCGATCTTCCATACCCGAGGCAAAGGCAGCCCGGTGCCCTCACCCTTCTGGGTTATGAGAAAGGATTGTTGGAGCTTCCATCCACTGCCGCTAGAAAACTGTCTCAAACTGCAAGATGGCCATGAACTGAGTCTACTTACACAGAATTGTGGGGTGCCCATTACACGTGCATAGGAGAGAACAGATTGAACCTCCTCAGGTAAAGGGAAGTATCGGGTTGCCAAGCACTGTGGGTGGAGGATGGCACCATCACCCTATGACCCGGCAGGTCTCAGCTGCAGGAGAAGCCACTGTGACCGGGCATTGCTGTGGCTACAGGCTGAGAAGAAATCTGTGACCTACCGGAGCCCAGGGCAGACCCAGAACTGTACTGAGGAATTGTGTGCAGACATCTCTATCTATCCAGGCACACAGAGTATCATAACAGCTGAAATCTAAATTGAAGTCTAAAAATAGCACAATAAAATTACTTCCTTCCTTCACTCCACAGAGAGCAAGTGGGCTGACACTCACAGCTGCAGGGCATGGCTGACTTCCGGAGTTCCTGTGGACAGAACAGTTACACAACTGCCCCATCTTGCGAACACATCGCCCATCCCAGAAAATGGGGGAGCCAGAGCAATTACCCAGTTGCTAGAAACCGATCATGGACATTTGATTATAGTTATTAATGGGAAGAACGGGAGACGGACCTCTGAGCAACAAGCTAGCGCTAAGTGAATGTGTATGAGATTCCTGGAGGGGGATTAATTTCTGTTTGCTTTTCATCTCTCAGCTACCATCTGAATGTGACATCAAGTCTAAGCATGGCCTGTCACAGCCTTATCAGTATTCAGTGCCTTGCATGCTGGTCACATTATCTCTGCTGGATGTACCAAACGAGGGGTCTCTGCTGTGGAATCGTTTTTCTCTGATTCTAATGCTGGACCGGAGGAGCTAGTGACTGACTTTTCAGTCGAGAAACGTACCTTGGAGTGTCAGAAAGACATTCTTCAAGCAAATATTTGCCTCCCTGTGTGTTTCCCACTGGCGTTGAGCACACAGTTCCTAATCTGGAGGGCACACGGACCACCATCAAGCTCCCGACCCCATCAGAGGACGCTGGGCTTTCTCTGCATCTCAGCTATGAGATCTCAAGCTCCTCAGAGGCCAGGTCCCATTGTCCTTTTGCCTGTGGCGGTCTCTCAGCCTCTATGCGTGGTTAACTGAGGCACATGCAGTGCCAGAGAGCACAGTGCTGGGCCATGCTTTGTTCTGCTCTAAGCCCTTCTAGGGGTTTTATCTCCACGCTGTAGAGATAGTCCTGAAGTATGTCCTTCTCTAAAGTTGGCAGATGGAAGGCCCCCAGAGCCCATCAAGCCACACTGGAAAGATGATTATTAAGTCATGCAATCTCTCTACCTTCCCATGAGAAGCAGGGTGCTCCCCACATTGGATTGTGAGGTCCAGTGGGGAGGGAGATGTCTAATCAAATACAGCCAAATCAATAACAGCAGGGGGATCACCTGACTGGGCTTAATATTTTCAGGGGTCAGCGGGTCAAAGCCCAAAAACCAATAGTATAAGAACTGCCAAGAAGCCAAGATATATGGGACATTCCATGCACCCCCTTTGAAATCAGCATTGTCTTTCTGGGGATTAGACTATCAGGACATCAGTCCGCTGACTGTCAGAAGAGTTCAGACTAAAGGAGTTTCAGACGAGAACCAGGTTCCAGGCTTCTGTGTGAAAGTCCACCAGGTGTTTCCACTGCTACCTGGATGTCACACGTGGCCAAGCATGACCATGAGTATGACTCAACATGTTGCAAGTTATTAAAAATACAAGGGGATTATGATAGAAATTTTTGGCAGGGTCTTCCATAGTGAACTTTGTAGATGAACGTGTTATATCACAAAGTCGAAAGACTGACCCCTCTTGGATGATGAAACCTACATGGGACCACGTTTACTCTCAGACTGTTCACCTAAAGCTGACTAGCCCCTTCCTCTTATTGACTCAGTCACTTAGAGATGACAGGGTCAGGCAAACGCCAGGGCAGCTTGCCCTTCTGACAAGCAGGAGGAGGAGATACCCTTCAAAACCCATCTCTCCTTCATACTCCAGTGAGCCACACAAATGAACACACCTGTGTCACAGCAGCCTCGGGGGCCACTTCTGTCTGGTAACTGCCAGCACCGGCAAACACCATTGTCAGAACAAGAGCAGTTCCACTGAGAGCAGCGATGGAGAAATCCACACAAGAGTCAATTAAGACAGGTGAGAGCCGGCTGAATACATCCTACAGCCCGCACCAGCGGGATGCGGCCCCTCTGGGAAAAACCACGGCACTGCTTACGGTCTCATTTACAGAACAATAAAGGAAATAACCCACCCAGATGGTCTGTGTAGTTGTCACAAGTCATCTCTTCGAGATTCTCACCTTAGGCTTCATCCAGGAAATAATTATATGATTTCCATTGGAAACTTAACACATTTAATTACACTTATGTGTGTATGTGTGTGTGCTTGCACATGCTCATACGAAGGTGTGCAACATTTTACATGTTGAAGTCAGAGGACAACTTGAAGAAACCAGTTCTCTCCTTCTACCACGTGGGTCCCAAAGGTCAGACTCAGGTCATCAGGCTTTGTAGGACAAGCCATCTCAATGATCTGGGGATTTTTTTTTTTTTTTTTTTTTTGCATAGCTAAGAGAGTGGAGAAACAGCACAGTGGTTGAAGTGCTTGCTGCACACCTGTGGGGACCAGAGTTCAGATCCCCAGCACCCACATGAAAAGCCAAGTATTCGAATACATGCCTGTGCTCCCGAACATAGAGCATAGCTGAGTTTGGGATGCATGGAAGCTAAGGAGTTCTCCTTTGGGGCTTGAGGGGGGATCTCGCACTACATGCTGGTATGGGGTTGAGCTATAATAGCCCAGAGCCTGGTGGCTTTGAACATGGGACTCATCTCTCATCACAGATGCTCTCATCACACACAGCTGCAGGCAGTAGGGACAGGCAGGAGGGACAGGCAGGGGAAAGTGGAAGCAGACTGACTCAGAACCCTGTGGGTAATACTATATCCACTGTGTGCTTGCCATGGCTGTGGTTCACTAGTGAAGCAGAGAAGAGTCACTGATAGTCTTGGAAGTGCCTGTCTTCTAGAGTGAGGGTCTGAGAACCTCCCCCCACCCCAGCAGCAGAGACATTAGAACCCATCTGTCTGGAGGTCACGGGTTCATGGCACATTGTCAAATTAAACTATCAGGCAATCTCAACATGCCCTGGAATCATTAAAAACTCTTCTTGTTTCATTAAAGACAAATTGTATCTCTGCCACTGATATATTGACTGAACCTTAATGGCTCTTTAAGATTTTTTCAATTCACGGCCAAATGCATCAAAAAGATTTTTGCCTCGAGTAGTTAAACTCACCTGAGGTTGGACACTCCCTGGTAATTAATAATTGTCTTCTTGTGTGTGTGCCTTTTCTTGAGATAGTGTCTCGTATAGCCCAGGCTAGCCTTACACTCGCTATGCTCAATATGTAGCTAAGGCTGACTTTGAACTCCTAATTCTTTAGCCTTCACCTTGTAAGTGCTAAGATGACTATACTCAGGAACGGTTGTCTTTAAACGTGTGAAAGCCACCCTGGAATGCGAAGGCTCAGGGTGAAGTGGCTTTTGGACGCGTCCTCAGGTGTGACTCGGCTTTATCACCTTGATTCACCTGAGCTGAACTTCACAAGAACCTTGTGAGATTGGCCCACCCACATCTTCTCCCAGAAGCTGCCCGTTCCTAGGAAGGTCTAAGGGTCAGCAGTCGCTGTGGCAGACACTGTTGCTGTAGCTGCCTGAAAGCTGTCGTGCTCTTGTGAGGAACCCCCACTTACCTACCTATCATCCCAGTAAGCTCATCACTACACCAGGTTGGACTTGAGGCCCTAGCTGGGTGAATGGGCATTTGTTCAGACTTCCCTGGGGAAAAGCCATGTAACGTAGGCTATCTCCAAAAACAGCTTCACGTCCGTGTAATGATTACAAGTCAAGGACAAGAAAAGTGACAGCAGTAATCGGCCCCCCTCCTCGAAAGGACTCACTCTGGCTGACACCATGTCGCACAGTGGTCCTCCTGGCACAATGCCCAGGGTTACTTCAGGCCTCTGCTCCTTTATCTACTATCTTCTCTGGGTGACATTTCCACTGTCTCTGGGAACTATCGAAAGAGAGGTAGCATAGGGACCTGTGGCGACCGCAGATGCTCTTGGCCGTCTACAAAGGATCACTATGCAGAGATGCAGAGCTCAGAAGACACAAACAGCTGATTCCTGGGCTGGGGACCCACAAGGTCAGGACTCTCCTGCTCACAAGCTCCAGTGCCAGGTGTGTGGCCGGCCGGCCGGCCGTGAAGGCAGCAGGTGACTCTAGGATCTCAGCCAGCAGTTGCTACATGTGGGAACCACTGCTGGCTCTCCTTCTCCACCAGAGCCACTGACAAGGACTCAATTACCACGTGTCTTTTCCTTGGGGGGGTGGGGGGAGCTGTCGGCATCTGGCCAGAAGGCAGGCAACAGAAAGAGCAGGCTGTTTACATAATGGAGGCTGAGAACTTGCCATGACCTTGAGACTCACTAGGAAGGCAAGAGAGTCAGTCTCTCTTGCTTTTAGAAAATAAGAGATTGAGGGTTTTGTTTTTTTTTAACATGAGATTGTGTGAGTGTTCTTGTATGTGCATATGTATGTGTGTACATGGAGAGGCCAAAGGAAACCTCAGGTGCTGGCCACCTTATTTTCTAAGATGGGGTCTGTTAGCATTTCTTCTAGGCTCCGCCTCACAGTTACCTGGCAACAGCCAGGTATGCCTGACTCACTATAAAAGGGGCTGCTTGCCTTCTCTCTCTCTCTCTCTCTCTCTCTCTCTCTCTCTCTCTCTCTCTCTCTCTCCCCCCCCTCCCCACGCCCTAAATAAACTCTATTCTATACTATACCATCCTGTAGCTGGTACCTCAGGAGGAAGGGATGCCTCACCATGGGCCCGTGGAGGTCACTCCTTCCCCCCACACCAAACATTCCTGGCTCTTTCTTTCTTTTTATAAAACACAACAGGATCTCTCCTTGATTTGAAACTTGAAAAGTGGGCAGGGCCAGTGAGCCCCATAAATCCTCATGTCTGTACCTTCCCAGGGTTGGGATTAAAGCCTGTACCCCCACATCTGGGGTTTAAAATGTGGGTTCTGGGGGCTGGATTCGGGTCCTTGTGTTTGTATATCAAGCACTTCGCTGGCTGAGCCAGCGCCCGTCTCTCAAAGCAGATCTTTTTCATCCCATCATATTTTTTGTGGTTTTATACTGCTACTGATGAATAATAGGTCTCATTTATCCAGTCATTATTGCATATAAGAAGCATCCTTTATCTTCTTCTGCAATTGTCTCATTTTTATGATAGAAAAAGGGGACTTGGAGAGATTTATCGTGTGGTGAACAGCCGCAGCTCGGAAGGGATCACACTCAGATCTAGACAGTCTTATTCCTGAGCCCAGACTTTAAACTTGTGAACCCTCTACCCAGGTCTCACAGCAACCAGGAGAGATGGTCCACGAGGCTTCCTCAGAAGCCCATCCGTGAGTGACACCTCCACCCTGACTTCGGATTTGAGGGTGCACGTTGCAGTCACCAAATTCAAGAATGGAAGCAGACACAGTATAGCTATGCTTGGAGGTTTTCTTACCTGTGTTAGAGACAGGGCCTTAAGATGACCTGTGATAAAGGCCTCAATAGAAATGAGACCCTCAGGGTAATGCCTGTGGTTGGTGTTTTATTTTAGTTTGTAATACTGAGAAGATCAGGGTGGACTCTGCTTGTCACCTGTGATGATTTGGTAAGGAGGGACTGGTGGCTTCTGAGACAATCTATCAAGAGAGCTGAAATTTTTTGCCAGAGCTCAGAGCTCTCTTTCTGAATTGTCCTGACTCTTGCCACCAGGGAGCAGGCAGCTTGCTGGGGAACACTTGCTTGTGGCAGTGATGACTCAGGGAGCCTTGGGTGTACTACCAGGTTCTATTACTCCTATTCTGCTGACTTCTCCCACCCCTGGCTCCCGGTTTGAAGGCAGATAGTTGGTGTGAGTAGGCTGAGAGGTGTGTCCAGGAGCCTTGGGAGACACTCAATGGCTTTCTCTGGCCTTGCTCAGCTCTGGGAAGTTAGCTGAGTAACCTACCTGTCTGCCATTGCCTATGAGGGTATTCTCCCCAAAACCTCCAGATAATTAGTAGGTAAACATTAGAGTTTGTTGTTGTTGTTGTTGTTGTTTTTTAAGAACCAGATCTCCTTTAGAAAAAGGTTATCAAGCTCTTAATTTCAAAATAAATTGGAGATAAGACACCTGAGTTCCTGAGTGTTCCTTTCCACGATGGGCCAGGATCCCTCCGAGCACCCTCACATCCAAAGACGAAGCCAACTTAGGCCTTTTCTGCTTTGATTGTGAACGTCTGACTCACCCTCAAGCAAACACTTGAGAACTGAAGGAGAACTCAAGGACACACAAATAAACCAGCAGCCACGAAACTGCATTGATAATTCTCAGCAATGGCTTTAGATTCAAGTCCAGGAAAACAGCCCCCAGAGAGCCAAGAGAGTGCAGAAAGATAAAGGATGTTCCCCTCCAACCAGGCACACAATGGGCTCTGTGGGTGTACACAAACCCCGTGTTTGCATCCTACGTGGGGGTAGGTGAGGCTTGGCTCCTGTCAGTCTGAGGCGCTGGTTTTCCACTGGACAATAAGGATTTTCTCCTCTGCAGTGGTTACAGGCATAAGACAGGAGATGGTTGTAATGCATGTACTTCATCTACAAAGGAGTGAGGGATAGAGAAGGAGTGAGAGAGAAGGAAGGAAAAGGAGGGAGAGAGGGATAGGGAAGGAAAAAAGATGGGGAGAGGGAAGAGGAGGAGAGAGGGGTAGGGGTAGAGAGAGAGAGAGAGCAGAGAGATGGAGGGAGGGAGGGAAGGAGGAGGCTTCTGTGTCAATCACTGGATTTGTTTTGTTTTATTTTATTTTATTTTATTATTTTTGTTTGTTTGTTTGTTTGGTGTGTATGTCTCCCTGGCTGGGAACTCACCAATTAGTCTAGGCTGGCTGGCCAGTGACCCCCAGGGATCCCACCTGTCTCTGCCTGCCTAGTCCCAAGTGCGCACCATCACGGCTGGCTCACTTATTCAGCCTGTAGTCTAAGGATCAAACACAGGTCCTCATGGGTCCAAAGCCAGCACTTTACCAACTGAGCTGTCTTTCTTGCACCATAGTAAAAACCTCTGAGCCGAGAAAAGTTGTGGTGAACACCTGCAATCTCAGCCTTGGGAGCCTGAAGTGAGAGGGCCTGAGTTCAAGGCATGGCACACGTAGGGCACAGAAAGACACTCTCAACAAAAACAAACAAACAAAAACCCACAGGCAAAAAGTAGGAATTCTTTAATATTTCCTCTGACTCACTCAGAAGACTAAGGGAAAATATGTGGGAATTGAGAAGATGGGAATTAAAGCCAAATTCAGCCCTGAGGGGAAAGAGCTAAATGCCTCAGTAACAGCCTAAAGGGGACAGTGAGTGGGCGAGTCTCCTCGGAGCGGCTTTGTTGTGGTTTTTAATATTCTACTGTGTGTCATAAAGATGGGATGCCAAGGCAAATGGGTCTGGACATATCTATATATCTATATATCTATATATCTATATATTGATATAAAAGAATCAACCCATATAAAAGAAGAGTAAATAAAAAAATAGAGGGAGAGATGGTCAATCCTTCCTGAGGGCTGGTAGGTCATAGGTGCAGGACTACAGTTGGGGAGGTGTCTGTCTTTCTGTCAGTACTTATGCTCCAGGAGTCCTAAGATGATCTTCTCTTCCTCTCTGCCTTTCTCTGTTTCTACTCCCTCAACTCCCCTCCCCACACCTAAATAAACTCTATTCTATACTATATCCATCATAAGGCTGGTACCTCCTGGGAAAGAGATGCCTCAGTGTGGACCCCCAGAGGTCTGTCCAGGTTAGTCTAAGATGACTGTAAGTCGCACCTCAGGTGGCCTGCATGCCCGAAAAAGAGGGTATCAGTAATAAGATGGAGAGAGGTGTGTCAGAACACCCCTGCCAGTACACAGAAGGAACGCCAGACTCAGATCCAAGCCCCTGAGCTTCCTGACACCCAATGCACAATGACCAGCTCTGACAGGGCTTTCCCCGAATCTAGGGGCAGCAAGATTGAGTTGGTAGGTGGAAGGACTTGGCTTGCAACCTGAGGCTAATCCCGTACCTCAGCATCCTGAAGGGAGAGGCCTTGGCACTGTCTTGGCAGACAAAGGTTTAAGAAAGATCTGTTCAGAGCCACTTAGCAATTTCCAAAATAGTAGCAAGATGTTTCCATAAAACCAAACTGGCTGCCAGGGAGGAAAGGCACAGACTACATTGTGGAACTTGTTCCCTTAATTAGGACCAGATCCCGCTGGCTGGGGTTTATTTCCAGAAGTAGACATCCCAGCAAACCAGAAACAGCTTGACATGCTGTGGAGTCCCTAATGCTTCTCCGATCTGAATTCCTAATTGGGTTTATTTAAAAAAAAAAAAAAAAAAAAAAAAAAAAAAAAAAAAAAAAAAAAAAAAGCAACCAGGAATTTTCATGCTGGTTTTGATTCGGGATTCAAAACAGAGTCGACAATGCAGATTCCTGCATTGTTCTGCGTGTAAACCGTGTAAACCGGTTCACAGTCCTTAAGACCCCTCCAGCAGAAAGCAGAAGCAGCGTGAATTCTCAGCTCAGTATCCCAAAGAGGCTTTTCTTATTCTGAGATGTGAGAACTGCCCTGTGTTCTCGCCAAGATGCTTTTAAACATTCTAATCTATTTGCTTTGTCAAAGGGGAGCCTGGGCTAGGAGATGTTGGAACAGCACCTGCTCCTTCCCCTGGGGATGCTGGGTGTTTTCCTGCTTTCTTTGTTAATGTATTATAAAGATCGACTGGCCCCTTCCCTTGCCTTCACTGAATTCTAATAAAACAAGCAGATATACCCAGAGTCTATAGGACAAGAACCGCCCCTTACCTGCTCAGCTGACCTTCCAACACTTCCATGCACTTCACAGTGGTAGCCTTCACGCGTGTTTCTGCAAGAAAAACCCAACGTGAGCACAGCTGTAGCCCAGACTGAGAGAAAACCACAAACGCTCATTTAAAAGCTGAAAACAAAGGATTGTTGGTCAAGGGTCTAATAATAACAGCATGCTGTGTTCGGAAGACCCGAAAGTCCGTCCAAGTGGCTGCCTGGAGCCATGCACTGGAAGTGTGCAGAGGCTCTAATTGTCTGTTTAGCCAGAATCGGGCACAGGTAATGACACTGGGCCACCCCGGCTTGATACTGTCACAGGTAGCTCACTGTCAGTCCATCACTGTGCATGACAACACCTCTCTTCCAAAACAGATAGCCTCTGTTAATGAAAACTGGCATGCACTCACATTTATAAACAACCTGGGCTTTCAAACTAATACTTTTTAAAACAAATCAGACACTAAGTGCTAGACTTCATGTTAAGCTTTAGATGTGTCCTCCAGAGGGACACTGTTTGGATGTTCAGTCTCCAGCTATCAGAAGTGGGTCCCTGGGGCCAGCTCTGATGGTGGTATCTGCTTCTGGCTCCACCCCAAGCTTTCTTTTTCCTGATCCACCAAGCTGTGAGGATCTGACACCCCCCCCCACCCCCATGCTCACACTGCTACATAATGTAGACAAAGGCAAATATGTTGCCAAGGGTGTGCCTTAAAGTTACTATGTGCTTTTGCTTCAGCCTGACCAAGATGATTATGGACACAGCCATCCTTCTCTCCTCCACTGCCCCACCAGGATGACACCACTGTGTCTACAATAGCCATGCCTGACCCACATGATGGAATTCTCTCTCTGAAACAATGAGTCAAAATAAAATTGTCTCGGAAGTGGCTCTGGGCAAACCAAGGATGGCTATGATCAAAATATACTGTAAGAAACCTAGGCAGATCACTGTTGGGATAAGAGTTTCCTGACCCCATCACCTGCCACCACCATACTGAACACCACCACACTGAACCAGGCAGTGTAAGAGCACCTTGAAATATGTGCAGAGTCAGTTCACAGTCCTCAAATCAGGCCAGAGTGTGGACATGGAGTTTAGACTTCTAACTTGCAAGATAATACAACTTCTAACACGCTGACTGAAAACAAGATCCATTTTCTTTTCTCAGTCCCCTGCTTGTCCATCCCGAGTCTGCTAGAGAGGTACGTCTGAGAGACTGGTGATTCCCCAGAACAAGGGAGGGTGCTCAGGAGATGCCAAAGGGAACAGCCATGGGCCCTCAGGTTCTTATGGGGGAGAGGCACGAAGCAGTAGTCCCTACTTGCCAACTGAATCCAATATTCAGATTATGCTACTATTAGAACGGAATTCAAATAATTAGTTTAATGACTCCAAATTAAGTGGAAGCTAATTAATGGTTGAATGTGGTAAATTTGAGAAAATATTTAGCAGAATATATGCCACAAGCATAGGTCGGTGTCAAAGGTGTTTAACTTAGGTCCTATTTCATGCAAGGCACTATATATAGTATTATTTGTGTGTGCAAATGTGCATTTGTGTGCTTGTGTGTGTATGTGTGTGCATGTATGTGTGTGTATATATGTGTACATGTGCATGTGTGCATATGTGCATGTGTATCTGTGTGTATATGCATGTTTGTGCATGTGTGTGTATGTGTGTGCATGTGTATGCATGTATGTGTGTGTATATATGCATGTGCATGTGTGCGTATGTGCATGTGTATCTGTGTGTGTACATGCATGTATGTGCATGTGTGTAGGTGTATGTGCATGTGTATATGTGTGTGTGTACATGTGTGTGTGCATGTATATGTGTGTATGTGTGTGCATGTGTGTGTGCATGTGTATATGTATGTGTGTGTGCATGTATATGTGTGTATGTATGTGCATGTGTATGTGTGTGGATGAGGATGTGTGTGTGTATGGATGTGTGTGTGAAGAAATCAGAGGTAGCCATCATGTGTCTTTCTCAGTCACTCTCCATCTTACTTTTTGAGACTGGGTCTTTTCCTGAGCCCGGAGTTCACTGATTTGACTGGCCTGTTCTCCAGCAAGCCTCAGGGATCCTACCTTCCAGTGTTGGGATGACAAGCATGTGCCACCACGAGCCCAGCTTTTAAATGAGCGCTGGCATTGAACTCAGGTCTTTGTGTTCTCAGCAGGTAATTTACCCACTGAGCCACCTCCCCAGCTCCCTGTTCTTGGTGCTACTTAAGTATAAAAAGGATCTAGAATCAAAGGATCCAAAGAGGCCAGGCTAACTAGTTGTCATGCTGGTACATCTGGGTTTTTTGTTATTGTTTTGTTTTGTTTTTTGAGACAGGGTTTCTGTGTAGCTCTGGCTGTCCTGGAACTCACTGTCTCAGACTCAGAGATCTGCCTGCCTCTCCCTCCTGAGCACTGGTTTCAAAGGTGTGTGCCACCACCTAACTACAGTTTTTTTTTTTTTTTTTTTTACAGGTATCATTATGTAGAAGCCTGGATGGCCTGGAACTTACTCTATAACCAAGGTGGCCTCAAACTCCCAGAGATCTTCCTGCCTCTGCCTCCTGAGTGCTGGGATTAAAGACATGTGCTGCTACGGTCAGCTGTTATTACATTTTCAAAAAAAAAAAAACTTGCTTATATTTTATGTGTATGTTTCCCTGTGGGTATATATATGTGTGCCATGTGCATGCAAGTGCATTTCTTTGGATACACACACACACACACACACACTCACAATAATAGAAGTAATGCTTGGCCTATTTTTGCAAAATAGATTTCAAAGATCAACACCCAAACACAATTTAGCCAAAATTAACTTCCATTTAGTAAATAATAAATAAATAAATAAATCAGAAGGAAAATGAGAAAACCAAAGAAAAACTGGAATCCTGACAAATTTCATATATCCAAGGCACTCACCACCCTCCAAGTTTGTGTAGAAAATTAAACCATGTACAAAAATTCAGTGTGATCCCAGAGACCCAAAAGCCCCAGGGATGGCATAAGTTGAGGAAGATGATCCTGAAGCCATTCTGTCTTGGCACATGAAATAGGCCAAGTGACTGCATAGGGCCTTGAGAGCTGGGGGAATCCTTTCTACAAAGCCATTCTACACGCATCTAATATCACACTCAAAGGCAGGAAGTCAGCGCCACCACGGGCCATCTCCCAGCCTCTCCCAGCTTCTGTGCTTTAACGTTCATATTCATCTTGGTTCACTCTTCCAGGCTGCGGGTGTCCTGCCTGTGGTTGCACAGGTGTTCAACTGCGTCTTCATGCCTGCAGAGTCAATACTGCAATGGTATATGGTGGTTCTGGCTGGATAGGGCTCTGCAGAGAGAACCCTGAAGCTGGAAGCTCATCACACTCCAAGGTTGCTAGATATTCCTTATAGAGTCTCCAGAGCCAGAAGCATCACCACACAGCCACCAAACATTGCAAGGCATTGTTCAGATTGTGAGCTGCCCCTCAGTCTACCCTGTCTGTTCCTATAGTGAAGGGATTTGCAGAGAGAAAGGACAACAGTTGGCTGTAGGTCCCGGAAAATGAAGATGTGCTAACAGAAAGGGCTTCTCTTTAGAGTTCTGCCCCAGTCCCATAGGTCATTGAACTGGGATCAGAAGACCCGGAAGAGAGAACTGGAGGACAGGGGTACGCGAAGAATGATGGCTTGTCTATAGGCTGATCAAACTGCAATTTAATTTTTTTCACACAGGGGTTATATACACATAGAGGCAGGATGTGGGGAAGGGGATGACACAGGAGTGTAGGTGTTCTCAGGGGGAGTATAGATATCTTCCAGAACAGGATTTGGCTGGGTGAAGAAACAGGGAACAGGTCACTATGACTCTGTCTATGATTCATTTGTTCTTATCTAAGCTGGTACTTTCTACCAATGCTACCTATCCACAAGACCTATGACTACTTGTTCTTATCCAGGCTGGTAGTTTTCCACTAAGGCTTCCTGTTTACAAGATCTACAGCTATCCGTTCTAGGGCCAGTGTTTACCCACAGAGACCAAGACTTTGTGTTAGCAGGCATGTATGGCTGACAGGCCTATGGCTGATTTAAGCCTTCAGTGTATAAGCAAAGCTGCTCCCGACAGAGTTCCAGCTAACACAGCTGCCATATCAGATCCTATGTTGGTACCATGGATCATACTGGACTCAAGTCTATGTTGGTACCATGGATACCACATCATGCTGGGCTCAAGAAAATCAGGCTGCTCAGAACCAGTCCAACTGCAGAGTCTAGATAACCCTGAGTGACCATCTGTGGATGGGCCGTCAACATCAAATTCCCGAACTGCACAGAAGAGAAGGTAGAAGGAAGGTAAGATGAGGAGGAGATCTTCGAGGTATCGATATCTGGATACGGCATGGCTCTTGTAACCCATCAACTCGGAATAGCTGTTACCTACCCATGACACACACAAGACGGAGCCGGACGAAATTCTTGTATGATGGGGAGGCCTCGGTGGCTCTGCCCATATTGGAGAAGCTATGGCAATTTGATGGCTGTTGTGGGAAGAGGGTAAGGAGAGTCACTACCCTTTGAGGATGTGGTCACTGGTGGGTTGCTTATGCTCTGGTGGAAGGCCACGCATTTATCTACAGATGGCGGTGCTAGCTGGATTCAGGGAGTTATTAATAAACTAAGAAGATATGACACTGGATGAAATTGAGAATCAGGGCACCCTTGGAGGCTGAATGGAAACAGGAGTGGATGGCTATGATCTATATATACATCCACCTATATATATTGTACTAAATGTATTTAAAAAAATATTGTCACAAAAAAAAAGAAAGCAAAGCAAGCTGGTGATGGGAGCCATCACAGGGTGACAGCAAAGCTAGGGTGAGCCTCAGAGAGCCATTCCAGGCAGCGTACCTTCTGGGTTCCTCAAGGAGACATGTGAGGCCTTAGGCCTACCTCAGAGGGGGATAAAAGAGACTTGGAGGAAGGTATCTGAGAGAGAGGTATTAGAGGATTTTCCTGGTGCCTGAGTGGGCATGGGTAATTTAGGACAGCCATGGCACATACGGTGAATACTGGGCATGTCGGCTCACTTCATCTTCCCACTAATCTCATTTCTCCCAAGCCTGCATTGTGATTAGAGATTATTGGGTGGAGTGCATGATCATCGAATACAGGAATAGGATGGGGTCATAGAGGACACAGTCTGCCTGGTAGGACAGGCTCCATGTCCCCATCATCTCTATCACAGCCATACATGAACATGGATGTAAGCCTGGATTCACTCTTGCCTGTTTCTCTGAGCCAGGTGAGTGAGACACTGGGAGGGACCTCACGCCGTAAATAGTGTCAAAGACCGATGTATGAAAACATCCTTGGAGAAGAGCAGGCTCTGCTTCCAAGAAGGGAGAGCAGCCGACACTCACGCCCAGCTTCCAATCTACCCGGTGGGATGGCGGGAGACTGAGCCCCAATGTGCCAGACTGTCCCTGAGCCCACTGTACACCTCGAGACAATGCCAACCTGATACTCACAGCCGAGGTGGAAGGAGAGAGAACAGGAAGGAAAGGAGCCCGTGGACGTTAGGGAGCTGCTGTGAGCCTTGGCTGTGCAGGGGGATAAAGCCAGAGCTCCACCTGCCAAGTTTGTCACCAGCTAATTGGGTATCACATGACCCGGTGATTCCCACTTTCCCAGATCCACCCAAGTTTCCCCCAGGCCATCTCCTGATGTCCTTCAAGCACACAGCCTGATATCTGCAGGAGTCAAGGACAAAGCCAACTGCTCACAGAGTGTGGAGCAGGTCAGAAAAAAGTCGCCAAGGCTCTCAGCAATAAGCAGCCTCACTTCCAGCCCGACAGGCATCCTCGCCGAATGTTCCCTTGATGGAAAGACTGGCTGCCTGTCCTCCATCCCTGCTGACAGCAGCAGGTTCCTGGGGCTGCTTTTCTGCTTCCCAGCACATTTAAATGCAGAGAAGTTGTGACCTAGAAATTAATTTACAGTATTTTGAAAGTTGCTTACAATGTTGATTTATTTCCCTTACCTAGCAACATATGTGTGAGAAAATACACTCCCCAGTTCCCTTTCCTCTGTCAACAAGTGCGTGGATGCATGCATGTGTACATACCCATGCATGTGCCGGCATGACCACATGCATACATGCTCATGTGCTTACACACGGACGTGCGCGCTTCATGTACACATATGTGCTTGGACACTTGTAAGTTTACAAACGTGTGTGTACTCACGCAATGCACCCGTTTGTTGGAATATGCACACGAGTGCTCGTGTGCACTATGTGAGCGTGCACACACACATATATAATTCTCTTCACTTTTGTCAGACAGATCAAGGAATGCAATCTGCACCTTTCTTTTGAAATGGAAAACTATCTTAAAATATTTGCTGTGGAAAAACAAATCCGCGTTTGATCCTCTTAGGCTAGGGAAAGCAAGCCCACCCTGGGCGCTGGTGGGACAATCCCTGTGCATCATTACTGCGCTGAGCTCTCACAGTGCTGCTCTAAATCCCTTTGAGCCTTTGAGGACAGGGATTTAAGGCCCAGGGGAGCTGTTCCGAGGAAATTGCACCGCAGTTCAGTGATATACCAAAGCCCAGGGGTATAAGTGTGCGGGGTCACTGCCCAGCTGCCCAGAAGCACAACAGTGGATTTCACTGAAAGAATTCTAATTCACAGAGGGAAATCCTGCCTTCCTCCTGGCAGGAGTACCACAGTCACACCACTCTGTGGTCTGTGCCCCCCACCCCACTCCAGAACGGATACTAATAAGAACACAAGGCAAGTGGTCTGGGAAATGGCTCTATCAATCATGTGCTGACTGCACAAGTTCAAGACCTGAGCTTCCGCTCCAGCATCCATATTAAAATTCTGTGAATGGTGGTACACACTTGTAACCCCAGCACTGGTGGTACAGAGACGGGTGAACTCCAGGCCAAGAGGAGACCCTGTCTCAAAACATAAAGTGGACAGAAGTTATAGTCTGGCCTTTACATGTGTTCAGATACGCAAGCATCTACATACACAGAGAGAAAGAGAGAGCGAGAGAGAGAGAGTGAGGGAGGGAGGGAGGAACACACAGACAAAGTATAGCAACATGAGGAATCTGGCCCCTCATGCTCTCCGCCAACCGTGGGAGGCACCTCCCAACAGTCTCTACGAGTGAGCAGCCCCAGCCTGAGGCTTCTAACACCAGCAGGCTTTAGCAAGATGGAACTTCCAAACACTGCCAGCTATTCTAAGATCAACAGCCTACTCCAGCTGTGACCCGCCCTACACAATCTCTACATAACATGCCGCCCCTTCCCCTGGAATATGGCCCTCTTCCCTACAGGGCGGCTGCTCTTCCTCCACTCTCCCCTGCCATGTGCCAGCACACCTGACACAGGCAGCTCCTTACCACACTTGCCCTGGGCCTGAACCCATAGAACTTTCCTTCTGGAATGTTCCAGCATGGCGGAGCCAACCGTGGAGACTGCTAGTCTCCAAAGCTAGCAGTAAAGTATTGGGTGGGGACGGCTGGCAACGGCAGTCTGCTTAAAGACAGCATGAGAATGTAGCTGACTCTCAGAGATGAGCAGAGGAGGAGGGAGATGGGTCTGGATAGCTTCTGGGGCCAAGCCACCATCTTTCATTGTCCCCACCATGCTGGACCACCGTGTTCTGTTGTTTCTCCCATGCCCCCATTGTTACCTCTGTAGTCAACACAGGACCATTGACTTGACTCCCTCATCCTTACTACCCAGGCACCCTCCTCAAATGCCTCCCAATTCTATCCACCTCTACCCTCTCTGGTCCTCTAAACCTTGCTTTCTAGCCCTGTGGCTCCTACAGAGCTGTTAAAATCTCCAAACCACACAAGTTACTGTGGTGGCTTGAATGGCCTCCATAGACTCATGTATTTGACTGCTTGACCCATAGGGAGTGACATTATTAGGAGGTATGGGCTGTTGGAGTAGATGTGGCCTTGTGGGAGGACGTGTGTCACTGTGGAGGTGGGCTGGAGGTGGGCTCTGAGGTCTTATAAATGCTCAAGGTTAGCCCAGTGTGGCACACAGTCTCCTTCTGCTGCCAGCCGGCAGAGGTAGAACTCTCAGCTCCTCCAGCACCATGCCTTCTTGGATGCTGCCATGGTTCCCACCATGATGATAATGGACTAAACCTCTGAAATTGTAAGCCAGTTCCAATTAAATGTCCTTTATAAGAGTCGCCTTGGTCATGGTGTCTCTTCACAGAAGTAAAATGCTAATTAAGACAGTTACTTAGGGCCTTCCCACAACAAGAACATGAATTCTCTCTATTGAAGCCCCAGCCCTGAGTATAGTCCAGGGGCTTGAGGAAGTACAAGCATCCAGTTCTGCATCCTACAGTGGCATGCTAAATGCCACCCACATGCGAGCACACCATTCTCCCTGGCTTTAAACTATAGCCCAGCACTGTGTATACTAAGTGTTGCAATCTCACTGAACACAAACCAGATATCATGTTCCCACAGGGAATCATAAGAAAGAGGATATAGTTCTAAGAGAACTGAGTCAGCCAAGGAAACAGACTCTGGGCTATAAAGCCACCAGCAGTGGATGAATAACAAAGAACTCAGACAGACAGACTGACACCAGTCCTGGGAAAACAAGGCCCAGAGTGGACAAGGCAAGAGCGTGTGGGTATCTCAGCTTAGACTGCATCTGTCCCTTTGGTATCTGCAGCAGGCCACCTCCATCACTCCTCAAGGATGGTGAAGATTCAAGAAAAGTAGAGACATGTCTGCACCTAGCAAACACACATACTCCCTCCACCTTAAACCAGCTCTGCTTGACTTCATCCCTAACACAGTGTTCCTGTCATGGAGATCACAGTTCTGCTCTGCGGTGTAAGGAATAAAAAACAAAGAGAAAGTCCTGGGTATGCTCAAGCTAAACACAGTTTTTTTTTAAAAAAATTTTCTTTCTCCTAAAGTTGTTTGAATTGATGGATATGGAAACCACGGATGTGGAGGGTCAACTGTGCACCCAAAACTACACAGAAGGGGAGCATGGGGTGAGGTATGACAGGAGTCAAAGGGAGTTCCAGCTCATGTCATCAGACAGTAAATCACTAAACAGCACAGTGTAAGCCATTGTCCTCCTGCCTGGAATAAATGCACCGGAAGCTGGGCCCTCGGCCTGGGGTGTTGACTCTGCTGCCCTTGGACAGGAGTATTTCTGATCCCTGAGACTAAGTCTTCCCAGAGTTTGTTCTTCCAAGAAAGATGTGTTATAAATAGGAACCTGGTCCCTCACTCCCTTTCTGGTATCCCTCTGGTCCCCAAATGCAATCTCTTCCCCAGGGACTCTTGCCATTGGGAAGTCATGGGCCACCAAGTTCTCACTAATGGCTAAATACGTGGGCTGCTCAATCTTGAACTTCCAGCCTCCAAATCCAAGAATCAAGTGGATTTCTCTTCTTCATCCACACACAGATACTTGTCACAGCAACGGAGAGTGGCCATCATGTTGTTGGTTTACAGATATTTAGAAATCAGAATAAATCTGTTTTATGTGTAAGATGCAGTCTTCCCTCACCTCTGCCAGGCTGTGAGAAGACCAAAGGAAACCGCCAGAGTGCCCTCTATAGAAAAGATTCCTCCAGCCAAGGAGAAGGTGAGAAAATGACAAGCACCTGGATCCTAAGAGAAAACTGTGCCACTCCCGGCCACCGGATGTCACCTGTTCCAGGTCCCATGGGCAGCAGGCTCAAAGCCTCTCACCCTACAGTGCTCAGGAGTGTGAATAAGAAAACCTCCAAAAAGACAGTTACAACACCTAAGTTTAGCTTACATGTCATAGCAAAAAGCAAACACTAGGGGCCATGACAGTGACCTCAGTGAGTGAAGTATCTGCGGGGCAAGTGTGAGAGCATGCAGGTTCCTGGGTGCCCTGGACATCCAGCCTGGCTGAGCTGGTGAGCTCCAGGTTCCACACACATGCACATACACACATGTATATACACACACACACATACACATGCATATACATATACTCATACAAAGACATATATACATCACCCAAATGTACACACACATATGTATGTATGTATACACACACACACATATATATATATATTTCACACAAAGACATACATCACCCAGATACACAAGCACACACATGCATACATATACATGCACACTCATGCATACACATGCACACACACATGTGAAGACACATATATACTCACACAAAGACATACATACATTACCCAAACACACACACACACATATATATATACTCACACAAAGACATACATCACCTAGATACACACACACATACACCACCTAGATACACACACACACACACACAGAGAATTCCACATACACCTTAAAAAGATCACACCTCAAGTGAGTCAAGCTCTGTGCACCTCTCTGGTGGCTCTGCCTGAACCCACGTCCCACCTGTGGCAGAGCCAGAGGAGCAGATCAGTTGGGAGGCTGGCGGAGGCTGGCGTGCTTAGTGCATTGCACACAAGCAGCCCATGGCTTCCACAGCAGGCGTGGAAGGGAACTGCAATTCAGGCAGAATCTCAATTCAGAAATCACATTTGGGATTCTTCTAAAATAAAAACTGAACAGCATGCAACAATCTGCAGTATCCCACTAGCTACAGCCAGCTCCCCTCCTCCTCCCCTCTCTCCTCTTCCCCCCTCCCCTCCTATCCTTCTTTTCCACTCTTGCCTACCCTCAGGAGCACAAGGTTCATGAGAATTTAAAAATAGCCTAACAGATTTCAAATGGAGTACACTAAATGGGTCCATTTTCCATGCCTTTCATTTTACATTATGCGCTGGTTGTCTTGAAGCACATGGAGTGAGCGAGGAGGATACGACATTTAAAATCTAATTTTTAGAAATTGGGTCCTAAGGCAGAACAGTGAAATGCATTTACACGTAGAGCCCTGCCTTCAAATCGATACCGGCAGAAGTCATGCCCGCCAGTCCGACAGCCTGGCCTGAACTCACAGAGCCACAGAAACCAATTCACTCACTCGGCAGGTGTCTAGCGAGCCCCTGCTAGGTGCCAGGTGGCTTGCCTGGTGGCCCCGTTGTTCCTGTACTGTAAGTTCCACGGCCCTGATGAGGGAACAATGGCAGGGTTACAGGGTCTTTACCACACGGGAGAGACAGAGAGGGAGAGAGGCTGGGGTGGGAAAGCTGGTGGGGACCTAGAAAAATTGTTTCCTTGGAGGTTGAGGACAGATGAAGAGGCACACTGTACTGAATCCTATGCAAAGAGGAGGGGCATGGCCAGTGACAGTTTAGAAGAACTGGATTCTACTAAAGCAGCCAAGAGCTCACATGCAAGAGGTAGGGGATGTGGGCATAAGAGCATCCAGGATAACCTAGGAAAGTAAGGACCGAGAGACACAGCTGAAGGTGAGGCAGGCAGAGGGCACATCTATGTTAAGTCCTCTGTGGGAGTGTGACTTTGTCCAGTAAACAGCAAACACATTCAAGTCTTTACTGCAGGAGGATGGCCTGGCTGCTCCTGGTCCAGTGAGGTGCATTGTGACTAAATGGGATTAGATCTACTGCAGGAGTCTGGGATGTGACCATGTGTGGAAGGTACTTGTCTGGTTCAGTGACATGAATGCAGCCATCTTGAGTGGTAACCTCCACCTGCGCAACCCCTACCACTACCGAGTGATGCCAGCCACTTTTCCTCACATGGTTTTCTAGCAAATTATAAACACAAAACCCTGGCAGAGATACTTAGATCTTTGCAACCCACCTTGGGGGTGGAGGAGCTCAGAGCAAGGTAGATGCATGCCACCCTAGGCTGAAGCCACTTCAGTTCTTCCGACAAAGTCCCAGAACCTGCTGGTCTTGTACCATCTTTGGGATCATGCATCTGTGAGTACCCAACAAACTACACTCTGCAATCCTGGATCCATCTGTCTGTGTTCAATAGCACAGTACCATGAGTTGGTCCCTCACACGCTGGGACCGGGCTGTTCCAGAACAGGTGGCTTCATATGCAAAAGCTAGCTGAGAAATAGAACTGGCAGACTGTGGTGCTAGACTGGACTCGTCCACACGCTCAACAGTAACGAGAACTATAGTGGGAATTCTGATGTTTGTCACCTATGATGTTGTCACCCGATAAATAGACAAAATGCATCTAGCAAAATAGACATGGGCTGATCTTCCAGGAGAGGGCACAGGTAACTCATGAATGAGGTTAATGATCACACTGTATGGCAGAAGCTAAGAGAACATGACCTTGTGCAGTAGGGATGAGCTATCCTTTTAAATAAGGTAGTAATATACACACTGAAATGGTGGAGCTGAGGTTACACAGATAGAGAGAGAGCACAGGTACCAGGTGGCCCCTTTCTTGGCGATGGACAGCTGACAGAGGAAGAAGGTGGCCCGCGAAGACTTGAAGTGTGTGGAGTTGAATGCATGGTTGCATGCTTAGGTGTCTGCATTTGTGACTCATTGCCCTGACCAAGTACATGACAAAACGGGAATCTGAGAGGAAAGATTTAATGTGGCCTGTGGCTTGAGAGAGTGTAGCCATCATGATGGGAAGGCGTGGCAGAGATCATGGAGCTGGGAACAGATGGCTGAGACTCCTCACATGTCAGTGGAGCAGGAAGCAGAAAATCTGGGACAGGAGCAGGACTAGCAGGCACCTGACTGCTCCCAGGTTTCCTTTTTATTGAGCCAGGACCCTAGCTCACGGGACAGTGGTACCACACTGGACAGAAAAGGCAGATGGATACAGAATCCCAAGAAATGGGAACTTTAAAAGATGGTGTATCTGTTGCATTTCTCATTGCTTGGATGAAGTATCTGGCCAAAGTCACTTGATGCAATAGTTAATTTTGACTCATTGCTCCAGGCAGTGAAGTCACAGTGGCAGGGGTCTGAGGCAAGCTGGTCACTATGTGTCCACAATCAAGAAGCAGAGAGATGAGGACTGACATTGTTGCTTCAGCCCATGGAACGGGGCTGCCAAACCAGGGTTGTCACACCTATACCCAGACCTGTCACACCTAAATTCAAAATTGTCACACCCCTATTCAGGGTTGTCACACCTACATTCAGGGTTGTCACACCCCCATTCAGGGTTGTCACACCCACATCTAGAGTAGAGTTGTCACACTTACATTCAGGGTTGTCACACTTACATCCAGATTTGCCAAACCCCTACACCCAGAGTTGTCACATCTACATTCAGAGTTGTCACACTCACATCCAGAGTTGTCACACCTACATCTAGAGTTGTCACACCAACATGCAGGGTTGTCTCACATACATCCAGGGTTGTCATACCTCAACTCAACCTAGAAATTCCCTCACAGGTATGCGTATGCTCAGAAGCTTGTCTCCTACTTGACTGTAGATCAGTGTTCTCAACCTGTGGGTCTCGACCCCTTTGGGATTTAATGACATTTTCACAGGGGTCACTTAAGATCATCAGAAAACACAGATATTTATGATCTATAACAGCAGCAAAATTACAGTTATAAAGAAGCAATGAAAATAATGTTATCGCTGGGGTCACCACAACGTGAGGAACTATATTAAAGGGTCTCAGCATTAGGAAGATTGAGAACCACTGCTCTAGACTGTATCACACTGCAATCGATATTAATCATCAGGGTGGGCCAAGGAGATGCCGACATGGTGACAAGAAGTAGAGAAGCCAGCAGGAGTCACTCTGGAGCAGTGGACCAGTGGAGAGTACAGCATCTCAAAGCCAGCAGCACACTCAGGAGCTGCAAAGAGGGTTGCCATGGTGAGGGTCATGTAGGGATAATCTCCTGTGTACTGAGTGGAAGCATCAGCTGTCAGTCAAAATCTGATGGCCAATAAGCTGAGGCAGGATTAGAAGGCGGGTCAAGTCAGACATGAAACTGAGGAGAGGTATCCAGCCATATGCCAGACACAGAAGAGTATAGATGGGTTAATTAAGTTATGAGCTAGTAGGAAACAAGCCTAGCTTAAGGCCTAGGCATTTATTAATAAACAACAAGCCTCTGAGCCAATATTCAGGAAGTAGGGAATGGGTAGAAAAGCCCAGGGTTATAAATGGTGCTCCTCTTGGTAGGCATGTACTTCAAACTTAGCTAAAAATCTAAGCTTAGGACAAAAGACTCAGGTATTAGAAAAGTCCCAGAGAAGATGGAAGCAAACACTTTCCAGAGCAGTTTTCTAACCAGGCAGAAGGATTCCTTTAAAGAGAGAGGTAACCTGGAGCCTTAAGGCACTTCCCAGGCAGAGGGACTGAGTAGCCTGGACCCACGGAAAAGCAGCATGCGCCCAAGGGAAAACCCTGCAACATCCAGGAGCTAGAATAGGTAGCACTGCACCGTGGCCTAGAGCCACCTTCCTAAAGTGGGTGGAAGTCAGAGGGCAGGCCCAGCCCAGCATGGCAGGGTGTGTGGGCTGCAGGAAAGGCCTACAACTATCCAAAGTCAGACGGAGAGAGGGACTGACCTGAGGCAGGCAGAGCTGGGGCCAGCCAACTGCACAGTGCGCTAGCTGAGCAGTTGAGACTTGGCTAACGCCAGCTACAGACACACGTGGAAATGGTGGGAAAAGCCGAAAAGTTAACAGACTTGGTAAGGTTATTGGGAAGCCCTTAAGGAGCGAGCTAGAGATTACAAAGGGAAATATTTTCCATGTTTAAGAAAACACGGGCTGGTGAGATGGCTCAGCAGTTAAGAGCACTGACTGCTCTTCTGGAGGTCATGAGTTCAAATCCCAGCAACCACATGGTGGCTCACAACCATCTGTAATGAGATCTGGTGCCCTCTTATGGGGTGTCTGAGGACAGCTACAGTGTACTTACATATAGTAAATAAATAAAAACCTATGGGCCAGAGGGAGAGGGAGAAGGAAAACACAATGACACAACACATCTGGATCCCGTATGATGCTGTGTCCTTACCAGCATCCAAATAATTATTTTTCAATAACAATTACAACTTTATATATCCATTTTAAGAGAGATCAAAAGAAAACAGATTAAGATGAGGAAAGGACTGAAAAAGAATCTTTGCTAAAATTACAAACAATAGAACGAAATTTAGACAATCCTTTGAACCATAAAGAATCTTCAGAAGAATCTAGAACCTAGAGGGACAGCAAAAAAGTTAGTTCCAGATGAGAAAAATGCACAAGAGGAGTTAGAATAGCAGCCCACAGAGATGCAATATACTGAGTTAAGAATCAAATTCTATAATAAAGTCACATTAGAGCAATGTCATATAATTGCTTATATGTTTCAACTTATAGAGATTAAAAATTTTAAATATGTACATATGTTAGTTAATACATTATACTACTTAAACATATTCACAATTCCAATGAGCTTTTGCCTTAAGTTCTGAAAAGGATGATTCTGAGGTTTCACATTAGAGGCAATGGCCGTCTCAGAGATGTCTTTACAGATTAAAGCTGATGGTACTTTAACTTGTGTATCCATTAGAATACAACAATTTCTTAGACATGATGCATTGCACAATCCTACAGGACAGGCAATTGTAGAGAGACCTAACAGGGCTTTAAAGGAAATGCTCATAAAATAGAAAGGGGATATGGGATCACCCAGAGATAGATTAAATGCTTTACTGACTTTAAATTTTTTAAATGCTAAAATCAAAAAAGAACAGCTGCTGAGAGACACTGGATTATGAAAAGCACTGCCAATATAAATCAGCCTATATATTGTATATTATATATTAATTATATATTATATATTTATCATATATTATATATTCTACTATGTACTATGTACTATGTACTATGTACTATATACTATATACTATATACTATATACTATATACTATATACTATATGGATATCTTAACAAGAATAGAAGACAGAAAAAAAACTGTGTTATGCAGGGGAAGAGGTTTTGTCTTTGTTTCAACAGAAGAAAAGCAATGTATTCCATCAAAATTAGTAAAGATTATATTTGACCAGGGGAGACCTTCTGAAGATCTAGGCTGTACTCACAAAGGAAAAAACCAAGAAGGAAACATGTAACATGAATGCCAGTCCCTCTACAATGGAACAGCTCTGAGACTGGCTGAGACATGAGACTATTTATTGCATAGCCAATAAATCATGTTGGCTACAGAGTCCTCAGAACTTTATCATGTCATCCTTTGAAAAGGCATAAATGAAAATTTATATACAGTTTGGATATACACTCCAAAGAAACTTATAAAGTTTGATGCCTTTTTCCTGCTTGAATATAGAGCCAAGAATCATTGTTAGCTGAATTGTGCACAAAGCATTCCACACATGTGTTAATGCAGAAATGTATAGTACCTGTGAAAGTTTATGTGTTTACAGAACAAAAGGACCAGGCAGCAAAGAAGACAAGACAACTAGCCCAGGTGATCTAACCTTGGACTGCCTCAACTGCTGTTTTCTCAAAAATCTGCATCTGGGACAACTTCTATACAGATAGATTGTCCGGCCTTATAGACTGTTCTGACCAGGACTTCAGTTAAGCCCTTCACTTTCCCATCACACAGAGACTGGACAGCAAATGTTACAGTTAGCTTTTATAAGACTGGCCAATATCCCAATTTTCTTAGGGCTCCCAAGAGAACATTGCCCCCAAACAGCAGGGAGCAATTTTAAGAGAAGAACACCCCGTTCCCCAAAAGCGGATGAGTGGCTTTTGGTCATTTGATGGGTGACGGATATCTGTCATTGTTTAAGGGGGGGGGGGTGGTCACAAGTTGTTTATGGTCCTAGTCAGGGAGGAAACAAAGTAAAGGAGGTTAGATTCAGGGATCTCTTTGTCTGTTTCGTTTTCTTTCCTATACCCTTCTTTCTCTCCCATCTAGTGTTAGGAGGAAAACAGGAGAAGGGATGAAAAGAAAAAGGGAAGGGGGATGTAGGATGACAAGATACAAGGGTAGATTACTGAATCTACTTTTAGACTGAAGAGCATTAACAAGCCAAATATTTTCCTTTGGTGTGGATTTTGTATCTTGATACAAATTTAAGGTTATTTTGTTGCAACATATGATATATATTGTTTCAACTCTTATTGTACTATGTAACTCATTTAAAAATGTAATGTGAAGTTCTAGACTTTGGAAGCTGCCATTGAAAACTGTTCAGGATAATTAGGAAATGCAAATTAGTAGTTATTCAAACTTATGGTCATGTTAGGTACTAGTTTAGCTAATTACAGAATAATTATTTAGCTTCCTGTAGATGTTTTCAAAGTTGAACAGACAGTGGATAGCTAGAAATGAGCGTTTACCTATTCAGACTATAGAGAGATGGTCTTCAAAAACCTCACAGATCTACAGAATATGGCATTTAAAGATGATTTATTAATAAAAGGTTTTTCATGACAGTGTGACATGTCTGACCCTGACAGTACCCCTGCCCTACCTTCGACTTTAATGATGGGCATTGGAGAGCCTCCATATGAAATTTGCTTTTATGTGGCAAGCTAACCACTGTGCAAAAATCTGCTCTTTCCTCAGCTGCAGACAGAACGCTGTCCATACTGGACAGACAGGATGCAAGGAAGTCAATTGCCGAGCTTGACCAAGACAAGGTAAGCAGCCATTCATAATTCCTGTTTCACAGAAAATTCTGTCAGATATCCTGGGCCAGAAGGCTATAGATGATGCTCCAACAACACAGAGAAACTTTGGGTGAATGTCCAGGTAGCCAGCAACCACTGTCATTTCTATAGTTTTAGAAGCTGTTTGCTCTGCACTTCCTACTTACTAAAGTAACATTTATCCTTCTCAGCTCTCTGATGGGGTTAAAATCTAAACAATTATAGTCTCACCAATTAAGATTAAGTTGTTTAAGATTTAAGAAAATGCTAAGAAGTCTTAAAAGGTATTTTTTAGGTTGGTAATGCAAGTTATGATAGTAAGTAATTTAAGTACAGAACTTTGTACTTACCAAGTAGGATAGATCATGGAATACTTTCTCCAAGGTTGCCAAATACAAATGGACCAGACATCGTGAATGTAAGTCTTACCTGGTAGTTTTCATAATTATTGTTATTGTATACGGTTTATTGATGTTAGAGAAAGAGGCTTTTATTGAACTAAAGTAGAGAGATGTAGGGAGAATCTCTTGTGTACTGTGTGGAACCATCACCTGTCAATAAAGATCTGATGACCAATAAGCTGAGGCAGGATTAGAAGGTGGGACATCCAGCAGAGAGGAAGGACTCTGGGAAATAGTCAGGTGGGAGGATTTGTCACCCAGACTTGGAGGAAGTCAGATATATGAAACTGAGGAGAGGTAACCAGCCATGTGGCAGACATAGAATAAAAATAAATGGATTAATTGACTTCTGAGCTGGTAGGGGAACAAGCCTAGCATATGGCCTCGGTGTTTATTAATAATGAATCCCTATTCAGAAATTGGGGTACAGGTGGAAATGCCTGAGGTTACAGGATCACCTGGGTTTTTCAATAAAACCCAGGGATCTGGATGGGTGGCTCGGTTGGTAAGAGTGTTCACTGTGAAAGGAAGACGTTCTGAATCTTCACCCTCAGCATACATTTAAAAGTCAGGCTGTGTGCACATATATCCCCAGTGGTGAGGGTTGGAGACAGGCTGATCCTATGAGTTTGCTGGCTGGCAAGCCTAGGCAAAGCTGCAAACTTCAGACTCAGAGAGATACTGTCTCAACCAAATAAGGTGACAAACATTAGAGAAAGACATAACATACGTACGCACTGGCAGAGGCGCACACAGTGGCAGAGGTATACACACACACACACACACACACACACACACACACAAACAATTTGAGGGCTAGGAAATGACAAATGACTCAGTAGGTAGAGATCTTGCTGCCCAAGCAAGAGAGCCTGGTTTTGGCTCCTAGGCACTCACATAAAAGCCAGGAACAGCACTGTACATCTGTGAGGGGCAGAGACAAGTGGATCCCTGAAGTTCATTGGCCAGCCGATTAGTCAAATTGGTGAGATCCTATCTCAAAAAAATGAGGTAAGCAGAGACTGAGGACATCTGCTATAGGTACATACAATAAGCACACGCAAGTAACACATAGAAGGTTATATAGGATTCACAGCCACACTCATACACATGTGAACACATGTTCAGGAATTTGTAAAAGGCTAGTGTGATTCTATCCCTGGTGTCTTCTTCACCCTGTGGAAACTGGATCTCCTCCCATCACAAAACCTTTCCTGACTCCAAGGAGGCCCTAGTAGCCTACAACCACAGCCCTATGGCCCATAGAAGACCCACCTCTCAGAGAGCCAGCATCAGCAGGGGACATTTCAACACTGTTGCCCCAGCAGGACATCAGCCCAGCAGGTATGATCACCCTCCTGTTAGAGAAACCAAGCTTCCTGTGCACCAGAAGCAGACAGCCAAGCCTTCCCTCACAGTCTGCTAAGACTGCTTCCCCCTGGTAACTGAAAGCACTCAGTGCCGGCACAAAATCCAGTCTCTAGCCCCACGTTGCCTGGAATTTGTTTTAAGTATTTAAAACACATTAGGCTTGACACCAGAGTGGCTAATAAGTTAATGTCCCAGGTATTGCGGAGGAGGAAAGTATGAAATTATTGGCTTAAAATGATCCCAGTGAGACCATTTCTTCTAACAAGATCATAAAATGTGTTTTCTCTGTGAGCCATATATAACCAGCTTGACTATATAATAAAATGCAGAAACAGGCTTAATGGAAGATGGAGCCTGTTAGATTGTAGATTAAGGTGTAATTCCTGCCTGATACCGCTATTTCTGGGCAGTGTCTGTTGGCTGATATCCTTTCCACCAAAGGGCCCGGAGATAAGTGCACCAATTCTGCTTATCATAGGGACACGAGGTAAATTCAGAGTTAACTGATAATACCTGACCAACAAGAAGAGATATAGGGAGTGCAAAGTCAAAGTGTCGATTCCACAGACTGTTACTACCTCAGAGTCCTATGGGTTGAAAGGGGAGCTCACACCAAGAGACTGTGACAATATATTAATCTTGCTTTTGTTTTATAAACAGGTCTTATGTAGTCCAGGCTGGCCTTGAATTTTCTTTGTAGCTGAGGATGACCTTAAACCCTGATCCCCTGTCTCCATCTCAGGTGCCAGATTACACACATATACCACAATACTCGGTTCAGGGGGCGCTGGGGATGGACCCTGGGTTCATGTATGTTGGCAAGCCCTCTACTGACTGACACAGCCACATGCCTGGTCCCATTTTGTTTAAGTATGAGAAATAAATATTGAAATTCCTTTGGGTTTGATGTTGGCTGCAGGTGTTGGGATTCAGAACACACAGGCCAGCGACCTCAGATGCCATGACCTCAGACACTGCCACCTCAGACGCCGTCTGCTTAGCTTTGCTCACCTGACAGGAGGTAAGGAAACTTTTCTCAGGAGTCTCAACTGAGGAACTGCCCAAAACAGCCTGGCCTGTGGACATGTCTGCGAGGGATTAACTTGATTTCATGATATGGATACTGTATTTAGATGTCTTGTAATCTCTTTAGTGTATCTGTCTTTGTCCCACCTTAGAAGGCATCGAATGTGATATCAGACATTCAGGCATGTACTGTGTCTTTAATTCTTTTCAAGCCTTATTTTTAATGATGGTTCTTAAATGCTTTAACCTCCCTTTTAGTCCACCACCCACTAGAGATAATAGGAAAGAAAGGATATGGGGAAAGTGGACCTGTTTAGAGCAACTTCTGTCTGCATTGTGTGGAAATCAGCCACTCAGTTCACAAGTCAGCATCTGCAGCTTGATCCACTCGCAAACACTTCTCGGATACACCAGCAGTCCAGTTCGGTAGAGTCGGGATAGTTAACACCCAGCAGCAGTGGCACGACCTAGCAGAGACAGCCAGGCCTCAGCCTCAGCGCGAGTCAGCAGAAAGGACCAGGGCCAACAGGAACACCAGGAAAAGTTCTCAACTCTGCCTGTCTCAACTCTTCTCAGTGAAGATCAGTGAAGCCCACAGCATTGCACAGCTGACTCTCTAAGCTCAGCCTCTTATCATTGTCCATCAAGTCCTATTTACACCCTCCAAACACCACGTGTTCTCCACGGGTCTTGTCTGAACATGTGTCTTGTCGTAACACGTGTGTCTGTCTCAGCTGACATCACTCTGCCCATCAGCCTGAGTCCACACAAGCAACAAGAAGTCAAGACACAGCACCAAAAGTTTTTTGGTGCATTTCTCTCTATAGAATCCAGACCAAAAAACAAACAAACAAACAAAAAACAAAAACAAAAAAAACCTCAGCTATGAAATATAAGACAGACCAATACATGTATGTCATTAGCAAAGAATCCTTTATCACGTGTCTTTTCACGTGTTTGTTTTAGTAGAACATCCTTTCTCCTGTGTCTGATTCAGTGAAACACTCCTTCACGTGTTGGCTTTAGTAAAACACCATCCATCACAACTGACTTTCCAAAGAACTCTTAGGTTCCCACTTCAATATATGGTCTATTTATCTATAGCTCAGGTTTACTGTGAAGCCATCTGCAGGCTGCTCCATGTCTGCCACAACCCTCAGAGGTCATCTTAGCCACTCTCTAAGCCAGCTCCATAGAAGACACAAATTCCAGAGTATGCTGGCCTTTGTGTGCGGCGGGGAGCAGGACACTTCCCAGCATCCTTGCCTCCTATTTGGAAATGTGAGTCAGGTTTTAGTTATGAACCTGAACAGTTTCCCATCTGATTCAAATGAAGACCCTGTCACCACATGGACATTAATGTCACAGACAGTCCATTCATGGGAGACGGCCAGCAACAACTGGCTACAGAGGAGCCCAGCAACTTAGAAAGGACCTTGGACACACAAACTAGCATCTTCATACCTCGCTTAATTACCTGAATACCAGGGCAAGGCCCTTCCACTCCCCCACAGGAGTCCAGGAGATTGTATCCGAACAACAGTTAACAGTGGCCATTGATGCCAGAGTGGCCTTCTTCATTTACATCCTCAACATCAGAACAGAGGCAACGGCTGAGGGACATTAACCCCCATTTCACACATTGTTACACAGGAGTCTTCTAACGGAAGTGAAGATTGGGCTTAATTTCTAAAGCAATTTAATAAGGGCTCACTAGGGTTGAGGTGTGACTTCTGACAGGCTGCAGAGAGTGAGCTTGAACTGAGGGGGCCGCTAATAGATCGTGCTGGACTCAGACAGTGCCTGATTCCACGACTGTTCAGTTAGGAATCATCCAGGGCCTAGGTCACTCATCTGGCTTAGAAGGCCCAGCAAACGCAGCTGATTGGCTGCTGGACGGTCAGTCATAGCAGAAGCAGCAGCAGCTGGAGGAGAGCCACATGTCACAATCCTGGCAGTTCCATACATCCCAGCCATGAGGCAGATGGTACTACCAGAGCATAGAGGAAGAACAGAGTCTTTGAGATGAGACAAATAGAGAGACAAACACACCCAGGCCCATTGGGCAGGCGTGTTCCCCAGCTTCAGATCCGTGTTTTTTACCTGTGCAAGGAAACTAAGGATGCCCGAATGGGACATCATCAGAGTGAGTGGTCAGCTCACGCTCACGTGGACACACAAGCACACAGACTAGATCGGACCAGAGAGAATTTCATAGCAGACTTCAGTGATACATCTGATGCCACAAGGCTCCCTGTGAACTCCCCGCATGACCTCAATATGCCACCATATTTCTGCCCTCTGGTCTCTTGTCTGGGATATTTAAATCACATGATCAGAGGTGCCAGTGGCTCAGAGACCAGTGTTGTGGGGGGAACATAAAGGGAACACTCTGCCAGCTTATTTACTAAACGCCACCCCCTACCCCCTTTTTTCTTGTCTACTGACGATGACAGTAACAGGCAAGTTGCTCTCAGACTCCCAGCTTGTCCTGGAGCCCAGAGATTCCCAGCGACTTTGGACGTGCAGCTGGCCTCCCACAGCTACCACACGTCCATGCTGGACACCTCTGCTAACAGCAACCCCCTGTCTCTCAGGTTCCCAACCAAGCCAGGAACTATTCCAGTAGCTCTGTCCTCCTCACCGAGTGCTACTTACATAGAACAGGGCCTGAGGTAACGGACAACACACTTGACCTTAACCAAAAGGCCAAGAAACAGAGAGACCTGGAGAGGCAGCACCAGCTCTCTACCAAAGGGAATGAGTACAGAAGAGAAATTGTGTGTCTGCTTCCAAAACAACGTTGCTGGACTCAGGAGAAAACCCGGGGCCGCCCTCCAGTCACTTCCTTCTTCCCTTGGCGTTTCTGCCTTCTGGAGACTCTCTCCTTGGCTCCGATTCCTTGAGCCTCCCTGGGCTTCCTGGCCCAAATCAGCTACAGAACAGTCTCCAGCCCATCTGCCTGCTTGTTCTGAGCTCTTTCCCACGGAGCCTCTGACAGGCTCATGACTTGCACATTTTCAGAGGAGGCTTGTCTATGCTCTATGTGGGGGGTGTGGAAGTGACACCAGGTGCCCACAGAGCCTGAGAAAAGTAGCTCTCCAGTAAGCAGAGGCCACCACACCAATAGTTTCAGCTAGCCCCGCAATCTGGGGTTAAAAGTGCATTCTTTAGATTATATGGCTATATTGTGACAGAGACTCTTTGGGCCAGGATTTTCATATTTCGTCTGGAGCCAAAATGGGAGCCAGGGCTGAGGCAGAGGAAGTGTCACAAAGACAGTAGCAGTCCTGTGGGCCTATCTCCAGGGAAGTTAAGTACCTTCTAGACACGAGGGCACAGCCTCTGAGTGGAGGACACCTGAGAGAGAATAACACTCCCTGCCAATGTCATTGTTCCTTCACATAGGACTGAACCTGGAAGCCCCTTGTGCTGCTGTGAGATCTCTTCCATCTTCCCCGCACTAGGAAAGCTGGGACGTGAAAACTGCGCATTTGAGGTTGGCTTAGGTTACAGAGTGAGTGCCGGACGTTCTGAGGAACAGAATGAGATACGGCCTCAGAATGGAGTAACGTTAGATTACAGCCTCTAACAGGACGCCGACGGCATCTTAGGAACTTGGCATAGAACATTTGTTAAAGACCTGTGGCCATTCCTTTTCTGTTTGCTGTGACAAAACGTCTAACAGTTTCAGCCTGTCTGCCCTGTGACTGAGACACAGAGAAAGGCTTAGAGCAGGGAATGTTGTCTACGCGGACAGATGGGTAGGGAGGTCAGCTTCACAAAGAAATAGTCTCTGCCATAGAAGAGCAAAACGGGTCTCCTAATTCCTGCGGCATCAGACGCTATACCAGAACAGAAGCTATATTTAGGATATGAGAATGTTCCAGACCCTTCAGCTACTATGCATGAGGACATTGTAGCAGCCTGCCATACAAATATCTATCTACAAAAAAACCCAATAATAACAACCCAATAACAGTGCTCTCAATGATCCTAACCTAGAACTGTGCAGAGATGTATCACTCTTGGGCTCAGGGTTGATTTTGTCAATATAAATTGGCTAAAAATAGCAACCATATAGGCTCCACTATAGTAACGCTGGAAATTCAGACTGGGAAGAAGAAGGCCAAACCTTGTGTGTCCAAGAGAAGAAAAGAAGGTTGCTCTGTAGCTGAAGAAAACTTAAGTCAGAAGGAGCCTCCATCTACCAACCATCTCCAAAGCTGTGGGTTGGCTGAAGAGGCACTTCAGTCCAGACACACACTCACAGACCTAAAAGTACTGTGGTGTTCCAGGATCCCAAGCAAGAATTCCAGGAAGCAGACAGAGTTCTGAGAACATGCATGGAGCCATGAAGACAATACCACATCCCCTTGGGAGGGTCTCGGCCCTCTGTCATAGCCTTGCTTAGAGGGGTCATGGCCAGAATATGAGAGCTGAGTTTGCACTTGACCCCTCTCCTCCTCCATATGCAAAAATCCTTAGGAAGTTCAATGGATGAATAAATCTCTGGCCAGCATTTAGGTCTCAAGGGCTTCCTCTCTCTTTGTTCTCTGAGCTTTCTTCCCCGCCCTGTTAGAGGCCCTTCCGGCCCAGCCCTTCATTCAGCCCAGTCTCCTAATATTTAAGACTGAAAACCTAGCCAAGAAACTCTAGCTTATCCACATGCTGGGCCCTGGTTCAGACAAGGCTGGGGCCAATTATGAAGAGGCTGTGTCACCCAAGCCAACTTATAAGATCACCTCATACCAAGTCATTGTGGAGAAGGGACGCAAGGTGAGGGTGGGTCTCGGAGAGCAGCCTGTACCCCAGGGCCAAGCTGCAGTTCATACATATGAAACCACATCCTGCATCTGTCCACCCTAAACTTTTACACTCAGCTTTTCCCAGAGGTAGCATACCAGTACCCCCATACAAGCATGCTTTCAACATGGGTTGAGCTGCAGACAGCCTGTTGGCATCTAAGGAACGTATAGTTAGATGTGCTTCCTTTTCCCGTATATATGCAAACGAGGGTATGAGGAAGATAGAATTGCCCCTTTATCAGACAGTAGCAGACAGTAATGGTCTTGGGAGGAGAATATCCCTGAACATGCAAAGGACAGGTCTCCAGGGATCATCCAGTCCCACAATGAGGGTCAGCATCCACCGAAGGTCAGCATCCACTGAAGGTCAGCATCCACTGAAGGTCAGCATCCACTGAGGAGGGCCAGCATCCACTGAGGAGGGCCAGCATCCACTGAGGGCCAGCATCCACCGAAGGTCAGCATCGACTGAGGGTCAGCATCCACTGAGGGTCAGCACCCACTGAGGGTCAGTTGTTTAAGACTACTGAAGTAAAGTATCACAAAGGACTAGGGGATGGCTTGGTTGGATGAGGAGATACTCAGTAGTTAAAGCACTTGCATGGGGGCCTGAAATATAACCCAAGAGCCTACATTTAAAAAAAAAGCCAGGCATGGAGATGTATGCTTGTGATGCCAGCACTGGTGGTGGGGGAGGGTGTGGAGAGGGATTCCTTGCACAGTCAGTAAGTTCCAGGTCAGCGGATTTGAGCAAGGCAGACAGCATCCTGAGGAACGACACCCAAAGTTGACCTCTGGCCTCTACTTGTGCATACACACACGTAACACATGCATTGGCCTCTGCTTGCACATGCTCACATAGGTATGCATGTATGAACACGTGTGCATGTGCGCACGTGCGCGCGCACGTGTGCACACACACACACACACGCACACAGAGACACACATACACATCATAATTTGATTAGCCTGAAAACAACTAATTCTCTGGGCACTGTGGCAGCACTTTTAGTCCCAGTACCTGGAAGGCAGAGGCAGGTAGATCTCCTTGTGTTTTAGGCTAGCCTGATCTACATGGTGAGTTCTACAGCAGCCAAAGCCATAGAGACCCTGTCTCAAACAAACAAAAAAACAAATAAACAAACATAAATTCATACTCTCACAAGCCCAAAGTCGGGGTGCTGGTAGAGAGGTCCCTCCCTCCGGGAGGTTCAGAGAAGCTCATCCCAAGCCTCCCAGCCGCCTCCAAGGCTGCTAACATGTCATTGCTCAACCTGGAATAGGTATCCCCACCCTCTCTGCCCCATCCTCATGTGTCAGTCCTCTGGGTGTCTCAGACACCCTCTCTCTTTCCTCTTAAAGAACACCCATTTTTAGGTTTAGGTCAGCCGATGACCAGTCTAGTCTCATCTTGAGGTCCCAAAGACTAAGTTCATACTCACAAGGGCCATGGTGGACACCTGGATATCTGCTAGCAAACTTCCCGTGTTGCAGGAACCTCTGAGGTTATTTTGCCCCGCCCCCTCCACAGCACAGGAGCATCTTAGTGATGACATCCCCAACACTGACCATTTGACAGCTGCACAGTCTCCATCGCATGAGGACACAAGACTCTAATGTCCTCGCTCTGGCCTTCGGCTTCTCCAGTGGCTCTAAAGACACTCCTGGTACACGGGTCACCATGAGGATGGGGGACACAGAGGGTTGTAGGGTTGGAGAGGTAAGTGACTGTCAGGACCACAACTCCTCAGTCAGACTGGGGCTCCTGCTCTAGAGTGCTAGGGACTCAGGTGTTGGGCCCCATTTTGGCCCTGGTTTGGGCCTTGAGGACAAACCCGAGCCTAGCTCGAGTTTCTGCAGCCTTGTGGGAGAGCCTAAGCCTGACTCGAGTTTAGAGACCTGTCTCAGTCACTTCCATACGGGGTGACTCAGCAAGACCTGTTTGGCCCTGCCTCTGCCCCACTGTTGCTGATGTAGAACTTTGCCATTGGCCCTGTCAGTCACCACACACTCTCCTCACCCTTCCCCACCCCCTTCGTCATCTCACCCCACCAAAACTCCTCCTCCCTATGCTCCGAGTTTATATAAACAAGAGGCTGTTACATTAAAGTTGAATTCCTGCTTTGACAAGACTCCTGGCACGGTGTGTCTGTGGACCTGCTCTCCTCTCACCTGGACCTGGCAGCAAGGAGCCAACATTCAGGTTCTCCAGGGGAACGCAGAGACGAAGCAGTACTGCAGGGCAATCAGAGACCTCCATAGCATCCAGATGAACCAGAACAACCTGGTCCCACACAATCTGCACCTCCTTCACCTTGTCCCCAAGTTATAAGTGCATTGACTGAACCAACCTGTAAAGTGTGTGTGTGTGGGGGGGGGGTGGTATGTGTATGTGGTATGTGTATGTATGTGGTGTGTGTGTGGTGTGTGTGTGTGGTGTGTGTATGTGTGGTGTGTGTGGTATGTGAGTATGGTGTGGTATGTATATGGGGGTGTGGTCTGTGTGTGTGGTATGTGTGTGTGTGTGTGTGTGCGTGCAAGTCACTTGCTCATATGTGCCCCTGTGGAAGCCAGAAGTCGATGTCAGAACACTGGGTAGCTCATCTTAGGTTTTGAGGTGGGATCTCTCACTGAACCTAGAGCTCCCTAATTTGTCCAGACTGGCTGCCCAGCAAGCCTTGGAATGTTCCTGTTGGGGCCTCCCCCAAGCTCTAGGGGTGCAGAGTCATGACCCCACCTTGACTGCTGCTTTTACTCACTCGGGACCAATCTTTTTCACTTTAAATGTGTTGATGTGGCAACTTCTTAGCATCTGCAAGTCTACCATGATTGAGCTTTCAAGGGAAATAAAGAGACATTGAATTAAACAGCCATAACACAGGGCAGCCAGGCGAGGGGCACGGCAGAACCAGCTGTGGACACAGCCAGAGTCAATATGGCTATAAGCAGAAAGTCAGAAGGAAAATAAATATTCAACCAGTTGAGGATGAGGGCCAGGAAGCACATATCCTTCAAGCTGAGGAGACTGTGGGAGGCGGTCTGAGGAGACCTCTCTACAGCAGACCCATTGCAGAACTGAGAGACGGCTCAGTTGATAAAATGTTTCCATGTACGCTAGTAAAGCTACGTGTGTGTGTGTGTGTGTGTGTGTGTGTGTGTGTGTGTGTGTGTTTGTGTGTGTGTGTGTGTGTGTGGTGTGTGATAACACAAAGTTAACTGAGAGGAGGGAGCCTCCATTGAGAAAATAGCCCCATAAGATCAGGCGGTAGGCCTGTAGAGCTTTTTTTTTTTTCTTGATTGGTGATTGATGGGGAGGGGCCCAGCACATTGTGGGTGGGGCCGCCCTGGCCTAGTTGTCCTGAGAGAAAACTGGCTGAACAAGCCAGTAAGATGAGCAAGATGACTTCTTGACTCCTTGAGTTCCTGCCCTGACTTCCTTCAGTGATGAACAGTGAAGTGGAAGTGTAAACCTGATTAACCCTTTCCTCCCCAGTCATGTTGATCACCACAGCAATAGCAACTCTGACTAGAACACCATGAGAACCAGAAGACATGAGTTTGCCAGCCAGAACCCAAGTTTAAAAAAGAAGAAAAAAAAAAAGTGAGGTACGGTAGTGAACATTTGTAATCCTAATGCCAGGCATACGGGGCAGAGACAGACCAATCCCAGGGACTGCTGACCAGAACACCCACTCAAGCTAGCCCTAGAGATGAACAGGCAGGCAGAGCTGCAGCTGCCCCTCAGTCCACCGCTGATGACCACCAGGTAAGCAATGCACCGGCCGGCCCCATGACTACTCCCTTGCCCTAGCCCAGTTCAGTGTATCCTCAGAGCACTGAGGCTCCACAGAGGCATGCATGTGCAGAAAGACCAAAGGTTGCCACAGAAAAGAGCAAAAGGGAAAGATTTAGTCATGGCGTGTGGACGTGGGAGAAGCATTACCAGCCAGGCTCTATGGAGCTTGTGTGCGTCATCACTGTCTGGGCTAGTCAGTCCTGTGGGGAGAAATAAACACCTGCTCTTGTCACCCAGGCATCAGGAGAAAGACGAGGGTTGAAAGGAATCCTGACTCACAGAGAAAGGAGATGGTGACAAGGACACTGCCAGCTGGAGATTAATCTAAGGCCTCCTTAAATGCCAGCAGAGGCCCTGCCTGGCATAAGCACGTCGACACTCGGCTAGCTTGCAAGACTCACCTCCATTTTCTCTGTGTCTCTGAAGTCTGTCAGAACTTCACTCACTCTTTAGGCTCTCCCTTGCACTCCTCGTGCGGCCTTGGTCCACCCTGTGTTTCATAAGCCAACGGTGTGAGACCCTGGGCCCCACACTAATTGGTGATGCCCCAGGGCAGGCGCTGCCCTGTCCCTCTACATCACTCACAGAACCTGAGGGAAACACTGGGCACTTTCCAACATTGTGAAGGAAGTTTTCTACAGTCTTAGCTGAGTTCCAGCCTCAGAATCTCGGGCACAGCATGAACTGCCCAGTGCTGCGCTTTTTGGTGATACTTCTTGTCTCCTCACATCAGAGCTGTGAGGAACTTGGTAGCAGCAGTTAGGAAACCATAGCCCTGAGTCCAGGCCCGGCTTGGCCATGAGGGACATTTTTTTTCTTTTCCCTAAGCCATATAGACGCTTCTGAAAAACTCATATTCCTGCGTGGCAAAACTGGGGAGATCTAGCCTATTGCGGTTTGAATGGGAACTGTCCCCGTGGGCTCATGTATTTGAACACCAGTCCCAGTTGGTAATGCTGATTACAGAGGCTCTGGCATGTTTAGGATGTGGTGCCTCTGCGGAGGAAGCATGTTAGTAGGCGTGCTACTGGGTGCGCACACACACACACACACACACAAGCTCAACCCACTTCCACTTCACACTCTAGGACCAGGTCACTGTGCATGACTGTGATCCTCACTCATTGCCTGCAACCCTCACACAGGCTGCCTCCATGGAGATGCTCGCTGAATGGATGGGTCCACTGAGAGCTCCCTGTGTTCCATGTTTAATGGGAGAAATCAACTCCAGGGGTTTCAGTGTTATCGGGAATCATCTCAGGGGAAGGCAGAAATTGATTCAAAATAACCAGCATCGGATCACACCCCGTCTGCTTCCTCCTCTTGGGGTCAGCGACCTAGCCTGGGGAACAAGTGCCATGCCCTATGTGTATAAACCCACCATCCACAGCCAGCTTTCTGCTCTCTGTAAAGCAGTCGACTCCAGGTAGCATCCTAGGAAAGTGGAGGGATCTTTCACCAGCAAAGTCCATAGCCTGAGAATGAACACAGCCCTGCTGTTCAGAGGAGACACTGGGTTGAGGCTGAGCCCAGAGTCAGAAAGAGCAACTGCTGTGTTTTGGAGATGGCTCAAATGTGTCCCCTGAGGCTTTCCATTGAGATTTAATCCCCATTGTGAAGCAGGAGAGAGTGGAAATTTAATCTGGCTACAGTGTTCAGAGTTGAGCCCCTGGGAGGTGAGGAGTATTGGATATCGGTCATTAGGGTAAAGCCCATGATTGAATTCTGGTGGTCTTATAAGTCAGAGGGAGAAAACTGTACATTTCTCTTTTCCTGATACCCTGAGTCACTGTGGGACTCTGTCAGGAGAAAGGTCACCACCAGCAACCTTCAACCTTGTATCTGGAGAACTGTAGCAAAAAATATTTTTTTTTTATAACTTGGTCTGTGGTATTGTATTATTAGCGACAGAAATATAGAAGGTCACAGGCTACAGTCCCTTCTCCAATATGGAATGCTCTTGGGTAAAGCATATAATCGTTCACTTTGGACTCCAGAGGGCCCTAAAATTGCCGTGAGACGGGTAGTAGCCAACAGCTTCACTCTGTATGCCCTACTCCCCTGGGCCACTTTAATATCTATGATTAGTGTGAATGATCAGCAAAGTCCATTATGTTTATTCCTAAGTGGGAATTTGCAAACAAGCCCTTGCATGTATGCATAGGTGTGTGTTGCATGTGTGTCTATATTCATGTGTGTGTGTGTATATGTGCAACTGCATGTGTGTGTGGTATGTGTGCATATGGAGGCCAGAAATGGACATCAGGTGTCTCCCTCAATTGATTTCTACATTATGTTGAGGCCAGGGTTTCTCAGTGAACCCTGGGCTCGCTGCTTTGGCTGGTTGAACTGACCAGCAAGCTCTAATCCTCCTCCGGTCTCTACTTCCAGCCCTGAGGGGGTTTGGATAGGCATTGCCACATTTAGCTTTGCATGTGGGTCCTGGAAGCTCCAACTTGGGTCTCTGTACTCTTATGGCAAGCACTTTACAGACTGAGCCAGTTCCCCGGGCCCCAGAGTCCTTGTTTTAAATAAGAAACAAGAAGACATTTATAGTAGAATACAGAATAACTGATCTAACTGCTCAGGGAATGAGCTCTTGCTTCTCATAGACATGATGGTAGGCTTTGGGCTGCAGAAGAGCGTGAGAGATGATCCAGGGTGAAGACTACACAATCATCTGCAGTCCACAGGACTTGGAGATCCCACCAGACAAGAAAGGGTCCGTGCACAGGATTCAGACCGATCGGTGGATAAAGTGACTCTGCCCAGCACTCCATATTCATTTTTCCTTCTTCAAATAGAAGGCAGCAGGTCAGCTCTAGACAGCATCTTGGCACCAATGACTCTACAGTTGGCATGTGGAAAAGTCAGGGCACAGAGATAGATGGAAGCCAGAGCCCAGGAAAAGTTAACACTTTGAGATGTGGATGGTCCATCTGTCTCAGAGAGTTGCCTCAAGAAGGGGCCAGCTGTCTGATCTTGGAGACACTTAAAACACAATTATTCAGAAAGCAGCCAGATCTAAACTGCTTCTTCCAAATCACATCCAGCATCTCCTGCTCTGTTGGCTTTTGGAGTTAAGCACATAAAATAAAACTGCTATGTAGAACTCAGCCAGTGGGAATGAATTATATACGAAGCTTGCGGGTGTCAGGAAATCCAGTCGCACACAGGCTGGTCCAGCTGTGCTATTTAGGGCTTGAGGCGGGAGAGAAAAAAAAAGGCCACTGCATTCATCCACAGGTTTCCTTTAGTTTCATTTTTCTGGGTCTAATGTAGCCCGAGCTGGCCCAGAACTCTCTTAGTAGTTAAGGATGACCTTGAACTCCTGATCCTCCTGCCTCTGCTCCCAGAATGCTGGATTATAGAAGTGACATACTGAGAATCAAGCCCAGGGCTTCCCACATGCAAGCCAGCACTCTACCAACTAAACTACATCCCTAACCCTAAGTTTTCTTTCCCTTTTGTTTGGGTTTTAGTTTTAAACACCAAACTCAAGATACTTTCTTCATAGAAATTATTCCCTTAACAACTGCCTCACCTGGGACCTTAAACCCACAGAAACTACCAAAAATTCTGACAATGAGAAAGAACTCTGGCAACCCCCCTTAGTGTGCAGAACCACCCACTGCCACAGCAGATCACTGTGCTGAGTGTGTTCTGCGAAGTCTTGTGCATTGGAGACTCAATCCTCCTGCAGCACGACAGAGGTAGGGCTTCAGGAAGTGATTGAGGAACACCACCTGAGGTTGTTCTCTGGCCTCCACATGCATGCACACACACATATGCATATACACATGCACGCATACATGCCATACCCACACACATGCACACATACATATGCATACACACATGCATGTACACACATGCATATGCACATGCACACACATGAACACACACATGCATGCATGCATGCACATGCATATACATATGCAAACACACATGCATGCATGTACATGTGCATAAACACATACATATATACACATGTGTATATACACACATGCATGCACACACATATACATACATATGTGCACACACAACCCCAGGTTACCCACCTGCAGTGGCCTCAAAAGGCAGCTCAGAAAGGGGGGCTTGGGATAAAGTCTGCAGCCATCACTAAGATAGCCATGTCCCCATGAAGAAGTGGGCTGCTTCACACAGGCAACACAAGGCTCGAGTGTCCACCCCACAGGTCTGGACAGATGCTAACTACCACAGGAACACCATGGGCACTCCCTCCCCTCCCCCTTCCCATCTCTTTATCATCTTGGTATCCCATAATGCTAAAAATACAAACTACGATTCAGCTTTCCAAACTTCTGTAGTCCTGTCATATAACAACAGAGGGCTGACGCCCGGGGGTGGGGGGGGGGCAAGATGGAGATCAAATTAATCCTCCGCCATGGGCACAAAAGTCATCAGATGTTTGCCTTTGGCCCCAGCAGAAGCTTTTGCATCAGAGAGCCCAGCTGTCGGTTGTTCATATTTCAGTGGGGGAAGCTCGGAGACAACACTTCTCTCTTAATGCAGAGGTGAGTTTTATTAAAAATGTCTGTTACAGCCAGCCTGTATCAAACCAGTCTGCTAACCAGGCCTGGATGAAAATGGCTGCAGCTCCTTCGTCACCGACCCTCGTGGTGGACTTCATCACAAATGCTCACTCCAGACCACCCACCTAGCCCTGGAGAGGTCAGGAAATCCTGGAGAAGGGAGGCTGAGGACAGAGGGTGCCCCCCTCCATTCACACCTTCCCTGACCTGGATGGAGCCCTTACACAGAGACCCAACCTACAATCATATTGCCAGGTTTGCTCACAGAAAAATAACCTGCTCACATCAAAACCAAGCGTGGTGGGGAATCCCCACACTGAGGAAGCAGGCAGGAGGATCCCTGGGGCCTAGTCAGCCAGCCTGGGTGAACTGGGAAACTCTTAAAAACCCTGTCTCCAAAATTTAAGTAAAGGCTTGCCCAGCAGTTAATCCAAACCCTGGAGATGCAGGCAGGAGGATCTCTGTGAGTTTAAGGCCAGCCTAGTCTATACATAGAAAATGCCAGATCAGCCAGGGCTACATTGTAAGACCTTCTCTCCCTCTCTCCCTCCCCCTCTGTGCCCCCCCTCTGTGCCTCACTCTCTCCCTTCCTCTGTCTCTCTCTGTCTCTTCCTCTCCCCTTCTTTCCCTCTTCCCCCTTTTCTCTCTCCCCTTTCCCTCTCCCTTCTCCCTCTTTCCCCCTCTCTCCTCCTTTCCTTCTCTCTCCCCCTCTCCCTCTCTTTGTGTCTCTCTCTTTTCCCTCTCCCCACCTCTGTCTTCCTTCCTCCCCTCCCTCTGTCTCTCTCTGTGTCTCTCCCCCTCTCCTCTCTTTCCTCTCTCTTTCTCTCTCCCCCATCTCTCTCTCCCTCTTCTCCATCTCCTCCCCTGCTTTCTCCCTCTCCCCTTCTCCTTCCCTAACCTCTTTCTTAGTTTGTCTTCTCCCCTTCTTCCTCTGGAGATGAGACAGCATCAGTAGACCCTGAAAACCAAACACTCTAAGGTGGCAGGAAGCAGGGTACAAAGCATGAAAAAAAAAAATCTTGCTTCAGCGGATAGGCAGATCAGGAGCTCAAGGTCACCCTTGGCTGTGTAATGAGTTTGAGGCCAGCCTGGGCTACATGAAACCTTGCCCCCAAAATAACAACAGTCTGACATACTCATTACCAAGTTTTTGAAACAGAAAATGTTAATCATCTGTCATATAGTATAGGAGAAATATCATAGAAACAACGTGCTGCTATTAAATGAAGCAAAATGGTGTTATAATTATTTTTTTTTTCAAATTTAATTGGCTGGTGTAATGAAAATGTCCCCATAGGAAACTCGGATTCAGCATGGCACAGGATCGTCAGCATCACGCTGTCTCATGCTCTGAGTTCAGGACCGACCTCTGCCTCCCCCTCCCCCAGATTATTTCCATAGTGTAAAGTCAATTTATGATATATCTTTCTCATGTTTAACAAAGGACAATTGCTAGCTTTAAAATAGATATAAAAGGAGGGGAGGAAGGAAGGAAGGAAGGAAGGGAGGAAGGAAGGAAGGAAGGAAGGAAGGAAGGGAGGAAGGGACAGACGGAGGGACAGAGAAAACTCTTCCCTTGCCCAGCCCTTTCAGATGGCCCTGAGGAGAAGCAAGGGATTATGTCCACCCAGCTCGGGACCCTGACAACAGACTGAGCCAATCAGCCTGAGGTCTGTAGCGCTCTATACAGCCACGAAAGGTGGCTACTAAAAGCCACTGTGCCCTGACCATTGCCTGAAGCATCCCGTAGAACTGCTGTCTCTCAGATGAGTGCTGCCCACAGGTCTGCAGGTAAAGACCTCTCCCCTGGGGTGCTATAGGGAAATGGTAGAACTTTGGGGGCGCCCAGTGGATGGTCTTTAGGTCATTGGTGGTATGTCCTTCAAGGTGGCTGGTCTCTTAGTGTATCTCCATGTCCTGGCTCACAGAATGAGCCTGGTTCTCACACGTGTGTCTGCCATGGTGTGCTTGGTATTCCCACTATGGGCCACATCAATGCTGTCGGCTCTTGCACTCGGATCCAAAGGATCGTGGACAAAGCAAAGTTTTAAGTTGCTTTAAGTTAACTGTCTCTGGTATGTCATAATGGGAACCCAAAGCTGGTACTACAGATGCCACAGTTATGTGATAGTGATGTTTCCTCAGGGATCAGAGACTCACCTAGCCACAAGCATAACTGTATTGATGACATTTGTACCACTGCGATGCGATACCTGGCAAGAAAAACTTGAGAACAGCCAGAGACACAGTGGCTCAATGGTTAGAGAACCTGGGTTTAATTCCCAGCACCCACCTGGTGGCTCACAACCATCTGCAATTCCTGTTCCAGAGGGTCTAATGCCTTCTTCTGTAACCCTCCAGGCATCCAGCCCGCACATGGTGCACATACATTCATACATAATGGGAAAAAACGCATAAAATAAAACTGAACGGCTCTAATAAAATTTTTTAAATGTTCTTTTGGAGTCATGGATTCAGAGGGCCCTGTGGTCACTGACCCCAAGTTCTTAGGCAGAACATCACTGCAGCAGGATCACCCAGAGCCTGAGCTCTGTGTCTTGTGCCTGCTTGATGCACACCAAGGCACTGTGATGACTTCAGTTAAACCTGTTTACACGGGTACCCTGATCCCCTGATCCCCTGATCTTCCCTCCAGCTAGAGTCCAGACAAACACCGGTACCCAGCCCCTCATAGCAGCCCGCCACACAGGGTCTTTCCCCTCCCCATGATGTCCCCTGGAGCCCTCAGCTGTTTCCCTGCAGATTTCCATGAGACCCACGCAGGGTTCGCTGCCCAGCCCGATGCACGGAATGCTCCTGCCAGGTCTCTCTGGGACTCCTGTCTCTGGGGTCCATTCTGTGCAGCCTTTAAAAAGCACAGATGCCAACCAGTCACTGACTACTGGAATGTTCCCTTAACTCCTGAGTCCTCCTGAGTCCCCACTGACTCCACATGAGATCAAAGGCTTTGCTTCCCCAGATCTCCTTAAATGGTCATTCCACACTGGAGTGCTTGTCAGAACTTGACAGGGAGACACTTTGTGAGATAAGTGTTGGGGTTGGCGCCCCTTCTGCAGCCAATATGCAGGGAGTCAAGCCCACCTCATTGGTGTGTGTGTGTGTGTGTGTGGTGTATATGTGGTGTGTGTATGTGTGGTGTATATGTGGTGTGTGTGTGGTGTATATGTGGGGGATGTGGTATATATGTGGAGTATGTGTGTGGTATATATGTGGTGTGTATGTGGTGTATATATGGTGTGTGTGTGTGTGTGTCTGTGTGGTGTATATGTGGTATGTGTGTGTGGTATATTGTGTGTGGTATGTATGTGTGGTGTGTGTGCGGTATATTGTATGTGGTATTATGTGTGGTGTGTGTGGTATATTATGTGTGGTATGTGTGTGATGTGTGTGTGGTGTGTGTATGGATGTCTGTGTGCATGTGTGTTGTGTGTGCAATATGTGGTGTGTGTGTGGTATGTGTGTGTAGTGTGTGTGCCTGTGTATGGAGTGTATGTTGTGGTGTTTGTGGGGTGTGTGTGTGTGTGTGTGTGTGTGTGAGAAAGAGAGAGAGAGAGAGAGAGAGAGAGCTCACAAGTGCACAAATGTCTATATAAAAAGACAAAGGATGTCAGGAGTCATTCCTCAGACAGCATCCACCCTGTTTCTGAGTCAGGATATTTCTTTAGCCTGGAACTCAGCAACTTGGCTAAAAATCCCCAGAGATCTGAATGCCTCAGCCTCCCCAGCACTGGGATCACAAGCCTGTGACACTTCTCTCTCTCCCTCTTGTTCCCTCCCTCCCTCCCTCCTTCCCCCCACCCCACCCCCCCACTTTCCTCTCTCCTTTTACAATGGTCTTCATGCTTGCACTGCAAGCACTGGACCAACAGAGCAACCTCCCAGTGTCTGGCTATCTCTTTCCACATGGATCTGCCTCCTGAGGAGGAGGCAGAGGCTCCTGAGGTGAGCCACAGCGGGTCATCACACGGGCAATGGGAAATCACATGCAGGAGATTATCTTACAATGGGAAGGGAAGTATTAAAAGAGAAAGCTCATGTCAAAGCCAATTTATTAAATAATTGCTTATCTTGGGGCGCAGGGAACCTGCCTCTGAAACCTGCACTTATCTTGGAAGCAGGCTGCCTCCCCAGCAGAAGTCTGTCAAAGGCAGAAGGGGGGGAGGGGAGCCGTTCTTAAGGATTTTCTTCTCCTGCCATCCTAAGCATTGTCAAGACCCAGCTCCTGTCGTCTGGGGTGGTTTAAAATAAAACTTTTTTTTTTTTTTTTTTTTTTTTTTTTTTTTTTTTTATAGAACAGATGGAAAGAGGGACACACAGGCAAACAGTGTGCAAACAACAGCAGAGTTTCAAACAGTGGCGGGTAAAGGAACAGAAAATAAACTAGCAGACGCTAGAACCTCCCTCCGAGACAGCAACCCAGCACAGCCTTTCTGGAATGAAGCCCTTCTCTGTGTACAGTCCCCATGTTCTGTGGAGTCGGCTCAGGACTGTGAAGGGAGCCCCGAGATCAAGACTGACATGCAGCTGTGTCTGATATGATTGAATCAGTTAGAAGAGTTGGGAAGCACGGGAGCTCCCAAGCAAATGCAGAAAACTTACCCTGCAACAAGAAGCCACAACATAGACACTTAAGATAGAGAAGGTGGTGGTGGTGGTGTGTATGTGTGTACTTGTGTGTTTGTCTGTCTGCATCTGTCTTTCTGTGTATGTGTGTGTGTCTGTGTATGTGTCTGTCTTTCTGTGTATGTGTGTATATCTGTGTGTGTATGTGTGTGTGTCTTTCTGTGTATGTGTGTATATCTGTGTGTGTGTGTTTGTGTGTGTGTGTCTCTGTCTTTCTATGTATCTGTGTCTGTATGTCTGAGTGTATGTCTGGGTGTATGCATATATGTCTGTGTGTGTCTGTATGTGGTATGTGTGTTGTATATGTATGTCTTTCTGTGTAGTGTGTGTGTCTGTATGTGTTATGTATCTGTGTCTGTATGTGTGGTGTGTGTCTGGGTGTATGCGTGTATGTCTGTGTGTGTCTGTATGTGGTGTGTGTTGTATATGTATGTCTGTGTGTGTAGTGTTTGTGTCTGTATGTGTTATGTATCTGTGTCTGTATGTGTGGTGTGTCTGTGTGTGTGGTGTGTCTATGTGTGTCTGTGTGTGTGTCTCTAGGTGTGTGTGTGGTATGTCTGTGTATAATGTGTCTGTGTTCGCCTATCTGTGTGTAGTGTGTCTGTGTGTCTGTGTGTTTCTATGTGTGTATGTGTGTGTTTAACAATAATGAAAATCAATGTTGAAGGAGGTAAAATACCTGTATAATTCAATGCATGGAGGGGTCAAGTACAAAAGCAAATGTGACAGTCTCTCTTCTGAGAGATGGGCACTGATCCTCCTAACAATAGTGCCTGACTTTCCACGTTGAAATATAACATTGACATCTACAAATATGCTGGGCTGTGTTCATAGCTCTCCTGAGCTGCAAGTAGCCCATGGGCTAACAGACCAATAACACCTGCTAGACAAAGACGATGTCCCCATACCTGTGTCAACCAGCTACTTCATGAGTCTCTCAGTGAGCGAAGGCTCAGTTGCTACCCACACAGTCACCTGGTGCATGGTCTAAGACAACTAGGAGTCCCTGGTATCCCCTCAGGAAAGCTTAGGGGGTCAGACAGCTATGGAGCCTATGGTCCTAGTTACCAGGGTAGCAGGTAAAGGTGTGTCAGTGAATAGATGCCATTGGATGATGTAAACATCCCAGCATAGCCAGCCACCCATGGCCCCAGATACCACATCACACCACACACAGACACCACCCCCCCACACACATACCATACCAACTACACACAGACACACCACACACATATCACACCACACACAGACATACCACACATACACACACATACCACACCACACAGAGACACACCACACAGACACACACACACATACCACACCACACACACATACAAACACCTTCACACACACTGAAACACACATGCACACATACATATATACACACCACACCTTCACTCACACACATACACACACAGAGAAACACACATGCACACACAAACATACATACAACACCTTCACACTCACACACATACACACTGAAATACATGTACGCACACACATAGACAGAAACACGCCATAATCACTAAAATAGAAAGAGGGGTCTGTACCAGCAGTGAATAGGTCCATGAGGAGGGAAGAAGCCCTAGGTAGAGGGGGAGGCAGGGGGCCTGGAGTTTAGGAACACACATTTCTGCCCATCTTGGAGCTCAGCCACTGGCAACATGGCTACTTTCAAAACTCTCTACTCCCTTCAATGTGAGGCCTCTGGAGTTTGAGTCTGTCTTGTCTTAATCTCAGCCACCTAAACAGGGCTCTTAGAACTCCATAGGCCTCGAAGCACCCTCCCTACAGCCCAGTGACAAACTGTGACAGTGGGTTCTGAGCCTCCCATCCCCCTTCCAAAGACAGTCTAAGCCATGTTGGCAATAAAGACAGTCTTTATTAAGACACGTCCCTACATTAAGACACGCCCCTACATTAAGACACGCCCCTACATTAAGACACGCCCCTACATTAAGACACACCTCTATTCTTATTGCTGCCTCACCCAGATTCCCACATCAATAGCAATGATCACTTGTGAGGGTTTAAAACCTTTGTTTCTAGGACCAGCAGGATGGCGCACAAGCATGTGTCACGACACATGAACCCCTACATATAGACACACAAAAAACCCCACAAATGTCAAATAAGTAAGTAACCTTTTCTAATAAAATCTAACAGCATCGTAGGAGAGGAAAACAGCCGGCCGGTGGGACACATACAACAACAACCATGAATTGCAGGGATGAGTGCCTGAGACTCAATATCCTACGCCTTCTACCAGGCTTGGAGATGAATTCCTCCTGTCCCACGGCTCTGCCAGCAGCCTAATTAATTAAAGCAATCAGTTTGGGGGTCCCTACAGCTGGCACGGGAGCTTTGAGCTTCTCCTTGGTGCCTGGCTCATGCCTTTATTAATACTTTTTAAACACAGCTCCCAACTACTCACTGTACAGGGTCCCCAGTGTGGAGCTGTGGTAACCTCAAAGGCATCGACCCAAGTCTGTGCCGAACAGGTGCGTCAAAGGCATCTTCATCAATCTTTCTTTAAATCTCCACTTCCGGCCACACGGACAGGTCAGATGACTACCAACCGGTCAAGTGGAAAAGCAGTGTAAGTTTCTGAAGGGTTTAAATAAAATATCCCTCACCGTCAAGCCTAACTCCATCTCCTGTTAAGAAGATAGATGTCTCTAGGCAGGTGCGCAGAAGGTACACAACAGAGCCAAGAGCCACGATGGCGAGGATGCTCAAAAGGCATGCAACTGTGCCGATGTGTCTGTTACTTTGTTTTCTGTTTTAAAGGAGAAAGATTGAGCCTCTCAAGGTGACAGACGAGCTCCCAGAATGCCCCTCTCTCTCTCCTGAGTTTCTCCGCGACTGGCTCCCAGCAGCAGCGAGAGCCTCGGCTGGTGAGCTTCGCCACAGCGCCCTCTTGTGGCCATCGTCCTGGTGGCGCTGCTCCTGGTCCCTTCCTAAGGGCTCACTCCTGGCTCTAATTACAACTTAATTACAACCCTTCACCTGGGTTACAAGGGGGAGTCCAGTCCATGCGAAGCCCAGTAGCTCGGGTACAGATGTGGTTTTTCTTTCTTTTCTTTACAGTGGCCACCATCCTTCTTCCTGCCTCTTCTTCTAAGTACAGGCTGAGAAGCAGGCATCCAGGGCCGACTCCCCATCCTCTGAGATGGTATCTCCCCCCAGTGGCCCACATTCTGAGAAGATCCTGTATATGACTTTGGAACAAAGAGACCACTGGCCCAGAGCTGCCCCTCACCCGTACAGGTTCTGTGCACTGTCTGTAAAACAGAGACTGGATCACAACGGGAGGCACCTGAAGAAAGCAGAGCTGTGGAATCCGAAGGTGAAGGAGGATCTGGATTTGCCCCGAGCTGTGGGGAGGAAGCTGGGGAAATTCAGTGTGTGTAGCCTCCGGGCTAGGCAGGCATGCCAGGCTGGGTACTACCTCACCAACACAGGTTTATTTATAATTAGGTGAAAAGATAACGTTCTCCTGAAAGAGTCATCATCCTTAATAGTAACTCTGATCTGGGGCGGTGGTGGTGCACACCTTTGATCCCAGCACTCGGGAGGCAGGGGATCTCTGTGAGTTTGAGGCTAGCCTGGTCTATATAACAAGCTCAAGGACAGTCAGGACTCTGACAAAGACCGTACCTCAAAAGAAAGTTGTAACAGGACAAAGACTTGATTGATCCCCTTCTGTGTGAGCCTCTCTTCTGTCAGCTTCCCTTTCACAGTGACAGACACACAAGTGGGTGTGGAGACTGTAACTGGCCAGTGTACTCAGGGTGCAGGCGGGGGGAGGGGGGGGTCTTTCCAGACATGAAGAATAAGAGTAGTAAATACACTTCAGAGGCAGACAAGTATCACACAGATCCCGCTCTGGAAAGGCCTATTGGGCACATATACAGCTGTTTCCTCAAACATTCCCTCCCGGCTGGAGAGCCAGCCCAGCAGAGAAGAGCACCTACTGCTCTTACAGGGGACATGAGTTCTGTTCTCAGCATCCGTATCAGAAAACTCACAACCACCTGTAACTCCAGCTCCAGGGTTTCCGATGCCCCCTTCTGGCCGCCATGATACCTGAACTCATGTACTTGAGAACACCTGTGCGTGCGCGTGTTAAAATTAAAATAAATCTTTTTAAAATTTCCTCTTACAAGGAGCAGGGAACTTGTGGAACCTTCTGGACCCCCAGGCTCCTTTTCAAGGCTGTATAATCAACCAACAACTGCCCGCTAGAGGACGCTCCTCAGTCTGTGAGGAAGTACAGAAGCACAGCTTGTGGGAGTCCCTCAGTCTCTGTGCTCCATGCATACAACCCCAATAAACTCACTGACTCACCAGCCTGGACTTGGATGGAATTGCTTTGGTGACCTGAAGCCCTCTATGGGTGAACAGACATTCTCTACTGTTGAGTTGTTCTTCTCTGGGGCAGGGCCTCACAGCAGTCTCTCCTGGCTTTCAGTGATGGCCCTGGGGATGTGGGTAGACACGGGACTGGCTCTGCTGTATCCGCACACATGGTGTTTTCCCCAGCTAAATATGCTGAAAAACTTCCAGAAGAGACTAGTTCAGACCAAGATCCCCATCCTAATGGTCAAAGTTCTATAAATGGACTAACTATATATAACAATAATAGACTTTTTCAAAAGCTGAAAGAGCCAGGCGGTGGTGCTGCACGCCTTTAATCCCAGCACTTGGGAGGCAGAGGCAGGTGGATTTCTGAGTTCAAGGCCAGCCTGGTCTACAGAGTGAGTTCCAGGACAGCCAGGGCTACACAGAGAAACCCTGTCTCGAAAAACCAAAAGAAAAAAAAAAAAAAAAAGCTGAAAGAAAGGAGTTTAGGTGTTTTCACCAAACTATAATATAGGGCTGGGCCAGCGCGAAGACTCCACAGATAAAAGTGCTTGCTGACAAGTCAGATGACCTGAGTTTGATCCCTAAAACACGTGTGTCAGGAGAGAACCAGCCCCTACAGGTTGTCCTCTGAGCACATGTGCACCGTGGTATGTGTGTGCACTCATGAAATAAACAGATAAACAGAAAGAGTACAGGGCTAGGGATATAGCTCGGTGGTGCAGTATCCACACACCACACCCAAGGCCTGAGCTCAGTGTCCACTGACACACAAAAGAGATAGAATACACAATTGAGGAGAGAGGGAAATTTAATCAGATATAAGTATTCCACTTGTGTTGGAACACCACACGGTACCCTGCAAATGTGTGATATTGTCATGCTTTTATAATCAGTGGGGAAAAAAAATAAATTTAAATTTAAGAAATAAAATATCTGTCCTGGAATAATTATAACACTGCTTTGTTTTGCGGAATAACCCACAGGTGCAGAAGGAGAGACCAGATACCGTGCGGCACGTGTGAAAACACACCACACTTTTGAACAAAGTAACCTTAATACCGACTCGTTCTTCTTTCCATCTGAATAATTTTCACTTTATCTTTTTTTTTCTCCTTTAGGGGGTGAGGCATTGTTTGTCGGTGTGTGTATCTGTGAGCGGTATGAGTGAGTGAACATGTATGTATGCGTATGTGAATGATTGTGGGTGGCATGTTTGTGTATGCCTGCATGCAGCAATGGAAGGAGTACAGTAGTCATTCCTCAGGTACCACTCACCTTGTGTTTGATACAGTGTCTCAGTTAGGGTTTTACTGCTGTGAACAGACACCATGACCAAGGCAACTCTTATAATGACAACATTTAATTAGAGTGGCTTACAGATTCAGAGGTTCAGTCCAGTATCATCAAGGTGGGAACATGGCAGCATCCAGGCAGACATGGTGCAGGGGGAGCTGAGAGTTCTACATCTTCATCTGAAGGCTGTTAGTGGAAGACTCACTTCCAAGCAGCTAGGATGAGGGTCTTAAAGCCCACACTCACAATGACACACCTACTCCAACAAGGCCACACCCACTCCAACAAGGACACACCTACTCCATCAAGGCCACACCTACTCCGACAAGGACACACCTACTCCAACAAGGACACACCCACTCCGACAAGACCACACCTCCTAATAGTGCCACCCCGTGGGCCAACCACATACAAACCATCACATACAGCAACTCACTGGCCTTGAATTCAAACAGTAGACTGGGCTAGCTACTCAGCAACTCAAGGATCTACCTGTGTCCATGTCCCCAGTGCTGGCATTAAACACTTCAATTAAAAGTCCTAACCATGTTTATACAACAAGCCCTTTGCCCACTGAGATATCTCTCAGCCTAGTGTGTGTGTTTGAGTGTGTTTTGACACAGGGTCTCACTATGTAGCTCAAGCTAGCCCGGAACTCAAGATCCTCTTATGTCTCCCATGCAGAGACTCGGGCCTGTAGTACCACACTTGAATGACACTCAGAGTTCTTATCTGGCCGTGGAGGCAACTTCTGCCTGAGGACCTAATTGAAGACTGCCTGTGAGCCTAAAGATTGGTGACGCAAATGACAGCCAACCGGGAACTGTCACTTGGAGGACAGTCTTACTTGGGACCAATGGGACTCGGTAGATGATAAAAAGGGCGCTCCCCGGGGAATTAACGAATGAGCTTCCTGCCACGTTCTCACCTGCTCTCCCTGTCTGAGCCATTGATTCTGAGAGCCTTCTCTCCCACTGCCCCCAAGGGAGTCACCCGGCAGGACAACAGGACTCATGTGGTCTACGCTGCATCTCAGGGCAGCAGAGTCTGGCTGCTTAGTTCTTTTACTCTTCTGAAGATGAGGACCAAAAGACTCATTACAAAGAACGAATGGAATGGCAAACACCGGGTGCTGGAAAGACACAATGATCTGCCTCCTGACAGCTTTATGATAAAATCTACCCAAAGGGTCTGCAAGAGACCCTACCATCTTATTAAAAATCAGGGTCCGAATTTGTCTGAGTTTGACATGAAACTATATTTTCATTAAAAAGTTTTAATAAACCGTGTCAATCATAATGGAATTCTTATTAGTCTGGTGGTTTCTGGCAATGAGCCTGCAGACCCCCGGGGGGGGGGGGGTGGGACTTCAATATGAACTTTGTACCTGCTCTGATGATGGGACACTCTTTCATAGCTAATGATGTATTTGTCATTTACTACCCACTAATCAAGGGGCTATTTGTCTTATATACCCCTCACTAAGTAGGCTGACAACCTCTATCACGTGATACCTACATGTCCACTGGAGACGGGAAACCTGCACATACTAGCTATCACTCATCAGTAAGTGCACAGGCATGTTTCACTCACATGGCCTCAGTTTCCCCACAATGGACCACTAATGACTCCTCCCATGTGGGACACGGGACTAAAAGATATTTATATAGGACTCCGAGCGTTCCTGTTGAAGAAGGACTTTAGTGAGTGACAGGGACATCACCATCCCATGTCACAAATCACATTAAGATAGTTACAGCCATGACTTAGCAAATCTGTCGACTGGGCTGATATATTTCCAAAAGCAACATGTCTGTCCAAATGTTCGCTGGGTCCCTGGAGGCTCTGCAGAAGCCAGGGAGGACCTGCGGGGGGCGGGGGGTGGGGGTGTATTCTTTGGGCTTGTCTGTGACAACATTTGCAGAAACAGAAGAAAATTAAGTTGAAGACTTTCTTTAGATAAAACTATTTCACTCAAAGGGAAAAAAAAACAATGAATGAGGCTCAGAATTCTTTTCAGATGTTTGGCCCAACAAGCATCTGGTACGTGGTCAGGCATTGTTTGCCAGATTCTTGTGTAGAGATGCCCCTGGCTCGGATAGAAGAAGCTGCCTTGGTTTGGAAAAATAGAACCCAGCTCAAAGAGCAAAGCAATGAGGGATGCAGGTAGGAAAACAGCCTCCTTCAGAGCGAAGAAACACAGATGAGAGATGACCGGACTGGGAACATGTAACACTGATAAGTCTAAATGAGTAAAGTGAGTTCAGATGAGTACGGTGTCCTCATTGGGCAAAATTATAATGGCACAAAGCAATGCAGGGTAGAAACTTAAGTCTTCCTGGAGGACCTTCCCTCTCCGATTAGCTCAACGTTGGAGAGTTTCTGGAAACATCCCTCCCCTCCAACACAAACTGTCTTCTCTTGTTCTACTGCCATGCCAAATGTGTCTCTAGCAACCAAAGTCTTTAGCCCTTTCCAAGTGCTAGAAAAATCTACGGAATGCCAGACTCTTTCCAGTGTGGGAAGACTTCTGCTGTGAGACCCAGATCTATGGAAAGTCCAGCAACAGTGTTTCGAAGCCCTCCCTGCTGACATTCACCCGCCTGCTGCACAGGTGTGAAATCTCTCCCATACTTGGGTGAACACAGAACTCAGTCTGACCACCAGCCTCTCAGCAGCTAACAGAGTCAGCGGGTCTCTGCCCTTGATCCCACACCTGCTCACCTCACACTCTGTCCACGTTCATGCAAGACAGATGCTGGCGAGGCACACTGCACAGGGAAACTGAATTGCTGTTATCTAACTTTGTGTGGAAGCAACAAAATCAACCCTCATGGATGGCTGTTCTGATGTCCTTCGGGTTTGTTCAACAACTGCCTTTAGCACAGCAGTTTGAACGAATTAATTTCCCCTGGGATTTGACCAGGAATCGAGCTGAGACACAGCTGGTATCCTCTCCATGTCCCAGCACCTTAGGAGGATCCAGACTCCAAGGTGAGGTGAGGTGGTTGTTTCAGGGCATTAGTTTCTGCTCATACAGCTTCCTGATAATGTTTAGACAAAGCAGCCATGCTGTTGAGACTGGGCCCATGTTCTTTCTCCATGCGATATGGTCTATCTCCTTCTAACAGTCAGGAATCACCCTTACACTCGACTTGAGAGAGGTTAGATACTTAGGTGATGTCCAATAATTCTCCCTACCCCCTCCTTCTAGGAGGACTGCCAACAGTCACACTCAGCTACAGCTGGTCTCTTTGGTTCTCACTCACCATGAGTTGAGCAGCTCTTCTCCACCATGATGCCATGACGCCATGACACACAGTCCCAGAAGCAGCGGTATCTGCAGACGTGGGCTGAACCCTCTGAAACTGATAACAAAAGGCATCCTCTCCTTCCCAGTTAGTCTGATATTTTGTTGTAGTGATGAAAAGTGGCTCATCCACCATCTACGTTATTTAAATTCTCAGCATCACCGAAACAACTGGCAGGTGCTCATGGGATATCCGCTACAGGCCATACCACCTCCGCTGTGAGAAAAGCAAGGCCGAGCAGCAAATGACGTGCCAATGATACTCAAACTAAACCGGTCCATCATGATACCCAGAGGGTGGTAGCTGTCCACCTAGCTTTGAGTTCCATAAATGACAGAAGTCTAGGAAAATCAAATGCAAAAACTTTTAAACAAATTATAAGTGGGAATGTGGCGGGCCAGATGGATTTGGTGTCAACTGAGGAGGTTCCAGGGACTCTGCTTTCATTTTGAAGGCAAGTGTGTGCTTGAAATCCAGTCGTCGCCCATGGAGACAAGGGAGTCTCCAACCCTCTGTCTTATTTAATCTTATTTTCAACGCCACCATATGGAGAGATGCCTACCCGGTTAGTACACTGCACCCCTGGCTGTATAGCTGTGTGAGCCTTTCCAGAGATGTTTGGAGCATGAGGACTCAGTGGTTCAATCCATCCATGGTTTCAAAATCTAAACAGACGGCTGGCAGATGGAAGGGCTGTGCAGGACTGTGGAAGGCTGGGCCCGTGGAGGAAGTTCGTCACTAGGGGGTGTGGCTCTGGCGCCTGTTTATTCTCTCTGCTTCCAGGATCATGATGTGGACTCCGCCACCTTCCTCCACGATATTCTGCCTCCCCACAGGCCCAGAGACAAAGGAACTAGATTGCTTGCGGTCTGACGTTTCTGAAACCCTGAGCCAAAATAAACTCTTGTCCTTTGAACTTGTTTCTCACAGGTTGTTTGTCAGAGAGATGGGAAGTCTGACACAAAGCCCAAGAACATGAGAGGAAACCCTCGACTTCATTTCCCTCCTGAGTAGAACCAAGCAACTACTCACACAGGGACAGCCCATATTCCCCAGCCATGCTGCAGCAAGGACTCATGGGCTTCCCGGGTTTGCAGCCCTTGGGCTGTGATCCTGAGCAGGGATATGGGACATGAATTCAGTATACTCCGCTGGGCTGCCGGAGCTGGAAAGGCATGTCAGTAAACAAAACTTAAGATCAACAACTGTAGATTTCAAATAGTAGTCTTTCCGCAGCATCATGATTGACACCCCAGAGAGAGTGAGTCACTCTGGTGCTCCTCCCCTCTTCTCCACTACAGGAAGTCCCTGCCCTGCCTTGTTCTGCACATCACAGGGGCTATCAGGTTTCAAGGCTCTGGGTCAGGTGAACAGACAATCCAGCCCAAAGCTCAAAGATTTCCATATACATGAAATGGCTCATCTCTCGTCCTACAGTTGGTCACTCAGCTCAATAAATATTTGTGCAAGTTTATCTTCCTTGAAGCCTCAGAAAGTATGGAGCCAAGCCACAAACAAAGCTTTGAGTACAAAAACCAGACAGTAGAGCACCACGGGGGCGGGGCAGCCAGAAAGCAGAGCACCATGGGAGAGGGGCAGCCAGAGAGCAGAGCACCATGGGAGGTGTGGGGAGAGCGAGTGCAGAGAGCAGAGCATCATGGGAGCAGGCATCCCACAAGGCAGAGTCCTCACCCACTAATGGCAGTTTCAGATCTGGATTCACACAGTACTAGGGTGATTTTGGTTGGGACATTTCAGCAAATTAATAGCTGACGTAGCATCCAGAATCTTTACTGAAAGCACACATGAAAACGTTCAGTGAGAACAGGCAGGTCTAGATTTTCATATTTCAACTCGAGCCACAAGTTGGAGCCTCGTCTTCATCTGTGGATGAATCAAATGAGGAAAAGACAGACAAGTGTCATTCCCTGGGACACATTTCTCATCAAACAGTCTCCTGGTGATGAAGATAAAGATTTTTAAGGTGGGGAGTGTATAAGACTAGTGATTTAATGATACAAAGGGGTTAGGGAAGTGGGTAGGAACATAAAGGCTCTTGGTGCCAAGCCTGCTGTCTTAAGCTCAATACCCAGGAGGAGAGAGGAAGAGAGAAAAGTAAGATCGTTCGGACTATTTGTCTACTGAGGCTCTGAGGATCACATCCTTTCACGTTCTGGCCGGGAAGTTTCCGACTCACTGACTTTTACTTCCATGAAATCAGAGCTATGGTGTCCTCCCTGTGAAATGTCCCAGGTTGACCTGGAGCTCGGAGGACAAGCTTCTCCTCCCCCCAGCCTCTTTCCTAACAAAGGTCTCAGGTTCCTCTACTCCAATTGGCTCCAAAAATAATATCCTAAGTGTTTGCTTTCAGCCTTTGTGATGGTGGAAGTAGATCTCTGGAGTGTGTCCTTAGGTGCTCCAGTTCCCCACCCACTTCCTCAGTTCCCCCTCGTGATTCCTGGCAGCCATCCTGTGAGCTGGGCTGCCTCATGCTCCTAACCATGATGGACAGAACTGTTGGGTGGTGCGAATAGATGAAGGAACGTATCCATGAAGTGGACACAGGAGAGAGGATGTTCTACTAAAGCAAGCATGTGAAAGGACACGTGATGAAGGATTTTTCGCCAATGACACACATGTATTGGTTCACCTTACACTGCATAGTTGAGCTGCATTTGTCAGGACTCCAGAGAATGAAATTCGCAAAAAAAAAAAAAAAAAAACCCTCTGGTTGGTGTGCTGCAGTTTCTTGCTGCTTCCGAGGATTTGGGCTGATTGGCAGGGTGGTGTCATCTGAGACAGACACACGTGCTGAGACAAGCCCCTCAGAGGACAGGTGATGTTTGGAGGGTATAAATAGGACTCGACGGACAGTAATGGAGGCTGAGCTTGTCTTGCTTGTAGAGATAGCTGTGCAATGCTTGTGGGTCTCAAGTTTCCACTGATCTTCACTTTGCTGAGAGAGGCACAGCCAAGACCTTCTCCTGGCCTTCCTGTTGGCCCCGTCCTTCCTGCTGACTTGCTCTGAGGCTGAGGCCTGGCTGTCTCTGCTAGGTTGTACCACTGCTGCTGATTTGTGTTTGTTGTCTAGACTCTACCCAGCTGGACTGCAGATATATCCAAGAAGTGTTTGCCAGTGGATAGAGCTGCCGCTGCTGACCTGTGAACTGAACTGCTGATTTCCAGACAACACAGATGGGAGTTGCTCCAAAGAACCTTTCTAAACAGGTCTACTTCCCCCACATCCTTTCTTTCCCACCACCTCTGATAGGTGATGGGCTAAAGGGAGGTTAAAGCATTTAAGAACCATCATTAGGAGTAGACTTTGAAAAAATTAGAGTTACACAGAATCTTCCAAAATCATGAACCAAATAAATCATTCTCCCCTTAAGTTTACTTTCTCTTTGGTCACAATGACACAAATGATTGTGGGTATGGCCGCAATCATCTGTGTGTTCAATGTCGACAGGGACACACACCACTGAGAAGTGACTCACAGCCCCAGAGCATTGCAGTAAATCTGAGGTGGACAAGGACCCATCTGCAGGTGGATTCCTGGGGGCCTCATATTGCCTTGGAAGAAGACAGATCAAAAGCAGACTCCGAGACTCTTGTAATCCAATGCCACAGACAAGTAAGTACATTTACAGTGACAGCCACTGACATGGAGAAGGGACCGGGGGTGAGGCACTGCTGACGGAGGCTGGGTGGGTGCTGGTCCTGTGGGTTGTGGGGCCCCTCTAGAAGTCAGGGGCAGCAGATCCCCTCAGACATGCATTCCTGGCAAACACTGCTGCCCTGACTCTGACCTCCATGTGCTGCCAAAGCCGGTTTCCCTGAGAGGGTGTCTGAGACATGAGGTGACAGTGGTGGCCTTAAGAAACCCAACCCTGAAGCACTGGGCTATCGGTGGGTCCTGCGTCTTGAAGGCTGACATGCAGAGAGCCAAGAGCCTGGGTCTCGGGTCACTCCAGAAGAAATGCGTATCAGAAAAGACTGAGGTTATCCACTACCCCTCTCTGTTACCTTTAAATAGAAGGCCTCCCCACCCCCCCTTTTTTTTTTTTTACCATATTTGAAATAATTCCAATACAGCATCCTTTTGCAACTTCTTAGAGGAAGAAAAGCTGTCCCCTTTCCCTCCTCTCTCACAGAGAACACAGCCAGGATGGACTAGGGACCTGCTCCCTTCTGCTTTGTGAAGCCCCTGCTTAACTGCGCTGTGTAAGCTTCAGATACTCGGGTGTCACCCACCTCTTCTGCTAGCGGCTAACTGCCTTTGTCCGGTTTATTTCCTGGAGACTCTGGCAGATTGGGCCTGTATGTTGCTGCCGCATTCTGAAAGCCCTTCAGTATTTTCTTATCGGACATTCGGTAACAGCAGGGGAAAAGTAGGCATTGTGAAGGGGAGCTCGGCCACTGAGACTCAGCCAGGCAGTCAGCCTGCATTGCCAAACCAGGCTGAGGACCAGGCTTCCTCACACTGCTACTGTGCCTGCACATGCACATTCCCAGTGGCTTCTTTCATCTCCTGGAAGTTACCTGCTTGGGAGATGAATGCGCTCTCTAGAAGCCCCTTGTGTAAGCCCACTACCCCGACCCCAGCCCCTCTGCGTCTCTTCAGACTCCATACGTTAGCCCACCAGCCCCTCTGCATCTCTCTACAGGCTCCAAAAGCAAATCTACTTCCCTGAAACTGTCTCCTCCCCATCCCCACATCAAAGCTCTCCATGAGGAATTAAAGACAATAGCATTTCCTCATGTCAATATAGAAGACAACTGTTTTTCTAAGTGACACAGAAAAATAGAGAGAGATCAGAAATCTACAGGTGTCTTAATGTCAAATTTCTCTATCCAATGTCTAGGGACCTCATTATATCTAACTTTATGGGCCTCAAACAATTTAATCAATAAAAAGACAGAAGAATTTAGTTTAGAAGTTTCTTTGCCCATATACCATCTGAGGCATGTTCAGGTTTGGTCATTTGGAACAACTACACTTCAGGGGTTTAAGTCTGTCTCCCCCTTGTATTTGTGCACAGGTGCCCTAATACATTTTATGGTGACAGCCACAAGCTGGTTTACAGCTGTAATGGAGCCTGCAAGACAAGAAGACCTTTTGTAATTGTCATGGCAGAGAGCACAATTGCAACTGACTTTGAAACATACCGTAAACTCATTATGGTAAGACAGAATAGCTTCTACTTTGGGGCTCACTATGAATACTAATGTCAGAGCTCTTGATGAAAAAAAAATGTGCTCTAAATTTTATATTGCATAAAACCCTTTTAATACCAAAGAGAGTGTTATTTATAGTCTGTGGGCTTCTTCATAGATGCCATTAACTATTCCACTAAACATGGCAGAACAGAATGAATAGTCACGGAGCATTAATACAGGAGTAATGATCGCCCTTCCAGAGTCAGGCCAGAAACCAGGAAGACATGAGCTGCAAACGTAGGCAGGGAGGACAGGGAGTGTGGACAAGGTTGGTCCTGTGCAGACTCCTGGGGGCAGTGAATGGCCAACAGGGATATGGTGCAGTATTAGTAATGGAGAAGTAGTAATTGGGATGGTGCTGGAAGGATGCAAGGATGGGCGATGGGAACTAAGGTGCAAAATACTCCAAAAGAGGAGGGAAGAGCCATGAGGAGGTGATGGAACCATGTGTAGATGATGGAGCCACGGAGGAGGTGATGGGGCCATGAGAAGGTGATGGAGCCACGGAGGAGGTGATGAAGCCATGAGGAGGTGATGGGGCCATGAGAAGGTGATGGAGCCACGGAGGAGGTGATGGGGCCATGAGAAGGTGATGAAGCCATGAGGAGGTGATAGAGCCACAGAGGAGGAGATGGCTGAACAGAAAAGAAATGGGGAGAGGACATCTTCCTGCAGCATGGTCCAACAGCATCTTCTGACTGTGTCCACAGAGACTGGGAAGGGGTCTTCAACTCCACACTGAATGCCTTTGTTCTGGGCAGAGGTGGAAAGCAGCTGAAAACCTATGTTGCCCATGGAAAAGCCCATGACAGGTTCACAGGCCATCCTGTCCACCAGCCTTCAAAGACATGAAGAATTTCCATCTACCATTTTCTGGAGCGCCTTTATTCTGCTCCCTGGGCCACATTTACCAGAAGACCAGGAGATTACCACACAGTTTTGGAAGGAAAACATCCCCATGGCCATAAAGTGTTGCTTTAGTGGTTCTAGTCAAGAGAACAGGAGATGACACTGGGAAAAGCAAGATGGACCTTTCACCAGCCAGGAGATGCAAGGGTCCCTCCTCCCCTGTGCTGCAGTGATAAACATGAGAAAAGCTGTGTCTTGAGCTTAATGAAGAAGTGAGTTTGTTAAGGTCTAACTTGTGGTAGTGAGCTTGAGGAATAAGCCCTCATATTAGGAGTCCAATCAAACAGAACAAAACCCCATGTCAAGGTGAAACCTTAGAAGCAAAGGACTCGCAGGCCTCCCTGTGAGGCCATAGGATGCAACTTTGTCTCAGTTTCCCCATGCATGAAACAGTCGGGGATGTAATGATTACATGTATGTCCAGCTCTACAAAATGTCTGCTTCTTGTGTGAGGTGGTGAGAAAGGAGACACTACCAAAAAGGGTTGACGACATACCAGAAACCATTCCTTCTCTAAGAACAATGAAATCCACACTAGGTCTGACTCCTCTGTGCACAAGAAAGGGACCCAAGGAATGCAAACTGAGAACACAGTACAGAGCAATGGAGGTTGAGGTCTGTGAGGAGCTTACTTTTACACTTCTGAGAAGCTGGACAAGAGACACTACCACTCACAGAACAGGGCTGTTCCAACAGAATTCTAAAAACCGTCAGAGTGACAACTACTTCCAATTCGTGTTGTAACTATGAAACATAATTCTGAAACTGTTTGGCTGACTGACATCATTGACCCCCTGAAACCAGGGACACATTAATTTCATGGGTGGGAAAAAGAATCTTGAGCCAACAGTGACTAAGGACTGTGGCAAAATCTGCAGTGCTTGCTACAGTTCCTACACACGGTAACCTTTGCTACAGTTCGGCACATTGTAACCCAACCCAAACCCAGCAGTGAGCTGTTCTCTGAGAAACTTGCAGCTCCACTAGAACCTTCTCAGCACTGTGAGTGTGTGAATGTGACCAAGAACCTCTGCAGGTTCCCTAAGCCCAGGCCATCTGAAGTGTGGTTGCTAAGAGCAATGTGCCAAACTGGAAATCTAGCAGATGCATAAGGGACACCCTACAGCACAGAGCTGAGGTCCTTCTTTAAATGAAATGGCTGTCACAGGACTATGCACCGCAGTTTGGTGTGCCATAGACCAAAACCATCATGCATTCTCATGGGGGTAACTGATGAACACGGAAACAGAGAATATGAAGCAAGGATACAGAGAACCAGGGAATGCAGAGCAAGGGGACATGAAGCCAAGGACCACACAACTAGGGAACATGGCGGTAAGAAACAGGGAGTCATAGTCCCCAGGGCTGTTGCAGACTGAGTAGAGGACCACTAGGTCTCTAAGCCACACCACGGGAGGGCAGGAAGGGTGGTTCCCTGCATCATGAGGGGCGGGGCCGGAGAGACCACGCCCCCTTCTTGCTCTTGTGGGGGAGGGGGAGCAGAGCACCCCTGGCCTAGCTGCGGTGTGTGACATGGGGACTTGCAGTGACTCAGATGGGTGCGGAAAGCATCAGAGACTGTGGGTGAGCGGATAGCATGGAGGCCCGAAGCTGACTTGGTTACTTGAAGAAAGTCATACAGACTTTGTTCATCGCAGTCACTTTCAGCCTCACCTAGTTTTGACCATGTTGACTTTGAGAGGTCTTTCTTTCTGTCCTTACCTTTCTGTCCTTACTTGCTTTTGTATTCCTGGCTCCATGGTCTCTGACTCTGTGTTCCTGGCTCCCTGCTGTCTAGCTTTGTGCTCCCTGGGCTGATGGTCCACAGATTTCTGCTTAACTAAACCCCCTCTAGGACTGTGGAGACAGAAATCAGGAGGGGTGACATACTAGCAATGACTGGACAGTTGTTTACTGATGGTTTGTGGTTGACTAGATGTCCATATGGACAAGATCTCCATTTAGTTCATATTTCCCAGAAATATGAAATCCTACCCTTTGGCCTTCTCCCTGGAAACTGCTTGGTTCCCAGCAGGGAGTCCCAGGCTCGCCAGCTGTAAACCCAGATCTACTCAGGCGGCCTGCTGAACTAGAGAAATGCATTACCATGCTAATGATGTCCTATTTAAATTCTAGCATGATTACTCTGTGATGAAATCTCTTCCCTCCACATTGGTTTCTTTATATCTGAGTTCTAGTATGAAATCAACAGTGTTAATGAAGTACGATACAGATTATCAAGTCATATACAGGAGATGAAGAAACAGCTGTATAAATCTTAAGGTTTTTTTAAAAAAAAAAAAAACAAAACAACTAAAGTCGGTTACTGATCTTTTTTCCACCTCACTTTTCCTTATTTAAAAAAAAATTAAAATGCATGTTAAATAAAGGCTGCTGGTTCAGGGGACATGGAGGCCACTTTTTTCTTTTTCTTTTCTTTATTTATTTATTTTATTTATTTATTTTTTTTTTTTTTTAGTTTTTCGAGACAGGGTTTCTCTGTATAGCCTTGGCTGTCCTGGAACTCACTCTGTAGACCAGGCTGGCCTCGAACTCAGAAATCCACCTGCCTCTGCCTCCCAAGTGCTGGGATTAAAGGCGTGCGCCACCACCGACCGGCCCAAAAAGTTTTCATTTTGTTTCCCTCTACTAAGCATTCCTCAGAATTCAAGTATGTGACTTGAAGTCTCCAAACTAAAGTCTTTCTTCCTCTCCTTTTCACAGGAGTGTGTCACCAGAAGCCTATGGATTCGAAGGCAGCAGCCATGTCTGTTGCCCTTTGTCCTTGAGACTGTTGTGTTTCTGCCCCTTTCCCATTACCCCAGTCTGAACATCCAACTCAAGGCTGAGGCGACTCGGCTGGCAGAGTGCTTGTTGGTGTTCAGTTCCAGCACAGCACAAGCTAGGTATTAGGGACTGCACGACCCTAACATCAGCCCTGAGGATGTGGATGCAGAAGGATCAAGAGTTCAAGATCACCCTCAACTATACAATGGGTTCAAGACCAGCCTTAACCGCAGGAGACCTTGCCTCAAAGATAAAACAAAGCAATATCTATCCAAAGGGGACCACACCATCATCATTAGGGAAGTCCCCATTGTCACTGTCCTCAAGGAGATCTGAGGTCTGCACCCACAGTCTACACCAAGGAAGAAGGAACAAACACTTTACGTCACTCTCTTGCCCCAAGAAGTGAACATAGTCTTGTGGCCAAGGCCACCATGCTGGGTTCTGGGATACCCTAGTAAGACTTAGAGGCAGAAGTTCAGTTCTCAGTGAATGCACAAGCTGACCAGGGACAGAAGGCACAAGGACATCTGTCTCCATGGTGAGACAGGCTGGTCCATCTCTGATGCCTTCCTACCAGCAAGAGCCCTCTATATGAACAACGCTGCTGATCGGTCCTTGTTGGGGGCCGACTTTTAGCAGAAAGCGGCTATCAGCTTTGCAGCCATCTTGAGCCATATACCCTGACATGAGATTTAAATTACAATAGCCTACAACAGCTGAGAACACTCCGATAATCTTGGTTTAGATACCTTGAGATTAAAGGTGTGTGAGATTAAAGGTGTGTGACTTAATAGTATACTTAGAAGTATAGAGATCAGAGTTAGAGACAAGACCTAAGGGCATGATTAAAGGTGTAACTTAGAGGCGTGGCTTAGAAGTGAGACATATAAAAGGCAGAGACAGAACAGATCAGAATAGAGACGATAGAAGACAGAACCAGAGATCAGAGAATATAGACGGAGATCAGAGACTATAGAGGGATCATCAGAGACGAATCTCAGACATTAGGTAGAATCTGCCGTCACCCTCGCTCTTGCTGAACCCCCGACCTAAAGACCGGAGCGGCAGCTTGGGCCGGGATACAGTGGCCGCCCAAACGTGGGTCGGCCCGGGCCTCAACATTTTGCCTGGGCTGCAACATTTATTTTGGCCGCCCCAACTTGGGGCTAGTGCGGTCCCCAACAGGTCCTTAGATGAGAAAAGTTTTCCTTCTTCTACAGGAAGAGAATCCTAGAGTATCGAGGGGCACTCAGCTGCCCAGGGTAAGGACAGCTCCCAATCACCCTTGCAGCTGAGTGCCATCTGGTACCAAGGTCAAGTTCAGAACAACAATGACATCAGGAAGTCACATACAGATCCCTACAGGAAGCTGTGAAGGGACAGCTATGTTCTGTCTTTTGCCTCCTGGCTGGATCTGATGTCATCTAATAAAGCTACTCAGAAGAACGAGAGCTTACATCCCTGAGCTTAAGAGCTGCTTGTGCATCCCAACACAGCTTTCTCCAACCATTGTTAAAAATCACATTTTTAAAAATGGGTTTTTTTTTGTTTTGTTTTTGCTTTGTTTTGTTTTGTTTTTCAAGACAGGGTTTCTCTGTGTAGTCCTGGCTGTCCTGAAACTCACTCTGTAGACCAGGCTGGCCTCAACTCAGAGATCCGCCTGCCTCTGCCTCCCAAGTGCTGGGATTAAAGGCATGCACCACCACCGCCCGGCTTTAAAAAATGTTTTATATTGAGGTATAGCTATAGCTTAGTAGTAAGCACAAGGACCTGAGTTCAATCCCCAGAGCCCACAGAAGAAGCTGGGTGAGATGAGGCATCCTTGTAATCCCAGGCCTGTGGAGGCAGAGGCAGGAGGACCCCTGGGGCTTTCTGGTCAGCCAGTCTAGCCAAATTGGCAAGTTAGAGGAGACTTAAAACAAAGTCAAAGGTGCCTGAGAAACAGCACCCAAGGTTGGCCTCTGACCCCCACTCATGTGTGCATGCATACCTAAACACACGACCCCCACTCATGTGTGCATGCATACCTAAACACACGCACACAGACAGACAATGCTATACATTGCTCATTTCTTAGTTTTACCTTAAGACATTTTATTAAATACACGTACTGTCCTTACAAAAGACCTGAATTCAGTTCTCAGAACCCACGTTTGGTGGTTCACAAGTGCCTGGAACTTCAGTTCCAGAGGACCCAACGCCCTCTTCTGGCTTCTGGGGGCTCTGCATTTAGTATGTGTACAACCCTCTCCCCAAAATCGTTCACGCAACTGTTGGCCTTTTATTGTTTTTGTTTTTAATTATAAGACCTAAGAAACAGGTATTTGGCTTAAGATTGAAAAGATTATGGACCATCATGCTCACACAGACCCAGGCCCGCCTTTCCTGCTTGCTTGAGCTACATTTGACCTTGGACAGAGTCCCTTCTGACTCGCTGTCTCTCAAGATCCAAAAGCAGCTGGGCCTGGACTATGAGCCGGTTTTATTGCATCACAATAGAAAACTTCACTTCACACAGGAATTTGTTTTCTTTTCATTTCAATTATGTGAATACACATATGTCTCTGTATGTGTATACATGTGAGTACAATACCTATAGACGTCAGAAGAGGGCATCACACCATGAGAACTGAGGAACAGGCATGGGTCCTCTGCAAGAGTGCTTGCTCTTCACTGTGGTTAAACTATCCCCCCCGGAACCCCAGAAATACATTTTTTATTTCTTTGTTATCCACATTCTCACCAGCCCTTGGATTGTTTATTTGAGTGATCCAAAGCCACACCTCCTCAGCCTCTAGCACATGCAAGTAAGCACACAGGGAGAGGGCGGCTGACCCAGCATAATGCTATCACGAACGCAGGAAGCACAAAGATCCCCACCACGAGCCATCTGCAGTTCAGTCATCTCCTGTAACATTCTCCCGTTCTGCTTGTTTATGTTTTATTCATCATCTCGAAAGCATTTAGTGAAGTAACAATGATGAGATTCGCAAACACTGCACAGCGCTTTTTTTTTATTTAAGAAAGATATTAATGTCTTTAAGAGCTCACTCGCCATTCAACAATATGAAAATACCGTTGGGTTAGATTCGCTCAAATCTGTTTACATCTCCTTTCTTCTTCGATATAATCCATTCCCCCGTTTTGTGTAAAAACTGAGTGGTGACCCTATGAAACATTTCAGTTTCTCTTATTCACAGACTTTTTAAAAATTAAAAAAAAAAAAAAATCAACCGCAAAAGTCAGCTGGAGCTCTACCCTGCTCCGATCTGTCATGAGCCAGCCTGCAGGGCCTGGGACCCTGGAGCACCGTCAGCATTGTGCTTACAGCCGCTCCACACACAGCCTTGGTCTGCATATGGCAAAATAAACAAATAACTAAAAGGTTTGCCCTTTAAGAGAGAAACGGATGGGTGAGGTGGCTCAATGGGCAGAGACCTGTGCAAGCGCGACCCTTTTCTCTCTCTGACTCCCTTTGCTCTCTCTTATCCCCCTTCTCCCTCTCTTCCCTTCCCCCTCGCAACACCCCCCCCAGGTTCCTAGCCTCCCCTACTCCCTACCCCCTTCTCTGCCTCTAGTCCCTGCTCAACCCCTCTTCCCATGTCCCCAAATAAACTCTTATTTTATACTAAAAGAGGGAGGAGAGGCCCAGGAGATGGCTCAGTGGTTAAGAACACTGGCTGCTCTTACAGAGAACCTGGAGTTCTGTTTCTAACACCCACATGGTAACTCTAATACCAGCTCCGGGGCATCTGGCGCCCTCTTCTGGCCTCCACAGGTACTACACTAACATGCACATCCCCCCCCCCCAACCCCAAACATAATTTAAAATAAAAATTAAATATTTTAAAAAGAAAATCAAAAGAGTTAAGGGAAACAATGCTCGGCTCTGAGCTGTTGAGCCAGCTGAGGCTTCATTGGCAAGAGACACCATGACCAGTGACCATGTGATTCAAACAGGGAGGGAACAACCGTTTCCCTCACACTGTTCAGGAGAACTTTAAAACCTGGCCTGCTCATTCCTCAGTGGCAGGCCCACCTCTGACAGCTGGAGGTACAGTTCCTTGTTTGGACTTTGAACCTGGAAAACTGAACCAAGGGAGAACATCCAACTCAGGATGTGCCCCCGGGGGGAGAAAGCTACACGGCCCACTGTGTCCATCAGCAGGTGTAGAAAAGGTCAGAGAAGGCAAAGTAAAAGCTGATAGGTGACCCCACCCCATTACCCAAGGCTCATGCCAACAATGTCCCCCATGAACTGTCTGTGCTCTGTGACTCTGTCACAGTAAGGTGATCTAGCCACGGGACCCAATAATGTCAGCACTACCTTGCCCTGAGGCTTCGGCTGAGGGCTACTCACTGTGGGCGGCTTCCTGGAGTTCGAGGTCCTGCCTGCACCTGAGGTAATCCTCTTTGATGCTGCCCAGTCTTCTGACGTTCCTGGAGCTGAGTGCCAACAGCCTGTCCAGGAGTGTCTCTAGCCCTTCCCGCTCTGACGACAAGGCCCAAACCTCCTCCGTGAGCTCCTTGGCTGTGGAGAAGCAGCTTCCTGGGGCACAGTGGGAGAGAGAGGAGGGAAAGTTTCCTGGGTATGCTTTTAAATAATATTCGTATTCTTTGAAAGTTTCATACATTTATATAATGCATATTGATCGTATGCATCCACCACTATTTCTGTTCATCTCCCTCTAGTACCTACACCTTGTCTTCCTCCCAACTTCACGTCTTTTTTACTATTAATGACCCCTGATTAGTGCCGTCCGTATGCACATTGGTGTGGAGGCCATCTATCAAGGCATGAGCAACCTGCTAGCAGCCAGGCCCCAAAGGGAGGATGGTTCTCCCTCCTTCGTCTGCCCTCATCTATCAGAACCTCCTCCAGAGGGGAGGACTCTCTTCAGTACCTCCCCACACATGCTGGTGTGTTCTGCAAATGAATTGTGAGATCCTTGAGTGTGCATGCACACTGGAGACAACGGTGTCCTGCTGCAACATCAAGGGGTTGGGAATACCTAGAAGGGATGCCACTGGGAGTCCAGGGCCTCTGAAAATAACATGGAGATGCCCAGCAGGACCAGGGAAAGACCCAGGTATCACTCCACCCAATACCCAAACGTCCAAGGACGGACACAGCAAACACGGTACGGAGGTGCTGGCCTTATGATTACACTGCAGATAAATTAAGCCCTCCCCCTTATCAAACTGTGAAACATATTTGATGGCTAATCTTAACACAGCTGGGAAGGGAAAAACCTCAACTGAGGTATGCCTGTGGGGATTTCCTTGATTGATAACTGGTGTAGGGCGGCCCAGCCCACTCCTGGTGGTGTCATCCCTGGACAGTCGGTCGTACTGGGCTGATAAGAAAGGTAGTTGAACACCACCCTGAAAGCAAGGCAGTAAGCAGCAGTCCTCTGTGGTCCCTACTGGAGCTCGTGCCCTGGCTCCCTTTAGTCTGTGACCCTTCCTCCCCAAGTTCCTTTTGGCCAGTGCTCTCATCTCGGCTGCAGAGACCCTAACTAAAACAACATGAGAATAAATGAACACACTTGGCATAAACATGTGAAATACGATCATAATAACACCTGAATTGCAGGTGCCTGCAGGAACCACAGGCAGCTGGGGGCATACGAAAGAAAAGCCATAAAGCCCCGAATAAAATATACCAAAGTCAGAGAGCATCAAGGTCAGGTCATGTGTCTAAACAGCAGTGGCAGGCCACGGTGAGACAATTTCTCTGGAATATAGTTTACAACATATCTTAGGACTAAAAAGTATGTATGGGCGAGTTTAAAGGACCCTAGGCAAAACTGGAAACTGCTTCTGAAAACCCCACTGAGAGGAAATAAGACTTAAATAATTGTGGAGATAAACTATAAATGTCCACTGGAAAACTCGGCACTCCTAGGGTTTCAATTTGCCCCAGATTGATGCATAGATTTAATACAATTTCTATCAAAATTTTATGAGGCCTTTTGGTAGAAGTGAGTGGGCATATCCTAAAATGTAAAAGAAAATGGGAAAACCGAGACAAGCCAGAGCCATCAAACAGTCTGCGTGTAAGACCCCCGGCTATTGCTCCATAAATCAAGACGGAGCGCATCTGAAAGCAGATAGGCATGTTGTCAACTGCAACAGAAGTCCAAAAAGTGAGTGTGCCCCCCAAGAGCCAACTGAGTGCAAAACAATAGGCAAGGGAAAGGAAATCACCTCAACAGATGCTGCCAAAGCAACTGGTTATCTATGACGGTGCAATGGGAAGCTGACTATACCCAGGACCACATACAAATCATCTCAGGGGTCGAGAAAGCACCAGGGACTGGCTGGCTCCAGAACAGCCAAGCTCTGCAGAGGACAGAGCAGGACAATCAAAGAAAACCCTGATAAATGGGCTTCATCTGGTGACACGCTTCTTTCAGCTCATCAAAAGAGGACAGGCAGGGAAGCTGGACAGGGCACCTGCAATCCCAGCACTTGGAAGGTGAGGGCAGGAAGATCAGGAGTTCAAGGCCAGCTTTGTCTACACAGCAAGTTTTCAGCCAGTGTAGACTACATACGATTGCCAAAAGTAAAGAAGAATTTAAAAGACAAAATGAGAATAAAGGGGAGGAGTGGGCAAGGGAAAGCAAAGGAGGAGGAAGAGGGAGAGAGAAGGGGGAGGGGAGAAGAGAGGGGAGGAGAGGGGGGAACAGGGAATGAGAAGGGAAGGGGGAAGGAAGAGAGGGAAAGGGAGAGGGGAAGGAGGGGAGAGAAGGGGAGAGGGAAGGGGAGAGGGGAGAAGGAGAGGGGAAAGGGGAAGGAGAGGGGAGCCGGGAAGGGAAAGGGGAGGGAGAGGGAAGAGGGGGGATGGGAAGGGGAAGAGAGAGGAGAGGGGAAGGGGAGAGAAGGGAGAAGGGAGAGGGGAGGGGGAAAGGGGAGAAGGGAAGTCAAGTCAAACTGGGACAGATATCTGATACAGACAACTGACAAAGGATTCAATTTTACAACTCAACAATTAACAGAAATAACAGCATTAAACAGGAACAAAGACTCCCAGGCCTTTTACAAAGGACTGTATGCAGATGGCCAGCACACACATGAAAATGTGTTCAACAATATTCATCACCGGGAGTGTAAACACAAGCCAGAGCCACATCAACCCATTCAAATGGCACAAAGCAGCTAAACTGAGAACCATCAACGCTGGCAAGTGAGTGGAACTCCCTGGACCCTCAGAGTGCAAAGAGGTGTAACTGCACAAAGAACACTTCCACCAGTTTGTCCTAAAGTTAAACACACCCATCTCACACTTGGTCCAACAAGTCCCCATTTCGGGGTGTCCACAGAGGGCTGAAAACATCAACCCCCAAACACTCGCACTTGACAACTCCTGATGACTTTATTCCAGCCTCTGACAAGGTGCTCGTGTTCCTGTAAGCAATCCTAGTGGGACTCACTGGTTCACTGAGGATAGAAGGGGAGAGAGAGAGAGAGAGAGAGAGAGAGAGAGAGAGAGAGAGAGAAGAAGAAGAAGGAAGAAGAAGAAGAAGAAGAAGGAGGAGGAGGAGGAAGAGGAGGAGGAGGAGGAGGAGGAGGAGGAGGAGGAGGAGGAGGAGGAGGAGGAGGAGGAGGAAGAGGAAGAGGAAGGAGGGAAGGAAAAGAAGGACCAGAGTTTGGGTCCCAGCACCAACATGGTGGCTCACAACCATCTGTAACTCCAGTTCCAGGGGATTGAACAGTCTCTTCTGGCCTCTACAGGCACATGTGTAGTTTTCACAAACATATATGCAGGCAACGCACACAAACATTCAAGGTAGTGGTGGTGGTGGTGATGGTGATGGTGATGGTGATGGTGATGATGATGATGATGATGACAGAAATGAAAATAGAAGGGAACTCTTTGGAAAGAAGTTGATCAGCATGGATGTGGACATGAGAGGACACAGGAAATGACCATGATCAAATGCACGGTGTACATATATGAAAATGTCACAATGATCACATTAGTGCGTATAGCTGATACATCCTAATAGGACGGCTTCTCTAAGAAAAAAAAGACACGGGATTAGCTTCTCTTCACATTCTCTGCTTGGGAGGAAGATTAGTCCCTGTACTGTCCCCTCAAGGATGCTTTGGTTTTAGACAGCAACACCTCTGAGATAAAGGTGTCATCTGGCGGCCAGCATGCAGGAGAAGGTGAGGAATTGATTGTTCTCTGGGGCTGAGTGTGGTCACCGGCCACAGCTGATGTTCCAAGGCTCAACCGACCGCAAGCCCTTGTGGAGCTAGTCATCTCTATCACCACACAGAGACTCAGGGACCACGTGGGAAGTGAGGGCAAAAAGGATGTGAGAGGCAGGAGGGGTTGCAAAACATCGGCTTCTGACACGACATGTCTGCGCATGCGCTCAGGGACCCACAGCGCCTGTAGCTACCTGCACAAGTCCCGTCCTAGATCCAGCCAGCCTGCATTCCAGCACGGATAGTGGGGGAGCCTATGAGCCCACACCTAGCTGAGCAGCTAGTAGAAGTTATGCTGGTAAAGGGGAAACATTTTCGCAAGCGAGCCACCACTGGTTAAGTCACTGATACGCCAGTAGCCCCAGATCCATGTTCTGGCCAGCAACTCTAATTAAACTCGGTGGGTCGTTTATAAAAAAACAAAGGCATGAAAGTCAGGGAGACTTGTTGAGAAGTGTCAAGACGGAGTGGAGGGGAGAGACGGGAGAGACAGAACGTGCACACAGCAAAATAAACTGTGCACCTGTGAAATTGTCACAAGATACAAACAGGAAGTTTGGTGAGCAGCCTGGCAGAAAACCCTACAGCAGTAGGTTCAGAGGCTGGGGGATGGTTCAGGCAGTAAAGAGCTTGTTGGACAATTATGGGGAGCTCTGTTCAAGCCCCAGCATCCAGGTGAAAGGCTAGGTATGCTGGAGCCATTGTAATCCCTGCACTGCAGAGACAGGAGAATCCTTGAGCCTGGCTGACCAACCAGGCTCCCCCAGCTGTGGGGCAGTAGGACCTACTGAAAGAGCCTGTCTCAAAAGTAAATAAATAACCAAATAAATAAATGTAATAATTAATAATAATAATAGTATGGATGGTTCCTGAACAACATCTGAGATTGATCTTCAGACCCCCACATGAACACACATGAACATGTGCATACATACACACACCACAAACAACAAAAACCACCAGCCTAGCACACACATGGACATGTACACACATACACACACCACAAACAACAAAACCCACCAGCCTAGTAGAAAACCCTACAGAAGTCATCGCTTAGAGGAAAACGTTGCAGCCCACAGCTCTGCCAACTCGGAGGCTGAGTGGAAACATCCACTCCTAACTTGACACCCACAGATGCCTTGGAAGCCTTTGATGATGAAGATGAAGGTGACTGACTAAAACCTTAACCGATGTATTATCCTTTCAAAGGAATGGCTTGTGATCTTCAAGCCGAAACGAGTGTGAAAGAACTCTTTCAGTGTGTACAATGAGGACTCTGAGTGGAAGGCAGGGCCTCATTGTTCAGCTGACAGTAACATTTCTTTCTCCATAGTGTGTAATGCACGGTGCTTATGTTCACTGAAATACACATTGTTATCCTGACTTCACAGCTGAGATCTAGAGAATTCCAATAAGCCACCAGGCAGGTTTCCAGCCCAAGCTTCTATCCAAAACCCCTCCCCTTAAATACCGAGCTGCTTCCTTGTTAAAGAGGCTGATTTCCGACCGACTAAATGCTGCAGATAGTCACCCACCAGGCTCAGGCTGAACACCTGGCATACGCCATTCTGTTGATGAAACCCATGTTCTCTGATCCCATGAAGGCAACACAGAGGGAACCAGGCAGTGTCCCAGCCCTCTGAGGAGTGACTGTTAAAATGAAGTATACCACAGACACCATTGGCTAAGCCCAGACCTTTTCTTGATCCAAGCACTTGGAGATGTGTATGTTTCAAGAAATGAATGTTTAACACAGAGAGAATTTGGGTGACTTCCCTCAGAAGCAGGTACTATAAGGCTGGAGCCATCACAAATTGCTACCCTGCCCCAGATATTATTCTGCATGCATTTGACCTCACTGGAAGCCAAGCCTCAGAGACCAGACTTGTTTTGTATAATGTAGGCTTTGCCTACAAAGACTCTGAAAGTCAGCACCAATCCTGAAGGAGTCTCACAGGTGGCCTGCCCCCAGCCTTTCCTTGGGGGCAGTCAGGGTGGGAGACTAATCCACAGGCTCTGCTGAGCTGCCTGCTCTTCAGTGAGGCAGCTGAATAGAGACCTTCATAGGTTTGCTAAGACAACAGTGAAAAGAATTTATCTGGGAGAGGCGTCACGTCACCAGCCTGAAACCTCAGTTTAGTTAGGAGAATGGTAAGTTCTAGGCTAACCTGGGCTACTTGGCAAGACTGGTGTTGAAGTGATAAAATGAAGTAAAAATACATTTGAAATAAAGAGGTTACACAAGCCCACCACCGTGGTGGTCCTCCGTGTGTGTTGACACAGATGCTGGCTCTCACATTCTCTCACTGTCTGTCTCTTCAGCATCTCTGAAACATGGTATTTACACCACCCCCCCCCTTACAAAGGGAGCAGGGGTCATTTTGACCCATGCTACTGTTGTAGAGGTCATTATCTGAGAACCTGGTTTTAAATTCCACAGAGCTTGCCTTATGCACACTGTCTCAATCTTCTTCATCGTCCAGGAATGGTGCATGCTGATGACCGCCTGGGTCTCTTCCTGAAGAACTTCAACTCAGGGAGTGACCTCGCCAATCCAAGAGCACATGGGAGGGGACAGAATGTTCACTTTGTTCCTCTCATATCATGTCAAACCACAGACAAAGCATCCCTCAACTGAGGACGCACATGGGGGACATGAAGTGCCTCCAGCCTGTTTCTCACCCTAAAGCTATGCTAAGCTTCTGTCTTTCCTGGAAAGACCCTAGGCTGTAGGCTTTGGCAGAAGTCTCAGCCGTTAAGAACATGGGCTCTTCTTCCAAAGGACCTGAGTTCAACTCCCAGCATCCACTCAGATGGCATGCAGCTACAGGTGACTGCAGTTTCAGGGGACATGACACTCCTGGCCTCTTTGAACACCCATACTCATGTACACAGGTACATCATACAGAGAGAGAGAGAGAGAGAGAGAGAGAGAGACAGAGAGAGAGAGACAGAGAGAGACAGAGAGAGACAGAGAGAGACAGAGAGAAACAGAGAGAGACAGAGAGAGACAGAGAGAGACAGAGACAGAGGGACAGAGGGACAGAGGGACAGAGGGAGACGGAGACGGAGAGGGAGAGAATTTATTTAAAAAAAAAAAAAAAAAAACTAGGGCTGCCCAAGCCAGCTTTTCCCAGGCAGCACAGACCGGAAGGGGTCAAGCAAGAGCTTCCAGGACATCAGCGGCATAAGCTGGTCCAGGACTTACAGGTAGACCTGAGACTGTATTTCCTGAAGCAAGAAGCCCTTCAGCCTTTGGGATTCCAGGCAGCAACAGGCAGGCCATCATGTCATGGGTCCGACTCTGGTCAGGAAAGGAGGAGCTTGAAACACAGTCCATCCAATGAAGCCTCCCCGGTTTTCTCAGGTAACCAAAGAGCTAAGACTGAAAACCCCAAGCCGATCTGCAGTACAGAATCTTCTCTGGCTGTACACACGTGCACACACCCAGATGCAGACACACACACACACACACACACACACAAATATCTTTTTTTTTTTTTTTGATGACAGAGTGAGCGGGGGGGGGACACTGATGACAGAGTGGGGGGGACACTGATGACAGAGTGGGGGGAGGGTGATTCTGTCTCTTGAGTCATGTTCTCTTCTTCCCTCAGGCTCCATGAAGAGAAGCTTATCCACCTGTTCTCCGGGGAAGACGTATGGGCTGAGAAAGGCAAAACCCTAACTCAGAGGCAGAACTGCATTCCATCTCCCCACCACCACCACCTCTCTCTGCAAGCGAGGCCATAACTCCAACTAAGTAGCTGGGGAGGCAGTTACGAGGGAGGCCACATGCTCACCCACCATGTTCTAGGGTTGTAAATGCCACGCTTGGCTGCATCGGGGACCAACCGGCTCGTTAGCGGCAGCATTAGTGTTTAACGATGTGAGGAACAGAAGCTGCCAGGCACCGCGCTCCTCCTTAAAACGCCACTGAAAACCCACACGTGTAATTATTACACCTTCCCGTTAAATTCTGATTCCTCTAAAGCCGATGGGCTGCGCATTCATCCAGCTTATAAATCTCAGAGATCTCTTCAAGGCTGTCATTTACATAACTGGGCTAAAGATCCCTCCATCACAAAGGGGGACGTCTGGACTCCAGCCACTGATCTACCATTGCTGGGCTTTTCTCAAGAACTTGTAAGAAGGGCATACCCCACAGCCTTGATCCCCCTTCACTCTCCTGGGTTCTTAGTTGGCCCCACACCTGCCTGACACCACTATTAAGAACATCAAACCACACTCCCGGCCTGGAACACTGGTTCCTTCCAGTCTGGGCCAGAGCACTGAGCAGATCTTGGGTGGCAGCTCTGTCCCCAACCTCCAAGAACCCAGAGGAAGCAGGGATCCCAGGCGCTCTAACTTGGACAGTGTCTTAGAAACTAGTTCCCAGATCTGAAGCCTGGATCAGACCTCTGCCAGGTCTGCCATTGTGTCGACCCAGGATTCCACCTGAGACATACTGGAAGGTCCACTCAATCCAGAGCCACAGAGGAACAAATGAACTCAGAGCTTCAGACAACATATCCTGAGATATTCTAGAGGAGACACTGCACCCAGAACAGCAGACACCTAGCTGGACTACTACCTTGGAGGCACCATATCCTGAGGCATCCTAGAGGTACCACTATAATCAGTAAAGCTGGAAAAGATCACAGAGACATCTGGACCCTAGGAGATCAGATACAAGCTAGATAACTAGAAAGACAGGCTTCAGTCAGAGACAGCAAGTACAGGTAGCACTAGAGTTAACCAGATGGTAAAAGGCAAGAGCAAGAACATAAGCAACAGAAACCAAAGTTACATGGCATCATCAGAACCCAGCTCCCCCATCAGAGCAAGCCCTGAACACCCCATCACACCAGAAAAGCAGGAATCAGAATTAAAATCACTTCTCATGATGATGATAGAAGGCTTTAAGAAAGACATAAATAACGCTCTCAAAGAGCTTAAGGAGAGCACTGGTAGACAGATAGAAACCCTTAAAGAGGAAACACAAAAATCCCTTAAGGAATTGCAAGAAAATGCAACCAAACGGGAAAAGGAATTAAACAGAACCATGCAGGATCTAAAAATGGAAGTAGAAACAATAAAGAAATCACAAAGGGACAATACCCTGGAGATAGAAAACCTAAAAAAAAAGATCAGGAGTCATAGACACAAGTATCACCAACAGAATACAAGAGATGGAAGAGAGAATCTCATGTGCAGAAGATACCATGGAAAACATTGACACAACTGTCAAAGAAAATGCAAAATACAAAAAGCTACTAACCCAAAATATACAAGAAATCCAAGACACAATGAGAAGGCCAAACCTAAGGATAATAGGTATAGATGAGGGGGAAGACTCCCAACTAAAAGGACCAGTAAATATCCTCAACAAAATTATAGAGGAAAACTTCCCTAACCTAAAGAAAGAGATGTCCATAAATATACAAGAAGCTTACAGAACTCCAAATAGTTTAGACCAGAAAAGAAATACTTCCCGCCATATAATAGTCAAAACATCAAATGTACAAAACAAAGAAAAAATACTAAAAGCAGTAAGGGAAAAAGGCAAAGTAACGTATAAAGGCAGACCTATAAGAATTACACCAGACTTCTCACCAGAGACCATAAAAGCCAGAAGATCCTGGACCGATATCATACAGACCCTAAGAGAACACAAATGCCAGCCCAGACTACTATACCCAGCAAAACTGTCAATCATTATTGATGGAGAAACCAAAATATTCCATGACAAATCCAAATTTACACAGTATCTCAACACAAATCCAGCACTTCAAAGAATAATTGGTGGAAAACTCCAACACAAGGAGGGAAACTATAACCTAGAAAAAGCAAGAAAGTAATCTTCCAAAAACCCCAAAAGAAGATAGTTACACAAACATATCTCCACGGATGTTAGCCCAAAAGCTTGGATTAGTGAAGACTCAACCCACAGACCACATGAAGCTCATGAAGAAGGAAGACCAAGAGGGGATGCCTCAGTCCTACTTAGAACGAGAAACAAAAATGCTCAAGGGAGCAAATAGGGAAACAAAACATGGACACATAGGGAGGGACCCAAGACTCCAGAGGTATATGTAGGGGAGGATGGCCTTGTCGGACATAGGTGGGAGAGGAGTTTCTTGGTCCCATAAAAAAAAATGAACACACAGTGGAGGGGGAATGATGTGAGGGTGGGGAGGGGATAGTGGGGGGGGTAGGTGCGGTCACTGCCTCATAGAAGCATGAGGAGGGGGATGGGATAGGAGGTTTCTGGGTGGTGGGAGGAAGTAGGCTAAGAGGATAAAATCTGAAATGTAAATACTACAACCAATTTTAACAAGCAGGGGGGGAAAAAGTCTTCAGAACCAACATCTTTAAAAAAAAATGTCAGCCCCCTGGGGGTGGGAAATTTTTTTTTCTTGATACTAAAACTTGTTCTGAGAATTGTATATTGCAGAATACACAGCCTTGGTGTATCTACTCATCAAGCATACTGAGCAGACCTGCCCAAACCTCTGATGTCCTGGAATTCCATCTGGATTCAGTGAAGACACAGCATCAGAGGCTTATCAACTTACTCTTCCCCCCAACCCTCTTCTAAAATCTCAACGCCCTTAATCAGCTTGAAGAAGTTAAAGAAGAGTCAGCGCCCCTATTCCCTGAGCTTGGGGACTAATGTGGTTAATAATGGTCTGTCTTTCTAGGGACAAGTAGTGGTTTTGTTGGAACAGGGGGGATTAGCTGGGACTTATTGCATAGCCATAACCTATTGGTAGAAATATGTATAATTGTTATCAAGATGAAGTTATAAATTCTTAAATGGTACAAAATTTACTTTGATCTCAAATTTAAGGTTTTCATTGGTACGAGCCTCTTATTAATATAAAAATGAGATGAATATTGATACGCTCATGGGCATTGTGCCTGTATAACACATTTAGGAATACAATGCCTAGACCCAGCCCTTTTTTAACCTTTTTAACTGATTTGGGACGCTTAACCTATGAGTTAAGGGACTATAGCAAATTCATATTTTTGAGTTTATTGTTAGGGTGTTTCCCATATTTTATTTAGAAATAGCTGAGAGGAGTGAACAGACAACAGTCCAGGTTACCTTACATGGATAGTTGGTTTTCAAAACATCAGAAGTCCATAGAACTGACGCTACAAATGTTTATATATTAATGTTCAGCTTCCTGTCGTGGATTCTAAGAAGAAATTGAGCATCCTTGGAGTTACTCCAGTTGTGTGGTAACAGCCACTAGGCAAGAATTGCCTCTCTCCATCTACAGACAAATTACTGTCCAGAAAAGGACACACATGCAGAATAGTCGACTGATTATATCTGCCTAGACAGAGTAATCAGTTCTTAATAATCCTGCATCACCAAGATCTGTCAGATGATTCTGGGCCAGAAGGCTGAAGATTTGATGCTCCAACGTTCAGTAGTATAGGGGCTTTTCAGGTGTTCAGAGGTCTCTATAAATTGGCTAAGTTTTAGAAGCTATGCTTTGTGCTTCCCACAATTATAGTTAACTCAGTCATTCTGGATTTCTGATGGGGTTGAAAACTTACAGCTATTTACCATAAGAGAAAAGATTTGAGTGAATGGTCATCAGCTGACATTCATCCTAAAGCCAGGTTCAGAACTAAATGTTTTAGTTAGGATAAATGACAGAGGTGCTGGTTAGTCAACAAAAGGATGGATGGGGTATTAGGACTATCTTGTACCTCACTGGTACAAATTGGCATAATTATGCTCTAATTGTATTTTGAGAGAAAAGTTTCATTTTAACAGGAAGGGTGATGTGTAGGAGGAGTTAAGGTAGGAGGAGTACTGAGAGGAAGAAAAGGAGTAAGAAGAGGAGAAGAAGAAGGAGAGGAGAAGCTAGGTGATGAAAGAGAGAAAGAGGGGGGAGACAGGGAGGCAGATATTCATGTATCTCCACCAGTCAAAGATAGTTGTTATATCTAGGTTGGTCAGTGGGTTACACCTCTGATTGAACAATTCCAAACTTATAACGCTTATGATTAACATTATTTTTTAAAAAATGTATAAATGCAAAAAGGAAAAGGGGGCATGGGATAGGGGTTTCCTAAGGGGGGGGGGGGAATGGGGAAAGTGGATGGCATCTGAAGTGTAAATAAAATATCTAACAAAAAAAAATTAAACAAAACAAACAAAAAAAAAAGAACATCAAACCAACCAGCAAATTCAACGGGGGGGGGGGGGGGTGGTATGTTTGAAAACAGCATCCAAGTGGCAGCAAGATGTGCTCTCAAGCTACGGAGCATAGGCAGAAACCTACCCATTAAAACCCGCTGGCAGGCAAAGGGTTGAGACACTGCTATATTCTAAGTCCAGTTTTCTCGTGTGTGTGTGTGTGTGTGTGTGTGTGTGTGTGTGTGTGTGTGTGTGTGTATGTGTGTTTTCATATCCATGTATACAGGGGCATAAGAATATGTGGGCATGTCATTATTGAGGTCAGAGGTCAACCTGACCGGTCATTCCTCAGGTGTTGCCCGCCTTAGTTTTTAAGACAAGGTCTCTCACTGCTCTGAGCTAAGTAGCTAAGTAAAGCTGATTGGTCACTGAGGCCCAGGCCTCCATCTGTCTCCACCCTCCCCGTGCAGGGTTATAAGTTCAGGCACCTCCCTTAGCTTCTTTATGTGGGTTCTGGGCAAAGAACTCAGAAATCACACCACCAACTGACATATAACCATAGCCCCATAACCAACTTCTAAAAGGAGTGTCTGACATATATACAGTCACCTGCAATGGGCTCCCACCACACAGAGCTTACAACATTGCTGGGATCAATGGAGCAACAGGCACACTCCCTAAAGTCCTAGAGTAGACAACTCACATCCAAAGGCATGGCCTCTTGAGGGCAAACTGTGTCAGCGGGGTGTCCACAGGTCCCTTCCAAGGACAATGTCCCTTCATAAAACCATGCTGCCCTCTATTCAAACCTAAGCCTCCTGCCAGGGCTCTGAAGATGAAGTAGGGCCACTGGGCCTCTTTATTATTCTTCCCAATGTGGTCACATTGGGTAAGTATCCTCCCTCTGCATTTCAATGCTATTTGTCTGCTTAATTGGCCTATTGGAGACAGTGGCTGAGCCTGGCTTATTAGAGGCACCAGCACCCAGGCTATGAACCTGAGAACTCTGGTACCATAACTGCCACATAGTGTGTGCGTGGGGGGTGGAGGGGTGTATGTGAGTGTGTTTGTGTGTATATAAGTGGTGTGTGTGTATGTGTGTGTGATATGTGTGGTGTGTGTGTCTGTGTGTCTGTGTGCATATATGTGTGTGTGTATGTGTGTGTGATATGTGTGGTGTGTGTGAGTGTATCGTCTGTGTGCATATATATGTGTGTGTATATAATTGGTGTGTGTGTGATATGTGTGGTGTGTGTGAGTGTGTATGCGTGTCTGTGTGCATATATGTGTGTGTGTATATAATTGGTGTGTGTGTGATATGTGTGGTGTGTGTGAGTGTGTATGCGTGTCTGTGTGCATATATGTGTGTGTGTCTGTGTGTATATATGTGTATGTGTGGTAGGTGTAGTGTGTGTATGTAAATATGTGTGTATATGTGAGTGTGTCTGTATGTGTATATGTGAGTGCTTGTGTGTATGTGTATATATGTGTGATGTGTGGTGTGTATGTGTGTATATATTTGAGTGTGTTTATGTGTATATATGTATGTTTATGTGTGTGAGAGTGTCAGTGTGTTTGTGTATGCATATGTACATATGTGTGGTGTGTGTGTATCTGTATATATATGTGAATGTGTTTGTATGTGCATATGTGAGTGTGTCTGTGTGTGTATGTGTGTGTTATGTGTGGTGTTTATGTGTGTGTATAGGTGAATATGTTTGTGTGTATGTATATATATATATATATGTGTATATGTATGTGTGTGAGTGTGTGTGTGTGTGTGTGTGTGTGTTTAGGCATGAGCTTGAGCCTGGGCCTTGTACATGCTAGGTAATGGCTTTCCCAGTGAGCTCCCTTCTCCATCTCTCTAACTCACTCAGACAGGCATAGAATTCACAGTATAAACTAGGCCTTGAACATGTAATCCTCCTACCTCAGCCTCCCAGGCAGCTGGGAAGGCTGCCACACGCTGGTCAGTGGCTGAATGTAAGCACCTCAGCAGTTACCTGATAAGGCCAGCATCTTGGCTTCCAGCAAGGCAGGCAGCCGGCTGTCAAGGTCACTGAGTCTCCTCCTCAGAGAGCTGCACAGCTTCTCACCTGAGCACACCTGTCGGAGAAACAAGAGTCAATGTCTGCTGCCTCCAACCAGAAGACAGAGGGGATGGGGACTGAGGGGGGGTTGGGTCTCCAAGTAGCCAAATGGATTGGCAGAGTGAGCAGAAAAGGGGGCGTTAGGAGCAACGGATTAGAAAGAAAGCAGGAAAGGAAGAGGGGGCGAGAGAGAAGATGAGAAGAGGAGAGAGCAGAAAAGGAGGGAGAGAACAGTATGGAGAAGTAGGGAGAGGAGGGATAAGCGGGGAGGAAAGAGATGGAGATGGGGTAGATGAGAAGTGGGAGGAGGGTAGGCTAAGAGAGGGAAGGAAGAGATGAGGAAGGAGGAAGAGAGGCAGCTGCTGGCGTGGCCTCAGCACAGCCCAACACACATAAGCTGGTGTGAGCTCACAGAGCAGCCACAAGCCAGACAGAGCTATCACTGCCAACTTCTGCCTTGGCATTTCCCTACTCTTGCCTGAGCTCTCAGAACCTCACAACCCCAGGGCCGGTTGTTCCACGGTGCCCCTGGGAGAAAGGCCTTGCTGATTTTTGGTCCCTTGTCTTCAGACCAATCTCCTCCACCTTCCTCTCCAGCTGACAGCTGTCTCCTCATCTATCTACAATGTCCATGAGTAGGACTCTGCCCCTGGCACACAGTAGGCAGTCCTCCATGAGCAGGACTCTGCCCCTGGCACACAGTAGGCAGTCCTCCATGAGCAGGACTCTGCCCCTGGTGCACAGTAGGCAGTCCATGAGCAGGATTCTGTCCCTGGCACACAGTAGGCAGTCAACTAAGATGTGGCTTTTGACATCGAGGTCAGAGGTACCTGCTGAATTTCCATTATTAGAAGATTCTAAGAAACCAGGAGGGCAGATACTCACTGGAAAGTCAGACAAGTCACCCCTGGGAAAACTTGGGGTTATCGAGTGTCTCCTACACCTGGACTCTACACACCACCTGTTTTTCTTTGAGTTCCAAAAACTGCAAAACCCTTCAACCTCAGTCTCATTCCCCAAATTCTGTCAGGTTATCTTTTATGCAGAGACTAAATCATCATCTTTTTTTATTTTATTTAAGTCTAAAAGTTCATAGTTATCTGTATCAGATTAATGAGAAACCTATATTTTCAGCTCAACCAAAGCACACAGCATAGTTTCTGTAGGGATAAAAGTAGTGAACACTTTGGGAAAGTTCACATGGAATGTAACACCTCCCCACCAAAGCATTGTTACTTATTTATTGCCAACATTAAAGTATATGAAATCCCATTCAGAAACTGAAAGTTGTCTGTCCACATGGAGTCTCCATCTCAAGGGATACAGTTAATTGTAAACATTTGACTTATCTGAGATCAAACCAGAAGCTGCCATCAGAACCAAAGCAGACCTCACCCAGTCCTAAAACGCCCCACCCTTTTCTCCTGGGCTGCTATTAACTTTCCCTTCTGTGCCTGGGATTTTCCAACCTCACTTCTGGAGCTCATGGCAGAATTGGTCGGCCCCTGCACGGAAGCCCACCCCAGCTGCTCGCCCACATAGCCAAAGTCATCCATCTTAAGGGTCCTGAGACTTGTCCAGTATGTTAGAACTAAGAACTTAAAGAAAGATGTCCGGGACACCTTCCTCTGGCCCTGTCGAGATTGGTTCAATGCCTGTGACAAGCTCCACCCATCCTCTCCATCCACAGCCATCACCTCAAGAACTTCAAAGACTGGCTGGTTACCTCTGTGACTGACGCCAGCCAGAGTTCTCAAGGCTTGTCTGATATCTCTGATTTTAGTTAACAGTGTCTCTTAATCATAATTAGGTCAGTTTCTCCTTTGCTGAGAAAGCTCATAATTCAAGCTGCACTATTAATGTGAAGCCGTCTTTCTAAATTTCCTGATTAAACTGCGCACTCGTTCCGTCTCTGCTGGATATAATATAATACCTACCCGTCTCTAGCTATCCCAATTATTTCTAACTATTTCCATCTCGTTTATCCCTTAATTACCTTTGGTTTGGGTGACCCATGAGAGTTAAGAAATGTAATGAGTGTAAGGAAAGGTCCCAACTCACTCTGAAAATATCAGGGGTTGAGCACGCGTGTCTGTATGTGTGTGCATGTGTGTGTGTGTGTGTATGTGTGTGTGTGCACGCACGCACTCATGTGTGCATGTGCATGTGTGTATACTAAAGAAAGAAGACTGTGTTGAGCTGAACCTCTTCTCTCATGGTCATTTGCCAATCTACAGGGGACAGAGTTAAGGTTAGACTTCCAGGCTCTTTCTCAGTTACCACACAGCATACCATGCTCACGTACGTGCAATGGAATACACATACCCACCTCAGGAAAATCTGCATGCCTTTCTTATTTACAAATAAAATTAGCCCCCGAGGAACTCATTAATGAATGGAAGTCTTACATTTACATTTTAAAATCTAAGGCACGGCTCCTTAATTTGGCAGAAAAGCGAAGTCATTTTAAGTGAACTATAAATATCTAAGAGATAGGGTGTGTAATGGCATGAATGCCTGGGTCCCCCAAAATTTTATGTGCTTAAATCTTCAGCCCCAGTATGATAATGGGATTAAGAGGGGGTTCTGGGAAGTAACAGGTCCTGAAGGTAGAACCTCGGTTTCTAAAGTATTGGTGCCCTTAGCAAAGGGCTGGGGGACGGTGGCTCTGTCAGCAAAAGTACTTGTTTTGTAAACATGGGGACTGAGCTGGGCCCACAGAACCCACGTAAGTGACACATCATGGCACAAACTTGTAATCACAGAGCTGGAGAAGTAGAGACGAGAAGGTCTCTGGAGCTTCCTGGCTGCCAGTGTAGTCTAATTGGTAAGCTCTAGACCTCTGAGAGACCCCCCAAAGGAGGTGGGTGGTGTTCCTGAATGTAGCCCCTGCCCTGTCCTTTAGGTACACACACACAATAATAATAATAATAATAATAATAATAATAATAATAATAATAATAATATACACACAATAATAACAACAACAACAATAATAATGACCTCGGAGAGCCCTCCTGTTCTCTTTCCCTCTTTCCATCATGTAAAGACACAGCATGGAGTTGGCCATCTGTCTCTCGGAATAGATCCCACCAGAACATGGCCATATTGGCACCCGGCCCTCAGCCCTCCAGCCCTGAGAGCTGGCCAGCCTCAGTGCTTTGCAATCACAGCATACAAAGACAGAGACCCCTCCCAGCATTTAGAAAAACACAGTGTCCTCAAGGTCTCTGGTAATGGTCAGCCCATGGCTGAGCCAGGCAAAACAAGAAACACACCTCATTCCTCCCTCTGGGTGATCAGCCAGAAAGCTCAAGCCTTCTCTGGCCGTGTGTGTGTGTGTGTGTGTGTGTGTGTGTGTGTGTGTGTGTGTACGCGCATGTGCACGCATGTGCATATGTTTGTATGTGTGTGTATACACGTGTGTATATGTGTGTGTATGTGTGCATGTACCTATATGTGTGTGCACACGTGTGAGCATGTGTGTGCATGTGTGTATGTCTGTATGTGTATGTGTACACATGTACATGTGTGTATGTGCATGTGTCTGTATGTGTATATAGGCATGTGCACGTGTGTGCGCACACGCACGTGTGTGTGCGTGGGTGTGTGAGTATGAATGCATGTATGTGGAGGCCAGAAGTTCTTTGGCTGTCTTCCTCAGTTGCTCTCCACATTTTTCAGACAGAATCTCTCACTGACCCCAGAGCTCAGTGTTTCCTCTAGACAGGCTGCCAGTGTGCCCCAAGGATCCTTCTATCTCTGCCTTCCCAGTGTAGGGATTATGAGTGTGTGCCACAACGCCCGCTCTGGGAGTGAAACTCATCTGCATGGCAGACGGCTTACTGACTGACCACTTCCCCAGCCCTGCAGCCTTCCTATCTCTGGTCATGAAAACCAACCGATATTCCTCCCAGGTCAGAGGCTCCACTCAGAAACTACCATTCTACATCCTCGTCCATTGTGGAGCCTCCAGCTCCCAGTGTTGGCGTGTTCAGGTCCAGGTGTCCATCTGCACACCTCACAGCAACTCCCAGGGGGTCTGGTCCCACAGCTCTGTCAGGTACGACCACAAGGGAGGACTCTGCTCTGTGAATGCTTGATTTAACAGCTAGGATGCAGATTGTGGTGCTCAAAGGACTCTACTTGGGGAGAACAATTGGGGCACACTGGAGGACCTGACTTGGGGAACACAATTGGGGAGCACTGGGAGGCCTGACTTGGGGAGCACAATTGGGGAGCACTGAGGGACCTGATTTGGAGAGCATAATTGGGGAGCACTAGGGGACCTGATTTGGGAAGCATAATTGGGGGGCACTGGGGTAGCTGACTTGAGGAGCACAGTTGGGGAACACTAGGGGACCTGATTTGGGGATCACAATTGGGGAGCACCGGGGGACCTGCTACTTCACCTAAGAAAGTCTTGCTATAAAAGTACAGACAATATGATGGTTAATATTCAGTGGGGTGTTTGTTGAGATGGGGTCTTACCATGTAGCATTGAACTGCATGGAACTCACTCATCACATAGACTAGCCTGACCTCAAACTCAGAGATCTACCTGTCTCTGGCTCCCAAGTGCTGGGACTAAAGGTGTGCGCCACCACTGCCCGGTTAATATTGATTGGTAACTTGTCAGGATGTAGAATTACCCACGAGACCATCTCTGAACATGTCTTCACAATGGTGTTAAAGATTTGGGAGACCTACCCTCGCTGTGGGCTGCACCCTTGCATGAACTGTGATCCTGGATTGAATAAAAGGAGAGAGTGAACTGAGCACCACGAGGGTTCACAGTCTTCCTCCTGTCTGTGGACACCATGTGACCAGCTGCCTCCAGCTCCTGCCACCATGCCTTTCCTGGTGTTAGATGAACCCCACACGCTGAACCAAAGCAGCCAGAGCAGCCTGTCCTCCATGGAGGGGGAGGTGCTGCGTTTGCCCAGCGTGTGGTCATATGACGAGAAAAGTAACTAATCCAGATGACAAGTGATGCTCACAAAATGACCCAAAGAACGTTAAAAACAAAACAACCCTTCATCCACTAACCCGCTTCCATTTCTGAGAAGCCTGAACTTGAGCTCCCAAGAGAAGCCAAGTACTTCCATCCTAGAATCTTTGTTTAGTCATTCCTTTGTGACAGCATCTTGCTATGGAGCTCGGGCTGGCCTTGAACCCTTGATCCTCCTGCCTCTGCCAACAGAATGTTAAGAGTGAAGCTATGAGCAGCTACACCCAGCTCTAGAAAGACACTCAGCACTTCCTGATCCATCCTTTCCCAGCCTCTGGACCAAAACCCCTTCTGAATCCAAGGTCAACCATCCATTCAGAAGTGGAAATGGGTGGGGACCTCTGTAGAGAGAATATCTTCTATATTGTAGGAATGCATCCATCACCTGTCAAAAAAAAAAAAAAAAAAAAAAAACCCTATGGCCTATAGAAAAGGGTAGAATAGAAGGACATCCAGGAGGCAGAAAGAACTCTAGGATTCAGCCAGGAGAGAGTGATTGACCTGTGAAGATGTGACCAGTGGGTGCATGGTACCTGAGCACAGGTAACCAGCCACGTGGCAGAATGTAGCTTGGAATAAATAGGTTATATTAAGTTATGATCTAGTCAGAGAAGAGCTAAGCTATAAGGCCAAGATATTTGTGAATATATTTTGAGTCTGAGTCTTATTTCTGGGAGCATGGGGCCTGGAGGAAGAACCAGACGTAACATCAACAGATCTCCTTAGAATCTGCAGCTCCTCCTCCCCAGCCCTGCCTCTCTGCCACAGCCTGGCAAACAGCTTCACAAAGTCTGCTTCCTCTAAAGCCCTTGGTGATCTGGATGTGAAATTAGGTCAGAAGGAAATGAGAGGAGGGTGGGCTTACCTGCGCAGTGAGTTCTCTGACAGCCAGCTCCAGTGATTTTGTCCTTTCCCGGAGGCTAGAAGCATTAGAAAGGATTATTGGCCTTCTCGTTCCACACATAGGCAGAGCTCTGCATATAAGACACTCCCAAGGGAACCGTCCATCACCCAAGGAGCTGAGGAGGAAGAGGAGGAGGAGGAGGAGGAAGAGGAAGGTAACACCTGGCTGGGTTGACATGACCCTGGAAGTAACCCATGTCTAGAAAGCAGATCCTCCTCTCCAAATATGCTCTACTTAGGCCACCATTAAAGTCAGTCAGGACAGTGGTTGCCACACAAGCATGAAGTCCTGAATTTGATTCCCAGAACCCGCACAAATAATCCAGGCACAGTGGTATACATTGTGCCCAGCCCTGGAGAGGTGGGGACAAGAGGAACCCTGGTTCGCTGCCAGCCAAGCCTACTTGGTAAGTTCCAGGACTGACAGGTGAGCCAGACATAGCGGCGCACATTTGTACCCCAGCACGCGGGAGGCAGAGACAGGTAGATCTCTGTGGATTTGAAGCCAACTTAGTCTACATAGAGAATTTCATGCCAGCCAGGGCAAACACAATCTGTCTTTATTCCCAGAGCAATACTGGGAGGAGCCACCTGGTTTCAGGAAGCCCTGAGCCCTGTAACCAGCTTCCTACAGGAGAGGACACTGGCAGGGAACCATTGGCATCTGAGTGGGCCACACTGTCAGCAATTAGAGGTAATACCAGTCAGTGCCTCTGCACTGAGCCTCAATGAGAACAAACAGATGCATATTTCATATTTCCTAAGCATGTCTTAGTCAGCCAGAATTCCTCCTCCCAGGTGTGTCCAACTTGCAGCCCACCAGGATAGCTATGAGTACCCCAACATATATCATCATCAAGTTACTTAAAATGTTATGGCATAGTTTTGGAATTTGCTGTATCAACCCTGTTGGTAATAGCATCTGCCACAAGGCGAAGAGCTGGGCATGGCTGTGAGCGTCAGCTTTGCCTTCTTTTCCTACTGAGTACTTCTCCTCAGATACTGCTTCGTTCATGCAGTCTCTCCCCAAACAGTGATGGGGTGTGAGTTCCATGTGATCACCATTTGTTTCCTGGGTTCACTCCCTCATGAGATGGACCCAAAAGCTTCTTTGGCAGGCACTCCGTCAAAACCTGAGCCCTCGTGAATGTGTGAGGCTACAACTGTGATCTGATTCTATGGACAGATCTACAGAAGAAGTGTGTGCTAACAGCAGTCAGGACATAAAGCAAGACACACTAATGATTCCATTGGGGGGAGGGGAGGCCAATGCTAGGGGTTGTAGGGGGATATTTAGAAAACAGTTCCCCAGTCCAGCTTGTTCCAGGCAGCCATGTTCCCGCTGCTCCTTGGCTCTGACCGGGGCTCCAGCTAGATAGATGCGCAGGCCCTGGCACCCACAAGATGCCAGTGTGGGGGATGGCTCTGCCAATCCCCTACACTGCATCCACAAAGTTCGACTGAACCCCAGACAGTATCTGCTATCCTCGCAGTACCCGGTAGAAATGAGACTCTTAAAGCTTAATGATTATCTAAAGGATTTATATGTTTAGAACTGCTCAATCAACAAGATGCCCTCACAATTAGAGTTGTTACCCAATATCTAACCTTTTGATAGAAGTTGCTATCCAGGACAGCTTTTGACTCATCCGTGGTTCTCCATGGCTAAGAGCCTCCTTCTTCTCCTCCCCTTCCTATATTTCTCCCCTTCCCTTCCTCTTTCACTAATCACTGAGCTCCACTGTGAATACAATGTAGCAGAATAAGTATCCTGCTACAGGGGGTGTGAGGAATATCCAATTAAAAACTGTCAGAGGCAGGATACAGATGGGGCCAGTCACTTTCGGAGCGCTGTAAGAGCTATGGGAGACTGGTAGAAAAGCTTACAGGTAGTGGCAAAGGCAAGAATGAGATTGTGGAAGATGAAACCAACTGATCCTCGTGGTTCACAGTGAGGTGTATGTGTGCCAAAATCAACAGGGGAGCAGTCACTGCTAACATGAAGTGTCTTCATTAGTGTTTCCATCACTGTGACAAATACCGCGACAGGAAGCAAGTTATCGTTGTGGTGGAACACCTTGATGGAAAGCAAATTATCCCTACAAAGAGAAATGCCACAACCAAAGCAAGGTGGGGAGGAAGGGGTTCATTTGGCTTACACTTCCACACCATAGTCCATCACTGAAGGAAGTCAATGCAGGAACTCAAGCAGGGCAGGAACCTGGAGGCAGGAGCTAATGCAGAGGCCATGGAGGAGTGCTGCTTATTGGCTTGCTCCCCATAGCTTGCTCAGCCTAGACCAGTGGTACCCAGGGATGGTACTGCCTACAATGGGCTGAGCTGACCCCCATCAATGACTAATTAAGAAAATGCCCTACAGCCTCAACTTACAGAGGTATTTTCTCAACTGAGGCTTCCTCCTCTCGGATGACTCTAAATTGTGTCAAAGCTGGACGGCACAGAAAGTGAGTGGTGGAATGAAGTAAGGCCCACCCAAGAATAGGAAGAGGATCAAGTCAATAGGAAGAAATGCTTGTGTTTATTTGATCTCAGCAGTAAGCAAGTAACTGTCGGCCATCTTTAGAATATTTATGATGATGTATGTTTAGAATATTCATGGAGGTCTATGGAGAACAAGTTATGGTTGGTATGATGCTCCAAGTTAAGGAGTTCCAGCTGGGCATTTGCATGGGTCAACAGGAAGGAGGCATTTCTAATTTTAATGGAGCTGCATTCTGAGAGATTGCTTGGAGGATGGGAAGTCTGAGTATGGCTGAATTGGGCAGGTGCCTCAGTTGGAAGCTGTTACAGGGTCTGCGAGCCTACAGCTGGAGATCAGAGAAGAAATGAAGGAAGAGGTCTGAGAGAGCAGGCACACTGGGAGCAATGAGAACACCCTAACTAGAGACCATCGTTCCATGGACTTGTGTCTTGCTCATTCTTCCAACACCTTAGGACAGTCAGCCATCTAGAACTCACTACAAGACACAGCCCCTGCCCTCAACCATTTATGGCTGCTAGAAGGGCAAGATAGTGTGGCCAGTGTGAGGGGGAGTGCGCTCTAGATACAGGGGAGTCTGTAAGAGAAAAAGATCCTAGTTTCCGGGATCTATGCTGGGGTAGGGAAGTCCAGAACAATCTTCCACAGTGGGGATAGCAAAAGTATAACTAAGAGGTAAGATACCACCAGTCAATGCCTGTTGGGGTTCTTCAGATTTAATCAGTCACCTGTGAATAGAGTTTGAGCCAGAACAGCTGACTTGAACCAGCCAGCCAGAGTTCAGAACGAACTAGAAAGAGTGAGTTTATTTAACAGTAAGCCTATGAAACAGCAATTACATCAGGTGAGTGAAAGATACTTTTTTACAGGGTGTAAAGATACTTTTTAACAGGGTGTCTGCTTATGTGAAGAGCAAGACAGGAACAGACCACTTGGGCTGCTGGAGAGATCCGGGCAGAACCTGTCACATACGGCTTGGTTTGAGACTCAGTACTGGTTCTGGAGCCTGATATCCACTTGTAACTCTTCATCGGCAATTGTTTTTCCTTCTTCTGCCAGGCTCATGGGAGTCGATTCAAACTGTACATTTTTGTTTGCTTGTCTTTTGGACAGGGTTTCACACAGATCAGACTGACCTTGAATTCACTCTATAGCTCAGCATAACCTTGCAATCCTGACCCTTGTGTCTGTGTCCTGGGTGCTGGGATTACAAGAATGCACCACGACTGATACTCGATGTTTGTAGTGCTAGGGTCAAACTTAGGGCTTGCTGCTACGGTTAAAGTACCAGCAGAGCTCCATCCCCAGCCTATCAGCTGGAACCCTGCGAATCAGTGGCTCTCCACATAACAGAACCTTTGAGCATTTAATAGCACAATATGTGTGTCCCCAAACACACTCAGAAATCAGCTCATGGGTTTACACATTAAAATAGACAGCGGGCTCTTTTCCCGAGTCTAAAACTGAGCTGGCCTCAAGGACAGCCCCTTTAGCAAATGTCCCACATCCCTGGTGAAAAGCAGGCCAGGTATCACCTTTCCAGGGCTGGAGTCAGCTCATTGCTCTGGGCTCTGCTCTGCCCATCTCCTAGAAAGAAAATGAGCCTCAACTCAGACATCTCCCCGAGAGGAGGAGGCAGTGATGCGGGTAATTGAATGCATTGTTTTATATCTGATTTGATTTATATTTAATTTATTTAATTTATGCTATAATACTTTTTTTTTCAGTAGATTTATTTTCCTAATTATGTGTTGCGCTGGCTAATATTAACACTATTTGTATCCCCAGGGGATACACAGAATGGAAGTAGCGGGGGTGGGGGGAGACTATGAATCATCCATGTATATTACACCAGCAGTTTTTAAGCTATTTTTAGTAGTAAGTCTCTCCGAGACCGTATCAATTCACAGAACCCAAAGTGCAACAGAGGTAACAGAGGATCTGGTCTAACAGGAAGGGAGTATCTGATGTACGGTGAGCTATGCTAACTCGTCCACATCTGGTGCTGCAACCCCACACTACCTACCGTCCCCAGGAGCAGGGATACCAGTAGAAAATACACTATTCCAGTTACACATTGACAGGAGTTCCCCGTGTTTCACTAACATATTAATCATAATAAATGACCAATATCTCTTCAGATCTTGGTGTGGTGATGCCTGCCTGTAATCCTGTAAGGGGAATCAGAAGGTTCAATCCCTGGCTTCATAGCACATTTGAGGCCCACCTGGGCTAAGTGAGATGATCTCTCAATCAACAACTGACCATGAACTACCCTTCAGATCATAAGGCACTGCAGAGACTCAGAAGTTGTCCCCAGATAACCTCTTTTACAAACAGTAACCTCTTCATTCACAATATCTGTCCTAGGGAGTCAAGCCTGGGGGTAGTCTGGTCTTATGCGTTGGTCTGTTTTTGTTAACCTATGTTTTCTTTACTTCTCCTCTTCCTCTATCACTTTTCCCTGACTCCCTGCCTGTTTGGGAAGTATAGATCCTTTAGGAAGTGGAGCCTTGCTTGAGGAAGATACATCCCTACCTGTGGGTTTTGAGGGTGTGTAGCCCCGCCCTACTTCCTGTTCTCATTCTCTGTTTCCTGTGTCTGGCTAAAATGGGACTGGCCAGCTTCCTGCTTCTGTCTGTTGCTGTGGATCCCCCACCACAATAGACTCTATCCTTCTGAAACTGTGAGCTAAAATACGCTGATTTTCCTCGAAGTTGCCTTGTCATTTCACCACAGCAATAGAAAAGTAATTACAGCAACTCCAGATGCTAAAGGCTCCAGCTCACAAGTCTTGCGTTCCTGTACACGGATGTGTGGCCACACTTACTTCCTTGGCAGATATTTGCCTACCATACCAGTTCTTAGAAAGCAAAGTATTGAGGAAATGAGGGAGGAAAGAAAGAGGGAAGGAGGAAGGAGGGAGAAACAGAAGGGGAGGGAAGGAGGGAGAGAGTAGGAGAGAGGAAAGAAGGAGAAAAGAGAAGGAAATAGTGGGAGGGATGAAGGGAGGGAGATGGGCAAAGAAGGGGGCCGGGGAAGAGAAGAAGGTTGGAAAGAGGAAGAGGCTCTACCAACATAGTCTTGGCATCAAGAAGTCTCATCTTCCTCCAGCTGACTTCAGATGCTTTCAGGCCTAGGAAGAGAACCCACTGTCCCTGTCAGACCAGGCAGGTTCCCAGGCAGAGACAAGGAACACAAACAGAGCCCAGAAGTGAAGGTTAAACAGCAGCCACCCCCAGAAATGGGGGTGCAAACTGGAGACTGCTCCCTGGCTGAGGGCTGCTTTGCTTATTGTCCTATTTGGTAGGTAGGTATCACCTCCCCTCATCCCCTGGATGCTTCCACTCACTCATCTTGGGGATTCGCTGCCACAGCTCCCTGATGCAGAGGTCTGTCTTCCAACGCCAGCCTTGCTGTCTCCCTGAGTCTCCCCACTCTCTAATATGGTGTGTATTTGAAGGACAGAGTTGATGAGTTTTGTGCCCAGCCAATTGTGATCTGCTGGCTTCTGCTAATTCAAATCTCACTTGCAAGAAGCCCTGGCCAGTTGTGGGACTCTGACTTCACTGTGATCTCTGAGGTACCCTGTGCGGCACCCCCCAGGCCACCATCTCACTGCAGAGCCCCTGGTCAGTCAACTGAGGAGGAAAGAGGCACAGCAGGCCTGGCTTCTGCCTTCCCAGCACCCTCCCCAGCCCAGCTGTGCCACAAGCATCCAGACTCTCCGAGCGAAAGCCAGCCAGATTTGCTATAAGCAAGGATTGGAGTGTTTCACAGTTTATGCCAACAGTTTGAAAAAAAAAAAAAAAAAAAAGATGCGACATGTTTCTTCCAAATGCACAACCAGAGACAGGTCATCCATAAGCTGCCAGAACACATTTCACACAAAGCATGAAAAGTCCCAGGAGCAAGTGATGAAGGACCCAACCACAGACCAACGTAAGCAGCCAGGCGTCCCTAAAGAGTGCCAGAAAGCCTCGCACCAGCCTGCTGTTGTTATTACTACAATTACCCTCATCTGGCTATATAGGGAGCCAGATGCATGCTAGCCAAGGTCCTGGGCTGCCCTCCCCTGGAGTGTGAAGCACAGCGGGGGGGGGGAGGAGCATTGGGGGGTACAGCTGGCAGCACTGGAGAGCAATGAGCTTGGATCACCACACCCCTCCTCCTCATATGCCAAAGAGGCGGAACACCCCTTCTCCCCTCAGTGCACAGACGCAGCCCTCAGGAAACAGTGGGAACTCACCCACTCCTCTGTCCCCTCTTGCTCATTCCTCAGCAGCCTGCTCCACCTTCACACCCCAGCCCCATGACCTACAGTGTGAACAGAGCTGGTCTGGGATGGAATCAGCTTCAGGTTCCTTCTAGACACCTGCATGAAAGGAGGTCTTGCAGGACAAAAGACAGCCGCCAAAGCTGGACAGACGACTCTGTGGTAAAGGTCACTCACATGGTGGCTCACAACTGCCTGTAAATCCAGTTCCAAGGACCCAGTGACCTGTTCTGACCTCCGTGGCCACCAGCCATGCATGTGGTGCACAGATATACATGCAGGTAAAAATAAACCAAATAAATAGTTTTCAAAAAAAAAAAAATTAGCCGGGCAGTGGTGGCGCACGCCTTTAATCCCAGCACTTGGGAGGCAGAGGCAGGTGGATTTCTGAGTTCGAAGCCAGCCTGGTCTACAGAGTGAGTTCCAGGACAGCCAGGGCTATACAGAGAAACCCTGTCTCGGAAATAAATAAATAAATAAATAAAAATAAATTAAGTCAGGGCTTGTTTTCAAGCCCAGGGGTTGAGAGTTCAGGCAAGACCCTAACTCTCTTTTGAATTTAATTTTTAATTAGCGTGTGGTATTTTCACACATGCTTAACTTTGCTTAGTCCTCTCCGTCCCAATCTGCTCCTCATGATCCTCCATCTTGTTAACACCAGCATGAATGAAGACATCCCCAAAGGGGCACATATGTCCCTTCCTTTGGCCATCAGATTTTGGCTATCAGGAGTGTCACACTGGGAGAAGGAGAGGGCTGGAGCCATCCAGAGGGAGCTTGTCTCTTAGAGAGATGTTATATGGCTCTGGTACCTTGTTAGACTACTGTGCAGGGCAGACTGGAGCTGAGAGGACCACACTTAACCAGCACTGCTTAGCTACGCACACCCGTGCCCTCCATAAGACAAAACCTCCTGTTAGGACCCTCACGATGGACTTGGGGTCATTGGACCTCACTGTTCTTTTACTGGGTCACACTGAATAAATCTTTCTCTGCTGTCGTGATTACTTGTCTCTGTAACTACCCTACTGAGAACTGGTGGCTCGGCTTACTTAGTCTGTTATGGCTGCCAAGGCCCAACAGTTGCGGTCAGATTCTCCATGTTACCCCCACCCCCATGCTCACTGCTGGAACCTTCCCTCCCCCACACTCTCCACTTCCATGGAGTCCGTCAGGGCTGGGGCCTGTTCAGGTGTAGTAAGAATGGCAGGGCTGTGCAGAGGCAAAAGCATCTGCAGGAGGACCTGATTGAGGACTGCCTGAGAGACCAAGGATTGCCAGTGCAAATAATGCCAGCCAATCAGAAACTGCTGTTTAGAAGAGACGCTTTCTTGGGACCAATGGGGCACAGGTGGAGGGTATTAAAGGAGCTTGCAGCAGTGTTCAGAGGAGCTTGCTGCGGCTGCTCACCTGCTCCCAGAGTCTGTCATTGACTCTGTGCCAACTTGCCCCCAACCCCCAAGAGCAGAGAGCTGTCTAGGGCACAGGCAACATTCAGGACCAACAGCCCCTTTTTCATGACTGCTCTTCATGCCTCCTACCAAGAGCCTTAAATCTGCAACCCCCATAAGAGACCCCCACCCCCTACCCTCACCCCCAGAGCCCTGGTTCCTGGAGAATGGCAGGCACTATAATTCTCATTTCCCCAAGGAAGTCTACAGGGTTAGGTTCCCAGACTCCAAGATACCAGAAAGCTAAAGGTGGCACGTGCCCAGCCTGTAATAGTTACCTTAACTAAATTATAACTCCTGCCCCTCACCTTCTCGGTCAGCTCACACATTCCTTCCCTGGAAAAGCAGGACCCTCCCCTCGCCCTGCCACTCAGGAATTAGCCTCAGCCTGGCTGCAGGTCTGAGCTGTAGACTGTTCATCAACTGTGTAATGACCCACCTTCCTCTGAGACCTGCAGGTGGACACATGCTGCCTCAAGGGTCCATGCTCTCCTCCGAGCCCCTGCCACAATGCTGCCGTTTATATTTAAGACATCTACCCTAAGAGACAATCACCTTCCCTGTGTCTTATGCATTTTCTTGCCCTCTCCACAACCCCTTCCTTAAAGCCCCTTCCCAGCTTCCTGGCCTATGACCTCACTCCCACATAAATACACATATATGGAAATCAGATGCTAGGATCCACCTATAAGAGAGAACACACAGTACTTGTCTTTCTGGGACATCACTTAACATGCCGTTTTCCAGTTCCTTCCATTTGTGCCTATACATTCTGAAGTTTCATTTTTTTCTTTATAGCCAAATAAAAGCCCATTGTCGATGTACCACAGGCTCATTACCCAACAGAGCCACAATGACCATGGATGTGTATCCCTGCGGTAGGAAGCAGTCTCTTGGGTCAATGCCTGGAAGGAAATACTGCTGGGTCATTTGGTCTTTCCATAATTAGCTTTTTGAGAATCCTCCACACTGATTTCCACAGTGGCTGCACCAGCCCGCCTTTCCGCCAATGGTGAATGAGGGATCTGTTTTCTCTACAGCCTCAACATTGTTTGTTGCCATTTCTCGGTAACAAGTCTGACATTTTATGTGGATTCTGTGTTTCTGTGTCCTGTCAGCTTCCTGACTCGGGACATCCTGATCCTTCTGGTGCTTAAACGTTGTCTCCTTGAGCTGCTGTGATTGATGGCGCCAGAGGAGAGATGGTTTCTTTAGGGGTGAAGTCTCCCTCAGGTTGCCTGTGCCTGCCCATAACCCTCGTACTCACATGTATACAGGCAGAACTTAGGGGATTTGATGGGGTTTGGGTTTCATTTTAAGGACATAAAGTGTTGGGAAGACACTGGGAGAGATCCAGGAGGATTTGGAGGGGACAAGTGGGAGGCAGTTATGACCAAAATATATCCTGTGCACTAAGAATTTCTCAGAGAATATTTTTTTTAGAGCACTAGATGCCCATCAAGCCTTGGTCAGCTTCCAGCCAGCACAGGTTCTCCAAGCAGCATGCGGGGATAACCCTGTCTTTGGAAGTTTCTGGGTAAGTCCTGGCATGGTTCACCCATGGGAAGACCCTCCCATCCTTTCACTTGCTTGAGGCCAGAAAGCACCTGGAGTCTGAAGCTGGTCTCCACTGATATGTAAGAGTGCATTCCCTGTGTCTCCAAAATGAGGTTTGAACCTCTGAAGAGCAGTGGGAAGATCAGAGCGGCCTGAGCTACACAGTGAAACCTGATCTCAAAACAAGTCAATCAGTCAATAAGGAACAAGCTAGTAGATGTGTATTCCACAAGCCCCGCCCCCACAATGTAAAACACAGGAAAGACTCACTTTGTGATAGGTGAGACAGCAGGTTTGAAAATCCTGAGCATGTGTTGCTTTCCTGTTAGGACGTTGGGCAAACTATACACTTCTCTTTTAATTATTAGCTTTTCTAATCTTCTATTCGCTATCTGAAAAACAGACAGGCAAATAGATGCATCCCACAAAGTGAAAGCACCAGGGCATATGGTGACTGCTTAGTCACCGACAACCCACAGTACAAGGTCGCCCATTCAGACCATTCATCTCAGTGCCTATGAAAACACTGGTTAAGTTGTCCTTTGCTGGTTTGTTTGTGGGGATCTTTTTTTGTTTGTGCACATGTACATACATGTACATACATTACACACACACACACACAAGCCAGAGAGAAAGAGAGAGAAAGAAAAGAGAGAGAGATCAGGCGTCTTCCTCAATCACACTCACAGGGTCACGAGCTAAGCTGGCTGGCCAGCAAACCTTAGAGATCCTCCCGAGTCTGCAGCCCCAGAAACCAGGTTAAAGGTATGTACCCCTGCGCCCAGATTTTTACATGGGTTCTGGGGGTCCAAACCCAGGTCCCCTTGCATGTGCAATAATACTTTGTAGGCGAGCATTACCACAGCCCAGGGCACAGTCTTTCAATGCCACGCCCTATCCCTTGAATAGAAGTGGAATCTGTCCCTCTCCAGATGACTGTCTTCACCAAAAGCCAGTGTCACTATCTCTAATTGAATTCCAAATATAAGAGGGAGGGGGAGGGAGGGAGGGAGGGAGGGAGGGAGGGAGGGAAGGAGAGACAAGCCAGCCCCTTGGAATGGTGGAAACTGCCTCTTGGAGAGGTGACATTGCTGACAGTTAGGGATTGAGTGGACCAAATACCAAATAACTCCCAGCGCTCATGGTTAACCCTGCAGGCAATCTAATGTCGAAATACCTCCACCCCTTCCACTCATCAAACAGACAGCCTGAGAAGGACCTGTGGACAAGGGACAGCAAAGTCATCTCAATAACTGGTGAGAGAGGTAAAGCTGGAAACTCAGTACCTCCTGAGGGTTTCAGGTGGCTCCACATGGAAGGGAGCCTGGCTGGCGTAGGTCAGGGTCTCTCCCAAAGCCCTGCTGACCTCCTGCAGCTGGCCTGGGGACAACTGGGCCACCAGTGCCGTCCAGTCACAGCCCTGCCACTGGAGCAGTGTCTCCTGTTCCTCCAACTCTTGGCTCAGCTGCTGTTCCTTTGCCTCCAGCACAGACATCCTTGCTTGGAGAGCTTCGATTTCCTTCTGCAGAGAGAGGGGAAACAGATTTCAGCCATTAACCCTGCTCTGCTGACAATGAGAGCAGCTAAATGACAGGGGGCCATATGCATCGTATTCTCAAAGCCCACCTACCCCGCCCTTCTGAGGCAGGCAAATTCCAGAAGTTTGCTGAACTGGAAAAAAAAAATCACGCCAGCTTTATGTTTTTGATGAGCTGGCAGGAAGAAAAACATTGCCTTCCTCTGAAGCATTAAATATGGACAGGTGCGGGCCAAGGTTTTGATTTGATAAAACCCAGTGAATTGTGTATTGCTGGCTTCCCTTCTGGCCAGCGAGTGAGGGTGTTAGCAGCTCACACCCCACACCTAGACGCCAGCTGTGAGCCAGGAGGAGAAAACCCTGTCCATAAACCACGAGAATTTAGGATGCACAGAAAGACAGGAGCCTTGGCTTGTCACAGCAACCGGATTGAGAGCACAAGTCAGGCCTCAGAGTCTAGTGTCCTTTAGAATGTCGGACAGTTTAGCTCCCAGGATCGGTGAGGTGACTCTGTCAGCCAAGTGCTTGCCATGAATGCATTAGGGGCTACTTCTGATTTCCCAGAACCCATGTGAAAGCCAAGGTCCCACAGAATGAATCCGTAACCCCAGCATGGGGTTGGGGGGGAGCAGAGACAGGAGGATCCTGGGGACTTGCCCGCCAGCCTAGCCCAGTCAGTGAAATTTAGACTTAGTCAGTGGCTCTGTGTGAAAAATAAGGTGAGGGAGATTGGAGTAGGTGTCCGACATCAACTTCTGTCCTCCACATACATGTGCGTACAGCAGGGTTAGGTGATGTGGAGGGCATTGTGTTATGCCACAGGGATGTCATAGAAGACTGATACTGTGATATTCTACTTAGAAGAGATTCCCAGAGTAGAAAGGAGATTGGTGTGGGGTGAGGAGTGGGTGGGGGTAGGAATGGGGATGAGGGTGGGGTGGCAGGGGACGGGGAATTAGTGTTTATTGGGGAGAGTTTTGTGATTGGATAGTGACGATGGTTTGGGCGTGTGCCTAACATTACTGAATTGATCACGTAAAATGGCAGAGATGCTAAATCTTATGTCTCTTATCCATAGTTTAGGGCAACTTGAGCTCGTCTTCCCAGTACGGGGAGGCTGAGGCAAAAGCATTGCTGTAGGTTCAAGCCTGGGCTACAAGATGAATCCTGGGCTAGCTCTGGCTACTGAGTGAAATGTTGTCTCTGAAAAACAAAAACAAACAAAAGGGGGGGTGGGGTAGTGTGGATCTCAAGGGCAGACACAGAGCCTGTGGGCTGGCAGGAAGTTCAGGCTGCGGGTGTTCGAGCTCATCTCTCTCTTCTCTGGGACTGCAGGTGGGAGCAGGAGGTAGCTGCATGTGGAGAATCTGCTCCGTGGGTGGAGGGAACATTCAGGAGATAGGGAGATATCGGGAATTAAGCTGTGCTCTTATCAGCTAGGAACAGTGAGGGAACAGGGGCGTGTCCCTCAGCAGAGCCTGGTGCTGTGTTCAGACGCCTACGCAGAGAGATGGCTATCTGCCCAGCACGGAGCACAGGCTGTTCAATCACCTGCTGCTTGTTTATTCGTTGGCCTGGAGACAGATGATAGTTACGGATTAACGTAGATTCTGGGTCAATCAATTAGTGCAAATTACATATGCGTGCGTGCCAGTGCATTTGTGACTGCCCATGTGCGTGTGCGTGTGCGTGTGCGTGTGCGTGTGCGTGTGTGTGTGTGTGTGTGTTTGAATGTGGGCACATCTGTGGTGCAGTGTCCTTTCTCAGTAAGCTGAGTGACAGACCTCTGCATCCACAACACATTTTGCTTGTCTATCGGGTGATGGCCTCTTGGGCTATCATCTTCTAGAGTGATTAGATGCCTCATTCGGCCTGTCTCTCTTTTCAGGTGTGTATCAACAGTGGGATTGGTGGCTGGGTGCTAAGAACTCTATTTTTAAGTGGTTGGGGAACTGCAAGACTGTTTTCCATGATGATCCAACATCTTATTCTTTGGTTAATTTTTTTCCCACTTTCATATGTGTGAGGTGTGTATATGTGTGCAGGCGTGTGGGTTCATGTGTGTGCATGCATGCAGAGGCCCAAGGTTGATGTTAAGAATCACATTGGATGGCTTTTCCACTCTGTCCATTGAGGCTTTTCCCATGAATCCCTAGTGCTGCTGGCTGGTGCTTCACAGGCTCCCAGTTCCTGTTCCAGGCTCTAGCAGTCCCTCACCCCGACCCCTGGCCGCTTCTTAGTCCCTGCCCCGATCTACTTCAAGACTTCCAGAGCCCTTTCCTGCCTCTGCTCTCTCACCTTGGAGCCTTATTCAGAGTTCTAACCCTGGACACTTCCTGGCCAGATGTCACCACTGCTGTGAGCCAAGCATGACCTCCACATACCTGCTGGTCATTACAGATGCAGCTTCATACCCGGGCTAGACTTAAAACCATGTCCCTTAACAGTTGTTTCCCAGAGTCCACCATGGTAGGAATTCCCACAAAGCATTCCCAGACACACTGGCTGCTGCAGACAGAGAGCAGAGCCAAAAGTCCTGACTCCCATAATGCCATGCAACTGCAACCCTGTCGTGTGCAAAGGAGTGGCCACCCCACCACCTCTGCTTTGAGTCCTTGCACCACAGCCAAGCAAAGGCCCCTTCACCGAGTCTGACTTACATGGGTAAGAAATAGCCCACTCCCTCTCTGGAAGATTCTATATGGCTCACCTGCAATTGCTGTTTCTCTTGAAGAAGCCAGTCCCGTCTGGTGACGGATGCAGGCAGGCTATCCTGGGCGGTGGTCCTCAGCTGTCCAAGTGGAGCTTCTGGATCATCGCCACCAGCCCTTCAAGTAACAGACATGCATTAGTAAAGATGTGGAGAAACAGACATGCGTAGGTCTACAGGTACTTAAAGAGACGGACGGCACAAAGCTCTGGACGCAGGTCATCTGGGTACTTACAGGGATGGATCCTGTCATGCCCTAATGTACATTTCTGTTTCAACTAGGATCTGCTGGGCCTTTTTTCCCTCCAACCAAGTTGCATCTATCAAGCCTGTACTTCCATGTGGCCTAGCCCACGGCCACCCGGGGTATAGACACCTGACACATAGTTAGCTCAAACTAAACTGCCCTGGAAGCATAAAATACAACCTAATTTAGAAACCCCATATGGGGCCAGGGAAAGCACTCGCTTGGCATGGATGAAGCCTTGGGTTCCATCCTGTTTCTCCTTGTTCTTCCCCTTCTGTGGCATCCCACCCTCCTCCATGGGAAAGTCCCCTGCAGGGCTCTTCCCAGGATGGCAGGCAGAACACAGTTCACAGAGGTCAGGGTCACAGTGAGAACCTGGCTTAGCCTTTCTCTGTCTTTGAACTAACCCCTCCCTCTGAACCTCACAGCCTCTTCATACTGGACTACCTGGGGAAGACAGTAAGTCACCCTGTCCTTGGGTGGTTGCTAGGGACCTCCAACATCCTACCACACGCACCAGTAAAGTGAACATTGGACCTGTCTGTGGGCACAGTCCTACACAGAATGAACATGAATACAAGACTGCAGTAGAGTGAGCCTCTTGCTCTGTAACATGATTCTAAAACACCCTGGCTTCCAGCAGTTGTAGAAAGAGAGTAGAGGCTTCCTCAGGGCTCCGAGCTACTACAGGCTCTTCAGGCTTGACTGTGAGTGTCAGAGGAAGACAGAGATCCTCTAGTGCTAATGTCCCCAGTGAGTCAGGGCTCAGCAAATACCTGCTGGATGGCTTAATGAACCCATAGCCTTAAAAATGGGGAAGTCATTCCGCCCAGTCTCCTGCTGTAGCAGCTCATTTCTTCCCCTCAGTTATTTCCCAGTTTGCTTGGCATATGCTGATATTAGTGTTCCTCACAATTCTTGAATTGATGCCATCTGGGTTGAGGTGAGAGCTTTTGTAGGAAATCAACACAGAATTGAAATATCAGCTGCAGAGGGAAGTTAACAGGTGCATAGCTGGGAACTATGCATGATGCTTAACCCCACCCATCACCTAACCCACAAGAAAAGCCCTGTGCTCTAAACAATGCTCCGGTCTGTCTCTCATGCTCCTACTCCCAGGACAGAAGAGATCCATGGAGAGCCAGGGATGGCCCCAGGACACATCACTCAGTTATGAAGCAGGGACATGTTTCCATCTTCCATGTCAGGTCCCCAGAGTCTTTCTCTGTACATAGCCTTTTCTTTATGTTCGGTAAGTCTCAGTATGTGATGGTCCCTCATGGCAGAGCAAACAGGCATTGCCACTATAAACTAATCAGTATTAAAAAAATGAGCAGACCCCTCAGGGTAAGACTGAAACACACAGTAGCACCGGATGTTAGTGCTTGGTGCTGGTGGAGACCCAGAGGTCTGAGATCTAAGATTCCACTCTCAAACCGAGGTTTCCACTAGGACCTGACCAGTTGTGGGAAACTTGGGTCTTTCTATCTGGTTTCCTTCCCATCAATTGCTGAAGGGATGAAACCCATCTGTGAAATCCGGTAATGAGTCACAGAGAAAAGTACAGCAGGGAAATACACGGGCAACATCATTACTCCCCAATAACATCCAGCGATCTCCCTCCCAGGCCCTGTGTGCTCATTCCAATCTGAGTGTCACTATGCCCAGTGACACTGCAGTCTGCTTCAGTGTGTGCTTGAGATCAAAGGGTTGTAGGCTCAAGAGGCAAGTACCACCCACACTTGCTCCTGTGGTCCCATCCCAGAGAAGCAGAGGTGCTTATTGTCAGATGCTGTTCCTCTGGGGAAAGGTCTCTGATAAAAGATATTCTGCATGCATACATGCATGACACACATGCACACATGGGTACACACACACACATGAGCGGACATGCAGCTAGGTGACAAGAGTGGCCAGTGTGATGTCCATATTACTGAGGAACTGATGAGAAGTCACATGGTGTGCAGTGAGGGGGGGACAAGGTACAAGTGAGAAGATCACCAGTCAACTGCTAAGTTACCAAACACCTTTGAAAAGAGAAAAATTCCCTTCGACTGGGTGTTGACCTTCTAACCCTGGTGTACCAAAGAGGTTGAACTTCTCCGCATTGTTTCCAAATCAGAAATGAGAGTTGACAAGAACAGGCCTAGAAGTCCTTCCCTGAGTCTGTAACCGTGGGGTGGGAGCCTGTGCCAGCTGTTGCAGAGCCCCCCCACCCCGCCCTCGCCCATCAGAGTGAGGATGGACATATTTCCCTCCCACTGATTAGATCAAAGAGGAAGTAGTCCGTCCTGCTACCGCCATCAGAAGTCAGAAAGCCTCGGCACCTCAAAATGGAAGAATGGGGTCTGCTTCTCCATGGTACACAACTGTCACAGTTTGGGTTCTCCTGACAGCTGGGCCTGAGACAAGGATCTGAGTAGTTTGTGTTTAGAGAAACAACCAAAGATAACAAGAGAATGGGACAGCAGTGTAAGGATCCCCAGCAGGCAGACAAGGCTGTGAATCTGACCTGTGGTTGGCATCTCAGGTGACAGGACCATGTGGGGGTAAATGTGGAAATACCCTCCGTGTCTGTGCCATCCACCCAAGACATTATAACAGAGTGGGAAATTGGGTTGACCAGACTGGAAAACAGCAGTTCTCAACTTTCCCAACTCTGCGACCCTGTGATACAGCTCCTCACGTGGTGGCGACCCCTAACCAAAACATTATTTTCCTTGCTGACCCGTCACTATAATTCTGCTACCTTATGGATTGTAATGTAAGTATCTGATAAGTGACCCCTGTGAAAGGGCCGGTCAACCCAAGAAAGTCACAACCCACAGGTTGAGAGTCGCTGTCGCAAAAGCTAAAAACCACCTGCCCCGAGGAGGAGCGCCATTCACCTTACCCAGGGACCGGGCCCCCTTACTGAGCAACAGAGATTAACACCTGAGAGACAGTGGGAGGACTGACAGCCACTGTCAGAGCTACTCAGTGACCCTCAAACCCTAGTGACCTCCGTGCTAATGTAAACAGTTCCCAGAGTGGGTGGGCAAGCTTACTTGAGAATTTGAACAGTAATTTTAAAACTAAGGGACAATAAAAATTAAGTAGATAGTAGGGTCTAAGGTTGCTTACATCCCCTAAAACACAACTCTAAACTTTCATAACCTTAGAGGTTGAGAGGCTCCTCCTCCCATGGCCAGATTGACAGGGAGGCTTAAAATCGAGGGTCTCAGGAGACGCCCTGGCAGTTTGAATATGGGAACATGCATTGCTTTCATCAGATTCTCAAAGAAACACTTGATCCCAGAAAGATAAAGAGGAACTTATTTGAGTTACTAATCTGTGTTGAAAGCTGACCATGTTGACAAAACTATTTTATTTCTGCAGGAAAAGTCCCCAGTATTTAGAACAACCTTCCAGGACTCAGGGCTGAGTTCCAGAGAAGTTTGTGTCCAGGGGCCCCTAGTGGTCATAGTGAGGACTGCAGGAACTTCTGTCTTCAGGGTCCAGCCAACCCTGGTGAGAGCAGGCAAATTTCACAGGCCTTGGAGAAGGTAGCACACACAAAGGCTGACTTTAACAATTAGCAGCTATTTAGCCACACCCACATGCTCTGTAAAAATGTGATAATGACGAAGATGTCAAGTCATTTCTAGCTATCGTAATAACAGGACAGGTGAGCTTGACAAAATAAAAGCCAAGAATAAAAAATAACTAAAGAGAGAGAAACCAGGTCCCTTGCTCTCTGGTGAGGAGAGCAGGAGGTGCAGTGGTCGCAGTTGGCTAGTGAGGGGAGGAGATGGGAACAGAGAACCCGTTCCCAGCCTCCAGACCTGGGCTATAGGCATCAGAAGGCTTCCTCTGCTTGCCACTCAGCAGCCTCTGGCCTTGCTGGCTTCTCTGACTTCACTCTGGTACATCATCCATTTCCCACAAAGCAGTCAGGAGAGCCCTGCAGGAAGCAGTGGCTCCTGGGTTTTCAGGATGGACCTCAGTCTCTGTGAGACCCCCAAAGCCTCTTACCAGTGCCAACCTCTAACTGGTCAGCACCAGCTGCTCACAGCAGAACTTTGCTCAATTCTCCAGTCTCTCATGAATCCCCTTGCAGTCGCCAATGGTTGCTCAGGGCTGAAGTATCCCAGGATACTCCAGGAAGAGTCTGTGAGATGTGACCGACAGGAAGGGGGTGGGAGGTGGCTTCATTGTCTTGAAGGATGAGCAACCATTGGTAACTGCAACGGGAAGCAGAGGAAGCCTTTGGGCTGGAGGCTGGAAAGGTGACAGAGACTGACAGAGAGATGATAGAGGCGACCAGAGCTAGCAACCCATGAGTTAGAGTCAAGGAATGGAGATCTGAGCGGTTCCTGAGGTAACTGGAGGTAGAAACCATGAGACAGGGGGCCTGGGAGAAGAGGAGGAGGTATGAGGACAGGGATAATAGATTTAGCAGGGTTTCTTTTTAAAGATGGCGGGTCTGGGAAGATGGGGATAAAGTGCTTACTACACAAAGCATGGGGATCAGACTTCAAACCCCAAAACCCAGACACAAGAGAGGCAGGCTTGAGGGACCATCTGTAATCCCTGTGCTCAGGAGACAAAGCTAGGGCAATTCCCAGGTGATCCGGCTGGCTAGACTAAGGAAAATCAATGAGATCCGGGTTCAGCAAGAGACCACACCACAATAAAGTAGAGAACCATCGAGGAGGACGCTTTGGGCCTCTGTTCACACATGCATGCGTGCACACACACACACACACACATGCATACACACACATGCACACATGCATACTCACACGTATGCATAAACCACGTAATGCACATATACACATATGTATGTACTCACATGCACATGCGTGTGCACACACACCATGCACATACACACACATATGAAAATGCATATATACATGCACACATACAAAGGCAAAATAAAATTTAGAAGAGTGTCTTTGGCAGAGTTTCCTAGAGGAACAGAACCAAAAGAATTCATGTACTCTAAGAGAGAATTAGATCGGCTTACACACTAGGGACTGGCTAATCCAACCAAGCTGCCTGCATGCTGCAGGGGCAGAGAACACAGTCACAGCTCAGCCCACAAAGCTGGACATCTCAGCAGTATCGGGTCAGAGCCTGGAAGCTCCCTGGAGAGATGTAGGCATTGAGTCCACAACAAAAGACCAAAGAAGCAAGAGCCCAAAGTCAGCAGAACTGCTGCCCAACACATGCACCGGAAGATGGAGAAGGCACATGAGCTTTGTCCTCAGCCTTTTTTCTTTCTTTTTTTTTTTTATTGTTTCCTTTTTTTTTTTAGAATTTATTTATTTATTTTGTGTAAGTACACTGTAGCTGTCTTCAGACACCCATATGAGGGCATCAGATCTCATTATGGATGGTTGTGAGCCACCATGTGGTTGCTGGGATTTGAACTCATGACCTCTGGAAAAGCAGTCAGTGCTCTTAACCACTGAGCCATCTCACCAGCCCTCTCAGCCTTCTTTCTTCTCCTGATCACTGTGCCAAGTGTCAATCATCTCTGGAAATGCCTGCACAGGCCCCTGGGTGTGTTTCACCGGCCCAAGACATCTCTTAATGCAGTCAAGTTGACAAGCAAGAGCAATCATCAGCAATAATAAATTTACTTATTAAGGCAAGGAGGAAACCACAGTACCTCTGTATGGGTAAAAAGATGAATTTAATCAATGTATTACTGACCACAGGAAGCTTGGGGTCAGAACTCTACAGAGAGGGCGGTGCTGGGGAGGAATCCTCAGAGGACTGGGACTCGTGGAAAATGAGCCCTGGTTTGTGTATCTGAGACATACCAGAAAGAATGCAGGATCCTGCAGAGGTAGGGATGGCAACGTGAGGATACAAGGAGAGAGAGTCAAGATCTCAGAAGCCCCAAGGATGGCCAGTGACTCCAGGGAGGAGAGACGACAGAGCCATGAGTGCCGATCTAAGAACTGAAGAGACTAGAAGCCTGAACATGGTACTGACAGTAAGGGAAGCAAGGGCTTAACAGATAGAAAGCCATCGCTGACCTGTGGGGGATGGGGAGCAGCAGAAGTAGGGGCTAATTTGAGTGGAATTAAAAAACCAGACACAGATGCCTCCCATGGAGAAAACAGAGCAAGAAGGCTGACAAAGCTAATGCCCATATTAGTGCAACAGCAATAATCCTTCAGCTTGGTAAACTGAGGCAGGGGGAATGTAAATTCAAAGCCAGCTTGGGCTTGTGGATCTGCTCTCCCCCCACCCCCACCCCCCCACACACAAATGAAGTCAGTTACTTAGGAAACACTTAGTAACTATCCTGCAAGTGTTTGTAATACAGGAACTTGATACATTGGAAGAGCAGCTGGGGTCTAGGACAAGAAACAGACCAAGGAGAAGAGACAGCTGGGAAGGCCTCCATGGGAGGCAGGAAGGGGACACCTCCCATTGGATGAGATAAAGTGTAGAGATGGGGCTCCTCCCTGTGAGAGGACACTGTGTCAGTTTACTCAACGTGCATGCGTCTCTACAGAAGGACACGGTGAAACCACCTGTTCCTTCACATACTACCCCTAAAACAGAAAGTTGGTCTTCTCAAGACAGGTTCCAGAGAGACACAAAGATAAACCTGATGTGCAATGTCATGTGCACCTAGCAGGAATGTGTCGCTACCCGTTCTGACCTGCAGAAAGGAGCGACACTACACGAGATTCTTCACAACGCAGCTTTACTCAGGAACCTTTTTACAATTTTTACAATATCTCTCTGGAAGCCCCAGATCCCAATTCCACTTTCCCTTTTATCCCCATGCCTGGTCACTCAGAGCCTGCCACATGGGCACACACCATTGGCACACGTCAAATGGCCCGATTCTGTGTGGCAGCGAGTCTGCGCAGTAGTTCTGCGGATGTGGCTCTGACCGGGTTGTGTGAGGAAGTCAGGCGCCATTCGCAAAACCTGGCAGGTGCCATTCATAAACTTAGGTGGGTGCCATTCATAAGCTTAGGCGCCATTTTAGCTGGCTGCCACACCCGCTCCCCACAGGAATGGGTCAGACAATCCTATGATCGCTGAGGCAAATTGGCAGTGGGAAGCAAGATACAGTTGATGTGAATTACATCCATACCTACCTATGTAGGTGTCGACCTAAATCTTGATTGTGTTACAACATGAAAAAATAGCTATTTCTTCTCAGGCTTTAGCCAGGGGACAGGTAGGTCAGAGCAGTGGGCTCAGAATTATTCAGATGTGCACAGCATTAGGACCCATGTCAAACCATCTGACTCAGCTAATACGGGGTAGAGTCTGAACAGCCTCAGGCTTCAGAGTTCCCCCAGATGATACCAGATGGTAGCCAGGGCAGAGGACCACTGGGTTCATCCTCTGCCCTGTGCTTGCTTAGTCTTCCCCTTCATTTTGATGGGCTTCTTTCTCAAAGAGCAAGGACCCAACTAGACCTCCCTCTAAATGAACCCACCTTCTCCAACATCCAAAGAACTCCTCCCAGGAAGAATCAGCCCAGGGTCTCCCAGCTCTTGACTGCACAGCAGTGGGGAAGAGAAAGCCAAGTGTGGACTGTGGTGACATCCATGGGTACTCACCTTTGGGTGGCTCCATGCAAGGCCATCCGTGTCTGTGCTGCCAAGTAACCCAAGAATCTGCGAAGAGCAGGTTGCTGTGAAGGCAGAGCCCAGGGAAGGCGGCCTTTCTCCTGTTCCAGGTCGTCCAGTCTCTGTCTCAATGTCTCTGCTGGAAACCCAAAGAAGTAAAAGCAAGAGAAAGACCATGAAACTCAGCAAGATAACCCCATGTCTCTTTACAAAAGCCCAGCTCCATCTGAGCCACTCAAGGCTGAAGCCACTCCCAGGCCTGTTGGTTTCTCCAGAGCTCCAGAGACCTTTCCATCACCTTCTTCTCCCAGCTGACAGGGCTGGAGTTTACCAGCATCTGTGGTCATGACTGTGCCCCACACCCAGAAAGGACAACTGATGGTACGTTTTTTTAATCATGATGATCATTTGGGAGAAAATTGTCAAATTTGGATGATTCTAAAAGAGCAGGTTGGTTGATTGGTTGGTTGACTGGTTTTTCAAAGAGGGTCTTTTGTAGTCCACAATAACCTGGAACTCTCTGAGAAGCTAAAAACAACATTGAACTTCCAATCCTCCTGCCTCCATCCCCCAAATTCTAGAATTATAGGCATGGGCCACCATATTCAGTTTTGGCAGTGCTGGGGGTCAAATCCAGGGCTTCAAGTACTCTAGAGACTGAGCTACATCCCTGGATACACTTCAGAGAAATCTATGCTCAAAAGTTAACTCTTTTTTAATAGCACAAAATTTTAAAGAAATAAAAACTGCTTATCAAATTGTAGCTGAGCACAGGCCTTGAAGGCACAGAGCAATCAATAGTCCCTGTGCCAGAGATGACTGTACCCACTCTATCACACAGTAGGTCTTCTGGTTGTTCTAATGCCCTCAGGTCACCTTGGACAATTTATAAGTATGGATCACTATAAAACCACTTTAAAAAACAAGCTATAGATATTGGAATTCATTCTAGTGATAATTTACTTTCATAATCAAATCCTAAAAAATTTCAAGTTTCCTATAAAGTCATCTTTGAGCCAGGAGTGATGGCTTACCACACTTAAAAGGCTGAAGCAGGAGAATCCTGAGTTCAAGTGTAGCCTAGGATACATAGCAAGAGCCTCTCAAAAAAATAATAATAAAATAAATAAAGCTAGATTTTAAGAAAAGTAAAGACTGATCTAAACTCCCATTCTTGGGTCACCAAGATGGCACAGCAGATAAAGGAGCTTGCCACCAAGCCTGAAAACCAGAGTTCAAACCCCAGAGCCCAAGTGGTAGAAGAAGAGAACCAACTCCCTCAAGTTCTATGTGCAAAATAAATAATAAAATAATGGGCCAGACATAACGGGGCAGAGGTAAATGGATCTCTATGAGTGTGAGACACACCTAATCTAACATAGAAAGTTACAGGCCAGTGAAAACTATGCAGTGAAGTCTGTCTCTAAACATATGAATGGTTGGATAAACAAGTGAATTGTGTATATTCCTCAAGGGTCACATCCTGGTGTCCTTGCCAGGTGCTGCTCCATGACCTTGAATCTCTCTACCAGATTGTTGCAGAAAGATACGTTCTCAGACAGTAAGCACTGGCCATCTTTACGATGGCCTGCCCCAGTGTCCTGTGCATGCATCACTTGCTGTGATATGATAAGAACATTCTACAGACTTTCCCTAGGTCACTGTAGTTCCCAAGATGCCCCTGAATATCCCAAGGGCCCTACAGATTATTCCCATGAAGTCCGTTCTACATTAATAGTTTCTAGAGACTCAGCCCTGTGAATCAAGCCTTTCTTCACAGAACAAGTTAACACTAGTCACAATGTAACAAATATAACACTGCTCCTGCACTGGTAGTCACAATGGAGCAGGTACAGCCCTTCTCTCACACTAGTAGTCACAATAGAGCAGGTACAGCCCTTCTCCCACACTGGTGCTTGGCCAGCACCGGTGCCCAGGTAACAGAAAAGCAGTGAATAAACAAGAGTCTGGACAAAGTCCTATTGATAAGTGACTTTCCCATAAATGCACCAAATGACCTGAATTCAATGTCCAGACACTACACAGAGAGTAGAATTAAGTACTTGTCTCACTGCTGTGACAAGATGCTAGACAAAAGCAAGGTAAGGAGGAATGGGTCTATTTGGACTCATGGAGCTGGTACAGCCTGTGGTGATGGGGAGGAAGGGTGGCAGGAGCTTGGGATCACACTGCATCCACAGTCGGGAAACAGAGAGAGATAAATGTTCTCTTTCCCCTTTTTATTCATGCAAAATCCCTGTCCTAGGGGTAGTACCTCCCACATCCAGGGTAGGTCTTGCCTCTTTAGTCAAACTTCTCTGGGAAAACCCTCATAGACACACTCAGAATCTCCTCCCCTGGTGAAGCCTAAATCCAGTAGCCATCACAGGAATTTTCCCAGGACCTGTCCTACTGCTGTAAGGGTTTCAAAAGGTAGATTCCAGGTCCAAGTCCCCAAATAACTGGCCTCTGTCCACACTACCTTCTTTATGACTGCCTGCCAGAGCTAATTGGATGTTGCTTTGAAGCAATGTCAGTGTTACATTCTTTTCAATACTGGTATTCATCAGACATGGTGCACGGTTCTCTTGGTCCAGGCTGGGCAGGGTCTTCCAGATTCTACTGAGATACTAACACTCTTTAACAAGCACCTGAAGGTCATGTAGCTTTTTTTTTTTTTTTCTCAATAACTTATATGTTGTTCTATAAAATAAAAACAAACTTTGGTGAAAATCAGTAAAGATCTTAAATTAAGTTAGACACTCATAAAATGATACACTAATTAAGGCAGTTGTAATGAGGTTCACTGTGCAGGGTCCAGGAGAAAAACCTGAGGTGAACTCTAAGCTTAGCCAGCTGTCTGTCTGACCTTCAAATTACTTAGCCTTTCTAAGCTCCACTTTCCTGGTCTGAAAGAAAAAAAAAAAAGGATGTTAATAATATTCTCTACATTATGGGCCTAGGGATTAACCACCATAATCTAAACAAAGCATCAAGCTTCGTGTCTGCAATTTAGTTAATGTCAAAGGACTGGCTATTATTAGTGGCCCTGATGTGTACTGCACTGGGAGGCTCATGCTGTGTTTAAAACCCCAACCTGGCCTCCCTTGGTCCTCTGCTATATTCCAAACTGTCCCCTGATCCTGGATGATCCCTAAGAGGTTAATCTGACAATGCAGTCACAGTGGAGAGGAAAACAGTAAGGAGAAAAGGAGAGGTCCCAGCTTAGCCTGGCTCTGTGCTGTCACTCACTCTGGAGTCCACGGCCACCTGAAGTTCTCTTTCAGGTTTAGCAAAGGGAATCTGGATACTGAGCTGCGACATCAAAGCCTTGGTCACTCTCTTGACTTTCTCAGGTACCTGGGATGCTAACTCTGCAATGGCCATTAGGTACAGGGGCTGCAACTTCCTGGCCAGTGTCGTTTCCAATTGACACTCCACACCCAATTTTACACACTGGCAGCTCACTGGTTCCCCAGGTTATGCCTCCTTACACTGACGACTGTACCAAGCAGAAGCCCTGAGTGACTCTCACCTTCAGTCTCAGAGCCACTCATAACGAGCTAACCAAGGAGATGTGGGATGAGGGTAGAGGGAGCAGCAGAGCCACATACACCATTAGAAGGAGTCTGGTGCTGCCTCAAGGAAGACGGAGCCATGGATGGCCTTGAGCCGAGGTGTGCTATGCGAGCAGTCAGTGCTCCATCACCTCAGCCTGCTGCTCTGTTGGGAACTTCTATAAATGGGCAGAAGCTGGTACAACCAGGTCCCTGCTGCCCTCAAGTCAAGCTCTGAGGTGATTGGGGCAAAGATGTGATGACAGAATGGTCCTCTGTCAGACAGAGACAGGAAAGCGTCACACTCTCCACTGATAACCTTGGACAGCTCTTGCCTGCATTCCTGAAATGCTGGGCAAAGTCAGCCTGCCCTGCACAGAGAAGATCACAGGCTCCACTCCCTTATACAACCAGATCCCTCCGTCAACCACAGCATCTCGCCTCTCCTAGCTGTAAGCTTCCAGTGTCCAGAGGAAGAGAAACAATCTCACTTGTACCTGTCACTTGCAAGGCTCAGAGACCAAGTGCATCTGGTTAAAGGGAGTCTTGGAGGCTCTCGGGCTGTTCATTCACCCTATGTCCCTGCCACTAAGAACCGCATGAGTAGCAGAGCTTAGATTCTCCAGAACCCACAGGAATGCCCAGTGGGCACAGCAGGCCATCTGTAATTCTAGGATGTGGGAAGCAGAGACAGGAGACCCCCAAAGGAAGCCGACTGGCTAGATTAGCTGTATGGTTGAGCTCCGGATCCCATTGAGAGACCTTGTCTCAATGAATAAGATGAAAAGCAATAGAAGATGATTCCCTACATCAACCAAGGGTCTCCACATGCACGAGCATACTCATCCATGCACATGCATGCAAACACACGTGTACATACATGCACACATACACATAAGATTCCCTACATCAACCAAGGGTCTCTACATGCACGAGCATACTCATCCCTGCACATGCATGCAAACACACATGTACATACATGCACACATACACATAAGATTCCCTACACCAAGGGTCTTCACATGCACAAGCATACTCATCCATGCACACGCATGCAAACACACGTGTACATACATGCACACATACACATAAGATTCCCTACACCAAGGGTCTTCACATGCACGAGCATACTCATCCATGCACACGCATGCAAACACACGTGTACATACATGCACACATACACATAAGATTCCCTACACCAAGGGTCTTCACATGCACGAGCATACTCATCCATGCACACGCATGCAAACACACGTGTACATACATGCACACATACACATAAGATTCCCTACACCAAGGGTCTCCACATGCACGAGCATACTCATCCCTGCACATACATGCAAACATACCTGTACACACATGCACATGCATGCACACACACATACACATGCAAACATGAACAATAGAAGAAGATTCCCTATGTCAGTCAAAGGTCTCCACATGCATAAGCATACTCATTCCTGCACACACACATGCAAACACACATGTACACACATGCACACATATGCAATAGAGGAAGGCTTCCCTATATCAACCTAGGCTCTCCACATGCATGAACACACTCATCCCTGCACACATATACATCTGCATTTATACACACCACACACACATGTGCAAACATGAACACGTGTGTGTGTGTGTGGTATATGAAAAAAGGTGTCTGAAGCCATATTTGCTGCTGTCCTGCCTCACACAGTCTTGCGTGTTCTCCCAGCAGGGACTTTGGTTCAGAGCCTTCCTTGTGCTCAGCCTGTGTGTTCACACCCGGATCACACCCTCAAGCTTCCTCCATTTCCATGTCTTCTGCCTCCAGCCCAGACAGGCCTGCCCCACCAGGGTCCTGAGAGCCCTCCCCATCGTTCCTACACAGTGCTGACACTGAACAGCTGTTCCCATGGCTGCAGGTGCATGAGCAGGTGCATCAAGGGCATCACAACACCTGCCACAGCCCAGCGTTACACTGGGTACTCGCACATCTTGTTACAAAGCACAGCTTTAGTGGGGCATAGTGGTGCACGCCTGTAGTTACAGCAGGAGGAGGCTGAGGGAGTAAGGACGGCTCCTCTGAGTCTGAGGCTAGCTTGGGCTACATAGTTGTGGGAGGGAAGAGGAGTGGAAAGGACTTGTGTTGCCCTGGCCACTTAGCAACAGGGCAAGACTCCTGCATGATTGCCAACTCTTTAAAGTATCCATCCGTGCATTTTCAGCTAAAATTGGGCAATCTAAGCATGCCCAGAGGCATGTCAGGCTGCCACTTCAATCTTTCACATGTATGGATTGAGACTTTTTTTTCTTTTTCTAAGACAGGGTCTCTCTACATAGCTCTGACTGGTCTGGAACTCATTAGTGCCTCAGACAAGAGGCTAACCTCCCTCTGCATTCTGAGTGCCAGATTTAAAGGCAGGTGCCAAAGTGCCCGGTGACTTTTCTTTTTCTTTCTTTTTTTTTTTTATTTTTTTAAAGATTTTATTTATTTATGTATGTGAGTACACCACTGTTCTCTTTAGACACACACCAGAAGAGGGCATCGGATTCCACTACAGATGGTTGTGAGCCACCATGTGGTTGCTGGGAATTGAACTCAGGACCTCTGGAAGAGCAGTTGGTGCTCTTAACCACTGAGCCATCTCTCCAGCCCGTTACTTTTCTTTTTCAATTGTGATCTTAACCTGAGCATGTTCAGGAATGACCCTCCAGCACGTGATATGTACAAATTCCCCCTGCTAAACAAACCCCCATGAGTCCTTTGGGGAAACCATCACCTTGGAAATGACTTTGTGATCTTCTTCCCTCTGCAGGTAAGAACTCTTCCTGTCCTTTTCCTCCTCCTGGCTGTGCTGACTCTGATGGGAAGCCCCTGCATCCAATCACAGAACCCCTCGAAGGAGCTGACCACTTCTAATATGCAAACCCACCGTAGATGTGGAGATAGTTGTGATGTACATGTGCACACATTGCCATGTGTCTTTTGTCTGTTCCACTCGGAGGGCCCGAAGAATCCCCAGTCCAGGAGCAATGAGCACACCAGGCCCAGATCCGCGTTGCAAACATCCTCCTCCAGGAAGGAAGCAGAGCCCCCAGGCTGAGACAGCAGCAAGATGAGGAGTCTAGATTATCTTATACTGAACATTAGAAAGCACTGGTGGACTGAGAGTGCCCGTAGAACACGGGGGAGGCTCCTGAAGACACTCAAATATCAGACAAGTTGAGCATCAGAACAAATGATGACGATGGTTCTGCTCTGTTGGGAGCCAACTCCTAGCAGAAAGCGGCTATCAGCTTTGCAGCCATCTTGAGCCTTATACCCTGACATGAGACTTGGTTTTCAACAGCCTACAACAGCTGAGCACACTCTGATAAACATCTTGTTTATCCCACACATCTTGTTTTGCTGTTTAGTGCCCCCCAGCTGCAAGGTGCACATTGTATCCATGCCTGCAAGGCGCACAGTGCTCGTGCTGTCCACGCTATACACGCCTGTAAGGCACACTCGGTATCCACATTTGCAAGGCACATGATATCCACACCTGCAAGGTACACGTGGTATCCACACCTACAAGGCATGTGGCAAAGCATATAAATACCCCCAGACTTCCTTTCAATGAACGAGACAATAAAGGAGACTTGAGACTTGATCAGAACCTCTGTCTTGTCTCCATTCTTTGCATCTCTTCCCCTTCATCCCCACTCTCTCTCTTGCTAGACCCTGACCCGCAGACCAGAGCAGCAGCTCAGGTGGGACACAGTGGCCCCCAAGCAGGGCAAGTGTGGGCCTCAACACTGCTCGTCCCTTGTAGCACAGTGCTGACAGAATGTTTTATGGTGAGAGGAAGCAGGAAAGAGGCTCAAAGGTGAGCGGGTCCCCAGGGACTATACAGTAAGATTACCAAAGGAAATGATAGCTCTGAGGTGGTGACACTTAAAACCACAGCATGTCAGCGACAACAGTGCACATCCAGGATGGGACAGGACAGGCATAGGTTCTAGCAGGCACCTGCCAGAGAAAGTGGAAGCATCAGATGCACCTGAGTTATTCCATCAGTACAAGTTCTTCACACCTCCAAACATCCAGGTTCGCAACTGCAGGCAATTTCATTGTTCAAATGAGGGAGATGGAGGAGGAGAAGGGAAGGAGGTAGGGAAGGAAGAAGAGAGGGGAAAAAGGAGGGAGGATGGAGTAGGAGGGAAGTCACGGGCACTGGGAGACAGTCTAAGCCTGTGACACAGGCTCTTCTCCAGAGACCCGAATTCCTTCCTCGAGGGCAACAGAATTATGTCTAAGTCGACTTAGACACTCAGAGGCTACAAAGCAGTGACCTGGGGCATATACTCGTTTAGAGACACAGATCTTGTTCCTGGAGGGCAATGAGGCATCATGGCTATAGTATGCCATCAAGTGGCCAAAGATTTACAATGACTTGTGGGTACAGTCATCGCCACAGAATGGGGTGAGCTCAGCCTGTGACTTTTCTGTCTGTACATGGAGAGGGATTTCAAAAGAAGTCATTTTCACTATCAGGAGTCAAGCCAGCATCCTGCCAAGCCTTTCTGAAGCCTCCTCTCCCTCCCTCCTCTTTAGTGGTTGGAGAGACAGAGCTTGCATCCCTTCTAGGCATGGCCCCCACAGGCTCATAGGGGTTTGAATGCTTGGTCTTTAGGGAGTGGGACTGCTTGACAGGGATTAGGGGGTGTGGCCTTGTGGGAGGAGGTGTGTTGTCGAGATCCGTACTGACCCAGCTTGGCGGCCACTGTGTTGCAGACCGTTCTGCCTGCTTTGCCATGCTTTGGGGCCAAAATGTCTCGGCCTGCTCTGTGCTGCTCTGGTCCTTGGGTCAGGGCCTAGAAAGAGACTCGAAGAATGGAGACAAGCCAGGGTGTGTGATCAAGTTCAGTTGTTTATTGTCTCTCTTCATGTCTCTCTTATTGTCTCTCCTTTATTATCTCTCTCATTGAAGGGAAGACGGGGGTATTTATACACTTTATCATGTGCCTTGCAGGTGTGGATATGACGTATGCCTTACAGGCGTGGATAGCACATGCACCTCGCAGCTGGGGGGCACTAAACAGCAAAACAAGATATATGGGATAAACAAGATATTTATCAGAGTGTGCTCAGCTGTTGTAACCTGTTGAAAACCAAGTCTCATGTCAAGGTATATGGCTCAAGATGGTTGCAAAGCTGATAGCCGCTTTCTGCTACAAGTCAGCTCCCAACAGTGTGTCACTGGGCTTTGGATTTCCAATGCTCAAGCCAGGCCCAGTGTCTCTCTCTTCTTGCTGCATCAGGATGTAGAACCCTCAGCTCTTCCTCCAGCACCATGGCTGCCTGCCTGCCACCATGCTTCCCACCATGATGATAATGGATTAAACCTCTGAAACCGTAAGCCAGCCCCAATCAAAATGTTCTCCTTTGTGAGAGTTACCTTGGCCATAGTGTCTCTTCACAGCAACAGAACATTGGCCAAGACACCTTGACTCTCTTTCTTTTAACTCTATGTCATTTGGAACGCTCTGTCGACATGGTGAATGTGAATTCCAGCGGTAGCACCAGGCCAGCATAATGAGGACTATGTTGTACACATGGGCGCCAAACAAACGCAGCTGGCCAATGGTTTAACAGGAATGATGTAATAAAAAAGAGAAACACTATTTGCACTTTATAAATAGAGATGAATAGCAAAAATAGACAAACAAATTCAAAATTCATCAAAAAAAAAGGTGTCAGCAAGCAGTGAAAAAAATCAGACATTAGAGAATACCTTCTGATTGACAAAATCTGTCGCAGCCGTGAATATCACACGACAGAGGATTTCATGACAGAAATGCCAGCCATCACCTCACTCTGCTTTGGAGCAAGAGAATTCGTTGGGACACTGTGTTGTTAATAGTTCATCTTCTTATTGCTGTTAGTTTTATAATCACAGTTAATTTTCTCGTTGCTGTAAAAGAACACCTGACCCCCACAAAAGGAGATGTTTATTTTAGCTCATTGGTCATGGTGGCAGGACCTTGAGGTAGCTGGTCACTCGGCACCCACAGTCAAGAAGCAGCTGGTCACACCGCGTCCACAGACAGGAGTCACGTGGTATCCATGGTCAGGAGTCACATGGCACCCAGAGTCACAAAACAAAAAGAGATGAATGCTGACGCTAACTTCATTTTTCCTTTTCAGTGAAGTCCAAGTCTCCAGCCTGTGAAATAGTACTACCCATATTGAAAGCAGGTCTTCTCTCCTCAAACCTTTCTGAAAATGCCCTCATAGAAACACCCAGAAGTATATCTCCTTGGTGATTCTAGATCCCATTGACAAGAAAGATTAACATAAATCTATGAATGTTTAACGAGGGTCATCTGCTCCCCTTAGCCCATCAGTACTAAGGACCCGATTCACCACTGCTCCACAAAAACACTGAGAAGGACAACAAATGAATGGCTGAGCATGGGTGTTAGTATTTATGAAGCAGAAACGTTACATAACGACATCGTGCTAAGTAGATTGGATTCCGGTTATGTATCTGCCCGTGAGATGACAGAATACACGGTATGAGCAATGTTCTTAGAGACAGGTGACCAGTCTGCACCCGACGGGGCCTCTCTGGCTGCAGCCATCAACATCATCGAGAGTCATTTTTCATCACATTTTACATAAGAGCCAGGAAATGCAATTTCTCGAGAGCTGCATATCCTCACTCTCATTAGCATACGTATCACACGTAGATGCCGGTTTGCAAGGATTAGACTGTAATAAGATGTATTTCCGGCCATCTCAAGCACAATGCAGCCAATCTTTGACATCTCAGAATACTGGAATTTGTTGAGGTCATTTTCATAAAGCTCAGTCGCCACCAGGGCACTGTAGAAAAGTCAAGCAGCACGTTAAGCATGTCTGAGCATCTAATGCACGCACAGTGGCGCGTGTGCGTGTTATTTCTCAACTCCACAGCTTGAGGGATAGAATCACAAATGTAGAAAGCAGATTTCAGAACTCAGATGATTTGCTCAAGGTGTCAAAGTGAGTGTATAGCAAAGGTGGGTTTGAACCTTGGTCCTTTCACATGTCAGACCCTAGGCTTTGTCCACAAACTTTCGTAGAGCCACCCAGTGACTTCCTACACCCTCATCACACAGGGCTCTCATCTCCCTGCTCCTGTGTCTGGGCCCCTCATGACAGTTAGATCTAGGGGCCTCCAGGATAACCTCCTGCTTCCTGGAATCTAGCTCAGGGCCAGGCACACACTAGGCACTGTGCAAGTTCTCCATAAACACATGAATCTGGGTTTGAACAAGACATAGAAAAACAGTCACCACGATATAAGCAGGGCCATGTGTGGTGTGTAACAATTAACCGTTAAGGTAACCCCAAAGCAGGTATGTGAGTCCTACTTTGCAACTTAAAGGAACATTTGAAACATTCTTCTAATTAGTTACACTGCTTCCAGGTTCAAAAGTAAAGCCACCCGGTCAGCCCGCTCAGCTCACCCACATCTTTCTCTAGAATGTTTGGTGCCCTCCCTCCAGTCATGCCAAGTCTTGAACTCCCAGTCTGAAAACTCTGTGCCAATACCCACCATTCCAACGGTTAATTTCCTACTCTGCCTTTTTCTCACACAAAGGGTTAAGCCGCCAAAGCAAATAAACAAACTCATTAAAGCAAAAACAGCCTTGGATCCAGTTCTAGGGGAACTGCGAAGGCAACTGTGGTGTTTCCACCTGTGTGGGAGAACAATTAGAAAAGCCGTGTGGACGCAGTTTAATACTACACGATGAAAACAGGATGCGAGACTATAGATCTGTATTCTCTGTGCTCTGTGATTACAACGGTGGTTGGTTTAAAAAAAAAAACTGAGCAGAATTAAGAGCTCAGAAGTGTCTATGATTATGAGTGATATTATCTCAATTTCTCCACTTACAAAATCAGCTGTAAAATCCCAAGCCGCTTCTTATTCCAGGAAGTTATTAACTCACTGGTTTCTTCTTCTAGTCTTTGATTTCTGCATAAATGTGGAGATTTGGTTTCCTCACATTCTTAATGCTAAGCCGCTTAGAGTAAGCCTGGCTCCCGAGGGTCAAAGATCCCTCCAGTGAGCAGCGAGGGAGGAATATCTGGAAATGTATTCTTTAAAGCTCATGGCACGGAGTAGTGGCCTGGGAAATCGTCTTGACGCAGTGCAAAGGGGCAGCTGGCCCCCAGAGAGAATAAGGGAGCTGTGGAACACCAGCGCTCGTTCAGCTGAGACACTTGCTCACTCAGCACGCCACCCGTTGCCTCGCTCTTGACACACAGTCATTGATTTGCTCTGACATATTTCAGCAGAATGTGTGGTTTGAAGCATCTGTTCTTCCCCCCAAAATAATTATCATGCAAAACAATTACACTATGAGTGACCAACATAGTAACAATAAAGAAACCTCCAGGTACATACCCTTATTCATGTTATAAACTAACAGGCTGTGTGTGTGTATGTGTGTGTGTGTGTGTGTGTGTGTGTGTGCGTGCATGTATGTGTACATGTGTGTGAGTATATATGTGTACATGTGTGCATGCACATGTACATATGTGTGAGTGTGTGCTTGAATGTGTGTTGCATGCATGTGTGAATGCCTGTGTGTTTGTGTTCATGTGTATGCATGTGTGCCTATGTGCCTGTGTGCATGTGTATGTGGATGTGTACAGTGTGCATGTGCCTGTGTGTGCATGTGTGTCTGTGTGTGTGCATGTGTGTATGTATGTATATTGTCAACACACCTTGCAAATGCTGTGGCAATTCATAGCTACATCGGAAAACACAGAAACCATTCTGGTCATGAGCTTCTGGGAAAGGGCTTCACTGAGCCACCCTGAAGCACACCTCACCTCTGTACTGCAAAAAAAAAAGACAAGGTTCTGTTTAAGGCTAATCTGATCTACATAGTGAGTTCCAGGATAGTCACAGCTATGTAGAGAGATCCTGTCTCAAAAAAAAAAAAAAAAAAAAATTCTTACACTAAATAGCAATCACCAAGGTTGCTAGGGAGGTAACTGACAAGGCAACTCTATTTTGGCTACAGTTTCTTAAGCCCTCGGGTTTTCAAAATTACAAGAATCTGTCTCTGAAGAATGGTTATTCCAATGCTGCAAAAATTAGTCACTTGCCTTGTCCAGGGTCAAGCTCCGGTTTGGAGTAGGGGCTTTTCTGCTGGCAACTGCCCAATGGTAGAAGGATGGGATGGCTTTATCCACTGCTTTCTTGGTGCTGAGACCGTTGTCATTCCTGCACCTCAATTCTCCATCACTATCATAGTTTGCCGTAACAACAACCACAATCATAACCACAACCATAACCACTACCTCCACTACAACATCAGCACCACCATCAGCACCACTATCATCCCCATCACTAACGTCCCTCTCGTCTGACTCCATCTCCACCACCACTGCACCAATGCTACCATCGATCCCATTTCCACTGCTGATTCCTGGGAGAGAAGCATGAAATACTCTGCCTATATGTGTCTACATTTATGTCTGTATTTGGTAATACATACAGGTTGAAAGACCTTGCCAGAGAGATGGAAACATTCTTTAAATAATTTCAGACAAAATGTTACTTGCCGATACAATGTAACAAGCCAGAAAGGATATGTGACACCTTACTAACAAAGATGTCTCTACACAGAGACCTAAATTGGTGGTGGCTGTATTTATGAGCTCTCTAAATACCAGAGGTGGGTTGTGGAAAAATAAATGTAAGCTTGGGAAAGCCAGAAGTACACAGATGCTCTCCAATGACTGGCTACCGTCATTAGTCAAGTCGGCTCACGTTGTCTTATTGACCTCGCTAGGCGGGCTGCTCACCTCCTCCCATGGAGCCTCAAGTCCATCTGCTCTGGAGAGTCCTTGTGACTGTAGTGGCAAGAGTGGACACCATGACTTATCAGGGCTCTGAGGCATTCATATGATAGAGTTATGAATCCAAGGGCTGGAGAGATGGCTCAGGGGTTAAGAGCACTGGCTGCTCTTCCAGAAGTCCTGAGTTCAATTTCCAGCAACCACATGGTGACTTAAAACCATGGGATCTGGTGTCTGAAGATAGCAACAGCATACCCACATAAAAGAAATAAATATTTTTAAAAAGAAGAATTATGAATCCAAAGCCTGGTTCTAAAGAGGCCATTTAATGTAGGATACTATCTTGATTGGATCTTGATCAGAATCTTGCTTTGCCTTAGGTTCTTCAACAGTGATTCATGGCCCGCCTAGGGATATGAAGTAACCAGCCTTGTCCTAGGTCTTGGGTGCATGCCATCAGTGGAACTATGACCGTTGTCATGAAGGAGGTATGAAACTTAATCAAAAGACCCTTTCCTTTATCATTGTTGGTTATTATTAATTACGATGTTAATTAGCTGGTTAGTTTTATTTTTTAAGATAGGGTCTCTCTACAGCCCAGGCTAGTCTATAACTCATGATCTTCCTGCCTCAGACTTGAAAGTCCCTAGAGCCCTTCTAAGTTCAATAAAATTATGCCAAATTTAATAGGTGGCCCCAAGAAAGTAGTTTGTGGAAATACCAAATAGACTACCTTGTTTGGTGGCACCTCCATGTTTATACAAGTGGACACTTAGAGAAAATGCTTTTAGTGAACAAACTTTTATGAATCTTACAGCTCTCTGCATGCATAAAATTAGCCTAACCTTGATATGGTAATAAAAGCAAAGCAAGTTTGGGGGGTTGATATTGTTTTAAAATTGAGTTCTAACAGTATCCTTCTAAAGTCTCCCCTAATCCTTAAACTTTCATGGAGAACATTTGAAACAAGCCCAGGCCCAGAGATGGGCTCCTTCTCTAAGTTACAGAGAAACGTAATAGGCCAAATTCTACATCTCCATTCACAGACATGTAAAATGGAAGCTGGCATGGTATCTTGCATCTGTAACCTCAGCACTCACAATGCTAAGGCAGGAGGATTACTACATTCACAATGCTGAGGCAGGAGGATTACTACATTCTGAGATAAACCTAGGCTACCTGGTGAGATCATGTATCAAGCTTGCGCGCGCGCATACCCACACACAATGTCAGCTTGGAAGGGAAACTAATGTAATAACAGATCTTCCTTCATGACAAATGTCGGTCATTACTGACATGCTAAACCTGCAGGCACAGGCACAGAGCTCCCCATGGAAGTGCAGACCCACTGTGAGCAACGGAGAATGTGTGCCAGTTCACGCCAAATGAAAGACACGACACATACAAATTCCCTTGTGGAATGAAGAGTGTCCCAGACTCTCACGCTTGGCCTCCAGCTAGTGGCATTGTTTTGGGAAATTGTGGAGCCATTAGGATGTGGGGGAGGATTAGCTGGAGGAAATGGGACACTGGCGAGGAGGCCAACCTTTGTTCCTCAGCATGCGAGGAGTGGAGTCAGAAGCACACACACACACCCATGCCATGGAGTCACTACCACAGTGTGATAGCTATGATAGACTACTGTCCCCTCAGACTGAGACTCAACATAAGGCCTGCCTTAAGTTACTTTGTCAGGGATTTGGTCACGGCAAGAAGAAAAGCAACTAATGCACAGAGCTCAAACAGCTTCTTGTCCCCAGGCCGTGGAGCAACGGTTGCCTAGTCTATACACAGAACCTAAAAGACAAGTTCTTGGCCAGGCAGTGGTGGTGCACACCTTTAATCCCACCACTTGGGAGGCAGAGGCAGGAGGATCTCTGAATTCAAGGCTAGCCTGGTCTACGGAGTGAGTTCCAGGATAGCCAGAGATACACAGAGAAACCCTGTCTTGAAAAACAAAAAAAGATAAGTTCTTCATAGCAGTGACAAATAGACACAACCCTCAACCTTCCAACAAGGTTATGTGATCACCCGAGCCAGGCTATGAGTTCAAGGCCCAGCCAGTATGTCTTGGGCTCTTTGTACATTCAGTTACTCTGTGAAATGACCCTGTAGAATGCTCAGGGGTCACTCTCCTGGCTTCTGCTTCATGACCTTTTTTTACATCCTTCCATGAACATTACAGATTTGGGGCCACCTCAGAGTCTGACAGCAGATGCTCTCCTGACCCTGGGGCTATTTTTGGAATAAGCCAAAAGCCTCTTCATGATTTCCCCCCATGGACTTTGGTTATACCAGTTTGCCTATTAAACTGAGAATGGCATCTAATTAGTTCCTAGGAATGGCCTTTTCAGGAGCAATTTGCTGCAAGGGTGTTTTTGTAAGAAATTAGTGGACACATCTGGTCCTCAGCGCTTGAAAACCACAGGCTCATTCACCCTCTTAACAGCCAGTCCTTGCACCGTGTAATCTCTCCAACTTCACTTTTAGCATAGTCACCTCGCCCAATTCAAGATACTGGGATGTGTTATTCAGCAACCACGGTTAATGTTTTTAAAGTAGGGTATGAGCCACGTTGGTTTGGTTCTCCCTTCCTGGACTAGAGAATGGAGCGTGCCCGTGTGCTCTGTGCTGAGCTGACTCTCCAAATGGCATGGTGGTGTGACCAGCTCAAGTTCTTCAAGGAGCATAAAGAGAGGTAGGTACAACAACACAGTCAAAAAAAAAAAAAAAAAAAAAAAAAAACCTTAGGGGATTAAATGATTTTCATAGCTGAGCTTTTCCAATTGGGATGGGATCTAATCAGAAGGAAGAAGACATGCTAGACTACGACTTTCTAGAAATAACATAGAATGAAGCTTATTGTGGGTGGAGGCACAGTAATGCAAGTCAAACACTGATCTTCAGTGTCAAAGTGATGTCAGTAGAAATCACAGGACAGCAGCCAACTGTAAGAAAGACTAAGGACCCCGATTTGTCATGCTGTGAGCCTGACCGTGGGCTGGCTTTAATAGTTCTTCTGTAAGCATCCAGAAGAAGCCAAAGGACAAAGAAATACCCACCCAGCTCCTCAGAGCACCATGCCAACTTGAGAAATTAACCTAGGTTTGTAGGAATGTTTTCAGAGGGAAAATGCCATTGTAAGACAAAGTGGCTGCAAGAACTCTGAAGGTCCTCTCTTGAACCCACTGAATTCCCTCAAGTGGCCCCCTACGGCAAGAAGAGCCATTCCATGGCCATCAGGTCCAGGGCTCATGTGTTACAAGAACAGAGCCATGAGACTCCCGAACTGTGAGGACAGACCATGGCCAGGCCTCTGGCTAGGTGTCAGCTCATGCCTAGACCCAGGGAACAGCTAGTAGGCACTTCTAGGATCAGACCTCAGATGAAAGAGTCAGTAAAAGATGCACATAAGAGTGCATTTCCTCCGCCTCTACAGAGAGTCCTCGAGTATGAGAAGAAAATCAAAAATAAAAGTGATTTTTTTTTTCTCCTGGAACAAGAGACCCAGAGCTGAGTCCTAGACCAGCCAGCTGACTTTGTAATCTGTGTGATTTCTCCTCTCTAAACTCAGCATGCTTGCCCAACTTACATATGGGACTATTAACTCTGATCTCATCTTGTGTCATCAGATTATTGAAATGGTAGCTCAAAAATGCCTATGGACACCTTGTAGAACCATAGGTGTAAGAGTTGTAATCAAAGAGACTGTTTTAATGGGCCCGTGTCTTGATTCAGATTAACTCCCCTCAGTGACATTGTGGTTTTGACTTAGTCAGGGTCACTATTGCTATGACACGACCAAATCAAGGTGGGAAGGAAAGGTGTACACTTCCACATCACTGTCCATCAGTGAAGTAAGTCAGGACAGGAACACAAACAGGGCAGGAACCTGGAGGCAGGAGCTGATGCAGAGGCCATGGAGGAATGCTGCTTCTTGGCTTGCTTAGTCCACGAGGCTGGATGTCTCAAATGGTCTTCAGTACATGATAGAATCCCAGTGAAGTAGGCTCTAATGCCAGTGAAGGAAAGGACTTGCAAGCAAAGTGAGAGCAAGCAGGCAGAGAGCAAGAACATCCTTCTACCATGCCCTTAAATGAGCTTCCAGCAGACGGTGTGGCCCAGATTAGAGGTAAATTTTCTGAGCTCAAAAGATCTACATTAAAGGTATGTCTTCCTGATTCAAAGATCCAGATTATTAGTGGATCTTCCTACTTCAGATTAAGCGACTTTTTTTTTTTAATTAAGCACACTCACAGGTGTGTCTTCCATTTAGGGGATTTAGTTAATTCCAGATGGAGTCAAGTTGACAACAAAGAATAGCCATCACAGGTTTGAATATGAGGTTTCTGTCTTAAACACTTTATTGCCAGCTGATGGAGCTATTCTGTGGGAGGGGGAGGAATTTAGGAAGACCTAGCTGAAGGAAATGGTTCACATGGGGGTAGTCTTTATGAATATCTTGTCTCTAGCTCCTTCCTGCCTCACTGCGGCTCCCACTCCCACTATGTTCTGTGCAAGCAAACGGGGCCAAACCACCGACGGCTGAAACCCTCAGAAGCCATGAGCCAAAACGAATCCTGTCTCCCTCAGTTTGTTTCTGTTGGGTTCTGTGGTTCTAGAAACAAAGCTCCCCAACAGAATGGAATCTCTGACATAAGGCACACACGTGGCCAGCCCCCGAAGGACTGTCATGTAGGGAAGAGTGACGATGGCCTTGCCTGATGCTTTCACTTTGTGTATATAAGATGTGCACTCACTCCGGTTGCTGCACACCTCTTCCAGGCCACACAGGTACACAGAGCAGCACAGGTTTCTGCTGGCACCTAGGTTTTAAGCCACCTTGAAATCACAAAGCCCTTAAAGGACCAGTGGGACACATGGATGACTAAATTCTGTCATGCACATTAACACAATGTCAGTAACAGAAAACAGGAGGTGGTGACAAGCATGTAGTAAAATTAAGGCAAAAGGCATAGGTGTCCCCGAAGCAAGACAAACAGGCACACTGTGGGCTAGGAATCCACGCTTTCACACTGGTGATCGTCTGCTACGCTCAACTGTTCTATTACCTTTCAGACAGCCGGAGACAAGCAGCAGGAGGCTTGCATGAGCTGGCGTTTCAAGAATAAAATTGCTAGACTTCATGTTTAAAGTGCATTATCAGAGCAGTTCTGCTCCTGGCTTAATTCTATCAAATATGAGTACTCTTTTCTGCAGTAATCCTGCAGTTACATGCCAGAGGCTTGCAGGGCAGGGTGCAGCATCACTTACCACTCAGATCTATCAAGAGCTAGAAAAAAAGTATAGGCTGGGGAAATGGTTCATTGGTAAATTGCTTGCAAGTACGAAGACCTGAGTTCAAATCCCCAGAATCTACATAAAAAGCTGAGCACACAAGCCATCCTCATGATGATGAGACAGAAGAAGACAGACAGACTCCCCAGGGCTAGCTGGCCAATGAGAGACCTGTCTCAAGCAATGGAAATGCTAACGGCTTGAGGCCTGACACCCAAGGGTGTCCTCTGAGCACCACATAGCCAACATACATGAACACACCTGCACAAGCATGTGTGCACACACACAAGGAAGAAATGTATATGGTATCATACACGTCCATTCATCTTACTTTCTTGGACTGTTTTCAAAACTCTGAGGCAGAGCAGCAGAAATGTTGGTAAGCCCATGTGCCACCTGCAGAGCTGTGTGCAGGGTGTGTGGACTGATGTCATTGGTGAGCTGTGTGCAGGGTGTGTGGACTAATGTCATTGGTGAGCTGTGTGCAGGGTGTTTGGACTGATGTCATCAGTAGAGAGAACTTTCCTCCTGTGTTGACCACTCCCAAATGACATCATCTTTTCTGTCATCTGAGAGGCTACACCCCTTCCTTGTCCCCTAAGTATCTACAAAGAAAGGTATCCCTGGAGCCCAGAGTCAGGAAGGTGGACTGAGTGTCACAGCGGGAGTGTACAGGAGCCAGGCTGGGCAGCATAGATCAGCATCCCTGCTTTCTTGCCAGAGGCTGGGACCTTGAGCAATTCTCCCACTCGGCTCCTCTGGACCCAGACTTACAATGCAGGTCCCAAGTAAAGGCCTAAGTGCATGCTTGCCTTGACTGGTGAGCATGGTGGGCATTTCCATCAAAAGCATCCTGTCTGGCTGGGCAGTGGTGGTGCACGCCTTTAATCCCAGCACTTGGAAGGCAGAAGCAGGTGGATTTCTGAGTTTGAGGCCAACCTGGTCTACAGAGTGAGTTCCAGGACAGCCAGGCTATACAGAGAAACCCTGTCTTAGAAAAAAAATAAGCATGCTGTCTGAGAAGGCAGGGTCAGGTAGAGGGGCAGAGCAACATTTTTCAGAATGCTGGTCTAAGCCACTAGCCAATGGGGTGCTTAAAGTAACAAGAACACAAACACAAAGTCAGTGATGTTTTGTTCTGTGTATGTGTCCTTCTTCCTGGAGGTCATGGATATAGACTCCGCTAACCCACAGACAGTCCACTGTTCAGACACCAGCACCAGGTACAGCAAGCTTGTCACCATGCACAAGGGGTCCTTTGGGTGAGAAGACATAGCCTAACTCAGCTTCCAGGAAAGAGAGAGGAAGACGAGAGGGAAAGACAAAGGCAGAGCTCTTGTGGTTACAAAAGTCTCCTGCCAGGGATGAGAGAGAGGCAAGAGAGACCTCTTATGTGAGGGACAGTATCTAGGGACACCATGACATCTCTGATGGGACAAAATCACCAGACCAAGTTGTGTCGTAGACCCAAATGAAGTCTGTACTTTTCAGCGTTTGCTCTGGGTGGACCATCAGAGAGGTCTGTTTTAATAAGCGCTAATGCAGCCATGGGGCCAAGCACAAGTAACAGCTTACACTTAGCAGGGCCAGACGCAGGCTTGGTAAGAAGAGTCAGCCATGCGCATGTCCAGCTCCGTCACACAGTGTAGGAATGGGGAAGGCTGTTAGCAGGCTACAGAGCTGGGTCTGTGGGTGAGCTGCTACCTGCCCAGTGTTTACAGTGAGCATGTACTGTCACCAAAAGAGACAGGGCCTTAGTTATGGTCCTGAAGGACACAGAGTGTAGTTCTCGCTGTTTCCACTCTGGTTTCTTCAGTTGTTCTGAGACAAAGAGTCTCTCTGCACAATCCAGACTATCCTTGAACACTGAATTCCCCCTCATCAACTCTAAGAGCTGGGGTTATACCTGTGAGGTTAGTAGTGATTGCCAGTTTGACAGGACATAGACTCCCTTGAAGACACACCTTTGCCAAGTTGTCAGGGATTATCTGGATTAGATGAGTTTGATGGGGGTAGAAACACACACTGTGGCTGACTGACAAATAAAAAGGAAGTAAAGGCTGAACACCAGCATCATCTCTGCCTCCGGACCATGGATGCACTGCGACCAGCTCCCTCCAGCACCTGCTGTTGAACTTCCCACCGTGATGGACCCAGGAACCGTGAGCCAGAACCAACCATTTCTCACTAACGCTCTTTATGTCTGGATATTCAGTCACAGTGACCAGAAAGATCTAAGAGGACAGCCGGGCACCAACGTGTGCACTTCTCTATTAACTTTTCAAGATTGTTTTTCCTTCCTTACAAAAATATATGGTCTGGAGAGGGGGCTCGGTGGTTAGAGCACTAGCTGCTCTTGCATTGCATTCAAGTTCAGTTCCCAGCACTGGAACAAAGAGAATCCATCCCTGGGTCCACTAACCAGGCAGGGAACATGCAGTCAGGGTCTCCAACCCCACAGAAACTGTGATTCCCTCCCAGTAGGCTGTCCTGGGTAGGCTGTGCTGACCTACCTGAAGTCAAGCTTCCACTAAGCACAAGCCATCATTGGGGCTGCAGGGAGGATAGCCTGCCCTCTCTCTGTGGAGTGGGAGCTTCCCAGGGCATACGGCTTCTCAGCAGGACCTTTCAAACACCTTTGCTGTCTTGCTTGGCTGTTTTGTTTGTGTTGTTGTTGTTCTTTGGAAGTGGAGCCAAATGCAGCGGGGGAATTTGTAAGGTGAATTCTCTCAGGACTGCCAGCTGCACACACGGCTACCCCTGACACAGCACTACCTGCACACACAGCAAAGGTTTTGCTGCTTCCCTGAGCCCATGTGACAAAAAGATGAAGAGCCAGGCCTTCAGTCACCATTTGGCATAAATGAACTCCCATTCTGAAGGCTCAGTACCCTCATCTCCCCAATCTACTTAAGCAGGGAGCGTCACCTGCTTGGAGTGCAGAGCCAAATGGTCTTGTTAGAGCCTCACACTCCCACAGCCTGTCTCATTTCCTTCCGGCTTTTCTACCGAACCCTTTACCCTTTCCATTTGTACTATAACATTTTAAAAAGCAGACTTTTTAATGGGGGGAGGGGTGCAGTTTAAGACAGGGTTTCTTTTTTTTTTTTTTTTTTTTTTTGGTTTTTTTTTTTGGTTTTTTTTTTCGAGACAGGGTTTCTCCATGTAGCCCGGGCTGTCCTGGAACTCACTCTGTAGACCAAGCTGGCCTCGAACTCAGAGATCCACCTGCCTCTGCCTCCCAAGTGCTGGGATTAAAGGCGTGCGCCACCACCGCCCGGCCTAAGACAGGGTTTCTCTGTGTAGACCTGGCTGTCCTGGAACTCACTCTGTAGACCAGGATGACCTTGAACTCATAGAGAACCACCTGCCTCTGGCCCTGATTCCTGGGGTTAAAAGTGTGTGCCACCATCACCCGAGTACACAGAAACATTTATCCAAGACTGTCTAGCTAAACCCTGTGATGAAGCCCTTTTTGTCAACAAGCTATGGCTTCTCACATTGGCTTCGCAGGAAAGCAGAACAGGTGTGCTGCACTCAGAGATGTGGTCTGTGTTAGCATTTTGTCTAAGCTCCACCCCATAGTTACCTGGCAATAGCCAGATATGCCTGACTCACTATGAAAGAGGCTGCTAGCCCCCCTCCATTCTTTCTTGCTCTTGCCTTCTTGCTCCCACTCTGTCCCCTACCCTTTTCTCCCTCTCCCCCTTCCCTTCCCCCCTCTTTTTCTACATGTTCATGGCTGGCCTCTACTCCTCTACTTTTCTTCTCTTCTCTTCTCTTCTCTTCTCTCTCTCTCTCTCTCTCTCTCTCTCTCTCTCTCTCTCTCTCTCTGCCTTTATCTGCCTCTACTACCCTCTTGTCTCCCCTCCCCATGCCCTGAATAAACTCTATTCTGTACTATTCCATCATGTGGCTGGTCCCTCAGGGTGAAGGGATGCCTCAGCATGGGCCCTCTGAAGCACCCCCTTCCTCAGTACCTGACTACACATCCAGCAAACACATCCCCCCTCTCTTTATCTTTTTATAAACACACCAGTCTGTCCATCATGACATACCAGGCTTGAGAAGAAAGCTGAGAGCAGGGCCAGAATCCCATGATGGCAGGCCCTTCCCCATGGTTAACTGCCACAGCTGAGACTAACAGCAGACCCCTGAAGCACTAATGTGAGGTGATCCATGGGGTCAGTGTCAGAAGGAGGGAGGAACACACTGGTTATCAAGAAGAGTTTCCTCTACCAAGCCCACTGGCCACCCCTCCCCCGAGCCATGCCCAGAACCAACTCTGCCCTGAAGCAGTCCACAAAGAGAAGCAGAACACTCTTCAATCCTCACATGCGATTCTCGGGGAAAGCCCTGTGGTAGACAGAACAGGAAGCAAACCTCAGAGAAAGGCAAAAATAAAGGGATAGAGAAGATGGGAAGAAACCATCCCACCATGGCCCTGACAAGGAAGACAAAAGCTGACAGTCAGGGTGACAAGCCAGTGCAAGTGGGGGTGACAGAAGAACCAAGCTTTTGACAATTACAACTCATTATGAGCAAAGCTCACTTCAAAACAAACTCCCGGAGGAGCTAATTTACGCTAAGTGTGCTGGCAGTGAGTGGGGAGAGCCATCATTTCAAGCCACCCTTGGGCACTCGGAAGTCCTTCCGAGGCTGACAGTGTTGCTGGTGCTGGGGCCCGGCTCCCTCCGGCAAGCTCCTGTCAAGTCCGTGCTCTGCCAAGCCTGTCAATAACAACGGATTCTAAATTACGGCACAAGCTGGCACGCTGTATAAAGGTCAAGTGGAAGACTGTCCCTTCCGCCCGTCACTGTCATCAGCCGCAAAAGGTCACCCCAGCCAATCCATTGCCATGACAGAAAATAACTTTGTCTGTCTATTATGACATGTGAAATGTTCCCTTCATTCAGGTGTCCTGGTTTCTCGTCATTCTCCCTAGCAATAAGTTTCTTGGTTTATCTGAAACAGGAAGCTGGGTACAGACCAAAGTGAGCAGAAAAAACAAAGCTGTGAGCTGAAGACTCTCTGCACAGCCTCTGATCACCTAAATGCTCTTCCAGGTCTGTGCTTCTGGCTAACTCCCTCAGTTTCTCATTATTTTTCTTGGCAGGGTGAAAACAGTGTCAGGGAGGAAGGGTTTCTTCTGGGTCATACTTCAAGGGCATACAACAATGAATGCATCATGGAGGAGAGACACAGCAGCAGGGTGTGAGGTGGCTGCTAACAAGGCTCCAGTCAGGAGGAGGGGAGAGCTGAACACTAGGGCTCAGCTCACTCCCTCCTTTGTGTTCGGCTCAGGACCCAAATGCACAGGATGGTACTACCGACATCCAGCCTTCTCTCCAGAGTGAAATCTTTCCAAAAGGATTCCCAAAAGCATGTATCCATGGTGATTCCAAATCCAGGCAGGTGACAGTGGAGGTAAGCCAGAGTTCTCTTGCTGTGAAGAGCCGCCATGACCATGGCAGCTCTTACAAAGAAGAACATTTAGCTGGCTCTGGTTTACACTTTCAGAAGTTCAGTCCATTATCATCAGGGTGGGGGAGCCAGTAGGGGCAGACAGAGGTGGTGCTGGAGGAGTTGAGAGTTCTACATCCGGATCCACAGGCAACAAGGAGAGAAAGACAATGGGGCCCACTTTGAGCTTTTGAAACCCCAAAGCCCACACCTAGAGACACACTTCCTCTAATGAGGCCACACCCACCCCAAGAAGGCCACGCCTCTCAAGCAGTACCACTCCCTGATGACCAAGTATTCGACTATGCTTGCTGTTGTTAGTGTGTAGGTCATTCTTACTCAAACCACCACACTATTACAAAAAACACTATTTACAAGCCCAGTTATAGTATGAGATAATCTTCCAAACGAACCTGTTGCCCTAGTGACACCTGGGAAAATCAAAGACTGAGGAGCTTACAAGATCTGTACTGTAATATGCAGCCTGTTGTGGGGTGAGAACCTGATTTTTGTTGTCAGATTTTTAACTAGATTGACTGGAAAGGTACTGAATCCTATAATTATGTTGCTCACATAATTATCTGCTATTAATAACCATAAAATGACAATAACTGGAGCTGGGTATATGGTTCAGTTGATAGAGTGCTTGCCTAGCATGAATGAAGATCTGGGTTCCATCCCCCTCCCCCCCCCCCCGCCCCCAGCACCACACACACTAGGCATGATAGTACACAACTCTATATCTCAGCACTTAGGAGATAAAGGGGGGAATATCAAAAATCTCATGCCATTATTGATTATATAGAGAGTCTGAGGCCAGCCTGCACTACATGAGATCCTGTCTCATAAAAGTAAAGATAGTTATCATTAACTATCATTTGCAATAGGTTGTATTCCAGTCATTCTTCGAGCAAACAAAGACAGAATAATTGTCTAGTCCAGTTCTGTTGCTGTAATAAAACACAGTAACCAAAATCAACTTAGGGGAGGACATGATTTATTTGGATTTGAGGTCACAGCCCTTTGTGGAGGGATGTCAAAGCAGTAACTCAAGCAAGAACCTGAGGCAGAAGCCATGAAGGATGCTGCTGGATGGATGGATGGATGGATGGATGGATGGATGACACAGGCTCACACTCAGCTAGCTTTATTATACAGGTCAGGACCACCTGCCTAGGGAATGATGCCGCCCAGAGTGGGCTGTATTTTCCAGCATTAATTAACAAGATATTTAACCAAGACAATTCCAGTGAGCTGTATCTTCCAGCATCATTTAACAAGATATTTAATCAAGACAACTCACAATAGACATTTCTACAAGCTAGTCTTATCTAAGCAATTCCTCAACTGAATCTCTCCTGTCAGATGAGTCTAGGCTGTGTCAAGCTGATAATTAAAAACTAAAACTAACTACAACAATAATCAATGTTGGGTCTTCCTTAAACCCAAACAGGGTTACAAATTTATTTCCTCAGTGTTGTTCAATGTCATCCCCAAAAATCCATAAAATAAACAAGATAACAGATCCTGAAACCTACCCTGAAGAGAAGAAAAACACATTCACTAAGATGTTTAGAATATTCAGATTTCAAGTGCTTCACTGTAATTTGCTTTAGGATAGAGTTTGCTTTACCTCATTTACGATTTTATTTTTGCATCTTGAAAGAATTCAGATCGTATACAGTGAGCTTCTTATTGCCAAATAGAAAGTAAGAAGCCAAATTATCCTGCCCTGCCTTCTTCTTGTTCCTGTGATAACTGCCATCATAGGTTATTCAGAAGCCTCTGTTTCCAGTGCTTTCTAACATGTATGGGGCAAAGGAAGTAAGGAAGCCCATCCTTCCACGCACTGAGCCGTGGGTGCCTCGTGCATGGCACCATCACTTTACCTCCTCCCACACCAGAGAACAGGGTTGCACTCCTGTTTTATCCCGGAGCAAACAGGAGTCCAAGCACACACCGCAAGGCAAACAGCAGCTGACGCGCTGACACTCTGTCTCCTCGTCCATCCCAGGACTCTCTCCTGCACTGGCTGGACCATCCCCATCCAAAATGATGGGAGAGGGAGACACTAAAATACCTCAGGACTCATTTTCACAATACCTCAACTGAAAATGTACAGAAAAACGAAAACAATGTATAAATACATTATCACCAATTTTTCCACAGCTCATGAGGGTGTTTTTAAGGGTCTCAGGTCAAATAAGTTAATTGTTTCTGTCACTTGTGCAAAAAATAGAAGAGTTAGAATGTTCTGCCAGTAGAAGCTGTCAGTCAGTCAACTCAATTGCAGGTTGTGGTCCAGTCAGCTCTCTATTATAATAGGCATAATACCCAGCTAATGGATGGAGCTTTTCCAGAGGCCCACATACAAACCCTCTTGACACTGTCATGATCAGACATTGATCAATGGTTACTTTGTATATTTGTATTAGTTAATGGCTATGACAAAAAAAAAAAAAAAAAAAGCAAAACAGAAAGAGCTTAGCAAGAAGAGGGTTGCTCGGGCTCACAGTTCCTAGGAGACAATCTGTCGGGGCAGGGAAGGTATGGAGGAGGGAGTGGCTCTTCTCCCCAACAGGAAAACACAACACTACTGGTCACATTCCTGCACCAAGCAGGAAGATGGCAGTAGGAAGAGAAATGAGAACCAGGATACAACCCTCATGACCCATCCCCAAGTGACCCACTTCCTCCAGCGAGGCTCCACCTGGTGGTAAAAGTTCACAACCTTCCGAAACCAGTGTCACCAAGTGTTGCACACACAAACCTGTGAGGACATTTCATATTCCAACCATGTGACATTTTGCTTCCTGGGGGAAAGTAGGACAAGACTCTCTGGGAAATTGGCAACCAGAGGCAACTGGAAACCAGTATGAGAGAGTAGGTTTGAGAGATGTAGATCTGCATCTAAGACGCTCTGCTTCATACGGCCCTCGGAGAACTTGGAGACATGGTCTTGTATGGATGCATCCTGGATGGCTCTGCTGTGCAGAGACTGTAGAATACATTACCCCAAACCGAGAGGCACAGCTTGCCACGCCCTTATCCTTCACAGTGAAGTCCGCCACTACCCCCAGCCTGCAGCAGCCCTCGGCTTCACTGTTCAGTTTGACACACCCCTCAGCTTCATGGTGCAGCCTTCATGGTATAGTATTCTGTATCAGTGTCTCCTCATCCCCACATGGCAGCCTGCGGAACCCCCTTGGCTTCATGCCTTGTACTCCCTCTGCTCCATGCTGCGGCCTGCCATGTCCCTCAGCTCCAAGGTGCACACTGCTATGCTAAACACTGTAGGCAATTTGATAAAAATAAATACGTAACCAACTATAACACAGTGCCTAACCCTAACCATATGCTCATCTCGATAATCTAAACATAGAAATGTACTCTAATGCCACAACATTCAAGTTTTCCTTAAGGTGTGTTGGGGGATGGGAAAACTGCTCAGCAATTTAGAGCACTTACTGCTCTTGTACAGAACCTAGGTTCAGTTTCCAGCCAACTTCTGACCTCCACACACTTGTACACACAAGACCAAACATGTATATGTGTATGTGTATATAGAAACAGAGAGACAGGCATACAGACAGACAGACATAGAGACACAGACCAAGAGACAGAGACAGACATAGAGATACAGAGAGACACAGACACAGAGACAACACGACTGACAGAGATGCTACGATCCAAAGAGTTTCTGCTCCACCTCACACCTTCTCCCTGCTCATTTGGCAGTGAAGTGGCAGGCAGGGTTACAGTTTGCCGTGGGGATACTGATGCAGGATCCCCATAGGCAATCTTTTCCTCCCTCTCAGCCAAGTCCTAGACAGAGACACAGGAATGTCTACTCGACACCCCAGCATCTAAGCAGTGGTCTCTTCCAGTCTCATTTCTGCCCTCAGTACAAGTCACAGGCTTACATTACACTCATTAATGTAAGGAAGCTGGAAGTGTCTCTTGGGAAAAGGGCCCTAAACAAACATCGAAAGTATTATTCTTTTCCCCCTAGGCCTTCCCAGCCTGCAGAAAAGATAAAAGAAACAAGAACTTGACTTCCCTGGCAAGGGAGAGCTAGAGTCCTTAGGGGGTCTCCCCAGGAGGCATCATAGTGTAAACTTGCTGTGATTTTAATGAGATAAAACATGGAACTTTCTATGCTGTGCCAACCACGGCTTTCTCTTGAGCATACAACAAAAAGATGAAACCTGGGGGCATATGGATGTCCTGTAGCTTCCCCTCATGTGTTCCAGTATACACAATCATCACACACCCTTGCCCAAGATGGAGAACACGTATGCTGTTGTTTATACACAGAAAAGAAGGAAAGCTCATACAGGACACGAATAAATCTCAACAATTCTTCCAATGCTTTTAGGAACCTGGAGAAACTAGGTGGGGATTCAAGTTATATATATTCCTGGGTCTTTGGACAGATTTCATTACAATAAATGCCAGCTCAATGTAGACGAGGACCAATTGACCCAGATTCCCATTGATTTATGAGAACTCTGTGCTCATTATTTTTCTTGCTATTCTGTTCCTCTAACAGAAGCTACGTAAGGAGGAAGGGTTTATTTGGCCTCATGGTTTCAGAGGGGTCTCCATGCATCCTGGTAGTGGTGGTGGAAGCAGTCAGAACATGAGGTAGGGGGTCTTACATTATGGCTGACACAGAACAAATTCCAAAGGGGGTCTATCCTTCAAAGATCCACCCCCCAGAAACTTGCTTCTGCCAGCTAGGCTCCACTTTCTAAATGTTCCATGAGCTTCTAAAGCAGCAACCACGGTGAGCTGGGAACCAAGTGTTTAAACATATGAAGTTCTGGAAGACAGTTAATGTTCAAACCTCCACAGTCACCTAAGTGAGTCTCATCCCAGGAGGGTGTCTCTCCCACAGCTTTGTCCCATCACCCACCTAACCTCCAAAAACAAAATGTTCTGCCATGAGCAGCCTGCAGTGCTTTCTCCTCGTCTGCTCTAGAGGGTGAGAATGTAGGGACCAAGACATCTCAATTCCTCAGGAAGCATTTACTGAATGCCCAGTGACCAGATACACACTTCACAAGGACACTTAAGTTCTCAATATACAAGCTAAGTGTGCAAGTCAAGGACTTAAGCAGCATGTGACTTACTGTGAACCAGACAGATGCCCCCTCAAGACTCCTGGCCTCTGCCCTGTGGCCTGCCCCTCTGTGGAAGAATCTTACAGCCACAGTTCCTCAAAACTCAATCCCCAAGTCCTCTAGAAACTAGAGAAACTGTAGAGTGCTAGGCCCACTCCAGGAGCTGTGAGCACACAAGGAACAAGCCAGAAGGATGCTAAAGGAAGGTGCCCAGGAGAGACTCTGAAGGAGGGTGCCCAGGAGAGACTCTGAAGGAAAGTGCCCTTTCTGACTTCTCTGATAAATGCATCATAATTTCATTCCCAAACTGTGACAGAGATATTGAAACAAAAAGATAGAAATGATGTCTTGGATAGAAGACCAGAGGGAAAGCCAGAAAGTTCTGTCTTGGGTGGGGAAAAGGTGTGACATGGTACATGATGGCTATGACCTGAAGGAGGAGGCTAGGAGTCAGCCCCTAACGGTGACAACAACTCACACGATAAACTCACACAGTGCTACAATGTGGGGTACATAAAAGCCAGGGCTGTCTTTCAGACAAACCAGCAGTGAGCAGGGCCCAGGAAGAGCTGGCTTCTTTCTACCTGTGGTACAGCACAGACCGCCCCCCTCCCCAAAAGCTATTCCGGAGGACTCTTCCACCCCATTCCTTCTGCTCCCTCTGGTACTCATCCTTCACCCAGCATCATATGAAATCTGGTGGCCTGCAGGCAGAGGTGTAGGAGAACCTGAAGAGCCCCACTTTCATCCCCAAATCCTCTCACTCTCTAAAGAGAAGCTCAACAGTGCACACAGAGAGGACAGTGCACTGCTGCTCTTCAGAGGAACTGACAAGGTCCTTCCTGAAGTCACTCACAGGTGCCAACATGGCTGCAACCCTAAAGGCTCAAGGTATAGTGATTGGAGTAACACGTCACAGCCCTAAGCATTAACTAGGCAGCAGCCTAAGCGCTGAGCTAACAGCTTCCAGAGCATCCTCGGCTCTGCACTGTACTCCCTGACCAGTCCTGGTGTCTTAAAGCAGGCCACGAGCAGGAGCATCTGTCATCCCCACAGGTGTCTGGAGGAACTCTAAGTTGTCCTAAGTCCTGCCTTTCCTCCCAGTCAACAGAATTCTTAAGGCTCCTTCCAAACCAGCCACCCCTGAAAGCTCCCCATCTCCATCCACCTGGGCCCAGTCAGCACCACCTCTTTCTGGTCCCACTCCTGTTTGGCTCCTCAATGGCCTCTGACCAGCTCCTTCCCTGACCTCCCAGCCTCATGTTGTAATCTGTCCTTCTTCTCTTGGGTATCTTTAATCGTGAGGGTGTGATGCCAAGCTCTAAGTTGCCTGACATCTCTTGAATACAACTCATTTCTACATCTCGTGTGGAGAGAGCGTGAAGCCACAAAGCCCCGTGGTGATGTCACCACCACCACCCCACAGACAGGACCAGCATTTTCCTCTCCCTACCTCTGTTGGCCCCATGTTATCAGGCACAGCATTGTGCCATATTGGGTGTAGCTGATAGATTCGTGAGTTTCGGGCAGGCAGGTGATGAGTTAGCATGCTTCCTACACAGCAGATCCCACACCTGTTCCAGCCAATCAGTAAAGCTGAACCTACCATAGGTGTTGAGTCTCTAAAGCACTTTGAAATCCACAGACCAACGGAGCAGCAGGCTAGCCAGCTGTCCCAGAGCAGAGATGCCCACAAGAGTCAGCCACACAGCTCCCAGAATGAAGGAGGCAGGGGTCCAAGAAGTAGGAAAAGATGTCCATCCAGACAGCCGTCAGGAAGAAAGATGAAACTGTCTACAAAGAGCTTCAAACTCACCAGTATCGTAGTCACCATCTTCAACCGCTTTTTCTTGAAGTTTCTGAAGCTTTAAAATTGAGGAAGTGACCTGTATCGGTGTGAAGGGGAAACATGAGACATAAATTACAAATTAATTCAAGTGAGTTCATTTTGTGAAATCTACGAGCTCCTAAAAACTATTTCAAAAGTGGGCTGTCCAGAGGGCTCGAGGGTGAAGGCCCACACTGGGAAGCCAGGATCCAAATTTAGTCCTCGGGACCCACACAACTCCCACAAGGAGTTCTCCGACCTCTGCACAAGTACCAAGATGCACACATGCACACATATAAATAAAAAAATATAATTAAAAAAGTAAAAATCCTGAAAAGCAATGTTGTTTTTAAATAGGGAGACTACTTTAAAAGTGAAGTTCTATTTAAACTGTTTTAAACACACATACACAAATATACAGATTTCCAATGCCAAGTGCATGTTTAAGAAAAAAAAGTTATGCCAGGCAGTGGTGGCGCACACCTTTAATCCCAGCACTTGGGAGGCAGAGGCAGGCGGATTTCTGAGTTTAAGGCCAGCCTGGTCTACAGAGTGAGTTCCAGGACAGCCAGGGCTACACAGAGAAACCCTGTCTCGAAAAACCAAAAAAAAAAAAGTTATTTGAACAAAAAGCACAATTTAAGCATAAAGTCCCCCGAAAGGCTTAGAATGTTACAAATACCACAGCGCCATGCCATTAACAGCATGAAGTGCTACATGAGGAGAGGAAACACAGACTACAGGCCAAATGGCCTCTGAGCACGCTCTAACCCTCAGAGCATCGCAGCAAGGGTGGACGTGGGAAGTGAGAGCCAAGAGGAGCCAGGCACCGACCATAGCTGTCTCCAGGCTGGCCAGCCCAGGAAAGACTACAGCTCTGCTTGAAGAGTCCATCACAAGGAAGCTGCTGTCTTGGGCTGGACATGTAGCTCAGTGGTGACCTATGCCCATAATCCCACCTCACAGGAGGGGACAGGAGAGTCCCTGAGGCCCACTGGCCTAATCGGTGTACTCAAGCACCATGACAGAATTGAAGATGACACCTAAGGTTGTCCTCAGGCCACACACACACACATACCACACACAAACCACATACACACATACCGCACACTCATACACACACACCATATATTCATACTCACTATATCATACCATACACACACAACATACCATATACCACACACACACACACATACACACACATATACACATATACCACATATCACATACACCATACACTACACACACACCACACACCACAGACACATATGAACACAAACACATGCTCACACTCTTTTGGTAGAAGGACCCACATAGCACATGGAGCAGTGAAGCAAAGCAGGGGTGGGGGCTGCCCAATCAGACTTCTCTCTTCCTAACTTCTCACTCTTTCCAAACCCGAGCTGGCTGTCCTCCCTTACCCTCCCAGTGTCTTATCTCATTTCTTTACTATGAGGTGAGGGAAGATGACGGCTTGCAGAAGTCAGCTCCCCCTTCCACCATGTGCGTTCTAAAGGATCAAACTCAGGAAGTCAGGGTTAGCAGCAAGTGCCTTTACCCATCGAGCCATCTGCCAGTGCCCAATGTCCTAAACTGAACAAACCACACTGCAGGTCAAAGGTTGTGGAGAAGCATAGAGGACACAGCAGCAGCACCTAAGCCACACAGAGATAGAAAGCCGAGAGCAGAGCATGCGCGTTCACATGTGGAGGAGACAGATGTGCCGCCACATCTTTTCAGCCAGCCGTCCCAGGAGCCATTCCAGCTTCCGGAACCAGCATTTAGTCAGCGGCCCACTTCCCACTTTCACTCAACACTGAGCTGGGGGGTGGGTGGGGGGAGGGAGGGTGTGACAGATCCCTGAAGGACACACACCTCCAGCTGCCTACGGCTGCGCAGTAGGTAGTCCTGCAGCATGGGCTCCCATTCCCTGAGCAAAGCATACCATCCATGGGCATCCGCCCAGCCGTCGCCTTGGTCGCCCCGCCCACCAGCGAAGGATGCATCCTGGGAAGAGAAGCCAGAATCCGAGGAGGAGACCTTGCCACATTCTGGTTGCCTGCTGCTCCTTGTCACCTGAGCCAAGTCCACCAAGCCTGAAGCAGCATGAAGACTGAAGGTCCAGAGATGCCGAGGGTCCCCGTAGGGCATGTCTGAGCCGGATGCTTCAGCTGCCATCTCCTGGGGGCTCTGATGCAGGAGTTCGGCCTCTCTGGATGGCAGGCAACCTTCGGCTTCTCCGCGTTCTCCAGCAGCACCAAGGGAGAGTCGGATGAAGCTGAAGCTGGAAGTAAAGGTGTCTTGGAAGCCGGGAAGGGATGGGATGTCAGCGGGGCCATTCAACGCCACTGGTTTCACAGTCTTCAGGTCCCTTGATCCCCCGCTCCAGGCTTCATCAAGGCTAGGAGCCAGAGACTTAGAGCTGTCTGAAGATAAAAATTCTTGCCAACATGCATTGTCCCCAGGCTTACATGGCCCAGTCAGTCTCTCAGATTGTCTGCTCTCATTCTTGGAATGAACCCCAAAGTGTGCTGGCCTTTCTCTCATAGAGCCCTGGGCTGCATGCAGGTGGCCCACTGAGGCCACAGCAGGGGCAAGGGAGCCCTTGAGAAAAGGGTTGCCCACCAATGAGGCTTGGCAGTGGCTTCTGGGGTCAAGGCCACACTGTCTAGCCTTGGACTGTGAGTGGTGAGACTCCTGGCCTGTCTGCCCTGCTGAGCTCTGGCGTGGCATGCCCACTGCTGGAGAGAGGAACCCGATCCCAGGACCGGCTGGGCTTCTCATGTAGCCTGGTCTCCGTGTCACCCGCCGCCTCTGAGGGGCTACTGCAGGCGGTGAGCCATGCCCACTGTCTGAGAAGAGAAGAGAACAGTACATATTATTGAATCAGTAGGAACTGCATATGGAGGACACGCTAGCAATGGAGGTCTCTGTGAGCACACCTATCAAAGACACGACGTGAAAACTCAGGATCCCAAGCCAAGCATGGTGGGACACTCCCATGATACCAGTCCTTGGGAAATGAAGGCAGAAAGATCAGGAGACCAAGGTCACCCTTACCAGCATAGGGAGTTCAAGCTAGCTAGCCTGAGCTACATTTTAAAGCTGTCTTTTAAAAAAATCAAAAGAAAGTTGGTGCTTCTCTGCAGATACCCAGTCAGCCCGGCATCCCAGTCTTCTGTTGGCAGAGCAGCAGGCCCTACTGTATGTCTGATAGCATGTCAGTGCAGGTCCTGGGCACACAGCCTTGGTGGCTTCCCAGCGATTGTCCCAGTGCGGATGGTACCTAGCATGTCCCTCCAGGAGAGGGTTTGCAAAGCAAGTCACCTGACACCAATATATATATATGACACCAATATATATATATATATATATATATATATATATATATGCATGTATATATCAGCATGTGTCTCTGTCATATATTCCAGTCACTACTGAATGACACTTGGATTTGTAGAAGCAAAGTATCCATGTCCCCACATTCCCAGTGCATTCCTGAGGCCTCAGTGGCTGTGATGGTTTATATATGCTTGGCCCAAGGAATGGCACTATTAGAAGGTATGGCCCTGTTGGAGTAGGTGTGGCCTTGTCGGAGTGGGTGTGGCCTTGTGGACTGGGTGTGGCCTTGTGGAGTAGGTGTGGCCTTGGAGGAGGTGTGTCACTGTGGGTGTGGGCTTAAGACCCTCATCCCAACTGCCTGGAAGTCAGTATTCTGTTACCAGCCTTCAGATGAAGATGTAAAACTCTCAGCTCCTCCTGCACCATGCCTGCCTGGATGCTGCCATGCTCCTGCCTTGATGATAATGGACTGAACCTCTGAACATGTAAGCCAACCCCAATTAAATGTTGTTCTTTATAAGACTTGCCTTGGTCATGGTGTCTGTTCACAGCAATAAAACGCTAAGACACTGGCTGTGACACAGAGGCTGCCTGTCCCTTCATCTCACACAGAAGACTCTGAGGGCTGAGTACTCACCTAACTACCACCCTGAAGAGACAGGAACAGTAACGAATCCTGTCACCTCACTGTCTGGTCCAAACCTGACCATATCGACTGCTCATTATATAACCTTCTACAGGCTGTTCGGCTTCTGTGTGTCTGTTTCCCCCTCCATTAAGGGGGTGGCTAGAAGGACCCCATGTACAAGGTTCTTGTTAGCATCTGTGTTAACAGTTTAGAATAGGACCTGGAACATATAAGTGTGATAAAATGTTAGCTACAGGCCTGGGAAGATAGCTCAGCAGGTCAAGGGTTTGCTGTGCAAGCCCAAGAACCTGAGTTTGACCCCCCCACCCCAGATGACCCCCAGGGCCCAGGTTCAAGTGCCAGGCATGGTGGCACATGCTTGAATTCCCTGTGCTGTGAGGCAGAGTCAGGGGGATCCCTGCAGTTCACTGACCAGCCCACGGAGCCAAACTGATGAGCTTCCTGTTCAGAGAGAGAGTTGGCCTCAAAAACGAAAGATGGAAAGGCTAGAGAGATGGCAGAAAGGGTGCAATAGGTACCAAGTACCCATTAGTGCCAACTTCAAATAAATGGATCAGACTTTCTCAGCCACCATCTTCGTGATGTACACGGACCACTGCTCCATAAGAGCACTTACTGCTCCTGCAGAGGACCAGGATTCCATTCCCAGCACCCACATGGCACTCACGAGCATATCAGACTCCATTTTCAGAGGAGCCAATGCCCACACCTGACTTGCCCCAGCACCAGTCACATATGTGGTTCATACACATAAATGTAGAAAACGCACTCGTGCGCATAAAGTAAATAGGTCTAAAATACAACATTTTTAAAAATTAAGGATGCGGAAAGATATACGGTGTTGACCTTTGATCTCCACATGGCATGGACACAGGCAGATGTATTCCCATTAACAAGGACATACACCACACTCACAAACAAATGCCGCACCATATATACACACAAAACTGAGGGGGTTGGTACAGACCTGTAACTCCAGCTCTCAGGAGACAGCGAGACAGAAGGAAACCTAGATACCAGATACCTCTATCCTGACAGCCTAGTCTGATTGGCAAGTTCCAGGTCTCAGAGAGGGAGAGGGAGAGAGAGAATATCAAGGAAGGATGGAAGGAAGGAAGGAAGGAAGGAAGGAAGGAAGGAAGGAAGGAAGGAATCAGAGGTTTGCCTTAACTCTTGAGGTCTACCTCAGCCCTGAGCCTTGTCTCCCTCCAAGCTCATCCTTTCTCCTTTCTCTTAGTGCCAAACTAAGATGGTAACTTCGGTGACATTTGTCAAATGACAAATTTCTGCTCCCTGATACTTCATGACAACATATTTGGACTATTACATCTCTGAGGTAGTTGATGTGGTCATCTGGTACCCTAGCTGTCACTCTCCTCTCTGTCACCTCCCTCCCCAGAAGGATGCTCACCACAGCCTCAGAACCCCACCAGCTTGGAGTACCCACCAGGGCTTCAGAATTCAAAAGGGAACAGAGGGAGCCCCAGAAGGACAGCTGTCCCTCCCACCCTCTGTAAAACTGGCAAGAGAATCACTAAAGAGCCAGGAATCCCAGTCACAAAGAACACTGCGTTCTGGCCACAGTGGCCAGTGGATGAGTCCAGCAAAACTATATTGTCTTTTGGGCCAAAAGACTTCCAATTATTTTGTAACCCAAATACCACCACTTAAGTAGCTGCCCTGTTGTTTAAAGAGCGTTGCTAAGTAGAGAGTAACTTGCTAAAAATTTATTCTTTCCAAATGCCTGTGTGTCACCCTCTTGGGGTCCTGATACCATAAGCCCCAACTGCTCCAGCCATGGCCTGTAAGTCTGGAGAACCATAGGCCCATTGCCTACAAGTTAAGACCAGCCAAAGAAAAGTGTCTACCAAAAAAAAAAAGTGTCTACCTGCCAAAGGACATACACACATGCACACATACGATGTGTGCATGCGCGCTCACACACACACACACACATTTATCAAACACAACGGACACAAGCAGATCTCACTCTGCAGCTAACTGGAGGCTCACATGTCCCATCTGCTGCTGAGGTGATCACAGGTGTTCATTCAATGCTCAGGTACTCAGGTAGAGGACTGGACAGAGGCACTGACATTCTGAAAGGATCTTCTGGAATCTGCAGGGTCCAGGTCAGGTTGCTAGGAAGATTTTGAGTCTTCTACAACCAAAGTGTAACACACACACACACTTGCATACACACACACTCTCACAAAACACACACACACACAGGCATGCAAGTGTGTGCACACACAGATCCTCTTTTTTTTTTTTTCCTTTCTTTTTTTTGAGGGAGTCTTTGAGGTCTGCTAGGACTACAGATCAGTTCTCGCTCACACATCCTTCCTGAAACATGACCTCATGGGCTGCTCTGGCCTGCAGCTGAGAAGGGGCTGTGTTTATGGCTCAGCTGGGGAAGGCCACACTTCCTCCTTACACTGAGCACAGTCAGCCCAGGAAAGAGGCTCAGCCAGCCAGGAAGGAAGGAGAGGCACCAAAAGGGTGAGGCCCCAAAGTGAGGCCTCTGTTGGGTAGCCAGGAAACAGATGTGCTCACCCTGCTGTGGAAAACCCAGAGATGACCTCATTCTGTCCATCTGACCTAGAACAGCTGAGCCAGGAGAAGGGTCTGAAGCAGCCACTTCATCTTTGGCAGCCTCCTTCTTCATAAGAGATAGATTCTGGGGAACAGAGTGCAGAACCTTGCCTCTTCTCCCAGCACAAACCACCTGATACAGAACTCCAAATCCCTCTACGCTCTGCAGCCGGCCCTGAGGCTCCAAGATGACAGGGAAAGGACAAACAGGTGCTTAAAACCAAGCTAGATGTCAAAGGGCTTTTTTGAACAGTCCAACAACTCCCTATAAACCCTGACTGAGAGGGTGCTGGAAGAGGGAGTTGCCCTGAGAAAGTGAACTTCTACTTTTGCCAGAGGTTCTCTTTATCCTGGGCTGAGTGTGGTGTCCGTGCTACTGCCACAAAAACCTCAAAGGACCAAAGCAAAGGGTGATGCTGAGCTTGGTGGGAAGCAAGGACCCACGTGCTTCTGGATGTCCACTAGAGGCATAAATGAAGCTCGCTGTGCTTTGGGGAAAAGGATTGCACGTTCACCTTACAAGTTACTCAGTGTGAACCCAAAGAAGTAAAAAGGAAAGTTGATGCCATGTTTAAAAGCTACTTATTGGGGGCTGGAGAGATGGCTCAGTGGTTAAGAGCCCTGACTGTTCTTCCAGAGGTCCTGAGTTCAATTCCCGACAACCACACTGTAGCTCACAACCATCTGCAATGGGATCCGATGCCCTCTTGTGGTGTGTCTGAAAACAGTGACAGTGGATTCATATACATAAATTAAATACATAAATCTTCAAGAACAACAACAAAAAGCTATGTATCTTGCTGTCAACATTACAGCACAGAGCTGCTAAAGAGATGGCTTAGCAGTTAATGAGGCACGCTGCAGAAGAGGAGAGATGGCTCAGTGATTAAGAGCACTGGATGCTCTTCAAGAGGACCTGGGTTCTGGAATCTTCTGGACTCTGGAATTCATGTGCACCTAACTCCCACACCACACATGTAGATGTAATTTTGAAAAATCATAAATATTTGATATTGCAGAACAGAAAGACTAAAAATAGCAAACTTCTCTGCCATTGTCCATGCCTATAGACAAGCGCAAACACACATCATCACCAGGGTGGGGAACTGTAATGGGTATTCTTAGTTGCACCTGGAATTCACCAAAACTCAAGATCCTGGATACACCTGTGAGACTGGATCATACATTACGGGTGGGAAGATCCACCTTTAAGCTGGGCCACACCTTCTGGGGCAGCCTATATATGAAAGGACATGGAGGAAGGGAGCTTCCGCTCGCTGCCTGCTTGCCCTCGCTCTCACTGACAACTTCATTCCTTCACTGGCTTTAGAGTCTATTGCTTCAACATATACTGAAGGCACCAGAGACACCCAGCCTCATGAACTGAACAACTACTGAGTCTTAGACTTTCATTGGGAGACAGCCACTGTTGGTTACTAGTCAGACCACGGCCTGTAAGCCACTCTAATAAATCCATTTTTACAGAGAGAGATTCATTCTATTGGTTCTGTTTCTCCAAAGAACCCTAACACAGTAACCAAAAGAAGGTTCTAGAACTAAGACAGAACTGTGACACTGTCCCATGCTTTTCTCCCAGAAATGTCCACCAAAGTGATAAGAGTGAAATCTGGTCAAGTTGTTTACTGACTCCTAACAGGATATTTTGAAGAACACAAGCTTGAAATTTTGCCTTCCTTAGTCCTCTATGAGGCTTCCATTGATTTTCTCCAGGATATTTTCAGTACTTTTTACTAAGCTAATGTATATACCACAAAATTTGCCATTCTTACCACGTGTAAGAGCCGAGTTCAACGGCGTTGGGTACATTCACATTGTTGTTCCACCAATGCTACCATCTATCTGCAGAACTTAAACATCTTCCCAGACTAAAACATGGTGCCCATCAAAGACTGACACCCTCCTGGCCCTCCCATGTACCCTGGTGAACAGTGCTCTACTTTCTATGTGTACAGATTTGTTAAGTCCTCAGGCAGAGCCCAAGCCTGTTCTAGAGCTGGAAGTCCACCTGGAAGCCAGTTTTCCTAGCATGAGAGTCCTTCCAACGAGACCATTATCCCAATGCTTTAATAGCCAAGGAGAGGCCATGGTGTCTCTTTGGATCATCTTTGTTCCTCCAGGACTGTTACTAGGGTATCTCATGGTGTGATCTCATGATCCCTTGGTCCCTGCTCAGCCCTGACCAAGAGCTTCCCACTCTGACCCACCTCTCTGGGTCTGGCTTCCTCCCCTTTTCAGACCTGAAGCACTAGTTGAAGCAAGTGGTAGTCAAGAGTTATGATTATGCAGCAGGTATCAGTTCAAGGTCCCTTGAAAGAGCCACCTCCATGTTAAAGATTCTGTAAGAGTGACTGATTAGAGCCTTGTGGTTCTGAAGAGTTGGAATGTTACAGATCCATAGCCAAAATCATCCTGTGCTACCATTAATCCCCTTGATAGCTATTCACTGCTCGCTCAGTGTTTCATCTAATATCCTTTGTCTTATCAGGTAAAACCATTTTGAATGCATTAGCTTTGAGTATCACTAGGTTTCCACCAACCCAGAAGCTAAGACTGTCATCAGACAGCCTTTGAGACCTACAGCAGAGATGTTACAACCAGCCCACCTACAGTGCCTCCCTCCGCCCCCCGTAGTATCTGATCAACACCTTTGACGTACAACTTTGTTGCATAGTTGTGTGACTATAAACACTCATGTAACCTCTTCCACAGCAAAACAAATCCTTCAGGCCAATCCAAGTCCATGTTCCCCGGGCCACAGCCATGCGTACTGAGTTCAGAATAAACTCTGGCCTGAGTGCAGCCTCACATCAGCACAGGTATGCTCCGATATTTTACCAGGGAGCTTCTCTCTGCCGAGCTATTAATTCTCACCAATGGTTGTCTTTTTTCTGTGCATGTGAAGTGCTACTCAGAAAAATCCAGCCTCCATCTGAGCCCCCTCAAGAAAGCTGCTGGCTACAGATGGGTGTCTCTAATGAATCTTTTAACTGCTGCCCTAATGAAATATGGATGAACCAGAAGGAGCCCTCTCTGTTGCTCTTATCTCAAAACAACTCAGCAACTTGGGTTTCTGGCCATATGTTTGCACAGCAAAGAGCAGCAAGCTCCCGCATCCGCGCTAACAAAAGAGCCTCTGCTCAAGTCATCCACAAAGTCCTGGCTTTCTTTTTAATGCCATGTTTTATGCAGGAGCTCATTTCCGGGGCTCTCTAAACGCCCCCCTTTGCATGCCAACTTGGAGATGTGTTTATTAACAAAATGGTTCCAAATTATCAGCGTGGCACATGTAAATTCTTCCCCAGAGACGGGAGTGCCGTTCAAACAAGCCTCTACTTTGTACTTCATTTTCATAATACTCAGAACGTAAGCCCACATCAAAGGCTTGTGCTGGTCCTAACGCCTGACCCAAAAGATGACTTGACAACAGCATCACACAATCCTGCCAGGAAAGAATGTGCATGTGCGTGTGCATGTGTGTGTGTGTGTGTGTGTGTGTGTGTATGTGTGTGTGTGTGTGCCTGTGTGCCTGTGTGTCTGTGTGCCTGTGTGCCTGGGGGGTTCAATGCTCTTTCCACATGCCTGCTCTGGACTCCAGAGCAGGCATGTGAGGGCAGCGGAAGGAATCTGATCTGCATGGTGCCAGACTGAAGTGGCATCTGTACAGTCCTGGGTTGTAGCAGCTTGTGGTGGGTGGGAACTGTGACTGACGGGTCTGAGATGAGATGCAATACAATTAATTGTCTTTTACAACTACTGGAACACAGCCCAAAAATGGAGTCCTGTGAAGGGAATTCTGAGTACTTGTAGGAAAACTTCAAGAAGACAAGAGTCTTGTGACCTCAGTTTCTTCAAAACAGAATTGTACTTGGAATGTGTTTTTTGCCTCTTCTGGGTGTAGCAGGTAGGAGTGAGTTTAAATATTTCAGCTGTTGTTACTCATATGACCCTATGGAAACCATGTTTTACCATGTATGTCTTGCCCTTGTGATTGTAAACTTTACCCAGAGATTCTTCTTAACCCTCAGAATATAAATTGTCTGATGCTCTGAATAAAGTTGGCTACTGCACATGACTTTAGTTGGCCTTATTTTTAGGTCCTGCTTTCCCAGGTTCACACCAGCAACTAGAGCAGTAAACACACAATCTTTTGACTCTTTTGGAAAACTTCTCTAGTCCTGGGCCAGCACGATGGTTCTGTGAGTAAAGGTGCTTGCTGCCAAGTCTGACAACCTGAGTTCAATCCCTGGAACATACATGGTGGAAGGAGAGAACCAGTTCTAATAGGTTTGGTGGCATATGTAGGCATGAAAGCACACACACACAAATAAATAAGTGTAACGAAAGAATTTACCTCCTCCAGTCTCACTGATATTGAAACTCCATGTGGGATTTAATGTCTGCATTTTGCCAGTGGTTTTCTTTGTTGCTGCATTGCTTTTGCTGAGCATAGAACACAGAGCTTTGTGCACGCTAGGCAAACACTCCACCACGGACTTACAGACATAGACCCTTCTCATCTTTTGTAAACTTTGAGGCAAGGTCTCTGTAATGGCTATTCCTGGGTGTCAACTTGACTATATCTGGAATGAACTACAATCCAGAATTGGAAGGCTCACCTGTGATTCAAATCTTGAAGCTGGGAGTTTACAAGTTTCTGACCTGGATCTTGGCATGGAGATCTTGAAGCACAGTGGCTATGAATCCCAGGAGATTAAGGCAAGGAAATCTCTGAGTTCAAGGTCAGCCTGGGACAAAACAAGTCCCAGGGGTACACACCTTTGATCTGGGTCACACCTTCTGCTGGAGACCAACATAAAGACATTGGAAAAGGGAAGGTTTTCTCTTCTTTGCCTGCTTGCATTTACTTGAATCTGTTGGAATCTCCCATCCTTGTGGGACTGAACAACTACTAGATCCTTGGACTCCCATTCACAGCTGACCATTGTTGGGGAGTTGGACTACAGACTGTAAGTCATCATAACAAACTCCCTTACTGTGTAGAGACTTCCCATAAGTTCTGTTTCTAGAGAACCCTAATAGTCTTACAAGTTGCTTAAGATGAACTTACTCTGTAGCCCAGACAAGCCTGGGACTTATAATCCTCCTGCCTCAGCCTCCCAAATAGTTGGAATGACTACCAGTCAATACTTAACTTCCATGCTCTTCCACATGTTAAGAGAATACAACTCAGGCTGGAGAGATGGCTCAGTGGTTAAGAGAACCGTCTGCTCTTCCAGAGGTCCTGAGTTCAATTCCCAGCAACCACATGGTGGCTCACAACCATCTGTAATGAGATCTGATGCCCTCTTCTGGTGTGTCTGAAGACAGTGACAGTGTACTCACATACATAAAATAAATAAATCTTGAGAGAGAGAAACAGAGAGAGAGAGAGAGAGAGAGAGAGAGAGAGAGAGAACACAACTCCGTAGATGGAGTGACTTGGTTCTTTTGTTTGTTTGGTTGGTTGGTTGGTTTTTTGTTTGTTTGTTTTGTTTTGTTTTGTTTTGTTTTGAGACAGGGTTTCTCTGTGTAGTCCTGGCTGTCCTGGCACTCACTCTGTAGACCAGGCTGGCCTCGAACTCAGAAATCCGCCTGCCTCTGCCTCCCAAGTGCTGGGATTAAAGGCGTGTGCCACCAACGCCTGGCCGGAGTGACTTGGTTCTGACTGATTTGAACACCATCAGCCTTTGGAAACAACAGTACTGAAGCAGTGGGTGAGACTCCATTCAGGTAACCTGCATGCTACTTAAAAATGAAGTGTTTGTTTCAATGAATAAATACCCTAAGGAAAGAGACAGCAAAAGGACTTAAGATGTTTAAGAGTAAATTTTTCACCAGGCAGTGGTGATGCGCACCTTTAATCCCAGCACTTGGGAAGCAGAGGCAGGCAGATTTCTGAGTTCGAAGCCAGCCTGGTCTACAGAGTGAGTTCCAGGACAGCCAGGGCTATGCAGAGAAACCCTGTCTCAAAAAAAAAAAGAAAAAGAAAAAAGAAAAAAAAAAAAAAAAAGAAAGTAAATTCTTCAAGAATTCATTTACACACAAACCATGCCCATTAGTTGCTAAGAACTTGGCTCTTCCTGCCTTTATGGTGCTTCTAAATGACGTGATCTTAAAGAAAGCAGCAAACTTTACCCTCAGAGTCAGGATGTGAGAAAGACTTCCTCAGAGTCAGGATGTGAGAAAGACTTGGTCTCGACACATCTGAAGTGAGCCTTGGATACAACAGTCTGTTTCCCTATTGTGGAAAGCACAAAACATCTCTGCACAGCTTTTTCTGCAAGCTCCGGTACCCAAAGCAGCATGGTTCATGATGGTTGAATTATTTAAATGAGATGCCACTGTCTCTTGCAGTCACTGCCACCAGAACAATATTACATAAACTCTCAGATCAGGGCCATCTGCCAGAGTGGGCCTAGAGCCAGAGCTACTTGCTGCTCCCCCGGGCTGGGATTCAGAGAGTGTTGGTAGCTTGTGTGCAGACCTGGGTGGTGTCAGGTGACCTGGCAGGTTGGAATCAAAAGTCAAAGTGCCTGAGCCATGCAAGGCTGCTCTCACCAGGAAGGAGTGAGCCTCAGGTCAGTGGACCCAGAAGAGAAGCAATGTCCAATGGGCACCACGACCTCACTCTGTGGAATCCAGGTCACTGGTGAGGAACAGAGCCAACCATCGGCTCCCCGTTAGAACAAAACACTGAGCATCCTAGATGTTCAGGAGACAGAATAGCATCATCCAGCGTTCCGAAGTCAAACTTCAGTTTACACCGACACCCACCCCTTGCAAAAGTACCTCTTCCTCCAACCCTGAGTGACTTATCTGGGAAAAGCTAATTCTGATACTAATTTCCCTGGGAGATGAGTAGAAAGACATGGGGCTCACGAGCTTGTCCACGCTAGCTTCCCCAGTGTAGCTGATCTCATGAAAAAGCAAGCTTCCCGTGCAATGGAGGCTCCTGTCTCCATGATGCAGAGACAGCCTTCTGCCTGCTGCACTGGTTCTCACCTCCTTCCTCTGGTTCCCAAGGTGTAAACCACAAGTTCATCCTCTTTGAACTTCCTACATTCAGGTCCAGGCTGGTCAGCATGTTCTGTGGGCCTTCTGTCTTCAGACAATGGTGGTTTTATTACTTGAAATTCTCCTTCAGTCTGCCTTCCTGAGACCTCTTGATGCACTTCTGATCCCAGCTGGAGCCCTGGTGGAGCAGAGAAGATATTCTACAGAGGGACATGTGTGTCCTGAGTCCATGCTGTGAGGGACAGAGGCAGCTGCTGGGAACGAAGACAGTGGAGGCCACCTGAGGCCCAGTCGCCTCTTCTCTGTGTTGTGGCCATCATGTGTGTTCAGAGTCACATGTGTACATGCATATGCATGTTCAAATTTACAAGTGTGTACACATGTGTGTGTTCAGATTCACATGTGTGTATATACATGCATGCTCAGATTCACGTGTATGTGTACACATGTATGTGTATATGGAAGACAGACAACTTACAGCCTTGGCTGTTACCCCTTGGGTGGTGACCATCTTTTTTTATTTTAAACAACATCTGACATTGGGCTGGAACTTGACAAGAGCCCCAGGGATCTTCCCATCTCCCCCTCTCCAGCACTGGGATTCCAGGTGCACACTGCCATGCATGGCTTCTTAATGCGTGGGTTCTAGAAAAATAACTCAAGTCCCTGTGCTTACACTCTGCTCTCTCTCCAGCCCCCACACATACTCTTTGCACAGAGTCCACACCAGCCATGTGCAGCCCACCAAGGTTCTCAGCTCTTCGGCATCAACAGCGTCTTTTAAAAAAAGATTTTTTTTTTCTGTCCCGTGCTTACAGTTGGAAGCCTCTAATCAGCTTTGTTTTAAATCCTCCAGTTTGGAGATTATACTCGTGGGCACATTTTCAATTACCCAGCTTATATTGGGGGAGAACCAGAAAGGATTAAACCTGTCTAGCCTCCAAGAGAGCCCCTGGCGACAGCAGAGGGGATGTGTGGATAGGAACAGGAACTGGGCGGAAGCAGAAGGGCTCGGGGATGCTACAGCTGTCCTATGCCCATGAGGAAGGCTTGTCTCAGAGTTGGCTCTAGCAGGTTTGTCTTCTCAGGCTCTGTCAGTGTTCACACGGGTCTGCGGAACTGTGCTCTTCATCAGAGGCCTGTTCACTGCCCTGCATCTGTAAAGTTGCCTTCCTCACAGGGCTCAGCCCAGGGATGCATCCCCCGTGGAGTGACAGTCTCTGGTGAGGTCTCCACAGAGACCTGAGGCCGCAGGTGCAAGCCACACCCAGCCTGGTAGATGCTTACTAGATGTTTCCACATGCCTCAGCTTTTCTTCATGGTTAGATGGGGCAGTGCAAGGAGAGACATACCATACATCGTCAAACACTGTGGACATGAGAAGTATCATTGATGTACCGGCCTAAGAGGGACAGTCCAAAGGCTTCTGAAGAAAATATTGTCACAGAAATAAGCCAGTTTCTACCTGCATACTCAGTCCTTTCTCTCACAGTCCCCACATATACGGCTTCATGATGCATAGTTATGATTGGGGGAGGGGGAGACTCAGAACACAAAGGGTCTAAAAACCTCCAGAGCTTGGTGGATACAACAACCTATGTAGGGATCCATGTCTAAGCCACTCACCTATCAAGCACCAAACAAGCTCTATATTATCAACACATGTTGCTTGACCCTCCTCAAAACCTAATGCAGTGAATGCCATGGTTCTTCTGGCTTTAAATCAAGACCATAGCAGCCTGTCAGAGTGCAGAGTCACAGCTGTCTGGATGCTGGAAGGAAAGTCAACTAATCAACTCTATCCTGCGTGCAACATTCCACGTCCTAGGATATAAAGAGCCTGGAATCAATGTGTCTCCCATAGCTGGTTCTGGATGGCTGAGGCGTCTCCGTGGCCTACTCTAATATGTACAGTCTCTCAGATGGTCCTCAGGAGCTAGGTGGCCAAATGAAATGGTAGATGCGTGCATAGACTATTCAGATTCTCAGAGAAAGCAGACTGCCACGAACTAGAAACTCCTGACTCCAGGTGTAGCATGCATCTGTAAGCACAGCTGTGCCACGGGCTGAGGCAGAGGGTTGTGAGTTTGGAGCAGGCCTGTAATTATTATATCATGAAACAGAGGAGGTGGTAAGGGGAGAGAGAAGGGAACTGGGGATAGAAAGGAAGGAGAGAAAGAGAAATAGCTGACCATCTTAGGCAGGAGCACCTGATAGTCCATAGTGCACTGCTTCTTGTCCTGTCCCATTTAAACATGAGGTGCAGAGGCAGAAAGAGAGAGGAAGAGAAGGCCAGCAGCAGGGTCCGAATGTGCAGGATCCTTTGTGAGGGATTCGAAAGCATGCTCAAGCACATTCCGTTTCAAGCAGATGCTCCTAATGGATGCCCCTCCATGGCAAACTGTCCTCCTAGGTCAAGGGTATCAGATGTAACCTGACAACCAGTGTGTTTCTCGCCTGCCAGGATAGCACAGCCAACATGGCTGCAGGCTGAAATGACACATATCCTGACTGGAACAGACTCAGGTTCACATGTGTAGACACAGGACCCTCACTCCGGGTGACAGCTCATTCTCACATCAGCTGAATTAAGAAATATCTATGGTGTTCATGAAGCACACCTTGGATGTCCATGAGAGTGTTTCCTGGGAAGATAGGCTGAGGGAAGACGGCTCGACCTGAATGGGAGCAGCAGCAGCAGCCCATGGGCTGGGAACCCAGGCTGAATAAAAAGGCTAAGAAGAGAAATTGAGCTGAGCAGGGCATCCCCCTCTCTTGCTGATCTGCCTAGATGTAAGCATATGGCCTCCATTCCTGCATCCACAACCAAGAGCTCCACTGCCTGGCCTCCCCATCCTGACAGATTAGACTGTACTCTATGACTGTGAGCAAAAAATGAAGCCTCCCTCCCTTAAGATGCCACTTGTGAACCTGACCACGGCGAGGAGAAAGTAGCCACCATGGGGATCACGGAGTGAGAGAAACACCTAGGTGTTGAATGGTCAGAATGAAATGATTCTCCCCAGTAATGTCTTAGGCCAGCAAAAGCTGTGCTTAAGACAGACAGGCAGAGGACAGACTAGGGCAAAACAAAGATGGACAGACAGCCCTTTATCTAGGGCAGTGAGATCAGGCCGTCGAGAAGGCAGGGCAGAATCAGCCAGCTTGAGTTCTCAGCCTTCGTCTCTAGTAAAGAAAGTGATCCTTGGGTTGAAAGGGAGGATGGTGGCTCAATTTAGGAGACACTGAAGCCTAAGAAGTAAAAAGATAGGGAGGGAAACTCACTTCAAATGAGTTCATGGCCCCAAACGAGGGTCATGTGCGGGTAGACACCGAGCTGGGGACTGGGAGAGGAGGCAAGGGGAGTTGTCACAGAGGCAGCTTAGAACCATCCAACACCAGCCTTTCTGCAAACTAAGCCTCAAACTCCTCAGCTAAAACAAACCAGAGGACAGCGGGCTGAGCCTGTGAGAGTAGAAAAAGCTTGAAAGGTCAATGAATTACAGTAAATGCAACTGGCAGCCTACTGCCTCAAACATACACCCATCCACCTCAAACATACACCCATCCACCTCAAACATACACCCATCCACCTCAAACATACACCCGTCCACCTCAAACATACACCCATCCACCTCAAACATACACCCATCCACCTCAAACATACACCCATCCACCTCAAACATACACCCGTCCACCTCAAACATACACCCATCCACCTCAAACATACACCCGTCCACCTCAAACATACACCCGTCCACTTCAAACATACACCCATCCACCTCAAACATACACCTGTCCACCTCAAACATACACCCATCCACCTCAAACATACACCCATCCACCTCAAACATACACCCATCCACCTCAAACATACACCCATCCACCTCAAACATACACCCATCCACCTCAAACATACACCCATCCACCTCAAACATACACCCGTCCACCTCAAACATACACCCATCCACCTCAAACATACACCCATCCACCTCAAACATACACCGTCCACCTCAAACATCCATCCTGGATTCAGAGCCACACAGAGGAGCCTTTGACTGAAGGCAGAGTTGAAACATCAGCTGTAAGGAACTGTGGGTACTTACTCTTCCTTGGTTGCTAGGGAACACGGCACAGGATTTGTACCTGAAACTTATGTCATCCTGGGCAGAGCATGTATTTATGTCCACTACAAAGAAAGCCACAGCAGCCCCAGACTGGGACAGGCTCTTGTTTGGTCAGCCACGCCCTGCTCTCCCAGGGTGCATGTTATACTGTCCTTTCTTTAGAGCATCCTAACTCCCTCTTCTGCTCTCTACCCAAACTTTTATGCCAGTTGACCAGGGACCAAAGTGACTCTCCAGTTCTCTAGTAACAAACAAACCAGGACCCATCATGAGCAGAACTGTCACAGCCACAACCATGGACACACACTTGGCAGGGGCTGAGAAACTGGGGACACGGAGATGGAGACTTGACTAGCATGCTCATTTCGACAAGAGAAACGGGGACAGCCGGGAGTGGGGGCATGCATAACTGTAATCTCAGCACATGTGAAATTGAGGCAGGAGGTTTTCAAAGGCTCTAAGGCCAGCCTGGGCTACAGAATAAAGCCCTGTCTCAAAAGAAACAAACAGAAACTACAAGATAGCTAAGCCAATATAAAGTGTGTGCAGCACAAGCACAGGGTCCAAGTTCAGATCCCCAACACACACACACACAGAATCACACACAGAGACACACAAAAACACACAGATACATACACACACAGACACACAAAAACATACATAAATACAGACACACACAATCACACACATGCACACAGAGACAGACATACACAAAGACACACACTGACACACACACACAAAAACCATACATAAAGACACACACAATTACACACACAAAGATACGCACACAGACACAATCACATACTACAGAGACACAAAGACACATAGACACACAAAAACATATAGTTACATACATACACAAACACACACAGACACACAAAAACACATAAATACAGACACACACAATCACACACATACACACAAAGACACACACACAGACATACGCAATCACTCACACAGACACAAAAACATATATAAATCCAGATACACACGATCATACACATACACAAAGAGACACAGACGTACACAAAGACACACACACATAGACACAGACACACAAAAACATATATACAGACACAATCACACACACACAGACACACACACAAAGACACAATCACACACACACAAACACACACACCCCGGGTGGGGGCTGGGCACAGTGACCTGCACCTTCCTTCCTTAAATTGCTTTTGTCGGATATTTTAGCACAACAAAGAAAACTAAGTAACACAACCGCCAACCCCAGGTTCCCTGGGTGAAAGCTGATTCCAGCGGGAACCAATGAAGACACATGACTCCAGAAAGTTCCAGGTCCACAGTGCAAAATTCAAGACAGCTTCCAGCATAGACATCTTGATACACATGGCTCTGGCTCAGGTTCCTGGCTCCTGACTCCCATAGTCCCTGGCATTTCCCAAGTGACTATAACAAAAAAAGAAGAAGAAGAAAGTCAGAAACTCTTCCTCTCATCCTGCACTCCTGATGTGGGCTGGAAATAGCTTCAGAGTAAAAGGGCAAAGAGCACTCTCCCTCTTACACTAGGACACTTGGGGCTTCAGCGGCCTCTCAAAGCAGACGCTCTCCAACACCACCCTTCCCCCACCTCACCTGCCCCTTCATCTCTCTAAGACAAGTCATCAAAGCTGGAAGTTCTTCTGCCCAAGGTGGGTCATGTGAACTAAAAATACACATAACCTTCCCCTTCCTGTGTCGTAGAGCCAGCCATAAAGGAACTCTCTGACCTATCTTGCCTGGTTGTAAATCACAAAGGCCTCATTTCAGAAAGGTCCTGCCCCAAACTCAGGGGGGAAAAGTCAAAAGAAAAAAAAAAAAAAAAAAGAAAAGAAAAAGAAAAGAGCACAGAGAAGCCAGGAAGCGAGGATAGCCTCGCTGAGTGTCATAGCCAATCTATAAGCACTAGTCTGACTTGTGCATGATCACACATGTGTGTGTGCACATGTGTGTGTGGTATGTATGAGTCTGTGTGTGATGTGTGTATGACATGTATAACATGCATGAGTATGTGTTGGTCATACATGTGTGATATATGTGAGCACACATGTGTGAACATGAATCAGTGTGTGAGTCTGTGTGTGAAACACATGTGTGAGCATGTGTGTGTGTTGTCTGTGAGTACGTATGCACACGAGTTTGTGTATGAGTGTGTGACATATGTGAGCATGTGTGTGTGATGTCTGAGTACATGTATGTGTGCACATGTGTGTGGTGTTTATGAGTCTGTATGAGTCTATGTGTGATGTTTGTGAGCACATGTATGTGTGCACATGCATGTATGGTGTGAGTCTGTGTGTGTCAGACATGTGTGGGATGTGTGTGCACGTGTGTATGAGTCTGTGTGTGAGTCTGTGTGTGTGACATGTGTGAGCATGTATGTATAATGTAAGCACATATGTATGATATGTGTGAGCACATGTATGTGTGCACATGCATCTGGATGTTTGAGGCTGATGACAAGTGCCTTCTATGATTTGCCACCTTATATACTGGGGGAGAATCTCTCACTGAACCCAGGACTTGCCAGTTCAGCTAGTCTCGGTAGCCAGCTTGCCCTGGGGATCCCATCTCTGCCTCACTAATGCAGGGATTACAGAATTGCATCACATATACCAGAATCTAGGTGGGTTCTGGGGAACAGAACTGTGGTCCACACACTAACACAGCAAGTGCTTTACCCAGTGTTCTGCCTGCCCAGCCCCCACTCCATCACGACTATACACTGTGCATGCTTCAGCCACTTTGTGAAATGAAGTCTCTGTAAAGGCCCTAAAGGGCAGCTGGACACAGAGGTTCCTAGAGGGTGGCCCTCAGAGAGAACAAGAAAGGTCCACACTCCCAAAACCCCGCACCCTGGGTGTCCCTCTCTGTGTCCTTTCAATGAGTAAAGTAAGTGATGTCTCCCAGAATTCTGTGAGCCACTGATGCACTGATGCAAAAGAGTTGGCCCCAATGAGGAGGTTGGGTAGTCCCAATTTAGATGTTTAGTCAACACAGATACAGTAGTTAAGGCAACAACTGGCATCTGAAGACACAGTGTTGGGGACAGAGGCCTCAGCCTGTGGATCTGACACCAGGTCCAAGTAAGCAGGGTCAGAGCTAAATTTGAAACTGAATGACTTGTGCTTGTAATCTCAGCACTTGGGAGTCTGAAGCGGGAAGATCACAAGTTTAAGGCCAGCCTGAGCAGCACTGAGCGACATTGTAAGAAGTTCCAAGCCCCCCAGACTGCAGGCTGAAAAATCTCTTTCAAAAAATAAAACTAAACTACATTGGCTCAGAACCCTCAAGCTGGCATTTGGCACAAAAGTAGTCATTTGTTTGCTGATGAGGTGGGACACCCCACAGCTTTTGGGGCTCAGAAGTGATCTTTATTATGAAGACATCACACACATACAGATGCACGCATGCGCGCGCGCGCGCGCGCACACACACACACACACACACACACATGCTAACATTAGAGACAATCTTTCGCCAGTTTAGAATGTAACTAACAAAGACTACATCATATGCAGAACAAAAACAGTTTTGTCATGAACCTGAGACTTTCTCCTTGACAGGAGAACATGAGAAAGCACATGTGTCCCAGGTCATATCCTGTGACTCTGGAATATCTCTTATATCACTAGGGAACACACCTCGCTCGTATTGACACAGGACTGAGCCCTGGAAGTGAAATTGTTATCACATAACTAATAGAGCTGTTCCCACCAGCATTTCCAAGAAGCAAGATGGGAGATCATATCAATGTCCCCCTCCCCCAAAAAGTAGGACTTACAAACAATAGAGCCATTTTACTGTACATACAGCGTCATGCCTACAGCTCACAACACTGCCATAAACAAGGTTTCCTCTGAGGGTAGACATTGTGATATGTGTGCACCAAAAGAAAAAAAGCACTGATAGGGCCAGTGAGATGGCTTAGCAGGTAGAGGGGCTTGCTGAGAAATCCTGAAGACCTGAGTTCAATCCCTGGAGCCCACATAAAGGTAGAAGGAGACAAATGATTCCACAGAGTTGCCCTTTGACCTTCACACACGTGCTATGACATGCACAACTATACACACTCATTCTCCCAATAAATAAATTTACAAGGAATACAACAACAACAGCAATAACAAAGAGGTGAGATAGAAACTCAGAGAGGAGAGAGACTTCACGGGTGTATAAATATCCCCAACTCATCAGATATGTGCACTAACATACAACTTGCGTGTGTAAGGCATGCGTGCATGTGTATAGACATGTCTCCGTATGTGGACATGTGAGTCCAGGTACACTGGACCCCAGATCACATTCCTCTCTATTGACTGAGACAGGCTGGCTTGCTGACCCCCAAGCTCTCCTGGTCTAGCTACCCAGCTTTCCCTGGGGATTCTCTGTCTCCATCTCCTGAGAGCTGGGGTGTGGGTGGGATGAGATCCGGGCCTCAGCTCTAGTACACGCTTGTACATTAGGTGTGGCAGGTACAGCACCCACTGAGCAATCTTCACAGCCACATACAGTGTTACATACCAATACACCTCGAGGAAGCTATTTTTAGGGTGAAAGAAGAATCTCTTCCCGAGACATCTCTGTGGCCATAGCCTCCCGCCCTAGACTCCTATCACAGACCTAAGACAGCGAGTAAGAACAGCCCTCTCCCATTTACTTGAGCCAAATATCTGCCTCAAGTCTCTGGTGCCTTCACTGTCAGAGGATGGGCATCCCCTTCCTGGCTCTGTCTGCTTCTCCTGGTTTCCTCTGCAGCATGCTGGGAGTTGCTAAAAAAGATGCAAACCAAGTATCGAGCCTAAAAGCCAGCTGAAGGGCTCTCGGCTGACACTGATTGTCACATTTTATTTATGTGCTAGGGAAAAGATTCCATGCCCTTTAATCAGATTAGCTCTAGAATCTGCCAGCGTTCTCTGAACATTCCATCTGTCTCTCCTTATTAGCCTGGGCCTTAAATATTCCCCTGGAGAGATTAATGGAGTGCAGGTTTCCTTCCTTCCAGCAGAAGCCACATGACACAAGATGGCTGATATTCTATAAGAGTGACTCATTGTCCTGGGCCTTGAGAGTATAAAAACCTCAGGGGTTATAGACAGCGATGACCCTGGACTGAGCAAACAGAATCTTTCATGTCAGTACCAAAACATAAGGCGCATCTTGCTTTGCACTGAAGAGACCTGGTCCTCAGACAAGGGAGGTGGGGTCTGCGGCTACTCACCTACACAGACATGTCTTCTCTCTAGAAATTAACGGTCTCATGTTTGGAGCTCAAGGGGGGGATGTGGCAATAGCAGAAGCCCCCTGACATCCCCGGGGAGCTGGCATTCTGAGGTCTGTAAACTTCCTTGGGTAGTGAAAATGATATTTTCCTGGCATCCAGGCACCTGGAGAAACTGTTGGGGGGACTAGAGCTTCCCAGATAGACTCTCACAGAGACCTGACCATTCCCTTCACAGAAGAAAGGGTTTCTGCTGGAGGGCTTGGTGGCATTAGCCTGCAGCTGACAGAGAAGAAAGCCTAGAGGGAGATGGCTCCATGTGACCTTAAGTGACATTATATTATTAAGCAGCTTTTCCCATTGGTGGGACCAAAACCTGACAAGAAACAACCTAAGAGAACACAAGTATATTCCAGCCCAGGGTTTGAGAGCGCAAGTCTCCCACTGGAAGCCTCCAGAGATCATCAACTCATCTCTGGGATCTCTTTGGTGAGCTCCCTTTATCCCTGAAACCCACAGTTTAACATCTTCAACCCCCGACCTTTCCTCTTGCTTTCTCCTTTCCACTATAAACACCCACAATTACTTCGGTAAACCCAGGTGCTCTGAGACACATCCAAAAATTGATAGTTTTAGACTTAACCACATCTACCCTTCAAGCTCCTCCAAGCCGTGCAGGGGAAGGCTATACACATATGCCAGGGATTTGGACATAAGCATCTGTGAGGAACCATTGTTCTGATTCCTGAAACTATCTTTAGGGGATGTGGAAGGGAGAAGGGAGGGGGAGAAGGGATGGCTTAGAAGTTAAGAGCACTGGCTGCTCTTCCAGAGGTCCCATTCAATTCCCAGCAACCACATGGTGGCTCAAAAACCTATCTGTAATATGATCTGGTGCCCTCTTCTGGCCTGAAGGTGACATGCAGACAGAATGCTGTATATATAATACATATATCCTGACTAAAAGCAAATAAGGGTGAAGAGTTTATTCCTCAGATTATCACTGAGGGAAGTCAGGGCAGAAACTCAAACAGAAATGATGCAGAAATCATGGCAGAAGGCGACTGCTTGTTGGCTGGCTCACAGGCTTACACTTAGCTAGCTTTTTTATACAACCCAGACCATCTGTCTAGGGAATGGTGCCACCCACAGTAGGCCGGGACCACAACTATCATGTCAATCCTTCACAGGTACACCACAGGCCAATCTGAGTTAGGCAATCCCTCAGTTGAGACTCCCTTCTCAGGTGTCAACAGTTAAAGTCAACCAGGACAGGCAGAGCACACCAAAGCAGGCAAGGAATGGTTACAGGAGTTTGGACAGCTGGTCACATGGCATTCACAGTCAGGAAGCTGAAAGAGAGATGAATGCTGGCACTCCGCTTGCTGTCTCCTGTTTATTACATGCAGGTCCCAGTCAGTGGGATGGTGCTGTTCACAGGTAAGGAGATTCCACACCTTCCAAACCTAAAAAAATGTTTATAGGCTCGTCTCTTCTCTTTGGTGATTCTAAACACCACCAAGTTGACAACCAATATTAACCATCACAGATATTTTTCTGTTTGATTCCTGTAGGGTCATCACAGGCATGCCAAGGTCAGCAGTAGATGGCAGAGGCTTAAATGCAATGATCCATCCTGGAGCACGGTGAACTCACCAGACATGCCCTCCAGGATGCTATGCCAGCTGAGCCAACAGTTTCCCATGTTGATACACCCCTGCTGCCACATAAGAACCATCAGCCAAACCCCAGAAGCTGCCCCTCAGGAGAAGGAGTCCTTGGGCTGAGAAATTAGAATCTCAGTTGCCCCATCCCATGGGACCTCACTGGCATAGTCCCAGACCGCGGCCCACCTTGACTGTGTGACGTCGTCTTATATTGTCTACTGTCATCCCCATGACAGTTTCAAGAAGCAAGCATGCCATGCTTAGCACACAGACAGAGATTAGAATCAAATGGCTCATCCCCGCCCACATAGCTAGTGAGTGACAGGGCTGGTGGAGACTTGGAATCCAGTCATCTCCCCTCAATAGTCTTACCAAGTGCCCACTATAAGACCAGCTTTGTATAAATGGCAGTCATCCCTGGAAGCACAAGGAAGCTAGCTGGGGCTCTTCCCTTTCATTGCGGGGAGAACTTGGACAGAAAGTCCCCTGGCCGCCAGAAATGCTACTGTTCAGTTTGTTTGTATCCTAGTTGCTGCCTCATTCAAAGCAGAATAAGGGGGCAGAGCACAGCTAGGTCTGAGAGGACAATGGGGATGCATAGCCGCTCTGAAGCCGACATTTCCTGTGGGTTTTCTATGGCTGAAACAAGAAGCCCTTTGACTATGGCTCTTGTGGGGTTCCAGGAAGCAAGCTGGCCTTCTCTGCACTGAGAGGCCTTTGACAATGAGGAAGGAACACCCTAAGCGTGGGCCAAAGTAGGCTGTCCTGTGGCCAGTGTCACAGAAGTGCTAACAGTTCACAGGCAACATCTCCAAAATTTTACCCTGAGCCTGTGGGGTTCTGCGGGAAGGCAAAGGAAAAAAAAAAAGGCGTGCCTCAGTCCAGGGTTGGGCTGCGAGCATTTAGCAATGGTTTTATTAAGTGTGTTCTCTTCAAAATGTGCACACTTCCCACCCTGCAGCCTAAAGGCCCCCAAAAAAGTCTTCTTTAGGGTCAGGGCGCCCTCTGTAGGTATGAAGTTGTACCTGCAAGAATGTTCTGCCAGGAGAAGCCTGCTTGTCAGGCACATGGAGAAACCAAACACTTGCCATTGCACAGAGATGAAAGGTACACAAAGTCCAAACCAAAATTAAACAAGGAAAAGCCCAAAGCTCTGCTGGTTCTGGGATCTCCACAATCCCTTGGTTTGTGTGATCAACCTACCCCATTACCACCTGTACCAGTGACTTGCAACACTGAGATAATACCACTAACCAAAGAACTCTTCACAGAGCTGCTGCTGCTGCTGGCTTTTCTCTCACACCCAAAGGAAATACTATTCCCCCTTGTTCTGGTGGTTAAACAAAAGCCAGCGTTCCCCAGGAGCTCCTGCAGTCCCTCTACCAAACGGGCCATTTCCCTTTTCACTGACAGAAGAAACCAAAGTCCATGCTGACCTCAGGCTCCCTCAGGATCACTAGTACCCGTGTCTCCTTAGCCCTCCTACACACACACACACACACACACACACACACACACACACCCTCAACTTCCCCAGCTCACCTCTTTCCCTCCCCTCAGCTACTCACTCTTCTCATAACCCTGCTATTAGGGCAATGTTCTTCTTTTGTCCACAATCTCTTTGTCTTTCTTTCTTCCTTCCTTTCTATCTATCTCTATGTGTGTATACGTGTGTATGTATGTTTGTATGTGTACGGTGTGTGTATGTGTGTGCATGTGTGTGTAGTGTATCTGTGTATGTATGTATGTATGTATATGTTATAGTGTGTATGTGTGTGCACGCACATGTGTGTAGTGTATCTGTGTATGTATGTATGTATGTATATGTTATAGTGTGTATGTGTGTGCATGCACATGTGTGTCCTTCTTTCCCATCTCTCTGCTGGCCACGTTTAATCTGTTTCTTTCTCTCCATGCTCTGGACTCTTGCAGATGTCCCTGGCTGTTCTCTCCCTTATATCTACAATAAAAACCTTCCCCTTGACCATACTATAGGACAGTCGTGTCATCAGTTTCTACACTTTCAAAGGCACAGTGCCAGGCCCAGCTCACCCTCCAGCTCAGCAGGACCTTGGGCTGCAAAATTGGGTATCCAAGGACTTGGGTGATGGTTGAATAACATTTGTTCCCAGCCCTCTGTGCTCTCTGATAAGAAAGGCTTGCCCTCTGTGATTCAGGAACTTTGATGTTTCCTGGTAGATAATCACGCTGGTGGGAGATGGGACAAAGGTGCTGGCAAGCTGGAAGCTATAGAGCCAGCTTGGAGTGCTCTGTGTCCCATACTGCATTCCACTGTCCCAGGCTTGGGGTGCTCTGTGCCTCACACTGTGTTCCACATGCCGGTGCTAATCATGACAATGTGCTTTCCCTTCTGAAATACTCACACAGCTCTTTTAGAAACTGTTGCCACTTTGATTGGCCTTAAACATACAGTATACATAAAAAGTATGCCATAGCCGGGCGGTGGTGGCGCATACCTTTAATCCCAGCACTTGGGAGGCAGAGGCAGGCAGATTTCTGAGTTCGAGGCCAGCCTGGTCTACAGAGTGAGTTCCAGGACAGCCAGGACTACACAGAGAAACCCTGTCTCAAAAAACCAAAAAAATAAAAAATTTAAAAAAAAAGTATGCCATGAACTGAAGAACTGTCAGCGGAAAAACCCTTTACTCATTAAGAAAGGAAACAAAGTGTAGGAGTCTGAAACCTCACTATCAACCACAGCAAAGCCAGCCAGAGGAAAGCTTAACGCCATTGTGTTTCCTCAGAATCCTTTGTCATCAACCATCTTAGCAATCGTAAGCATTCACATGCAATCATACATGAAATAATGTACTTAAGTTACCCCAAATCATAACATCCAGAAAATATAAATATTATCTTAAAAAGGCAGAATGTGTCCATTTTCCCACTGAAATGACTGCTTCAGTCAAGAATACACCTGGAAGAACTATGAATGCAGGCCGACATAAGAGATTCTGAGAGAAAAAAACAGAGTTATGTGGCTCTCCAGCCTTTGTAGATGACAGTATCTTGTCACAATGTCAAAAAAAAATGACACATTGGGGGAGAGGGTGATGAAATGGTTCGGCAGTTAAGAGCACTTGCTGTATACAAAATAGAACCTGAGTTCAAATCCCTAGCAAGAATGCAACAGCAGCACGGTCGCACACACTTCTGAAACCCCAGCACAGATGGGCACAGAGGCAGGGGGATAACTGGGGTTTGATGGCTGCCAATCTAGAAAAAACAAAACAAACAAACCACAGTGTCCAAAGCCATAAGCAGAAGATGATCTCAGGCATACATTTTTCTCAGCCTACTTTATAAGGGCTCAACCTCCCCTCTAACCCAGCACCCACCAGAGGTAGTGGGAAAGAGAGGTTGGTAGGATACAGGGAAGTGGACCTGTTTAGAAATAGTTCTTTGGGGAGATTCTAATCTTCATTGTTCTCAGTCCAGTCCACTAGCAAACACCAAACACGAATCAGCAGCTTCAGTCCAGTCCACTCATCAGACATCACACACGAATCAGCAAGGGCAGTTCAGTCAGAAGACACCATGCCAACCTACCTGAGTCTGCGGAAGTGGCAAGAAGCCACAAGAACCTCACAAGAAGTTCTTTGGAGAGTTTCTGTCTATAAAGTCACCACAAGCGAAGCTAAGCAATGCAATGTAAGGTGAACAAGTACATTCATGTCGTCAGTGAAGACCAGCAAGATGGAGCGAAGTGAGCCAATGTTCAAGCCCCGTCTGTCAGCTCATATTTATACCTTCTAAACATCACACGTCCTTTCATGTGTCTGCTTTACTAAGACATCTTTTACCTGTGTGGCCCAGAAAAATATCATTTGTCATAATTGACTTTCCAAGGACGCCAGAAGTTTCCACTTCAGAGGACTTCAGAGGATAGAAGGAATTCAACACCCTTCTTTTTAGGCTCCACACACATGCACAAGTATATGCACCCAAATATACATGTGCATACACACACGTATACACATACACATGTACAACCATATACATCCAAATATACAGATACACACAAACACACACACACTCACAAGCATATACATCCAAATATACATATGCATACACACATACACACACACACCTGTATCTTCTCTCCTTCCAAAATGGTCCCAAGGGAAAAGAGCCTGTGACAACCCCCACCCACATGCCACGGTAAACCATACAATGAGGTCAAAGGGCAACTTCCAGTACCTATATCTTAGGTAAGCTTATATAGGCTTACCTAAGAATCCTGCAAAGAACACCAGTCTTGCTTACTCTCCCCCTAGAAGAACAGTCTTCAGGGACAGTGTGCTCCATTTTTAAATATGCTACCGTGAGCAGTATAGAATGTACCAGGCACCTCCAACCTTCAACCTTGCAATAGAATCTTGTCATCTGTGGTGCTCACTCCTGAGAAACACACGACTGAGATGCTCCTCCTGCCAAAAACAATCCTTATAGTGTTTTAAGTATATTTAACAATTTATACTGGGATGCATTCATGGCTGTCCTTGGCTGCATACAGCCCAAGGACCATAGGTTAGACACACCTGCATGACAACAGGGGCCAAGTGCATATCCTTGAATACAGAAATAAATACAGAGGAAGTCACAGGGACAGTATTGTCTTTGGAGGAGACATAATAAAACAAAGGGGTTAATAGTGATGAGGTAACTTAAAACCCTTCGTGTCCTGCTTAAATGAATGTGTATTGTCCATCTCAAGTACAGCAGTGGACCCTTCTGTCTTTGCACTTCACTTGGCTGTGATACCATGAACTAGAGAAATATTAACAACCAGCCAAATGGGCAAGATTGTTCTTCAGAAGACTTATGCCCACAAAGCATCTTTTATGGTCATAAGTTTCCAGTGAACTAGAAACAAGAGAAGCCAAATTTATATCTGTACTTTTCTTTAGCTGATCACTGGAAAGACTTCCTCCCCATCACTACTTAAGTGAGGTGCTTTAATTACAAAGGCAACACACATACATGCACATGCTCACACACACATGTATATACACACATGCACACACATGCTCACACATATACACACATGCACACACAGACACACACATGCTTACACACACACACATGCATACACATGGTCACACACATGCATCCAAATGTATAAACATACACACACATACACATGCTCACACATACATGGACACACGTGCATGCACACACATATACACACATACACACATGCTTACACATATACATGTGCACACAAATGTGCATGTGTGCACGTGCACACACACATACACACACGCATACACACTTCCCTGGGTTGATTCTGCCCATTGTCCTATCCATTCATTCACAAGTCAGGAGGGTAACAAGTGTGAAAGTTAGGTCCGAGTGTTCAACTCTGGTTCCACAATCAGGACACAGTTTGTTCATTGCACTGTGGAAATTTCACCCTCTGGCATCTGAAAGCAGCCACTCTCCCCACAAAGCTACCTATCCACAAGCCTGCACTCTGGTGCTCACACATTTGTCTGCCTGGGTAAGCATGGTCACGCTCATCATTAATATCAGTCCCAGATGCTATGATGCCAGAGCTGAAGTGGATGTTCTGGCTTCCAGAGTGGAACCACTGGGCCAGTGAAAAGAAGCATAGTATGAGCAAGGAGACAGTAAATGCTCACAGCAGCTCAAACCCCACTTCTCCAGGACATCAATCAAAGGGGGCCAGGGAAGGTCCCACCAATCATCTCACACAGCCTTCCTCCCCAGGATAGACACTCCACCACACTCACCCAGGGCAGCTAACACGCTCACAGCCTTTCAAGCAAACCCATCCCATGAGAAAACAACCACTAGCAAGTTTTCCTCTAACACAGTGGTTCTCAGCCATCCTAATGCTGGGATCCTTTAAAACAGTTTCTCACACGGTGGCGACCCCCAACCATAACGTTATTTTTGTTGCTACTTCACTACTGTAATTTTGCTATGTGTTATGAATCATAATATGAACATCTGTGTTTTCTGATGGTCTTAGGTGACCCCTGTAAAGGGGTCATTCATCCCCACCCCCAAAGTGGTTACAACTCACAGGTTAAGAACTTCTGCTCTAAATGAAGCTATAAGGCAAGCTGGTGTCTTCCAATCTGTGAGTCTAAATCTATTCAGATTGGAAATCAAGTAGATAGTCAATAAACGTTACATCGATGAATGAGGAATAAACAGAAGCATCCTTTGGTTTGGCCATGGTTTAGGGTTTTTTGTTTTTTGGGTTTTTTGTTTTGTTTTGGTTTGGTTTGGGTTTTTTTTTGGTTTTTTTTTTTTTTTTTTTTTTTTTTTTGGTTTTTGGTTTTTGGTTTTTGGTTTTTGGTTTTTGGTTTTTGGTTTTTGGTTTTTGAGACAAGGGTTTCTCTGTGTAGCCCTGGCTATCCTGGAGCTCACTCTGTAGACCAGGCTGGCCTCAAACTCAGAAATCTGCCTGCCTCTGCCTCCCATGTGCTGAGATTAAAGGTGTGTGCCACCACTGCCCGGCCATGATTTAGTTTTTTTAAGACAAGATCCCACTCTATAGTCCAGATTGGCCTTGAATTCACAATCCTCCTGCCTCAGCCTTCAAAGTGCTAGGACAATTGATATGAGCAACCACACCCAGCTTCTTCAGTTGATAAACTATACAAAAATAGGAATTAAGGACCTATGTCTTGCCAAACAGTGGTGGCGTGTGCCTTTAATCCCAGCACTTGAGAGGCAGAGGCAGGCACAGCTTTGATGGACCCACAGCTGAAGTTATACACCTTGAGGTCACTGAAAACTTAAGACTGCTCTCTACTGTGTGCTCAGCCTGATTGTTTAATCTGCTTTTAGGAGAACAATTTAACAATCAGTCCTTACGTGCCTTGGATTTCCCGTGTAATCAACTTCTACAACCTAAGCTAATGCAGGTATAATCTTAAGTCGTGTGCTCTTCCATGCCCACGACCCAGATAATGCCTGAGTATCGTTTGCTGAAGGCAGTCTTCTAAAATGAACATGTGTTTATGGATATCGGTTGATAAACAGAGATGTTTGTACTGTTGGTTGTGTGAGAAGGTTGGGATCAAGTGGAGCCAATGACTTAGTCCTTGAAAAACATCAGAGTTCTGTAAAGCATGGCATCCTGTCCTCATGTAATGCTTTCTGTGCTGTTCAAAGAAGTCCTTTGTTAGGAACAGACAGACAGAGGGACAGACACACAGAGAGAGGGCTGGGAGGGAAGGAGGGAGAAAGAGGGGGAGAGAAAGAATGAGAGACAGACAGGGTAAACAGAAAGAGACAGAGGGAGACAGACAGACAGATTCCCAAGATGGCCTCCAGGCAGGCACAGATTCAGACTTACAGGCAGAGGACAAAGCTACAGGAAACACGCAGATGAGAATTTGAATCTGGACTCACTCTTGACTAATGACTCCAAGGACAAGTGCTTTTATTTCTTTCTTTAATGCAATATTGGCGCATTATCAGTGACTCAGAATTAATCACTAAATGCGTTTAATATATGCAGCATGGCTGCTGCTTCTTCCCCTAATCAGATATCTAGATACATAGTTCTTAATGTGGGGTACAGTGGGGTACACCTGTACTCACTCGTCACTGTAGACACTCAGGGGACTGAGTCAGAAAGATCGTGAGTTCAAGAGCAGGTTCACTTACATAGAAAGATGGTCACACTCAGTTTCACTTACACACACACACACTTTTATCTGTCGCTGTACTTGTTAAATGAGGACATCAGAGGCTTACCTACCAGGACACAAGAAACTGAAATTCATAAAGTGTGTCTGTGTGTGTGTGTGTGTGTATGTATGTATGTATGTGTATGTGTGAGTGTGAGTGTGTATGAGTGTATGTGTCTGTGTGGGTGTGTCTGTGGGTATGTATATGTGTGTATGTGTATGTGCATGTGTGTATGCATGTATGTATATATGTGTCCGTGTGGGTGTGTCTGTGGGTGTGTATATGTGTGTATGTGCATATGTATCTGTGGGTGTGTATATGTGTGTATGTGTATGTGCAAGTGTGTATGCATGTGTGTATATATGTGTCTGTGTGGGTGTGTCTATGGGTATGTATATGTGTGTGTATGTGCATGTGCATGTGTGTCTGTGGGTGTGTATGTGCAACTGTGTATGCATGTATGTGTATATGTGTCTGTGTGGGTGTGTCTGTGGGTGTGTATATGTGTATGTGCATGTGTGTATGCATGAGTGTGTCTATGTCTGTGTGTATGTCTGTGAGTGTGTATATGTGTGTGTATGTGTCTATGTGAGTCTGTGTGTGTCTGTGTGTATGTGGCTGTGTGTGTGTCTGTGTATGTATATGTGTGTATGTATGTGTGTGGGGTGCACAAATGTTCATGTATGTGTGTACAGGGCAAGCAGTTGACACCAGATGACAGTAATGCTGCACCTTGTTTTCTGAGACAGGAACGTGCTGAACAGGGAGCTGAGTGGCTCAGCTAGGCAGCCCGGCCAGCGAGCACCAGAGACCCTCCCGTTGCTGCCTCACCAGTGCTGGAGTTACAAGGCTGTGCTGCCACACCTGGATTTTTTCTTTTTAACACACCTGAGGAACCGAACAAAGGGCTTTAGACAGATACAGTGAGCGCTTTACCAAGTGAGCTGTATCCCAACTGGACAGTTGAAACTCTGTTCAGCAGTAAGCTGGAGATTTCTGGTTACTACTGTTGATGAACACGGATCCCAAGCTTAGAGAGGAAGCCATATCCATTTCCTGAGCTATGACAAAAGGCAAGTTGCCAAAGCAGGTGGCAGCGAGAAAGGAGACTCTAGTGAGCCCTAACCACCTCCCAAAGCCAAATACCAACATCTCATCCACAGACGGCCCGGCTTCCCTGCCCTGACCTCCTCTGCTTACTGAGAAAGCTGAGAGCTGACCGCAGATCTGCCTCCAATAGCAGCTGGGGTCTCTAACTCTGAAAGATGTGCATTCTGAATGGCTAGAGCATCAGGTTTCAAAAGGAAGCAGAGGCTGACCCCACAGTGCACCAGAGTCAAGCCCAAGCGCAGAGGACTCCCCAGAGCTGAAAACCATCTCTACTAAAGGATGCTAAGGGACAAATGACCTCCATAGGTGGCCCAGCCATGCCAAGAGAGGACCATTCCCAACCCAGGGTGGCTGCCCATGGCGTGTGGGTGGCGTGGACGCAGGCAAGGAGGTATGGGAACAGAACATGTAACATGATTATAATCATTATAAAAGAAAGAATCTAATTCTTGTCCAGTGGGCCTAACCTAAAATGTCACCCAGTGTCTACACTAACACGGCTACTCCTAAGACTTTTTTTTTCCTTCCCCAAAGCTCGCAATACCCAAGATACAACTCACAGACAACATGAAGCTCATGAAGAAGGAAGACCAAAGTGTGGATGCTTCGGTCCTTCTTAGAAGGAGTAACAAAATACCCATGGGAGCAAATATGGAGACCAAGTGTGGGACAGAAACTGTAGAGAGATTAATAGGTGATAGATAATCAATAGTTCATTGTTCTTCTGCAAGAAGATGTCACAAAATAGAACCTTATAAAATAAAGATGAAATTTCCAAAGTTCTTTCTGCAGGAAGTGGGGGGAGTTGGGGGGCCTCAGTTTTCTTTAAGGGACTGGCCACTGGATGTTTGGCCATGCTCCAGTGAGTGCCTGAGCAACACGAATTGAACTTGGTGGTGTTTGTTTGGGGGGGGCACAAGGGCGGGGGGGCCACAAGGGTGGGAGGGTGGGCCTGGGAGAGGGATAGGACGTGAGTGGGGTGGGCCGCATTGTATTTGTATGAAATTCCCAAATAATTAATAAAAGTATTACATTGGGGGAAAAGCAAAGTTCTTTCTGTGGTTTACTCTTACTTGTTGGGGTCTACAATTATGAAAAACGCCAGCTACAGGTTTGACTGAGCACTAAATCACTAGCCTAGCATTGTACACAGCCCTAGGTTTGATCCCCAGTGCTGCATGTAGGTAGGTAAACAGATGAATGGAGGGGGAGGAGACAGGTGGATGATAGATAAGATAGATAGATAGATTATAGATACGTAGGTAGGTAGATAGATAAGATGGTAAACAGGTTGATAGATGATAGAGAGATTGATAGATTATAGATAGATAGATAGATAGATAGATAGATAGATAGATGATAGGCAGATGATAGATAGATAGATTATAGATAGGTAGGTAGGTAGATAGATAAGATGATAAATAGGTAGATAGATGATAGAGAGATTGATAGATGATAGATTGAAAAAATAGATAGGAAATAGATGATATAGATGATAGATATATTATAGATTGATTGATAGATGATATATAGGTAGATGATAGATGATAGAGAGATTGATAGATAATAGATTATAGATGATAGATAGATAGATAGATAGGTAATAAATGGATAGATGATAGGCAAATGATAGATAGATAAATTATAGATAGATGATAGATAGATAGATAGATAGATGATAGATAGATAGATAGATAGATAGATGATTGATAGATGAAAAATAAAAGGCAGAAATAGACCAACCAAGCATTATCTCTCAAGGTCCACTCTCAACCTGGGCTCCACCTGATGGCTTCTCTTCAGCCAGTGATTGGAGACACCTGCACCTGGTTTCTGAGCCCCAGTCCTTGTTTAACAACCAGGGCCACAGGCAGGTGACTCCAGCCCTTACCACCTCCAAGGGAAAACGAGGGTGGTAGCACCAGCCGCTCACAGGTTTGAGGGGGACCTCGTCGAAGGGCAGGAGCAGGTGCCTGGCCCATGCACTCTGCAAAGGTGGCACCTGCTGTCCGCAGGCTGTCACTAGCCCCAGTTCCAAATATTCTGTTCTCTATATCCTAGGGCATCAATCACTCTCAGTCAGGTGCTTTCTCTTTCTTGTAAACAGAAGAGAAAATGGAGGCTTGAAGAGACAGCTCAGAAAGCAGGTTTCTTATCCAGGGCTCTTTGCTGAGGGCAGAATCCTGGCTAAACCTCAAGGGTCTCCATGTCAGCTGCCAAATGTCTTTCAAAATACCCTCTAATTAGGCCTTGCATGGTCAAAATAATACTTAAGGACCCATGCATAATGGAGCACACCTGTAATCCCAGATCTTGGGAGGCCAAGGCTAGCAAATTGGAGGCCAGCCTGGGGTATGCAGCAGATTAAAGGCTAGCCTAGGCAACTATGAGATTTTTGAGAATTTGCTGTGTATCTCAGACATCTGGCCAGGGGGTTCATGTCCTCCTACCACATTAAACCCCTTAAAAACCCTACCAAATAGAGAGGAAAATCAGCTCCATTTTACAAATTGAAAAACTGAGGCATGCCCGAGTCTAGGACACATCTGCAGAAGACTTTTACCCACCGACCCTGTGTTTTCCAACTCACATTTGCAAAAAAAGTGTCTTCCTAGAACCTAGTTAAGGAGACAGGGAAGCTAGCGTTTAGTGTTCCTTTAACAGATGGGTAAACTGAGGCTCCAAGAGCTAAAAGAAGCGCATAAATCCTTTGCCTTCTCTCCTTCAGCACGCCCGCCCCAAACTGCAAAGCCCAATCTGGAGCAGGGCTCCGTGCTTGTTTTATTTTTCGTTGTTCTGTTTTGATTTTGGTTTTTGAGATAGAGTCTCACTATTGTAGCCCAGGCTGTATTAGAGTCTCACTATTGTAGCCCAGGCTGTATTAGAAAGTCCCCTCGATCCTACTGTCTCGCTCCGCTCGGTCTCTCTAGTGCTGGTAATAGAGGCGTGCGCCATCACGTTCATTTCTTTGGTTTTCTGACAGTGAGTTGCCGAGGTTAAGGTTAAGCGGCCACACACTTAACTCGATGTCATCACCAGGGTTGGTAGGTGGCCCAAGCTGACAGGGGAAATGGAATGAGTCCCCTCAGCCTGCCCTGCCCTGCGCGTCACAGTCCACACTCGGAAGTGGGCGGCGAGCAGCCCCACGGGAGGCGCGGGCTGCAATTCCCACACCTCTCCCAACCTCGCCCGGCATCCCCGCAGGGTCCGCGCCGGCCACCCGAGGGAGTCCGGGCATCGAGCCGCTCTTGGGCGCGGCGGATGCCTGCGGAGCCACCGGGACCTCGCGGAGAAGGAGTGCGGGCGCGCCCTTCACCGATTGCGCCCCGGGCCGCTGGGCTCCCAGGGCGGGGACGCACTTGGACCGGAGCTGCAGTGGCAGCTGGGGACGCGACCGCCCTTACGCTGCACGACCCGCTCCCTGCCTCGGTTTCCCTCCCCGGCACTGGGGTGCGCCCGGATCTCGGCAGGCCGCGCTCGCCCTCCTCCAGACCCCCGGGCCCTACCTGCGCCGTGGCTCGGACTGTGGATCGAAGCGCCCCGGGGACCCCCGCCCTGCATCGTGGGGCCGGCTGCACCCGGGACAGCGGTGACGGCGGTGACGGCGGCCGCGGAGGCGGCGGGAAACGGGCAGGGGGCCGAGCTGAGGGCTGGCTCCTTCCTCCTGCCCAGGACCGCCGCTTCCTCTCCAGCCTCGGCCCCTTGCACGCGCGCGCCGCCCATCGCGGCTCCCAGACCGCAGCGCGCAGAAAGTTTTGCTTTTCACTTGGAGGAAACCAAAGAGGGGGAAGTGTGACGGGCAGTGTGGCCAGGGACCGAAAGACTGGGCGCTTCCCAGGCCCTGGGAGTGAAAGGCAGGGTGCACAAGAGAGGGACTTCTTTCCTACCAAGTCGGGTGAAGCGGGAAGGAAAGTGACAGATGACAGGTTGCGGGTGGGAGCAGCTGTTAAAAATGACTTGAGAATCGCTGGCAGCGCAGGGCTGGCCAGGAGCACACAAGCCCTGGCCTCTGCCAAGCTTCTGGCAGCTGGCTCACCTCCACCATCTCTTCCCTTTGGCTGCTTCAGCAAAGCACCTGCCACAGGACAGCGGGTACAGGAAGTGCCAGTCAGAGGCCAGGCTCATTCTAACCTCGCCTCTGAACCCGGAGGCAAAAAGTAAACCTACAAAACTGAACTGCGTGTAGTCAGCCCGAGGCCCGGAGGCCTGGCTGCGGGTGGAGCAGGGGGCAGATGTGGGACTTTGGGAAAAAGCATAGGAGAGTTTCTGCAGGTAGGGAGGAACCTGTGACCACTAGAAGAGAGACAAGACCCTGGAGAGGTGGGGCAGGGCAGCCTCTAACCAGGAGCCTTCGGGTAAGCACCAGTGGATGCGGCTGAAGTTGATAAAGACATGAGCAGAAAGTCTGGATTTAGCGCAGTGGGTAACAGGATTGAAAAAGGCCCTGTGTCAGTGTCCTAGTTAGCTTTTCCTGTCAGTGTGACGTAGCCTAGGGCCACGTGAGAAGAGAGATTTAGTCCATGATTGCCTAGATCAGATTGGCCTGTATCCTGTTTGTAAGAAACGTCTTGACAGTTAACTGGCCTTCAAAGGCCCGGCCCACTGTGGGCGGCACCATTACCTAGGTCTTGAGCTATACAAGAAAACTAGCTGAGCTGAAGCCCATCTATGAGCCAGCAGGCAAACAGCGTCCTCTGTGGTTCCTGCTGTACCTGCTTGGCACTGAAGTGAGCTCTTGGTTGGAGGTTAATGCTGTGTGCTATAGCAAGCAGGCCTGCCTTAGGATCCTGCCTGGACTCCTCTCAGTGATGGCCTATGATCTGAAGTGGTAAGCTAAAATTAACCCTCTCCTCCCCAAGAGGTGTTCCATAGTAAATACAGTTGAATTGGCCAGCCTGCCCTAGAACACTCTCAGGTATACCTTACTCTCACTCAAGAATAGCTAGGAATACCTCAGAATGCATAGCATAAACTGTCTTAAAACAGGGGCTGGAAAGCTGGCCTAACAGGTAAGAGCACAAACTGTTCTTGCAGAGGACCGGAGTTCACTTTCACAGCATCTATCCTGAGCGGCTCACAGCCACCCGTAACTGTAGCTCCAGAGGACTGACCAGACATCCTCTGCTGTCTCAGGCCGGGCGGTGGTGGTGCACGCCTTTAATTCCAGCACTTGGGAGGCAGAGGCAGGCGGATTTCTGAGTTCGAGGCCAGCCTGGTCTACAGAGTGAGTTCCAGGACAGCCAGGGCTACACAGAGAAACCCTGTCTTGAAAAACAAAACAAAACAGAATCGGATGTTTAAAACTCGGTTGCCACTTCATGAGCACCTGAACACACGCATGCTCACAGATGCACACATATAAAAGTGAAGATGGGGGGGGGGGCTGGAGAGCTGGCTCAGGGGTTAAGAGCATTGACTGCTCTTCCAGAGGTCACGAGTTCAATTCCCAGCAACCACATGGTGGCTCACAACCATCTATAATGGGATCCAATGCCCTCTTCACATTAAATAAATAAATAAATAAATAAATAAATCTTTTTTTTAAAAAGTGAAGATAGTTTTGTCTCCTGTGAGTGCTCACCAGGAGGTGACCTCAGAGAGGAGGGCATGTTCCGAGGATAGCAGCCAGCCTCTTTCTCCAGTTGCCCTGTTGTCACCCCCATGGATTCGTGAACAGACAGGTAGAGATGGATGTGGCATGTGAGCTCGGCAAACTAAATGTCTCTTCACCCAAGCCCACCAGCCGTAGCAGTCACTGTGCCTGTCCTGCCAGCAGGAAAGACCAACACAGAGTCTCCAGCACAGCACTGCCCCCTGGTGGTCAGCCAGCTTCCTGGTGGCCGCTTCCATCAGCAAAGGGGCAGAGCTGTGACCTGATTAAAATATGTTCTCTCATAGAACACTCATGCTAAATCCCATGGCCCTTGGTTCATGCCTTGTAACCCCAGCACTTGGGAGACTTACAGCCACAAGTTCAAGGCCGGCCTGGACTACATTTATTTGTGCGTTTTAAAATAAGTTAACCGGTTGAGAGCATGAATATTTGAGGCCCTGCAGAGATCCTCATCTCCAGTGTGCCACACTCCACTTCTCCACAGCGCAACCATCACAGCATCGTGGTCACGGGCCACACCCCAGCATCCCCTATCATGCTGACATTGGTAGACACTAGGATGCCCTTCTGGAGTCTCTATTACAGCCCCAGGGAAGTACGGTACCTGGAAGGGCCATTTGTATGTTCTGGAAATCATCATCCAGTGCGACAGGCCGGATTCCTGGGTCCAGGAGTTGAGGGGCACTTGGAGGATCCATCGGCAACATGTGTGTGTCCCATCTCACACTCTCGTGCCCTGACAGCCAGTGTCGTGGTGCTCCCCTACCTACCCCTGATGGGTGACGCTGTACTGATTAAGGTTCTTAACTGCAACTCACCACAACCAGTACAACCCAAGTCAAGTACAAGGAATTCACTGAGGATCCACGGAGTTCGCGGAGACAGGAAGCAGGATTAGGCTGGTATTCTGCAAAGACCTGAGGCAGCCTGAGGATGTCAGAGGCCCCAGCAGTCGCATCGATGTTGCTTCTCATTACTCCTGACCTCACAAGTGTCTAACCCAGCCACATGGAGACCCACTTGGAGTCAACTCTAAACCTCCAGGAATGAGATCCTGTTGGGCCCAGTGGAAGTCAGAGCCTATGATGATGCATGCCTCCACGGTACCTAGACACAGGGGTGAGGGCTCTCTGTGAACAGGACAACCATCCCCAAATGCATCTACACTAAGTGTCATGGTGAGGACCAGCTTGCTACTTGCAAGCAAACAAGGGATGCCTTTAGTTCCGTCTGCTTTTGACTCACATTCTGGATGCTGAGGTATGTGTAAGTGTAAACACAAAGGCTTACTGCGCACACAACAAGGAGATCTTGCTCTATCAATAATTTAAATATTACTGGGAAGCTCTTTTCTCTTCTTCACAAGAGCACAGATGGGGCAGTCTTAAAGAACTGGCTGGCATGTAAGGCCACAGCCCAGAGTCTGTGACATCGCTGGCCAAGCCTGCAATTGCTCTGTGTATAGAAATTGTATATCCAGACATCATACTTGCGTGGACTGCGCATGTTAAAATCTACGGCGTGCCTCTGCAGCCAGAAGCCAGGAGCTCAGAGGACAAAATGTAGAACTCTTTTCCAAGTCAATGAATTTTGAAAATAATTCTTGAGAATACAGGACTCTCTTAGGCGTGGTTAGATAACAGGTTGCCCTTGTTAAGCGCTGCCTGTGAGCCAGGTACCACTTGTCCTACCCTGATCAAGCTTGTTGTATTTGTTTCACCTTTACAGACAACTGGGGCAGGGGACTGAGCTGGCTGGAGTTCTTGTAAGAGACACAGCAACATGTGTGGCCAGAGAGTAGAAACCCAGAAGAGCATATGAAGGGAGCCAGTTGACACTAAGACCAGAAACCCATCCCTACCTACACGACACATGGCAAACAGAGCATGTGCCGACAACGTGACATGTGAACAGCCACACAGAAAGCATGACTTAGGAACGGCCGTGAGCTTTCTCTAGTTTATTCCTTTTTTAACAGGTGTGCTATCTTTCATTTCCTGTTTCTTTTCATTCATTAATTCATTCATCCATTCATTCATTTGTTTTGAGGGTTTCAGGGCACGTACATGCTACAACATGCATGTTGTAGCATGGAGGTCAGAGAACAACTCTCAGGAGACAGCTCTCTTCTAACACGGGGGTTTCTCAGATGGGGTTTAGGTCACCAAGCAGGTGCCGTTACCAACTACCTGCCTCTCTCAGGCACAATCTCTACTTCTCCCAGCGTGTTCCTGGTGCAGCCCTTTGTCCTGAAGCACAAGCACCTGGAAACTTCAGCAGGTGCCCCGGGATTCGGATCAATCACTGTAACACAGAGCATCAGACCCAGGCCATCAGGCTGCGGAAAGTAGGCGCCCAAAAGGCAGGCTGCACAGTCTGAGCTAAACAACAATCACATGTATTTGCTTCTCTATAGTGAGACCTAAAGGCTATATGTCAGTCATGTATGTCCTGCATTTTTCCTACATAGCATCCGTCCCCCAGCTGTGACCCACCGTGGGTAGGAGGAGACAAGGTGGGTGGTGAGAGCCCGGCCTGGCAGGTGATAAATTCACTTTCCTCCTAGGGTCTGAACTCTTTGGGAAGTCTCTTGCCCTCTTCATCTGAGCAGCCTCCAGCTGAAGCCTGTGGGAGTGTGCTAGCTAAATTGGGATTGTTATCGGAGGCAGATTTATTATCCCTCAAGGGTCCTGTGCATCCTGGTCCAGCAAAGACAGATAGCCCGGGGCATTCCCAACTCAGTGCCGGGCTGGTGTAAGAAAGCTCCTCACGAAAGCTCCACACGGAGAACAATGGCAAAGGTCTAGACAATTCTGGGAAATTCAGTCATCCAAGGAGATCGTTTCTTTTTAAAAAAATAAAATAAGCTTGAATGAATTGGAGAAGAGTAATCTGTCTTTGTGCCGGCTGGTTTTATGTGTCAACTTGTTACAAGCTGGAGTTATCACAGAGAAAGGAGCCTTCCTTGAGGAAATGCCTCCATGAGATCCAGCTGTAAGGCATTTTCTCAATTAGTGATCAAGGGTGGGAGAGCCCAGCCATTTGTGGGTGATGCCATCCCTGGGCTGGGAGTCCTGGGTTCTATAAGAAAGCAAGCTGAGCAAGCCAGAAGCAAGCCAGTAAGTAACATCCCACCATGGCCTCTGCATCAGCTCCTGCTTCCTGACCTGCTTGAGTTCCAGTCCTGACTTCTTTGGCGATGAACAGCAATGTGAAAGTGTAAGCTGAATAAGCCCTTTCCTCCCCAACTTGCTTCTTGGTCATGATATTTTGTGCAGGAATCGAAACCCTGACTAGGACAAGGTCAGAGACTCAGCTACACCACACATCCCTAGGCAGCTGGGTGTCCTGGACTTGAGCTGTAGCCTGATGCAGTGACAGGCAGTGGGGACATGCTCAACCAAGTTCCCATCATCTGAGCCATCTGGCCAGAATCCAGCTCACCCCATCCTGTTGGTATATCCTGGGGCTTAGGGGACAAGTCCCTTCTGAGGTGATCCATCCGAACAAGGCTTGACGCCCTTCGGGAAGTCTGACAAAGCCCTGGGTTTCATCTTCAGTACTACATAAACCAGACATAGTGACATACACACCTCTAGGTCAGCTTTCAGAAGGAGAAGACAACAGATCAGTTTAAAGTCATCTTCGGCTACAAAGGAGGTCTGAGGCCAGCCTGGGCTACAAGAAACCCTGTCTCAAAAAAGCTCAGTCAGAGTTGCTAGTTCCTTTTGGTTTCAACACCTTTCCTGGGAGGCCTGGTGAGGCTCCTGAGATTCTCTGAGGCGTATAGAGAGGTCAAAGTCAATTGTGGCACCTCGCTGGGTACTGTGGCAGCACCCCTAGGGCCCGGGCCAAGCCTGTGGGGTCCTCAGGTCTTAGGGAGATACACAGAGACACATAAATATGACCAAGGGGCTGGAGAGATGCTCAGGGATTAAGGGCACAGGCTGCCCTTCCAGAGAACTGGGTTAGCTTTTCATCACACACGTGGCCTCTGACAATCGCCTGTAACTCCAGTTGCAGGGGATCCATGTCATTTTCTGTCCCCCAAGGGTACTGCGTGCACACGGTGCCGAGACTTACACACAGGCAAAACACCTAGGCACATAAAATAAATACGTACATAATTTTACATACATGATTTTTTTTAAAAAGTATCGTGAGTTCAGAAGTCTGTAAGGGCACATTCACAGCAGAGGACTTCCAGAGAAGAGGAGAGAGAGAATTACAAAGGACACACAGAGCATTGACAGATGACTGAAGAAACCTGGGAAATGTGACCGGCTGGGAAGTGGATTTTCAGTCTCTTGTATCTTCTGAGTTAGATAAGACTGTCTAACAACAATCACTTTAGATGTCTCCTTACTCATTCTCACTGCATGGAGTACCCTTTGCCATAACTGTCAAAAATTAAACCCCTTCAAAATTTTCCCTAGCTGTATTTAGGGAGTGGTTTGGTTTGAAGTTTTCAAAGCAGTATATTACCCTATTAGCCCAGGCTGGCTTAGATCTCATTATGTATCCCAAAGTGGCCTTGAACTCAAAGCAATTCTCCTGCCTCAGCACCCCAACCACAAAAAGTCCTTATTTGTACTTTTAAAATTTTTGGTTTTCTTCTTCTTTTCTACATGCAGTACTGGAGTCAAATGTGTGTATGTGTGTGTATAGTATGTGAGTATATGTGTGTATGTGTGGGGGAGTATATATGTGTGTATGTGTGGGGGAGTATATATGTGTGTATGTGGGGTGTGTGTGTGTGTGCATGTGTGAGTGTATATGTGTATGTGGGGGTGTTTATGTGTGTATTGTGTGTATGTGTGTGTGGGGTGTGTGTGTGTATATATGTATAAATGTGTATATGTGTGTATCTGTATGTGTGTGGGAGGGGTTGTGTGTATGTGTGTGCATGTAGGGGTGTATATGTGTGTATTGTGTGTATGTGCAAGTGTGTGTATGTGTGTGTGCGTGTATAATTTTTTACATTTATTTGGCTGTAGGGGAGGGAACTAGTTCTGTGCTATAGAACTAATGTAGAGAGGAAGTAAATTTGCCAGGGATTGAACTCAGGTCATCAGACTTGTATAGTTATATATAACTGTATAAGTTATATAAGAATTTTAAAGAATTCTGGGACTTTGGTTTCATTTTTAAAAATCCACAAATATAAGAATGTGCTTTCGTTTTAATCCCAGGTGTAGGAAGTGAGGCTGCTTCGGACTGTAACAGCAGACTGTGATCTGCCTCGTGCACTAGCAGAAGCACGGATTTGCCAGCTGCAGACAGTTTCTGCATTGTGTGACATTTGGAATTCTGGGAACTTTTCAAGGGGTACTGAAATGCTAGGGCCCCTGAGAGGTGTGGTCGGAGGTTATTGGTGATCTGGGAAGTACGGGGTGGGGTGAGGTTTATTAATAGCTGTGGTCAAGGAAAAAAACAAAAGGAAGGAAAATAGATTCAGGGATTTTCCTAATTCCTCTCTCCCTCTGTCCTTGTTTCTCTCCTATCTAGTGTTAGGGGGTGAAACAAAGTGTGGGAGGGGAGGGTGGGGATAAAAGGCAGGGAAAGAGGACCCACAAAGTAACACAGACCAGCTATAGATTTGAAGATTGAACAACAACTGACTTTGCCTACTAAGCCATGTCACCAGCCCCTTCTTTCTATCTTTCTATAGGATTCTTTTAAAGTTTTTAATGTTTAAATGCATATATGATAATATTATAATGTTATCATACGAAAATAACAAGACAAAAACATGGGTTTTTTTGTTTTGTTTGGTTTTGTTGTTGTTGTTGTCGTTGTTGTTTTGTTTTGAGACAGGGTTCCTCTGAGTAGCCCTGTCTATCCCGGAACTTGCTCTGTAGACCAGGCTCAGGGATTCTCCTGCCTGCCTCCCAAGCACTGGGGTTAAACGCCCAGCCCTAGAAAGTGAAGGGACACAGTGAGAGAAAACTGGAACTGACCTTCTGCTAGTTCACACACTTAGTGCAGGGTTTTTTGGGGGCAGGTTGGGGTGGTCTTGAACCCACAGAAGTCTATTTGCTTATGCTTGCATGTGTTGGACATAAGACAATGAGCTTCTACACTCGGATACTATTTTCAAAATTCAAATTAGGCAGAAAACAGACGAAACTGTAAGCCATCCTGAAGGGTGTTGTTTCCTGATAGGATATTGTTCTCTTTTCAACATTTTAAAAGAAAACATGAATTAACAAATACATTTTTTTTCTTTTTTGCTTATATAAAAATATTTTTAACACAATTTTTTTGCTTATATAAAAATATTTTTAAATGACTAAAAGGGACAGGGCTTCTCAGAAGTAGCCACAAGGAGGCAGAAGTTGACTAAAATATGCTTCGTCAGGCAGTGTCCTCCCCTGTGACCTTTCCTTACAGGAGTTGCTGGGATATTATAGTGACAATTTTGGAATTTTTGGTTTTCTTTTTAAAATGCTGAAATACTGTAAGAATGTGTTTTTATTTCAATCCCAGGTGTGGGATATGGGGCTACTTCAGATTGTCCACAGCAGCTGACTGTGATTTGCCTCGTGCTCTAGAAGCGGCATGATTTTGTCAGATGCGTAGTTTTCAAGATTGCCTGACGTTTGGAATTCTGGGGACTTTTCAGCAGGGCAAGTTGTTGGTTTGTTGTTGTTGGTTGGGGTTTGTTAAGTAGTCATGGGCAAAAAAGAAACAAGAAGAAGAAACTAGATACACATCTGCTGGCACCTGGCTTCCACCCAGGCTCTCTCTCAGCCTGTGCAGATGGAGCCTCAGCATCAATGTCTCGCCTTCCTGGGAAGCAGAATGAGACTGAAGGCAAATGGTTGGTAATGACGGCTCAGATTGTTGGGAGCCGACTTGTAGCAAAAAGTGGCTATCAGCTTTGCAGCCATCTCGAGCCGTATACCCTGACGTGAGACTTGTTTTTCAACAGCCTACAACAGCTGAAGCACACTCTGATATCCCACATATTTTGTTTTGCTGTTTACTGCCCCCAGCTGCAAGGCGCACGTGGTAGCCACACCTGCAAGGCGCACAGTGCTATCCATGCTATAGACGCCTGTAAGGCTTATGTCATATCAACACCTGCAAGGCACGTGGCAAAAGCGTATAAATACCCCAGATTTCCCTTCAATAGGAGATAACAGGAGAATACTTGAGACTTGATCAGAACCTCTGTCTTGTCTCCATTCCTTGAGTCGCTTGCCCCACACTCTCTCTGCGGAACAGAGCGGGTCGTTATAGTTTGGCCGCCCAACGTGGGGCAGCTTGGGCGTTACACAGATAAGTAGAGAAGCTTCAGACACTCCAGTACCACAAAAAAAAAAAACAAAAAAAAAAAAAAAAAAAAAAACAAAACAAACAAAAAAAAAAAAAAAAACAAAAAACTGAGAGGCCTGGCTTTTCCTCCAGAGCAGAGCCGAGTAAGCCCATCTCTAGTCCAGGAAAGAGAAGCTAGCCAACTTCTGCACCAGAGGGAAGAAAGTCACTTTTGGGATCTCTTTTGCACATTGGTCTGTGCCATAGTATACAGTAGATGCTCAGAAAAGACCTACGAGTTCAACTTGTCCCCAGATCCACATTCACAAAATGGGCAAAAAGAAACGTCCTGGTCCTTAGATATTCCCTGAGCAGACTCAACAGGGGAAACTTTCAATGGAAATAAAACCAGGCAGACTCAGGGGTGGCATACAGTTGCAGGTTGATTTTGAGGTCCTGGCCAGCCTGAGACTCGGGCAGACACAGGGAAAGCACAGACAGATAAGTGTGTATTCACACTTCCTGCTAGGACACAGTGTCTCGTGAATAAAAACATGGAGACCAAAACAAGCAAGCAAATAAAAGAAGACATTTAAGTCAGAAAAGCAAACAGCTGCGGCCCAGAAGGAATTTCTTCCTAGAAATTCAATCTGGGAAAGTGTGTGTGTGTGTGTGTGTGTGTGTGTGTGTGTGTGTGTGTGTGTGTTTAGTGACCAACACTGTGTGTCTTCCTCAAATGCTCTCAACTTTATTATTTATTTGTTTGTTTGTTTTTTTCTTTTGTTTTATGTTTGAGACAGGGTCTCACTCGGTAGCCCTGGCTGGCCTGGAACTCGCTCTGTAGACCAGGCTGGCCTGGAACTCACAGACATCCCCCTGCCTCTGCCTCCCGAGTGCTGGGATTACAGATGTGTGCCACTACACCCAGCACAATTTTTCTTTCCGTGTTGTGTTGAGACACCATTTCTATGTAACCCTGGGTGTCCTGGAACTCAATATGTAGCCCAGGCTGGCCAGCAAGCCACCAGAATCCTCCTGTCTCCACCTTCCCCAGGCTGGGATTACAGAAGCTCATTGCTGGGAGTTTTTACACAGGTGCTAGGAGTCGGACTCTGGTTGTCATATTTCACCAACTGAGCCATCTCTCTCAAGCTGCTGAAAAAATATTTTAATAGAAACCCCAAAACCCACAAAAGTGGAAATGCAACCCTAAATACTTGATTAAGTAGCAATTCTAATATGCCAATTTAAAGATCAGATCACTACCAATACTGGGCTCGTTGGCTCAGCAGCTGGAAGTGCTTGCTACGCTTGTGTCAGACTGGAGTCTGGCTCTCTGTACCCACATGAAGACGGCTGTAACTCTAACTGCAGGCCTCCTCTGGGTGCCTGCACTTATGTGCACACAGGAACACACACATATGACTTATTTATTTTATTTTATTCACATGCATCCTGTGTGTAAGGGTGTCACAGTCCCTAGAACTGGGTTACAGACAGTTGTGAGCTATCATTCGGTGCTGGGAATTGAACCTGGGTCCTTGGAAGATCAGTCAGTGCTCTTAACCACTGAGCCATCTCTCCAGCCCACACAACTTCTTTTAAGTGAGAAGGTTTCTGGCATTTTTAGATCTGACTATCAGGCTCACTGTAGGAAACAGACCAAGCAGAATATTGCTTTTCTGTTAATGGGTGCCAATATGAAATTAGAAAAAATAAATGTGCTTTTATGACGTTTACCAAGAATTCAACTCTCGGCTAACATGCCAGCTACAAATGTAGCCCAGGACCTACTTGGGCTTTTTGTGTGTTTGTTTTTTATCAGAACCTCTGGGTCTTACAGTTGCCACTATAGAAAAAATTATTTCCAAATAAATTATTAAATTTCATTCACTAATTAAAGATTATTCCTTATTAGCAATACCTGCTATGACTCTTACCTGTCATCAAAGCCCTCAGAAGACTGAATGCTGAACCCAGTTACTGGATCACACCCTGTTTTGAGTCAAAACCAAACAATAAAAATTATTTTAGAGTGAAGGGATGGCTCAGTGGTTAAGGGCACCAGCTGCTCTTGCAGAGGACCCAGTTCAAATCCCAGCTCCCCGTGGTGGCTCACAACCATCCAAAACTCCAGTTCTAGGGGATTCAATGCCCTCTTCTGACTATTAGAGCACCAGTCACGCATGTGGTGCATATAGATACATGCAAAAAAAGAAAAAAAAACACATGAAATAAAATAATTCTAAACATTTCTGTAAGACTGTTTCATAACAAAAGTCACAATGTTTATATTTTGTTCCAAAATTTTAGTCTGTGATAAAATGTTCATGAATGCATAAATGTCCTTCGACAAAACAAAAGGCTCTTGCCTTGGAAGCCCCACTCTTGACAGTCGTGGCACAGGGTCCCACTTCCTAAGACATGGCAAAGCATCCTTTCTAGTAGAAACCTGCCTTTCTAATAGAGGATAAAAAATAAAAAGTGTCTGCTGCTCCTGCTGCTGTTCACACGGAAAGACAACTGAGCCTCCTTGGGTAAGATCTAGAACCTGAGACCCCAGGAGCTGGTGAAGGTCAGGGCAGCGGCTTACAAAGCAAGCTGAACCATGCCTTCTCACAGCTCTGCGTACACAGAAATTAGAGACTGGGCAGCAAGCTCCTGGAATAGCTTGTCATTGAAAAGTCCCCCACACCTCTCCGACAGGATGGAGGGTTGACCAGGAACTATGAGGACCCAGAGACCCCCAAGCTCTTAACTAAAGTCCCTCCACCTTTCCCCAAAGTGCTTTGCTTTGATATATTGATATATACGCAGGCTGGGCCTTCCACCTATCATCCTAGCACCTGGGAGGCTGATGCAGGAGGAGTGCCATAAGTTTGGGGCCACCTTGGGCTACATAGCAAGTACCAGCCAGAGCTACATAGCTGGATCCAGTCTCAAAAAACAACAAACCAACAATTCCCACAGACGACACATGACACTACTCATCCAATTAAAACACTGTCACCAAGTCTGATGACCTGAGCTCTGACTCTAGGACCATGGGCTAAAAAGAAGAAAACTGATTCTTATATGTTGTCCTGTGACCTCCACATGTGCACATGACAGGGAGGGACAAACACACACTTACAGAAATTTATTTGACTACTTTTAAAACAGAGATTGCTCATAGGAAACTTATTGTGATTATAATAGAGCAAGGGAAAACTAAGTCGAAGTGTGTATGTGTAGTGTGAGTGTGTATATGTGTGTAGTGTGTATGTGTTTTGTGTGTATGATGTGTGTGTGGTATGTATGTGTGGTTTTTGTATGTGATATGTTGTGTATTGTATGTAATGTGTTTTTATGTGGTGTGTGTGTGGTTTATGGTATGTGATATGTGTGTGTGTGTCGGTGTGGTGTGGCATGTATATGTATGTTTTCTACGTGTGATGTGTATGTGGTGTGTGTGATGTGTGTGGGGTGTGTATGTGTGGTTTGTGTGTGTTGTATGTGTATAGTATATGGTATATAATATGTGTATATATGGTATATGTTTGTGGTTTATGTTATGTGATGTGTGTGTGGTGTTTGGTGTGTGTTTGTGTATGTGTGTGTGTGTGGTATATGTGTGTGTGGTGTGGTGTATCGTGTGTGTGTGATATTTGTGGCATATATGTGTGGCATGTGTGTGTGTGTTTTCTGTGTGTGGTATATAATGGTATATAATTATATGCCATATAATAATATAATGGTATATAATTATATGCCATATAATATGTGTCTGGTATGAGTGATGTGTGTGTTGTATATGGTATGTAATGTGTGTATATGTGGTACGTGTTTGTGGTTTATGGTATGTGGTGTGTGTGTGTGTTTGTGTATGTGTGTGGTATGGTATATGTATGTGTGTGGTGTGGTATGGGTGTGTGTGGGGGGGGGGGGGGAGAGATGTATGACGTCTGAGGTTTTTGAGCCAGAGTTTCCCTCTGAACTCACCACTCTCAGCTTGGCTGAACCAGCTGGCAAGGGAAGCACTTACTACTCACTACTTTCCCTCAGCGCTAATGTGCAGACACTTGGCTTTTTAGGTGGGTGTTGGGAATCCAAACTCAGGATTCTCATATTTGTGTGGCTGACACTTCACTCACAAAACTCCCTCCCAGTCCTTCAGTCCTAAGTCACATGTTCATCTTTTCAAAAAAAGTGAGCAAGACACTGATAATTTTAAATTAATATGTCTTACCTGTAGCAAAGAAAATCTCTCTCTCTCTCTCTCTCTCTCTCTCTCTCTCTCTCTCTCTCACACACACACACACACACACACACACACACACAAGTTCCTGAATGATACCTAGACCAGCCTTGAAGTCACAATCCTGACTCAGCATCTTGAACTGAGATTACAGGCACAAGTCACCATGTCTGATATAACATATCCTTAAATACAACAAAAGAGGTAAGGACACAGAAAAGTGCTTGTGTTCAGATATGAGAACTGAGCAGGAAATTCAAGTTGTTAAACAAAAACAAACAAACAAAAAAAAGTGTGTCAATTTGGAGGGAAATTTGTGTGGTCTCACACTTCTTTCCAAGGAGGCTAGAGATCAGTGAGCATCTGGCTTAGGGACTGGAGCCATGCAGTAGTGGAGGAATCCCCCGGGGGCTGGAGCTGTGCAGTGGAGGAGGTATCCCCCGGGGGCTGGAGCTGTGCAGTGATGGAGGAATTCCCCCCAGGGGCTGGAGCTGTACAGTGGTGGAGGAATCCCCTGGGGGCTGGAGCTGTGCAGTGGAGGAGAAGGGGGCTATCATCCTTGCAGCCATCTTAAGCCATATACCCTGACAACAGATTTGATTACAATAGCCTACAACAGTTGAGCACACTCTGATAACATCTTGTTTTAGATACCCAGGATCTTTCCTTGGGTGTGTGAGACTTAAAGGTGTGTGACTTAAGGGTGTGACATAGAGATCAGATTTAGAGACAAAACCTAAGGGCATGGCTTAAAGGCGAGACCTAAAGGCGTGGCTTAGAAGTGAGACATATAAAAGGCGAGAGGCAGACAGAAGAAATTATTAGTAGTAGGTATTAGACACTTAGCACTTGGAAGAAGAAACCTGGAACCTGGAGGCACTAGGGACTAGGAACTCAAGACCTGGGACTTGGACTAGGAAGAGAGACTGAAGAATAAACGGGATTGGATCACACTCTGACTGGTCTCCATTTCTTGCATCCATCCTCACTCTCTCTCTTGCTGAACCCCAACCTGCAGACTGGAGCAGCTTGGGGCAGTGCAGGCTCTACCAATTTAGCCCCCAAGGCTTTTGGCAGTGCAGGTTCCAACACTGACAGAGAGGTCCTCAACATTTTTGGCACCTAATGTGGGGCAACTTGGGCTGCAACAGTGGAGGAATCCCCCAGGGGCTGGAGCTGTGCAGTGGTGGAGGAATCCCCCCAGGGCACTCAAAGGCTCCTCTGAGACGTCAAGGGCTTCGTGAACATGAAGAAGCAGATTCCCATTCCAGGAAAGAGGTCTCGGCATGGAAAACACAAGAGCCTATGTGCAAAGAAATGATACCCTAATTAAATAGAGAGGTCAAAGACCAGCTTGGCAACTGGAACAAAGAAAATTTGACATTAAAACTCTTTGGCCTTCTTCCCTAAAGTGAAGTCGGAGCTAACCAGCTTTCAAGATTTTTCCGGGTTTTCTTTTTTTTTTTTCCACTGTGGTAAGACAAAGGAACACACTTAAGATAAAAACCAGATGTGAACGTTTGCTGGTCTCTTGTCCTTGTGCTTCTTAATTATAGCTGTGATTCAGCATCCCGGGCTGGGGAAGAGGGGGCTGGTGAATCTCACTCCCTGTGGCTTAATGTTGGTATTTGAGGCTTAAATATGAGCCCAGCTGGATCCTTCCTGAGTCTAATGCAGCTCACCATGCTGAGTACTCCTGACTTGCAGGTGCTTTTGGCTGCTCTCACAGTATGTTAGAAAACAATTCTGTAATGATTTTTTTAAAAACCAGGGAGCCGTAGAAATTCCATCGGGCCTTTTAAATTAATACTGGGCTTACCCATATGGGTGTCGTCATCAATTTCCTGACAGGCCGTGACTGCTGCTCAGCACTTGGCTTCAGGGACTCCAGAGGAAATCACTTCTGTATGTCCCCTATGGCTGTGACATCAGGGGGAGCACAAGGACAAGCAGGACCACCCAGGTTCCTTCGGGACCTCCATCTGACTGCTTGAGGATCTTGAACTCACTTTTGTCTGCCATCAGTTGCTGAGTGATACATTTAAAACTACACAGTAACCAGCAAATGCAGAGAAGAAAGGGCTTTGTGCCCCCTGGAGGCTGGTCAGGCTTAGTCAAGACCCCAAACAGAAAGGTGACATTTGTGAACTGGAAAGGCAGAAGGATAGAATTAGGAATAAATTTATGTTCATGTGAACACATTCATTTCCTGTTCTTCCTTACTCAAAAGAGTTAACTGCAGGGTGATTGAAAGCACCACCAGTCACCTCTGAGTCATTCGTACCTTCAGGTTTGGGGTTTTGGGGGGAGGGGCCAGGTTATGTTTGTCGTAGCTTGTTTTAGATAAGGTTTCACTATAGAAGGTGTAACCTAGAGCTAGCTATGTAGACCAGGCTGACCTCTCACATTCATAGAGATCCTCCTGCTTCTACCTCCCACGTGCTGGGATTAAAAGTGTGAATTGCCACACACAGCTATCTCCTGGTTTTTATACAAACAGTTCTTCCCTTTCATAACTAGCTGGGGGTTGGGGGGGGAGGGATGATGGGGGGATGGGGAGGAGGCAGGAGCAGCGGAGCAGGTTCTGTTTGTAAAGTGCTTGTGGAAGGGGCCTGTAGACCTGAGTTTACCCAGCCTCCAGCACCATGCTAAAACAAAATACAAACAAACAAACAACACCAATCTTGTTGGCCAGGCTTATAGTCGCACTGTGGAAACAGACAGTGGATCTGTCTTCTAGATAGCCTAGTCTTCCTCAACAGCCCCAGGCCAGTGAAGAATCTTATCTCAAAACAAAAACAAAAAAAAAAAACTAGGGCCTAAACCAGAGATGGTACTGCAGTCTTTAATCTCTGCACTCAAGCGTTTCTGTGAGCTCCAGGAAATCTTGGTCTACATAGTGAGTTCCAGGACAGCCAGGGCTACATAGTAAGACCCTGTCTCAAAAAAGATAAACAAAACAAGAAAGAAAGGTCCCAGGAACCACCTCTGGCTGACTCATTTGTATCTATACATATGAACACGTATGCACAAACACACACATGTTCACACATACTAAATGAACAGGATCTGAGTGTGGTGGTCCATGCATGTACTCCTAGCTTTCAAAAGCTGAGGCAGATGGATTGTGAGTGACTCTGGCTTAAAAAAAAAAATCACACATATATGCACACATATATATACACACATACATACACACATACACACATATACACACATACATACATATACACACATACTTGCACACACATACACACACATACATACATATACACACACATACACACACATACATACATACACATATACATACACACATGCATGCACATATACACACATATATACACATATATACATACACACATATACATACACACATACATATACATACACATACATACATACATACACACACATATACACATATACACACATACATACATATATACACATACTTGCACACACATACACACACATACATACATATACACACACATACACACACATACACACATACATACATACATACATACACATATACATACACACATGCATGCACATATACACACATATATACACATATATACATATACACACATACATATACATACACATACATACACACACACATATACACACATAAATGCATACATACACAGGCCAGGCCTCTAGGTGTTTCTGTAGTATAAAATCTGCACAAACATTAAACTTCTGTATCATGGAGGATTTGAGGAAGCTTTTTACCCAGGTCAGTGTCTCTTTATGATTCTCCCTAGAATTCCAAATTTACCGTCTGCAAAAATTATAAACTCAGTCATGTTAACTGGCGACCATTCCATAACAATCTCTGGGGAATCAATGTTCTACAGTCTCTCCCTGTGGACTCGCTAAACTTTATGGAGCTCAGACTAGACATTATGTAGCACCTACAAGGCTAGGCTCTAACTTGCCCACACCACAACTCTTCTTCCATTCTTCTGGTCTTGTCAAAATTTTTTCATTCTCAGAAGTCACAGTCAGGACTGACTAATTTGGGCAAACACTCAGGCATGCCCCACACAGACGTTCATCTCCATGTAGCCACACCACAGAGATTACACAGGATCCTCTGTCCCTGGGGTAACTGTCCTAAACCACCCCCAGGCAGTTCCTGGAAGCCCTGTCCATAGACCTACCTCCTTACCAACACTCTAGCTGTGGGACACAGGATTGCACCACAGATGGGGACCAGGTGCTAAAATCAAAAAGAAAAATGAAGCCCTTGCTCCCTGGCGATGGCATTTGGGAACCCAGCTGTCCTTCCCAGCAGTTTCTAGTGGCCCTTGTTTTTGATTAAAATAAATTCGAATGGCTTTAACCAGGTAAGACTAAACCAGTGCCAAACCTTGAGTGGTCCATTATGTCTGGACTTTTCATATGCAGTGCGTGTGATGGAAGAAGGAGGGATTCCCAGCCGTGTGAATCTGAGTGACCTGAGGGAAGCAGGGGATGGCACCCGTTGCAGTCCATGAAGAGATGGGCTCCGAGGGCTTCTTGCAAACCTTGCCCAGTCAGCATGCCCTCTCTCCCTTATGCTTAATGGATGATATGATAAAAATCAATACCTGCTGCCTAATCTAAAAGAGCCCTTGCTGGACAGTCACAACAGAATGTCTGTTTGATAAGACTGAGTCCTTAAAACTGTCTGAGTGGGAAAACACAGTGACCTGAAGCCACAGGTCAGCCAGCCTTGACCACGTGATGAGTTCCAGGCTAAAACGAAAGGCCCTGTGGTGTGACTATCCTACACTAGGAAATGCTTTGCTGTCCTTTAGGTTACCAGCCTCCTGATGAGAAAGTGTCCTTGTGAGCCTTGACTCTGGCCTCCACCAGACTGCATGGCACAGGCTAGTTACTGTCTCCAGGTTTGTCCTCTGTGTCTTCTTCCCCACCATTCCTGCCTGCGCCTGGCTCCTCCACGGCCTGTGATCTGAACACTGTCTCCACTTGAGATGAATACTGACCATCCTAGCTCTGAGACCCAGACTAGCTCAGGATGAGGAGTGTGCACAGAGTGGAAGTTAGGGCTCAAAGAGAGAGAGAGAGAATCCATTCTTCAACATCTCTTTGTCTACCTCCTGGAAGTACAAAGCCAAGTGACAGGGGCGGCCATGGTGGGGGATGGGCATGCCCAGTGTGCTAGCCTCAGGCTGACCTCTATGTCAGCTTTGTAGGGATGATTCTTCAGTGTGTGTCTTACTCGGGTCACTGCTGCTGTGCTGAAACAACATGACCCAAAGCAATTTGGGGTGGAAAGGCTTTATTTATAATTCATATAACAACAGTTACATCATCAAACGCATTGAAGGCAAGAACTCACACAGGGCAGGAACCTGGAGGCAGGAGCTGATGCAGACAAGGCCATGGGGGAGTGCTGTTTAATGGCTTGTTCTCATGACTTGCTTGGCCTGCTTTCTTATAGAACCTAAGACCACCACCCATAATGGGTTGGGCCCTCCCCATCAGTCACTAATTAAGAAAATGCCCTTACAGGCTTGTCTACAGCCAGATCTCATGGAGGTATTTTATTTGGGGGGGAGGGGGATGCTTTTTTGTTGTTGTTAAGATTTGTGTGTGTGTGTGTGTGTGTGTGTGTGCGTGTGCGTGTGCGTGTGTGTGTGTGCGTGTGTGTGTGTGTGTGTGTGTGTGTGTGTGTGTGTGTAAGTTCTCATCCATGCAGCCACATGTACAGGCCAGGAGTCGATGTTCCTCTGACCTACTTTGTCCCTACACACAAGCACTGGGCTTACCTGGCTTTTCGTGTGGGTGCTGGGGACACAGACTCAGGTCCTCATGGGTTCTGGGGACACAGACTCAGGTCCTCATGCTTACCTAGCAAACATTTTACCCTCAGAGTCATCTCTCCAGCCCTACGGCAAGATCCTTGTTACAAAAGCACAAGCCCATGTCAGAACAGCTAAACGATATTCAGAGTGAGATTTAGCCAAGTGTGATAGTCCACAACTGCAATCCCAGAACTCAGGCTGAGTCAGCAGATTACAAGTTCAAGGCCAGCCTGGTCTACAGAGTGAGTTCCAGGACAGCCAGGGCTACACAGAGAAACCCTGTCTTGAAAAACAAAAGAATATAGCTCAGTCAGTAGAGTGCTTGCTTAGCATACATGAGGCCCTGAGCTCAGTCTGCAGTACCATATAAACAAAGCCTAATGGTCCATCACTGTGATCCCAGCACACAGGAGAGGAAGGCTGGAGGACGATCCTTGGCATAGTGAGTTCAAGGCCTATTGGGGCTTTATTATATCCAGAAAAAAACCATACTGAGCATGCCTGACCCCAGCATTTGGGAGGCAGAGGCAGGCAGATCAATGGATTCTATGCCAGTCTAGTCTAAATGGCTGATTTAAAGCCAGCCAGGATTCTATAGTGAGACTCTGCCCCCAAACAAACAAATTCCAGTAAATAATAACAGTTTTAAAAACCAAAATAAACCATTGGACAAACAGTATAAAATGGTCACTGGAGAGATAGTCTAAGTGAAACTTGTGCAGAAATAATGACCACTGAGCAAGGGGTCTGCCATTCAAACTCAGTGTGGGTAGATTACTAACACCTGGTGAGTATGGAGGTGTCTAAGCTTGGAGCATTCCTAGGTCAAGAGCCCATGTGCCAGAGTCGATGGATGCCACTCTGGTCCTGGTCAGAACATTTCGTCTGTGCCTGGCTCTGTGTCTGAATGAGGATGTCTGCAGAGGACAAAGATGACAAGCTGCCTTCTGGAGAGAACATGCAGGAAACACTGAAAATACTGGCTCACGACAGAGCCAGGAAGATACTTGGTTACAGGTGGCTGAGGCAATCCACTCTCACAATAGTCTCTCAGACTCCAGAGCATTTCCCAACATGAGCTCAACAGAGCCACAGACTCATGTTCCAGGAGCAGAAGGACCCTGGGCTCAACCTGCCTATCTCCCTTGGCCCATGTGCCATTTCACCTGCGGAGCTTGAACACTAGACACTGCCCTTGGGTGAAGTGCCCTGGCTAAATGGCAGAGTACAGTGCACCCGTGTTTGCAGACGTGCAATACCTCTCCTGTATTCCGGCACACAGCGTATCTCCAAAAGGAGCCCTCAGAACCTCAGATCTCCTGAACGTTTTTCCCAGATCCTCTTCCTTGGGCCTCCATCTAGTACTGCTTCCCCAGGCCCTGGGGAACATCCAGGAAGGCATGATGCTGGAGGAGCTGAGACTTCTACATCTTCATCTGAAGGCCTCTAAGAGAAGACTGGCTTCCAGGCAGCTAGGATGAGGGTCTTAAAGCCCACACCCACAGTGTGGGTACACAAGTACTCCAACAAGGCCACACCTCCTAATAGTGCCACTCTGGGCCAAGCATATTCAAACCATCAGAAACAGTAAGGGAGTCATTCCTGTGGGAGCTGAGTGTGGTGGTCCACACCTGTCACCCAGCATTTGGAAGGCCAGGGAAGGAGACTTGTGAGCTCAAACCAGCCAGGAGTGTATGAGCGAGTTCCATGCCACACTGGGCCACTCAGGGAGTCCCTGTTGATCTTTAATTTTTTTAAACTTTATTTTTAATGATGGTTCTTAAACACTTTAACCTCCTTTGTAGCCTACCACCCACCAGAGGTAGTGGGAAAGAAAGGATCGGGGGTGGGGGAGGGGAAGAGGGCAGGGAGTGGATCTGTTTAGAAAGGTTCTTTGGAGCAACTCCTGGTTTGGAACCCAGCAGCTCAGTTCATAGGTCAGCAGCAGCAGCTTGATCCACTGGCAAACACTTCACGGATACACCAGCAGTCCAGTTTGGTAGAATCAGGTCAGCAAACATGAATCGGCAATGGTGGCACTACCTAGCAAAGACAGCCAAGCCTCAGCCTCAGCACAAGTCAACAGGAGGAACCAGGGCCAACAGAAAAGGCAAGAAAAGTTCTCAGCTCTGCCTCTCTCAGTGAAGTGAAAATCTTTGAAGAGTCAAGACCCACAGGAGATGCAAAGCTCTATAAGCAAGCCTAGCTCCGCCTCTGTCACTGTCCATCAAACCCTACTGATACCCTCCAAACATCACCTATCCTTCACGGGTCTTGTAAGACGCATGTGTCTGTCTCAGCTGACATCACTCTGCAAATTAGCCTGAATCTGCAGAAGCGGCAAGAAACTGCGGCACACCACCCGAAGTTTTTTGGTGTGTTTCTCTCTATGGAGTCTTGACAAATGAAGCTCAGTTGTGCCATGTAAGGCAAACCAATACATGGGCGTCTTTAGCAAAGAAGCTTCATCATATGTCGTTTCACGTGTTTGCCTCAGCAGAACATCCTCTGTCCTGTGTCTGCTTCTGTGAAACATTCCTTCTCGAGTCTGCCTTAGCCTTTCACCTGTGTCCATGTCAGGAAAACACTCCTTCATGTGTTTGCCCCACCAAAACACCATCCAACCAACTTTCCAAAGAACCCTTAAGTTTCCACTTCACCTCTGTCTATCGAACAAACAAACAAAACAAAGATGTGTTGAGAATAAATGAGGTAAAGTGATGAGGAGAGATCACATTGGGAAGTAAACATACATGTATACATGTTCAGTCTAACGTGATGAGAGACACAGACCATGGTGTGTGATGTCCTGTGTTGCCTCAACTGAGTTTCTCATCTGGGCAGATGCCTGTTGGTACCCTTTCCTTAACTCCAAGATTCAGCGTGAAGCCCTCGCTACCTCCCCATCTCTACTCAACTTAAATGAAGCACCTTTTATACAGTCAAGCAAAGTTTACAATGTGAGAAAAGTCCAAGGATGCTCACAAGCCTAGCAGGTTCAACAGACACGCAGCACCGACTCTCCTGGGTGATCTGCTGCTCTCTTGTGAAGATTTATAGTGGACTTTCTCTTTTACGTTTTATTTCTGTGGGGGTGAATATATACTGAGCAACTGAATATCAGAGGATAAGTTCTGGAAAGTGGTTCTCTGTCCACTATGTGGGTACTACTGAGCCATCTCATCAGCCCAAAGATAGATTATCTGTCTGTCTGTCTGTCTGTCTGTCTGTCTATCTCCTGTTTTTTTTTTGTTTGTTTGTTTTTATTGTTGTTTCTATGTACCTCTGGCTGACCTGGAATTCATTCTGTAGACCAAGCTGGCCTCAAACTCACAGCCTGTCACTGCCACCCAAGTGCTGGAACTAAAGATGTATGTCACTAGGCCCAGCAAGATTTCTCCTTGCTAACAATCTTTTTTCCATGTCTCCTGTCAAGGTCTTTAAGCTAGAGAGCTTTAAACTATTAATTTTATATTAAGAGAGAACTCCACAAAATGCTTGAACATGCCAATTTCATCTTACAGGCTTCTGGTGCAGCCTGTCTCGGAACAGCTGAAGAAGGTGTTGCTGGGTAGACAGTGTGTGGAAGGCAAGGCTGAAGCACTGTTTTCCACCGTTGGCCCAGGCCAGGCAGGAGGGTTCAGTGCTTCAGTTCTGATGACCCCCATGGTGATGCTGTCACCTGACACTGTGCTGATGAAGATTAAGTAATTCACATCTGTTAATGTCATACTCCTCTAGTCAGGATGGGGCTGGGTGCTGGCAAACAGGGAGTAGAGTCCGAGACACACGCTCCGTTTGCCATGTTGGAAAGTAATCACAGGAGCCCTTCTCCAGAGCACGTACTGATGCTTCCCATTAGTGGTGATAGGGTTGACTAACTGGGAAGTCGTGCCCAGCACCTCATAGCAACAGCAGGGAGAAGCTGCAGGGCGGTACCCACAGCTCTGGGAAGAGACGCTTACTTGTAAACACTTAACTGGGAAACAATGAATTTTAAAGAGGGAGTCTAGCTTGTAAGTGTTCCAAAGAAATCCAATTTTTCAGTTAGGTAACATTTGACTTTCAGTGACTTATGCCAAGAAAATAAGGTCAGATGCAGTTATGAGAACATCTGTATCGGTGCTGTTTACAATAATCCAGATTTTTTTTTATTAATTATTTTGTTTGTTCTAGACAAAGACTCGTTCTTTAGCCTGGGTTGGCATCAGATCCACAGCAATCCTCCTGCTTCCCCCTCCTACGTGCAGGGATTAAGGTCACGAGCCACAATACCCAGCTAACAAACAATTTTGTATAACCCTTAAACACACTATTACAGATCCAGCTGCTTCACAGGACCTGGGATATTAAACATCAGCTGTATACACACTGATTACCATGTAAATTGATCTGTGATTCTGTTCTGATGGCATCGTCCATGAAAAAAATAAATTAGTACAAAATCCTAATCCTTAATTAGCAATAACTATTTCTGTGTACAATTGTGCATGTGCATACATATTTTACATGTATCTAGAATATGTAAATACAGACAGTATATATGTGTCGGGGTAAAGGACAATCTAATCAGAAAACTGCTGGAAAGAAGGCAGACTTCTGGGATAATGGTGGATTAGAGCAACCTCCAGAGACACCATAAATGAGAAGAATCAAGTAAACAACAGTCTATTCTGAAGACTCAGAAACAGGCTCTGCCTGTCTTCATGATGACTTGTCTCATTATGGTGTGTATGTACACCTGCATATGTATATCATGCATGTTAAATATGTACACATCTGTGTCCATGTATGTGTACTAATGTGTAAATGTGTATCTGTATGTGTATTTGTGTATATGCGTACATTTGTATACAAATGTGTAAATGTGTATGTGCCTGCATCTATGTATTTGTATGTGTATTTGTGCATGTGTGTATTTGATAACTTTCTCACCCATGATGCTCTCTTACACAGGTCTTGAGGTGACATCCTACTTTCATCTGTCTGCCTGTTCATATCCTCTTTGAAGTCACTGACCTTTATTCAAGTAGGCTTTTGATCTCTTTGGCATTTCAACTGGGAACCAGTACTGTGCTCCACAGGGTGCAAACGGTGGGTATAAGGTCAGAGAAGCTGTTTTCTGCATGTGGACATCCCAATGTGAAGATGGGAAACAGAGAATGGTGTGACCTGAAGCATTCACTGAGAGCCCATTTTCTCACATCTATGCAGCCTTCTTGAACATCAAATCTTGACCCACTTGATACAGGAACTGAAATCTGCATCTTCCTGGTTATGCCTAAGACCGTTTGTATTTCTAGTCTGCCAAGGGCAGCCTGCTGTCATGTTCACTTAGGAAAACAGAAAGCACTTTGGGTAGCCTGCTCAGGAAAGGACTTAACACAGGTGCTTCCAAACAGTGGAAGGGCTGGAGGAAAGGAAGATTGGGATCGCAGCCAGCAAGTGCAGGAAGTCAGGGGGTTGCAGGAATTGCAGGAAACCCAGGTCATGACTCCTGCTGCTGTAGCCTGAGCAGGTGAACAGCAGAAGATAGAGGTTCCTGCTAACCCTCACGTATGCCATCTGCTCATGCCAGTCCTTGTTCGTCTGGGGTCCTTTTGTTCCAATGCAGGTAAAACATTGAAGGCAAGCGAGTCACATAGCTGCATCCCCAAGACTCTAGCCTCCTTAGCAGGAACTGGAAGGGGCTAAAACCAACCAACAGATACCACCACACAGTCTACCAACTTGGTCTTTTGTGCTCACACACTTGGTGCACAGTGGAGCTTCTAAATATACTGTGTTTACACATGAGGTTTGCACCGGTCTTTGATGCAATGGGAGAGTGGAGAAAGGGGGACAAGAAGGGGATCCCTACCTGACAGGCCCATTTCTATGGTGCCCACTCCTCCTTCAAGGCAATAGTTTGCCTTTGACACCCTACATTTTGAAGTCTAAGTGAAAACACCATACCCTATAATGACAGTTAAAAGAGGACACACACATACCTAATTTCTGAAATCTATACATTACAAAGGGAGGAAAAATACACTATTCCTAAAGCCCTTGTTCCCTGAGCAGCTCCTAAGGTGATGGTGATCAGCACTCACTGTGCGTCCCTCACCTGCCCACGACCACAGCCACCACAGCCACCACAGCCACCACAGCCACCACAGCCACCACAGCCACGGATGGTTGGTTCAGCCCAGTGGTGCAGCCCAGCTCTTCCTTCCTGACAGGTCCATGCCATCAGGATTCTGCCATTTGTAAGTGGCTGCTCTTTGGTCAAACACACATGGACGTATTACTAAGTGCCCCAGAGAAACGCTTTGTTTGTTTGTGTGGTTGTGCGCACGTGTGTGCATGTGTGTCTGTGTGTTCACGCACATGATTGTATATGTGTTATGTATTTTATGAACACATGCCTGTGTTAGGCAGACAAGACAGGCAGATATGGACGATTCTTGGACTCCTGTGTTTCATGTTCCCTGGGCATTGTTTTGTCATGGTTTTGGTTTCTTGGTTTTCTGAACTTAGGTCCTTGCATGTGCTAAGCAACAGCTCTACCTGGCCATTTCTTCAGTCCCACAATATTTAATTAATCTCTACCTGTGCTCTTGACTGCTGTACCATCTCTCCAGCTCCCCACTGTCCCCGCCATCGCACTTTTTAAAGCAACATATACAATATGAAGGAAGCAACTTTGTTTTTCAAGATTCCTGAGAAAAGTTACAAGTTAAGACTTCTTCCAGAAAAACAAAAACAAAACCCAAACAAACCCACCTTTAACCTGAATACTAAGATGGCACAGAGTTGGGCCTCGCTTGACCGCTTGACCGGCATGTTTTGAGAGGTGCCATGGGGCAGTGTTGCTGATGTGTACAGTTTGCTTATAAACCCAGGTGGCACCAGTAGTAGGTGGTTATTTTATGGGATCCTGTACAATGTGTCCCCAACTGACACATTATGACAGTAACTGAACTACAAAGTACATTTCTTCTGAAACACAGACTCTGTATATACAGAGAATAAACAGTTTCTAATCTCCAAATTAAAAAGTGATTCTGTTAATGGAGCAAAGGACACAATGGGGAACATTTGCTCAGTGGATTCGTATGTCTCCAAAAATGTAAGACTGGACGTGGTGGTGTGTAATCCCAGCGCTTGGAAGGCTACGGCAAAACGATCATGAGTTCGTGGCCAGCCTGGACTACATAAGCCTCCACATGCATGTGTATGTGTGTACATATGAGTACATATGCGCCTGCATACACACACACACAACTTATTAGCATTTTTATCTTTAGCTATTCTATAATTATTAGATTGAACTTATAAAATGCTATTCTTTATTTGCAGCAAAATAAAAATTAGGTCTGCTATATCTGCTATCGGAGACCAATGAGATTCTCTCTTGGTTCCCATTGCATGGAGAGTCTTTCCCACCCTTTTACTTCAATCTACTTGTCTTCGACTCTAACATGAGTCTCTTTAGACAGAAAGGAGCTTGCAGCCATTCTGCCAATCTCTCAATCTCCTGTGAGGGTGACCAAAGCTCTGGGGTTCTCTGTGAAAACCACACATTTAAGAGACACAAGAAATCATAACAGAAAAAAAAAAAAATCCACTTTAACTTCAAAATTCAGTCACCAACTTACAGTGAGATCCTGACTTGGTTTCTCCTATTTTTTTTTTTTTTTTTAAATTATGTTTGTATTTCTTTTGTTTGCAGGGGGAAGGGACTTGCCATGGTGCGCTATGACCAGTTTTTCTCTTCCCACCATGTGGGTTTCAGGGATCAAATGCTGGTTGTGAAGTTCCATCCTGCCAGCCCTTGAACCTGTTCCTTTTTGTGATAAACAGGAAGCCCACCAAAAACAGATGGTGCTGTCACACACAATTTAAACTGAGCCCCCCACCCGCCCACCACACAAAGAACGCAGCAGAAGCAGTGGTGCTCAGTCGCCTGCAGGAGGCGCTGCTGATTATGCCATAGGTCGTTACTCTGCTCCTTCTGACAGCCTGGCTTTCTAGTGTTTCTCTGTTGTCTCTGGGCAAATCATTTAGGATATGGCTTAAGACGGGGTATCATCTAGTCTGAGTCTGAGAGCTGTGAAGGACGTCTTTCTTGTGAGCATAGGGAGCTTGTTTTTAACCTGAGAGAACACAAGGAAGTCCACTTCTGAAGTATCCCACCATGTCTGAAAACCCAGGCAACTGCAAGGGAGTCACCGAGGGAGCGTGAAGACCACAGGAGTCACCGAGGGAGCATGAAGACCACAGGAGTCACCGAGGGAGCGTGAAGACCACAGACAGAAGGGAAGTAAGTCCCTTGCTACAGTTCAGGTTGAGTCATACCACTTGGACGCTGCCTCATCTCAGGGTTTAAGGGGAAAAAAAAAAGACCTCCACATTACCTGAGCCTATCTTAGATTTCCCATTTTACCCAAAAATTACATTATTAGATTTACTACATATTTCTAAATGCTATCAAAATAATGGACTCTTGGAACCACAGAGAAGGCTGAGCTGGAATGAAAAGGTCCTTATCTCCCAGCCTGGCAACCCAAGTGTATTCCCAGCACTCACACGGTGCAAGGAAAAGCGCGCTCTACACAGCTGCATCTGACCTCCACAGACACTGCTGTGCACAATATATAATGTAACTTAACATTTTAAACCAGCGAGCTTCTGTGTTTTAATATTTTATTTAAAATTTGCTTTAAATTTCTGTAAAACATTCTTCAATCCATTATTTTAACACTATAAATTCCACTTGAAGTAGCTGAAAAAACCAGACAGAGCAGGTAACAGGACTGACTATAACTGAGCAGTCTACCTTACTACAGGGGAGGCAAAGCCGCATCATCACCAGGACAAACACATCTAACTTACCAGGCATGTACACATTCTATTTTCCTTTTGGTGATAATTTTTGGAAAATTACACTTCCAAAGAGCCAGCCCTACAAATAGATATTCTTTCCAAAAATAAAACCCAGTATCTAAGTTGTGAAAAGTCACAAAACTAGTTGAAAGCATATGGTGGTGTCAGCTGCAGGCCACGCTAAAGCCAGGCTCTCACCACAGATGACTCTCACTGACTGAGGAGGTGAACTCATGCCCAACGCTTGTGTTGGCAATTGTCTTATTGCTGAATTATACACAATTCTTTTTCTTTGGCAACATCACTAGCTAACACCAAGGGACAAGTATAAAGGTTTGGGTTGTCAGCACTCCAAGCGCTCTGGCTGCTCCTCTGTGAGTCCCCAGATGGATGGGGTAGGAAAGTGCAGCACACCTAACATGTGACAAAGGCCCTGGCTGCTCATAACCTGCACACAAGTGTGGAGTTAGTTACTCAGTATCACCAGTGAAGACCAGTGTCAGCTCCTTTCCCACATCTATGGGAAAGAAAAAGAACATCCGGATACCCATCAATTCTTCAGGAAAGCTGCTTCATATGAATTCAAAATGACCGAAACTGGACCAAAATTTTAAGTGAATTCTCATTATAATACCACCAAAACTTGATAACTTACAAGAAAACTTGATATTTAAACAGCTTACACATTAAATTGTTGTTTCATGTACTAAGCCCACTTTAAAGGCTTGCCATGATACCGCTGAGGAACTGACACAGGAAGTGAAACTCCAGAAGTTTCACCACACTTTTTTCTCCATATACAGAATCACCCACTTACAAGATTCCCGTCCACCCAAAAGGTCACTCCAAGTTCAAAGTGAACTAAAGTAGGTATGGCAGAAAGTGCAATTGGAAGCATGTTCACACAACAGAGCAAACACATATACAAACACTGTATGCAAATGCGTGTAAGGATGAGTGTGAGAAACGTCCCTGTGGACAAACTTAGATACAGCTGTATACAACTTCAAACTAGTACAACTGGAAACGTCTACGGAAGCCACAATAACGTCAAACACACAGTCAGAGCAGCCTCACCAACTGGTCTCCCCAGTGCTCCCTAGAGAGCAGAGCGGGGCTGCCTAGGAACCGCTCTCCTCCTGATCCATCATCTCTGTTTTCACTGAGAACACATCTGCCAACATGTGCTTAGGGATCTCGGAGCCCCGGACTTTAAGGGCATAGCAAGCGTTCTCCACTTTGGCCAGGCTCTGCTTCAAGGTGTACAGCTTCTTAGAGACTTCATAGGGCCCGGTGTTGCCGATGAATGAGAACCCATCATACACCTGGCGTAAAAACTGGCTCACTTCAAAGGGGGTGTCGATGTCCCCGTTGCCCACACTGTTGATGCACATCCGCATCAGCTCTCCCGTTAGGTCGGCCACTCCCAGCAGGTAGTCAACAGGCGTGATCTTCAGTCTCCACGTAACTAGCTCCTTGTCTTGTCCGTCAGAGGGAGGCTGGTAAAAGACAAAAAAGAAAACCACACACACACACGCACACAAAGAAAACACTGTGATAAAGTGAATACATCAGGCATCAAATCCATGAAGTACTGAAATCAACACAGGTCAGGAACACAGATCTTTCCCATGAGTTAACTATGTGGCAGGGCACAAGGAATCTACCATATGCTGGGTAAGGAGCTGAGCCAGGTGGCTTGGATGCATTAGGATAATCAAACACCACCAATGTAAGACCAGCTGTGTCCAATCTCACGTGACAAGCACAACAGACTCGTGCTAAGGAAGACTTGCCTCCACTGTGATAATCACTATCGATCAGTGATCACAGCCCCTCCTTCCTCAGCCGGCATCTCCTTCCCTACTCTGCACTGCCCATAGTCTGCACCTGCGCCTGGCTCCTGCCAGCGCCTCCATCTCCTACGACTCATCCTGTTGGTGCCAAGGTCTCCATGTCAGCTCTACACTGAGCAGCCAAGCCCGAGTGAGCTGAGACACAGTAACCAGAGCTGTCTCTAGACTGTGAAGTCTGGTTACTGCAGGGTATTCGCCAGTCGTCTTAGGCTGCAGTGGTTTTATTTATTATTTTATGTGCATGTATGTTGTGCCTTCATGTATGTCTGTGAACCAGGTTCATGCCTGGAGCCTGTGGAGGCCAGAAGGCAGCGGCATCAGAGGCCCTGGAACTGGACTTACAGATGGTTGTGAACCTCCATGTGAGAGCTATGAACTGAACTTTGAAAACCCAGCCTGTTCCAACTCTCCAAGCCCCTCAAACAGTGCAGTTCTTCCTCCTGCCTTTTGGTGTGGCCTCTTCAAACACTATTCCGAGTTTCAGGTATTCTCTTCTGTGCCCTACTCAGTCCCCAAACTCTCCAGTTTCAGGAAACAATCCAGCTTACTTTGTAGATCCAGTCATCTGCCAATCACCTTGCACTGCCTATGTGGCTGTTATCTTTATTACGACCAAAGCAACCTTGCCTGCATTACAGCCACGCCCATCTTCTTCACCTTCTATCCTCCAGTGTCAAATGACAAATTATCTCTCTTCTTTTGTGAACTTAACTTCCAAATGACCCTGACTCTCTGCCCACCTCTCCCAGGACTTTGCTCACAAGATGCTTGCCTCTTGGCAAGGTTTTTTCTCTCTCTAACCCTGCTTTCCTCCTCTGTGAACAGGATTATATTACCTACCACAGAAGTCTTGTATGGATTAAATAAGACAATATCCACTAAATTCTTGGCATAATGTGCAACTCAAGAAAGCACTCTAAACGACAGTGGCTGTGGTCCACACCATGTCATGTGTATCTCTCTCCAACGGGTCTTTCTAGTACTGAGGCGTGAACTGTGAGCACTGTGTGGGGGAAGCAGCTAGGTGAAGCTCTGAGCTCATTCTGGGCAGTGGGCCTGCAAAGGCCCAGGAGAAAGCCATGCGGGTCCTGAGGAGCTAATGAAGCCATGCTAAAGAGTAGCACAGGCTGAGCCTGGGAGACAGGCAGGCAGGAGACCATGAGTAGCACAGGCTGAGCCTGGGAGACAGGCAGGCAGGAGACCATGAGTAGCACAGGCTGAGCCTGGGAGACAGGCAGGCAGGAGACCATGAGTAGCACAGGCTGAGCCTGGGAGACAGGCAGGCAGGAGACCATGAGTAGCACAGGCTGAGCCTGGGAGACAGGCAGGCAGGATAAAGAGTAGCACAGGCTGAGCCTGGACACAGGCAGGCAGGAGACCATGCAGAGAGATCTGCACTTCCCTCCTGGTTGAGGCGTCTCTGAGAATGAACTGAGGAAGCGGCAGGGTGAGCTTTCATTCCTTACTCTGGCTGCTGTGCATCCACAGCACAGATCTTAGTCCTGCTCAAGACCCTCAGAGACCCTGAGGCCTGACAGTCCAGGAGGAGAGACAAGGCCTGAGGCATAGCAAGGGCCAGAGCTGCTGAGGGGCAGGAGGAAGCCCACAGCCTGCTCCCCACCACTCTGATGCTCCTGACAGCCATCAGAAAGGGGTCTGGGTTTTCTGTGAGGCAAGACCAGGAGGTGCATATGTATATATGGCAAACAGTGGAGAGGCGTGCATTTCAAATGCCTCTTAAAAGGATATATTTCACAAAATAATGATCTTTGTTATTACACAGAGGGGTAAAGGTTATAAGTTGATTTTAGAGAAACAGGCATAAACAAATTTAAAGAAAATTTTGTCAAAATAAATTCTGCTTTCTGAAATTATTAGTAAGGAAAAATTTCCTTAAAGTACAAGTTTTGAGATGGATACCTGAGTGTGTAGCGTTTTGATGGCAGCGTTAATGTACTTTCAAATGGTTTAGCAGAACGATGTGGACAAGGCAAACACAGGGAACGCTAATTCCTGCTCCTTATCCAAGTCCTGGTACACAAGCTAATGTGTCACCAGGGATCATCCCCTCTACTTCTGTCTGAAATTGTCATAGTGTTTATTAAAATGATTTTGGCAATATTCTTACAAGCCAAGTTAAAAGAAAACTTTCTTTATCAAATTCTCAGTATCTCCAGCACTAAGAGTGAACACAGCTCAGCCTCTGTGAGATGTGTATCTGGGCCATAATCTCCAAAGTCCTTAGACAGCGCACACTCAACCTGCCTCCCCTCCCCCCCCGCCCCCCCCCACTGTCTCTCTCCATGAACTAGACAGGAGCTGCTCGAGAGAGGCAGGACACAGCTGGCCACGTCTCCCTGTGATTCCACTGTGACCAAGTAAACGAACCAAAGCCACGCTTGCCCGGTGTCTCAGCTGGCACTTAACAAAGTAGAGAACAAGGTGAGAGCCGAGGAGGCAGAACTCATCAGAGGTTTTCCTGTCATCCAAATCAGGCTTTTTGGCAACTCTAACATTTTATTTCATAATCGTGCCATCTTGAGTTCTAACACTTTCTCTGTCTACCTATCCTGACTCCAATTCATATTTTTAAAAATTAATAAAAGGAGAAAACTGAAAAATAGTACTTATCCAAATATATGTCAGAGGAGAGCTCAAAAGCCCACCTGGTTACCTGAATGTCACATTTTCAAATCCAAAAAAAGGAAAGAAGTAGTTTAAGAAGTGAAAATGCAAAAGGGTTTCTTTCTCTCCTCAATTCAGAAGAGCTGGACAACTGTAAGCATGTAGTTTACGTAAGTGATAAAGTGGCTCTGCTGTGTGACAACTACTTAACAATGAGCCCAGTTACATAAGCACTGCTTCATTAAAACCTCCGTAAGTCAGACTCTTCCACAAAGCCCTCTGAGGTAGGCAGACACACCCAGGGTCCCTGTACATACCCCAAGCACCAGGGATGCCAAGTGCACAGACCAGATTCTAAACACCTGGATGCAACGTGCTGACTTCCTCACTGTCTGAAGCCAGGACTCTGGCTCTGTCACTAGTGGAGACACTTAGACCCAGCTTCCCTGGGGAGCCCTAGCAAACCCAGCTTCAGGAAGGCGGAGTCTCCACCAATCATTATGCTGTTGTATAGATCATAAATAAAACTGAAACATGGTTTTCAATTCTCACAGTCTTGCTCTCTTTCCCACTGTCCTCTGCTGTAAACGTCAACTGCTTGTTAATCTCCTCCATACTGATCAATGAACGAGTTTTGATGAAGTGTTGAAAAGAGACAGCCTCCACGTATTCCTGAAGCCCTGAAAAAAAGAACAAAGGTTACCAGGAACAAACACTAAACTACAAGAGTGTCGCCATAAGAAAGGGGAAGCTGCTCATCACCAGTAAGGTAAGAGTGTGGTGGATGCCACGCAGACTGTATCAGCTGAGGCAAGGCACACGAGCACCCCAGGCCTATGCACCAAGGCTCAAGAATGTCACCAACCCTTCCTGTAGCAGTCAGGATGGTGACCTGGGGCTAATGTCCTAATCACTACTGTGTGTCTGGGGCATAACAAGCATAAAATAATTAAATGAGGGACTTCCACTTATAAACATTGGAGAATAAGAATTGGGTCTTGGGAAAGACATACAATAAGTAAGAATATGGCAGAAAGGCACAAACCACAACAGGTAGAGTTTCTCGATGGAAGGCAGCCAGGGTGATAGCTACATAACACTATGAACACACCAATGTCAAACACATACAAATAGTTGAACTGGTCAATCTCATGCCATGGATCCTATGCCCAAACACCTACACCTGCTAGGTCCCCACAACACTCTCTGCACTGCCCCCTAGGCTTCCACTGCTTCGTTTTGTTTCAAACACCAGGCCTTTTGTAAAACAGGAAAAATCAGAAAGAGATCTCCTAGGCATGCACGGTGGCTCACAAGTGTCATTCCAACATTCTGGAGTCTAAGGCAGAAGGACTGCTCCAAATTCTTATCCAGTCTCGACCATATAGGCCAGCCTGGATTACAAATATGTTTCAATCAAAACAGAAAAACAACCAACAAAACCTGTCACACCTGGGCATTAGGCACAGGCCTGTGTCCTCAGCTCTTTGGAGATAGAAGCAAAAGAATCAGAAATTCAAAGCCAGACTCAGCTATATCTTGAGTCTGAGGCCAGCCTGGGCTACATGAGACCCACTCTCAAAAATAAAGAAATTAATTAATTAATTAATTAAGGTTTGTACTATCTCACAAAGAGTTCAAGGACACCTGGCCCCAGACACTGAGCAACACTCTGGGTCTCATGTAGGTAAAAGGATGTTTAAACAAGTTATGTTTCAACTTGATGAAAAGGACATCCGTTATTTTCAGTGTATAATCCCCAAGGTGAAAATTTTCAGCCCACTGCCGTACTCCGAACAATGCCTTCCCTGTGCGTCTACCTTGGAAGAAATCCAAAAGGAATTATTTACAGAGTCTGCTTCCAGTAAGAGAGAACTCTGGAGGTTGCTTTTATGTAATTTGTTCTTTTTCATTTCACCCCGTTAGAACATACACAGGGATGCAACTAAAGGCTTCTGAGTCCTTATTTTCATTCTTATCGTACCTGAGCCACACACATTCAACCTGATTTCACACCAAACCTAGTCAGAGAGTGAACACTTGAGAGAGCTCAACTTGCTTTGCAGGATTTTAATTTTCTTAGAAAATTGTTTCCCACAGGTATAAGCCCGGAGGAACAGCAGTTATGTTCATGCAGACTTGCAGGCAGATGTAACCACGATGTAACCAGCAGCTTCCCTCACAAGAACCAAAGGCAGAAACACTCTGTGTGTCACCTGAAAGGCGGGCAGAATATGCTTTATCTGTTTCTGATCATGCTATAACAAAGTAATAGTGCATGCTACCACCCAGATAAACCCTGAAACCATCATCTACATGAAAGACATCTACAATCCTGTTTGTGTGAGATGTGCAGATGAGACGACTCCAAAAAAAAACAGTGAATTCCTAGCTGCTAGAGGGTTCCTTCAGAACCAGTGTTATCCTTATCGACACAATGTTACAGAGTTCAGAATAAAATGTCAACTTTCTGAAACAGGATTTCAGAAAAGCAAAGGAATGTCTAGAAACGAAACAGAAACTGGACTAAAACACCCTCCTGCAGGTGGGCGTCCCACTAGTGCACACCAAACATCCATCTAGAAAACAAATCTACTTGGGTTTTTGTACAAATGCTTAAGTACAAAATGCTTACCAAGGCTCTTCCAAAGCTCGAAGTAGTTGCCACTCAAGCTTGTAGCATGGAACATTCTTACTGAACTGGGATTAAATAATCCCTGTGGTGTTCTATATATGCTTGACCCAGGGAGTAGCACTTGTTGGAGTGGCTTTGATGGAGAAGGTGTGTCACTGTAGGCGTGGTCTTTGAGACCCTCATCTTAGCTGCCTTTGGAACAAGAGGTGGAATTCTCAGCTCCTCCAGCGCCATGCCTGCCTGGACACTGTCATGCTTCCTGCCTTGATGGTAATGGACTGAACCTCTGATCCTGTGAGCCAACCCCAGTTAAATGTTGTCATTTATGAGAGTTGCTTTGGTCTCCTCACCACAATGAAACTCTACTAAGTCCCCAAAGTATTCACTGTATCATCTCCCATTTAAACACAGTTTTAAACTGTAGCTATTTTACTCCCAGGTTGAGGCTGGCCTTGGGAGTTTTAGCTGAGTTTTAACTGAAGCTGAAGTCAGTAGGCTAAGCTGCATCTGGAAGGAAAGAGACCAAAGCTGTCAAAGAGACCAATGTGAACTTTGTCAAAACCCTCCTCAAGTCTCCATTTCCTTACTCATAAGTGGTAAAAAAATAATTTAGGGGTCCACAAAAACAAAAGCTGTGGCCACGAGGAAGAATGACTCCGTAAAGAATCCCCAGAGCGATCAGCAACAGCGCACACTACTGAGGCAGAAGAATAGACGCTTTGTACCCACTTCAAGGCCAGGCAACAATGTAGACAATTCATCTATTTTAAAACACAACAACCTGTAGCTTGACCACAGACACCCATCTAACCCATTCACGTTCTTGAATAAAGCAATTACAATATTACCTAGGAGCTAAGCAATTTATTTTACACATGTAAACATCTCAAAGCATGGTAAGCATCAGTGATTAGACTAAGCTAAAACAATACGAAAAAATTTTTTAAGATGCAGGCCATTCCCCAACCTGTTAACTTCTCAACAACAACAAAAAGTCATGGAATGTTTTAAGTTGCTTATTCCAAGCAGCTAATTGTACTTGTACTTGTCCAACCATGCCTTTGGACAGTTCACAGTCTACTCTCAGCCAAGGTGTATCGTTGAACCATGAGGCTATTCTCTGCGCTCACAGCCCTCTCGGGGAAACACTGCCTGCTACCAGCACTGCATTTAATGAGCACAGAACTTCAGTTCACAGCCAGATCTATTTTATCATCAAGTCAAAAGAGCAGCCTTTCGGAGAAATAGTAAAACAAACAGTTATCAGTTCCCTCAGCAGCTCTTCACATCATCCTGTCAGCCACACTGTAAACACATGTATTGTCCTACGTGCGCCTGAAGGAACTTTCTCGTCACAGATGCAGCCCCATGTGGCCGCTGCACCATGAGCTTGAGAATAGGCACCACTGCTGTTCTGTTCAACGCTTCACTGTAAAGCCAGGTGAGGGACTGCGCATTGCCATGCCATGCCATGCCATACCAGCACAGCACCAGAAGGATGGAGAGTCAAGCCAACCTCAGCTGTGGGGACTATGAGGCTGGACTGAGCTAAGAGACCATGAGAACTTCTCTTTAAAGTTCTTCACATGGAGCCAGCAGATGGCTCAGTGGGTAGAGCATCTGCCACCAAGCCTATGTTCTAAGTTCAATCACTGAGGCCCACATGGTAGAAGGAGAAAACCAGTTCCCACAAGTTGTTCTCTTACCTCTGCACATGGGCCACAGCAAGCACACAGGTGCACGCACGAACGCACGCACGTACGTACGTACGCAGGTGTCGCTACAAGCTGACACTGCGCATGTGCTGTTTTAGGCTCACCTGTGGTAACAGCTCGATGGAACTGGTGCATGTCTTCTCCAGAGAGCTCCTGGGCCACCTGTAGTATTTTCTGTCTGACACCATCCAGCTTACTTTCTGATTCAGTCAGTATCTCCTCCATATCAGGAGCACTATAAAGAGATTGGGAACCTTGAAAACATCAGCCTTGTGATCAAAACGATAAGAAAAATTGTATTCATAACAATCAGCCTCTGGACTTGGCTGCTTCCACCTAAAACAACTCAAAAAAAAATTAATAGAGCATGCAAACAATGGTTTCAAACACTGCACTCAAGCACACGCACATCAGACAGGACAACAATCAGGGTCATGAAGACACACCCAATGTCCATCTCAAGGCTTGGAAGAGTTTCCTCGTGACAAGGTAGGAAGGAAGAACGGAGGCAGAGCCAAAGTCCTGAGTTGAAAAGGTGAAAGTTTAAGGAGGTCAGGAGCTAAGGTCATGAACTCAATATGCAGGCAGAGAGCAAGAGAAAGCTGCAGAGCAGACAGTGCTGCAGAGCAGACAGTGCGTTAGAACCTGCACTGTGTACAGGGACTTCCCCAGGTCTCCAACTGAGTACAGGTCGCTGCAGACAAGTACAGAACGTGGCCGGGTACCAGAGGCCAGAAGAACCCAGAGTGGGCAGACAGAACAATCGCCATAGCCTACATGCAGCCGGAAGAGCTGACTCGTCAGCACTACACTGCAGATGTATGAACGGAAGTTCTTCAGGCACGAAGAAAATTATTCCAGATGGAAATCAGAATCCATGTGCCAGGTAGTAAATGACATTAGAAACGGCAACTGCAGGGGTGAACGTACAGCCTGTTCCTTGTCTCCTGAATCACACTGTTTGGAATAAAAACAGTGTCTTGCAGATAGAATACAGAGGTAACAGGAATTACCACAGTGGCACAGAAAGCTGGGCTAGTCAGGAAAGGAAGCCTCCTTATACACATAAGCTGCTCGGCCTGTGGTAAAGTGACAGGTGAGCGGCCCTGATTTTCCAATGCAGTGCAAGAGCTGACAGGCACATCAACACAGACCTGAACTCACCACGCTAACTGCCATATAGTAAGGCAACTGTGAGTCTGGTATCCTTAAGTTTCAGTTAGCCCCATACTATGAGAGAGATGATCCAGACTGTTGAGACAAACACTGCACGCAATTAAGCAACCATGCATACATGCATGCATACACACACACACACACACACACACACACACGAGAGGGGAACAGGGTACATCTAAGAAAACAAAACAATACTCAGTCCAGGACCACTGACGGCTGAGACAGTGAGGCACATGCCGTGCAAACCTTAAACACCTGAGGTTAGATTCCTGGAGCACAGGTTCGAGTGCCAAGAGAGAATCCTCTGACTTCCACACGCAGGTAAATAATACACAAAGTAACTCTTAGAAAGACAATAGGTGCTGGATGATGGTGACACAGGCCTTTAGTCCCAGCACTCAGAAGGCACAGGCAAACAGATCTCGGAGTCCAAGGCTAGCCTGGACTACAAAGTGAGTTCTAAGACAGCCAGGACTACACAGAGAAACTGTGTCCTGAAAAAACAAACAGTCCTTCTTTTCCTTCCTGCTGGTGCCAGCCGCTTGCTGTCAAAATGGGCAAGTTCACAAAACCCCGCAAAGTAGTGCTGGTCCTGGCTGGATGCCAGGGATACACGGCCGTCATCATGAAGAACGTTGATGATGGCACTTCAGACCGCCTTTACAGCCATGCCCTCATGGCTGAAGTTGACCGCTATCCCCAAAAAGTCATAGCTGCCATGGGCAAGAAGAAAATCACCAAGAGACCCATGATCAAGTCCTTTGTCAAAGTTTATAACTACAACCACCTCATGACCACAGGGCACTCTGTGGATATACCCTTGGACAAAACTGTTGTCAACAAGGATGTGTTCAGAGACCCAGCTTTGAAACACAAGCTTGGCCAGGTGGGAAAGAACAAATGGGTTTTCCAGAAGCTTCGATTTTAGTTGTCAGGAGCAACCTTGCTTATACACTGAAGGCCAAAGTCAGCCGTAGGCCTAAGTCAGCCATACATGCTTGCTAACACAAAGTCTTGGTCTCGGTAAAAACAACACTGACCCTAGAACAGATAGCTATAGACCTTGTAGACAAGTAGCCTTAGTGGAAATTTACCAGCCTGGATAAGAACAAGTAGTCATAGATCTTGTGGATAGGTAGCCTTGGTGGAGGATACCAGCTTAGATAAGAACAAATGAATCATAGACAGAGTCATAGTGACCTGTTCCCTGCTTCTTCTGTGAACTTTTACCCAGCCAAAACCCTGTTCTGGAAGATACTTGCACTCCCCCTGAGAACACCTACGTTCCTGCATCATCCCCTTCCCCACATCCTGCCTCTATGTGTATATAACCCCTGTGTGAAAAAATAAAAATAATGGTTTGATCAGACTATAGACAAGCCGTGGTCCTTTCCGTTCACCTGTTCCCCCATTCTCTTTTTCAGGTGATTTTCCCCCCAACCCTGTTCACCACCCTGCTGGATGGGGCATTAGGTATAATTTTGTTTCTGTGATTAAAAATTAAAACAAACAAACAGATTAGTCAGTTCATAACCTGGGAATATCATTCAGTGGGTAAAGTACTCACTATGGAACCTTGAAGGCCTGAGTTCAGATCCCCTGCACCCTAATAAAAGCCCAGCCATGGTGTCACACATCTATAGCTCCCATTCTACCGTCAGAAGAGCCCCACAGATACTGGAGTTCAGTGGCCAGTTTGGGCAAAGCAGCAAGCTCCAGGTTCAGTGAAAACCCTATCTCAAAAGAAGACTAAATCAGAGAACAGAAGAAACACCGCTCTCCTGTGCACCTGCAAACACACTTACATGCAAACATACTTACCTACAAACACACACACTCAATCCAGAATAAGGCAGAAGCCAGTATGGTGGTATACACCTACAGGTCTGCCACAGAGAGGCTTAGGCAAAAGAACCCTGAGTTCAGCCTGGACTACAGAGACTACGGCTCCAAAGACAACAGACAGCTGGAAAGAAGGCTCAGATGGTAAAGGCCGGCATCACAACAAACAAGACAAAGGACCAAAACCAAAGAAAGAAAAGATCTATCATTAAACATAAACAATCTTATAAGCACCCCCACCAGCTGTCATAAATTGCCAGAATTGATTTTTAAAATGCAAAAGAAACAAGAAATCCAACTTAAAAGTAGATATAACATTGTTTTGATTAGTTTTTAAAGGAAGTCAGTGTGGTTATAATATGTCTCTAATCACAGCACTTAAAAGGTGCACACAGGATTTTAAGATCCTGTCTCAAAAAAGAAAATTTAACGAACAATGAAGCCAATAGCCAGAAATGAAATGGTAGCTAAAATAAGACAGTACTTAGCCAGGCAGTGGTGGCGCATGCCTTTAATCCCAGCACTTGGGAGGCAGAGGCAGGCAGATTTCTGAGTTGGAGGCCAGCCTGGTCTACAGAGTGAGTATCAGGACAGCCAGGACTACACAGAGAAACCCTGTCTGGAAAAACCAAAAAAAAAAAAAAAAAAAAAAAAAAAAAGACAGTACTTGCCAGTATGTACAAGGTCCTGGGTCCAATCACCACACAAAAATCAAAGACTTTTTTAAGTTTTGGAACAGAACGCTTCAAAATATTTTTGAATAGTAAAAATGCAATCAAAAGACACATCCATCCTGGGGAGCTGGAGGAAGACACAAGTGGAAGCAGACACTCTGCCCCACACAGGATGGAGAAGCTTAGAGAGTGTGGGGACGGAAAGCTCTGTGCTGATTCCTGTGCTGATCTTCCCCGAGCCCTCAGTGCTCTAACCTACTGCCTGCTCTGCGCAGGTCAGGGTCACCTCGATCCTCTTTCTTCCAGCCCAGACACCAGAAGAAACCTCCCCAGAAAACCAAGATAGTCCCCCTGGAGAGAGAAAATACAAAGCCAGCAATGCCACAGGCTCAAAGAGACTCTGTGAAAGAACTAAGCAGCCAGGGTATTGCATGCTGTAAGAATACAAAAGCAGACACACTATTTTACAATAGGAACAACAAGAACCAGAAGCATACAAGACTGCAATGAGTTGAAAACTGGATGAGAAATTAACCGTATTTTCACATCTAATTTATGTATCAATTGATACTTTAATGTAATAGGCTCTAGAACATAATCCAAATTTTAACATATTTTCCTCAGACTATCCTTATATATAATATACATAAATATAATATATAGACATATTATATGTAAATAAGTGATCCAAACACAGTATAAAGTCCTTAGATAAGAGAAAGGATTTTCCCTCCTGTTTTTAAAATGTTGTTTTTGGGAGCTGGAGAGATGGCTCAGCACTTAGCAGTACATATGACTTTACAGAGGACCAGAGTTCACTTCCCAGCACCCATGCAGAGTGGCTCGCCACTCCAGGGATGTGACAGCCTTGTGCAAATACCCACAGACATACACAAGCACATTTTAAAACAAGATTATTTTTAATATTATTTTATGTTTATGGGTATTTTGCCAGCATTTACATTTCTGCACTAGCTAGGTGCTTGGTGCCCATGGAGGCCAGGAGACATCAGATGCCCTAGAACTAGAGCTGCAGACGGCTCTGAGCCACTGCACGGGAGCTGGGGACTGAGCAGCCAGTGCTCTTGCCACTGACAGAGCTCCAGCCCCAATCCTAATGTTAAATCACAGCTGCTAGGATCAGCCAATACTATTTAAAATTCAAAACATGTTCTAATATCTGTTACTTACTATCTGCTGAGATATAAAATGTATAACTACAATGTATCAGGAAAATCTATTTTAATTTTTTAAATTATATTTATATATGTGTGTCTCCTGTGTATGTGCATGCTCTTGTGTTCCGTGCGTGTGTGTACACACGTGTGCTCTCGTGTTCCAGGATGTGTGTAGAGGTAAGAGGCCAACTTTCAGGAGTCAGTTCTCTTCCTAACACTGGCCCAGAGACCCAACTCAGGCGCTCACACTTGGTGACAGCCTCCTTTACTCACTAAGCCATCTCAGCAGCCTTTCAAATAACAAATTTCAAGCGTTTACCTACCTGGTGATCCTATGGAGAAGAAAAATTGTCCTCTTACTTTCAACAGTAATATCCCGGCTTAGTTTCACAAGTCTCTCATATTTGTCGTGCCTCGCGTCCAGCTCCTGCTGAAATGCTGGAACATGATATGACACCATAAGCACGCATGCTAGGACATGGTATGACACCATAAGCACGCATGCCGGAACATGGTATGACACCATAAGCACGTATACTCTTTACTCAGGCCAGCCGAGCGACAAATAGCACACAACACAACGTGGATGCAGCCAAGCAGAATGCAGTGGTCAGGACACTAATTCTCAAAACAGAGTAACTGAACACTATCCTATCCATGATACACAAAACCACAGCACTTTGGAATCCCTGGGGGTTTTTAGAAAAATCTGTAAACTGTTTTAAAAGTGGCACTGGTCTGTAAATGAATATAGCAAGCTACTTCACTGTCATCTTCACAGTAACACTACCAGTATTTAGTTCCCTATCACTAACAACTGCACTACAGGGCTGGGCTATAACTCAGTCGATTCTCACCAGGAATGCACTAACCCTGAGCTCAGTGTTCAGCACTGCACCAAAACAATCCCCAAAAGATATGCTTGGAGGTCACAGGATCTCTCTGTCCCTCTCCTCAATGTGGGCACACTGAATAATCTTCTTTTCTGCTCTTCCTGATATAAAAAGGGCATGGCAGCATAGTCCTCCAAACCCCAACAGAACGAGGACTGGAAGATCAGGAATTCAAGGTCATCCTCAAGAGACCAGTCTGGGCTAATACGACCCTATCTCAGTAATAACACTGATGATGATGAAGATGATACCTGGATTTTGTCTGATATTATAAATGCAAAGTTGGATAAAACAGAGCTCCTAGTTTATTTAGAGACACAGGTATAAATAATAAGTGATTAAATAAAATATAACAATGATACAATAAATGCATAGAGAAGGGTTAAGGGGAAGATAACATTGCATGAGTGAATGAACAGGAAGTAAATGAAGGTAACCATCATGCCCAAGGAGCCACTTGAGCTGGGTTCCAAAGAGAACGTGGTGCACCGGAATGGTAATGAAAGCACTACGTCAGAAGTAAATAAGTCCAAGCTCAAAGAACTGTCTACTAGGAAGAGAAAGAAACAGAAAAACAGCAAACAGGCTGGAAACAACCAGCTTGTTTCAGTCAGCATTCAGTCATGTCAATACGGCCCTCTGCTGGATTGTCCCTGGTTTCCTCACGCTAACAAGGTTCACAGTAGGTGCTGTGTTCTTTTAAAACTGTCCACACATTAGCTGGGACCCTTCTCTTTACAAGGTGCAGCCTGATTCTGTCCTCCTAAATATGAAGCTGTTTTGTACTTTGCTTTGCTTTTAACAACTGGGATGTGGCAAACATCTGTATCCCAAAGCCTTGACTATGATGGCCTATGAAGATATTAACATTAGTAAACAGTTTCACATAAGAAAGCATTAAATGTTAATTAATACGGAAATATGCCACATTCTTAACTGTTCTGTATGTGACATCATCTTCACACCTACCGTTTACTAACATATATATATATTTATGTTTAATGTGTGATAGGTTGGTTACTAGCCTGGCAAGCAGGTAAAACCTATTTTGAGGTAGCACTTTGCATAGAACAGGAACTATTAGCAAATCCTGTCCGCACAAGTATGCTGGTATTCTTGGTCTATTAACTTGGTCAAGTTGATCCTGCTATCTGATCTTTGGAATATAGATTTTTCAGGCCAGACCTAGCACCAACACAAACCATTCAGGAAAACTAAGCTTAACATCAGCATGGACTAAACAGCCCCTACCTCACGCCACCCCACCCCCGAACACTATGGCAACACGATTGTTATGGCTCTAATTCTCCTTATGGAAACTTACTTTTGAAGGCCAGCATCACCGGTGAAGACAAACTGGCATCCTTCCCTTCTCTCCTTTGGTTATGTGGGAAGTTGTCATGCTTCCTCTTCCTGAACCCTCCTGGTCCTTAGATAAAAATGAAGAGCTGAATGGTGCCCTTGCAGTGTCACAGCCCAGGCTATCCCCTTCGTCCCCCGGTACCCAGCAGGGCCCGACCTCCCCAGCCACACACAGGTCCCCTAACATGTGCACTAGCGCACGGGTCGCACAAAACGCGGCTCGAGACCCCAGGAATCGGGCTGTGCTCGGGGTCGGTCCGCAGGGCCCCCCGGGGGCGTGCTGTGGCTCGGTGACAGCAGAGCCCGAGCGCCAGGCCCAGCCAGCCCCTCCCCCCCACGCGCCCGCCCCGCACCTTCTTTGCCGCTCATGACCGCGGGGCCTCCTCGGCTTGCACCCGCAGGGACCGCAGCCGCCGGGCCAGCTCAGAGAAAAGCGGTCGCCGGACGCTGCGGAACGCGGACAGAGACCGTGGGTGACAGCGCAGACCACCCTGGTCGCAGTGGACCGCCGCCGGAAGCGGAGCCTTCACGTAGCCTCAGCCCGCAGCTGAGTCCGCCGCGGAGCCCCCTCGGCCGCGCACACTTCCGGTCCGTTCCCCCAGCACCGCAGCGGGCATGCCGGCGGGCGCGCTCCTGCGGCAGCGCACGTTTCCGGTCCCGCTCCCCGCGCGCTCCCTGGGCCGCACATACTTCCGGTCTGTGTCCTGGCTTCTCCCACATCCACGTACTTACCCGGCGGGCTCCCTCAGCCGCACATGCTTCCGGTGTGCCAGGCTGTGATGCAAGCCTCTGAGTGCCCACCTGCGCTGTGTAGTCCGGGCTCGGGCAGCGGCTGGAGCTCGGCTTGCAGGCGGGCCTCGGGTCCCTACGCCTCTGAGCATACCCTCGGCATGTGGTGGGTGCCTGGCACCTGGAGGTGTTGGCCTTTACCTCAGTTTCCCCCTCTGTTAAGTTATGGTGGTCTTGTGTTCCTCAAAAGGTCTTCGCAGAGAAGCAGCTTTGGAATAGATGGACAGTTTGGTCACATTGTTGTTGGAGCAGATGCTACTTCACCTAGCTAATCTTTGGGCCCACGGACCCTGGTACCATTATCTCGAGGCTTCCTGAAGCCCCTTATTAAAGAACCATGCTCAACTAAGATTAGTCATTAAACACAAGCCCAGCATCTTGAGTAAGTTGAGACATGTGCATGCTACAGACATTTAATCACCAGTCCGTTCTCCTTGTTAACTTAGGAACAGAGACAATATAGGAAATGATATACCTAGAGTTAGGCAGTGATGTCAAGGCCACAATAGCGTCACAGGAGAGTTTTCCGACCTCAGTAGCCTCCAAAGTGTCTTCTACCTCAAAAAAATAGACCATAAGCTGTCAACATTGAATCAGCAAAAGGCTAGATGGATTGGGCAGAGTCCTGCAGGAAACGGCTGCTGGAGAACAGCAATGGATGGATGTTAGACACACAACTGTCTTGAGCTCCTTTGACTTCTGAGCCTGTTCACATTCAGCAGTTGTCTTAGCATTTGTATTCCTGCACAAAACATCATGAACAAGAATCAGATTGGAGAGGAAAGGGTTTATTCAGCGTACACTTCCACATTGCTGTTCATCGCCAAAGGAAGTCAGGACAGAAACTCAAACAGGGCAGGAACCTGGAGGCAGGAGCTCATGCAGAAGCCATGGAGGGTGCTGCTTACTGGCTTGCTCAGCTTGCTTTCTTATAGAACACAGGACCACCAACTCCAGGGATGGCACCATTCACAATGGACTGGGCCCTCCCCCACTTGATCACTAATTGAGAAAATGCCTTACAGCTGGATCTCCTGGACGCATTTCCTCAAGGGAGGCTCCTTTCTCTGTGATAACTCCAGCTTGTGTCAAGTTGACCCACGAAACCAGCCAGTACTCCAGTATTCCACTACTTTTTGATTGACAATGAGATGGGGCTACAGGGATTGCTTGGTAGGTGAAGTACTTGCCCTGCAGGCATACGGGCCCCAAGTGTCACCCAGAACCCACATAGAACATCACTGGGGAGATGGAGATACACAGATCCTTGGGACTTGCTGGCTAGCAGGTTGGGAGCCAGTGAGAGATCCTGTAGATAAAAGGTGAAAAGTGAAGAGCATCAGGGAACAGTTCTGTGATTGCTGTCACAGACACACACACACACACACACACAGAGAGAGAGAGAGAGAGAGAGAGAGAGAGAGAGAGAGAGAGAGAGAGAGAGAGACTGAGACTGACTGTGGGGAAGGGAGGAGTGAGCAAGTGAGTAACATTCTTGCCTTACCCATGTAAATGCCAGGTGGGTGCAGCTTCCCACCTGAAATTTCTGGAAAAGCAGAGATAAGATACCAGGAAAAGACTAGCCAACATGCTTCCAGTTCATGTGAGAGGCCCTGCCTCAATTACTAGGTAGTGAGTGATGTGTTTATAGAAAGATAAAGAGAGAAGGGATATGTTCTATGGAGGTGTTGGGGAAAGGGGTGCCTCAGTGGCCCCATGCTGAAGCATCTTTTCTCCTTGAGGGACCAGCCACACATGGTATAGTATAGAATAGAATCGAGTTTATTCAGGGTGTGGGGAGGGGAGTTAAGAGGATAGTGGAGGCAGAGAGAGAGAGAAGTAGAGGCTGGCCGTGAGCATGAGGAGAGAGACCAGGGAAGGGAATGGGGAGAGACAGCGGGAACAGGAAGGCAAAAGCAAGAAAGAAGGGGGGCAAGCAGACCCTTTTATCGTGAGTCAGGCATACCTGGTTATTGCCAGTTAACTGTGGGGCAGAGCTTCGACAGAATGCTAACAGTGCATGATCTAAGATGCTATGCCATGATTCCTCTGGCTTGCACACACACACATACTCAATACATGCATGCATGACACACACATAAGCAAAAATAAATGTGACCTGACCATGCTAAAAAAAAAAAAAAAAAAAAAAAAAAAAAAAAAGGAAGCAACTACTTGGTATCTGATGTCTTACTCTAACATCCTCCAGGATTCAAGGACAGCAGTAGCTGGGACCATCTCACCGTCGGTACTAAGTTAAAACAGCTCTCAAGGCTTCTCTGCCAGCAGCTGACTCATCCTTCTCCTTCTGCAGCCCCTCCCTGGTTCAGCTACAGCTCTGCTACCTGAACGTGTTTTACCACGGTTTCCCATAGAGCCAGGGTTTCATCACTTTTAATAATGACCTCTCAGAGTTTTTAATGGAGGTGAATCCCCTGGGTGTTTTCCCAGCACTTATTTACATATGTACTGAACCCCAGGCCTCCCCAGTGTCCCTCGCTACACCTTTGTCAGGAAACCTCTTTCAGCTTCTGTGGCAACGTGCCAGGAGAATCCTTCCCAGAATACTTTTCCTGTCTCCTAGTTTTATTGTTTCAGTCACAAACAAAGTGTTGGTGTAAGTGTTGGTAAAACAGTCGTTTGTTTTTAAAGGATCATTACCACCCCAAGTCAAGGAGAGGAGGATTTCTCTGTAACCTCTTAAATCTGGAGTGTGTCCCTCCCTCTGTTGTACTTGCCTCTGTCCCTCTGACTGAAGCAGAAGCCTTTTGGAGGCACCTGCTATTCTGTATAATCCTCACCCTGCTCACCTTTCCAAGGAAACTATCAGATATCAACTGGTTTTACATGCTGGGAGAATCACAAAGCAGGTGCTCGAGAGTTGATGTCTTCTCCATGTAACTATTCCATAAACTAGAGATGGGAGGTGGTAAAGTATCAGACTCTTGAGTGATAGTTTGGGGTTGGGACCTTGGGGAGTTGGTTTTCGCTCAGTTCAACAGTTCGGTATTTTGAGATGGAGGATCTCACATAGCCCAGGCTGGCCTCAAACTATATGTGAGGAAGACCTTGAACTAATCTTTCTGCTTCTACCTCCTAAATGCTGGGATTACAGGCATGAATTGTGACAGCATTGGCAGCTCGGGTTTTATTTTTCCCCTGTTTTTTGTTTGTTTGCTTGTTTGCTTGTTTTAAGTTGGGTCTTTATATGTAGCACAAGCTGGCCCCAAACTTGCCATGTAAAATCAGGCTGAGCTCAAGTATTCCTGATGTGTCAGCTTCTTGTGCTGATATTACAGATGTTCATCCCGGCCTGACTCTGTGCTTCCTGCTGAGTTACCCACTTCTTTCTCTTCTGGAGACTGAGACAAGGGTTTCATACCTGCTAAAATAGCATTCTGCCACTGAGCCACATCCCTGCCCTTTGAACCATAACATTTGCAAGGCACTCATGGGATCCAAAGTGTGTTTCAGGTATGCACCTACCAACCCACAGACTTAACTTTCTTGGTTTTTTTTTTTTAGATTTATTTATTTATTTAATGTATAGCTGTCTTCAGACACACCAGAAGAGGGCATCAGATTGCATTGCAGATGGTTGTGAGCCACCATGTGGTTGCTGGGAATTGAACTCAGGACCTTTGGAAGAGCAGTCAGTGCCCTTAACCGCTGAACCCTCTCTCCAGCCCCCCAGACTTAACTTTCAAGCAATGCTGGGAGGCAGATGACAGTGATGGTTCCCTTCCGTCATCCAAAAGAGGGAAGCCACCCAATGGGAAATTAGCAAGAGAATAATCACTTCCTGTTTGCTAGGGCACTTGTAATCAAGAACACAGAAAACAGCTGACAGTAAGGAGACAGAAAAGTGTGTCCCAGTTAGGGCTCCATTGCTGTGAAGAGACATGACAACCAAAACAACTCTTAGAAAGGACAGCATTTAACTCGGACTGGATCACAGGTTTAGAGGTTCAGCCCATTATCATCAAGGCAGGAGCATGGCAGTGTCCAGGCAGAAATGGTGCAGGAATAGTTGAGAGTTCTACATTTTCATCTGAAGGCAAACAGGAGAAGACTGTCTCCCACATGGCTAGGAGGAGGGTCTCCAAGCCCACCCCCACAACGACACACCTCCTCCAACAAGGCTGTAATTCCCAATGGTGCCACTCCCTGGACCAAGCATATTCAAACAACCACAAGTGTCATGGACTATCATCTGGCAGTCAAAAGAAGTGTCCTTCATGCTGTGACATGGAGGAAAATTACCTCATTGGAAGAAGCCAGTCCAAAAGGATCACACATAATTCAATAAGCAAACCTAGTGGGGGTTCACTCAGGGCTGGGGGATGTGGACGTGATAGCCCAAGGGCACGGGCTTCCTTCTGGGGTAATGAGAATGCTCTGAAGTTGCCTGTGGTGGTCACACAAATCTGCGAATTACTAACAGCTCTTCAACTGGTCGCTATGGGAATTGCCTGGTATGCCCATTATGTTTCAGTAACTGTATTATTCATTAAAGAGTGAGCCAGGAGGCGTAGTGGCACATACCCAGAATCCCAGCACTTGGAAGGCAGAGTCAGGAGGATCACTGCAACAATTACCCACGCTACATCTTCAGTCTGAAAGACATGGAGGTCAGACTGCCTATTCAGTATCTTTCCTTGAGTATCTGATGTAGTTCTTAAAACTAGCATGTCTAAAATTAAATACAAGTATCCCTCAACCTACTGCTTCAGCTGCATTCACTATTTCAGCTCATTCCTATTCTGACGGTTGATATCTGTCTGTCTATCCATCCATCTATTATTTATATCTATCATCCATCTATTGATCCATCCATTTCTCTCTCTATCATCTGTCCATCTAGCTAACTATATATATATATATATATATATATATATATATATATATATATTCTATCTATCATCTATCTATATCTAACTACCTATCATCTATCTATCGATTCATCCATCTCTCTCTATCTCTATAATCTGCCCATCTAGCTATCTGTCTACCTACCTACCTATCTCTCTCCCTCTCTCTAGATAGATAGGTAGAGAGAGAGAGAGAGAGATAATTTTTTAGCTCAAATACACACACACAGACACATATACATCACCATATGTGGCTTTGTGGCTTCTCTTACTTTCAGTTTTCATGCCTTTCTTGTTCCACAGAATTGTCCCTGCAGCTCTAATCTGCAGTGTGAGCATATCTGGATCAAGGACGTTTATGAGATCATGAAGCCTAAGTTGGTCATGAGGATGGGGCCTGAATCCAGGATTGATTGATTGATTGATTGATTGCCCTATGGAAACAGAAGAACCAGAAAGATGACTCAAGAGGGTAAAGACACTTGCCTTTAAGCCTGATGTTCAATTCCCTGAGTTCAATTCCCAGGACCCACATGATGGAAAAGGAACCTGAGTTCAATTGAACCTGAGTTCAATTCCCAGGACCCACATGATGGAAAAGGAAAACTGACTCCAGAAAGTGATCCTTTGACCTCCACAAATACATGTGTACACACACAAATAGATGATGGAAAAACAAATAAATGTAACAAAAATAAATAAGTAATCCAGGCATGGTGGCACACACCTTTATTACCAGCACTGGGGGGGGGGGGGGGGGAGCAGAGGCAGGCAGAACACTGTGAGTTTGAAGTCAGCCTGGTCTACATAGCAAATTCCAGGCTAGCCAGGGCCACACAGTGAGACACTGTCTAAAAATTAATTAATTAATTAAAAGATAAATTGTTATACACAAACACCAAAAACAGGTTATGTGGAAACAGCAAAGGTGTCTATCTGCAAGCCAGAGAGAGTGCCACATGCTGGCAACCCCCCAGATAACTTAAACTGGTTTTTTTTTTTTTTTTTTTTTTTCCAAGACAGGGTTTCTCAGAGTAGCCCTGGCTGTCCTATGACTTACTCTGTAGACCAGGCTGGCCTCAAATTTAGAAAGCCACCTGCATCTGCCCCCATGCTGGCATTAAAGGCATTTGCCACCACTGCCTGGCCATAAGCATGTATTAAAGCCACTAGTCTGTTGTTTTTTTTTTTTTTTTTTTTTTTTTTTTTTTTTTTTTTTTTTGTGACCACCCATTCAGACTATATGCTCTACTTTCAGAACATACACAGATTACATCAGTCTCCCTCAGCTCCACCAACTGAGTCTAAGCTACTACCATCTTTCACTGCTATGTCTCGGTTCTAACCGTATCTAACTTGTCCTATATAAGAGGAGTCTACTCCCTTCCTTCTAAAACTGAACTGGCCTTTTAATTTTGTTGGACCACGACAATGCCAGGAATGTGATGCTGGTCCAACTCCAGGCAACTTCAGGCACTTCCCCCCCCCCCCCCCCCCCCCGCAGCTCTCTTGAAAACGGTTGCCAGGTTGCCACCATGTATGGAGTCCTTACCTTACTGGACAGAAAGGCTTGACTAACCCTATAACCACCCTACCCTGAGACACAAGGTATAAAACTGAAGCCATCGGTCAACATTCCAGCCAGCTGAACTCAGACCAAATGCCACAGCACAATGACCCTGGCCATCACCAGCCAGCCTACAGTAAGACAAAAGGCAGCATTGTTCTGAAGTAATTTAGTTTGGGGGATTGTTCCACAGGAATAGATATCTCCTGTTTACCACTCTGCACAATGTGCAGCTGTCTTTCCACTCAACAGTCATCAAAACTCCATGAAAGCACACCAGATAACGTGGCTCCATCACTAAGACTCTGAAAGGCCTTAGTCCCCTCAAGACAAAGGCGTAAGTTGTCACAAGGCCCTACAGTGTGGCTGCTCTATCCTATTTGGACCTTGTTTTCAAGTTGGCTAAGCCTGGGCCTTCCCCAGGTGATCCAGAACAATATATCCACCCCAATATCCTTACTCGTATTTCTCAGAGTCACTTTTGGCACTGAGGTAACATATTCACAAGTTTGGACCCGAGCTATCACTTCCTTCCCTCCCTCTTTTCCTCCCTCCTCTCCTTTCTCCCCCATTCTCTTCCTCTTCTCCATTCTCCTCCCTCTTCCCTCCTCCACTCTCTTTTTATCTTTCTCTCTGTCTTTAAGACTGAAGTCTCACCACATAGACCAGGCTGGCCTTGAACTGACAAAGACCCACCTGCCTCTGCCTCTGCCTCCCAAGCACTGGGATTAAAGATGTGGGGCACAACATCCAGCTGCTCTCTCACTAAGATCTCTCACCATTGAGCCCCATTGTTCCATAATGGTACCCAGAGATGTCCGTATGCTGATCCCTAGAAACGTGTGGATATGTTACACAACATATCCAGAAAGTGACTCCGAACATATGAGTAAGGATATTGGGGTGGACATATTATCCTGGATTATCCAGCAGGCCTAATGCAATTACAAAACACTCCTAAGAGAGAGGAAGGGGCCATGGAGCCAGAGATTCAGCCATGGGAAGCTCGAAGTGATGATCACTGGAGTTGGGCACAAGTCAAGGAATGTCAGAACCCTCTTGAAAGAGGAAAGGTAAGGACCAGTCTCTCCTAAAACAGCAAGAAGGAACTTGTCCTGTGCTCCTCCAGTGTCATTTTCAAACTTCTAACCTCAGGGACGATATGAGAAAGACTGCGCTCTGCTAAGCAATGAATCTGCAACCAATCGATGCAGCAGCAACAGAAAACTGAAGCATCTTCCCTGCAGTGCTACCAAAAGGACAACCCAGGCTGTTCCTGGAAACTCCCATCTCCAGCATCTGGAAATTGTTCTTTTATAATTGGGAGGTAGGGTTGCAGCCAGCATTCAGTGTGTAAAGGTCAAGGTTACTGCTAAACATTCACAACACAGGCGACAGACCATCACAATTCCCCTCCCCCCACCCTCCACCCCAAGTATCAACAGTGTTGCAGTGAGAAACTGCACTAAGTAAACAGGTGAAGGAGTCCTCAATCCCGACCTCCAGGATCAGAGGAAACAGGTGCTACTTCACAGTAGATGCAGGGCCAGCTGCAACATGGGAGAACCCTGAGGACCCTTTGCTGCAGATGCTACAGAGTAGACCACATGCAATGCCCAATGTTATCAGGAGGAGGTCAACCCATCACAGACAGGTGCTGAGGAACCAGGCACCAAAGACACAAAGATGTGGCTGGTCCCAACAGCAGAGTCGGTGGTGTGATCAACAGGCAGAGACCGGGTAAGTTTCAGGGAGCTGCATTCTCTCCAGACACAACTCCCTCTCAGTCTCTGCTTCCACACTTGCTGTTATCTTATGCAAGCTGCTCTTTCCTTTAGCTCAAGGAATTGTATCCATGGAACAATGGATATTGCTAGAATTGCGGCTGATCTATTTTTATGGAGCAGATACTAACTAGGAACTAGGGCACAAGTGAGCTGAGATACAGTCCACAAAGATTCTAGCAAATTGAAACGTTGTCTCCATGGCCAGCATGCATACCTGCCCCCAACCCAGTCCCCATGCTTCCTAAATTCAAGGTTACAGAGTGCCTGAGCAGCTTCCAAAGGACACCCATCATCAATAGCCGAATGGTCCTTAAAGGGTGACATTCTAGTTCAGCTTTGTTCACTGCCGTTCACGTCTTTTATATTCTGACTGATAAAGGAAGGATATGGATTATTATTGGCTGCTTATTTAGTCAGACAAGTACATAAAAATCCACTGTTAGGGACTTATCTACTTCTTATAATTTATCCCCCTGCCACCCACAGTATGTGTGTATGCATCTGCACTTTGCCTGCATGTGTGCATGTACATGTGCACGTGTGTGTGTGCTCTCGTGTGTGTGTGTGTGTGTGTGTCTGTCTGTCTGTCTGTCTGTCTGTCCTCTTTCTGTCTCTGCAAATGCAGAACTACCCCCCCCCCCCCCCGTTTAGTCTTAGCTACATTAGGATGGATAATGGGCCTGGAACACTTTCTTACTGGGGAAAGGCCTGCTTTTGGTCTGTTGAGGCATAGATGCCATTCCTTCATCTGGTCTTTCTGTCAGCTTAAGGGCCTGAGTGGTTGGTCCTCAGGCATGCTCCAGCTTCCTGCATTGCAGTTGTATGGGGGAGGACTAGGGGTCTATCACTACAGCATGAAGCTAGGGCAGACAGTCAGCTGGTATGCCAAATAAAATATCTGCTGGCCAGGGGACCAGTGCATTGGGAGACGTTGGCTTATGCGTCAGTCTGTGCTCTCTCCTCCGCTCCTCCTGTGCCTGTTTTACATTCTGTCTGTTTTTATCAACATCAAGTCCTGTGCTGGTCTCTTCTCTGGGTGACCCTTATCTGCCTTTTAACCTTGGCCAAAGTCCTGTAACATTTTTTCGGGTGTCACGGCCTGGCCACAGAGAGAACAGTGAAACTATGTATTCAGGTGAGTTGCAAACAAATCATGTATATTCAATGCACTGGGTGCGTGCTGCTATTAATTTAAACTGTTTTATGAAGATAAGACCTTCTTGGCTGTGGCATGCCTCAGGTGAATTAGACTGAATAGAGCTCTTCCAGAGGACCAGGTTGGGTTTCCAGCACCCACATGGCACCTCACAGCCTCCTGTAACTCCAGTGCCAAGGATCTGATGCTCCCTTCTGAAGCTCCTTCTGCAGGCTCAGCACACAGTGATGTACATACATACACTCAAACACACATATAAAATAAAATTTAAATATCACAGCCTTCTTTTCCTCCAATAAGAGCTCTCATGTTTTGTGTGCTGTGTATGTGCTCACATGCACTTGCCCATGTGTGTATGTGTGTTCATGCGCACATGCCCATGCGTGAACTTGTGTTCGCGTGAATATGCCCATGTGTATGTGTATGTGTATGTATAGGACAGAGGACAACTCCAGGTATTGGTCCTCAGACACCATCCACCTGGTTTATGAGAAAAAGTTTCTCACCAGCCTGGAACTCACCAATTAGGCAAAGTTAGCTAGCCAGCAAACTCCAAAGATCCACCTGGCTGGGTCCCCAACACTGTACTAGCAAGCGCACGCCACCACACCTGGCTTCTTTTACATGGGTTCTGGGGGATTGAACTCAGATCCTCAAGTGTGCAAGGCAAGTGGTCTACCAACCAGTCACTCCACATTAATAATTTTCACTTTAGAATCAACTTTATACAAATTAAAATAGATACCATTTATGGGGGTAAGATTTATACAGTAAATCTTTTAATGTCTTTTAACTATATTCTTATATCTTACATATAAGACTCATTTAAAATTGTACACTTTATGCCATGAAATCATGGTTCCAAGGCCCTTGGCGGAAGAGATGAGAGGATCGGAATTTCAAGATCATCCTTGGCTACGCCATGAGTTCAAGACCAGTCTGGGCTACATGTAGTGGGTTATCCTAGCTACAGGGGGGCTGAGGCAGGAGGATCACTGCCAATCACGAGTTCAAAGCCAGTTCAGATAGAGGACCCACTCTGCTCTGAGGAGCTATAGGAAGTTAATGGTTGTTCCCCCAACAGGGTCACACCTTCTGACCCTTTTCATACCGTGCCACCCCCTGATGATTAAGCATTCAAATTTGTGAGCCTATGAGGGCCACTTTTTTTTCAAACCACCATATTCCATTTCTTGGCCCCCCCATAGTCCATATCATAATGCAAAATGCATGTGACCCAACTCCAAAAGTCACCATAGTCTCACAGTCTTAACAATGTTTAAACGTTTAAAGTCTCTCCTGAGACTCATAGCAGTCTTTTAACTATAAGTTCCTGTAAAAATCAAAATCAAAAAGTAGATCACATACTTCCAACATAGAATGGTGTAGAATATACATTACCATCCCAGAAGGGAGGAAATACTGGGCAAAGCAAGACCAAAAACCCAGCAGAGCAAACTTCAAATTCTGCATCTCCATGTCTGATGTCAAACCTCTCTTCAGATCTCTTTGGCAGGTATGCCATCTTGGTGTCTCCAACACAATCCAGACTTCATCTTCACAGCCTCACACAATGGCCTCTCTAGGCCTCCATGCAGGGACATATGTCTTACACATGCCTGGCCTTAGTGGCTTTCCTTGGTTGCAGGGGGAAATTCCTCAACCCCCTTTTTTGTATCCTTGACTCTAACGCCAGAACCAGGGAGCTAACACTGTTCTTCAGCTTGTTGGGTCTGGAACATGGCTGTCATTTAACTACACATGAACCTGCTTTGTGTTGCCAACAGTTTCCCTCACTGCTTAAGATATTCTTTAATTTCTTTTCACAAGTTGCAGGACTGGCTGGGTAAGATCTGGCCCTATGGTCACCATTCCCTTTATTCTTTCTAGCATCAGACTTTTCCTTAAGCCTTTAACCTCCCTGAGGCCTGAACTTGGCTCCCACATTGCACTTACTGGTGTCCCTTTTCCAAACAGTACATTTTGTATTTTTCCATGTTCAGCTTGTTCCTTTTCATTATGGATCTGCGTGAGACTGACCATGAATAATCACATGACAGAGTCAATACTAGGCTGTCTTGAAATCTCCTCTGCCAGTGCCATTAATCCAAAATTCTTCAATTTAGCCCCAGGTAGATTTTTTTTTTTTTAAGACAAGGGCAGAAAGCACCATATTCTTTAGCAAGATATCACAAAAACAGTCTCTATGCCACTTACTAATAATCTTCTTTCCTGAAACCTCTTGAACCAGGACATCACAATCCATATTTGCTCTCAGCACTACAGTCTCCCATGTTCCTACTAGTGTGGCTCATAACACCTGTTAAAAGCTGCTTTCCAATGCTGGGCAGTGGTGGCACACACCTTTAATCCCAGCACTTGGGAGGCTGAGGCAGGTGGATTTCTGAATTCGAGGCCAGCCTGGTCTACAGAGTGAGTTCCAGAACAGCCAGGGCTACATAGAGAAACCCTGTCTCGAAAAACCAAACCAAAACAAAACCCCTGCTTTTCTAATCCAAAGTCCTAAAGTCCACATTCCTCCAATAAGCAGCATGGCAGGAACAATGCCCAACTCCTTGTTACCAACGTTTGTCTTGTTCATTGTTCTATTTGTCTGAAGAGATGCCGTGACCATGGCAACCTTTATGAAAAAAAAAAAAAAAGCATTTACTCGTGGCTAGTTCAGAGGTTCAGAGGTTTAGTTCACTATCAGCATGACAGATAGTACAGTGGAATGCAGGCAGACACAATGCTGGGAAAGAAGCTGAGATTTCTGCATCTTGATCTGCAGACAGAAGGAAGAGAGAGACTCTGGGTCCCCCGAAGTGGAAACTTATGGTGTCTTCGGGAAGTCAGTTATGTCAAAGGATGTTTTGCTATAGCAGACACGTGAAAGGACTCGTGATAAAGGAGTATAAATAGGACTCTGCAGACACTGGGATCTTGAGCACTGGTTTGGTTTGCTCTGCCTTACTATTCTTTGTGGATGGCATTCTTGTATTGGTTCGCTTTGCAGTTTGTCGTTGAGCTCTGCTTGTGGTGATTTCATAGAGAGAAACTGGCCAAAGAACTTCTCCTGAGGGTCCTGCAGCTTCTTGATGCTTCCTCTGCCAGTTGTCGAGTCTAACAGGTTTTTTGTTTGGGTTTTTTTTTTTTTTTTTTTTTTTTTTTTTGATTGACCTGCCCTTGCTCGTTCATGTGTGTTGACTGCCAAGTGCAGATGCTAATTATTCATATTTGGTGTTTGCTAGTGGACTGAACTGCTTATATCCTGACAACAAAGATTGGACTCACCCCCAAAAACTATTTCTAAGCAGATCTACTTCCCCTGTGTCCTCATAACTTTTCTTTTCCACTACCTCTGGTGGGTGGTGGGTTAGAGGGGAAGTTGCACACTTATTAAAGTAGGTTAAGAAAAACGTATGCCTGCAGCCCCCAACATGGGGTTTTCAAACCCCAAAGTCCACTCTTAATGACACACTACCTCCAACAAGACCACACCTTCTAATCCTTTCAAACAGCATCACATTACTCCTTGATGACTAAGTATTCAAATATTTGAGCCTATGGGGCTATTCTTGTTCAAACCACTGCTCTCCAGTTATTTCTTTTACATTTTTGTTAAAAAGCAAGACACTCACCATGTCCACAACCACACACACTTAGGCTGTATAGGACGCTGTCAGTCACTGTCAGTCACAGTTACCACTTTCTACTCTAGGCCTCTTCAGCCTTCCTCTCCCATCTAACTAGAACCGCAGAACTAGATCCAGCCCCTGGCACTAATCACCATTCCATTCTCCCTCCCTGGATGTAATGATTTTTTGATCCCACGGGCAGGTGAGAACACACATTATCTATCTCTCCTCGCCTGGCTCATTTCACTTAGCACATTGCTGTCCAGGCTGATTTCTGCTCCCAGCTGCTGTCTTCCACCTGGGATTTCATTTTCTCCTACTTGAGTAACACACTGCTGATTCTTTCCCTCTGTGCAGGTCTATTCATGCCAGATCTCTTGGGTTTTTGTTTGGGAAAGATATGATATGTTTTGTTCGGTTTCAGACTAGTTCAAGGATATTTTCTCTGGGTGTAGAATTCTAGGGTAGTTATCTTAAGCTATTTTAAAAAATATCTTGCCACAGCTGGCTTCCCACCAGACCATTTTCTTCTTGCTGCCCACGCCTTCCCACACCCATCATGACTATTGCTCCGAAACGAGAGGGCAGGCAGTGTCTCAGGGACTGCAAAAGTTGTGGGGAAAACCCGAGGAACTAGGAATGGGCTCAACATTTTAAAACGTGAAATGATGGCTAGACCAGGCTGTCCCATCAACTGTGGTAGTAAAAACCTCACTAAAGAGCATTTGAAAACAAGCCAGCTCTCTGAGGGAAAAGCTTGAAGAAAATGCAGCTGGTGTTAGGTCAGCTTCACTATAGCATTGTGGCAATAGGCAGCAAGGGCATGGGGCTGTCAGGAAGGTGCCCCAAGAAGGGGTTTTAGAGGGAGCTGAACCACAAATGTCACCTGGGCTTGGATATGTGGAAAGTGGCATAAAAAGTCCTTACTGGGAGTTGGTGAGAGGGATCAGCTGCCACACTGAGCAACCTGAGTTTGATCCTTGAGACACAGACAGGGGAAGGAGAAAGCCAACCCTTGCATGTTGTCCTCTGACCTCCATACACACATCAAGGCGTGCACATGCATGCACACGCACTCCCCTCATCACTTGTGACAGGAAATGGCGTGAGAATTAAAAAACAAAAACAAACAAAACTCCATTCGGAGGACTAACCTCCATATGATTTGATTTGACTGATTTTCTTTTTACTTAATTTGAATTTCCTTCCTCTGTGTTGAGGATGGAACTCACAGCCTGCTCATCAACAGGGAATTCCTTACCCCGTCCTCAGCATCAGCCTCCCCTTCTCAGGACTGCACCCAGCATCTCTGCCATAAACCACTGCATGCAAAGGCACTGTTCCAAAGTGGTAGTGACACGTCCGGGCTTTCAAAGGAAATCACTCCGTTGTCTTCTGGATCCCGTTGCTTTTTGTCTGACAGCCAATAACTGTAGCTGTTTGTCACTGTTGTTAACACATATTCTTTGATCCTTTTAGCTTTTTTCCTGGTCTTTCAGAAGACCAAGACAACCAGAGAAACAAACATTCAGTTTCTAGATCTCTGTGGTCACCATCATAGCCTGTGTCTGGATTTGGGCTTTTCCTTATCTGTCTCCTTTAGGATGCTTTGAGCCCTGTTGGTCTGGAAATTCTCACCTTAATATTCCAGCTTGTTAGCGCCATCAACTTGAAACATTCCATCCCCTCTACTTACTTTTCCTGTTTATACCACAGACTCTGATACAGACCTCGGCTCCTCTGTTCTTCCTCCTCTCTACTTGATCTTGTTCACTTACCTGCGCTCTGACTGAATCCAAGCAGAACACCCACCTTTAAATTCTACGTCTGCCTTCAGAGTTTACCCAAGCTCCCTTGTGTCTCCATTTCTGTACAACAGAAAAGACAGTGAGTACCTCATGGGGGCTGTGGGGACGGAGTGTGCTCAGATGGGGAATGCAAATAGGAAATGCAGGAGTCAGGGTTGGGTTACACACACCTGCCAATGCACCACTCAAAAGGCTAAGGCAAGATGAAGGCTGATCGCCACAAGTTCTAGGCCAGCCTGGGCTGCGAGGTGGGATGCAAGCAAGTGTACACAGAGCAGACAAGCCTGGTACATACCTAGACAATAAGCCTGTCACTAACCACTGTGATCTCTATTACATATTTCTCCCAGTAGGTCTACTGGCTTTTTGTTTTTTGTTTGTTTGTTTGTTTTCCCCAGAGATAGAGTATTTTGCTATTTAGCTTTGGCTGGCCTGACACTCACTATGTAGACGAGGCAATTTGCAGGGACCCTCCCCTGACTGTCTCTCTAGCACTGGGCTTCTGGAAGTGCACCACCATGCCCTGCTGACACATCCTCTCTTAGCCTCCTGTGCCCGACTTGTATTACTAATGTCTTCTGTGATATGTGTGTGTGTTACCTATGCTTACAACCAGAGTAACCTATATCTCTAACAACCTTGCCTCTGGAATTCACATGGTACATGCAAAGTATCCCGTTTTACTGATTAGCTGTGCTGCATGCTCTAAGGAAGGGGTAACTCCCCCAACCTATGTAGTCTTCCTCTTGGTGATATTAAAATCACAGAGTTCATGACTCTCAGGGCAGAGCCTTAGGGACCTTACAGGAAGTGGAGCCAGCCCTGCTTCCTGCACCACTGGGGTGGGGGGACTCCTTCAGTCATGGATTTCCTATGAATGTCTTTGAAGGAGGTTGCTGTGTGGGAAGAAATCACTGGAGAGTGAGCATAGGAACTTATGTTCAGCCAGCAGGACTCTGGGATCCCCTGGTGTTATCCTGAGGCACAGCCACAACCTGAGCATCTGTGGCTTGTGATTTTCCTACCGCAGGGGGGAGAAGAGGCTGGTCAAGTTCCTTTTCTGTGTGCTTGCTTTCTGCACCGGTGATTCTCTCCCCAGGCTGGAGCCCCCATGCACTGCCTGCCTCCCTAATGTGAGGTGGTGATACCTTCCTTCAAGATCCCTCTGCACTTTCCCGATGGATCTTCAGCGACTTGCTTTATTCTTTCTCCTGATGTGGGATGTTGATGCCAGGAGTCCACACTGGTCTCTCCCCTCCACATCATCTTTAATCTTCGGCATCAAACCCAAGCCCTTGGGCGTGCTGGGCAAGCCCTTGGCTTCTGATTTGTAGCCCCTGCCCTCTTCTGTTTTCAAAGCACAGGGGTTTTTGTTGTTGTTGTTGTCGGTGGTGGTGGTGGTTTGTTTTTGTTGATTTTCATTTGTCTTTTGTTTGTCTGGGTTTTTTTTTTCCCCCGCAAAAATAGAAATTTGAAAACTGTTGTGGGGTGTCCACTAGAGAAGACTCCTTGGACATGGGTTTAAGACAATAAAGCCTCTATTAATTAGTCTTTTGGGCAACTGTACTGATGTTCACCATCCAGTGTAGCACTGAGCCTTTCTCAGGGTGAGCTTTTAAGTACAAACTCACATCCTGGGTTGACACACCTCAGTTAGCAAGAACAGTTAGCCAGAAGCAGAGCTGCAGAAGCCAAGGAGCAAGGTCAGAACGTTTTGAGACTTTCCCAGAACTATGGACTTTGATGGATTAGGTCTTTGTTTTAGTTTTGGCAGGTGGTGCCGTCTACGTGCTGAGTTCTACAGTCTGAATGGTCCTTCCAACATGGAGTCAGTTGTGCTAAGGTCTGGGGCCTGTTACAGTAACTATATTATTCCACCTTACCTGGATCCATATTCAGCACCACTCTGCGTTAGCCTCATAGTAACTGATCAAGCCCGCCGTGTTTGTCCTGTTTTGCATTGATCAGAGTCTGAGAGAAGGTAGTCAAGGTACTTGACTTCAGACACATCTTTTATTTTGTCTCCACTGCCGGCCCATTTCTGCTGACTTCAACCTAGGTTTGATCAGCATGTTTGGAGGAGCTAAGTCAATTCATACCTAAATAAAGCAACTTGTTTGGGCAAAAGAAATGTCTGCGTTATGACAGGAGCCAAGCACAAACTACCCCGGCAACTTTCCTAAGAATAGTTTATCAGCTGAAGGCTCCAGCGGTTCCCACCCGGCAGAGGCGGCCTACCTGCCTTCCTGCACGTTCCTGGTGACACAGGCTTGGGAATCTCTGTCCTCCTGTGGCTTTGACTCAGCACCCAGCGGTAGCCAGATTAGTGCTCCCTGAGAAGATCTGATCTTAATCTCACAGCTGCCTTTGAGACTGTTGAGAGCTTGGAGAAGAGAAAGAACCCCTCCCTTATCAGGGGTGTGAGACGTGAGTGAAATGCGTTCCTTTAATCTCACCAGAACTCTTGAACTCCAGATGAGCCTTGGAAGTCTGAGCAGCAGTGTCAGCCATGCCTGTGCTGCAGCTTCAAGGCAGTGGCGACCTCCTCTCAGATCAACAAGATCTACCTGGCAAGAGAGGGCGTGGCTTTGAGCTGTCACGTGCAAGCTTCAGGTTCTGTCCTCAGATCTCCACACCTACATCACATTTTAATGGCATCTTTGAGGACGAAGGCTGGGATGGGGCAGCGTTGCTGCAGAGGTGACTTTTCCAGGGAAGCTGTGGAGTGCAGCGGGCCAACGGAGGAGGCGGATAGCCGCGTTTGGAGCCCTGGGTCTACCAGGAAGTAAACCTTCCGTGCTTTGGGGCGGGCGTGTGCTTCAACCCTCTGGGCTTCTCTTCCCTCATTTACATAATGGTGATGATTAACTGGGAAGTCGGCTGGAAAGTGACACGCACAGATAGATGCTGGAGAAAGAGAGAGAGCTCCTTTGACCTGCTGAAGCGGAACTACTCAGTCACCAAGCCCTTAAGTTAGTATTCTGTGCAGAGTTCCAGGAAAGGCTAAGACACAGCTATTTCAACAAGTACATAAGCAACACAGACATGCCTGTGCAGGAAAGATTTACGTTAAATATATGCGCTGGATAAATGTGTAGACACCAGCATTTTACACTCTGCCCACGTAACTCTGAAAGGTAGGAGTTCAGTAAATGCCGGAGTGTTCCATCTTTTCTTCTGAGAATGTAAGGCGTCCCAGATTCCCAGAATGATGGGACTAACAATTTTATATACATTGAAGTGATATACTAACCACACATTCGGATCACATTTATTCATCAAGAATTCCACAATAGAGCTGGAGAGATGGCTCAGCGGTTTCCTGATCTTCCACATCAACCGGCCCTGAATTCGGCCCTGATGGGAGGCTCACAACCATCTCTGTAAACCAAGCTCCAGGGATCCAATACCCTGGCCTATTATTATTATTATTATTATTATTATTATTATTATTATTATTATTTATTATTATTTAATTTTATGTGCATTTATGTTTTGTCTGCATGTATGTCTGTGAGGATATTGGATCCATGGAGTTATAGACAGTTGTAAGATGCCATGTGGTTGCTGGAACTTGAACATGGATCCTCTGGAAGAGCAGTCATTGCTGCTCCATCTCTCCAGCCCCAATACACGTACTCATATGAACACACATGCAAATACACACATCTACACATACTTAAAAATATTCAAACAAGGGCCTCGAGAGATGGCTGGGCAGTTAAAAGCGCTGACTGCTCTTCCAGAGGTCCTGAGTTCGACTCCCAGAAACCACATGGTGGCTCACAACCACCTGTTAGTGGGACATGATGTGGCCTTCTTCTGGTGTCTCTGAAGACGGTGTACTCATATACATAAAATAAAAAATAATAAAATAATTCCATAAGAGCCAGATGCACTGGCCTTTAATTCCAAAACTGGAGAAACAGAGGCAGGAAGATTTATATGACAGCAAGCTCTAGGTCAGCCAAACCTATGCAGTGAGATACTTCCCTCAGAAAAAAGAAAAAAGTAATAATAATAAGAAAAAAATAATTCTGTAACATCCCCTAAACATTATTTCATTGCCATATATTCAACATTTTAATTATTAATTTTAGAGTTTATAATAATTTCATGCCTCATTCAAAATGTTTACATAAAAGAATGTTTTGCATGTTGTAATGCAGTGAACATGGTATTGCCACATCCCATTGAAACTTGATAAAGATAACTCCAAAGGGGGAAATAAAATAGACAAGAATTATAAAATACCATGCTCTTTTAAAAAGATTTCTTTGGGGGACTGGAGAGATGGCTCAGCGGTTAAAAGCATTGACTGCTCTTCCAGAGGTCCTGACTTCAATTCCCAGCAACCGCAGGTGGCTCACAACCATCTGTAATGAGATACAATGCCCTCTTCTGGTGTGTCTGAAGACAGCAACAATATACTCATAAGATAAATATATAAATCTTTAAATAAAGAAAGGAAGAAAGAAAGGAAAATGAATTCTGGCTGAGGTGACTGGACATGGTGGGGCACGCTTTTAGTCCCAGCACTCAGGAGGCAGAAACAGGCAGATGTTTCTAAGTTCAAAACTAACTTGGTCTACAAAGAGAGTTCCAGGATAGCCAGAGCAGAGAGTTCCAGAATAGCTAGGGCTTTTACACACAGAAACCTTGTCTCAAAAGCCAAAAAAAAAAAAAAAAAAAAAAAAAAAAAAAAAAAAGCAAACCCTATGGTCCTTTGCAGCTTTGTCATACGTCAGCATGCCTGTATTGTCCTAATTCCCCCAGTTCCCTTCCCTTAACTATAGGACATTTCAAGGTAGTGTGCATGTTGACAATAAGGCTGGCCTTGGTTACTTGATACTCCAGCCTCCACCTCTCAATTAATGGGGTTACAGGCATGCATGACCATTCCTGGTTTTACATTGTGCTGGGAGTGAAACCCAGGCTTTTTTTTTTTTTTTTTTTTTTTTTTTTTTTTTTTTTTTTCCAGCTAACAAGCACTTTACTCATTCAGCCCCGGATCATTAAAGGACATCTTGACTTCTTGGACATAAATTCTCTAATAAACTTAGGGCATTGCCTTGAACAAAAAGTGAAGTTGATTTTCTTCTTCCGAATCTGCCAGTGAAAGACAGGAGGGTAAAGAAACCAGGTCAAATTAAAGGGGACAAAACCAGACAGACAAAATCATGGCACCCGAAAGTGAGCTCTGAGCACACAGAGATGACAGGGGTGAGTTTCCCTCCCGATCACTAAGGTTCTCTGGTCTGAAAAGGCTTGCGGGCTGTGTGTGAGGGAGTGATAAGGCAGTGGGGGTTTTAGGGGAACAGAGCATTCTGTGCTGTCACAGTGGGAACTGTCATCACAAATGCATCAAAACCCCTAGAAACTAAAACAGGAGGACAGAACTGCATTGTCAGCCCCCGATGGTCACTGAGTGTCCTCAGTCAGTCTGGTGTATGGCTGAACAGGGGACCATACAGGTATGAGTTACTCCAGGCAGAGAGGTAGAAGGGTGAGTACCCTTGCTCAGTATGGGGGATCCAATTTCTGTTCTTCTGTCTTTTCCTCCCTCCTTCCTGTCCTTCTTTCCCTTGTTGACTCTTTGAGACAGTGTCTCTCATGTAGCCCAGGCTAGCCTTCTACCTTGTGCAGCTGAGTGTGATCCTGAACTCTGGATACTCATGCCTCCCGAGCGCTAGGTTCCAGTTGTACAAGAGCTGGGTTCCAGGTGTGCACTGGCCTCCCAAGAGTTGGGTTCCAGGTGTGCACTAGCCTCCTGAGTGCTGGGTTCCAGGTGTGCAAGAGCTGGGTTCCAGGTGTGTACTGGCCTCCCAAGAGCTGGGTTCCAGGTGTGCACTGGCCTCCTTAGTGCTGGGTTCTAGGCATGCATCGGACTCCTGAGTGTCGGGGGTTCCAGTCATGCAGTGTCTCTGTATGCTTTCACACTATCTCCAGACTCTGAACCCGTCTCTGCAAACCTGCCATCAGATGCCACAGCAGACACTGTCCACTGAGAACTCCACCTACTCCATCCATTTGCTCATGACTCTGTGGTGAAGAGATCTGCTTTTATCCAAACCCCAGATCATTAAAAACCTACAACCCCTCAGATACGGTTTCAGTTACCGAGGTAGAGGAAAAACGGCATCTTGAGAGTGAAGACAAATGTACCATGTTATTTCTAGCGAGTCAGCCTTGTCTCTATGACATCACATTGGAAGTGTGGAGGTTGGGGTAAAGGCTGGGACTAAGACTGTATCAATCCACTCTCCCTTCTGCTTTAAGCAGCTGCCTGGCCCTGAGTGGCTCACTTGAGCTGGAGATGAATGTGGGTTGTGGACGGACGGAGAGCTTTCCCTTTAGCCTGGGGCTGCCCAGAGATGGACATCTTCGGTTGTTTTGCCTCTTCTCTTGTTCAGGGAAACTTACAGACCAAGAAATACTTGATTAAATGAATTAGTTTCTGAACAGTTTTGAGGGTTGTTTTCTGTTACTGATGGTTTGGTTGGTTGGTTGGTTGGTTGGTTGGTTGGTTTTTTAAAATATATTTTAAAGATTTTATTTATGTGTATGAGTACACTGTCACTGCCTTCAGACACACCAAAAGAGGGAATTGGATCCCATTACAGATGGTCGTGAGCCACCATGTGGTTGCTGGGAATTGAACTCAGGACCTCTGGAAGAACAGCCCTGTTTGTTTTGTTTTAAAGTCTACTTTGGGGGCTGGAGTGACAGCCCCTCAGGTACTAGCATGCACAAAGTTTTGGGTCCATCTCTAGCAACGGTTTTTCCTTTGTTGTCTCTGTTCGGCAGCTATGTAACTTGTGGAGGTCAGTGCCTAATCAAAACACAGGACTCTACACGCAAAACCCACTACATACCTTAAGACAGCAACAGCAAAGTTCTAGGCAGGTGCAAGGCCCTACAAAGCCCCTCAGGCCACTGCCTATGATGCTGATCCCTCTTAGTTCAGAGAATAAACCTGGGGCTGGATCACCTTGGTTCAAACCCCAGCTCCAGCCTGGAGATGGCTCAGCATTTAAAAACACTTGATGCTCTTGAAGAAGACTTGATTTCAATTCCCAGAACCCAAATGACAGCTAAACAATGGTGTGTAACTTCAGTTCTGGAGGATTGGATGCCATCTTCTGACCTCTTTGAGCACTGTGCGCTCATGGTGCGCAGATACATATGCAAGCATTCATACACATATAAAAGTAACAAATAGAATCCCAGCTTTTACACCTGGGCTTTGTGACTTTCTCCAAAGTGCTTCGCTACTGTCAAGCTGAATACTATTTTCTCACAGAAGGGCCACTTCACACAAGAGGGAAGGTTCCTGCTCAAGGCTGGTGTGGAGTGACACTCACTGACCCACAGTTCTTGTGGCATGTACATGTTCCCTAGAGAACAGAACTGTGGTGTCCTGACCTCACACACAAACTTGTGCCTTGGTTTTTTTTTTTTTTTTTTTTTTTTTTTTGAAGCCCCCGCCCACCCTCCACCTACAGTTTTGGTCTCTAAGACTTCAACTACCTGGAGTAAACTACAGTGTGAATATTTAAAGTGAAGATTTCAAGAAATAAACTGGCAAATTTTAACTTGCATATCTTCTGCAAAATGAGATGGAATTTCATAATTTTTCTCCTTCCTCTTATCCCAGCCATGAGTCACCCCGTATCCAGGAAATCCATACTGTATACACTGCCTGCCCATTAGTAAACATTTTAGTTGTCAAATTGACAGTGTTCATGTCCAAGTGACCCTTACTTTATTAAAAATTAATCTCAAAGCACAAGAGTGATGACTTTGGCAACTGAGACATGCCATCAAGAAGTTGCAACATGCTTCCTATAAAGGAAGTATGCAAGTATAATGACATTTTAATTTTTCTCCCTGTGTTTTTACTTTATCTGTATAAGTGTTTGTTTGCCTGCATGTCTGTGCACCATGAGCATGCAGTACCTGTGACGGCCAGAAGAGGGTGCCAGACTCCCTAGCACTGGAGTTACAGAAGGTTGTCAGTTACTATGTAGGCACTGGGAATGCAACCCAAGTCTCCCTGTGGAAGAGCAGCTAGTGCTCTTAACTGCTGAGTCATCTCTCCAGCCCCATAACAACAGTGGGGAAGGGAGGAGGGAGAGGAGGAGAGAGAGAGAGAGAGAGAGAGAGAGAGAGAGAGAGAGAGAGAGAGAGAGAGAATGAATATGAATTTCCTAGTCAGCTTTTTTAAAAAAAGATTTATTTATTTTATGTATATGCATGCACTGTCACTATCTTCAGACACACCAGAAGAGGGCATCAGATCCCACTACAGATGGTTGTGAGCCACCATGTGGTTGCTGGGATTTGAACTCAGGACCTCTGGAAGAGCAGTCTGTGCTCTTAACTGCTGAGCCATCTCTCCAGCCTTGTAGGCAGCTTTAACTGTCAACTTGATATAGCCTAGAATCACCTGAGAAAGAAGTCTTAATTGAGATCAAGTCTGCAGGCGGTTATCTTGACTGTTAGCTGATGTAAGAAGACTCGGCCTACAGAGGCTGGGAGGTACCATCCCTAGGCAGACGGGCCTGAGCCTTGTGAGTTGAGCCAGCAAACAGCCTGCTCCTTTATGGGGCTTGCTTCAGGCTTCTGCTTGAGGTCCTGCCCTGACTCCCCTCAGTGAAGGACTGGGACCTGCAGGTATGAGCCAAGTCAACCCTTCCTTCCCTAAGTTACTGTCCACAAGGATGTTTTACCCCAGAGACAGACAGAAGGAAACTAGGACAGACCCCACTCACATCAGTGTCATCACAGTGGGCTGACTGCACTGTTCTACTTCCTAAATACTTTTTAAAGCAAAGGTTTATCTCGGCTCACAGTTCAGGGGATGCAACGCATCCTGCTGGGGCAGGTATGGCAGTGAGACCAGCTGCTGTCCACTGCAATGGCTGCTGCTTGCTCTCACCCAGAGGATCCAGACGTAGAAACAAAGAACTGCTTTCCCCCAACCCCTTACAAAACAGGATCTCCCAAGCAGTCCAGGCTGCTTTTGGACTCATGATCCTCCTGCTTCCAGCTCTGAAATGTTGCGTTACAAGCATGCACTACCACACCAGGCCGACGCTAATTTCATTTTGGCTGTCATTAATCTCTTCACTTATAAATAAAGCTTTGCCATCGGGACAGATAGCTGGGGGGAGGGGAGAGTGATGTGTAGGGCTCAACTTCAAGTGCATACGAGGGGATGTGGGACTGTGTCTCATAGGTGAGGGGCCACTGCCTTTGGAAGTTGGGGTTGACACCATAACTCACAATCCCCTAACACTGGGATGCTGGGCCTCTGAGTTAGTCCAGAGGGGTTCCAGGGCCATCCTGAAATCTTATAGTCCCCTGACACACCAAAACCCTAAAGGAAAGGCTGTGAGGAAATAGTCTCAGGTGGTAGGCTTATGTCTAGTGTCATGGCACTCTCCCTGTGTCTGGTATAAAGTCAGGTACCTAATGAGTGGCCGAGGGCGTCTGAACTCGGACCCCTCAGATTGTACCATTTTTTCCTTCTGTTCTATCGCTCATTGAACATAGCTTGTCCCTCAGTTCTTTTTTTCTTTCTTTGAGACAGGGGCAGCTGGATACAGTGATGCACACCTTCAATCCCAGCACTTGAAAGGCAGAGGCAGGCAAAGCTCTGTGAGTTCAAGGCCAGCCTGATTTATAAAGTAAGTTCCAAGACAGTCAGAGCTACACAGAAAAACCCGATCTTGAAAAAAAAAAAAAATAGAGACGGAGATGAGTCGGAGAAAAGAAAATAGAAAGAGACAGAGATGGGGTCAGGGGTGGATCTTGCTAGGCAGCTAACCTGGCCTCAAACTAACAGCAACCTTCCTGCCTCAGTCTCCTGAATGACGGAATCACACAAACAAGCCCTTATACTCTGAATCTGGTCGTTGCTTCTTAGGTTGTGATATAGTTTGGATTTGTGTCAAAGCCTTGGTGCTCTTGGGAGTTGATGGAACATGCTGAGAGATCAGCCTAGTGTGGGATCCTCAGTTTACTAGGGGAATGCCTTTGAAGAGACTAATGGGACCTGACTCTTTTCTGTCTTTGCCTCCTGGCTGACACGACCGTTTTTCTCTGCCATGAACACCCGGCCCCTACCACCATGTCCTGCAGCACAGCCCCAGACACCTGGGCCAGTTCAAACTCTGCGACAGAATGCATTTTCTCTTTAATATGATTGTCTTAAGTGTTTTGTAAGCGACAGAAGGCTAACACAGACAAGTGGAGTCCTTTTAGCACTGCTGCAAAAATATAACCCAGAGCATGCAGCTAGGTCCAGCGGCTGACCTCGTTTCTCTTGAGCAGGCTCGGCACCGTCTCACTGTTACCACAGAGCTAGATACTCATTTTAGAACATGACCCAACTCTAAAACAACCTCTGCATTTCTTGCTTTTCTTTGGAGAACTCAGTTACTGAAGTGATCCCATCCGATTGTTCAACACAAATATCTAACCGCCGCTTACCAGTCACCTGCAGAGTCAGATCACAGTTTTGGAGAGTATATGGCGGGATATATATAAGTCATCCTCACAGAGACACTTTTCTTTTAAGGGAAAATTTTAAATTCGTTCTTTGAAATTTTCATTCCTGGGCTGGAGAGATGGCTCAGAGGTTAAGAGCACTGTCTGCTCTTCCAGAGGACCGGGGTTCAATTCCCAGCACCCATTTGGCAGCTTACAACTGTCTGTAACTCCAGTTCCAGGGCTTCAGACACCTTCACAAAGACATGTATGCAGGCAAAGCACCAATGATCACAAAATAAAAATAAATTGTATATTAAAAAAAGAAAATTTCATCAGAGTAGCAACCATATTTCAATCATTTCTTTTCTTCCTAGCTTCCCACTCCAACTGCCCTGGGACTCCAATCATACCTCCCTCCATTTTCATGCTATTTTATAATTTAACTCACTGGATCATGTTTGTTCTGCGAATATCACACGGGCATGCAGTCATTTGGAACACAGGTAACATAGTAGCCACACTGCAAAAAAAAAAAAAAAGACTCTCCTTCCCCAACAGCTAACAGTCTCTCATCAGGGAATGCGGCCTCAGGGATTCCTCCCAACTCCATGCTGGACTTTTAAGCAGCTTGGTCTCGTGCAGGACTTGTGAAGGTATCCTCAGACTGAATGCTGCGAATTCATGTGCAACAGTGCCATCAAGTCCAGAGCAGAGGCAGTTGGATCTGTGAGTTTAAAGCCAGCCTGATCTACACAGTGAACTGTAGGCCAGCTGGGGCTACCTTACTAGTAAGACCCTGTTTTAAAGACCAGTGTGAAATTGAAAAATTTAAACTCTGATATAATATCAGTGGGAATGTAAAATGGTACAAATACTGTGCTGAACACGGCAGAATGTCTGAAAAACGTTAAGAGGAGATGCAACCATTCCAATTCTGAGTGCACAGCTGAAAGTTAAAAGAAAGGGTCTCAGAGGGATGTCACTCCATGTTTGCGGAGGGTTTACCCACAATAGGTAAAAGACAGAAGGTTCTGAGATATCATCCGAGATGTCACCCTGGATCCTAAACAGAGGGAGCAGTTGTGTGTGATGTCCCCTAAGCCTTAGTTTGATTTGTTTGTTTGTTTGATTGTTTGTTTCTGAGACAGGATCTCAGGTAGCCAAGGCTAGCCCAGAACGCCATTTGTAGCTGAGGCTTATTTTCAATTCCTGCTTCAACCTCCTGAGCCCTGAGATTACAGGTCTGTGTCACCCAGCTTTGTCCCATGGACTGTAAAAAAAAAAAAAAAAAAAACCCTCTAGCTACTAATTATACTCAGTACAAGGTACCTGCTGCATAAATACTCGCTACAGTGTTGTTTTAAAAAGTGTGTCATTTGGGGGACTGGAGAGACAGATTGGGAGTTCAGAGCACTGGCTGCCCTTGCAGAAGACCAGGGTTCTATTCCCAGCACCCATATGGTCGTTCATAAAGTCATCTATAATTGCAGTTCTGGGAAATCCCAGTATCCTCTTCTGATCTCTGCAGACACAAGGCACACATGTGGTCATAGACAAACACTCAGGTAAGACACTCGTACACATAATATAAAAACAAATACATATTTTTAATGTGTCGTTTTAGGGGCAGGAGAAATGGCTTTTCATTAAGAACAGTTACTTTCCTTGCAAAGGACCAGAGTTTGTTTCCCAGTACCCATGCCTGGTGTCTCACAACTGTCTACGACTTCAGATCCAGGGGGTTGATGCCCTTTCCTGGCCTCTGGGGGAACCTTGTACTAACACGCACATACCCACACAGAGACATAAAAGCACACATGTAATTAAGAACAACAACAAAAAAATCTTTTAACTATGTCATTTTTAATAGGGTGGGCATGATGGCATGTGCCTTTAATCCCAGAAGTAGGAAGGCAAATGAAAGTCTCTGTGAGCGTGAGGCTGACATAGGAGGTCCAGGCTGTCCAGGGCCACACAGGGAGACCCTGTCTGGAAAAAAAAACAGAAAGAAAGAAAGAGAGAGAGAGAGAGAGAGAGAGAGAGAGAGAGAGAAAGAAGAAAAGAAAAAACAAAACAACCTCCCCCACAAAACTATCATCTTTACTCTTGTGGTTTTAATTTTATTGTTTTTGTTCCCTCACCTGTTTTCCACCTGTGGTCTTGGGTGCCCCAGTTTACAAGAAAGCAAACAGCTAATAGGGACAGAGTTACTGCTACTTGCCAAAAAAAAAAAAAAAAAAAAAAAAAAAAAATCAGTACTCCCTTACAAGAGGGGTCACCCCAGAATACACAGAGGAGGGATGACAACTAGAAAGGATATCCAGAGGAGAGGAACGAATGGTGTGTGTGTGTGTGTTTGTGTATGTGTGAGTGTGCCTGTGTATGTATGTGTGTTTGTGTGTGTGTGCCTGTGTGTGTTTCTGTGTGTGTATGTGTGTTTTTGTTTGTGTGCATATGTGTGAGTGTGTATATGTGTATGCATGTGTGTTTATATGTGTATGTATGTGTCTCTGTGTGTGTCTGTGTGTGAGTGTGTCTGTGTTTGTGTGTGCATGTGTGAGTGTGCCCTGTGCCCGTGTGTGTTCGTGTGTACCCCTGTGTGTGTGTGCATGTGTGTGGCTGTGTGTGTGCATGTGTATTTCTTTGTGTATGTGTGTACTTGTGTGTGCATGTGTATGTGAGTGTGTGTGTGAGTGTGCCTGTGTATGTTCATGTGTGTGCCTGTGTGTTTATGTGTATATGTGTATGTGTGTGCTTGTGTGTGCATGTGTATGTGAGTGTGTGTTCATGTGTGTGTGTGTGTGTTTGTGTGTGTGATGGAATACATGTGATAACATAGAGGAGAGCAAGAAAGCAAGCCTGTAGGACAGCAGTCACAGAGTGTGACAAGTGTAGAGAGGGTTGTCAGGGAAAAAAATCTCTCCCCCCATGTTTCCTTCCACTCAGATGCCAGGCTGCCTGAGTGTATCCACTCAGCTGCTCTCAGGAGCCTGGGAGCTCTGGGCAGGTTCAGGTAGCTGCACCTCAGCCATCTGTAAAATGGCACAGCAGACAGGGGTGGCCAATCTTGTCAGTTAAAGCAGGGTGTGGATCTCTGACTTTGCCACATCTTTGGATCTACTTTTTAATGTACTCTAGTGAACGAGAAATGCAAAAGTTAGCAGCACCCTTTCATCTCTGCAGAGAATCAGCTAGCAACCAACTCCGCACATACATTTGATAACTGGCGTCAAGCTCCAGTCTCTCTACTTAGCGTGCAGACTCTGGAGATGTAACTGCACAGCTTTTCCCACGCCGACTACAACGACATGTTCTCCTTAGCTTGAAATCAGCTGCACTGAAAAAACTTAAGCACAGAAATCAGAAACTGCGGTGGCCTGCTCACTTCCAGCCAGAGAGCCTGTTGTTAAACAGATGCTGGCAGAGCAGCTGTCAGTTACTGTCAACCAGGGTCATGGAGCAGAGTTTTGTAGTCTCAGTGACAAATGATAAACCTTTGACATCAGGTCTGTTCCACTCTGTTTTTTGTTCCTGTGATAAAACACCATTACCAAGACCAGCCTGCAGAGGAAAGGGTTTATTTGGCTTATACTTTCAGGTCACAGTACAAGTCACTGAGGGAAGCCGTGGCAGGAAACTGACTTGCTTCTCCAGGCTTTCTCAGCTTTCCTTCATATAGACCCCAGAACTACCCGCCCAGGACTGGCACCATCCTCAGTGGACTAGGCTTTCCTCCATCAACCAGCAATCAAGAAAATGAACTACAGGCCAATCTGATGAAGGCAGTTAGCTCTTCATCTGAGTGTCCTTCTTCCTGGGTGCCTCTAGTTTGGGTCAAATTGGCAGAAACTAACCAGTACAGTTTATATGAGGCAAAACATTTTATCCCTTTCTTCAGTAACACAGCACTGTGTGTCTCCGAGACAGACTACAGCAACTAGAATTTCTCTTTCCCAGGGAAGTTCCAGGAACCATAATCTATCTGCTCCTGCCTGTAGGTGTTGGAGCCGGCCACAAACAAATCCTGCGGCCTCCCTTTACCAAGGGCAGGCCATCAGATTGGCATTCTGAGAGCCTGGCTCACAGCTGGAGGGGGAATGCTTGGCTCCCCACCCAGCCTATCTTCTTGATATCTGTACTGATATCTCCATTGAAACCTCAGAGGTCAGGGTTCAGAGAACTCTCGACAGCTGGTCATGTGGCAGTTCCTGGAAGGTGGTACCCTGAGAGAGCAGGGAAGCTCCTGGCATCTCCTTTAGACCTTGCCCTGGGTACCTCTCCCTCTGTGTCTATCCTAATGCTTTTCAGGATAGATAGGCAAACATGTTTCCTCGATTCGTTCTATGAACAAATCATTTCAATCTTTTATCCCTTTCTGCTTCTTTCTGTTTTGTTTTGACAGTCTCGATATCTCTGCTGAGTGCTGGAATTACCAGCATGAGCTCAAGCTAACTAACTGAAATACATTGGAGTTTGTAAAATCCCAATTTATATTCAAAGTATCATAAACAAGGAAACCCACCAGGAGCTCGGGGACAAGTGTTAATCCCACTGGGCGAGAATAAGACCACTCTCACAATTTTTGAGCCAAATTTGAAGCAAGCTTTATTAAATACTAGCAAGGATGATGGCCCTGGACAGGCTCATGCCCAAGATTCCCAGAGTATGATATCAAATCACACTAGTTTAGAAAGGCAAAACCCACAAGCCCACCAAGTTCCCACCTTTGTCTAACCAGAGGCAAGCATACATCCTGACACACTTCCTGCCTACATATCCCCCCCCCCACCTACATGTGATCAAGCACATCCTTTGTGGTTGGGGCAAGCAAGCTTATTTACAGAAGCAAAAACACGTGGCTTGTTATTTTAAGTGAACAGCAATTCCCAGCATTCCAGGAAGTTATCTGTCCTTGGGGGCTTAGAGGTTACAGGCGGGTTTTTTGTTTTGTTTTGTTTTTTGTTTTGTTTTAAGCACTTGTTAAGTAATTTAAACTTAAAACATGAGGTGGGGTGAGTGTGGTTGACAGAGTCAGTGCTGACTTGGCTCAGCTAGCTTGCTGAAATGGGGTGTCCCTACACATTTTATGGTGATAGGGTGATGATCTGTGTTAGTGGCTGAAGGACGGAGGGAAGGAAAGCAAGGAGCTGCATCATTTGGGTTTGAATTTGCCATCTGTGACTAGAAATGATGAACTAAAGGTCAAGGCCGACCTGAGGGCCACACCCTCCAGATTCTACCTCCAATGTGTGAAGAACTGAATCTACAAAACACCAGGAGCTGACCGAGGAGCCACAGATAGAAAGAAACCCTTCCTACTGGGGTCATCCCAGGAAGAGGCCTTCATACCCATACCCGGGCCACAGGTGGATTAGTGAAAGACTACTGGGGTGAGCCTCAACTTTCCACAAAGTCCCTGAGAAGCCACAGGGAGATTTCAGAGCTGGGCCTTTTCAACCATCAGGTCTGAGGCCTCTCGAGGTCAAAGAATGGGCAGAATTAGGTCAGTCTCTGTGGCGCAAGAGACAAGGACAGACTGGGACTTTGTAGGTCAGTGCCAAGAAAACTCAGAGGAACCATCAGGGTTCGAAAGTTTGCAGACAAATCCAGACAAGAAGACATTGGGCTAGCTCGGTTATTGTCCAGTGATGTGGACAGGTATGGAAGCTGGAACAAGCACCTTCCTCATTAGTGATGATACTGTAGTCTATGTCCTGTGTGCCTCCAGGATGAGACACATGCCTATGTCATGTGTGCCTGAGGAAGCCAAGCAATGGAAAAGGTATTTGGTGACAAAGTGACAATCCCTTCACTGGATGGTCCATGTCTGACACCCTTGTGGCGTCTCTCACAGCACCAGGAGTACAGTTGGTCACACTTACAAGCTGTTTGCTAAGTAGCTGGCTGAATCCCTTTCATGCCCACAACACTAACTGAAGAAGAGCAAGAGGATTTATGTTTAGGGCCTTTCCAGTCCCGGGTAAGTTAGAAAGACAGAGACAGGCTCTCTTCTGCATCCTTGCTGCATATCTGTAGCAAGGGCCCTGGGGTGGCTGTACTCCCAGCTTCTGGTACTTCAACCCCGACTGTGGTAACAATTTACTTGTGCACGTGCATGTGTGTTTGCCATGTGGTAGCCAGACTGGGGAATCAGAACCCCCAGAGCTGGAGTCTGACACAGTTGTGAGCAGCTGGCCATGGGTACTCAGAACCAAACTGTGCCCTCTGAAAGAGCAGGAGACACTCTTAACCACTAAGCGATGTCTTCTAAGTTTCTTTTGATGAGTTACTTCTCTGCTAGTAAAATGAGCCAATTCAAGCCAGATTAGATTATATTAAATGCAGATTTATTGGGAGGCTGCTCTCTGGCCCCAGGGGAGTCACCATGGGGGTTAGGGGAGAAAAGGGTGAGGGCACAAAGAGAGAAGAGGGGAGAGAAGGAAAGACCAAAATGTTTGGACTACATAAGGAATAAGCTCTCGGGGAAGGGCAGCCCAGCCCCTAGGCTAGAAAGTTCAAGGTGGGGGGTGGGGGCTGGATATGTCACGTAGGGACTGAGGGATGCTGGGAGAACCTAGAGGCCAGGTCTGCTTTGGTATGTAAAATATATACCTCAGTCCTTTGTCCCAGGGTCCAAACCCAAACATTTTTGTTTTGTTTTGTTTCTATGGTGATAGTGGTCCATCCCAGGATGTTACATAAGAAGTGTTCTACCACTGAGCTACATCCCAGCCCAGTACATTTGTAAATGGTTTTAACTGGAGATGGAAGAGAAAAGCTGGTCCTGTTTAGTCCCGTCCTAGTCGATGAATATCTACAAGGCCATGAAGTCCTCACCAACGAATGCTTCCAGCCAGATAGTTCTGGGAGGAACATTTGTAACACCCGTGGCAAGAGCAGCTGTCTGCTCTTTTCTCAAGATCAACTGGGTTTGAGGGATGAAGCCTATCTTCGTTGTTATGGGAGCCAACTCGAGATCCTTAAAGGGTGGGACTTGCTATTGTAACCGTGACACACTGCCTCGTGTCATGTGTGTGCCCTGCACACTGAGCCACATTAAAAATGAGTGTGAATCACATGTTCTCAGCAGTTACGGAATTGGTTAGAAGACAAACATCCTTTGAAGTTTTGTTTTGTAACACAGTCTCCCTCCCAGGTTTTCCTCGAACTTACAGTAGTAGCCCAGGCTGGCCTCAAACTCACAAGAATCCTTCAGCCTGGAGTCTCCCTAGTGCTGGGACCACAGGGGTGTACCACCAAACCTGCCTTCACGCAGTGTGACTTTAGAAGGGCTCTCCCATATGGACAGCGGGATCTGCATTTCATGGACACTGCAATTCACAAACAATGCTTCGCCTTTTCTTTGGTTGACGCCAGTTTTTCCTCACTGGTCCCTGCTATCTGGCCAGGATGACATAAACTCTGCCTAATACGTATGCCGAGTGGTGTGTTTACTTAAAGAGTCCTCTTCACAAACCTTCATTAGTGCAGAGAGAAATAGACCCAAATTTTGTCTCTAACCCTTCCTTTGTTTCTTTGCCACAGAGGAGAAAGTGTGGCTGCCTATGGCTGTGCAGCCACAAGGAAAGACTTCCTTGGAACAACAGAATTAGTCTCCTTCTGAGGGCCCGCCTGATGGAACCTGGTTCCCTTAGTGACCTGGGTGGGGGCTGCAAAGACTGTGTCTGAAGCCAGGCATCCTTCAGTTGCTCAGAGGCAGCTGGAGCTCTGATGTCACCTGGCCTCAGTGTTGTGGAGATCATTCTGGCTTCACTCAGCTTCCTCTTGCATCCTAGCCTTGTGTGCTGAAGCACAACTCCTGTCTCAGGTCCCAATGAAGCCCACCAGTTACCACTGGGCCACACGCTGCACACTCTCTCAGGGGACACAAGCCTCCTCTGTTCTGCTTTATCCACTCAAGATCCAGGGTACCCACAAAAAGACTCAAAGGCCCCTCTCTAGCAGGCCTGTAGATCCTCTCTCATTTAAACCTGGTGTGTGGGCTTGTTGAGGGTGGGTGGAAGGATTATCAAAATAACTTCCCCTCAATTCTGAAATCCTAAAAGCAGGCTTTCTGCAAGTCCTGTTTCCCCTGCACTAGATTCCAAGGTGCCCTTCCCCTGCCTCTAAATCTCCATATCCAGATATGCTGAGCACATCCAGGTATACTGAGCGGACAGAAGCTGGAGGAATCTAAAGTCTTTGGTCTGGCCCATGCCTGTGTTTCAAGATATAGCCTGTGTGAAACCTCACCTCAAAAGTCACAAGCTGAACTTCAACCCTTAGTTTTCCCTCTGCATTCCTCTAGGAGTCCCAGGGCTTCTGCAGATTGCCATCTGGAACTGACTAAGGTCACAAAGGCAGACAAGCAAGGAAAATAACAACTCCAACTGTTCGCCCGCTAACCCTGTTAATGGCTATGCAGATGTTTGAATGCTGCGTAAATCGTGGTGTCTTGACATCCACTGCAAGTGAAGTAATGAAAGAATCCTGAGTATCAGTGGGAAGACCTGGTGACCTCAGCTTGAATCCCCAGGACCCACTTGGGAGACGTGGAGAGCCAGTTTTTGTAAGTTGTCTTCCGATCGACACCCACACGCACCCTGCCCTGCATCACATGTACAAATATGTAAATAAATGCATTTACTAATTTACAAGAGAAATCTAAATCTGGACTGTGTGACAATACCCAAATCTGAATTTTTGTGTTCTAGTCCCTAGTCATGAAAGGGTCCCACAAACAGGAGTGTGAGTCTACATAAAGTTAGGAGAACTGGGCTTCCTCACGGCTCCCAGGAGCTGCTCTACCTAACTTTGAGTTTCATGTGCTTTGTTTGGGGCTTTGTTTTGAGACAAGTTCTCCCCCTGTTTCCCGGGGCCAACCTCAAACCCCTTATTTACCTGCCTCAGCCCCCCAGAGCTGGGATGTCAGATATGTGCCCCTATATCTGACAAGGACATTTTTAAGAAAGAAAAGTTGGAGTTTGGTGGCACATGCCTGTAATCCTAGCATTTGAGAGGTGGAGCCAGGAGGACCCGGAGTTCGAGGTAATTTGTGGCTACCATATCAAGTTTTAGGCCAGACTAGGAGACTCTACCTTTAAAATGAAACCAGACGAAAAGACCAGTGGCAACAGTCACAAAGAAGACCCTGCTGGATAATTTAAACTGCAAGCCAGATATAGCAAAAGGAAAAGAAGGATGGGGGTAACTGGCATAAAGAGAGCAGAAAGTGTGGTTGGAAAAATGGTTCAGTGGTTACAAGCACTGACTGCTCTTCTGGAGGACCATAGGTTCAATTCCCAGCACCCACATGGTGGCTCACAACAGGCTGTCCCTCCAGTCTCGGGAGAGCTTACCCTCTCTGGCTTCTGTGGGCATCAGGTATATAGATACATTCAAGCAAATATATCCATTCCAGCAAAAAATATCCATAACAACAAAATATATATCTTAAAAAGAGAATAGAAAGTTGGGGTGGGGAGGGTAATAGACACAAAACAGGGAGCAGTGGCACGGGCCCAATGGAGAAGATGCTTGCCCACGAGCCTGACACCCTGAGCTTGATCCCTGGGTTCACACGAGTAAACAGACTCCACCAACTTGTCCTCTGACTTCTGTTCATACTCACCCTGTGCATCCCCAGCCTGAAGAAATGTAATAAGGAACTAAAAAAAAAAAAAAAAAAAGAACATCTAAGATCTATGGAATAACTCCATAAATGGATGGTCTCCTGTGTAGATAAAGTTCCAGAAAGAGAAAGAATGGAGACGAACCCAACGAGCAGAGTTCTTTCCCTCAGTCTAAACCACATCAACCCCTAAATCCAAGAAGCCACATAAAGACCAAGGGAAGACCAACAGGTGGATCACGGGCAGGTGAGCAGAGCCGAGGGCCAGGTGCAGCAGCCGCCACCGTGGCAGGACAGGAAGCAGGGGGAGATGCTGCTTACAGAGTCCCGGAGACAACAGGCGGAGTTTTGGCGCGCTGGAAGAACACACAAGTACATGCTGAACATTTTCTTTTCAGGAACCGCAAAATCCACTCTGACTGTACAGTGTGTTCAAAGGATTTAAAAAAAAAAAAAAAAAAAACAAAAAACTACTGATGCAGTCTAGAGGTCTTAATGAGTTCGTTTTCTCTGCCAGTTAAAGAAAAGGCACGGAAAAGCTAAAGCCCGACAGGTAGCCTTTGGAGAAATTTCAAGCACCTATCAATTATCAACCATGAAAGGGAGGGAGGTGTGTGTCGGTGCCGAGGAAACACACACAACAGACACACACACAGAGTGTCTTAGGGTTTTACTGCTGTGAACAGACACCATGACCAAGACAACTCTTATAAGGACACCATTTAACTGGGGCTGGCTTACAGGTCCAGAGGTTCAGTCCATTATCATCAAGGCAGGAACATGGCAGCATCCAGGCAGGCATGGTGCAGGAGGAGCTGAGAGGTCTACATCTTGTTCTGAAGTAAACAGGAGAAGACTGACTTCCAGGCAGCTAAGATAAGGGTCTTAAAGCCCACACCCACAGTGACACACCTACTCCAACAAGACCACACCACCAAATAGTGCCACCCCCTAGGCCAAACATATTCAAACCACCACTGAAAAGACCCTTTCTCATCTCTCCTTGAGGCCTGGAGGTTTAAAAGCCTGTGAAGAATTTTCTACTCCTATCTCGTTCAGTTTGAAGACAGATGGTTGGTTTATTGGTCCATGTCCTGGTGCAGCCTTGAACTGAGCCAGTCTAGCAGTGGGAGCCTGTTGGTGAAAGAGCTGGTAAGCTCTGCCTCTAGTCAGGAAGTTGATGAAGAAGGCAGCCATCTTGGAAATTCTCCTCCTTTATTACCTAGCCACAGCCTCTTCCCCATCTGTTTACCTACCTGGGGGTCTAACCTGGTCTCTCACTTCAATGCTAAGATAAAAGACTTTCACTGAAGCCGATACCTTACTAATTCAACTGGCTACCACGCCATCTTCCTGAGCCAACTGGTATCCTAAGTGAGTGTTCCACAGTTAAAACAGATTGTCTTTAGGACCTGGTGAGAAGGAAATGCCAAGATGTCTCAGCTTTTTAGGTTTATGGACCAATGTTGTGTGGTGTGCACACAACGGCCATCTACAAAAAGTGTATTCATGCCCAGGGTGGGGTGGTGTTAAACACTTTTAACCCAGCACTCAGGAGGCAGAGGCAGGCAGATCTCTGAGTTCCAGGACAGCCTGGTCTACAGAGTGAATTCCAGGACAGTCAAGGGTACCTAGAGATACCCTGTTTCTAAAAAAAAAAAAAAACCAAACCATAAAAAAAGTGTGTTCTTAAACCATTTTTACTGACCTATCTACTGACCTAACAAGGTGTGTAAGTTTCAGGTGCCTGTATCTGTGGGTGAGTTCCTGGCTTCCTCAGGCATATTTGTATCTGCTAGACTGCTTCACAATCTACAGGCTTTGGCTGAGCCTCTAACTGTGGGAAAGCCACCGATTGGGAGTTCGGGGAAACAAGTTCAATAACTCCACGGGTCACAAGGCCCAGTAATTTGCCATTTTGTTTAACAATGCCTTGGTGTTTGGTATGCATTAAATGTTCTGATAAACACTGCTTGTCTCTCCAGCAGGTGGCCACGGAATTTAAACCAGCAGGCCAGCCTTACAAACACTCAACGCAAACTACACGCCTACGGAAAGAGGTGCTACTTGGGCTAGACTTGGCGACCCTGTCACCTTGGCACTCAGGAGGCAGAGACAGAAACATCTCTGCCCACTCAAGGCCAAACTGCTCTACAGAGTCAGTTCCATTTCCAGGACAGCTTGGACTACACAGAGGAATCCTATCTTGGAAAAAATCAATCAACTAAGCAATCAATCAAATTAAAAAGTATAACTTTATATAACTATATATGGGAAGTACAGCAAACAGTGGCTAGCTTTTCACAGAAACAGTGGAGGAAACAGGAAAATAAAAGATGAAGTGTTAAAATAGAGAACTTTAGAATTCTATGCCCAGGAAAAACATCTTTCCAATAATCAGGGCTAACACAGAGTGTAAACTCATTTCTATAATCCCAGCACCCAGGACTGAGGCAGGAGGATTAAAAGTTTGAAACCAGACTGGGTTCCAGCCTAGCTGCGACTCTATGCTGTAGTAAGTTGGTAAGATGCTGTGGAAAAGGAAGGAAGAAAGGGGCGGGCAGGGGATGAAATGGGGGAGGGAAGTAGGGAGAAAGGAAGAAATGAGACAGAGAAGAGGAAAAGAGTTTCTCAGCCTCAAACACCATTCATATCTTATAGGAAAAAAAAGGAATCAGTAAAAAAAAATCACAAAACAGTAGAGTCCTGTTTTCTTGTGTGTGTGTGTGTGTGTGTGTGTGTGTTTCTTGCTGGTTTGCACTCGGTAGCATAGAGTTTCAAGGGCTTCTTTCTTTTGCTGTCTCTGAACCTTTTAGTCCAAACTTGGAGTGGTCCCACCGTGCGACTCCTCTACGTGAGTCTAAAAAGTCTACCATCTGTTCCATAAACTTCTGTGATCCTGACAGGCGCTTGTAGTCACAGGCATGGCTTCACCTCTGATGGGTCACTTTGACTGATGCTACCTCTTAATTTTATTCCACTCTGGTCTCCTCCCTCTCGAGAGTCACTCACTCTAGTCCAAACTCAGCTCAAACTCACAATCCTCCTGCCTCGGGCTTCTCAATAGCTGGGGTTACAAACATGAGTTACCTCATTTCTTAACATTTCTCTTTTCCCTCTTGGAGACTCTGGGAATTAAATTGTATTGGAATCTAGGATGTCTGGACGCTTTATCTTTTGCTTATCGTAGCAAACCCCACAGAGCATAAAACTCTTCCTCCCCAAAGCTGCAAAGTGTAGCATTATTCCCTAAATGCATTTTGGGGTACAACAGAGTGCCTCCCTGTCCATCAGGACCAAAATTCTACACCCTGCAAACAGCTGCTTACCAGCCCAGCAAGCTTATTCTCCTCGCCGTTTCTATGGTTTGTTTCATTTTTTTACTACTTTTGATTCTTATGCAGGTAGGTATCATAGAGGGGGAGGGGCTGATTTCAGTCTGTAGTGTTTTCAAGGTTTGTTTACACTGTAATGTCAGAATTTTCTTCCTTTTAAAGGCTGAATAAAACTTTTGTTTTGTTTTGATTTTTTTTCTATTTGTTTTTGGAGACAGGCTTTCTCTGTGTAAAGCCCTGGCTTTTGAACTCAGATCTGCCCACCTGTGATTAAAGGTGAGCTCTACCATCCTGTCTCAAAGGTTGAATGATATTCTGTGAGAGGGTACAGTGTGCCACAGCCGGGAAGGCAGAGGTGGGTCTCAGGATCAGCAAGAGTGTAAGGCTCCTTGTTCATCTCTCTGTAGACCAAGAAAGAGACATAGATATTGGGTTAGAACTGCAGCCAGCCTGTAAGAGTCAAAGTCCATCCCTGTGGCCCTCCCTAGCTCTGTAGCCAGAACTCCATGTCCCAGAGATTCGACAATCTCTTAGAACCTCGCCACCAGTCAAGGACCACCAGTACAGCTAAGTGTTCATGAGCCTGTAGGGATATATCACAAGCTAAGCACAAAAAACAGGAGTTGAACATCCGTTGTCTTCACTGAACACAGAGTTGCCCCCACCTCGTGGCTGCTGCAAATAAGGCTGTGATGAGCACTGGCACACAGGTTTGTTTGTTTGTTTATTTACACGACTCTGCTTTTCACTTTTCTAGGATATACATCCAGAAGTGGGAGTTCTATTTTTAACGTTGCTAACACTTCCTGTGTGGAGAGGTCTTCTGTTTGTGTTTGTCCTTAGCAATGATAAGAGGCTTAAAGAAACTAAGTAACACGTAGGACAGCTGGCAATCTCCTTAGTTGGAGCATCGGTTTGTTAGACTCAACTGACAGCCCTGCTATCTCGAGTTACAACCCCGCTACTTTCCCCCACCCTACAGTTACAGCAGCAGCCTCTGCAGTCACCCAGATCCATGGCAGCTCTGTCCTGCATGTCTGCCATGTCACTATTATCTGAATGCATCGGAACGGCATCATTTCTGTGGCTGAGTCTCGAATGAATTCCCGAGTCTTACGAAGCTCTCTCCCCTCAGACCTGCCATAGACTGCTCTCTCTTGGATCCCCAACTTTCAGGTGTCTTGTAAGTCAGGCTCACAGCCAAGCACAAAGGTTGGCAGGAAGGTCAGGGGCTTCTCTCCCTCCACATTTTTTGTTTGTTTGTTTGTTTGTTTCTCAAGACAGGGTTTCTCTGTGTAGCTCTGGCTGTCCTGCAACTCACTCTGTAGACCAGGCTGGCCTCGAACTCAGAAATCCACCTGCCTCTGCCTCCCAAGTGCTGGGATTAAAGTCGTGCACCACCACTGCCGGGCCTGTCCCTCCACTTAAAAGGTTTATTCCTGAGGCCATCACAAAGGCTCTCTTGTCCTTTGGAGCAAAGAGACCTTCTCCTGACTGGGGAAAGGGTGTGATTCTGGAAGAGTGGGTCACCTGTCAGCATCTGGTGCGGCACTAGCCTGGCCAGTTTTTAGGGTCAAGCTTATTAGCAGGTTTTTCTTTCAAATGTCGCCATCATCACTGTGGCACACAGTGGGGACTCTCTAGCAACCACAGCATGGCCAAATGGGAGGTTTCCATCTTACCTGGCTTGGAATGGCACCACTACCCTGATCCAGAGTATCATGTATCCCTGTCAGACACATCAGGGTTTGGTCAGCTAGTGCTTGAGGGTCAGAGCTAGCTCTCCACAAGTTTTTGCAAATTTAGTTCTGATGGAATCCAGACATGACACTAAGTTACCCAGTGTCCTGCTGCCGTCAACACATAATGTTGCGAGGTTTTGACGCTGTATGGACTGCAGAAACCTACTATAAACTTCTCTACTCTCTACGTGAATATTCCTGTTCTTCAACGTTCTCCACGGGTCTATTTCTTTTGAAGGATGCTTTTCTGCTTAAACTAAATCAACTAAAGTTTAAAAAGTAGTAATAATAATAATAATAATAATAATAGTAATAATAATAATAATAATAATAAAAATCCAATAAAGTGTCTCCAGTTGGCAGGGTAGGCTCCATGACCATGTGCCTAAACAAACAAACAAAATACCACCAACAAAACAAACAACACAACTTCTCCTGGTTCAATCTCCAGCAACCTTGCCAGAACCCAAATCTTGAACCATCCCAGAAGAATCCTTGGTGAAGAAAAGCTGTGTCGCTGACTCCAAAACAAAGCCTTGTTTCCCCTTCTGTTTCTTTTTGACACACTCATGTAGCCCAGGCTGGTCCTTGACTCTGGTCCTCTTGTTTCCACCCCACGTATGCAGTCCCAGGCTCACTGCTGGCACGGACTCTGTCAGACAACAGGTGGTTATTCATAGAAACTGTTCTGAAACCTGCTCTCCATTCTGAAATTATCTGCTGTAAACTTCTCTCTGTGTGAATATTCCTGTGTCATCTCCAACATTCTCCATGGGGTCTACTTCTTTTGAAGGGTGCTTTTCTGCTTAGAGGCTCTCTCAGAGCCTCTGATTTCAGCTCACCCACCTGGTGTTTGCTTAAAGATTGTGTCCGGTTCCTCCTCTCCCCCTTCCATTTTCTTTCTGGCTCATGCCCAGTTCATGCTCCATCCTGGCTTTGGGTCACAGATGGTCTCCAACATTTCCAACTAACATTGATAGTTTTACACACCCAGCACTAACATTGATAGTTTTACACACCCAGCACACGTGGCTCTTACACACTCAGCTCATTTGTGCCCTATCCGTCAGTCAGAAGCTTACTGCTTTCTTCTCCTTTGTATCACCTGCGGTCAGACTCAAAGTGTAGACAGGTCCGGGTGCCAGTGTGACAGTTAAAACGTTCAGCCTCTGCCTCAAATCCCAGCACTCTGAGTTTGATAGATCTCTGAGTTTGAGGCAGCCTGGTCTACAGAGAGAGAGAGTTCCATGATAGCCAGGGCTGCACAGAGAGCTCTCTCTGGGGGCGGGGAGGGAGGTTGCAAACAAACAAACAAACAAACAAAAAATAGTAACAAAAAGTTCAGTCAGCCTCACTTGCTTCATAGGAAGGGGCTCTTGTGAGATTTGTTAATGAAGTTGGTTCTCTCTGTAAACTTCCAGCTCCAAGAAAGCGGCTGCTTCCTTCTGCAAGCTCTCCAGCCTGGCTTATGTTTTGTCCATTCATCACTGCCACCACTATCATTATCATCATTAAACGTCACACACACACACACACACACACACACACACACACACACACACACACACACGGTTTCTCTGCGTAATCTAGGCTGTTTTGGAACTTTGTAGAGTTGGCTGGAACTCAGAAATCCTCCTGCCTCTGCTTCCCAAGTGCTGGGATTAAAGGCACGGGCCAGCACACCTGGCCGTTATTTTTGAGTCAAGGTCTTGCTATACGGTACCTTAAGATAACCGAACTAACTCAGGATTTCAAGTCCCGAGTTTACTGGCATGTGCTACCATGCCCTGCTGTCTGTTTTTGGAGACAGGGTAGCCCTGGCTGTCCTGGAACTTATTCTAGGTCAGGCTGGCTTCGAACCCAACTTTTTTTTTTTTTTTTTTTTTTTTTTTGAGACAGGGTTTCTCTGTGTAGCCCTGGCTGTCCTGGAACTCACTCTGTAGATCAGGCTGGCCTTGAACTCAGAAATCCACCTGCCTCTGCCTCCCAAGTGCTGGAATTAAAGGTGTGCGCCACCACTGCCCGGCTGAACCCAACTTTCTTTCTTTCTTTCTTTCTTTCTTTCTTTCTTTCTTTCTTTCTTTTTAGTGCTGAGCACTGGACCACATGTATGCTGGGCGAAGCCTACGGGAGAGCCACACCCCAACCTCTGTTTTTCCTTTTCCAGCTTATTTGTTCTCTAGAAAGTTAACTAAGCTTCCAAACTCTGACATTCAAATATTCTGGGATGTAAAATTTCCCTCACTCTTTCCAAGATGTGTGCCTCCCGGGCCCTCCCCCAGGGCAGGCACTGGCTGTGTTCTGAAGATCTGTCTTTGACTCTGACAGCAGCGGGACTTTAACCTCTAGGAATGTGAGGCCCACATACTCGTGCGGCCCTGTGGCCCATTCATCACCAAGAGGGCTCCATTATCAGGGCTTCACCGGTTTTAAAAAAAAAAAAAAAAAAAAAAAAAAAACTTTTAAAAAAGTCTTTTTTAAATCTTTAAAGGGCTAACAGTAAGGCTGTACTTAAATTCCTTTGCTTTCACTGGTTTCTGTCTGGAGGCCTTTCAGTTCTCGAGGCTTGCTTAGAGATTGGCATGGACTCCTCGGGAAGGCACGGGATTGTTTTCAATGAAAGTTTTTAAATTCTTTTGAGACTCAACTGATCTGTTTTCTTTTCTCTTTCCCTCTTTCACTCAGTCTGTCTCTCTATCATGTCTCTCACTCTATTTCTTCACTGGGAGGAGGAGGAATTCAAAGAATGTAATGGAACTCCAACAGGTATGAAAGCTGCACAAACGTGTGGAAAGCCCTGTGTGTGTGTGTGTGTGTGTGTGTGTGTGTGTGTTGAGTGGGAGTGTGTGTGTGTGTGATGTGAAAGGGAAGGACCAGGAGCGGAGTCCAGAGCCAGAGAGGGGAAGAGGCAGCCAGGCACTAAAAGCTCCATCTTCCTCCTTCCTCCTGCATGCGACCGGGGTCCACTGCTTTCGAAGGTTTGTTATGATTACTATGCAGGGGAGGAGTGTGAGTTCCGAGCTGACAAAGTATTCTGAACAAGGGCTGGGAGCAGGGAGGCTGCCATCCCAGCAGCTCAGACACCTACACAGCAGCATCCCTTAGAGGGTCGGTCAAGGGGGGAGAGCTGAGGGAGCAAACTGGATGGGAATGGGAACTGGATTCTGGGAAGTGTGACTGGCCTGTCCTAGACTCTATTCTGGGCTGTGTGGTTCAGTTTTATCATAGCTGGATTCTCACTGAAGGCCAAGTAGGCATCCCTTGCACACCTGCACACCCTGCTTATTGAGGCACCATCCAACAGTCCAGGCACAGAAGCAGTCTAGATGCCCATCAACAAACATGAAAGAAGACATGGACTCTGTGTGTGTGTGTGTGTGTGTGTGTACGCATGTGTCACAGAACTTATGTAACAGCACGTTTTATTCAGCCATAAGGGTGAATGGAATGATGTCCTCTGCTTTGAGCTGGGTGGACTGGAGATCTCTGGGTTAAACGGGCCAGACTCACCACAGGGAAGGTTGTGTTTTCTTCCTCATATGCAGAATCTAGATTCCTTGTGTGTGAGACACGCAGAAAGTGAAAAGAAAGAAGCGACCAATGGGGGCAGGGGCAAGGGAAGGTAATAAAGGTTGGAAAAGAAGTATGTGCGGAATCTAGATTATACACAGACACTCATGCACAGTGGGAACCGTTCGTGGAGAGGAAGGGAACCAGCAAGAGAGTGTGGGGCAGCTAGAGGACTGAGAGGGGTGTGAGCAAAATGTATTATTCCCATATGGGAGAACGTCATAACAAAGCTCATTATTTTGATACCGGACCATCTATTTATTTATTTGGGTTTTTCAAGACAGGGTTTCTCTGTGGAGACCAGTTCATCCTGGAACTCACAGATATCCATCTGCTTCTGCTTCTGAGAACTGGGGTTAAAGGTGTGTGTCACCACCGCCCAGCTAATTAACAATTTTAAGACAGAGATGGGAGAAAGCTATCTGATCAAGTGAGGCCTTTTTTGATGTCCTCGTCAACGCAGAGCCCAGCTGGGGTTTAGTCACCAGCTCACGGCTACCACTCTTAAATCCTAGCTATACTCACGCCTCCTTGTGAGTCACCTGGAACTGACTGGTAATGTTTCCCAGTCTGTGTGGCACCAGCCTTAGGAAGTGACCTCAGAGACATAGCACTAGGGGGCCTTTAATACCATCACCAGGTAGGGCTGCTGCATAGTAACAGATGGGGTAAACCAGCAGCTGAGGGTGACTGGGGTGGGGTCATTAGCAGAGAGCTGGGAAGGCAGTAAGGGGAACAGCTGCTAGGACTTTGAGGGTATCTCTGCAAAACATCAAGGTGACATCGAGCCACGAGCAGTGGCAAGGTCCCTTCATCTGGAACTGGAGCCAGCACCACCATCATCAGACTGTGGATAAAATGTGGGTGGGGAGTCCTCATCTGCCATCTCCCTGGATGTTTGTTTGGGTGGTGTCCAGGAAACAGCCAGCCCTTCCCAGGATGATGAAGCACCCTCAACCTCACGGATGGCCGATGCCCTCTTCTCTCACTCAGGGGCTACCTGCAGTGAAAGTAAAATGGATCATCCAACTGTATCCGCACTACTGACAAGGAACTGTGTGTCCCCAAACAGAATTCATTTACTCTTGGGTTGGGGCCAGGATCTCAACTATCCCAGACTGACCTCGAACTCACTACGTAGTGGAGAATAAACTTGGAGTCCGATTCTCCTGCCTCCACTGAAGTGGAAACGTAAGCGTTCTTTGGGAAGTCAGTTAGATGGTGTTCTGCTGGGGCAAAGGAACGTTTTGTTAAAGTGGACACAGGTGTGAGAGACTAAGGCCGACTCGTGAAGGAAGGTTTTACTGAAGCAGGCACAGGAGAACGGATGCTCTGCTAAAGCCAGCACGTAAAAGGACACGTGATGAAGGATTCTTTGCCAACCACATGCATGTATTGGTCCGCCTTATATTGTGTAGTTGAGCTGTATTTGTCGGGACTCTACAAAGAGAAATGAACCAAAAAACTTTTGGTGGTGGTGTGTTGTAGTTTCTTGTTGCTTTCGTGGACTGGGGCTGATTGGCAGAGTGATATCAGCTGAGACAAGACTGGAGCTGAGGCAAGCCCCGTGGAGGACATGTTTGGAGGGCATAAATAGGACTCGGACGGTGACAGACTGAGCGAGGCTTGCTTACGTAGAGCTAGCTATGCGACACTTAAGGGTCTCTCGTCTTCGCTGATCTTTGTTTTGCAGAGAGAGGCACAGCTGAGAACTCTCGGTCTCTCCTGCTGACTTGAGCCAAGGCTGAGACCTGGCTAGCTCTCGTTAGCCTGTGAACTGAACTGTTGACTCTTAGACAATGGGAGTTGCTCTCAAGAACCATTTCCAAACAGGTCCACTTCCCCCATCTGTTTTTTATTTTATTTTTTTGTTGTTTTTTTTTGTTTTGTTTTGTTTTTTGAGACAGGGTTTCTCTGTGTAGCCCTGGCTGTCCTGGAGCTCACTCTGTAGACCAGGCTGGCCTCGAACTCAGAACTCAGAAATCTGCCTGCCTCTGCCTCCCAAGTGCTGGGATTAAAGGCGTGTGCCACCACTGCCCGGCTGTTTTTTATTTTTGTACTACCTCTGGTGGGTGGTTGGCTAAAAGGGAGGTTAAAGCATTTAAGAACCATCATTGAAAGTAGGTTTTGAAAAAATTAAAATTACACCCCACCTCCTAAGGGCTGTTACAGTTGTACACCATCACAGCTGGTCTTAGGAGGTGCTGGGAATCAGATCCCGGGGATTCAGGCACACTAGGCAAGCCTAGTTCTCTCAGCTATATCCCCTGCCCCTCACCAAGTTTTTAAATAATATATTCTACATTTATTTATCGTATATAGGTTCATGACATGGCACATGAGATCACAGAACAACTTGCTGGGGTCAAAATCTCCCCTCTACAATGTGGATTCTGGGGATCGAAATTAGGTCATCAGGCTTGGTGACAATAGCCCTCACACGATGAGCCATCTTGCTGGTCCTCATGTACTTTCTAGTAGGAGCTACTGGGGATTTTTCTGGTTTGTTTTCAGGAACGATGTTTCCAGCATATTATGGGCTTGTGAGCAACAGTGCAGCAATGAAGTGGCCTCAGTACACATTTTATTTATTTGTATCCTGAATTAACAATTCAAACGTGGTCTATGACAACAGGGGGTCGGCATCAAGGATAACATCAATCCCTTGAAGAGCTTGCTAGAAAGCAAAGAACAGGAGTGTGGGTCTGGTTAAGTGGTCCTGAGGAAAGCTGCAACACTGACTGGGCCTTTGCCCAGCCCATCGTTCTGGGGAGCAGGGCCTTTGTATATGTGGCACTATGCCTTCCTCAACTGCACTCCACCTTTTTAAAAAAAATTATGTATGTATGTATATACGTATGTACACTGGTGCTCTCTTTGGACACATCAGAGGAAGGCAACGGATCCTATTACAAATGGTTGTGAGCCACCATGTGGTTGCTGGGAATTGAACTCAGGACCTCTGGAAGAGCAGTCAGTGCTCTTAACCACTGAGCCATCTCTCCAACCTTGTACTCCATGTTTTTTTTTTTTTTTTTTTTTTGAGACTAAGTCTTTCACTGAACGTAAGTCTTTTCATTGTCCAAGCTGGACTGGCCGGCTTGAAAGCCCCCAGGGTCCATCCACCTTGGCTGCACAAGGCCCAGAGTTGGGCTTACAGGGCGAGTCCCACGGCACTGATTTCAACATGGGTGTGTGGTTTGAACTCTGGTCCTTGCACTCACGACTTGTTCACTAAGCCAGCTCCTCAGCTTTATCTCTCTGCTGTTGTGAGACAGGCTCTCTTGTAGCCCTGGCTAGCCCACAGCAAAGGACAACACCGGGCTCATCTTCCTGCCTCTGCTTCTGAAGTGCTGGAATCGGGGGCACACAACATCCCTCCAGATTCTGACATCATTTTCTATCCTGTCCCACATTTTACAGTTTGGTGCTTTTGAAAGATTTTTTTTTTAAATTTATTTATTTATTTTTTATTTTTGTTATTATTTTGAGAAAAGATTCTCACCATGTAGACTTGGCTGGCCTGGAAGTTGTTATATAGACCAAGCTATGTAAGATCAAGTATATGCTTATAATCCTAGTACTTGGGAGGTAAAGGCAGGAAGACCAGGAGTTCAAGGTGACCTTCAGCTATGTAGTAAGGCTCATTCCACTCAGTGTACCCGAGTCCCTGTTTCAAAAAAAAAAAAAAAGGAGACCAGTGAGATACCCTGTGGGTAACAGCATTTCCTGCCAAGCTTGGTGACCGGAATTCGATCCAGGGAATCAGATAGTAGGAGAGGACCAGGGAGTCTTCCTCTGATGCTACACAAGCACGTGGCCCATGTGCTCCTCACCGCACATGTGTGATGATAAGTCACACACATGCACAGAACCAACCCTAAACAACCAGGACAACAACCGAAAAAGCCAGGTGTAGTGGCCCACAACTTTAATCCTAGCCCTCAGGGGGAGAGGTAAATGGATCTCTGTAAGCTCCAGACCACACAGACTGCTCTGTATAGTGAGTTCCAGGACAGCCAGAGCAGCAGAGTGAGAACCTGTCTTAAAAAAATCAAAACAAAACCAGCCTTCGAAATGCATATCATATATAATCAATATGTAAAACATGTTTATGTATTTGGTGATGTGTAACAGATTCTGTGGCTGTGGTTGTCAACCTTCCTAACGCCGTGACCCTTTAAGACAGTTCCTCGTGGTGACCCCCAAACCATACAATTACTTTCTTTGCTACTCTGTACATGTGATCTTGCCACTTCCATGACTCAAGAGCTGGTATGCCAGCTATCTGGAATGTGACTGTGAAAAGGGGTCGTGACTCACAAACCGAGGCTGTTCTGTGGAGACAAAATGTTTCAGGGCTCTAGAAGCCAGCACTGAACAGCGTTTTTTCGGAGTGCCCAGATGCCTTAATAGAGGCCTGTGATTAATTGGGAGGGAAGTCTTACTCAACTGCAGCTCTCCTGCAAGGCAGTCTGTGGCTCCCTCAAGACACACTGACACCTGCTTCAGCCTCCACACCCAGTCCAGTATCTGAGGAAACCTGAAGGTCAGTTAGGCATTCTTCCTGTGAGGACTCAAGAGCAGCAGACAAGCGGTTACCAGTTGAGAAGTATGCTTGTTGTTCCACCCCTCAAAATGTCTCTTTTGGGTGTGGAAGCACACACCCGTCATCCTGGTACCCTCAAGGTCAAGGAAGGAGCATCACTGCAAGTGTGAGGGCTAACCTGGGCTACGCAGTGAGACCTTGTCTCAAAACAACGCAGCAAATAACACGGCACTGGGGATGTACCTCAGTGGGTAGAGTGCTCATGGAGGCTGCTTGAAGCCTTGAGTTCTGTCAGTGCTGAGTAACTCAGGCATGGTGCCCCCCACTTATAATCTACCACTTGGGAGGTGGAGGCAGGAGGATAAGAAGTTTAAGGTTGTTCTTGAGTATATAGCAAATCTGAGGCCAGCCTGGGCTACACAACATTATCTCAAAGAATAAGATCGATATACATATCTCCCAGCAAAAATGGCCCAGTGGGTAAAAGGCTTGCTACTAAGCCTGGATCCTTGGAACTCACATAATGGAACAAGAGAAACAACTTCTTCTTCTCCTTCTCCTCCTCCTCCTCCTCCTCTTCTTCCTCTTCCTCCTCCTCCTCCTTCTCCTCTTCCTCCTCCCTTTCCTTTTCCTTCTCCTTCTTCCTCCTCTTCCTCTTCCTCTTCTTTTTTGGTTTTTCAAGACAGGATTTCTCTGTGTAGCCCTGGCTGTCCTGGAACTCACTCTGAAGACCAGAAGGCTGGCCTTGAACTCAGACATCCACCTGCTTCTGCCTCTCAAGTGCTGGGATTAAAGGCATGTGCCACCACTGCTGAGAAACAACTTCTACAAGATGTTTTTTGACCTACACACATACACACACGCGAGCGCACACACACACACACACATGTACACACCATCTTTAATTTTTTTTAAGTCTTTCTTCATAGCCCAGACTGTCCTGCAACTCACTGTGTAGATCAGGCTGACCTCAAACTCACAGTGATCTGCCTGCCTCTACCTCCTGAGTATTGGGATTAAAGGTGTGTGCCATCATGCCTGGCAGAATGTTTTCTTAAAGAAAAATGTTAATGAACAATGAGTGCAATTTTTTGTATTTATTATTATTTCTTGGCAACTTTAAAATCCAAAACTGTTAAAGTTTGGTCACTGGCACTCTTTCCTGGACATAGAGTCTCACTGAACGATTTATTTTCACTAGAGACAGGCTTGCAGGAAGGAAGCTCACCGTGTGCCCGGCAGATCCCCTTTCATGGACAGCAGGTGCTGCTTCCAGCCACACCCATGTGTGTCCCAAAACCAGAGTTAGAAAATGGCTGATTTCCAGCCCGTTCCCCAGAACTCAGAGACTGTCTTCCTGTTTATCTTGGTGAAATGCCTAAGCTATACTGGCCTTCTGCATCGTATTCAGACAAAATGGTCACACGGAGAAGACAGAAGTCCTTAGTCACCATGAGGCATTCTGTTCCTGGAGTAGAAAAGACACGATGCTAGGAATGTTTAATGATTTTTCAGGATTTAGGATAAATTTAACATTTGAAGAAACTGAACTCAGGGCTGGAGAGATGGCTCAGTGGCGAAGGGCACTGGCTGCTCTTATGAAGGGCCGGGTTCAATCCCTAGCACCCATGGGGGCAGCTCACAGCTGTCTGTAACTCCTGCTCCAGGGGATCTGACACCCTTATACACACATACACGTAGTCAAGTCACCAATATACATAAAAATAAAATAAATTTAAAAGAAAAGAAAAGGAAACTGAACTCTGCCAGGTGGTGGCGGCAGCATGATTCTTGTTCTTGGAAGGCAGGTCTTATGAGTTCGAGGCCAGCCTAGTCTAGAGTGAGTTCCAGGACAGCCAGGGCTACCCAGAGAAACCCTGTCTCATAAAACAAACAAAACAAAAAAACCCAAAACAAAACAAAAAAGTCCTTTTTCTTCATGGGCTTCCTGAAGAGCCTAGTCATTTCCGTGTGTGTGTGTGTGTGTGTGTGTGTGTGTGTGTGTGTGTGTGTCTGAATGAGGCCAGCCTGGGCTACAAAGAGACTTTGCAAATGTTTGCCTTCTCTGTCATAAAGCTGTATTGCTAAATGTTTTTACTTTATCACTTTGAGCCTCACTAACTTGTCTAGGCTGACCCTGACCTTGCTCTGTAGCCCAGGCACACTCTATAAGCAAGAATTCAGCTTTCAATCCTCCGGCCTCAGTCCTCCATTAGCTGGGACGACAGGAACATGCCACTATCACATCACTGCCCCTTGAAGCTCACTCTCCACCTTGTGTCTGCCTCTGACTCTTTTTTTTGTTTGTTTTTCGAGACAGGGTTTCTTTGTGTAGTCTTAGCTGTCCTGGAACTCACTCTGTAGACCAGGCTGGCCTCGAACTCAGAAATCTGCCTGCCTCTGACTCTTCCATCTGAGATCATTGTTTCCTAAATTAGGGGAGCTCCGTCAAGAACAAAGGGTGGCCACTCAGGTAGCCAATCAGCTGTGGTCCAGGCTGTTATGTAGGAGCGGAGAAAGCAGCACTTCCTTTAATTCTTCCGGCTATTTCCACCACACTGCTCTTGACTGGGCTGCATCAGGCATTGCCTGGAAAGCAGGGACTTCCACGGCATTCCTGTCACCTTCTGTTCAATGGACCCTCTAGCACTTCCTACTGCCTAGCTTGACATTTATGTTGACGGCTACCATGGTGATAGTAGCCCAGATTCTTATCCAAGCAACTTAGCCTGTGGCATGCTTACCAAGACCTCCCCGGATGAGAATTGCTGCCTTAAGTTACAATAACCACAAAGTCCACAACTGTGGACTTTTGGAAACACTTGAAACCAGTATTTTATATTTGACTTTTTAATGTATATATAATTTATTTTATTTTATGTGCATTGGTGTGAAAATGTCAGATGCCCTGGAACTGGAATTACAGTTGTGAGCTGCCACACAGGTGCTGGGACTTGAACCAGGGTCCTTTGGAAGAATAGTCAGTGCTCTTAACCACTAATCCATCTTTCCTGATCCTTGTATTTGACTGTTACTGTATGCTTGTGATTCTATATGCTTAATTGCAACAAGAAGAGGTTTGGGTTTTTTTTGTTGTTGTTGTTGTTTTTTGTTTTTCGAGACAAGGTTTCTCTGTATAATCCAGGTTATCCTGAAACTCACTCTGTAGACCAGGCTAACCTCGAACTCACAAATCCACCTGCCTCTGCCTCCCAAGTGCTTAGTTTTTCTTTCTTTTGTTTTTTGAGACAGGGTTTCTCTGTGTAGCCCTGGCTGTCCTGGAACTCACTCTGTAGACCAGGCTGGCCTCAAACTCAGAAATCCGCCTGCCTCTGCCTCCCAAGTGCTGGGATTAAAGGCGTGCGCCACCAAGAAAAGTTAACAGAAGTTTCTGGGCTATTTGTCTTTTGAGATAGGAACTGTGTCAGCTTCCTAAGTTTTCGAATGCATGTAAACCATGGCTGATTCTGTTAACTAAAATCTTCTCTGATATCTGTAAGTAGAATTCAGTAAAAATAAATTTTAGAAAGCCCACAAAAACACGTAGAGAGGTAAACTGAATGTTAACCCTGTGAGGGAGAAACTGTTGGGACCATCCTGGGTACTTGTAGCTGAGACTGACACCTTGAGCCTGAGCCTAGAAGGCCATGTGATCAAAGGACAGAGCTTACTTTAGAAAGTTGTCCTCTGACCTCCAGACGCACTGGGTAGTGTACATGCCCACATATGTACACATACACCCTAAACAAATAGAACTGTAATAAAAACATTAAACTTCTTGGACGATGGGGGCAATTTTAATACCCACAAGTAAGTAAATGTAGAAGAACTGTAACAAATACCCTGTTTGTTGTTTCCTGCTAAGAACAACACTTCCTACTCTTATGAACAGGTTTTTTTTTTTTTTTTAAGTTTACCTACCCTAGCAAAAAGAGGCCTTAAAAACTATTTGACTCTCTTTATTTGTGGTGGGAGGAGGTTTTGGGGGAATCAAAGTTAGGACCCTAGGCATCTAGCAAAAGAGGTAGAGGGGCCACATGCCCAGCTTGCTTCCTGTGTTTAATGTATGCATTTCAGAAAATATTTTCTTTGGTTCTGGGAATCAAACCCAGGGCTTTTGCATACAGCAAGCAAGCACTATACCCCTGAACTATATACCCAGATCAAAATGGCTTTTTATTTTTGCATTGGGAAGGATCTGATGTAGCTACGGTGGCTTCTGTGCAAACAAAGATGACTCTCATTTCAGCTTCCCAAGAGCTAGCTTACAGATTTGCGCCATGTCCAGCTTCAAAATTATCCTTAAAGTTTATGTTTGTAAATCATGAACTATCACCCTTACACTTCTGAGTTGCTTTGCTTGGAATTTCATTCAAACAGCAGAACTAACAATTCCTGTTTCTGTGTTCCCCTGGTATCCGAACAGCCATTTTGAACTCCAGGCTGTTTGTCTCAATGGCTATACTCAAGTGTATTCCACCTCCCGCCCTCCCCCCCCACCCCCCCAAGGTACATTATGACAAATGTTTATATCTAGGGAGGTCCTTCTGTTTCGGTTGTGTTTTGAAGGCAGTGTGACTGTGTCGAACTCTGTAGCCCTGGCTGCCCCCAAACCCACCCCGTAGAGCAGGTTGGTCCTGAACTTGTACAGCTCTTGTGTTCCCCCCCCCAACCCCCCTCCAGTTATAGCTGCCGTTCTCCTTGCCCCAGGCCCACTCGTCACTCTTACTACAAATCACAGGTGGAAGTGACAGTCTTTGGTTTGTTTCTCCAAGGTTTGTGTGTGTGTGTGTGTGTGTGTGTGTTTGAAAGGGTCTCTGTCCCGGAACTCACTTTGTAGCCTGGACTGGCCCCAATCTCTCAATGATCTTCCTGCCTCTGAGTGCCAGCATTAAGGCCACTTGCCACCATGCCAAGCTCTGTAAGGTTTTAAGGTTTCATAAAAACAAAACCCACCAACTAGTGTGTTCGTCTCAATTCCCAACACTGAAAACAAACAAAATGAAGATATCTGAGCTGGCAAAGAGGACTGAGGCTAATAACCTTACCACTGCGGCAGAAGAGGTAGGAGAGTCTACGTCCAAGGACTACCAGGCTGTGTCTCAAGACAACAAAGAAAGCCCGTAATAATCCTCGTAATTCTGCAGATACTACTGCGAGGTTTTAGCTCCGTGTGCAGAGTCAGGGACTATGCTCATGAGAGCTTCGGGCCTGAATGCGGATCTGGAACCGATCCCTGATTACCTTACTTAACCCAGGAGGTCTCGAACCGGAACCGGGAGAAATCTCAGAGTTTAAGGACCGCAGAAAAGCAAAAAGCAAACAAAACAAAGCTAGAACCGGGCTCGGCGACTGTAAGAGCTGGTCACCAAGCAGGCTGCCCGGGGGGGCCTTTGTTTTGCCCTCCGCGGCCTCCGGGGAGCAGCAGACCGGGAGCGCGCAGCGGCCGTCCCGGAGCTCGAAGCGGCCCAGCGGCCGTCTTAGCTTCCGTTTCCTCCTCCGCGACACCGAAGTGGCCGAGGCAGCCCCGGAGCGCTGCCCGCAGGCCGGGACGGGCAGGTGGAGCCGCGCGCGCGCACCCCGGCGACGCGCGCCCCGGGCGGAGCCGCGAGGCGGAGGGGAGGGCGGAGGAAGCGGCGCGCCCGCCCGCTAGGCCCGGCCCGCCGCGTGCGCGCGGCCCCCGCCCTCTCCGCCCGCGCGCCGGGTCGCCGGGGCCGTGGTGTACGTGCAGCGCGCGCTGAGCGAGTGGCGCCCGCAGGCCCGCGCCCTGCCCGCCCGCCCCGACGCAGCCGGCTGGGCCCGCCCGCCCAGGGCGCCGTGCGCCGCGCAGGCCGCGCTCTCTCCGGCGCGATGCGGCGCTAGGCGGCCCCGGGCGAGGCAGGCGAGGCCAGGGAGCGCGCGGCCTCCCGCAGCGGGCGGCGGCCCCGGGCGGGCGCCCCGACGGCCCCGCCGCCGCCCCGCTCCCGGCCCGCGGCCCGCCCTGCCGCGGCCATGGCCAGTGACAGCGGCGGGCCCGGCGTGCTGAGCGCCAGCGAGCGCGACCGGCAGTACTGCGAGCTGTGCGGGAAGATGGAGAACCTGCTGCGCTGCGGCCGCTGCCGCAGCTCCTTCTACTGCTGCAAGGAGCACCAGCGCCAGGACTGGAAGAAGCACAAGCTGGTGTGCCAGGGCGGCGAGGCCCCCGGCGCGCAGCCCGCGCCGGCGCAGCCCCGCGTCGCGCCCCCGCCCGGTGGGGCCCCGGGAGCCGCGCGCGCCGGCGGGGCGGCCCGGCGCGGAGACAGCGCGGCGGCCTCGCGCGTACCGGGCCCGGAGGACGCGGCGCAGGCCCGGAGCGGCCCCGGCCCGGCAGAGTCCGGCTCCGAGGATCCTCCACCAAGCAGGTCTCCGGGGCCCGAGCGCGCCAGCCTGTGCCCAGCGGGCAGCGGCCCCGGGGAGGCGCTGAGTCCCGGCGGAGGACTGCGGCCCAACGGGCAGACCAAGCCGCTGCCCGCGCTGAAGCTGGCGCTGGAGTACATCGTGCCGTGCATGAACAAGCACGGCATCTGCGTGGTGGACGACTTCCTGGGCAGGGAGACCGGGCAGCAGATCGGCGACGAGGTGCGCGCCCTGCACGACACCGGCAAGTTCACGGACGGGCAGCTGGTCAGTCAGAAGAGTGACTCTTCCAAGGACATCCGGGGGGACCAGATCACCTGGATCGAGGGCAAAGAGCCCGGCTGCGAGACCATCGGCCTGCTCATGAGCAGCATGGACGACCTGATCCGCCACTGCAGCGGAAAGCTGGGCAACTACAGGATAAACGGCCGAACGAAAGTAAGTGGCTGGGGCTCGCGCCCGAAGGAGAGTCTGTGACGACCACCCCCCGCCCCCGCAGCCCCGGGGCTGGCGCTCTGCTTTAGCGTGGCTCCTTTTGTCCCGGTAGTACTCTTAGCCACGGTGCTGAGCCTGCCGGGGCCCTGGTCACTCGTGGTGGACGTTGGGGTACCAGCTACATCGGGTCTGGGTGATGCATCTTGCCTGTGTGCCTGAGCTAGTTAAAAGCCCCGCGGTTTTCAGCGCGCACCCGGCTCTGATTGAGAGCCAGACACTGTGTTTAGCTGAGACTCTGTCAGCTGCCCCCAGAAAGGTCCATTTAAAAGCCTGTGGTCGGAAGACTCCCTGTATTCAGGAAAAGCTTGCTGGCCTGCTCCCCTCCCCCTTGTAGCTTTATCTTGCTGGCTGTCCCTACTGTTTTGAAACCCACTACCAAACCGGGGAAGAGGTGTTTCCGTTCCCAGGGTTCATAGTAGGTAGGTTACACTCAGCACAGGTTTCCTCTATTCGCTTTGTTAATGTGATTCTCCGGTTGAAAAAGGGCTGCTTCTGTGGTTTCCTGGTTTGTTTGTTTATTTATTTTTAAAAACAAAACCGACACGGAATTGGAGGTCGGAGGGCTCCTTTTAACCTTAGGCTTGGTGAGATTTTTTTTTTATTCTTCTTTCTCTTACTGTGGCAGTTCCTTCCAGTCTGCTGCTCCCTCCCTCCTGCGGCAGACAGCGACTCTCCACTTTCGTTCCCGATCTGAATCTGTTCTTTGTATGATCGGCCTCCCAGGGCACCCCATCCACCCTCCCGTCTACAGTCAGTCCGAGTTTGGGGAGGTTTTGGAAAACCCTGACACACAAGTTTGTACACACAAGCTCTTCCCGGTAATTATTGGTCGTGTGGGTTTTGAACTATGTTGACAGCCATATGGGGCTGTCGGACTGAGCTTGTTTAGGAGGGAAAAATACAACGAATTCAATGAGAAGCCTGATTTACTGCAAACTCAGCTCTGGATGGGGACACCTGTCTTGCTATCAAGTGACCTCAAGAAAAAGTTGCTTAAAGTTAATCTTCTTGGTAGAGATGTAGCACAGGTGACAGCGCACTCGCCCAGCGAGGAAAAACAGCGAGTTTGATGGAAGCCATGCCGGACTAAAGTGATCCCATTTCTCTGGAGGAGGATCAGAAGTTTAAGGTCATGTGCTGAGACATCTCTAGTTGGAGGCAGCTTGATCTACATGAGATCTGTTTCTAAAAGTACAGTAAACCTGGGAAGAGGATAGAAGCCTGATTGGACCCCAGTCTGGGCTTTCTGTGCAGTTTTTATTTTATTTAAAAAGAAAGGCTGCCCTGTCTGTCATCTGGATGTCACCATTCACCCCGAGATGGAGTTAGTACTGGGGGACAGCTTGGTGTGGGATATGGAGCCAGGAAAGTGGTTCCCTCAGGCTCGATGGATCTGCTTTCCTTAGGTGAGGTAATGGCAGGCTTCTTCCCTCCTTCCTCCTAGTCTTAGGGAAGAGGCATCAGACAGCTTGGCTCTGAGGGCAGTGGCTCTCCTGGAGATGCTGTTGGGAAATAGACACCCTCTTTCCTCATAAGTTGAGGTAGCTGAAGAAACAGCCCTGATTTAAGTCACTTGCCCAGAGGTCTGGAGGATCAACCAGCCTAGCGTCAGGGAGGATGGGCTGGCTCCTGCTCTAAATTTGAGCTCACACTTTGATTCATTCAGGGTCTGTGGAGGGCAATTTTAAGGACTTCCTTTCATTGAGCCCCTCGTTTTTAACAATTACATCTATCACTTACTTTGAGTGTGTGCGTGTATGCCTGTGTGTGCATCTGCACAGAGGTCAGAGGACAGCTTTCCAGAATGGATTCTCCTACCGAGTGGGTCCTGGGGATGGAACTTAAATCATTAGACTTGGCACAAGTACCTTTACCTTCTGAGTCACCACACCTGCCCCTCATTGAACTTTTTGACTAAAAAAAAAAAAAAAAAAAAAAAAAAATTAGGTCATCATGTTTGAACATGTAATTTAATTACTTACTAAAAAGAAAAAAAAAAATGTTGCTTTTGGGCACTAAGACGCCTATCACACACTCCTCCCGAATACTGAGCAAGCAGGCTGCTTCAGGCTTCCGACTAGACTCCATACAGCCAGTGTCATTGTAATTACACTGTTGGACCATGAGAGGCTTCCCTGACTTACACTTGGGGTAGTAAAAGTCAGGTCATACGAGGCCAGGGCCCACCATTTAGGTACCGGGGTCAGGTTCAAGTTAGACTTGAAGCCTCCGTTTGCCTACATCTTTAAGGCTGTTTGTTTGTTTGAGACAGGTCTCACAATGTAGCTCTGGGTGTTCTGGAACTCATTATGTAGACCAGGCTAGCCTTAAATTCACAGCCCTGCCTCTGCCTCCCAGGTGCTGGGGTTAAAAGTGCGGGCACTCTCTAGTTTTGAAAGACATTTCTGTTGATGGTGAGGGGGTACGTCATTGGCAGTCCGGGTCTGGCTGTGTAAACTTTTTTTGACTGTACGATGTTTGCTTCCTATACTCAAAAGCAGCTGTGTGTTTAGTCGCTAAGCTCTACTCTTTTTGAGCCTATCTCTAAGGGGTTATCCAAATGATGCTGTTGTGTTTGGTTGCCTCCGGGAGAGTTATCTTTTGTCTTTGTCCTGTGAGAGCTGCTATGCTTCCTACCAGTGTGTATCTCACTTTTTAGCCATTGGAGCAGTAGCGGTTGTCAGCGCCTGGCCCCCCACCTCAGAGCTAGACGAGGCTGAGGGGATCTATTCTCTCATTGGAAGTTCTGTAAGATACCAGGAGCACTTTTTATTACTTTTTAAAAATTTTATGTGTACGAGTGTTTTGCCTGCATGTCTGTCTGTCTGTGCCCCACACATGCACAGTACCTAGTGTAGGCCAGAAGAGGGCGTGGATACAATCGTTAGCCGTGGTGTTGGTGCTGGGAATTGAACCCAGGTCTCTAGAAGAACAGCCAGCGAGTGCTCTTAACCACTGAGCCATTGCTTCAACTCCCAAATACTGGTCTTCCAGCCGAGTTCCGAGTTCTCTGTCACATCTACACATACATGAGGACATGGTCATCAAGTTGTGAGACTTCCCAGGTAGCCCTTCCCTAGTGTCTGCCTCAGACATTCGCATCTGGTCACTGCTGTCCTCCCTCTTTAAAAAAGAGGAACTCCCAAGGGAAGATGAAGTAATACAGGAGAAAACCAGAACTGAGCTTGTTGTGACTGGTGTAACCACCTCCACTCTCCACCCTCTCTGGGATCTTCACCCTTTTCTTGTCCTTAAGCTGCCCTTTGACCTCTTAGCCTTTCTCATCTCCCTTCCTTCCATTGGGAAGATGATGTCAGCAGCAGGGAGCCACAGTCTTCCCTTGTACAGAGCAATGCCTGAGCACTAAGGCGCTGTAGCTGGGGAGAGAGAAGCAGTGCCGAGGAACGGGACCCCGGGGGAGCACTGTGTTTGTCTGCTGCAAGATGCTTGTCATTAAGATTACTGCAACACCAAGTGTGTGGAACACTAGGTCTTTAATCCTAGAGGCAGAAGCACAGACATCTCAGTGAGCTCAAGGCCCTGCAAAAAGGGGAAAAAAAAAAAAAAAAAAAAAAAAAAAAAAAAAAAAAAAAAGCAGCCGAGGCAGGAGAATAGTGTCTTGAGGCCAGCCTGGGTTGCACAGAGATACCTGTGTCAAAAAAAAAAAAAACAAAAAAAAAAACAAAAAAAAAAACCAAAAAAAAAAAAAAAACAAAACCAAAGCAAACCAGTAAAGAGTGAAATTACCAGAATTACAACATGTATAACGTTTTTAAAAACTTAATTTAAAACCTGATCTGTTCATATTTAAGAATGTATGTGAAGGAGAGAAGTTGGGGATATAGGCGATTGGGGGAGCACCTGCCTGGGAGTACCTGCTTCAAAGACGAGAAAGAGAGGAGAGCGGCAAGCACCTTATCCTACTCAAGAGTTTCCTGCGCTGCGTTAATTAGTCAGCTCTGGACGGCTTTTAGAGCAAGGAATGGGATGGGGACAATCCTGCTGCTTTATTGCAGCTGCCACAGAGAGAGGTGGCAATCCTCTTAGATGACAAAGATGCATCCTGGACTGTGCTGCCCTTGGGCTCGGAGAAAAGCCTGCAGACCTGGAAGGAAATACATCTATTTGTTAGCCTGGAAAGAACAGAACCAGGCAGGACTCCCTTCTCCCATACCTCTGCCCTCCTCTCATTCCTCCCAGAATTCCCAACGCTACGACCCCTTTAATACAGTCCCTCACATGGTGGTGATCTCCCAACTCATTTTATTGGTACTCCGTAACTAATTTTGCTATTGTTATAAGTCATAATGTAAATAAACATAGGATTGCGACCCCCCCCCCCCAAAGAGGTTGCAATCCACAGATTGAGAACCACTGTCCCAGCACCTTGGCTATAGAAATAAGAACAGCTGGCCGCTGCCGCATCAGATGGAAGAGTGAAGTCAGTTGTCCTGTGTGCAGAAAGGCTGAAAAGTTTGGGGCAGGCTGTGGAGAAGATGGTCGTAAAGAAATTGAGAGGTTGCCATGGGGATGGGTATAATGGTTCATACCTTTAAACCCAGCACTTAGGAGGTGGCCGTGGCAGGTGGATTTCTGTAAGTTCGAAGCCTGCCTGGTCTATATAGGGAGTTCCAGGTCAGCCAGGACCATATAGTGAGACCCTGTCTCACAAGAACACCTTTAGGGGGACTGAGAAGGGAAGAAGGGCATTCTAAACAGGGTAGTGGGTGTGTCTCCCTGTTAGATCTGGGTTAGATGCTGGGCCTGCTGCTGGGACTCCACCACTCTGGCTGTGCCTTTGGCCTAGTGGCTCAGTGTCTTTGAGCCTCCGTTGGCATTGTCTGTCTGCCCCTTGTGCTTGCTATAGGGAGTCCGTGTGGCTTGCACACAAGCAATGCACTTTGACCGGAAAGCAATAGGCCGGACTGTTGTTGATTCTTTCTCTTTCCATGTTAAAAAAAATAGTCAATTTTATGATTCTTTCTTTTCTTAGTTTATGAGAGAGAGAGAGAGAGAGAGAGAGAGAGAGAGAGAGAGAGAGAGAGAGGCGCAGAGGCCCCAGCTGGCTTGGAACTTGCTTGTAGACCAGGCTAGGCTCAAACTTAGAGATCTAGCCACAATCCTTTCTTTAAGAGATCACTCTTTTCCCTGTCTGTCCACCTCTTGTGAGCTAGAGAAAAAAAGGCTTAGATGAGTTTTGACCCAACCACCACTCTCCTGGCACATGTGTGTGCACACACACATATATGCACACACACAGGCATGCATACAGAGCTACGTGTACATACATGAACATGGTGGACATGAGCATGCACAGGTGTGCACACACACTTTTAATTTTTCCTCCTCAAACTGAAAATAAGTTTTAGAGAGGGCTAAGTTGACTTTTTCAAGGAAGGACTTTGGAGCTGTTAGTGACAGCCAGCAGAAGTGGGTGACATGACTCGGCCGGTTTTTGCCGTTTCTGGAGAACTGATCACATGTGACTCACTTTATGTTGCTCTTTGCAAACGCTTCGGCCTGTCTGACGCTTGACATTCTCTTCCATGCTGTCTGTCCTGTTGCTGTTGGAGCTGTGTCCCCTGAAGCAGGGCCTCCCATTCTTGCTCCTTAGTGGGACCTGTCTTGACTCTCCTCCTTCCTCCGGCAGGCGTAGCATCCTTGGTTTTGAAGCCCGTGCTTTCTGGTATCTTTGGGTTGATGTTATCAGCTTAGTTGTTTTATTTAATTTCTCACCATTCACTCTAACTGACTCTTAGATTCTTTTCTGGTGCAGGGGACTGAACTACCTTGTGAATGTCCAGAGAGCTCTCTATACTGAGACAGGGCTTTCATGTAGCCAAGACCAGCCTCAGACTTATTAAGCAGCCCAAGCTGGCTTTGAACTCCTGATCCTTCTTCCTCCACCTCTGGAGTGCTGGGATTATAGGCGTCCACTACCATGCTCTTAGTTTCTGTAGCTGCTTTGTATGGCTGTTTGTCCCCATCCTCTTTTCTACAAGGTCCCTAGTCCACACTTGGGATCATCTGCGGCTGCACAGGATGCTCTGTCTGTGTTGTCCTCACGGCTCGCCCTTGGCTCTGCTTCCAGCCACCCAAAACTTGTTGTAAGGTAAACCCACCACACGGACACCTTAAAGCCGAAAGGAAAGTCTTTATTGCCAGCTAGCAGCTGCATATGGTATTTTCCCAAGTCACAAAGCCCTGAGCCTTACAGCTCTTTGTCTTTACAAAAAACATTTCCTGGTTGACACACATCGGTTAGCAAGAAGTGGAATGACAGAAGCCAAAAACGCAAGGTTAGTACGTTAGGCACAAGGGGTGTCTCTTTGTTCGAGGTGTGGCAGGTGTTGGAGCTTGTGTGCTGGGTCTTAAGGTCAGAATGACGCCTCCTACATGGCATGGCGGTAGTCTTGTTGAGGTCTGGGGACATGTTGCATTCTAAAACAAAACAAGAACCCCACAGATGTGTCACCAGAGTCTCTTCCTACCAGTTTCTTTCATTTCACATTCCCAAACTCAAACTTGACCTCTCTTGGGGTTATACACAGCTGAGGGATGTCCTGGGCAGGGCCTTCGTGCTCACTGCTGTGTCTGCAGAAGGACCTACTCCTATCCCTCACCCTGCTTCTGGCAGTTTCTGCTATTGCCAAGCAGGGCTTGGGTTCCTGGCCACAAAGGGGGCAAGTCAAAAAGCCACAGAGAAGCTTCCAAGGGCCTAAAGACCCCATCTTTCTAATTAATCATAAGGGTATCCCCTCTCCTGCACCCTGTTGTTATAATTGGTTTATGCTGTACCAGTTAATAATAGCTTATCCTTAAATGCGTGCCCATGATGATTCATGGTCTGCAGTTCATCCCTGCCGTTGTTGTCTCTTTCTGTTTAGAGATAGGGCCTTGAGATCTCCTGCCTCAGCCTTTGAAGTGCTGGGGATTACAGGTGTGCACCACTGTTTCTGTTCCTGGGGATTACAGGTGTGCACCACTGTTTCTGTTCCTGGGGATTACAGATGTGCACCACTGTTTCTGTTCCTGGGGATTACAGATGTGCACCACTGTTTCTGTTCCTGGGGATTACAGGTGTGCACCACTGTTTCTGTTCCTGGGGATTACAGGTGTGCACCACTGTTTCTGTTCCTGGGGATTACAGATGTGCACCACTGTTTCTGTTCCTGGGGATTACAGGTGTGCACCACTGTTATTGTTCCTCCTGTTTTCTCTGGTCTGGGCTCTGGGTGACCACAGACGTTAGTTAGCAAGCACAGGCTCTGGGGTTTGCTGGTTTCAAACTCTTGTTCTGTCTTTGATTGCTTGGGGTTTTAGACGAGTGCACCTGGCTTCCTCAAACCCACCTGCAGCAGCCACAACTTCATCTGGGAGGATCTACAGACTCCTAGATCAGTCTCCCACCCTAGCAACTGACTGACTGACTGACTGACTGTACAGGAATGAGACACAGCCCCCACCTCATTTTTGGAGGACTTGGCAGACTCGGCGTGGTTCACATTGAGTTCTCCTGTGTTAGAAGTAAGGACTGGTAGGGCAGGACAGGAGTCAGGGTAGATGGAGGAACAGGTTTAAACTGGATTCTGTGTGTAACCTCTGTTTCTATAGTATCTATCTACATACACTGATATGTATCTACCTTGTATGGGTCTCCAGGTGCCAGGTCAGCACAAGACTCTCTGTTCTCTTGGGCCCAGCTATTGGAGGGAAAGCTCAGAGCTGGGTTGCGTGGATTGCTGTTTTGGGGCCGTTTATAAGCTGAACCCTGGTAGTCCATTGGTTAGGAAAGCTCCCTAGAGAAACTGCCATTTTGGAAAAAGCATGGAATTTTGGGGTTTCGGAGTCATGGGCTTCCCCTCCCTTCTGTCAGTACTACAGTTTCACTTGTTTAGAAAATATCTCCTAGTCAGAGTTGTGACTCACTAGAGATCACTTGCCCAGCATGTGCAAAGTTCCTGGTCTATCCTCTCATAAACTGGGGTAGCACCATGTCAGTAATCCCTGCACTCGTGGGGAGGAGGCAGGAGGATCAGGAGTTCAAGGCCATCCTCAGCCATGTAGTGAGTTCAGGGCTAGCCTGGGCTACTTCATTCCCACTTCTACTCCTGTTCAAACCCAGCTTCATCTCTGTCTGGAGGATTTCAAAGACCTCTCCCTTTCCTGTAGCTTCTCCTTTCTGGCCTTCTGTCCCTTTTGAAAAGAACTTTTTCTCCCTGTCACATGCTTTCTGTGTGGCCTCCTTTGTCCCTTCCCTCTGTGGCTTCCCCTGCTCTTGCCACTTTGGAGATGGTTCAGTGTCCTGCTGTGACCTTGACAGCTCCTATCCCCAATGACACACCCCTCACAGTGGGAAGCCTTGTGGTCCTAACACCTTGACTTATCAAATGAGTGTTCCCAACTGCTTGTATCAGAGACTTGGTGAGTGTTAGGTCTAAGCTTCTCCCTGGCCACCCTGGTTGAGATTTTAATCACTTTATATGCAGCCTCTCATATATCTGTCAGTGGTTTTTGTGGTTTTGTTTTGTTTTACAATTTCTTCGCTATGCACAACCTATCATAAGTTGACCCAACACTGAAGACTGGGGAGATAGCACAGTGGTTACACTGCTCAGCCTCCAGGTAAAGGGAACCTTATGTAACTGCTGTAATTCCAGCCTCAGGGACACAGACGGATCAGGGTGTAAGCTGGCCCAAGAGACTTGCTGTTCTTGTGAGCCCTGGATTTGACTGACTGAGAGGGAGAGTGAGGAAGACTCCTAACATCCACCTCAGACCTGTGAGCGCACACGTATGCCCATATATGTGATTACAGAATACATAATGCACTCTGCCACAGATGAGTACATGAAAACGATGGTTGCCAACACTTATAAAACCTTACTTAAAAGGCTTGAACACATTTGTGGGTGTGTCCAATCTTGCTATGGGGAAGCAAATGGAGTTCACGTCTGAGAACTACTCAGTGGGGGTGGACCCCTGTGGGGGCGTGGCATCTTATTCTGTTGGAAGTAAGTTTATCATTTAATGTCTGAATTCACAGCTGTCCTGGGCCAGGTGTGACCGTGGGCCACAGATTGGACATGCTTAGAAGGATGTGGTTTGATTCCCAGAACTGCTTATTGGGGGTTGTGAAAACTGAGCCTTCTCTGCGTTTTAGTCCCCAGCACACCAGTGAGCCAAGTCTCTGATGGGCCTTCATCCAGATCCTGTGCCAGTCGTTGAGACCTTCCACCTCTTTTAGTGTCTGGGCGAAGCCTCCTTCACACAAGTATGGTTCCTCCCACCTCAGACTAATTCAGATCTCCACTGATCTTTCTGAAAGAAAACAAACAAACAAACAAACAAACAAACAAAACCAAAAAACCCAAACTCAAACAACCTCTTCTCCAGGGCTGGGAAGCTGGTTCAGCAGATGAGAGTGCAAACGTTAGGGGTTCAAATCCCCCAACATGCATGTTACAAAGCTGTGTGGCCACACATGCCTATAACCCTGATACTGAGACAAGACTTGCTCGGGCTTGCTGGCTGCCAGCCTAGCTCCTGGTTCACTGAGAGACCCCATTTCCAGGTAGTAAGATACAGGGTAGTAATGCAACAGGGTCCCTGACATCATCTTCTGGCCTTTGCATGTGCAGATTCAGTCATATGCACACACACTACATGGACACACATACACTCCAAGTCCACTGTGGTGGTGTACACCTAAAATCCTAGCACTTGGGAGGTGGAGACGGAAGGGTCAGGAGTTCAAGGTCATCCTCAGCTGCATAGGAAGTTCAGGGCTAGCCTGGGCTATAAGAGAACTCACAAGTCTATAAGCACAAAACAACTCTGATTACTGTGTGGAGCTCCCCAAACCTTTGCTTTCTGTGTTAGGCACATGCTAGCACCCAGTGACTTGACCTTGACTATCCTCTGGCCTAGCCTTCACCTTCCTTTACTGCCCAAACTCTTAATCTTAATCCCAGGAGCCTTTTTTACCCCCAAGTCTGTGGGTGTTCTTTCCTATTGTGGTCAGCTCCCCTCTCTGTGCACTATGTTGTTCCTGACCCCTAATTTTCCAGATTAAAAATAGCCCAGGCCAGCCTGGTCTTAAACTATTTTTAACTCCCAAGTACTGGGAGAAAGGTCTGCTTTGAAGGTGAAATGAAGTTCTACGCCAGCCTATGATAGAAGCCAGGCAGGGTTCTGCTGGCCTGCCCCCTGCAGAGGGGTGGCCCGTTTATCTGCCTCCTCAGTCCCCTAACCTCCCCCCACCACCTCCCCAGTGCCTGAGACTCTTCAGGAAATGCCTGTGTCCCCAAAGTTCGCAACTCGTATGATGTTGAAAGTGACCTCAGACATAGGTCATAAGGTGACCCCCAAGAGAGGGGTACACCACCGTCAGAGTTAGCTTCAACCCGTGGCACCACTCTGGTGTTGATATGAATTTAAAACTGTCACACCCTGTCTCAAGCACAGTAAAGTTGAGCTGAGGAGTTTAACAGGGGACTGGAGCGTTCTGAGGACCTGCAATGGATTCTCTGCACAGCACCGGCCTTGTGCAGCTCACAACCGATGCAACCCCAGCTCCGGGAGATCTCAGCTCCATAAAAGGGTTTTTTTTTTTTTTTTAACAAAAGAAGGCGTGGCCTTAGCTAGGCAGGACCATCTCATCAGGATTAGGAAACCTAGTTCTTAGCACTTGTTCTGGCGTCCAGTGTTTACTTGACTTCAGAAGCAGCTGGGGGAGCGAGTGTGGCAGGAACCCAACTGGGCATTTACTTCATTTTGACTTTGATAAACATTTTACCCTGAAACATTTCACCTATTAAGACTGAGGAGATGCCTCGGTGTTGTGGTAAATCTCCAACCCCAATAGGCCCATTCAAGGAAAACGCAACTTTGTTGCAGTAAATCTCCAATGCCAATAAGCCCATGCAAGGAAGAGGAAACTCAGTTATATATTTATAAACTGCAGCCCTGTATTGGGCAGATGAGCCTCTACACCACTTTCCTCCCCAGCTATGAAATCTCTGCTACTTGCTTCTGCCATGTGTTTCTGCTCCATTTTCCTTCTAACAACTCTCCCTCTGTCCTCCTCCGATTGCAGTCTTCTGCAACTCCTCCTCCCACCTCCTCTTCCTTTCTTGCCCCTCATTTTGGCCCAGCTATGGGCTGTCATCTTGATTAGCCAATCAGATAATTAAGGGAAATTCCTCTGCACCTCGGTGGTTGAAAGAGGTTGTTGCTTCTTGCAGAGGACCTGGGATCAGTTCCCAGCACCCAGAAGCCTATGACTCTGGTTTCAGAGGATCTGACATGCTCCTCTGGCATCATGGGACAAGGCACACAGATGATGTACATACATTTATACCAGCAAAACACTCACACACAATCACAGAATTTCCTTTCTGCCTCTTTTCTTCTCTTCTTCCACGGGCACATGTGCAAATATGTTTTACTTTTGTGTTTGATCCTACATGTAATAGGCATTGCAGGACAGTTTGTCTGAATTTTTAAAGATTAAAAAGCCTAAATTATATATATATATATATACACACACATATATATATGTGTGTGTATATATAATATTATATATATATATATATATATATATATATATATATATAAAGTTCCACCTTAATCATGCTCAATTTTGACCTCAAAACTGCGTTCATTCTCTGAGTACTGAGTTGGTGAGTTGGTGTCCGCACAGCAAGTCATTTCTGTGGCAGCAACAGTGGTGCCTAGGTAGTGTCTCACTGTTCAGCTTACGCTAGCCTTGAACTCAACGTCTATCTTTGTGTCTTAGTCTCTTGAGTGCTGGCATTACAGGCACGCACGGCCATACCTGGCATAAACCATCTTGAATAAAGATGTATCTAGAGATGACCAAATTCTATCCTCAAAGCCTGTATGAAGGTTGGCCCAAGGCAGTTCTACAAGCTGGCTCCTAGCTCTGTGTGTGTCCTGTAGATGTCTGATGGGTCCCGGCAGCTTCTTCCCACAGTTTGCAGCTCATGTGTTGACCCCATGTTAAGCCCTTGTTATAGCAGCAGGAGAGATGGCTCAGTAGATGGAGCCTCTTGCCACTGAGCCTGAGGACCTATGTTTGATCTTCAGGGTACACTTGGTGAAGGACAGGCTGTCTTCTGACCTCCAAGTGCATGCCACAGTGTGTGGGTCAACATCACACAGAGACACAAAAGAAATGTAAAAATAATAATAATAAAAATTTAAATTTTTTTTTAAGTTCCTGTTACAAGTGTGTCCCCAAAGACACAAGCCAAGAGACAGGGTCCCTAAGTTGCTCAGGCTGGCCTGGAACTTGCAGCCTTTTACCTTCACTCCCAAGCACCCGGTGTTACAGACACGCCCACCCATGCTTGTTAAGTCGCTTTTCCTGGTGTCTAGGATTTATGTTTTGGTTCTTCCACAAGGGCAGGCATATGCAGCATGTGAATTAAGAGACCCAGATATGCATGTATATAGGCTTCAGAAGTTGTTGGCTCTGTACAGTCTCCTCACAGAAACGAAGCCATCTGTGTAAGTCAGTATGGAAGCAGTGACTGGAGGCGTGTGCCCAGGCCACACCTTTGCCTATGCATCACCAGGCTGGTCCTTGCTTTGGAATATATATGTATTAGATGGTAACTTAACCTTTTCCTTTCCGCCTCTCTTCTTCTCTCTCCTCCCATGGCACACGTGCAAATATGTTTTACTTTTGGGTTTGATCCTACATGTAATGGGCATTGCAGGGCAAGTTGTCTGAATTTTTAAAGATTAAAAAGCCTTAGTAGTTATCACAGCCTAAGCTAAGATATCCTTACCAACTAAACAACACTGGGGTTCATGTCACTGTGTTCTGCTTATGTTAAAGGAACTGTGATTGTTAGCTCCGAGGCATCCCTTGGAAGTTTTGGTAGAAAAGGTCTTTCAAACGTGTAGGAACCATTTTGTTCTCTGGGCTGGTTTCCAGGGACCGTGTTTCAGTGTTACGCAGTGTGGGAAGCATTGAGTCCTGCAGATTTTTTTTTGTTTTTTGGTCTTATCATTGTCTGGGAAAGGGAGGGTGTTTACTGACTGAAGCCAGCAATGGGCAAGAGTCCCTGCTGGTTCCTAAGCAGCTTCATCTGTCTACTGTTTTTAAAGACAGTGTCTCCCATTGGGACCTGAACTTGCCAGTTAGGTTAGTGAGGCTGGTCAGTGAGCCCAAGAATCCACCTGTTTTCAGCCTCCCCCATCTTTTTGTGTGGGTGTTGGGGATTGAACTCACGCTTACGTGGCAGGCACTCTAACTGAACTATTTCCCGAGCCCTGGAGTTGGAATTCTTGGTTGGGTTTCAGTAGAACATAAAGCTTTATTTTTAACTAAGCCTATCTGTTGTTGCTCGGGCAGTTGGCACATGGCCTGGTAAGGGGAAAGCTGATCCGGGGTTAAGGGCATTGTGTACTCACTTATTCACACAGCCTGTTACATTGTGGTTGCCGAATGACACCCCCCCCCATCCCCCCCACCCCCGGCAAAGAACTGGATCCAAGATCCCCTCTCTTCTCCCCTTTCACAGCTTGAAGTCAGATGGTAAATACATGTTTTATTAGTTTTTTGGGGGGAGGGTGTTTTTGTTTTTTGTTTTTGTTTTTTGTTTTGTTTTTTTTTTCGAGGCAGGGTTTCTCTGTGTAGCCCGGGCTGTCCTGGAACTCACTCTGTAGACCAGGCTAGCCTCAAACTCAGAAATCCACCTGCCTCTGCCTCCCAAGTGCTGGGATTAAAGGTGTGCGCCACCACCACCCAGCTACATGTTTTATTAGTAATGGCGAATTTATTAGGTCTGAATCCAAAAACTGAATATCGTAGACATTAATGTCAAAAGCTAATCACCCATACAGATAAGCTATGGCGGTGGTGCGAGTGTGTGTGAGTGTGTGTGAGTGTGTGTGTGAGTCAGATCCTGATGGGATGCCCTAGGTCTTGAAAAAACAAGTAGGCTTGATTGCTTTGTAATTGTCAGTGACAGGGTTGTTTTGTTTTGGTTTTTTGTTTTGTTTTGTTTTTCAAGACAAGGTTTCTCTGTGTAGTCCTGGCTGTCCTGGAACTCACTCTGTAGACCAGGCTGGCCTCAAACTCAGAAATCTGTCTGCCTCTGCCTCCCAAGTGCTGGGATTAAAGGCGTGCGCCACCACTGCCCGGCTCAGTGAGAGTTATTTTTAAAGGTGATTTATTTTTATTTTATGAATGTTTGCCTTGCATGTTTGTTGTGCACCGTGTACATGCCCGGTGCCCTTGAAGTCCAGAAGAGGCGATCAAAGCCCCAGGAGCTTGAGTTACAGAAGTGAGCTGCCATGCGGGTGTAGGGAACGGAACTCAGCAAGTGCTCTTAACCACCGAGGGATCTCAGCCCCTTAGGGTTGTGTAGACTCCAACTTTGTTTTTGTTCCTTGCTGAGGATCAGTCCCAGGGTTTCCACCTGCTCAGGTCACACCCAGTCCGAGGAAGCTTTAGAAACCAAATCATAAAATAATGGCTGGTGCTTTGGGGTACCTTTGCCATGTCCCTCTCCCCCCGCCCCCCCCCAGTGTGATTCTGGGTACTTTTGCTATGTCCCTCTCCCCCCCGCCCCCCAGTGTGATTCTGGGTACTTTTGCTATGTCCCTCTCCCCAGCCCCCCAGTGTGATTCTGGGTACCTTTGCCATGTTCCTCTTCCCAGCCCCATGGCTTCTTTAGTCTTAGTCACACCTGCTATTGACCTATTGTCAAACTTGTAAACTGACTTGATATTGTCAAGTTGAATTCACACAGTAATTGTGTTTTCTCTTCTCTTCTCTTCTCTTCTCTTCTCTTCTCTTCTCTCTCTCTCTCTCTCTCTCTCTCTCTCTCTCGTCGTAAAAAAAATTTCATTTTGAGAAGCCTGGGTTACTTTTGACTTAAGACATGTCTTGTGGGTCCAAGTTTTGTTCAGTTTGGTTTTCTTTGGGGATCTATTATTTTAAACTATGTGTATGTATGTGCACATGAGTGCTGGTGTCCAGGGATCAGATCCCCTAGGAGCTAGAGTTGTAAGTGGTTGTGGAACTGCCTGACAGGGAAACTTGAACTCAGGTCTTCTGGAAGAACAGTACTCACTCTTCACCGATGAGCCATCTCTCCAGCCCCTAGTTGGGTTTCTGTGTGTGTGTGTGTGTGTGTGTGTGTGTGTGTATGTGTGTGTCTGTTTGTTGTGCTTTGTACAGCTGGTCTGGAACTTAACTATATAGCTCAGGCTGGCCTTGAACTTGGGGTGATTCTGCTTTATCCCCCTGAGTGTGAGGAGGATGTGCCCACTTGGTCTGCACAGTGGAAATGACAGACATGTAAGGTGTAGCCTACTCTGCTTACCTATTTTAAAAACAGCTTTTGTTGACAGTGGGTAAAGCTGTGTCATCCATTTACAAAACAGTTCTTTAGGCCATGTGTGCATATATGTTTTTTTTTGTTGTTGTTGTTGTAGAAGCATATGCTATACATGTATTGTAATTATATATATTTGCATAATTTAGTATGGCTTAGTTTTTTATCCTTGGAGCTGTTGCTTCTTTAGAATTTTGCAAGTATGTATTTCAGCTGTAGAAATCTTGTATTTCACAGGGAAAGGTTGCTGCTCTGTGACTTTGTAAGGTTCACTGTTACTATAAATCTACCACTAAGCTCTAAACTGTAGGAAACACAAAGGAGAAGAAATGAACAGTGGGCAGATGGTCATTTGTGGCAGCAGGAGACCTTAGTACTTGTTTCTAGTCATTGTTAGGACGAATAGACCTCAGCTTATTGCCTGGCCTGGCCTGGGTGACACTGTGCTCACTCTGTAGTAACAGTGGGACTGTGAGCACCATGTCCCCAGCTGTGACTCGGGTCTCAGGAACTAAGCCGTGCAGAGTGCCAGGAACAGATCTTGCCAGTTCTATGGACTCCTCGGTAACGATGAGTCAAATATCCACACCAGCGGGACTCTGGAACTGGAGTTCAGAAGTAGATACACACTCAAAGGATCAAGTGGTGTGTGTGTGTCTGTGTGTCTGTGTGTGTGCGCGTGTGCGTGCATGCATGCCCAGATGAAAGCTCAGGTAGCCCAGAATAACCCCAAACTAGATGCAAGCCACCATGCTTGGCTCAACTGATTTTTTTTCTATTTAAAAAGATTTTATATGTATGAGTGTTTTGCTCACATGTATATGCCAGGTACCCTCAGATGACAGACAGGCTGGGCCACTGGGCCCATGGGAACTGGAGTTAGAAGCAGTTGGGAGTTGCTGCATAGATGCTGGGGATTAAACTCAGGTCCTCTGCAAGAACAATAAATGTTCACCGAGCCACCTCTCCAGTCCAGATTATTCTTTTTTAACTAAAGAAACCAAAACAATTCAACGCAGCGTAGTTTTTGTTATGTCTCATTCTGGTAGATAATTCTAGAGAGCCATCTACATGGACAAATAATCCTTGACACCGTACACACCAGCATTAGCTCAGAATGAGTCCCACACCTCGAGTGAACCCCAAACCTCTTAACACTTACAAGAAAATGTATGAGCAAATCTTTGTGAAGTTGAGGTAAAGGTATCTTAGAACACAAGAACACACACACACACACACACACACACACACACACACAAAGATGACCTCTAGAGAAAAACATTGAAAAATTCAATTTTGTCAATATTAAAATATTTTGCTTCCCAAAGGATATCATTAAGGAGGCAGTGGTTGCCGGGCGGTGGTGGCACATGCCTTTAATCCCAGCACTTGGGAGGCAGAGGCAGGTGGATTTCTGCGTTTGAGGCCAGCCTGGTCTACAGAGTGAGTTCCAGGACAGCCAGGGCTACACAGAGAAACCCTGTCTCGAAAAAACCAAAAAAAAAGGGGGGGGGGGGCAATGGCTTTCAGAAACAGGGGTCGGGGAGCGGTTGGGGGAGCCAGTGGAATGCCACAGCTGGTAGACATGCTTGCATGGACCTGGCATGTCAATCCTTGGATCACACAAGGAGGAAGGAAAGAAGTGTCTCCTGAGAGCTGTCTCTACCTTCACACACATCTCTTGGTACCAGCACACCCAGACCACTCCAAATAATAGAAATACATATTTATAAAAAGATACCAGTCTGGTAAAGGACAGAAGAGATGGCCCAACAGTTAAGAACACTTGTTGCTCTTGCAGAGTACCTACATGGTGGCTCACAACCGTCTGTGACTCAGTTCTACGTGATCTGATGACCTCTTTTGACCCCTTCAGTAGATGCACATACATACACGCAGGCAAAGTGCTCAGACACACAAAATAACAGAATTAAAAAGAGATCATTAAGAATACAGAAAGACAAATTAGGACGAAAATATTTACAAAATGTGAGAGATTTGCATAAAGTTTTCTTACAGCTGAGAAGTTAGATCAATGGTCTGGAGAGATGACTGAGTGGATAAGTGGTCTCCCACAGGAAGTTCAGGCTCCCACTTACCTGCACGTCCAGCTGTGTGGGATCTAATGCCCTCTTCTGGCCTCTGTGGGCAACTTCAAGTGCACAAACCCACACAGATATATTAAATAGACAGTAAGACAAACAAAAGATGTCAGAGAAACGGTCCAGGAGAAAGGTTTGAAAAGCTGTTTCACAGAAGGGTTAGATAAACCGCAATGGCCGAGTGTATTAAAGACCTTCAGAGGACAGAGGATGCGGCTTGGTGGGCTGTGTGCTTGCTTAACATGAACAAAGCTGGAAGTTCAATTCCTAGCACCTCATAAACCAGGTATGGTGTTACACACCTGTAATTTTGGCACCTTGGAGCTGGAGGCAGGAGGACCAGGAATTTGGCACCACGTGGGCTTCGCAAAGTCCTGTCTCTCATCTGACTGATGCTAGAGAAGCAGAAACCACAGCGAGAGGCTGGCACACAGGCATCGAGCACCAGGATAAAGGCTCAGCGTTACAGGGATGTGGAGCTACTGACCCTATAGTAGGTTGCCACACGCGTTCATTGCTTAGAGGAATGCAAAATGGCACTGCCACTTTAGAAAAACAGGCTGGCTGTGTCTCCGAAAGTTAAATATAAACCCACGATGTGGCTCCGGAATTCTATTGCTGAGCAGCTACAAAGAGAAATGACAACCTGCCCACGCGGCCATGGGTGTTTTTTTCATCCTCACCCACGAGGCCATGGGCATGTCATTGATTCTCGCCCACCAGGCTATGGGCATTTCATTCATCACTGCCCACACGGCCATGGGCTGCGGCCATGGGGGTTTCATTCATCCTCGCCCACGCGGCCATGGGCGTTTGTTTCATTCGCCGTTGCCCAAAATAGCAGGCAGCCCAAGTGTGTACCGTCTGCAAGTAGATAAGCTGAGGCAGAGGGATGACATCTCAGTAAAAGGATGCCTTGTCCTTGATAAAACAGGGTGGTACTCCGGGCTCAGCTAAGAGAGGCCGCGCTGCCGGTGCCCTGCTGAGATTCCGTGCTGTCAGGGTAGTCAGTAGTTGTGCATGTTTGTGTGAACCTCAGGGCTCAACGTCAGGTGTCTTGATCACTCTTCATCACTTTCTGAGATGGGGTCTCTCACTGGCCTGGAGCTCACTGATTCTGCTGGACTAGCTAGTCAGTAGACTTCAGGGTTTCACCTGTCTTTGCCTCTTCAGTGCTGGTATGGCGGCCTGACAGCCAGGCTTTCTCATGGGTGCTGGAGACCCAAAATCAGATCTGGCATTTACCCTGTTACAGCGAGCACTTTACCACTGAGCTGTCTCCCCAGTCCCTTACTGAAACCATTTTTAGCAAGGTCCCTTTGAAGTGTTATTTGAGCAGAGACGGGAACATTTTCAAGGAAAAGCATCCACCAGTGTTGAGGGAGTTCCTCGTGTGTGGATGTGGTTGGTTGAACAGACCACTCTCTCTGTCACGGGCTGCGTCAGGTAGTGTGAGCCACACAGGCAGAGTGGTGACAGCTTCAGAGGCCATGAATGTTGAGACTCCTCCAGTGAGTCCAGAGCTGAGGCAGACAGTCTCTTGACACTTGGGTCTGAGACAGCTGAGCCTGAGGCTGGCAAGGTGACTCAGCAGGTAAACCTGCTTGTCACACAAGCCTGACTGACCTGAGTTTCATCTCCAGGACCCATGTAAGGTGGAAAGAGAACTAACCCACTAAAAGTTGTTGTTTCACCTACACACACAGAGCTGCTCCCTTGCTGTCTCCACCTCCCCACCCCGCCCCATCCTGCCTTCTCTCAATAAATTAAAACCAAATCCCTGGGTATTATCATGTACTCAGCTGCAAAGAGTCTAGGGTGTTTGGTTTCTGCCTCGGGCACCTGGAATGCTCAGTACCTCTTCTGAGTAACTCTCCTAACCAGTAAGTTTGCAAAGAAGACTTTTTAATCCCCCAAACCACTGGCAGCACCACGTTCTTCACCACACTGACCCCATTTTAAATACTTTGGCTTTCCCCAAGGTGTCTGCCGTATGAACAGCCTGCCTTTATTTACTCTGTTCCTTAACTTCCTGATGTGAACCTTCACGTGCTATTAGGAGACAGGTCTTCCTTCCTCTGTCCTGCCTTTCTGCCGATTCAGCCCCTCAGCAGCTCCTGACCCTGGAGGAGGGTTAGTCGGCACGGTGCCTAAGACTGAGGAGTTCAGGAGTCTGACAATATGGAATTTGACGTCAGGCAGCGAGGACTCAGAACCCTGCCCTGTACCATGCCAGTGAGTCTCCTGCCTCAGTTTCTCATTGATGCTTTGATGATCCCCACGTTGTGGTCATCGGGAGAGTAGTTGTGGAAAGCGCAATCTGTTCCTTCCCCTCTGCCTTCTCTCCTGTTGGGTCACAGAATTTGGAACAGCCTTGGCTTTCTGTAATCTCTTGATTGTTCTTTCTCTGTTCCCTCTCTCTTCAAGCGTTCGGAGGACACAGTGGTGCGGCATCAGCATTGCTGACTTACACATCACGTAATGGTGTGTCAAGGAGATGGGGGGCTGGAGAGATGGCTCAGTCCTCAAGAGCAGTGGCTGTTCTTTCAAAGGACCCAGGCTAGAGTCCCAGCAACCACTTGGTGGCTAACACTGCCTTGACTCTAGTTCCAGGGGGTCTGATGCCCTGACGTCGTGGGTACCAGTCACACATGTGATGCACAGACAGGCATGCAGGCCAAACACCCAAACACATGAAATAAATAAATGTCTTGTCAAAGAAATAAAATAGAACCAGAAGACCCGGGATTCCTTGGGATGGACTTGGGTCTGAGGTCTAGATAACACCCATATGCTCTCTAACCTGGAATTTGCTCCAGATCCGGTTTCCCGTTAGAGAGGTTTCTTTTATTTAAGATTATGAATGTGATCTGAGATGACAGGGGCTGACCCTTGGAGCCTTCTGAGTAATTGTGACACAGTCAGTTCACTAGCCAGTGGTGATCATTAACACTGGTTATTAAGTTGACTGGCTCTAGAGTCACCTAAGGGACAAACCTCTGGACATGCCCATGGGGGAATTTCTAGTTTGGGTTGGTTGACGCAGGAGGATGAATCCTGGATGTGGGTAGTGCCATTCCATGGGCTGGGGCCTTGGACTGAGAATATAAAGGAAGAAGTGAGCTGAGTATCAGCATCCATCTCTCTCTCTGCTTCCTCACTGTGGACACGGTGTGACCTTGGGCTCCTGTCACCATGCCTTCCCTGTATGGCAGGCTCTACATTCAGGCTGCAAGCCAAAATAATAAGCCTTTCCTTATTTAAGTTGGTTATCTTAGTCACTTTGTCACAGCAACAAGAAAAGTAAGAACCTACCAAATCAAAAGAGACCCGAGGGCCAGCATCACACAGCAAGCCAGCAGCAGCAGGCACGGTTTGGACCAGAGCGGGATGTCTGTTCTTGGCATATTCAAGTCCACTGATATCTTCTTTCTTTTCCTCATCCAATGGCAGGTATTGAACCCGGGATCTTGCATCAGTTGCCAGATGCTCTGCCACCAAGCCTCATCCCCAGTCCACTGTTGGTTCTTTTGTTTCTGAGACAGGGTTTCTCTGTGTAGCCCGGGCTGTCCTGGAACTCACTCTGTAGACCAGGCTGTCCTCGAACTCAGAAATCCGCCTGCCTCTGCCTCCCAAGTGCTGGGCTTAAAGCATGAGCCACCTCCACCCAGCTCACTGTTGGTTCCCAATTCCATTTATCTAATCGTTTCCTTCTTGCTCCACTAGGACAGAGCCAAACTACCATTGAACATAGTCCAGTGCCTTACTGGCATCTTAGTTTTCCCTTCATAGGAGAACCTACTGTCTGTAGTGTTCTGTGTTGTAGCTCGAGGTGGAGAGAGACATCCTCCCAGTCTCAGTAACTCAGTCCTGACTCATTCTGGCTCTTGTCACCGATCCTGCTTCCTCTTTGCCTTCTCTGCTACACCGAGCCTCCAACAGCCATCTTTGGACGTTTGCACTTCAGCAGCCTCCTGAGGCTCAGGACTCCTTCAACCGACTGTTTTCCAGACACTGCACCCAGACACCCCAGAGCTCCGGCAGGCTCCTAGGCCTGTGTGTGTATGTTTGCATTCCAAGCAGACACCATCATTGTGTTGGGCAGGTGGCCACGAATCTCTGGGTCATGTCATGTGAAGCTGGGTTTTCAAGGCTTATGCAGATGCATAGCGAGTACAGCCCAACAGTCCACGTGGGACAGGAAGCCAGGCTGCCAGTGTCCAGTCTGATGCCAAGGTCTGAAGCACCCAATAGGCATACGTTGTTAAAGCTTAAGACTCATTCAGTGCTTACTAGGGAAGATCACTGCTGGCTATTTATTTTGGCCTGGACGTTCTAGGTTTTAGCCAAGTAAGCTTGGAGATGATAGGAGAGACATGCCTTCACAGAAGAGCCTGCCTGTGGAGGTATGTAGAGCTGCAAAGCTTGTAGCTGGAAGGACAGTGTAAGATTTATTTTAAAATAGATAACGTCTGTCGTATGTTCAGGAAGGAAGTCACTGATGGAGAGGCAGTTACTGAAGGTCACATGAAGGAGGTCATGGCGTGGGCTTAAAGTAGCAGGGCCCTGAGGAGAGACAGGATGAGATGGGGCTCTGCTCAGTGCCGTCCTCACACCAGCTGCAGGGCTTTATTGGAGGAAATGCAAAACCACAGGCCACCGTCAACCCTGACTCAGAACACACATGTTAAACAGAGTCTCAGGTGATGTGCTTGCAGCTAAAATCTCTGCAGCCCTGGGAGAGGCACAGCCTTCTGTGGAAAAAAATAACTTCATGCCGTGTGCCACCCTGCCATGGGCTGAGGAGAGAGATTGATAAGAGGTTTGAAGGAACTATTCTGAGGAACCAAGGGGATAATAGCGGCCAGGGAGGTCTGCAGGGTCAGGGTCAAGCATACTGAGTTGTGTCAGTGCACGCAGTCATAGCCAAGCAGCTTGGGGGCAGTTGCTGCAAAACTCCTCTAAAAGCATTTGCTTGCTGGGTGAGGATAAGGAAAGGCCAGCTAGCATTCGGCTGCCACAGGTGTGGAGAGAAAGGGAGGCACAGGGAAGTGAGATACAGGGAAGGACTGAGGACGGGGGGCCCCTGAAGCCAGTGGAAAGAAAGGCTGCACCTATGAGTGGGAACAGATGGTTCCTGGTTTACTTCTGTCTCAGGGTTTTACTGCTGTGAACAGACACCATGACCAAGGCAACTCTTATAAGGACAACCTTTAATTGGGGCTGGCGTACAGGTTCAGAGGCTCAGTTCATTATCATCAAGGTGGAAACATGGCAGCATCCAGGCAGGCATGGTGCCGGAGGAGCTGAGAGTTCTACATCCTCATCTGAAGGCTGCTAGCAGGATACTGGCTTCCAGGCAGCTAGGATGAGGGTCTTATAGCCCACACCCACAGTGACACACTTCCTCCAACAAGGCCACACCTCCAAATAGTGTCACTCCCTGGACCAAGCGTATACAAACCGTCACACCATCCAGTGGGAAGGAGCATTCTAGCCTGCAGTACTCCCCAGGATGTTGGGATTGTCAGGTTTTCCAGGGTTCTAGTGTCAGGGGCAGAGGTCTGGCCCTCCACAGCCAGTACTTTCTGGGGGGAGACCCTAGGAGGAGGCCTGAGAGGAGATTGGGAGATGCTGGATTTGAAATTTGAAAGCAATCTGTTGCTTTATGGGGCATTGACACCACTGGAAGTGAGGATTTGGCACCGCAGAGGGCGAGCTTGAGGATTGATTGTTTCGGGGGATCGGCAGCACGGCGGCTGCTCCTCTGCGCTGCTGTTAGGCGGAGGCTCAGCTGCTGGAGCGCATTGGCACATCCTCCAGGCTGCCTCTGGGGCCATGTCAAGTCAGGTTACAGATGAGGAAATGCCTCACGAATGCCCACAGTCACGTAGCTGCTAATTGGCAGAACCAGGATTAGGAATGAGAGCCAGGTCCTTTAAGCTGGGCCGCGCCGTTCTGAGTCACCTGCTCCTGGGCGCTGACTGAGACCAGGGTGTGAGGTGTTCTTAAACGGAGGAAGCCAGAGTCCAGTGCTCGGCTTTCAAACTGGCTTCTGCAATCCTGAAGGAAGTTGACCAGCTATAGCTGGCAGGGAGCTTTGAGCAACCAAGATCTTGGCCTTTCTGGTTCTCTTCTGTGACATAAGGGGAGCCTCAGTGGTCTTAGGGAGATACTTGGGAGCCAGGTGGAGAGATAAGCATGTCTCTGCCAATGACCTTGGCAGAAATCCCTAGTCTGAGGTCAGCAAGATGGCTCAGCAGGTGACAGTGCTTGCCGTGTAAGCCCAGTGTCTGTGTTCAATCCAAACACTCCAGAGCTGTTCCCTGACCTGTACTAGCACAGAGTGGAATACATGATCAACCCCCCCACACACACACACACACACATATATTAACAAATTAAACTTTTTTTTTTTTTTTTTTTTTTTTTTTTTTGGTTTTTCGAGACAGGGTTTCTCTGTGTATCCCTGGCTGTCCTGGAACTCACTCTGTAGACCAGGCTGGCCTCGAACTCAGAAATCTGCCTGCCTCTGCCTCCCAAGTGCTGGGATTAAAGGCGTGTGCCACCACTGCCTGGCTAAATAGATCTTTTAAAAGTTTAATTTGTTGGCCAGGCTGGTGGTGGCGCACGCCTTTAATCCCAGCACTTGGGAGGTAGAGGCAGGCAGATTTCTGAGTTCGAGGCCAGCCTGGTCTACAGAGTGAGTTCCAGGACAGCCAGGGTTACACAGAGAAACCCTGTCTCGAAAAAACAAAACAAAACAAAAATCTATTTAGGTATGTATTTTATGTATATGGGCTTTTGTCTGCATGTATGCACACCAGAAGAAGGCATTGGATCCCATGAGTTACAGATGGTGTAAGCTGCCATGCCGGTGCTGGGAATTGAACTCAGGACCTCTGCAGTGCTCTTAACTGCTGAGCCATCTATCTAGCCCCGACAAATTGAGGTTTTAAAAGTTAAAATCTCAAGGTGTGCCTGAGGCTCTTACAGTCTTCAGCTCTGAGCTCCTCTTAGCCCAGAGGTTCTGTAATTCTGCTACCATTATGAATCATAATTCAAATATCCGTGTTTTCCGATGGTCTTAGGCAACCCCTTTCAAAGGGTTGGTTTGAGAACCATTTGATCAGCCTCCAGCAAATTTGAGTGTCATGCTGTCCTGAAGACAGGGAGAGAGTTTTACCCAAATGGAACTCTGAGGACTAGGATCAGGAATCCCCCAGTCTCTGAGGCTCACAACAGTGGGTAGGTGCTAGGTCGTGCACCTGCTGTCCACAGGTGGCAGGACCAGGACCAGGACCCTGCAGGGCCTGAAGATGGTAGCAGTGAGAGCCACACTGAAGAAGAATCACAGGCAGATGCTGGTGGGGAGAGGGTCTTGTTTGTATGTGCACAGTTGCCCTGCAAATGTGTGTGCTGTTGGTTCCAAGCATAGTGCAAGGTGGGACTGAAGTTGGCCCCAGCCTGGCCAGCTTCCAGCTGTACCCTCTCTACTACCATGCATGACCTTAGGTGTCATTGCTCTATCACAGTACAGGGAGCATAAGAGTTGACAGCACAGGAGATAAGAATAGGCCAGTATTCTACCTTTTTAATTTTTTTGTTTGTTTTGTGCACATGAATACTATTTTGCTTTTGTTTGTTTGTTTGTTTATTGAGACAAGGTCTCTCTGTGTACCCATCTGTCTTGGAACTCTTTGTTGACCAGACCAGTATTGAACTCACAGAGATCTGCCTGCCTCTGCCTCCCAGGTGCTAAGATTTAAGGTGTATGCTGCCATGCCTGGCTGAATGTTTTGCCTGCTTGTATGTCTGCACTGGTAACTACTGACAGTGAGCCATATTTCTGGCCCAGTGGTTCTCAGCCCGTGTGTTGTGACTCGTTGGGGGTTTCCTATCAGATATCCTGCATGTCAGATATTTACGTTATGATTCATAACAGCAGAAAAATTACAGTTATGAAATAGCAATTAAATAATTTCATGGTTGGGTCACCACAAAATGAGAAACTGTATTAAAGGGTTGCAGCATTAGGAAGGTTGAGAACCCCACTGTTCCAGCCCATCTTCCTAATATCTTGATTCGTAATTTTGGGGCTGGAGAGATGGCTCAGTGGTTAAGAGCACTGACTGTTCTTCCAGAGGTCCTGAGTTCAATTCCCAGCAACCACATGGTGGCTCACAACCATCTGTAGTAGGATCTGATGCCCTCTTCTGGTGTGTCTGAAGACAGCAATGGTGTACTCACATACATAATTTGAAGGTAGCTTAAAGAACATTTTTGGTTTTTGAGACAAGGTTTCACTCTATCCCAGGCTGACCTTACTGTTGTAGTCCAGGCTGGTCTCCGACTCCTGAGTGCCGTATCTATAGGCATGCTAAGGTACCCAGCTTTTAAAATGTTTCTGCCTTATGTTTTAACCCTGTAAACGGCCTTTAACTTTATAAATGGCCTTGCAGGTCTTTATTTCTGGCAGTCTTTGGGTCTGTGGAATTCTAGTTGGATTGTTTCATTTTCAGTTTATCTCTAGGGACTGTGAAATCCCTCTGATTCTGTTTGACTTTTGTGATAATAGTTGCAAAACCATACCCAGTGTTTACATAATACCTTTGAAGAAAATAAAAGTTCAGTCCTATTTCAGGCATTTTCTTATCAGTAGGGAGCTTTTCTGAGACTGTCCTGTTGTTAGAATTGAGTAATCTCAAAAGAAAGATAACACCTCAGGCTATGCTGGGCTGGGCTGCAGCAGGGCGCTGCCCGGCTGGGCAGGCAGGTGGTGTAGGCTCCCTCCACATGGGGGCAGACAGAGACATTGAGCACCCTCCTCCTCCTGCATGGCAGTGGTGCCCAGCTAGCGGCGGCCATATTCCATCTCTCATTTGAGAAATAACTGTTTGTATTATGATAGGCATGTGCTTAGTTAGCTTCAGAGTTGCCTGAGCATGAAAGCACACAGAACCAGGCCAGGCTGGCTCACACCATCTGGCCAGGTGTCTCGGCTCTGTGGTCTCGGCTCGCTGTTCTGGCCACTCAGCCACAGAACAGGTTCTTATCCAGTCATTGTGAGGACTGGGTGGGCCTGGCCTTAGCAGGACCTCTTAGAGGTTATAATGAAGATGAATGCCTACCTGGCTCCTGTGCCCACTCCCCTCACGGCAGGTCAATGAAGAAAGCACCCAGGATGAAGACCAACTCCTCAGAGGTCCTGCAGCTGTTAGGTGCAGCTGCTGTCCCTGTTGTCTTTGCACCAGGCAGTGACTAGCACTTCTCATGTGCTGGTTTGTTCACTTGGTGGGCAGTTTGCTGTGCTGTTTGCTCTTTACAGGGAGGGGCAGTTAGGTACAGAGGGGACAAGTGACCAAAATGCCCCAGCCGTTGAGGAGTGGTGCAGACATTGCTCAAGTGCAGACTCTGGCAGACCCTCTGTTCTTAATCGTCTTTCCTTTCACGCTCCCTTCCTGGAAGGCACACTCGCTTTAGCTAAGGTACACCCTTAACCGTAGTCCTGTGGTCTGTCTGACCTGGTCTGGGGGCTGGAGAGCACAGCTATGAACTGTCTTCCCAGCCCTTCCCCGATGTTCTGTGCTGTGCCCTTCTCCACTTTAAAAACTCTTTAACCTTAATTTAAATTTTTATTTTGTGCGTATAAATGTTTTGCCTGAATGTATGTCCATGCACCACCTATGTGCAGTGTCCAAGGAGACCAGAAGAGGGTGTTAAGTCCCCTGGGATGGGGTTTAAGATGGCTGTGAGCTGCCCTGTGGATGTAGAGAACTGAACCCAGGTCCCCTGCAATAGCAGCAAGTGCTCTTAACCACTGAGCCACCTACCTCTCAGCCCTCCTTCTGGATTCCTTTATGCCTTAGATACTCAACACCACTTTGTTAGCCTTCTTTCTGAATGGTCCAGCCTGTGGTTCAGGAAATGGATGCAGCTGTCAGGCCTGGCCTCCACCCGGTTGCTTCTGTACAACCATCACTACTTCATATTGCGTAGCCGCTTAACCACTGTGTGAAGCTGATGGACAACCAGAGGCCTAGGTCTTGCTTGCTAGCTTTCGGTTTTGTTGTTGTTGTTGTTTGAAACGTGGAGCTGGGGATGTAGTTGTTGGAGCATTTGTCAAGGATTCATCCCCAATATCATATGAAATCATGGTGTTGCATGCTTACAACCTCAGCAATGGGGAGATGCAGGCAGGAGGAGGAGGCATTTGAACGGCCTTTGGCTAACCTGTGACTTTGAGACAAGTCTGGGGTAACTAAGACCCTGTCTCTAAAGCAAAGACAATTCAAAGAGGCGCTCACTCTGCCAGACTGTGTTCCGCTTTTGCAGCTAGCATTTGAAAATGAAGGAGCCCTAGGAGTACATGAAGAAAGCCGTGGAGGCCTCACAGAATTAATGACAGCTGCAAACTTGCATCTTGAGAAATCCTGATTGTTGTCTGTTACCTTTATTTGCTTGTTTGTTTGTTTGTTTGTTTGAGGCAGATTTTCTCGGTATAGCCCTGGCTGTCCTGGAACTCACACTGTAGACCAGGCTGGCCTTGAAATCAGAGATACATGCCTCTGCCTCCCAGGTGCTGGGTTTTTGTTTTGCCATTTTAAAAGCAGAATCTAAGGCAGGCGTGGTGGCTTATACATGTAATCCTAGCACTTGAAAGACTGAGGCAGGAGGATTGGTAGGAAAGTTGAATTGGTGAGAGTTCCTGTACTGATGTGACTTACTGAAAGAAATGTAAGATAGAGAGCATGCGCAGTCCCTCCAGGTGGACAGACCCTGGGGGTGGGCTCTGGAGAGAAGGAAGCCTGGGTTGAGTTTGTGCAGATTCTATTTCACTGGCTAGCAGCCACACGAGTGAGCGGGTTTTCAGGGTTCTTTAGATCATGTGGTTGGTTCTCTGTTATTAATTTGTTTACAGCTTAGTCATTAGTCGTTAGTCATTCTTGTCCTTACAGCTGTGGCCCCCCAGTTCTTATCACACCCCATTGGTCACTCTGGTGAGCACTGGGTCTTGTCACCCTGAAGAACTAAAATGAATTTCCTGTGTCGACGATGGGCTGTCCAGACGCTGAATAGCAGCAGCCTGTGAGGCTCTACCCACAGACGACACGCCCTGCTGTCGGTCAGGGGACCACGTAGACGTCTATTGGTCCTAACCATCTTTGGGCTATGAAGGTTAAACCTGGGCCAACAGAGAATCCTGGCCCCAAACCACAGACGGCTCTTAGGAAAGAGGATGAGGGCCCCAAGAGCATTGGTTTGGAGGCAGTGGGAATGAGGGGTGAAGAGACATGGAAGGCTGCTGGCCGTGCGCTGAGTCACGGGTGAGGTGAGGCCTTAGGAAACGTAGTTTATCCCCCCTGCTATGGAGGGCTGTGTGCTTGTACTTGGAGCGTGCACTTTAATATTCTTATAAATAGTAGCAGTTAGTGCCAAACGAAACCACAGCATACTGGCTGAAACTAGCCTGCAGACCTAGTTCGTATGTGCTTCCATGTGTGCACGTGTGTGTACATGACCAGGTACATGGCAGTCCATACCCCAGCACTCAGGTGGCCCACACAGAAGGATCTTGAGTTTGAGGACATCCTGGGTTGTGAGGAGCAGATGGGGGTGTGCTTGACCTGGGCGGAGTGACGGCCGCGGCCTCTCTCGAGTGCATCTGCCGCATGCTTTAGACAGGCGCTTGGACAGGGTGAACTGTCAGCCGCCGGCCTTTCCCTCTCTTTCACAGTGAGAATGATTTCATAGCCGGTTCAGTTTTAGTTTTCTTAGCATCAAACAACCTGTTTCCAAATAATTTACTCCCGAAATAAGGGGGTGGGAGTGGGCAGAGTAGCGTTACTTGGGTCAGCTTCCCCCTGAAGCAGCCGGCCGGGGCCCGAAGTGAACACATCTTGGGCTCCTGCGACAGCCGGGTGAGAAGAAACTGTTTCATGACGCGTCCCTCGTGAGAAGGTCCTCCATCTTGTGTGTTTGTATAGCTTTCCTCCTCTGGGGTTTTCCTCCTTCGGAGTGGAGACATCCAGAGTTGCTGTCTGCAGTGTTAGGTCAGGGACAGGACACCGACCGCCAGAATCACAGGGGATTCACAGTGTTTACTCTGACGGCTTTTCGTTTGCCAAGTTTGTTTAGGACTCAGTGTAGCTTTCCATAGTGGTGGCCGTGGCCCGCTGCTTGTCCTAGAGCTGGCGCAGGCAAGGTGGTTGAGGTGGCAGGCTGTCCGTGGGCCTGCGGCTATCCTTGAGGTGACAGGCTGACTGCGGGCCTGTGGCTATGCTTCTGTGGTCCCATTATCTCGGGAAGGAAAGCTAATTAGCATAATTAAATGGGCTTACTTCATTGAACTAAAATTAAGACTTTCTTTAAAGCTGTCTCGTCTACACTCTGTCCCCCATGCGATCCATCTGCCCCTCTTTTTTTTTTTTTTTTTTTTTTTTTGGTTTTTCGAGACAGGGTTTCTCTGTGCAGCCCTGGCTGTCCTGGAACTCACTCTGTAGACCAGGCTGGCCTCGAACTCAGAAATCCACCTGCCTCTGCCTCCCAAGTGCTGGGATTAAAGCGTGCGCCACCACCGCCCGGCCCATCTGCCCCTCTTCACATCCCTTTGCCAGCTTCTTGAGAGGACAGAGTTGGGTCTCCGACCAGGAAGCCCTGCCTGAGCTGTCACTTCTCTCTCTCCCCCTTAGAGACTTCAGTGGCCCTTCAGTGCTGTACTCTGGCCTTGCTTCAGGGACCAGATTCTCCAAGTCTACCCAGCCTGAGTCTCTGAGGACACTGGCCTTTCTGGCCTTGGTTTCCTTGACAGGTGGATGATGATGAGAGAGATGCTAAGGGCCTGCCCCTGCTGTGTTGGATGCACTTGCCTACGGTGCACTTGGCAGGTGGTGATGTCTGTCAAGTCTCTGCAGTAGGCACTGTCGTGTATGGGTTGATCTCACAGCCTTAGTGTTGGCTCCTGTCACTTGAGGTGTGCTTGCTGTCGGTTCCTGTCACCGCTGGCACTTGTTTCTGTTTTGTTTGAGGCAGCGCTTCTCTCTAACCCAGGCTGGCCTGTAATTATGTGATCCTCCTGCCAACGTCTCTTGAGTGCTGAAAGTACAGATGTGCACCACACTCCTGACTTTCCGTGACGTTCAGAATAGTAGCCACAGTCCTGTGTTTCTTGATTCTTGTCCTGGCTTTTTGGGCTCCTCTTGCTCTGCCCCAGCCTGCTGTCCTCCTGTGTGATGCCCAGGTACAGCTGTGCTTCATCGGATAGCCCTTCCTTCCTGACCCCAATAACAGACATGCCATACCCTAGAATTACAGACAGACAGACAGACAGACACTGAATTCAAGCCATCTGGCTCGCGTAGCAAATAGTCTTACCCACTGAGCCATCGCACCCTGCCACCCCCAATTTACTTTTTGTCTGTTTTGGTTTTTTTGATTTCTCTGTAGACCAGGCTGGCCTTGAACTCAGAGATCCACCTGCCTGTCAAGTACTGGGATTAAAGGCGTGTGCCGCCACCACCTCCTGGCTCCACTTTACTTTTGGAAATGAGATCACAGTAGGAGACAGTTCAGGCTTTAGGTTATTCCTCACTCCACTCTTTGATTCACTATGACTTTCTCAGTTAACCGCAGATGGCAGCATCTTGCTGTTGAGTTGGTACCTGGTGATGGTTGTCATGGGTCCTGTGCTGTGCATCTTTCGGCATCTTTGGTGATAGACCTTTTTGCTGAGCAGTCTGACACCCCCCTCCCCCGCTGTTCTTGTCATCTCCAAACACTAACAGTAAAACAAAGGTTTATGATGTCCATCCTGAGTCAGGAAAAATGGAGATGTGACGGGCCTTTCACCTGCAGCCCTGCCTGTGATGAGGAGGACAGCTAGGGAGGTGCCGTTGGTGTTTAAGGATTCAGGCTCTTAGAGATGATCTACTCCAGTGACTGAATTCTTCTTTTTTTAAGATTTATTTATTTTGTGTGTATGAGTACATTGTTGCTGTCTTCAGACACACCAGAAGAGGGCACCGGATCCCATTACAGATGGTTGTGAGCCACCATGTGGTTGCTGGGAATTGAACTCAGGACCTCTGGAAGAGCAGTCAGTGCTCTTAACCGCTGAGCCATCTCTCCAGCCCCCAGTGACTGAATTCTAAAAATTAGCCTTTATCGCATACCTAAATCTCATGGTAGAGGACTTTTGAAAACGCTAGGTAACCATTTCTGGGAAGTCACTCCCCACGCCCGCTCCCTTAATAATGAATAAGAGTCCCCCCTCCCCCCCCAGATGTGAGCCACCGTCACTCTGATGGGAAGACAGTAGCTGATATAAGTCACAGTGGCATGGCAGCTTACAGACCTGCTCACTATGCTCCTTCTGAGGACTTCTTCACTTTTGACATGGCGGATTGCTGCTTGCCTATTTTCTGACCGTGGCATGAATTTGAGTCAGAAAACCCACACCCAAGTCAAACTTTAAAGTCACACATTTGTACCCTTGAAGGGTTGACAAAAGAAGAATGCGGATACCAAGGAGAAAGAAACTCGCACTTGTCACATAGCTAAGTCTCATTGTACAGGACTCGATGTCTGTCTGGCAGCTTCTTTCGATCCCTCTGGTGAGCACAGGAGTGGTGTGAGCTGAGACCTCCCAGCACAGCTTTCCTTCCCACTGCAGGGTGTCTGTTGAATCTCCGTCCAGCGTTAGCTCATTACACACACATACCCAGCACCCGGTTACTCGGCGCCTCTGTGGACAATGACCGGTCTCCTGAACCACGCCTTGATAAGCTGAGCAGATCACGCTTTCCTTTCCCAGAGGGCTTAGTTGCCATGATTCTGAGTTCCTTTTCTTCATTGCCATGACATGGGAGTTGTCCATCTATTATGTTCAACCAGTGCTGTTCAGAGTGGGTTAGCACCAGGTAGTTCATTCCTCAGGTTTTGGTCCCAGGCTAGCTCAGAAGACAACTATGCCAAGCAGGCCAGAAGCCCACCTTCTTGTTCCCAGAGTATGCCACAGTCAGTACAGTGAAGCCTAGAAACCCTCCTGACTTCTGTTACGTAAAGCAGGGGCCAATGGCTTGTGACAGCTCAGGGTCTCCAACATTCAGACCCCTGACCCTTCCATGTTGGCTCATTCCATTGCTGCAAAGCTGCCGCTCAGCTAGGGTCTCTACACCTAGGATTGCTCACCAACCTACGTGGTATTCTTTTATGTCGGCATAGAATGGCCTCACCTCTCCTTACCACAGAATGGGGTCTTACTACAGTCACACTTGGGTGTGAACCAGAATTCTGTCTCAGAAGCTGTGTTCCTCACGTTCACTCATGGACCATTATCTTGTTTTCCAGGCCATGGTTGCTTGTTACCCAGGCAACGGAACAGGCTATGTCCGTCACGTTGATAACCCAAATGGAGATGGAAGATGCGTGACATGTATATATTATCTAAATAAAGACTGGGACGCCAAGGTATGCAACTGAATTCAGTAGTGATGGCTTTTCTTCAAGCTGTGTTTTTTTTTCCTCATGGATATCTGTAGTCCACTTCAGTCTGGACACTCAGAGTGGATTTTCGTGACATGAAACCTATAGGACCGTGTTTGGAAACAAACGGTAATTGGTGAACACATAGCGGCTTGCCTTGCGTAGTGTGTGTCTATGGGTGGTGCTGTGGTGTAAGTGGATCCAGTGAAACATACCAGGAATCCCTGTACCTGGGAGGTGGAGGCAGGAGATTCAGGAGTTCAAGGCTGCCCAGTTCAGGGTTCAGGGAAGATTTCCAGTGCAAGATGAGTGTCAGCCAGCCAGTTCTCCTTAAGCAGTAGGGTGAGGAGAAAGAGAGTATATTCATCATTCCAATCTGACAGACCTCTAAGTGTTTGCAAGGTACCTTGGGATTCAGTGGCATACAAAAGCAAAAAAGCAGCCCATATTCCCACTGGCTGACATTATGAGGGGACGAGACCGTAGTCCACTGTCTTAAGTTGTAGGTCAGGCCCAGGGCAAGCCATTCAAGTGCCCTTCAACCTTGGGTCCATCTGCTCAGGAGCATTAGTTTATTGGGCTTGCTGGTGCACACCTATGACCTCAGTGTTTGGGAAAGTCAGAGGTTAAGGTCGTCCTTGACTACATGGGAAGTGTGAGGCCAGCCTGGGTTATTTGAGACCATGTCTCAAAACTCAAGTAACTAAAATATCTCCAGATTGGTGTTCTAGTGTTCTTCCTCATAGTCTGAAACACAAGGACCAGGTCTATATGCATGACCCCCACTCCTCATTTAGGGGCCCGGTGATTTTCAGTAGACTGGTTACACTGCCTGTGATGAGTATCCGGTCCCCACAGAGCTGCGGTCGAGGTATGGGTGGAGTTGAGCTCTCAGCAGCCACGATCAGAATTTAGACCCAGGCTACATGGAGATTGCTGGGTACAGAATGGGTTAGGATGGGAGATGATTCAGCAGGCTAGGGTAACTGCCACCAAGCCTGAGGATCTAAGTTTGATCCCTGGGTCTCACCAACTCCCAAAAGTTGTCCTCCAGCTTCCTTCCATACGTACATAAATGTAGATTAAAAATTAAACACTATCCGCTTACCCGCTGTGCTTATTGATCTGACAGGCTGGTAAAAGGTAAGCCACTCGACAAAGGTGGCTTCATGCCGTCCTCAGTGTGACTAGAAATACTCACTGGTTTTCAAACCTTGCAAACAGGGTTGGAAATTTTGTGTGTTTGTCTGTGACAAGTTGCTTACAACAAAAAGGAATTTTCCCATGTACCCATCCCATATGTGGAGTCTCAGCTCACCTTCACACCTTGGTAGTTAACACAACTGTATTCACAAATAATCCGGCTAATCATCTTGAGTCGTTTAACTCTGCCTACCGCCAGTTTACCCTGGTACCATTCTGGGTGGCTCATACTGACAAACTCTGCTCTTTCCCCAGGTAAGTGGAGGTATTCTTCGAATTTTTCCAGAAGGCAAAGCCCAGTTTGCTGACATTGAACCCAAATTTGATAGACTGCTGTTTTTCTGGTCTGACCGGCGTAACCCTCATGAAGTACAACCAGCATACGCCACAAGGTAGTGTTCCGCTCACGAGAACTTGGTTGACAGCGTGAGAGGGCAGGGCCAGTCAAAGGTTGAACCCGAAGTTTCTGTGGAGCACCCGACCACTGTCCAGGCCCTCCCTCCGGTGTTACGGTCTTTTTGATCTGAGTGATCATGAGTGTTCCCACATGTTCCTGAGAATGCCAGTCTGCTCACAGCTGCCCTCTGCCTGAGGTAGACTAGGACTGGACCTCCCCCACTCTGCTGCTCCCATCCCACCCCATCCCACCCCTAACCCTGGCATGGCGTGCCTGTTAATACTGCCCACTCTGGGATTTTGTGGGTATTTTCAGTGCACTCTTAGAAAACTAGTAAAGGCAACTTTTCAAAAATAATTTGGAGGGCAGAAGTGGGGAGAAAAGGAATTGGGAGATAGATGGGGAAGTAGCCGTGTGTGGTGCATGCTGGGAAGACAGACCGGACTCACCCTTCACATCTGCTGCCATGGGTGGTGCCTGCCCACTATCCCAGCATCAGAACTGCTGCAAGTTCAAGGCCAGCCCAGGCTACATATTAATCTCCAAGCCAGTCGATAGCAACATAGTAGGACCTTATCTCAAAAAGCAGAATACAGCACAAAGCAATCCATCTGGTTTCCCCTCGTGTCTCTTTCATTGGACTTTAGGGTTTAGATTCTAAAGTGATGATGTTAATTCATATGTTCTCATGAGTGTGGTTTTTGTTTTGTTTGGTTGTTGGTTTTTCCCATTTAGTATAATTTAATGAAAAGATTAAAAAGACAGGGTGTGAAACACACGCTTGCAGCGAACATGCCTGTTTTTATCAGGGAAAGTGGCAGGAAAGTCTGCTGTTTCCTCTGGTTTAGAAGCAGCCAAAAGCTGGCATGATTGAGCCTCCCCAGTGTCAGGATGACCAGTGGCCAAGGTTGGTGGCCATGGATGAAGCCCCAGAGCCTGCATGGCATCCATCCTCTTCCTGCTTCTGACCTGTGTGGCTTCCATCACTGATTCACAGTGGGTGGCAGCTGCCTGGCGGAGCCTGAAGTCCTAGATACCCTGAGAGGAAACCTGGGAACCGGCACAGCACACACAGGCCAGAGGTGCAGTCAGGAGAGGGGCCACTGGGCAAGAGAACAGAGGCCGGAGGCCAGGTGGGTCTGTAGAGCCTAGGCAGAGGGCAGACTGTCTAAGTCTGGGGATGAGAGGAAGGCAGCTCAGGAAAGTAGCAGACTTTTCTCATGAGGACTCAGGGCTCTGGGAGGCACTGATCAGATATCAGACTTCTGATTGGCAGTTGACCAACAGCCTGGGACATGGGCAGGAACTGTTCAGAACTACTTGTATAACCCTGTTCCCTGACAGACACCATGGTAGGAACAGGGATGCAGACTGGACAGAGCAAGTCAGCCACTGGCTAGTGTTAGGACACATGCATGCACTGTGGTGCCTGCCACTGGCTCTGCCCTGTATCTGAGTCTTCAAGGAAGGTGACGTGATCGTATAGCTGATTATTCGGGTTGTTGCTTTTCCCATGACCTTTGGCCTGGATCCGCGTATTCTTACCTAAAGATGGCTCTCCTGAGGGACTGGTGGCCTGAGTCACATGCTCACGTCCACACATCTGCTCTTGCACTTCACTGTTTACAGCGTGTGCCGGCCACCGCATGCTGTTAGCTGTGGAGTCGGACACAGCAAGACACGCTACTACTGTTGTACCACGAGGTCACCTGCTTTTAGCTCTGAGCAGACCTGTCACACCACATTTATTTGTGTGGGATAAAGTAGTTCGGTCAGATGAGGTCTTTCGGGAAAAGGTTCAGCCAAACCCAGTGTCAAAACGCAGTGACTTTTTGGGAAGGAATCCTAGAAGTTTGTGAGCGTTTCTTAACTCTTCCTCGGTGACTCAGAGTCAAAGATGTTAGACTACTGGCTTGTGTTTCTTTGTCCCAGTTACTGTCCTTTCTTTCTGGGCACTTGTCCCTTTATCTGTTTCTGACCATGCAGGCTGGGTGGACACGGAGAGAGGCTATGAGCCTCCCTCGCATGCTGTAGCTAGTCTGCGGGATGCACAGGACACGCTGGCCTGTTAACGCGCTGCTTCGCACCGTTACAAGTTGTCAGGAAGGCTTTCCTCCCAGGGACCGTTCTGACCCTGTCTTCTTCCTTCTAGGTACGCAATAACTGTTTGGTATTTTGATGCAGATGAACGAGCAAGAGCTAAAGTAAAATATCTAACAGGTAAACACAGCTGCGCGTGGCTGGACAGTTGGGGATGGCGTCTTCCAGAAGCCATAGTCCGGGAACGTTTCTGCCCCATTCCCTAAGTCCCCATTGTAAACAGGATCTTTCCAGTTAGTCTTCATTCTCACCTGCTGAAATTGTCCGGTGCTTAGCGGAGGTTTGATACATGTGTGAGTTAGTTAACTCAAGCACAGACAGAGCTTCTCTGTGATGGCCCCTGAACCTCAAGCTCCTTGGTGCTCTTTACGTTGCCGTTGTCTTTCAGATAAATGAATGTCTCTTCCTTTTACAACATCCGCTCTAAAGAATGTGTGGTGGGCTGGAGAGATGGCTCAGTGGTTACGAGCACTGACTGCTCTTCCATAGGTCCTGAGTTCAACTCCCAGCAACCACATGACAGCTCAGAACCATCTGTGATGGGGTCTGATGCCCTCCTCTGTCATGCAGGCGTACATGTAAATTGAGCACTCATATACATAAATACTTTTTTAAATCTTTAAAAAGAAAAAAAAAAGACTGCATGGCCACAAGGAAAGTCTGTACAGAAGAGGCGAAGCAGGTCAGCAGCCAGGTGTGCACATTCCCAAGTGCCAGGTTTGCTTGTAGGTCATGGACTTGTGCACCTGTGTGTCCTAGGACCTGAAGCATACCCAGTAGTCACAGGACCCACTCACTGAGTTCTAAAGAGGCAACTCAACTTAGCCTTTGTAAGAATGTTTAAAAAAAAAAAAAAAAAGGGATGTTCGTGCACTTTCTGAGATTTTTCGGAGCTGTGGTTTGTGTGCTTTCATTGGCACTCCAGTCCTCAGTCCTCAGGTGGCTTTAAATTAAAGATGGCACTGTTTCTGATGAGATGCCTCTGTTCACCCTCTAAGATCTGTGCAGAGCAGTGTGCTTGTCACAGTGGCAGTGGGAACAGCTGGTGGGACCCTGGAGAAATGGGGCATTGTTTCCGGTGTCGGGGGTGCAGTCACAGGAGCTCCGGTGCTTCATGAGTGGGGTGCAGTCACAGGAGCTCCAGTGCTTCATGAGTGGGGTGCAGTCACAGGAGCTCCGGTGCTTCATGAGTGGGGTGCAGTCACAGGAGCTCCAGTGCTTCATGAGTGGGGTGCAGTCACAGGAGCTCCAGTGCTTCATGAGTGGGGTGCAGTCACAGGAGCTCCGGTGCTTCATGAGTGGGGTGCAGTCACAGGAGCTCTGGTGCTTCACAAGTGAACGCCTCTTTTTCTTGCAGGTGAGAAAGGTGTGAGGGTTGAGCTCAAGCCCAATTCAGTCAGCAAAGATGTCTAGCAGGGCCTCGGGTCCAGCAGTACCCACGTCACCTACAGCCTCTCAGTTGCCTTCTGTGGACTCGCGGACACGTGGACGAGATAAACAGAGACACCTGCCTGGTATTTCAGCTGGGAGCCAGGCAACTTCGCCAGGTGTCATCCAACAGAGGGCCCCCTGTGCTGGGACTGTACTGCGGGGTCAGCCCCAGGTCTGTGACTGCTCTTGGCTGCTGACCTGAGAGGAGACGCTGTCGGAGGAGGAGACGCTGTGGGAGGAGAGTAGCTTTTCCATCTGGACACAAAACGAGGGCCCTTTTGTAGGATTTTCTTCAGTCTTCTATTTTTGCCAGACCTGTCACCTAACTGAGTTCATTTCATCTCTTTTTTATATCAAGTTTGAATTCGGGGAATTTTTGTATTAGGTACAATTTATCAAAACTGAATTAAGAAAAAAAAAATTTACAGTATTATTCTCAAAATAACATCAATCTATTTTTGTAAACCTCTTCACGCTATTAAATTTTGCCCTAAAGGCCTCCTCCGATGGTTGTTGCCAGTGAATGCTGATTCGTTCCTTCTGCCTGAAAGCAAAGGGAGGTCTCTGCCCCAGATCACGTTCATGAGGTTTCTCCTGGCCTGTCTCTCAGTGATTCGACCTGACAGTAGATGGTCGCCACTGGCGCCCAACTCACTCATAGAGATGAGAGGAAACAATTCATGGGAAACGGGTTTGTCTCTTCAGTTAATTTTTTAAAGCTAAGTGAACTCAAGCACCTCCTCGGCATCCGGTTCCCAAGACAAAGGGCTTTCTTCTGCGGCGGGCCTAGCCTGTCCACAGCCATGTCCCACTGCCGCAGGTTCCCCTGTGGCTTCTCCTTAGTTTGACTGTGCTTCCTGACCCTTCCAGGTCGGGCCCATGTTCTTGCGGCAGGGCACCTGGTGGCCCCAGGTACATGGATATGTGTGGTTGTTGCCTTGATCGTGGTCATCAGCTCCTTGGACAGCATGAGCCATGTTCGTAACCAGTAATGAAGGCCGTGTGCTAGCTTAGAAATCAAAAGAGGTATAAAAGCACACTCTTGGTTTTATGGGTTTTTCTCGGAGGACAGAGGGACAACCACACAAGGCTGCCAGACTCTTGTCACCTCTACAGTCCCCTTAGAAAGCCAGAGTTTGCACAGATTGTGGGTGTAACTCCTGTCCCCTTAGGTGTTCTGTCTCCGACCTTGATCTTTGCCAAAATGTGTGTATGCAGAACTATCTCTGTGCATTTTCCTTTACACCAGTCTTAGCACCTGTGTAGTTTGTATCGTTAGAAACCTTTTCTATGGAAAGCTCAGTAATTCTTATTAAGAGATTGTTATTGTTCATGTAAAACATGAAAAAAGCCAAGCAAAGCTGAGTATGGATGGGGGCTTACTCAGCACTGTGCTTGCATGAGGGGCTCACGGCAGAAAGTCTCCTTCTGACCCATATCCTCTGACCACACCTCTCCAGCAAGTGCCTCTGTCGCTGGCCAGCTCAAGGTTTGGCTGCCTGGCTCCGAAGCGCCATGTTTCAGAGTTGGGAGGAACTGTTTGGCATTGGAGGCAGAGGGTCTGATTGACTGGAGCAGCAGCCTTTAATTCTGGAGACCCTGTAGTCCTTTGTAGACCTTTACTGACGTAAAGGTTCCAGGTTCTGTGGCAGGGCATGGGGTGGGGTATGCTTGCCAGACAAAATTTAAATTATATATCTTTTGGAAAGTGTGTACTTTCCCAGAGGTCACTGTGAAAATAAAAACAAAACAAAACAAGAAATCAGGAGAGTTATTCCCTTAATGCCCACTTAAACTCAACTTCATGTTAGTGGCACTAAGCAGGAGTCTACTTAAAACCATGTGTGGCCTGTACATGTGAATCCTGGTTAGAGAGAAAGCTTTACTACACTGTTTCTGTTCAGCACATTAACCAGTCGTGTACGACAGGCAGGGCACGTCAGGATTCGCAGAGAGACTCGTGTGGTCTGGTCTGGACGTGGTATGAAAACGGAAGCTCTCGCGTTGCTTGTAAGGCTGATCTAATTAAAAAGATGTATAAATGTTCTTGAAAAAAAAAAAAAAACTAACTGTTGTCACCTTCAGCTGTCGTGTGTTTCCCAGCCCATTACTGTGGGCTTTTCTCTGAGAGCCCATCGGTCAGTTACTCAATGTCATCCATGTCAGGACTGGTCCACACATGCAGCAGTTCCCTTCTGTAAATGACAGAACTAGCAGCCTGGAGATGCTCCAGGTACAGAGACACAGTGGCGGTAAGCCCGCATTCTCAGTACTGGCATCCCTTCTTTCTCGGTAAGCTTTCATGTTGCTTTAAGCCCCAAGACTATCGTGTGCTGCTGACGGAGGGGGGTTGGTACACACACCTGCAGGGCCCTTGGTATGCAGCTCTACACACTTCGTCATTTGATTTGTGGTCATGCGCAAGACACAAGAGTTTTAGGCGGAGTAATAGGATCTACTGTAGCTCTAAGGATCTAGTGTGGTGGCTGCGGTGACACACGCCTCTTTAATCTTGGCGCTTGAGAGGCAAAGGCAGGAAGATTTCTGTGAGGCTGGTAAGACCTTGTCTCCAAAAGCCCAACCATCTGAGTGTGGTGGTGAATGTTGTATCTTAGGGCATTTGGGAAACAGCACTGAAATACACAGTGGAATGGGTTGGAGGATGAGTCTAAGCGTGGCCATGAAGTAAAACATAGAATTAACACTCTTTAGTTTGGGTGCAACCTTCTGAGCCTTTTGTTTAGTTTTGGGACAGGGTCTTGCTTTTGCCTAGGCTGGCCTCAGACAGCAGTCCTGCTCAACCTCTGTGGTACCCTAACACCCTGCTTTCAGTTTTTTGTTTGTTTGTTTCGAGACAGGGGTTTTCTGTGTAGTCCTGGCTGTCTTGGAACTAGACCAGGCTGGCCTTGAACTCAGAAATCCACCTGCCTCTGCCTCCCAAGTGCTGGGATTAAAGGCGTGCGCCACCACCGCCAGGCCTGCTTTCAGTTTTTAATCTCAGTGTGTTCACTTCCTTCTGGGTCCTCTGGCTAGACACCTGAGCCCGCCTGGGCTGGTGACCCTTTCTGCCCACCTGACTCCCTGGACCCATCTACTCAGTGTTGGTTTTCCTGTTCCCTAACTCCTGGTGCCCAAGTTATGAGGGGAATAATCTCAAGGTTGGTAACTCAGCCCCAAACAGGAACCCACACTGGAAAACACTGCCTTAGATTTGCCGTATCTGTCACTCTCCTATGGCTCTTGGGAAGCCCTACCACTCACTGTTCTTTACTATACGGAGTCTTTCAGAGGCTCTGGAATATTCTTATCCCTGGGCTCTATAATCTCCCAGCTTGCTTGCCTTTGCTTGTCTTTTCTCTGCCCCGGTGAAATCACACCCCACTGCCTGGGGCGTTCTCTGCTCTAGTCAGATCTTTCCTGTTTGTTGCACAGTGGTGACAGGGCAACACATGAATTTAATTCCGGACATGTTCTTTTCTGGGAAGGAATTTCATTTCACCTATGAAGGTAAGTGCTGGAGGCAGCCAATCAGCTAGAAGCACCACTGCGTTTGCAAAGCAAGGAAATTCAAGCCTTTCCAAAGGAAAAAAGGAAACTTGAGACTTGGTCTTAACTGTACAGCATAAGAAAATCTAAATGCACTCAAACAAGCATTTTCTTGGGTAAAACTTAACACTTTAGAGATTATGTCCTGTACTGTGGCACACTTCTGTAATTACAGCTACAAGGAGGACTGAAGCCCAACTTGGGAGCTGAAGACAGCTGGATTAGCATGGTGGGATCTCAATCTGAGAACGAAATGACCAAACAGGAAAGGCAAGCAGGTGGGAATAGTCAACCCTTCAGGGAACAGACTGAAGAGTTATCTCAAATGAAAGCCAAGCACAAAGGGCTGCTGAGATGACAGATGACACTTACTGCCAAGTCTGACCCTGGACCCATGTGGCAGGAGAGAACTGACTCCTGCAAGTTATCCTCTGGCTAAACAAATTTTGTCAGGAGCAAGTTCCCAACCCTCAGAAACTGTATTTAAAAAAAGAAAAAGAAAAAAAGCTACCAGATGCAGATGCCCAAGGAAGGATGGAAACAGTGAGGTAAAAATGTAGCCCTTAGGATCAACTCGCCCAGAAGGGTTAGAAAGCAAGCAGAGCACACACATCTGTGCTCCGGGCTTAGCGTCGCTATCAAAGCAGTAGTGATAGGGATGGCTTCTCCAGTTCTGGTCCCATGGAGCAGCTATGGGAACACTCGGCTCACAGCTAGTCATTGTGCATCCAGGTTATTTTATAAAGGAAGCCGTGTAGGTTGGTTTTTTTTTTTTTTTTTTTGAGATAGGTGCTCACTCTGAGGCCAGCCTGTGTAATCCTGCCTCACTGGGTGCTGGGATTACATTCTTGGCCTTTTGTTTGTGTATATATGTAAGCATACAATGACTTAAGTTTTTGAGACAGGGTCACACTCTGGGTGATCTGGAATTCAGAGACCCATCTGAGTACTGGGATTAAACATCTGTATCACTATACGCAGTTATTCACAAATTATTTTAATACAGTACACAGAAACTTACCTTAAGTCTTAACAAGGAGATAGCTGACTGAGCAAACATATAAACAGAGTGTAAAAGAGATGGAGGAGGCCGGGCGTTGGTGGCGCACACCTTTAATCCCAGCACTTGGGAGGCAGAGGCAGGCGGATTTCTGAGTTCAGGGCCAGCCTGGTCTACAGAGTGAGTTCCAGGACAGCCAGGGCTACACAGAGAAACCCTGTCTCGAAAAACCAAAAAAAAAAAAAAAAAAAGAAAAGAAAAAAAAAGAGATGGAGGAGTAGGAAGTAGGATCAGTAGAGACTAAAGGTTGGAACTAAGTTTCTAAGGCTTCAAGTAAGCAGCTTTGCAAAGAAACAGAGTTGCTGTTGCTACCCGGGGACTGAGAAACAGGATAGCAAATGTGTGACCTCATTCCTGTGCTCCACATCCTGGCTTAACTCTGAGATGACATCGGGAGCCTCTGGTGTCTGCTCTGTAGTGTACAACACAGGAGCACATACTTGTAGACAGCTTCCCAGTTTATCATCCCTTTTACTGACCACGGCCATCATCTTTTCTTTTTAATTTTTTAAATATTTATTTATTTATTGGTTTTTCGAGACAGGGTTTCTCTGTGTAGCCCTGGCTGTCCTGGAACTCACTCTGTAGACCAGGCTGGCCTTGAACTCAGAAATCCACCTGTCTCTGCCTCCCAAGTGCTGGGATTAAAGGCGTGCGCCACCACTGCCTGCCATCTTCTTTAGACTCTGGAGATTATGAGCCCAAACTAAGTGTGGTCTAATATTCTGTATCAAGGTAAGGAGAGGAAAGGCCCTCAGCTCTACTAAACACAGTGAGACCACCATAGCTGTCTGTCGGGCAGCCCACCTGGTTATCCTATGAGGTCTGGGCAGTGTAGTTCAGCGGCAGGGCAGTTAACCTACTCATGAGTGTTGGGATTACGTTCTTGGCCTTATGTTTGCATGTGTCTGTAAGCATACAAATGTGAATTTATGAACTTAGCTTATGAGGAGCCAGAGACCATCCTCAGCACCACAAAAATCAAACCAGAAAAACATCAACCACTTTACATCAAAACATTGTTTATTTTTAAAATCTAAAGCTTTGAAAAAAATACAATCTTAGAGCTTTAGAACAAAACAATGAGGTTTTAGTGTTTTCATTTACCTCAGAGGTCCCAGTTAGGATATGTGCTCAGTTGGCCAAAGCCAAACAAAGGTTTCTCACATTGCTCTTGGCCAGCATGGAACTGGGATGTAAGCACAGTTCTACAGATACAGGACCTATGGCTGTGGCCCTACAGTGCGGAGCTCAAACAGCTTCAGCTCCACTGTGAGGTTAGAAATTGCTTCCAAAGGGAGAATACAAACAAAAAACCCACATTTTCCTGGTAAAATGACAGATAAAAGGATAGCTACTCTTAGGGGCAAATCTCTAACAAGGACAGGCTCACTGCATTCCCTCCTCCCAGCATTCGCACCACGCTCAGAAGCTGGTGTGACCGAGACTGCACCTAGATACTTTGCACACTCAGCTTGTCCTCTCTCAGTCACTGCATAGGTGGTTAACAGTTACAGCAGGTGCAGTTCTACCCTCAGCCTGGCTAGGCCTGTCTACACGCTCCTCCCTCCTGCCGTTGGATCTCACATTCCAACCAGCTCAACATCTTGTGTTTCCACAGGATGTGCCCAGTTCTCTCCCTCCTGAGGCCCCTCCCCTTCCTTAACAAGCTAACTCAACTCACTAAGAAACAGTGCCAGAGTGAAGTCCTGACCCAGCACTATAAAGCACCAATAGTAAACTGCAGGTTTCCCTCACCACCTACTTTACTTCATAGCCCTAGAACTTTATGCAGTTTGGCCCAAAAATATTTAATTGTCTATAACCTGTTAACTGGGTGAAAACATGTCATATATCCAAACAAAAAACTTTAATAGCTATTTACCTATAAACATCAAATACTATTTAACATCATGTTTTAAGAAATATAAAAACTTGTTATCCAATCTGACAGGCTAAAGATCCTGTCAGGAATGCTGAGAGGCCAGCAGTGGCACACTGCTGGGAGGAGAAAGCTGACCACAGACACCCTGTGACAGTCTCACTCCCGAGTGGGTGTTGTCAGCATCGCCTAGCCCTGCACTGGGACACTTCCAATGGTTCAGTAATACTGGGGTGAAGGGGAAAACTTCTAGTTATCTTTAACTAGTTCTACAGAAGAATGAAAATAAGCCTGCACAGTAACAAAGACACTACCCTACTCACTCTCTGGTAACAAACTGTGACCTTTGGGGATGCAGACGGTAGGCCCTGTGAAGGGACAACTAACTACAGCAGGACTTTCCCAGCCTCCCTGGGGGAGGTAATGGAAGAAGTTATACAGGGGAACACCAGACACACCAGGTTCACCCCAACGCTCACAAGATTTGTGCACCTTGTAGCAAAGTCAGCAAGGTAGAGGGACAGAAATGAGACAAAACAAACGGAGCCACATGTCTGTGTCCCTCTGCCTGAACTCGAACACAAGCAGCCGCCCAGCCCTCAGATGATCATCTTTTGCTCGCACTTTGGTGCAGAGCTCACAATGCTGCCCAGGCATCTGCTCTCCAGGGAATGAGGCAGCTTTGTGAGATGTTATACATCAGTTACGTTTTAGCACCAAGTTTAACCATCCACTTAAGTCCCCATCAAATCTGGCCTGCAGAACCGAGTAACTACCTTAATATCCAGAACAACTGTACGGTACATTCGTTATCCACTTTACTCTCAATCCTGCAACCATCACTTAGAAAATAAAGATGGGATGGAGAAAGAAAAGAGAAAAAAAAAAAAAAAAAAAAAACCCCAACCAAACAAAAAACTTTTTCTGAGACATGGTCTCACCATAGCCCACATTGGAGCCTAAGCCCAGGCTGCATTCAAACCCCACAGCCATCTTCCTGCCTCAGCCTCCCAAGTATTGGTATTTTAAACATGAGTTGTCATAAGCTAGAAAATTTCTTTTAAATATATGAGTCTTTAAAATCTGCTGCCACTTTTCAGTAAAAGCAGGACAAATCATATACATAACTATACATATTTAAAATATAAATTACTAAGAATATAGAAGTCTTTAAAATTTGCTACCACCTTTATGTAGAAAGTAAAATCTTTTAAAATATAGAAAGCTTATCTGCTGTTAGAATTTTAAAATTAAAAAAAGAACTCTGAGTGCTTTTAGGACAGCTGTTATTTCATACTATCTGAACAGTGTCAGACCTCAACAAGTTTAACATCAGCTTAGAGAATGGAGCTTAACATTGAAAGTAATCAGCTGCCAGGCCTCCTGATAAGACTATCTTGAGAATAAATAAAAATAGTAAGTACTCTGAAACCTTCATGAACAAAACAAACAAACAAACCCAAAAGTACATAAAGCCATACACGAATACCAGACAAATGGAGCCCATGTCCTGGTAAGGCATGGGTGAACACGGCACACTGACACATACGCTCCTGACACAGCCTCCTACATTACCCAGGTCATGGGCTGGAATGATGCTGCTCCTGACTCATCTTCCTGAGCATCTGGTATTACAGGACACCCCTGAATAGAGACGCAGACTTAAACTACAATTGCTCATTGACTGTATGTAAAACATGACACTGCTGGTGCACTAAGTCAGACTGTAACCCACAGGTCCTTCACCTGCCAGGTGACACCACCACGAGACAACAGGCGGTGTGGGACCCACTCCATCTCACACTCTTCGAGATCGCAGGTTGGTTTTGTTGCCTTCCAGGCAGCGGTCCAAGTGCTCATTGATCTGGGACTCCAAAACCACACCCTGACACACGGGACAGTTGACAAGTCTTCGCTGACTGCATGAACTGCCTGAGCTCCGGGGTGTGCTGGTGGCTGTGGGCCGTGAGCTATTCTGAAGATCACCACCGCTCTGTGTTTGCTCCTTGACATTATCCAAAGCAGTCCTGTCCTCCAACCTGGGTCGCTTGTTCAGGAATTGGTCTTCAGATCCACTCTCCTCTCGGGATATGGTTTCAGGTGTCCCAGCTGCAGATGTCACGGTTGCTGATGCTGGTGCCGAGACTTTGGAGGCATTTCTCAGGGATGCCCTGGAAGGTGGAACCTTTCTCTGAGAGCCTGCTGAGGCAGAATGCTTGGTGCCATCTCCAGTGGTCCCGCTCTTTACTGGGGATCCATTCACATTTCTGAAAGCCTTTTGGTTGGCAACAGAGACTCTGGGGAAGTAGCTGCTCAGGACACTTTGGTGATTAGCAGTGGGAAGAGGGGTGACAAGATGAGGTTTCTTTGGGAGACCATTCTGTTCACATTTCACCTCAAAGTTGGAACTGAGCCTCAGGCCACTCTGTGACTGGTCCTGACTTGAGAGACCTTTGGCTTCATTAACCATGTGTGAGGTGTTCAGCTTCCCAGCTGAAGGACAAGTGCTTGTGTCTCCGAGAACATACCCTTTTCCACTGAATGGGATGAGCGGCTGGGCCTCACCTCTACACAGCTTGTCTGCAAAGGAGACAGACAAGACTTCCTCAACACACTGCCACACAGACAAACACTGAGCAAATGATGGCTATCAAAAATGAAGGATTGTTCTGTCCTAACTGAGATCTATCTGTGCAGTAGCCACAAGGCAACCTTCAGTAATCAGAGCCCTGTACTGAAAGAACAGGAAGGATGGAAGAAATCATAGATAAAAGAATCCAACAGTAAGAAGGAATGTTCCCAGAACAGTACTGACTCCCCTCATCTGCCGCCACCTCCTCACTGGCTTCCAAGATTCAGTCCCCGGCCTCCTCTGCATTTCACATTAGGAGCTATAGTTTGGCTCCCAAGGCGGACCCCACCAAATGGACCAACTTGCCAGGGGAAGGTCAACTTAAGTAATTGCTGCCTCCTCAGGAACTTCCGAGGAAAAGGAGCAGATCCTAAGGATAACACGGGACAAATGAAGGCCATATTCCTTTCCCATTCTCCCAAGCCACCTCAGAAGAGGTCACTAGGCTGCCTAGTGGCCTGGGGTGGTCAGGATTCACACCCTGGTGTTGTTACCTCCCTCTGGCACCCATTTGCCTTGGACTCTCCCTCAGAGACTGCCAATGGAGACTTCTTCACCTTCCCTCCCTTTCACACAGAACAAAGCACACCTGACTACCGTCACTTTGTGGATGATATGTGCTCCTTAAATTGAAAAGGCCTGCAGTGGAGCAGCCCCTCCACTAACCCTCCCCCAGTTCGCTGACACACTGGCCAGGCTCACACCCCTGGGAGACAGGATGGAGAGGTACCTTTACTCTCCACTGCTGATGCTGGCTGCTTGCCTGCTTTTGTCTTTCCTCTGCATTTCTTTGCATAGTTCTCGGGCTCCTTGATTTTTATGTAAGTGCCTCCACAAGTTTTCTGGTGGTCAGCCCACCAGTAGTCATGAGCGGAGGGTGCCCTGTTGGTGGCACGCTTTACATAGCCGTAGTAGGGCTGTTTGTGCTGGCAGGGTCCATTGCAGCGCCACCAGTGCCGGCGGTACTCATCCACCTCATCATGGAAAGTGTGGTAGACCTGGGCAGAGAGGGTGGCCAGCAGTCAGGACAAGGGAAGTGTGGTAGACCTGGGCAGAGGGGGTGGCCAGCAGTCAGGACAAGGTGGCCAATCTACGGAGATATTTTACCCAAGCAGTCTTTTCATTTTGAGATATCCCATTTCTCAGACATTTCTAAAAAGTTCCATTTGGAGACAGCTACTATATTTAGTTTCTTTTCCAAAGTTCACTATACTGGGAGAGAGACATCAGGTAATGTAGAACTCTCTACTTTGTAAAGAGAGGGGTGTATAAAACAGGATTCTGGTGGAGGAAAACCAGAAAACACCTCCATGAATGCAATGTTGCACAGAGTGAACAAGAGCATCACTAAAAGCTGGACCTGAAGAGGTTTACCACAGCACCTTAATAAGCTGCCAACAGGGAGAAAGAGCAGAGACCACGGGGCTGGAGAGGGCTCAGCAGTTCAGAGCTCTGGCTACTCTTCCAGAGGACCCTGGGTTCAATTGCCAGCACCCACAACACAGCTCACTCACAGCTGTCTGTAACTCCCATAGAGACACATGCAAGCAAAGCATCAGTGCACATACAAAATAGAACTAAGTGAAAAGGGAAACGCTAGAAAGCATAGTTCCTTAAGTTCCCAGAAACGATAAAAACTGATAACGGGCTGAGCCAACAGCCAGATCCTTCCTAAGCACACAAAACCCCACGATTAACAACATTCCGTTAGTGCTCAGGGCCCTAAGATACTGCACATCCTTACTGTCAAGATCTCAAAAAGCAGGCACTGCTGTTACATCACTGCAGAGCAACAGGTAGTTCCACAGAGTTCAGTGGTACAAGCAGGACCCCTAGTGTACAGACAGCACACCTTAGCCCTGGCTGAGAGACCTCCTCCAACACTGTCCCTGTCGGGACAATGAGGGGCTGTCAGAGATGTGGAAGAGCTTAGGATGGGCTGGGGCTACTGCTGAAGGCCCAGAAAAGTGCAATGCACGCCTGAACAATGGCTGCAGCTGCTGGGGGCCTCCACGGAGAGGCCTGCTGGCTCCTTGGCCACTCCACCTCTAAAGCCTTGACGGTAGGGATCTTGTTCAAGGCTGAAAATCTGTTTTACCTAGTTCACTTTTACTGAATGAATGGCTACTGGGTTTGGTGGCACATACCCATAATCTCACCACTCAGGAGGCTGAGTTAGAAATGTGAGTTTGGCCGGGCGGTGGTGGCGCACGCCTTTAATCCCAGCACTTGGGAGGCAGAGGCAGGCGGATTTCTGAGTTCAAGGCCAGCCTGGTCTACAGAGTGAGTTCCAGGACAGCCAAGGCTACACAGAGAAACCCTATCTCAAAAAACCAAAAAAGGAAAAAAAAAAAAAAAGAAGAAAAAAGAAAGAAATGTGAGTTTGAAGCCAGACTGGTCTACACAGAAAGACCCTGATCTTTCCTGCTTCCAAACCTGTGGCTCAATATACCGTTATGTTGGCTCCTGTCAGTCGGTTGATTCGATGCATATGTTTACAGAACTCTGGGCCATGTCCTTCCCGGTCTTTATCATTATTAGTGACAAATAAATAGGCATGTATCATTTCGTGCAAAAGAGTCTGAAACAGAAAACCAGTGTATTAATTTTCTAGGGCAAGACTGAAGATAACATGAATTCGCTTTCTTAGCCAGCAGTCTTAGCCTTCTGCAGACCCAAGTACAAACCTTTACATATAATATTCCAAGCTCTGCAGAACCCAGTAAACAATCCTCTTCACGAAATTAACATTGCTCAAGAAGGCCCATTTAACTACCAACCCAAACCCAAAAGGTCAGTCAATCCAACCACACAAAAACTTTAAAATCCTCATAGAGTCAAAACTCTACAGACCCAAGATGCCAACACAAAGCGCAAACAGCCCAGGTCTGAACGGCCACCGGGCATGATGCGTGCCTGGGATCCCAGATCTCAAGGTGGAGGCAGAAGGCTCAGAAGTTTGAGATCAGCTTGGCTACATCGGGCTCTGCCTCCCTCACCATCAACTCCCCTAAAAATATTTGGGTACTCGCATGCTAGCTCACTGGGGAGGGTGAAGCCAAGAGAAGCATTAAGACTAGGACCAACCTAAGGAACAGAGACTGTGTCTCTTAAAATCAACAAACTATTCTGGCCAGGAATGGTGGTGCACAGCTGTAAATCCTCGGGCTGAGGCAGGAGGATCTTGTGGTTGAAGCCAGTGTGGGCTACTAACAAGAACCCATCTTTAATAAATAAATTCTGCAAATGAATGAGTTGAGAACCAGGCTTGTGCAAAGAATACCTCTACAAGGTCCTTTCTCGGTCTCAGTTTTAACAGGGGTTCACTGAGACGAATGGAGCACATGCCTCCTCTCCCTTCATAGGTGCAGATCCCAGCACACCTGGAAAACAGTCACAACATTAGATTAGGTTCAGTACATATGCAAAGGAGACAGAACGAAGAAGAAAGAAGAAAGAAGAAGAAGAAAGACGAAAAACGGAACCCTAGCCTGGCATGATGATGCAGGCCTTGAATCTCAGCATGTGGGAGGCAGATGCAGGAGGGTCTCTACAGAGTTCTAGGACAGTCACAGATACGTAGTGAGGCCCTGTCTCAAAAACAAAAAAAAACAAAAAACAAAAAAACAAAAACAAAAAAAGAAAAAGAAAGGAAGAAAGAAAAAAGAAAAAAAGAGAAAGGGCAACAAGTCCTTATCAGTTCTTGGGCAGTTCACAGGGAAAAGTCCCTGATGGAGGATGGCTTTCCTGAGTGGGACACTTGGCTGCAGAGTTAACACTTGCTCACCATCAACCACTGTTACCCCCTCTGCTCCGCACAGGCAATACACCGGCACTTCTCCCAAAAGGGTCGTAGGGCTGGTCTTAGCCTGCTTTACCTCAGAGGCTGCTATGTGGCGGAGTGCGTGCAGGGCAGATTACTATCTTCAGCAGGCTCTCTCAAACTCAGTGGGTAGATAAGGGATCCTGCCGACTGATCTCTGAGAGCCGTTGGGCCCGGGCCTGGGGTGTGGACACGTCTCCCGGTGACCTCTCCCTGCACCGCGAGGCGGGGGACACCAACGACAACTCAGCGGCCTCGCCCTCCCCTACGTTCCGAGCCGTTCGCGGGCGCACTCACAGTGTCATGCGCACACTCCACTTCACCTCCACCGCCTCCAGCTGACCCCAGAAGAAGCGATCGTTAAACTGCAGGAAGAGCGCCTGCAGGTCCGGGGTGGGATCCACCAGCTCCCAGGACGCGTCCACCAACGACACGGGCTCCCGCGCCGCCGCGCGCCGCGCCACCTGCACGTCCCACTCCTCCTGCAGCCGCAGCGCGACCACCAGATCCTCGTCCATCCCGCCACTCCGACCTCAGCCGCTCCCAAGACGCCGGTCGGGCTCGTGCGGACCACGGATCTCGCGAGACGTCCCGGCCCCGCTGTCGGGGCGCGCGGGCTCGCCTCGAACGCCTAACCGAAGGTGGCTCGGAGATGCCCCCGCGGGCACAGGCTTAGGAACGCTGGGCTCGGGCTAAGGACGGCTTCAAGAAGCCAGTTGTCTCCTGACGGCTGCTGAGGTCCGGCGCCTCACCTCAAGTCTGGTCCGTGCCCGACCCTCCTCTGACTTCCGTACTGGCTCGTTCGCGCACGCGCTTTGAGACGCTGCCGTTTCCGCGCAGGCGCGTCGTCGGCACTCCGCCCCCGGCGCAGGCGCAGTGTGAGAGTCTTGACTCCGGCACAGGCGCAATGCAGCGCTCAGCCCCGGCGCAGGCGTTTGGGAGTCGCTCCCGCCCCGCTTCCTGGGCCGCCTTCTCCACCGGGCTCGGGTGGGGCCCGGAGGCGGCGAGTGACAGCCACTGCGGGCCTCGGGAGCCGGGCGGGTGGCAGCCATGTCGGACAGCGGGGCGAGCCGCCTGCGGAGGCAGCTGGAGTCGGGAGGCTTCGAGGCGCGGCTGTACGTGAAGCAACTGTCGCAGCAGTCGGACGGCGACCGCGACCTGCAGGAGCACCGGCAGCGGGTGCAGGCGCTGGCGGAGGAGACGGCGCAGAACCTGAAGCGCAACGTCTACCAGAACTACCGGCAGTTCATCGAGACGGCGCGCGAGATCTCCTACCTGGAGAGCGAGATGTACCAGCTGAGCCACCTGCTGACGGAGCAGAAGAGCAGTCTGGAGAGCATCCCGCTGGCGCTGCTGCCCGCCGCCGCCGCTGGCGCCTCCGCGGGTGAGGACACGGCGGGCGCGGGGCCGCGGGAGCGCGGGGCGGCCCAGGCGGGCTTCCTGCCCGGGCCGGCGGGCGTCCCTCGAGAGGGTCCCGGGACGGGCGAGGAGGGCAAGCAGCGAACGCTCACCACGCTGCTGGAGAAGGTGGAGGGCTGCAGGGACCTGTTGGAGACGCCAGGTCAGTACCTGGTGTACAACGGGGACCTGGTGGAATACGAGGCGGACCACATGGCCCAGCTGCAGCGCGTGCACGGCTTCCTCATGAACGACTGTCTACTGGTGGCCACCTGGCTGCCCCAACGCCGAGGCATGTACCGCTACAACGCGCTCTACCCGCTGGACGGCCTGGCGGTGGTCAACGTCAAAGACAATCCTCCCATGAAAGACATGTTCAAGCTGCTCATGTTCCCGGAGAGCCGAATCTTCCAGGCGGAAAATGCCAAGATTAAACGCGAGTGGCTGGAAGTGCTAGAAGAAACGAAGAGGGCGCTCAGCGACAAGAGGAGGCGGGAGCAGGAGGAGGCAGCAGCCCCGCGTGCGCCACCACCGGTCACTTCCAAGGGCAGCAACCCGTTTGAGGACGAGGATGAGGAAGAACTGGTCACCCCTGAGGCTGAGGAGGAAAAGGTTGATCTTTCCATGGAGTGGATTCAGGAGTTGCCCGAAGACCTGGATGTTTGTATTGCACAGAGGGACTTTGAGGGTGCCGTGGACTTGCTGGACAAATTAAATCACTACCTGGAAGATAAGCCCAGCCCACCTCCTGTGAAAGAACTGAGGGCCAAAGTGGATGAACGGGTGCGACAGCTCACCGAGGTGCTTGTGTTTGAGCTCTCCCCGGATCGCTCTCTGAGAGGTGGCCCGAAGGCTACTCGAAGGGCAGTGTCTCAGCTGATCCGGCTGGGCCAGTGCACGAAGGCTTGCGAGCTGTTTCTGAGGAACAGGGCAGCAGCCGTACACACCGCCATCCGCCAGCTTCGAATTGAGGGTGCCACTCTGCTGTACATTCACAAGCTGTGCCATGTCTTCTTTACCAGCCTCCTAGAGACGGCAAGGGAGTTTGAGACAGACTTTGCAGGCACGGACAGTGGCTGCTACTCTGCCTTTGTGGTCTGGGCAAGGTCTGCAATGGGCATGTTTGTGGATGCCTTCAGCAAGCAGGTCTTTGACAGCAAGGAGAGCCTGTCCACAGCTGCTGAATGTGTGAAGGTAGCCAAGGAGCACTGCCAGCAGCTGGGAGAGATCGGGCTGGATCTCACCTTCATCATCCATGCCCTGTTGGTGAAGGACATCCAGGGGGCCTTGCACAGTTACAAGGAGATTATCATTGAAGCCACCAAGCACCGAAACTCGGAGGAGATGTGGCGTCGGATGAACCTGATGACTCCCGAGGCCCTGGGCAAGCTCAAGGAGGAGATGAGAAGCTGCGGGGTCAGTAACTTTGAGCAGTACACGGGAGATGACTGCTGGGTGAACTTGAGTTACACAGTGGTAGCCTTCACCAAGCAGACTATGGGCTTCCTGGAGGAGGCCTTGAAACTGTACTTCCCAGAGCTACACATGGTGCTCCTGGAGAGTCTGGTGGAAGTCATACTGGTTGCTGTGCAGCATGTGGACTACAGTCTGCGGTGTGAGCAGGACCCGGAGAAGAAGGCCTTCATCAGGCAGAATGCATCCTTTCTTTATGAAACCGTCCTCCCAGTGGTGGAGAGGAGGTTTGAGGAAGGTGTGGGGAAGCCTGCCAAGCAGCTGCAGGACCTTCGGAATGCATCTAGACTGCTGCGGGTGAATCCTGAAAGCACCACTTCTGTGGTCTGAGGCTCTGGTTCGCTGTGTGTGTGTGCGCGCGTTGTGTGTGCGTGTCTGGGTGTGCGTGTACATGTACTACAGATGATTGTATTTACATTACATAATGTCAATACATTCCTCAGAGACACAAACAGCATATAAAAGTGTCCTCTTAAAAATGCAGTCAAAAGAAGAAAGATAATATGTTAAGCGCCACCCCTCCCTTCAGTATTGGGATTGTTAGAGCACATACCATGGTTTTCTTGGGTTTTTTTTTTTTTAAAACTCTTACAGAGTGTATGGTCACACCAGAGCATTTCAGGTTCCTCTTTAACGTGGAACACACTTGTCACAGCAGCACATCCAGGAGCACTGCACTTCTGTGCTGCCTAGAAAAGTACGTGAGTCCATGGGGTTTAAGTGTGTCATAAAGCATTCCAATTCAACAACATGGCTTAACGGTCAGTGCTGTGGAACACACTTATGTCACGTACTCCTGAATCAAATCAACTTGGAAAGATATGAGTTTGGAAAATTGGTTTGGGATAAATTTGAATAAATGGCCCCCAGATTCTTCAGTGTTTGTAGCGTGTGGAAGGAAGTCTTCATAGAACTTTGCAGGCACTGAAAGGTAGCGTGCACCATGTCTAATTAGATTCATCTTTGGGGGGGGGGGTGGGAATCACAAGGACTACATTAAATTCTTAACATATTCCAGAACTGAATGGATTTGCTGCTGCAACACGTTTTGTTCGGGAAGTGAGTCTTGCTGAAAAGTCACACCACGGATCCTAGCAGTAGGCGGGTGAGTGACTCCAGGCCCTGCAGACACTTCACCACCAATCTGGGTTAGAAGCCACCAAGACTCTGGCAAATGCAGAACTCCCTGTTTGAGTAATTACTTAGAGTTCGAAGTGTCTGTAGATTAGGAGTTAAAAAAAGAATGCAGTGTCACTCCTTAAGAATGCCAGAGATTTGTTTTTGGTTGCTTTGCTTTCTTGAGATAGGTTTCAGCCCAGACTGGTTTTGAGCTGGCTTTGTAGCCAAGGATGGCCTTGAATTTCTAATCCTCCAGACTCCACTTCCACTTCTACTGCCTTGGGGGAAAAACCCTGACTTTGCTCTTACTAGGCAAACACCCTACCCACAGCTACCCCTGCTGCCCTGGTAGGGTTTTGTAACTTAGTAACTGAGGGGAGATGGACACACCTCAAGCACAGGGAGGGGACCTTCTGCTAAATGCTGTGCTGCATTTTAAAAAATGAGCCTAGCATGCTGGTGCACTTTTAATCAGGGCACTGGGAGGCAGGGGCAAGTGGATCTCTGAGTTCAAGGCCAGCCTGGTCAACAAAGTGAATTCCAGGCTCTGTAGAGAGACCCTGCCTTAAAAACAACTTTTAAGAGAATTCCAGATTGTAATACTTATTTCAGGTTGTCCAGTAAAGAGAAAGGCAGGTAGGGGGGAACCCCTAAGATTTCTAAACTGAGCTGTGCTTTGATTATCTTACTGTTCTGTTAGAATGTGCTTGCTGAGACCCATTTTCCCACTAGCTTGTAGCTGTGGTTTTTCTCCAGGACACGTTTTTATGTCCATTGGTTCTAAAGGTTATTTCTTGTCTGAATAAAAAAGGTAGTAGTAAGCCATAAAATGCTGTAAAACCCCAACCGGCTTCTGCAGTGATTCACGGTTCAAGTCCTCAGCTTCATTAGCTCACGTCAGGCCAGCAGTTTTTCTCTTTCTCTCTGTTTAGCTCTCCATACATAGAAAGATCACTGAGATCACCATTACAGACTTTCAGTTTTTCCATGTTAGGGTTTGTTGTTTTAAATGACAGGGTCTATGAAGACCAAGCTAAGTCAGAATTTTCTACATGACCATAACTAGATGTCCAAACAAATATATTAACTTCTCTTAAGAAAACTGGAAACTTGAATTTCATAGAATTGTGTGGTTGTGATGATTATTTGGTGCCACTTGGAGCTTAATAAATGAAACATGCTGTGTGGAGAACTCGCACGGCATAGCTGTAAGAGTGCGGACGTGTTTCCCCTGTAATAAATGGCTGTAACTTTATGGAAATGGAAGTGGAGAACTTTATTCTAAGAATGGGCTAATGTGTTCCTCTGTGTAGCTGAGGGAATGCAGTCTGCGGAATCTGTGCAGGAGGTGACTGGATCCGCCTTGGGTGCCAGATCCTTGGTAGTCACTGTCCTCGTAAGGTCCAGTCAGCGTTCCTCTGACTCCCATGCTTCAGACTCTAACCGAAGCCTAAAGCTTGAAGGATTGTCCAGCACTGGTACTTCCATGCATGCTGACACGCTATGACAACATTAATCACCTTTTGTTTGCTTTAAAACTAACTGCATAGACCAGGAATCACAGACTGGGTTAATTTCGGTTAGAGAATTGAGCCTCCTGTCACTTAAGTGCCCAGAGCCGTTTCTGTTCAAGATGTTACCGTGGTTGCCAGCACGTTCGTCCTTGCATCTGGTATTGTAGCTCAGGCTAAGACGCTGCGGCTTGCTGAAGAAGAGGAAAGCATTGCTGTCCACTGCACTCGGATAGACTGTGAGAGACGACCTTTAGACTAATAAATCTGTATAGCGTTCTCACACTGGATAGAATTGATTGCTGTTATAACATTTTATGTTTATTATTTGTTTACTTATTTTGAGACAGGGTCTCAATCTAGTCCTGGCTAGCTGAGAATTCTCTATGTAGAACAGGCTGGCCTTGGACCTGCCTCCATTTAAAGGCTCATACTCTGCTTTTTTTTTTTTTTTTTTTCCAAGACAGGGTTGCTCTGTGTAGCCTTGGCTGTCCTGGAACTTGCTCTGTAGATCAGGCTGGCCTCAAACTCAGAGCTCCAGTTGTCTCTGCCTCCTGAGCACTGGGATTATAGAGCAGGTACCTCTACCCCCTGGTTTCTCTAGTTATCTTTATGTTCTTATGTTCCTCTTTTATTTATGTGGGGAGGAGAGAGACCTATAACATGATTTTAAGTAGTTTGCATAGTGTCAGAATTGTAAAGAAATGATGTTTTGAGGATGCTGGGGATGAAACCCAGGGCCTTGCAAGTACTTGAAGCAACAATCGAGGCCCCAGAAAACCCAAGATTTTTAGGATATCCTTGAGTGGGAAACTTCAGATATACAAGACGAGAATCTTAAAGCTGTTTTGTGCTACCTGCAGATCATGGACTGAGGCAAGCATCACACCACTGGGTAGAAAATAAGCCGCTGTACAGTTAAAGGACCAAATGCTGGGCTTCATTCACGTTGCCTATAGGTCTTTCAATGTTTAAAAATAGGACAAAGTTAACAAAAACAGCTGTGTGCAGCAGAAACACCCACACAGTGTACTTTCAAATGTAGCAGTTTCTCATAGAACTACTGGCAGATGTGGGTGTGAAAAGAAAGGGAAGCATGCTCTATGGGCAGATGTGAGAAGATCCATGTCTGGAAGAGACCTTTGTGAAGGGACTGCAGAGCTCAGAAAGGTGTGTAAGACAAAGCAGCAGCAATCTGTGCCAGGCGACCCTGGAAGCTGTATGTGCGCCCTCCCCCAGAATTCATACAATTGCTTTCTTGCTTCATTCACTCAAGTATTTCAAATCATTTTTCTGTAGCTGTACTTCCCTAGGGTTTTCCTGAGATGGAGTAGTCTTCATAGTTAATAAATCATAACTTTCATTCTGGTAACTGTTAGCTTTTAATATATTTGTAATATTTATATTAATATTTAAAAAGTATTCCCAGCTGGGTATAATGACACACATTTTTAATTCCAGAATTCAAGAGGCAGAAGCAAGGGGATCTCTGGGTAGCCAGGGTTACCTGATGAGAACCTTTCTGAAAAAGAGCCAGGCCTCTTGGTACACCCTTTTATCCCCAGGACTTAGGAGGCAGTGACAGGCAGATCTGAGGTTGAGGCCAGCCTTGATACATAATGAATTCCAGGACAGCGGACTACATAGAGGCTGTCACCAAAAAAACAAGGAGGAAGATGATTAGGATACCAGGGACAGGTAGCTGGGTCTTTAAGAACACTTGCTGCTCTTAAGGATGGGTTCAGTTCCCAGTACCCAAAATCATACCTTCAGCAAATGACACCTTCTGACCTTGGGTCCTGCACACACATGTGCATGCACACACAATTTATTATGTTAAAAAAAAAAAATCTTTCTGAAAACTTCCAGGAGAAGTTATACATATGAATAGTATGTGTGTGTATAATATATACCTTTCCTTATTTGTTTATGGAAATACATGTATAAAATTCCTGTCTAGGTACTGCTGTGCCAGACTGTCCCTTCTTGTTGTGATGTACATTGACGTATCTACTGTGAGCTGCAGAGGTCTCCAATGGTAGTGCTTCTCCTGGCCTTTTAGTTCCTCCTCCAGTCCTCTGGCCACAGACTTGACTTTGGCATAAGAAATGGCCTTGTGGATCCAGGTCCCTCTTGTCACTGTTTTGATGCAGGAACCACGATGCCAGCTGTCCATGGCCCGCTTCTTATACTCAGCCTTGGCACAGGAGCAGTTAACTTGGTATGCTGGCTGAATTCAACTTCACTCACCATTTTCCTAGAGCTACCTGAGAATGCCTTCTTGGCGCATTTGCTGTGACACAGACCTAATCCCATAGAACCAAACTATCCTTTTTTTTTTTTTTTAAAGATTTTTTTTTGTGTATGTGAGTATTCTTGTCACTGTCTTCAGACAAACCAGAAGAGGGCATCAAGATCTCTTTACCGATGATTGTGAGCCACCATGTGGTTGCTGGGAATTGAACTCAAGAGCAGATGGTGCTTTTAACCACTGAGCCATCTCTCCAGCCCCTGAACTATCCTTTCTTAATTTAGATAAACACTGCCAAACCTAACCACCAGGAAAGTTGTGGATTGGCCAACAATACAGGAAACTTTCTATTAATCCTCATAACTATTCATTTTGTAGTAAATGTAGACTTATCATGTAGTAAGATTTAAAACCAGTTTTTTTAGGCGAAGAGCCTGTGTAGCCTGGAACCTACATAGAAGCCTGTATAGATCAGGTTGAGCTGCAAGACCAACCAGTGCTGTTGTTGGTCCAGTGCTGCTGCCTCACGTGTAGACAGGTGTCACCACACTAGGCTTCTTCGCTCAGTTATGTGAACATGTGTCTTGGTGGTGAAAAGCAGGTGCAGGAGCCCTGGAACTGGAGTCCCAGGTGTTCTGGGCCACCTAATGTAGGTGTCAGGATATGAACTCAGGTCCAGTAGAGGAGCAGCGAGTGCCCTTCTTACCTCTGATGCATCTCTCCAGCTCCAGGTTTATATACACTTTCGATAATACTTCTGTGAGCGCGAGATGAGGTTTAGTACAGCACTGACCTAGCATGCACAAAGCCCCCGACCATCCCCAGCACTATAAAAACTACATGACAATGCATGCCTGTAATCTCAGCACCGGGTTAGGCAGGAGGAGCCGAGGCTCATTCATCCTCAGCTACCTGGTGAGTTCAAGGCCGACACCTTACTGGTGACAACCCAGCTCAGGCCAGGAGCATGGGCACGTTGACATGTGGTAGGTGACTACAGTAGGTAGAGCTGCGACCTGCCCACCACCATTCACAGCCAGGATCACTGTTAAATATCACTGCTTATTTCAACATGTAAGAATCCCCGTTAGCTTCCCAGAGCAGCAGACGGACAGAGGACCTGCCTGTCACTTGTGGCCTAGTACAGTGGCTGCCCTAGGCCCTGGGAATAGATGCATGCATGACCTGGGGAATTTGGAGACAGAACCACACAGGATGTTTCTGTGACTTTGCTTGGTTCTTAGACTCAAATGCCTGTCCCTGATGACTGAACTGCACTCTAGATTAATATACTGATGAGGGTGAGCCCCTCAGAATGAGATTAGTGATCATTCTGGAGCTTTGTTGGAAACACAGGATGTACTGAAAAGATCAGAAAGGATGAGCGCCTGCCCACCTTCTGTGGACAGAGGTCCTAAGTGCCCATCTAAATTTAAGGTGAACCTTCTGTGAAACATCATTCTGTCTGGTCTTCAGCTTTCACAGCCCAACAAATAAAAGCCTGTGTTGAGGCCACGGATTTATGGCTTTTTTCTCTGGTGACCCCAAGAAGCCATGTGAGACAATTCTCTCCACACATCCACAGTCCTTTCCTCTATCACCCAGCCCCATCCTATGACATAGGCCCAGTGATGCTGGGGTCACAGGTCACTCACAGAGTGACTTCTCTTCCAAGTACACTCAAGGCATATCTCATAGGCATCTCTTTGTTGCAAACACTCTTGTTTAGTTCAATTTGTTAATAAGACCATTGGGTGTAAAGTTTAAAATAAACTAGATAATTTATTACACACTTCTGTCAAATTTGCACTTGTTTGAGGTAACATAATAAAAGTAAAAAGATATCGGTTGAGTCCCTTATCCAAAATAGTTATGCTGGAAGCGTGTCAGAGTTAAAGCTTTCCTTTGTTTAATAAGGACAGTTTGTTGACAACACTGACAAAGAACAGTGAGCTGGCCTGCTTTTTAGATTTTGGAAGGTCTGCTTATCGAAAACAAAATGTCCTAGAGCTCTGAGCTGATCTAGACACGAACTTGCTTTGTTTTATGTACACCCACCGGTGACACAGCGTTCTTAGTGCACCTGTGTTTTGACTGGGACCCTCAGGGAGCACAGCAGAGAACTCTGCACTCTTGCCATGTTCCCGCTCCCAGCTGCCGGCTGTGGTTGGGAACACTCACCGGTGTCCCTTCTTCAGAGCACAGATAAGTAAGTGGTCAGTGCTGCTGCTGTACTATACCTTGTAAGTCGGCCTGAGCGTGGAGTAGGTGTGGGAAACTGAGTGGCAGTGAACGGGGAGGAGCTTGAGCTCTGCTGTCCAAGAGTGTTTTCAAGACTGCTTTATTTGACAACACACAGTGACATGAATGCCGGCCGGCAGCCATCGTAGTGGGAAGGCCACACCAGCCAGCAGCCATCGGTGGGAAGCTCACACAGACACTCCCATGCTCTCCTCCTGGCAAAAGCACGGCTCACAGGTCTCAAGCAGACAGAAGTCACATCTTCCTCTCAGTGCCCATTTGTGGCAGAGTAAGTCCTTTGTGACTGTCACTGGAACTGTGTTTTCTACAACTGCTCCATGATTGTCATAGTTTTGCCGTGGCTGGCTTTCCTACTGGCTTCTTACCTCCTAGGACAGAGGCAGCTCATGAGATACTATGGTCTTGAGCACTGTCCACCCACTCATCACTCAGCTGGCTCCCGTGGGCTCTATTAGCCTGGACAAAGCCAGGGCCCACCTCTTCTAGATGCTCCTTTTTCTCAGGCTACAGCATCCAGACAGCTCTTAGCCCCATCATGTACTAGGACATTGAGATTAAGAATCCACCACAAGTTCTCACCCAGAGGGAGGGGTAAATGTCACCACAGCTGAGTGTGGCTGAGACAGGAGGGTTCTGAGTTTGAAGCACACCCCCTGCAATCCTCTCCCGCCCCTCCAGAGCCACAGAGTGAGTATGGCAAGGGCCTGGCTAGATCAATCTGGGACACAGTGTAAGTAAGATCTTGTCCCAGAAAATGAAAACAAGGCCAGATGTGACAGCACTAGGAGGAGGGAATAGGGTAGAAGCAGGTGGATGTCTGAGAGTTTTAGACCCTACATTAAAAAAAAAAAAAAAAAAAAACCAACACCCAAGAAGAAGAAAAAGGGGTGCTGGAGATAGTGCAGAGGTTAAAAACACCTGTCATACTTGCAGGACTGGGATTCCATTCCCACTACCCACATGACAGCTCTCCAGTTCTAGGGTATCCAATGCCCTCTGCTGGCTTCAGTGTACACTGCACACAGTAGTGTATATAATTACATGCAGGCAAAAATACTCATAGACTAAAAGAAAATCTTTTTATAAACAAACAAACAAAAAAAGGAAAAAAAATCAAAGACAGAACAGACCCTCCTCAGCCCAGCTAAGCACAAAGGACTGCACGCAGGTTCGGGCGGGGCCTGTGTGGCTGGCTGCGCTGTAGGACCGCCCACTCTGTCTGCTAGGATACTCTTTGCTGCACTTTCTGCTCTTGCCCTAACCCACCCTTGTTAAATCTCTCCGCCATTTCTCTCATGCCTCCCCTCTTCCTTCCACCTGCTTTGTTTTCCCTCCTCTCCCCTATGTGTTTTGCTTTTGAAGACAGGGTCTTGCTTTGGCAGGCATGGTACTCATTAGGTAGCCTAAAGCTGGCCTTGAACTCATGGCTGTCCTCCTGCCTCACCACCCAAGTATTATAAGTGGCACTTTTCCTTACCGCCACTCTGGCCTATGCCCAGCCTATACACACTAGAATCTACAGCTGCTCCTCCTGCTAATACTCTGATGCTTACACAACAGGGGGCGGGGTCTCAGCCTATCCCAGCGCACTTACCGAGTGTTTCTTCTAATTTGCTTGTGGCAGGCCCGTTCACATAATACACATACTTACTATCTCTAAAGAGAAGAAAAGCTGTGTTACTGTGTGACCTGCGGCAGAGACAGCTTCTCACTATAACGTCCAGGCTGCTAAAGGCCTGTGGCATGCATGGAGCTTGCTTTTTATCCTTCAGGCCTAGGGACAAAATCCAGACCCTCAACATGCTAGGCTCTACTGCAAAGGCACGACCATGGCCCTGAGCTCAGGGAGCTGAAAGGCCACCTGCTCCTGTTTTCAATGGAGGTGATACACAACTGTGAGAGTTTGGCCTCAAATGCTTGTTCACTCAGGAGACTCTAGACCAGTGGTTCTCATCCTGTAGATGGTGACCTCTGAGAGTCGAACAACCCTAACAGGGGTCATATATCAGATATTTCATAATGCCACCAAAACTATAGTTATGAAGTAGCAACAAAAATAGCTTTACAGTTGGGGTCACCACAATAGAAGGAACTATATTTAAGGGTCACAGCATTAAGAAGCTGAGACCGCTGCTCTACACACACATACACACTCTTATCACACAAGATGCAACTCAGAGTTTGGTTTCAGCTTTATCCCTGGGACTCTTGTTCAGTTAGGAGAATCTGTCCATGTCTCTCTGTCCATACCCTATACTTGTTGCTGTAATTAATCTATGAAATTCAGTCTGAGGTCATGGCAAACCTAGGCTAGAGTATGTTCTTGACTTTGGGCAGTGTGGGTCCCACAAGGGAAGCCCGGTGCTGCACTCCTAGGCCTTGCTCGGCTCTTGGGTCACACTTGTTACTCCTCATCTTGAACCCATCAGCATCCGGTACTTACATCTTCTTCTTTTCTACCACCCCGAGTCTCACAAAAGCTGCTAAGGCATTTTTCTGCAGTTCAGAAGACAACGCATCGTAACACTGAGAGGTACCTGTAAGGAGGAGAAGAGGGTAAGTGATCTTTCTATTGCTAGCTGAGAAACTACTACCCACAGAGATATGACTGACCTTGATCCAGAAGCTGACGGGTGAACTTCCTGGCTGCAACCAAGTATTCCTTCTCACTGAAGTAGTCCTCTTCATGCAAGAGGTATTTGGAAAGTAACTGATTTCAAGAGGGAGAATGAGGAACATAGAGAACAGGGGATAGGCAAAGGAGCACAGTGGCCACACTGCCTTCCTCACAGACACACACCCTCCACGGTCTGCACAAGTAACAGATCTCTTCAGTTTCCAGCAGCGTTTACAATCAGAAAAGGACAGTTGGAAATGACATTTGTTAACAGTTTAATTTCTCATCTCAGCTGATGGCAAGACAAACACTTCCAGCTCTCTCTATATTTAGTACTGCCTGGGGGGAGAGGACCTTCTGTCTCTTTGTCTTTCTTTTTAAATCAGAGTGCCAGGTCCTCAAGCATTGGCTGATTCCCAGTTCATCAAGTGCCCATGAAGGACTCTGAGGGTAGAGGTGGACAAGGTCGCCTTCCTGATTGCATCACCACTGCCACCACCATCAAAGCCAGTATATGAACAAAGAGCTGACAGACACCGAGTGCTCTCATCTGAAACGTCTGCACAGCCTACTATTTGCTGTTCAAATTCCCTCTCTCCTTAAAATCTGCATCACAGTGTCCCAAGCCTGTTGTGTCCTCCCCTGGGTGCTCTGAGCAGGACCCTGCTCCTGCTCTTCTCGGGATCACAAAATCATTACATCCTGTGCTCACTTAGTGACCAATATGTATCAATGCCAGCCATACAAACATGAGGCTGTCCCTGAGCAGACATGGATCTTCTCTATCGGGGCCCACTGTTCACTGACAAATGTTCACCATTCACACAGGAAGAAAGTCTTACAATATTGAAATGGGGGCACACAAAATTTGCAAGTTTTAAGTACCTGATATGATTCCACAAAAGGCTTAAAGAGTCCTGTGAGGAATTGTAATACAGCATTCCCTTTGTCTGTGAGGATGATGTCCTTTCCAGTCATCTGTATAACCTCAGTTTTACACAGCAAGTAACAGCCTTCCTCAAAATCCTGGAAGGGGAAAGGGAGGCCACACATACACGCTGTCTGTGCACCCTCAGCATCATTCATCCCACGGCTCCTCAGAGCCACCTGACTGTGCACTGAAGTAAGGAGCATTGGTTCCAACACTTTGGTGCCAAAGCTCAAACACAAAAACACAGTTTGTGCAACTGTGCCCTGGGATGTTCAGACAGATATCCCAGATGTTCTTCGTTTGCACTGCATACTTCCTTAAATTTAATAGCAAGTCTAGAAATACCCACAGGTAGACTTAGACTCAAGCTCTGCCTGCCCTCACTTCCCCTGCCCCAACTCCCACAGAGCACAGGAAAACCCTCTCCTTAGCAAAGACACAGAAACCTGTTGTACCTTCTTCTGTGGGCCTCTGCCCATGCCAGCAAATGCACAGAGCAGCTATGGGAGCTTGACACAGCTGCCCCACTGCCAGGCAGGACCACCACCACCCACTCTGAACCAGCCCAACAGGGAAGCACGGCAGTGGCAGGCTGCACTGACAGCTCAGAGAAGAACCCTCCTCTCCCAAAAGGGTCTCTAAGTCACTGATGAAACCTGACAAAGGACAAAACTAGTGTCTGATGAATTGAAGGCCCAAGAAGAAAAAGATGGGCCTCATGTGTCACCTCTGGAACATGCATGTGACATGGCGCTCTGGCTGTGAGAACTTACCCTGAGTGTGTTTCCTGGAAGGAAGATGAACTCATCTGAAAACACGTTGCGGAGGAAGGAGAAGCAGCTGAAGACATCCTCTAGAAAGAGGCCATTTCACAACATTAGCACAGGGCTTTCATCTTGCAGCCCTTCAAGTGCGCGCACGTAACAAGGGAAAACTGAGTCCTTGAAGTTTATCTCAAAGACAGACTACAGTCCAACAGTTTAAAAGGGCCTTGACTCCCTCAGTCCTGAAATGAGCACAATGCAACCATCCTCAGAAGTGCTTCCTTCTGAGCAAAGCGGGAAGGGAGCTCACCTCCCAGCTACCTCACTCTCCTGTCTCCCACTTCTTCACAGTAACTCGGCCACCCTATCTGAAGTCACTGCAGAAAACCAAACCCAGCAAGGAACTTGCCCAGAATACATGAAAGCTTGGGTTAGTCACCAGAACCCAAAGAGAGCAAGAAAAGAAAAAGCCAAAGTGTGCCCCCCGAGACCAACCCTAGGTCAGGCCCCACGATCCTCAGGCAGATCTGTTTGGATCCAGTCTGTATAACCTATTCCGGCCGTGATCTGATACCACTATGCACTGTACAAGGATGGTACCGGTATCTTATTGGCCTCATGTAGGTAAGGAGCTGTCACCACAGAAACATCATCATACCAGCACCTGGCAAAGGTGTTCCCAATGCAGAGCCTCTCTAGTAATGACATGGCTCCCTGGACATGTGTAAACCCTTCTGTATAAAAGGCACTGAATGTTAGATTGTTGTGCTTATGATTGACCGAGGCAACATGCTGCCACAAACGTGCGCATGGGAGATCAGAGGGCAGCTTTCAGTGGTGATTTCCACATTTGTGGAGGCACAGCCCCTCTTGACTGCTGCTAAGCTGCACACTCAAGTGTAGCTGGTACACACATTTAGGGGCATGTCTCCTGTCTCTGCCTCTTGTCTCACTGCGGGAACGCTAGGGTTTCATATGCATGCCAGCACACCTAGCTTTGTACCAGGTCTAAGAATCTCAACTCAGCTAATCACACCTGCCTGGCAAGTTTCCCACTAAGCCGGCTTCCTAATCCAAAGGTGCAATACGGACGAAGCAATCATTAGGTCTTTTTAGTTCCCAAGTTTCGTTTTTAACTAAAGATTTATTTTCATTGTATTCAATGTATATGTGGTGTATTCCCCATGTGTGCAGGAACCCATGGAGGGTAGACGAGGGTGTTGGGTCCCTAGAGCTAGAGTTGTAAGCAATTGTGAGCTTCCTGAGACCGGTGCTGGAAACCTAACTCCACTCCTCTGGAAGGCCAGACACACTCTTAACCACTAAGCCATCTCTTTTGTTGTTGTTTTGAAACTGTAGTCTGCTCTACACCCCTGGCTGGCCCTAAACTCCTTGAAGCTTCTACTGCCTCACCCTCCTGAGTAGATGGGGCTAAGCCACATGCTACTTTACCTTCCAACTCTAGACCTGTAAGTGGGCAGGGCAGCCTCCTTTTATAGAGAACAGACATGGTGGTACTACTCCTTCTGGGACCAGAGGGTCAGGCCTCTTCTGACACTGAAGGCCACACACCTACGTTACCTTTCCTGAGCCCAGGTGTCATGTGCAGAGCCACAGCTACTAAGGAAGGCCGGGCAAAGATGTTGAGCAGCTGGTTCCTGTAGGCCGAGCACATGAGGAGGGTGATGTGCTCGGGCACAATCCCATTGACCATTTGTGAGCTTCCAGAGTCCACTTTCAGAACCACTTGGTCCTTGACGAGGCCGGCCAGGTTAGAGTGCAGGAGGATGCTGGACTGGACCACTTCCTCAGGAAGTTTGTTATCTACAGAGAGAGCAACAGAGTGAACTCAAAAAGAAGGCAGCCACACATCCCAGAACCTACAGGCTCCAAGGCAGAATATATGATCTACACATCCTGTCCCTCTGGAACACGCCCAGCGAGCGATCTGAAGGTCACCTGGTGGGCAGGGCAAGCGGCCCCTCCTGCCCAACCACTACTCCCCCATCCATGAGCCAAGTTCCATTCAGTCCTCACCTTCCTGATAATCTCCTTTCCATCAAAGCCACACTCCAAAATCCCAAAGTATTCTCCATAACCTGGGTTTGTCTGCAGCTCTTGGGCCTCGACCCCAGCACTATTACCGTCACCCAGGCCTCAACCCCAGCACTATCACCGTCACCAGGGCCCTTCCCTCCAGGAGGCAGGAGAGCCCCAGATCAGCTTGTCCACCTCTGAGAACTGGGAGGCGCTTGGCCAGGTCACAACCTGGTCTCTCAGTGATCACACTCAAGTCATCATCCTTATGATTCTCAACTTACACCAATTACTGTCACAGACTCCTACCCCCAATTCTCCAGCACAGTATACAGAGTTCAAATGAGGGGTGTGCGTGACACACTGTGTGTGGAGAGGTCAGGGGACAGCTTTTGGGACTCGCTTCCTGTCTGCCAACTTTATTTTAAGGCAGGATCTCTCTCTTTTTAGAAAATATTTATATTTTATTTTAAGTGTATAAGCATTTTGTCTGTTTATAAGCATATCACACGGGTGTAGTCCCTGAGGAGGTCAGAAGAGGAGGCCTAGGCCCTTGGAACTAGAGTTACAATGCGTGTATGCGGCACATGGTGCTAGGGGTGAACGGGATCCTGTGTGAGAGCAGCCAGTGCTCCGAGCACTCAGCATCCTTTCTTCCAGCCTGACTCTGCAGAGGCCACCGTGCACTGCAGACTCTCCCAATGCTGAGCATCCATCCTGCTGCCTGGCCTGTGAGCTTCTGAGCAATTCTCCTGCCTCCCCACCCCACCTCCCCACCATCTGCCGATATGTACATAACCACGCCCATTTGTTTCCCTGGTTCTGGGGACTTAGCCCAAGTTATGCCAGACTTGTGTGGCATACACCTTCAGCCACTGAACCCTCTCCCTGGCTTTCAGTGAAGTGTTTACTGAGCTGCTCCTTTTCCTCCCCCCAACCCCTTTTTGAGACAGGGTCTCTTCATGTAGCACTGTCTGTCCTGGAACTTGCTATGTAGATTAGGCTGGCTGGAACTCACAGAGATGTGCTTGCCCGTCCGTCCGTCCGTCCGTCTGTCTTCTGAAATGCTGGGATTAAAAGCTGTGCAACACTATAGCAACTTCTCTTGTGGCAGCAGCGGCTTCTTCTTGTTCTTCTTTTCCTTCTCCTCCTTTCTTCTCTTCTTCCTCCTTCTTCTTTCTCCTCCTTCCTCCCTTTTTCTTCCCCCTCCTTCCCTCTTCTTTCTTATCCTCCTCCTCCTCCTCCTTGGTTTTTCAAGACAAGGTTTCTCTGACATTCACTGATGTCAGCCTGCCTCTTCAGTGCTGGGATTAAAGGTATGCACTACCACCACCCAGCTTTTCTTTTTTAAAAAACAAGATCTTATGTAGCCATGACTGGCCTTGAACTCTTGACTTCCTGCTTGAGTACTGAGATGATGGGAAGGCTTGCTCAATGAACTGGTATCAGAGCTACAGAAAGCCCTCAGCTGCTTACTCTACAGCAGAGTCTATGCACACGAGACATAGTAAAGAGGCTCAGGATGGAGCCTGGGGTACAGAGCACATACAAGGCCTTAGGTTCAATTTCCTGTACGAAAAATAACAAAACAAACAATTCTGGGGCCTGTGAGGTGGTTCAGTGGGCACAGGCTCTGCTATGCAAGCTTGGTAAACTTCAGCTCAATCCCAGAGACACACAACGGTGACAGGAGAGAACTGACTCCACAAAGTTGTGCTCTGGCCTCAACACCTCCTGTCACCCCAACAACAATTTTAAAAGTAACTACACTGTAGCAAATACTACACGTGCTGGGTATGGCGGCTCATGTCTGTAATCCTGACACCGGATGGCTGTTCCAAATTTTAGATGAGCCTGGGTTATACAGTGAGGTCTAGGCGAGCCCGGAGTGAGATCCAGCCTCAAACGAATAAAATCTGAGGCTACAAAGACGGCCCAGTCAGTCAAGTAGAACCTGCATTTGAAGAAGTGGCACACACCTGTAACCCAGCTGTGATCACAGAGGAGGCAGGGATAAGATCAGATTTGGGACTTGCTGGCTAGCCAGCTCAGCCAGATTGGGAAGTTCCACATTCAGTGTGGAGGCAGGAAGCAAGAACTTTGCCTCAAAATATAAAGCAAAAGCAAAACCTCCGTCACCAACTGTTGGCCTCCACAGGCTCATGTGAACACACACCAGTGCACACACAAAACACACCACAGGCTCATGTGAACACACAATTACACACACTAAACACACCACAGGCTCATATGCAACACACACCAGTGCACACACAAAACACACCAAAGGCTCATGTGAACACACACCAGTGCACACACAAAACACACCACAGGCTCATGTGAACACACACCAGTGCACACACAAAACACACCACAGGCTTATGAGAACACACACCAGTGCACACACAAAACACACCACAGGCTCATGTGAACACACACCAGTGCACACACAAAACACACCACAGGCTCATGTGAACACAGGATTACACACACTAAACACACCATAGGCTCATATGCAACACATACCAGTGCACACAAAAACACACCACAGGCTCATGTGAACACACACCAGTGCACACACAAAACCCATCACAACTCTTTAATTAAATGACAGTGAGTGTGGAGGGGAAGGTTCATGTTGTTCATGTCTGGTCTGTAGCTGCCAAGGCAATGGCACTGTAATCCAGGTTTACTCTCTAGAGTGAACTGGCACAGAAGCAACTACTCTCAAGAAGCCTCCTCACAGAGGTCTACTTTCTGCACTAGTGTGTGCCACTTCTACCTTGCTCAAAGCTCCGTGGGTGTCTCACCTCTAAGAACATTCCTAAACTAGGAAATGGAAAGACTTCCCTATGGACGTGGGCATCCCATTTACATACCAGGCCAAAGCAGGAACCCTCCAAACGCCTGGGTTAAGCCCTTCAGCCACAGAGTCTTCTCCACCAGGGCATCAAAGTCCATGGATAGCTGGTTCTGAAGTAGAATGGCGACTACCAGGAGCCACGGGCTCAGAGCCAGGTTCTCAATCTGCAGAAGCTGCATCTTATAGGCCACTTCAGTGACAAAGGCTTGCACAGCCTCAGGCTGCTTCTGAGGGATGCATCTGAAAGAAGGGGCAGAGCAGGTTGTAGGGTGGCCACACATACTCTGGGTGGGAGAGGATCGCAATGAAGACCTGTCATGGTTCTGCCACCAAAGTCTTTGAGAGCACATGCTGGCAGCACTCTCTGGCTTCACAAAGGGACCTGCACATGTCTCCAGAATATGCAGGCAACTGATATAAGAACATTTATTCCCAGTTCTAGGTAATAAAGGGAAAAGAGCAAACAAAGGCCCTTATCTTGCTTTACAAGGAGAGCGCGTCACTGGGACAAGCACAGCTGCTTGGACACAGATCTGTACTGAGAAGCCACATGGCTGCCTCCCACACTGCTTCTTCGGGGAGGCTGCAGAACTCCAGGAACTAGCCCACCTTCATCTGGGAGCAGGGGCTCCACAAACAACTATGAAAGAAGCTCTGGGCTCTGTGGCTTCTGGAGTAATAAGTGAGACTGCCTGCCAGGCACCTCACAGTCCAGGAGGCGCTACAGCTCCAGAGCCACTTGAGGGCTGGCTGGGCAGATGGTGTGTCTGCCTTTCTTCCTCTGGAGGACTCCTCTAAGTTAAAGAAAACACAAATGCTTGGGCTGGTGGACTGGCTCATTAGGAAAAGGGGCTTGCTGCCAAGCCTGACAACCTACATACACCCACACACATACAAAATCAATCAATTAATCCAACTAAAAGGAAATTGCAAATGTTCACCTGTGCCGTGAGCCTTAAAGAGCCAGTGTGTTTGAGAGCAGGGCACTATCCTGAGCACTGCCAGCTACTCTGTGCTCCTCCCAGGGTGTAAAGCACCGCTCTGGACACATGAGCTGGCCTGCTCATAATTTCCACAATCTCTGTGTGTGCTTCTAAACCAGGGCGCTGCTAAGCTGGCGGCCGAGGAGGATGACAAATCCTCTGGTTACACGTTGAAACACACAGCTATCTTTCTTTGTTTTAGGGAAGAGCACTTTGGGGGGAGGGGCAGATAATCCTTTTGTGTTTGCTTGTTATTATTTGAGACTGGGTCTCAGGTAAACCAGGCTGGTCTCAAACTTGCTATGTAGTTGAGGATAACCTGAATTCCTGCTCCTACTGCCTCTAATAGAACTCCTGAGGGCTAGGATTACAGACTTGCCCCACCATGCTGGCTTCAAACAAACATGAGGCTCTTTAACCGAAGCTTCTGCTGATGAACACATAAGCCAGGGCTCCCTAGCACCTGCTGGGAGGGCCCAGGCAAGATAAGGTTTGATCTCAGAGGCCGTCACCTCAAGAGTCTCGATTCACACTTGTGGAATTTACTTCTCATTTGTGTCAGGCATTAAAACACAGGCCTTGCACCTTGGCACCAAGTTATACGTGTTCCGACTGAGCCGGCCTGCAGCTAGAGAGCGCAGGGATACGGGGTCTCCAAAGTACACATGGATGCTTCCAAAGTTCTCAGAGAGAATCCGTCTAGCTTTCAACAATCCCTGGTGGCATCACAAGATGGGAAAAGAAAACAGGAGTAGATTTATAAATTAGTAGTGGATGTGTAAGCCAGGGTATTCTTTACACTCAAAGAAAATCAGATTTGGCTATCCTCACGTACAGTGGTGGATTCCTTTGGCTTGGGAATTCCTAGGAGCTCATAAGCATAAAGACTTTCTTCCAATATTTTATCATAACTGATGCTAATTGGGACAAAGTAGGTATCAAAAACTTCTCTTTTAAAAAATGGTTCCATCACAATATTCAGGAGACCTGTAAACACAGGAGAAATGTTTTGCCATGAATAATGAAGATCAGGGCACACAGGGCTTATAATACACCAGCCTCCCTCTTTTCTTCTCTGTACCCACAGCCTCCCACCCCCAGGGCTGAGAAGGGAATCCTAAGTCTGTGTCCAGCATCTCCCATCGTTGGCCAGTCTGTTCTGGCCCCAGTGAGAGAATGGCCCTGTGTGGAAGTCAATCCAGCAGCAGTTATGCACCCAGCCTTCCACACCCACACCTGAGCTGCTGCCCCTCACTAACTCACACCAAACTAACAAACTGGGCACGAGAGTTTACACTTGTCTTCTCAGCACTCAGGAAGCTGAGGCAGGAAGATGCCAGCAAGTCTGGGGCCAGCTAAAGCTATACAGTGAGTTCCAGGCCAGCCTGAGTTTCTAAGTCAGAAACTACTCCAACCATGTATGTGTACACATGAAGATTACAACAGCAGCCCATGTTTCCAGAGGAGCCCAAACTCCTTTAGTGATGCCATGAAGGTCTTCTCTTACTGCTTGTGCCTGGTACTCTGATTCTCTAAGCTTCTGCTCTATCCATTCCCAGCCAGGGGCCAAAAAAAAAAAAAAAAAAGACATCCAAAGTGCCCCAAACAGCTGTACAGGGAACAGTTCTAATCTCATCAGAGAAGTGAAGAATGTGAGTTCTGTCTGGTAGCTGCAGCAGCACCACACTGAGACCAGGGTCTGTCTGCTTCCAGTATATGAGAGACTAGTGTATAGGAGACTAGTACATAAGAGACTAGTATATAAGAGACTAGTGTATAAGAGACTAGTGTATACGAGACTAGTATATGAGAGACTAGTGTATAAGAGACTAGTGTATGAGAGACTAGTGTATGAGAGACTAGTATATGAGAGACTAGTACATGAGAGACTAGTGTATAAGAGACTAGTGTATGAGAGACTAGTGTATGAGAGACTAGTATATGAGAGACTAGTACATGAGAGACTAGTGTATAAGAGACTAGTATATGAGACACTAGTGTATAAGAGACTAGTGTATGAGAGACTAGTGTATGAGAGACTAGTATATGAGAGACTAGTGTATACGAGACTAGTGTATGAGAGACTAGTATATGAGAGACTAGTGTATAAGAGACTAGTATATGAGAGACTAGTATATGAGAGACTAGTGTATGAGAGACTAGTGTATAAGAGACTAGTATATGAGACACTAGTGTATAAGAGACTAGTGTATGAGAGACTAGTGTATGAGAGACTAGTATATGAGAGACTAGTGTATACGAGACTAGTGTATGAGAGACTAGTATATGAGAGACTAGTGTATAAGAGACTAGTATATAAGAGACTAGTGTATAAGAGACTAGTGTATACGAGACTAGTATATGAGAGACTAGTGTATAAGAGACTAGTGTATGAGAGACTAGTGTATGAGAGACTAGTATATGAGAGACTAGTACATGAGAGACTAGTGTATAAGAGACTAGTGTATGAGAGACTAGTGTATGAGAGACTAGTATATGAGAGACTAGTACATGAGAGACTAGTGTATAAGAGACTAGTGTATGAGAGACTAGTATATAAGAGACTAGTGTATGAGAGACTAGTGTATGAGAGACTAGTGTATAAGAGACTAGTATATAAGAGACTAGTACATAAGAGACTAGTACATAAGAGACTAGTACATAAGAGACTAGTACATAAGAGACTAGTATATAAGAGACTAGTATATAAGAGACTAGTGTATAAGAGACTAGTGTATACGAGACTAGTATATGAGAGACTAGTGTATAAGAGACTAGTGTATGAGAGACTAGTGTATGAGAGACTAGTATATGAGAGACTAGTACATGAGAGACTAGTGTATAAGAGACTAGTGTATGAGAGACTAGTGTATGAGAGACTAGTGTATAAGAGACTAGTATATGAGACACTAGTGTATAAGAGACTAGTGTATGAGAGACTAGTGTATATGAGAGACTAGTACATAAGAGACTAGTGTATGAGAGACTAGTGTATGAGAGACTAGTATAGGAGAGACTAGTGTATAAGACTAGTACATGAGAGACTAGTATAGGAGAGACTAGTGTATATGAGACTAGTGTATATTAGACTAGTGTATATGAGAGACTAGTATAGGAGAGACTAGTGTATATGAGACTTACCAAACTTAGGAGTCAAGGTCTTGGCTGCTCGACTCCTTGTCCCTTCCAGGAAAAATTCAACAGGAGCATAACCACTCTTTAAAAGAAAACACAACAAATACACAAAACTCATTCTCGATACTCAAATTATCCCAGGCCCCTTCTGTTTCCTCCACTTGCCCTCTGGTGTGTGTGTCTGTGAGAGAGAAAGGTGTGGGGGGACACCCAGGACCTCCCATACACTAGGCTTTCATGTCTGTGAGAGAGAAAGGTGTGGGGGGACACCTAGGACCTCCCATACACTAGGCATGCACTCTACCGCTAAGCCACATCCCTGACCTCATAAACGGCTTCTGATTCCTTATTCCAAGTGCCCCCACCCTTGACTAAACACTGCTTACAGCAAAACTTAAAAAAGGACACATCTCAGGTGAGGGAGCACTGGGGGCTGGTGGACTCCTTGAGGGAAAAGGCAGCTAGAGGTCTAGTCAGAAGAGAAGCGCAGCTCCGGGTCCTTGGAGCACCTGCATTTACCCGTAGCATGGTCTTCACGTATTCAGCGAATACGGCCCAGTAGAGTTTATTTCCTCCAAAAGTGCGTCGCATGAAGAAGGCCCCAGACATCCTGAGCAGCTCACTGACCACTCTCATTCCCAGGAAGTCTAAAACATAAGGAAGGGGTAGTGTGAGAACAAAGATGTAAACACCACTGACAAGTTCAAGAACGTCCCACGTGCCCTGTGACAGCAATACTGACACTTCTGAGATCAACTCTAGAAAAAAAGAACAGAGAAGGGTGAGAGAGAAGGCTCAGGGCTCCGTGTGCGTGTCCACCACACAGCATGAGGACCTCAAGTCCATCCCCAGCACCCATGTGACACGAAGGGTGGCAGCACAGGCGTGTGCTGCAGTGCTGGGGGGTGGCAGGGCAGTGGCAGCAGGACCTCTGGAGCTGACTGGCCAGTCAGTCTAGCAGAACCAATGAGCTCCAGGTTCAGTGAGAGCCTGTCTCTATAAGGTGTTGATCAACAGAAAAAACCACTCAGTGTTAACCTCTGGCACGCACACACACACACGCACACGCACACGCACATGCACATATACACAGACATATACACACATATACACATAGGTGCACATGTACATACATGAAAACACACACAGGCATTAAAACAGAAGATATCTAATGGAATTTGTAAGAGACTGTGGTAGATGCCTTCTGGGAGAGTGCCCCGTACCACTCTCGGCTCCCTGGTATTTTCAAACCACCAGGGACAAAGGCAATGGCAAGGCAACATGACAACAATGTCAGAGGCCAATATCCTCGCCATGCTCTGAAACGAGCATGTGGCATTCCCAATCTAGAGATCCATGACAACCTACCTACTCAAATCTCTCCACTACCAAGTAAAAATATCAACTTACTTTTAATGAAATGAATTAAATAAAGCAGATCTACAAAAAAAAAGGGGCAAGGCTCTCCCCGAGGTTTTAAATAATTTTCATTCTCCCTAATGTTTAAATCACTTCCTCATCTGTCTATGTACTAGGAAGTACGTTTTAAGTGTGTAAGTCCCTGCAGCTATCTTACTGATTCACTACTTTGATCAATACTAGAATCTCTACTTTCCTAGAGACCTTGGAAGGGAACCAGTGCAACCCAGACACTACAGATGAATTCTATAAAAGCACAGTCACACTTACAAAGCAGCGTAGTTTAGCGGGACAATGCTTGCACAGTCTACGCCCACAGTGTCAAGGCATCATGACACATGAATTCTATAGCACAAAAGCCAACTGTGTGGCTCACAGAACCAAGTGGAAGGCCTCAATCTGTAACTCTCAGATGAGTATCAGAGGAAAACTTCACTACACCAAATTTGGTAATGACTTCTTGGTTTTGACAGTAAATACACAGGAAACAAATGAACAGACTGTCTGGACTTCATGGAAACATACAAGCCCATGTATTGAAGGACAAAGTCAACAGAATGGCGGGGCGACCAGTGAGTGGAGAGGAACTGGCCGACCCTGTATCTGTAGGCAAGTGCCCAGGATATAGAGACTCCCCATAACTCAATGGTAAAAAGGTGAACAACCCGAAAGATGGGACACTGACCCACAAAGACATATCATGTCGGCACAGGGACCAGTATACCCAGTACCTGCAGAGCTGAGGCAGCAGGATCACTAGAGTTGAGAAATTCAAGGCCAGCTAGGGCCATAATAGATCCCATCTCAAAATTCAAACAACCAAATAATAACCCTGTTCAAACCAAACACCCCAGTGACTGCAGGAAGCACACAGATGGGGACTCAGTACCTCCGAAAACACATTAAAACCATGATGACCATATCACAGCATGGAGATGGTTACTACTGAAGAAACAGAAGTATGTACCCTGCAAGTCCTCATAGGAACACAGAGTAAATCCCATTCCTCGGCACTACTGCTGAGAGCACAGAGCAGTGAGGACACAACACACAAAGGGCCTCAAACACATAAAGCTCAGGTTCCCGCGTGACCAGAGGTGTGCTTGCTGAGGGTCAGGTGTATGTACTGTCCAGATGTTTTCTGTGACTTTGACACAAGAGACGTTTCTGGGAAGAGCAACTTGAATTGAGAAAACACAAGTCTGTAGGCCATTTTCTTGATTAATAATGGACGTGGGAGGGCCCAACACATTGTGGGTGATGCCATCCCTGGGCTGGTGGTCCTGTGTTCTGTAAGAAAGCAGGCTGAGTAAGCCTGGGGAAGCAGCCCCAACCGTGGCCTCTGCATCAGCTCCTGCTCCAGGTCCTGCCCTCACTGACTATGACAGTGAACTATTATAAAGCTGAGAGTGAGCCCTTTCCTCCCATGCTGCTCCCATTTCATCACAGCAGCAGTGACCTGACTGAGACCCAGTGTCACCTGAAACAACCAAATGACAGAAGCAGGCAAAGTGTTCACGGACAGGAAGGTTAAAGGATAACATTAATGTGGTATATACACACAAAGGACTACTACTCAGCTTTAAAAGGGAAGGGAATTCAGACACAGTGACACTGAGGCCATCATTTTAAGTGGAATTGGTCAGTCACTGCACAGCATAGGGTCCAAATGGGGCCACCACACCACGGCAGACAGGGACCCAGAAGAGTTGCTGTTGGCATCTTTCAAATTTTCTAGTATCTTGTCATTATTGCAGTGAGCGGTAAGTCTGTACAGGTAGAAACACGGATGAAGACTATGAACGCACCCATTCCCGCTGCGATCACTGGGACAGGTAGATCATAGTTGTAGAGAACAAAAGACAGCATGAGGAAGTCAATGTAGCTCCGGTGGCTGGGCAGCAGGATCACAGGGTGCTCCTGGACAGCTCGTTGTAGCTTGAAAAAAAAAATGTCAGATTTTCAAGAATTTCAGTTGTCATGTCACTAAAATCACAGCTTAAATCAGAAAACAGAGAAGTAAATCATGGGTGAGCATGGAGGCCCACACCTGAGAGGCTGAGGGAGCTCACACCTGAGAGGCTGAGGGAGCTCACACCTGTCAGTTCAGCATTTGGGGCATTTGGGAGGTGAAGGCTGGAGGATCAGAAATAAGGTCCTCCTTGTTTACTTGTGGAGTTCAAGACCAGTATAGGTAAGGTAACTGACCTTGACCACCAGACCCTAAGAGAATACGTTTATATGAAAAATCACAGCGCACAGGAGACGATGAGAGAAATGCTGGCTAGGAATCTAGATGAACACAGAGGAAAGCCTTCTGTTACTTTGTAACCTGTGAACAGGTGACACTAAGTGGTCCATAAGTCTTACTTGACTAAGCCAGAAGTCTGGAGGTCTGACATTAAAAAGGACAAGCCTGAGCTGGAGAGATGGCTCAGTGGTTAAGAGCACTGACTGCTCTTCCAGAGGTCCTGAGTTCAATTCCCAGCAACCACATGGTGGCTCACGACCATCTGTAGTGGGATCCGATGCCCTCTTCTGGGGTGTCTAAGAGGGTGACAACGTACTCATATACATAAATAACTATATGTTTGAAAAAAAAAGGACAAGCCTCAGACAACATGTCCTCTAGGGCCATCCTGGGTGCCTGACAACCCGCCCTCAGCATTCAGTCCGAGAGAATCATCCTAGAACCAATCATAGCACAGGATGAGCAAGCCTGTCAGTACCGGCGATCCTCACCTTTTGAATGCCGTCTTCATTCACACACACCTTTGAGAAGATCTGTTTAAAAACCTTGCTCAGAACAAACGCAAAGAAGCGAATGGCTCCTATGCGCAGCTTGTGGCTCATCTCCTCCAGGATCTCACCGGCTTCCTCTCGCAGGACGTCCACGCCCGTCAGGGACTCCTTGGACAGCTGAAAGGAACAACAGGGATGCGTTCTGAAACACAGAAGCCAGAGCTCCTTTCACTCAGACCACTGTGACTGATGGTGCACGCTCTGTGACAAGACCTGACCCAGGTCCTCTACAGTGCACAGGCTGACCTCAGCCTGCTGACGGACAGGACCATAAGGGCACTGCAGCATCTTCAGTGAAAAATGAATCAATTTAAGAAGGTCTAAAGGCTAGAAATTCAGAAAGAATCCACATGACTCTTGAGAAACGGCGACCCAGGCTGACATCTGGCATGTACACGCACATGACGCTGGCATGTACACGCACACTCACATGAGAACGAGCCTGCACACAGAGAACAGTGTTGCTGGATTCTTCATCTACTCCTTATCTGCCTAAACTTAATCCAGGAAGGAGGGTGGATAGCACCACCTCTCAGTGTGCTCCCTCATTTCCTCAGAGTTTATCTCAAACAATGACCCAGCAAACAAAGAACCACAGTGACCCGAGTCACCTAAGGAGTAGTAAGTAGGAGGCAGGAAGAAGAAAGGCCAGAGTAACTGCAAGGCAGGAACAGTAACTGCGAGGCAGGAATGACAATGGGGAGGTGAAAGTTCAAGCAAAAACCAACCAACCAACAAAAATGTTTTCAAGTCTGAAATCCCAACACTTTAAGAACCCAGACCTTGAGGCCAACCTGAACCACAAAATGACTGACTTGTGGAACTGAGGCTCCAGGGGAGTATAGAAGCCAGGCGTCACATACTGAGTAGTGTTTGTCAATGACTAACCACATACATTGATGAGAGCAATTCTGTATGATAACAACAGTGTTGAAAACTTCTCATCGCTCAGTGCCATCACAGCTGTCATGGACTCCTAGTCACCTGACTCAAATGTGTGGCAACCCACAGGAGCACCAGCCTGTACGGACAGAACCCAGTAATTACCCCAGCAAGCAATGCTTCAAAATGATAAACAACCAGGCTATGGCAAGTATACATACTGTGTGTGTATTATTCAAGAACACACCTTCTTATACATGGAGGAGACGGTTACTGTAAGTCCGGCTGGGGGTGCACACCTGTAATCTCAGCACTGAGGAGTGGAAACAAGAGGACTAGAGAGCAGACTGAGCCCCATGAGACTCTACAGCCTCCTCTCATGCACAGGGAAAACCATCACTGTAAACCCTGTGCACGGACATGGTGCTGGGGATTCAGCTGAGTTGTGGGCATCTGTCTGCCTATCATGTGCAGAGCCTGGATTTTACTCCTAGCAAAGAACAGAATCAAAACAAAACAAGCAGTGTGCTGCTTCCCTAGGGACACTCTCAGGGACAGACAGAATCACTGTCTTTCTCGATGATTTTCATCTTACATTTTGTTCACCTTGGATCAAGAAGTAAGTTCCACCATACATATGTATCCACCTAGCCTAGGCCCGGGGCCCTCTCTGGTTCCTAGCTTCACCTAAGGATGCCATGGGCCTTCCGCATGAGGATGCATCTCAGAACCCACTCCATCCCAACACAGCCATGTCTGACTGGAGTTAACTTCCTGCAAAGAATGCCTTGGATGCTCTAGGACTGTCCTTGAGCATGGAGTGGTGAGGAAACATTCTTCACTCACGGAACACCTCTAACTAGAGGACTGACAGCATCTCCATGGTGTCAACAGCTGAGCAAAGCACAGGGATTAAGGGCATGGCTCAAGGTCCATATTAAAGTAAAACCAGAGCAGTGCTCCTGCACCCCATCTGCAGGGCACAGCCCATGTGAGCATCAGAGGGCATGGCGCTACAGACAAAGCCAATCCCTTCCTCTGGCTTCCCTGACCACACTGAGCCCCACTCAGCCTGGAGCTCCCTGCGTTTGATCACAGCTGTCCTCTGTGCTGGTCAGACTGAACCTTGCAGCATTCTATGTGAACCTTCTCTCTGACCTCCTGTTCTGAAAACAAACTGTGGCTCCCAAGTTATGGGCTTCTTGAAAAGCTAGTGACACAGGATCCTACTACACTCAACATTTGAATGTGACCGACACAGAGGTGAGATGCAGGCGCAGGATTCCTCAGAGCGTCTCATTAAGTCTTTTATGCAGGGTCTGAAGTGATCTGTTTAGCTAAACTCCTTACCCTCTTCACTAGAGAAACCTGGATCTTTGTCAGACAGGGTTAAAAACAACCCCCTCCCTGACTCCCTACACCACGTTAGCTTTGCTGGAAGCTAACCGCACCTCAGGCTGTGGGGTCCTCAGGACAAGCTGTGTTTTATACACACCACACACTTGGCACCTTGTCACTTCTCCCCCGGCCTCCCAGTGTTTGTAAGACAAATGACAGCACATGTTTGAGTGCCATGTGGCTACACCTAAAAGTATACTTGAGATGATAAAATAAATTCAGGAAAACAGCGGATTAGGTCCTAATACATCGGAGGAGGCTGGCCGTGCCTGTGGAGCTCTGTCCTTACCTGCTTAATGACATAGTTCATCTCTTCAGAATTGAGAACAATGGTCTTGATGTCACTTGGCTTGCAGGGAGTGATTCCCCTATACAAGGGCGGCGTGTAGCACTTCATCGCAAATTTGAAGTCACTGACATGTCTTCTTTCCTCTAACAAATCTTCAAAATCATCCCACTTTTTGAGGTCTTTCTGTGAAGAAGAAAATGAAGGAAATTGAGGTGCCCAGTGGGAGAGGAAGAATTACTCAGGCTTCCCTCTGCCCCAACTGACACTGAGCAACAACTACCAGTGTCCTAATACCAGACTCAGACAAAGGAAAGTTGGCGCCATCACCATCTATAATTGTACTCAATTATTGTTACTGATTATTAGACAGGGCTTCATGTAGCCCCACCTGGCCTCGAACTCTCTATGTATCAAAAGACAACCTTGAACTCTTGCTCCTCAACTCCACTCTGGAAAGGCCTAAATGCTGGGATTATAGGTTTACGCCACAGGGAATGGTGAACAAGTGGTTTTGTTTTGTCGGAGCAGGGACTGAACCTAAGGCCTTTCCATGCTTTATAAGCACTGCACCACTGAGCAGATGGCCCACCAACCATGTTTCTGATGGCTACCATTGTGAACTCAGTACCACAGCTTCAATTCGTTTTGTCTGCCTCTATTTTGCTTTAAAAAATAAAACACATATCAGAAACTCCAAACTAAGTTGGGTGTGTTGGTACAAGCCTATCTAGTCGCTGCCCTTCAGAGGTGGGTAAAAACCATGGTTCAAGGCCAGCCCAGCCTACACAAGACTGTCTCAAAACAAAGTCAAATAAAACAAGGTGTCCACTCCACATCCCCCTGCTCAGCATTTGTGGGCCAGCTTGTTATCATCCACTAAACCCTTGCTCTCCCTTCAGAAAGTACAGGGTCCCCTTACAACAACGCTTTCCTGACACGTAATTAATAGTGGTGGTGATAATGACTGCGGTGAGCTCTGCCAGCTGCTAAGTGCCCGCTCTATTCTGAGAGCTTGACAGGCTGAAGAGCAAGTTCCAGTGCAAACTCCGAGCAGCTGTCCTCCATCCACAGGAATCCCAAGACGCAGTTACCTGCCTACTGACGGGCCCCAGCTTCCAAACAGCAGACACAGCTTGCTGGGACCTGTGGCTTCCTACACAGATTGTCATGCATGTTTGTGGCATCATACAAACGTGAAGTACTGACAGCACTATAGCCCAAAAGTAGTTTTTTCCTTTCTTTTTTCTGACAGCTACAGAAACATGTATGATCTACCTTTCGTCTTTAGCCCCATCCCTTTATGGACTGTTTTAAAACAGCTTAGTTGTTACATAATTACCATATTTCATAACATTTTCATTTTTTTTTTAATTACCAAAGTGACTTCTGCTCACTTAAAAATTCAGAAAATGCAGGCAAAGTCCAACCCCTTCTCCCCCCAAAATCTAACTTTCTGTGTAATCCTCTAATGTGGAGATTACTCTAAGGAACACTTGTCCCTAAGCACAAAGACCTGTGTCTCCAGCGGACACACACAGAGACTGTCAACCTGATTTCTGCCGTTACACTTGTGGCATTATTTTGTCTTCCTCTGTTTAAATGTCATTAGTCTCAGTGCGGCACACTCAGGTTGTAGTTCACTACTTGGAATTACATGAAAAGGCACAACTGTTCTTAAAGACAACCGCACGGGATTCGGTGTGAGCCTCTGCTTTGGCTGGGCCAGCATCTGTTATTCCTCTTTCCCTTCCTCCAATGGTTCCGAAATTCCCTGACTTTAGTATTGAATTCAGTGCTCTCTCATCAACAGCAATAAGAAGTCTACCTCCTTCCTCCAGTTCAATGACTTTTAAACTGGAGAGCCCCCACCCCACCCCTGCTGCCCCCAAAACTACACTGGCGTGTGGCTCACCTCCTCCAGCCCTCATCTCTTGGCCTTCCACAAATACTGGACACACTCACATATTCCACTGGATTTTGAATTTTGGTTTTATGGTGCTACAGGTGAGGCCTGGGCTTCAGCATGCAGGCTGGGCCATTCCCCTTGCCCAGCCACAACTGAGAACAGTCATGTGCTTCCAAATCCACTGCCAGCTCTCCCCCACCACACTTCTCCAAAGCCTGCCCACTGTTTGGCTCAGTTCTACAACCTGATTATTCTCCTGAGATCTTTTTTTTGTTTGGTTTTTCGAGACAGGGTTTCTCTGTATAGCCCTGGCTGTCCTGGAACTCACTCTGTAGACCAGGCTGGCCTCGAACTCAGAAATCCGCCTGCCTCTGCCTCCCAAGTGCTGGGACTAAAGGTGTGCGCCACCACCGCCCAGCTCTCCTGAGATCTTAACTATTAACTGTCATTTCACCTACACCTTGGGTATCACTCTCCCAACCCCCTTCTACTCAGCACCCACAGGCCCCGCCCTCAGTGAGGCTACCCGATCACACGCTGATGACAATGGTGCCCAGTCCATCCTCCTGCATGCCATCACATACTTCTCAAAACACAGGTTGTTCTTTGCTTTTCAAAATACTTAAATGAGTTCCACCTACTTAGAATAAGGCCATAGTCACTTTCAGAGTCAGGGAAGACCTGCTATGCCCAGCCCCTGTCTGCTTAAGATACAGCTCACTCACTGTTTACTCCCTGGTAAGTAAAATGCTGCCACAGGAAGCCTGACATGCTGGCATCCTTCTGACATGCTAGCATCTGTCTGGACCGTCCTGCCCCTCTCCTGTACCCACTTCAACGTCATTCCCAAGAAGGCCTTCTGGAGCTGCCACACTGACATCTGCACAGCGCCTCTCTGCCTGCTAGTCACATCTACTACATATGTCTCACACACTGTACTTGCCTATCTATGCATGGTAACAATTATCCCAAAGGCTGGACACATCATTACAACATCAGCATCTGGCTATGTTGCTAAATGTAGCCATCCTAACATAACACACACTTTTGCTTTTAAGACTCAAAAGCCTTCTTAAACTTTATAGTTTTCCTTAATAAAGTAACAGCTTTATTAAGCTCGGGACTCAAGAAACTACTATTAAAAAATGTAAGGGCAAGTGAGATCATAGAAACTTCCCACTCACACATGCCCTTAGGAGTTAAAAAAGGACAACATTATCATTATTGGGAAACTCGTTGAGGGTGGGATCCAGGACAACTAGGAACCCAAATCCAGAGGACCAGGAGATGATGGATGGATGGATGGATGGATGGATGGATGGATGGATGGTAGGTCTGACAACTCACCTACCCCCTACCCACATCCCCTTGTTCCCTAGTCTCTAATGATAAGTGCACATCTTTGTATGCACTCAAGTCAGCATGATGCCTACTACCTGCCCCTCCTATGCAAAGGATTACAGCATGCAGGAGCAGTACTTACTGCCAGCAACATTTGAATGGCTACTTACCCAAGAACACAGTGCAAATGCGAATCCAGTAGGAAGGTCTGGCTGAAGCATGTTCCCCACCTCAGATTGTCCCTTGGGCCCTCCCAGAGCCTCCCTCTCCACTACTTGCCTTCAGCAAGTAGCCCCTCAGAGCTCTCTGTTGACCTCAGATTGTCCCTTGGGCCCTCTCAGAGCCTCCCTCTCCACTACCTGCCTTCAGCAAGTAGTCCCTCAGAGCTCTCTGTGCACCAGGCCCCTTGCTATAGGCTAGGAATACACAATAACAGGGCAAGCAGACACTGCACAGAGAGAAACATGCCCTTCAGCAAAGACAGACAAGATCAGGTGGGAGTGACTCCACTGTCAGGCAGTGAGTGTGCTGGTCAGTGACCCCAAGTAGAGCCCGGGCTTTGGCACTGTGTGACAAATGCACTCCCATCAAGGTCAGCTCCTACCTCACCAGCACTGGCCAAGACACACAGCAGCACCAGATGACACAGGAGTGCAACCTTCCCCTAAGAGGATAACCTCTAGAACAGAGATAACAGCAGTGTTCAGTAAATACTTAGGAAACAGTGCTTAGTAATACTTACCTTTATTTTATAGAAAATGTGTTTAACTGTAATTTTAAGTGACTTAAACTTAATGGCTGTCTTACCAATAGGCTTACAAATACCACGAATCTTTAATAATCAGTCCTGGCCAACCAGTACAATGGCTGTTGTGACCCACCACAGAATCAGCACAAGGAGATAAAGTAGGCTCTTAATGAGGAAGTAATTCATACTGAGTAGTTCAGGCAATGTTTGCATTGGGTTCTTGATATTAAAAAAAGAGTCAGCAAGCTGGGCAGTGGTGGCGCACGCCTTTAGTCCCAGCACTTGGGAGGCAGAGGCAGGCGGATTTCTGAGTTCAAGGCCAGCCTGGTCTACAGAGTGAGTTCTAGCACAGCCAGGGCCACACAGAGAAACCCTGTCTCGAAAAAACAAACAAACAACTACAACAACAACAAAAGAGTCAGCAATGCAAAATTCTGATCACAGAGGGGACCATGAACATTTTAAAGAGACAGCAAACACACTTCCTTCCTATGAGATATAAAGCCATGGTGGTAAAACACAGAAAGCAAGACTAAACAGTGAATCAGAGCAGGAGCCCTTGCTAGGTCAAGTCAGTCTGAGATGGGACATACAAGTGCCTGGACCATTCACTGGACTCTTTTTGTTTTGCTTTTTGTTTGTTTGTTTGTTTGAGACAGTGTTTCTCTGTGTAGCCCTTGCTGTCCTGGAACTCACTCTGTAGACCAGGCTGGCCTCAGAAATCAGAAACTCAGAAATCCACCTGCCTCTGCCTCCTAAGTGCTGAGACTAAAGGCCTACGCCACCACTGCCCAGCATTTCACTGGACTCTTAACAAGCAAACAAGGATCTGGATTGTACAATTGGGGCACAGATATGAACACACACACATGTGCACACATACATGCATAGTCTCTTTGGAAGAGTGCACTTCTAGCTAGCTTCAGATGCATCCTACCTGCCAGTGGCTTGCCAAATCCACATTCTCAGTCACACTCTCCTCTTCTGCTTGGGTACCACATTCCTAACTCTACTTGGATGTAACTGGTCCAGATTGTGATAATCCACAGCTGACAATCTGACATCCTAGACTGAAACTGTTTTTAACCTGACTAGACCTGTTCCTCCCCCGCATTTCCTATCATTGAGAGATCAGCATCTGTCCAGTTGCCAAACCACAGGAACCCAACCACCTACTTCAGACTGTCCCCACTTTCCTTAGGTCTTAGATACAACTGGTTCCCAGTGCCAAGGATCTTCTGCACTAGGTATTTGCACCAAAACCATTATGCTTTGTGCTTCCCAGCCTCTGTGCACTGGCCATTTGTCCTATGCTCTCCAAGCCTATGGATCACATCTTCCCCAACCTAAGTTTCTTTAGAGTGAAAGATCTCACTAATGCAGACAACTATGCCAGAAGCCTAATGGTTTTCTTAGACTTTCTAGAGCATAAACACAGAGATTTAGTCCTCTATAAAAGCCATGAATACCCATGATGTGTGAAATAAGAGTTACTTATTTTATGTATATGAGCACTGTAGTTATCGTCAAACATACCAGAAGAGGGCATGGGATGCCACTGTAGATGGTTGTGAACCACAATGTGGTTGCTGGGAATTGAACTCAGGACTTCTGGAAGAGCGGTCAGTGCTCTTAACCACTGAGCCACCTCTCAAACCCCAAAATGTGTTGCCTAGGCTGACCTCAAACTCATGATCCTCTTGCCTCTGTCTCCTTCAGTCTTCTGCCTACTGGTGTGTGACACCACAACCAGCATGAAATTCTTGTAGACAATACCTTTTGCTATGTCTTAATGTTGTCTCGTGTCTTCTTCATCATTCTCTGCTCTGATCCATCTCCGTCCCCCAGGCCCCCAGCACACAAGGCCACGATTTTCTTAGGTAACACTGCAGCAGTCCTCACCTCCCAGAAACTCAGATTTGGTATCATCTTTTAGAAGCCTTCTCCAGTGCCCAAACCAGCCAGATGCCTCTTCCCTTGACTCCAACAACATTTAGAGCATGCTGTAATCACTGCACTTCTTTACCCAGCTTGGTTAGACTATGTGTTGACATTTACTATTTCTTGTGCGCTTAGAGGCAAGGCAGTCTTTGAAACTGAGACTAAAAACTGGGAGACTGCAGGCACTCCTAATGTTTGCATCATTAACAATGTCTTAATATTTCTAAAGAACTACAGATTAGACAGAGTATTGCACAACTAATACTGTGGTGGAGGAAGATAGGCAGCCTACCGTGGTCACCAGCTGGGCAGTTACAAACAACAGCCAGAGCTACTGTTATAGGCTGCTGAGCCATCATGGTGGTACACACCTTTAACGCCAGCACTCAGAGGCAGGTGGATCTCTTAGCAGAGTCTGAGGCCAAACTGGTTTACAAAGCAAGTCCCAGACACCCTCAGCAACAGAAAATAAACTCTGTCTCAGAAAAAGAAGAAAAAAAGGCTGCTGTCCAGCCTCAAAGGTGGAAATGTTCATGACCAAAATTTCATCATTAAAAAAAAAAAAAAAAAAAAAAACAACTCTTTTTTATTAACACATACAAGGAAAATTCCAATCAACACACAAACCCATTTAAAGGCCAAGAAGCTTAAGTTAGAGCTATTGTAACAATCTTCTTTCCCAACGTGTCTGCTGTAGAATAACAAACTAAAGATGATGCAGAACTGTGTGAAGTCAGTGAGAGAGGTTCCAGCCTTAGGCTTTAAGGCTACATACAGTTCATGTTAATCATAAATCTAAATTTCTTAAGGAACTTATGAAGTTTGCCCATGCCGGGCGGTGGTGGCGCACGCCTTTAGTCCCAGCACTTGGGAGGCAGAGGCAGGTGGATTTCTGAGTTCGAGGCCAGCCTGGTCTACAGAGTGAGTTCCAGGACAGCCAGAGCTACACAGAGAAACCCTGTCTCAAAAAACCAAAAAAAAAAAAAAAAAAAAGACATGAAGTTTGCCCACATTCCAAATGATGTTGTCCTAATCTCAAGGCAGCGATATTCTCTTAGGGTTTTTACTTTGCTCATGTGTGGTTTTTCCTCTTTGACCTTTCTACACAAGCTAACACAACACTGGAGTGAAATCAGAAAATGGTGTTAACTGCCATAGCATGGAGATATCCTTTGAAAGGCATTATTTGTCAAGAGTGGTGGTGTAGATTGCAAGATCCAGGAAGCCTGACTCTTCAGTGCTAGTGCCAAGCCAGAGTACAAACCAAGAAGATCTTGTTTCAAAAATAAATAAGATTTAAAAACAAAAAAACTCCCCCAGAGTATGGAGAGATGGCACAGGGGTTAAGAGTCATTCCTTTCCCAACACTCACCTGGCAGCTCATGATTTGTAACTCAATTTCCAGAGCTGGTTTCTGATGCACCAGACACCACGTGGTGCACATAAAATAAAAATAAGCAAATTTCTCACACACACACCTCCACCTCCCCTGCCCCTGGAATTGTGCAATCCCACCGAGTGAAAGGACACAAAAATTTCCACCTTGATAATTGCTCATGAATATTGTAAGTGACCGACACTCTGTTGGAAACCAAACCAGGCAAACCACCAGTTAAAACCAGAAGAGGAAGGGGGTGGGGGGTGGGGTGTATAGGGCAAGTTGGAATGAAACCAGTGGCAATGGGAATCCTATTCAGAAACTTGTGGAAATGTAACGAATAGAAGACAGTAATTTCCTGAGGTTCCAAGTCTTCCTAAACTAAGAGGGAAAAAAAAAAAAAAAAAAAAACCTCGACTCCGAATATTTCTCTCTCAGGAATACTTGAGGGAGAAGGGGAAAGGCGGGAGGTGGAGAGCCAAAAGTCTTCTCGGGCTGGGTCAGGACTAAGGTTACTCAACGGGCAGAATTCTGCCAACACATCCTCGGTGGACCGGGGAGGCTCCAATTCTCCCCTCATGTAGTTTGCGGGGGCTCCCGGCCCGGTGGGGAGAAGGGACAGAGGAACCACCATCGATATAAACTTGTAAAAGCAGACACGTTAACCGAGGCGCAGGCACATGGTTGCCGTGGATACCAAGCCAAGTACCCAAACCCTGTTCAGACGTGGGTCGGGACCCGCTCTCTGAGACACGGGTCGTGGGCTGGGGGCACAGGGGACGTCGCCCTGGGCCTTGGTCCCCCAGGCGCCTACCGCATAGAGGAGCACACTGCTAGGGCTGGCAGAGCCGACCGAGAATCGGGAGCTGGAGGAGCTAGGAACGTCCATGGCGCGGCTGCCGTCCCGGGCGGGGCCTGGGCTGGTCTGCTACGCGGCTGTGGTGCAGCCACTGGGGGCGGTTCTTTCGAACGGGGCGGCTCCCATCCGCCCAGGGTAGTGGCACTCCGTACGGCCACTGCACGGGACCCCGGGCACCGCCATCTTAACCAGGCCCGAGGCCGCGCAGGACCCGTGACGCACGCGCAGGAGCCGCGCCGGAAGCGGAAGTGGTGGGCTGTGTGCTGGATTCCGGGGTCCGTGCTGAATCCCATGGCGGCGGAGCGAGATTCGGACTCCCCCGAGCCTCCCGGTTCTGAGGCGCTCCTGGACGCCGTGCTGCGGACCCTCTACGACCTGGGTGAGCGTAGCTCCTGCGAGGAGGCTGCCAAAGGCAGCGAGACGCATCCCGAGGCGTCGGGACCACGGCCCACGTGGTGTCCTGGAGCCATGCCGGCCGGCTCTACCCTGCGGCGCCTCCCTCTCCGAGAGCTTCTCACCCACTTCTTGTCCGACATTTCGCTCTCCTTTTCCATGTACAGGAAAGAAAACTCAGAGCTGGGTACTAAAGGCAGGCCACCCGCAAAAGGACAGGCACTGGCAGGCTGGAGAGCTCACGTAGATTGCCTGACTTTTAGAACCAGACACGTAGCAAACTATTATTTTGGAGCGGTTACTCGAAATCGCTCACTTAACACGATTTAAAGAAAAGAAAAAGCTTGGAACTTGGAAGGACGTTCCGGGTGTACATGCATTTTGTGTGTTTCCCTTATTAACCGTCAGAGCAACCCTTATATATAATAACCTTAAAGGTTCCCCTTAAGTGCTCGAGTCTCAAGGTGTAGGGCCTGATGTCACATTCTGCACCGTATTTACTTCTCCGTTTTAGGTTCTCTGTCCACGGAGTGGAGGGCAGACAACTTTCACAAGTTTTAAGGCAGATTTTTAAAATCCTAGATACAGTTTATATCCACATAGGCTGGAATGTATTACGAGAGTTGCTCCAGTCACCTGGACTCTACCTACTCATTTTTATATCCATACTGACAGAGTTACATTGGCCACAGTACATTTTTATTGACTACACAGCTAGTGCTTAGAAAGCTCTTGTGCCCATACTGTAGCTCAGTAGTGAGGTTTAGAATTCTGGCTAAAATTTCAGGTCACTGTTGAGAGTCTGAGCAGAAGAAACAAACTGAAGATGAGAAATTGAGTAGAAGATAAAGGTATCCAAATTAAAGCAGTTTAGCTGGGTTCCCTTTAAATTTGAAACGGAAAGAAAACAGGAAGAACCCGGACATCTACCTGTAACCCTGCAGTGTGGTAAAAAGAAATGCGACTGTAGAGAGAGGCAAATGCTAATACGGTCCTGGGAACTATGGTGTTGATGGCACCGTGTAAGGAGCGTGTGTGAGGACTAGTGTAATGAGAAAACACAGGAGTCAGTTCTCTCCTACCATGTGGGTCTTGGGGCTCAAACTGAAGTCATGAGACCTGGCCCCAAGCACTTTGTTTCTTTGTATATATGAATGGATTCCTGTGTCTGGGCCACATTCAGCGAGATATTCCTTTGGTATTGGTGTTAATTAAAACTAAGATAATTTTTAAATTTTTTTATGTTGAAATAAACAGGAGAGACAGAAGGTGAAACAGAGCAGAAAAGGATCAGAAAGAGGAGAGAGAAGAAGAGAAACTCGGAGGCGATAGCAGATGTGTCAGCAGAGCAGCTTCCCCTGCCTGGATCTCCTGTGCGAGGCCAGAGGAAGAGTGCTTCCAGCTTTTTCAAGGAGCTCAGAGAAGAGCTTCAGTCTGCTCCCGCTGCCCCTTCAGAAGTCCCTGCCACCACGGCAGTCTCCCTCTCTCCCCTAAAGAACAACAGCAAGCTAGTGGAAGTGGTAGAGTTTCAAAGCAAAAGTAAAAAAAGAAAACCAAAGTCAGATGAAGATGAGCCGGCAAAGGTAATGGGTCCACTGGCCTATGCCTGTGTGGTAAGGGTGCCACGGTGAGCTTAGGCTCTACCTGGGGCCCCAGGGCAACCTTCAGGCCAGCATTTGGTAAATGACTCTCACAGGTCTCAGCATCTGGTTCTTACCCATCATGTGGGCCAACTGAGTAAGGTTGCCAAACCCGATTTCCCCAGAGGAAAAGTGGACACTATAAATCTCGTTATAGTTCAGTGGTTAAATTTATGACATTAGTACCTTGAGACCTAAGGTATACAAAAACACTCTTGCCAGCCAAGTGCTGATTGCTCAATACTTGGGAGGTAGCCATCTCGAAATCATGGAGCCAAGGTTGGTCTTAAGAGTTGCAGGGCTTGCCAGGCATATGATTATACTTGTGATCCCAGCACTCAGGAGGAGACAGAAGCAGGTGGGTCTCTATGAATTCAGGGCCAGCCTGGTCTACATAGTGAGACCCTGACCTCCTCAAAAGGAAAGGTTTCCGACTTTGATAAAAACCAGGCCTGCTTAGCTAGTAAGCCTTTGGTTGTCAGTGCTCAGAAGAAAACCAGTTTACCCTGCCACTCCTGCTGTGTGCTAGCAGCTATTTTAGGACATAGCATTGTCATAGCTATTATAGGACATAGCCAGTGCTGACCAAAATGTGCACCAGCCCTTGCTGGGAACTCACAGTCTGGTTGGAAAGTAACTTCCTGTGCAGTACTCTCCTTCAGATAGCTTGTTACCTCAAAGTCAGCTTGTTAAGGTTACCCCCACAAACGGTCTTCTCTGCCTCCCATTTCCTTGCAAGAAGAATATTCTAATGGATTTTTAAAAATTCATTGCTAAAAGCCAGAGAGGTGCCATTCTTTAGCCTTCCTCATGCCCCATAAACCTTTATCTATTTTGAAAAATGGAACTTATCTCATTGTCTTGAGGCAGCTGTTAGAGATTGCCCCAAAGCAACAGAGAATCACCACCAGTGGTTCAGCTGTAGAGGCCAGAAATCCAAAGCCAAGTATGGCAGGGCCACGCTCCCTTCCAGGACTCGGGTCTAGAGAAGCTTTCCTGCCTCTGGCCAGGGGAGCTCTCTGCACCCCCTGGCTGATGGTGGTGTAACTGTAGTCTCTGCCTTGCCTTTGCACGCTTGCTAATCCTGTGGGTCTAAGCCTGTTCCTGTACCTGTCTCTCAGGGTACCTACCCATCATTGGTTTTAGGTCTCCCACTAAATCCAGGATGTTCCTCACTCCCTGAGAACCTTAACTGCTCTCTAAGGTCCTTTCTGCAGATAAGGCCCCAGAAGCAGGTTTCTGAGACTGGGGCATGACCATTAGGTCACCATTGTTCTTCATGGCTGTGTGAATGAGTGTTAATGCTGTCGTTCACCACATTCCTACCATTTGAAGCAGCGTTGCCTGGACTGAGGTGTTCAGTGACACAGCTCTTGCCTGCCATTCTATTCGGGAGTTCGGGTTCCATACCCAGCACTGCAAAACACAAACAGGCCCGTTAGTGCTCGTGAGTCTAACCACCGTTTCATACCTGGCTGGCTCACCGCTCTTCTTTGGCTCATTAGGATGCCAGGCTGCAGTCACACCTGTTCTTACTTTAGGGATGGCTCTAAGTCAGCTTCCTACTCACGCTTCAGATATGAGCACTGGGACCTGTCATAGCCGCGCTAAGGAATGGCCCTTGACCATCTCCTCCTGTTTTAGGAACCCACAAGGATTTGTCTTTTCTAGTGTGCCATGGTTTGGGAATTCTCAGTGTTAGGTTTCAAAACTAACACGATCTGTCTCCATGCCCTTCCTTACTGCCTCAAGTCTCTCGGGCCCCAGCATCTTCTTGCCCCCTTCTAGAGTGGAAAGTTTGTCTATTAATAGAACGGGAAAAATAGCTGGCGTTGTGAGTCTGGGTTCCCGTCCGTCAGGAGCAGGTGCCTCGCCAGCCCTTTCACGAGTGTTTTCCTTCTACTTGGATTATCTCAGGAGCCTCTGTGTTTGAACTTGTTAAACTGGGTTATATTTTTCACTTGTTTAAATGTTCTCTGCCCTTTGAAAACGTGTGTGTGTGTGTGTGTGTGTGTGTGTGTGTGTGTGTGTACAGTGAAGGAGTCAGGTGGTGGACCCTGGAGAAACACACACACACATGCAAAGGCTGTGCAGTATGAGTATTGCAGCCTGGGACTGGGGGATGCCAAGCAGAGGGGGAGAATTCAGTAGGTGAGGCCCACAAGGTAACCATGCTATAGCTGTGCGACCTCGTTCTGTGAAAGCAGGGACACCATCAGAAAGCATTCCAAAAGGTGGGTGGCAGAGACAGTGACTGATAATGAACTCCATTGCATAGTCCTAGAATTAGAGAACTTGAAGAAGGAAGAGCTAGTGGTACGTTTTGGACAGTAATCCAGCTCTCTGGCCCTACCTACACCCAGAAAATGACTATTCCCTGCCCCCCCAACTTAGACTGACGTCATGAATTCTATGATGAAGCAGGGCTGTGCGTCCTTCAGGTTTAATAGGTTTATTTGGGCACATGGCACCATCTCAGTGCTGCTCTACTCCACATGGCTTTAGCCTGCAAATGCTCTTCCCAGGCTTCCCCACTTTGTGGTGTGGTGACTTCAGAAGTCCTTTCACAGGAAACTCACATGCCTGCTACTTGCCTGCTTACCTGTCCCAGAGATCGGCAGTGGAGTATGTGGCAGCCATCCTGTGGTTATAAACGTAAAGAGTTGTGAACAAAGACAAAACAAGTAGGATGCTGAGGGGAACAGGCTCTGCTCTAGGTATTGTGGTCAGGGAAGTGAGGCCCAAGCAGGTAATGCTCACTACTAAAGGCACTTAGAGGGGGAGAGGCGCACCACATAAGCAGGTGAAGAAACAGCCTTGCCAACCCTGTTGTGTGCCTGACTGATTCAAAAACCTGGAAGACAAGCAGGATTAGGACAGGGGGTACAGTGACCTGAGATGACATACAGAAGCTGGAAAGCTGGTCCTTCCCAGGTCTTAGAGGGAGCTATAGGACTTTATACTTTAAAGCACATGAAGACAGCCAGGGATGATACCTTCCACCGATCTTCCCTGAAGTCAGGAGGATCATCATGAAGTCAGTCCAGCCTTAATAGACCGGCCAGAGTTACAAACAAAAAAAGAATTCCAGGCCAGCCCGAACTACATGATGAGATCCTTCCAATCAAACCAAAGCAAAACAAAAATCATGTATGTGGAAAGCTGACAGAATTCCAGCAGGGGCAGGAGGTGATCTGATTCATGTTTTCAGGATACTGACCCTGGATGGCAAATAAATTATGACCAACGTTCTGGTTTGAAATGGGGTGGCCTGCCGGGCGGTGGTGGCGCGCGCCTTTAATCCCAGCACTTGGGAGGCAAGGCAGAGGCAGGCGGATTTCTGAGTTCGAGGCCAGCCTGGTCTACAGAGTGAGTTCCAGGACAGCCAGGACTACACAGAGAAACCCTGTCTCGAAAAACAAAAAAAAAAAAAAAAAAAAAAAAAAAAAAGAAATGGGGTGGCCTAAAGATTGGTACAGAAGATTGGTAGAAACAGTTGAGCCAGGAGAAGCTGAGCTGGGCAGGTAGGCTACAACAGTCAGTACAGTTTGGAGCTGTTAGTGCTGGGAAAACTGGGAGAAGGGTCTGCTGGGGAACCGAGGGGGGAACTGTTGGGAGAAATGTTTGAAGGGGCTGGGCTGCAAACTGGGAGACAGAAATAGGAAAAATAAATAAATTCTGGTCCTCCCCCCACCCCCGTGTGTGTGTGTGTGTGTGTGTGTGTGTGTGTGTGTGTGTGTGTGTGTCCCTCTATCCTCTATCCTTTCTCTCCTATCTAGCGTTAGAGGGTAAAATGGGATAAGGGTGGGGAGATAAAAGCTTGGGAGAAAAAAGGAACCCACAAAGTAGCGAAGACTGGCTACAAGTGACCTCAATGTAGGGCAGGCAGAATGGGAGGTTTGACTTCAGGTACCTTAGAGCAAAGGGGAGGAAAAGGTGGGATGGATACTTTGTTTCAAAAAGCTTACAGGCTGTTTGCTGGGGCTGTTGTTGGAATATGCCCCGTGTGGTTTTTAGCCCCAGTGGTTTGTTTGTTTTTTTTTTTTTCCTCATTTGGGGGCTATTTTGTTTTTAAAAAGGTTGAACAACCGGAAAAATTATGGATGGAAATGGAGAAGCTTGGGAATCAAAAAATGAAAGAAAAAAATGTCAAGAAAAGGGAGAACAGATAGGTAGGTTCATTCCCAGTGACTGAACCAGAGATGGAGCTTCTAGGTAGAGGAAAAGGAACTGTCAAAGGGCAGTCAAGTCACAGAAATGGAGAAGCAGGAGGGTAGGCCGATGAGACAGCCCTTTTCAGAAGACAGGGTTAAACCCGCAGCACCCTTTGAGGGCAGGCCGACCTGGGTCACAGAATCACCAACAGCATTCCCAGTAGTTACACAGCATATACCTTCTAATGGGGATGAGCCACTAGGTTGAATAGGATGGTGCCCTGTAGAAAGAGGGACCTAACGCTTTCTAAAGAGTCGATGATGTTTTATGGGGTGCACACCCCCTTTGGGAAACAGACTCTAAATAATTGGACTACTCAAAATGGAATTATTCCACAAGACTAGAGGAGACTGAAAACAACTATACTAGGAGGCTGGTCCTCAGTTGCAATGGTTGTCATGGTGGAAAGAAGATGCCAGACCAGCCCCAACACTTCTTTCTGGTTCTCTCTTGAGAGTAGCCGAGGGGAAAGAGCTTAGTTGGGAGTAAGGCTTGGACTTGAGAAATATTTAGGATTGCTGTTTAATAATAAAACTGACCTGTCTTAGGTCTACCTCACTTTTCTGTGGTAGCTGACCTGTTTGAATTCTTCTAAGGCTGGAAAACTTCAGTCTCTGGTGTTTAGCACCTCATAGTAAAACAGAGAGGGATTAAGTAAAGTAGCCTTTGTTCTATCTCTGCAGGAACTGCACAGCTCTGACTCCCAGCCTGCTAGTTGAAGTCTCAGGAAGAAAAGGAGGCACTTTGAAAAGACTTCAGCCTTTATTTCTAACTTCTTCAGTTCTCCAAAAAGTTTCTTTTTATTTATTTATTTATTTATTTTTGGTTTTTCGAGACAGGGTTTCTCTGTATAGCCTTGGCCGTCCTGGAATTCACTTGGTAGACCAGGCTGGCCTCGAACTCAGAAATCCACCTGCCTCTGCCTCCCAAGTGCTGGGATTAAAGGCGTGTGCCACCACCACCCGCCTCTCCAAAAAGTTTCTACAAAAGTTCTCCCTAAAGAGTTCTCTCTGCTCTCTTTCTAATTTTGCTTTCTCCTCTGGTTACGGTTTAACAATAATAATCTCAGTGCCTTTACTCCCAGTGCTGTGTCCGACAATGTAATCTTTCCTACCCTTCTGTACCTTTTCAAGGAGAATATATCACACGGTGTATCCAAGCATCTCCCTCCCCACTGTTTTTAAACCAGAGTTCACTAGAAATTCAAAGAAATTCAAATCATAAATTGAATAAGAAGTTTACAACAGAGAAAGTTTACCTGCATATCTATTAGGAAGTAATTATCTGGCTAAACATTCATTATCTGTTACTAGCTCAACCAGTTCATTGAAAATTAAAAACTATAATTTTTGTGACTAAGTTATTATTGAAGTTTTATATAGGAAAACACAGTCAACATTTTAGCTTCTGTTCTTGTACCTATAGTAAATTGTTATTTCCCTTTTTATGACCTTTGATTGTTTTACAACCTCTGGGAATGTGTTCTAAGTTGTAGGTCCCTGCTTGCTATCTCAGAAGCAATTAACTCATGACACTTGAAGATTGGCAGAGTTCTCATTGCAGGTCTCAGATTTCAAAAAGAGCTTTAATTATGAGAAATAGGGTCATTTGCAAAAAAAAATTGTGAACAAGGCATCTCTAAGGGCAATGGTTTTTCTAGATATAAGCCAGAAAGAAGTCCTAGGTTTCCAGGGATGTGCATATGGTGTAGCATGTGTTGCCACTGGACCAGTGAATCCAAGAGAGAGAGCCAAGGCAATTTCTTGGTGTTGGAAGAAAAATAATGGATAAAGTAGGTAGGCTAGCTCAAGGCCCTGCAGTAAAACATACAAGCCAGGAAATAACAAGAACCTCAACCAAGTATTGCAGATCTGCTGCATGCTAATGCAGATCTGCTGCATGCTAATGCAGATCTCCTGCATGCTAATGCAGACTCTGCTGCTCTAGGCTTGGCCAAGGATAAACATCTTACACTAGCCCCAAAAATTCAGAGTTATAGAATAACTACTGGAGTTTATGGTCCTTTGCCCTCAAGGACAGTAAGGATGAGCTTGGAAAGAAAGTTTGACTTTACAAGCATTTGTTGTGTGTCCAGGAATTATAGATGAGGATTTCAAAGGAGGAATTGAAGTAATGGCTTATGTGAAAAAGAGAGGTACAAGGTACAGTGGCAGGATTGCTCAGCTGCTGTTGTTTCCCCATATCAAGGGCGAAGCGGCTCAGTCGTGAGATCGGGAGGGTTTGGATGGAAGTACAGGAAAATGTGTGTGGGTGAATAGTTGTTAATGATGGGAAGGCCAACATTAAAGTTGCAAGTGAGTGACATTGAAATAGAAAGTCTGGTGGATATGAACTATATTATATTATCATTTCACAAAAACCTTCAAGGTTCGGGAAGCGGTGCTCACATTACAGCAGGAAGAGAAGCATCGCTGTTGGGTTCTCTCAACAGACATCTGTGAACCCTGGAAGGAATGGAAAAGCAAGACTGACAACAGTAGCATGGCTACAGGGACACCCAGGGCAGCTTCAAGGACGCAGACTTAGAAGCCACAGCAAATGGGGAGTGTGGGGGATTTACCTGGTGTGCCTGGGCTTTCAAAGGATCCCCAGTTGCTAGCAACTGGCCCTTTAAGAATTCTTAGCTCTTGGAACTGCTTGACCCTATGACCTACAGTGTTGGCTGCCTCTTGGATTTCTGGCAGCTGGATGGGAAATTTAAAAATCAAGCCGAGGTTTTGAAAGGGGACTGGGTTAGCCGTGTGAGAGGAGCCAGGTGGTACAGAACATGTTGTAGGAGAAGCTGAGCTGAACAGATAGGCTACAACATTTGTTATAGTTTGGAGCTGTTAGTATTGGGAAAGCCGGGAGAAGGGTCTGTTAGGGAAGTGAGAGGGGTAATTGGGAGACATTTTTGAAGGGGCTGGGCTGGAAACTGGGAGAAACAGCTGGGAAATAAATTCAACTCAGAGCTCGCTCGTTCTCCCTCCCTCCTTTATACTTCTCTCTCTCCTATCTCTTAGAGGAGTTAGCGAGTAGAACCAGGCTATTAAGGGTGGGAAAAAGAAGAAGCCACAAAGTAGCAAAGACCAGGCAGAGTTGGTCTGATTCATGTTTTTAGGATGCTGACCCTGGGTGGCAAATGAATTATAACCAACGAAGTGAGTGATGGGTTCCACTCAGCCGTCTGGGTTTGAGATGGGGCCTGGACTGGAGCTTAAGGAGCAAGTGAGAGAACCTGCCCTTCATCGGGAGTGCAGCTTCTTGAGAGGAAGGACATCTTGGGCTCTTAAACAGGGAGTGTGTCCATTCAGGTGGCACGTGGTTCCTAGGGCAGAGTCAGTGAGGTTGTCCCCATGCCCCTCGCCAGCTGCTTGATTTCCACTGTCACTACTCTAGGAATCAGAGTCCTCTTGATGACAGGGGCATGGCTGTGTGCGCCCTCAGGTGGATCTCTGAGTTCAGGGACAGCCTGGGCTACATAGAGAGATGAAAGATGGAGGAGCATCATCCTAAGCTCTGGTTTTGTTTCCAAGGCAGGGTCTCACTGTGTACCACTGATTATCTTGGAACTCATTATATAGGCCAACTAATCTGGAACTCCCAGAGATCCTCCTGCCTCTGCCTGCCACATGCTGGGATTAAAGGCGTGCAGTTACGCTGGCAATTTTGTCTCTTAAGTACAAGCCATACAGAAGAACATGATGTGGGGCAAGTCAGTGGGCCACAGGCAGGTTCACTGAGCCAGGAGCTCAGCTCCCATGTGGAGAAGCATTGTGACTGGATATCCTGCCTGTGCAGGGCAGGGATTGTGCCCTGAGAAAGCAGGAGAGCCACTTTGGCTGGCCCCATCATCCAGCAGGGAGCCCAGCATCTTTCCTAGAGGCTGCATGCAGTTTACAGCTCTTTTGTTGCTGTGACAGACCAAGGCCTGGGATTGGATGGTGGTGACTATTGTTGGCCAAATGCTTTTGTCTTTAACAGTAGTCTCCATAGGTCTCAAGCATCTGGTAAGTCTTCTGTTTTCTCTCTTAAATGCCAAATTCCCTTATGGGTGGGACCACTACTTGCCTCTGTGACTGGTCTGTTTCACAGTACGCTCACGTTCTTTGTGACATGATGGTATGTATGTGTGTCATGCTCTGCTCTTTTCTTTATTTTGTGTTAGCACTAAAGTGCTATGTGTATGAGGTGAGGCTAGCACTCTGCCACTGAGCTACACCCCAACCCAGGGTTTCCCCTTTAGAATATAAACCACATTTTAGGCTGGGCGGTGGTGGCACATGCCTTTAATCCCAGCACTTGGGAGGCAGAGGCAGGTGGATTTCTGAGTTCGAGGCCAGCCTGGTCTACAGAGTGAGTTCCAGGACAGCCAGGACTACACAGAGAAACCCTGTCTCGAAAAACCAAAAAAAAAAAAAAAAAAAAAAGAAAAAAGAAAAGAATATAAACCACATTTTAACCTGTTCATCTGTCAGCATACATCTGGGTTGCTCTTGTGCTCTTGTAGCTGTTGTGAGCATTGGTGTACAGATACCTTTGCAAGCCCCTGGCAGGGTGGAGCAACATAGTTGTATGCATACTTGGTCTCTCTGTTCTGAGGAGGTGACTCACTTTGTCCATTGCAGCTGCCCCATTTAGTATTTCTCAGCATCTTCGACAATACTTGATATTTTCTGTTTTGTTCTTTGAGGGAATGGGTGTTTTGTTTTTGATCTTTACTTTATACACATAGATAATAATTGTTGGGTTGTTTGTTTTGAGACAAGGTTTCATGGTGTAGCCCAGACTGGCCTCAAAGGAGTAGCCACTTCCCTGCCTCTTTTCCCCTGGGATTACAGGTGTGTGCTGCTGTACCTAGCTAATTGGTAGTTTCTAATGTGAATTTGTTTTCTTTGCAGAATAAAACAAAGGTCCTTGAGAAAGATGTGGGTATTCAAGAGTTTAACCTAGAAAAGGTAAGCATTTGCGGTAGCTTTTAGTTCCTCCTTAAGGCTTTCATAGAGTTGATTGTGAACTGACAGCTTTAATGCAGCTCTGCTTTCTGCAAAGTCCTGCCTCCAGGCCAGGGGAATGGCAGACCTAGTGTTGCAGTGGCCATGTGACTGAGTGCTAGTCATTTCCCAGCACCAGGGTGTCCACGGGACCCCAGGTTTCTAAGATGTCTGAGAAAAGGGCAGGAGGGAGTCAGCCCCTGAGACTGGGCACTGCTAACTGCCACTTCCGAAAACAGTTGCATCTGACCTGCTGTGGGCAGCATGGACCGGTAGAGAGCATCCAGTCAGAGTACAGGGTGCCACCTGAATCCCAGCTATGAGGGTGAACAAGGAGGCCGCACTGAGAGAGAGACAGAGAGAGAGAGAGAGACAGACAGACAGACACAGCAGTTCAAGAGCCTGGTGGTTTCCTCAGACACAGCAGCTCTGTGGGGCCAGTGTGGCTGAGTGGCTGTGTGGGAACAGCTGACACACTGCGTCTGACCTGTGCACCCACAGGCTCGGCTGGAAGTGCACCGCTTTGGGATCACAGGCTATGGCAAAGGAAAGGAAAGAGTCCTGGAACGGGAGCGGGCTGTCATGCTGGGCGCTAAGGTGAGAGGCTGCCGCTGTGGCCAGGCCTAGGGGAAAGGGACAGCCCAGGGGCCCTGGGACTGCTCTTTTATTACTGCAGAATAGAAGCTGATGATGTCTTTATTCCTTCTTTTCAGCCTCCCAAAAATACTTACGTGAACTACAAGGTTTTGCAGAAACAAATCAAAGAGAAGAAGACCGCAGCAGAAGAAGAAGAGAGAACGGTAGGTGTGGTCCGACTGCCTCAGGTCTGGCTGCCTGCTGGTGCTCCCTCACAGCTCGCCCAGCAGTCAGGACACCAGCATTGCCCCATAGGTGACCTCCCCACTCAGGTTATCTCAGCCAAGCTTCATCCGGCCAGCAGAGGCATCTGGCCTGGTCATGGGTAAGGCAAGGCTGACCTTGAGGCAGTGGCATTGGCATTGCCACAGTGTCTGTCAGTTGGTGCCGAGCTGTTGCCCCAAGGAAGCCCTGTCCTCCACAGGTCATGGCAGTGAGGGAAGCTACAACCAAGTCCTTGGGTTTTTGTGAAAGAGTCTCACTATGTAGCCCAGACTGGCTTAGAATTATCAGTCTCATGCCTCTGCCTTCTGAGTAGAGTCACCTGTATTCTCCACCAGACCCTGTCACGGGGTTGAAGGTGAAACTTTGTGGTTGATGCTTTTTTTTTTTAATGTATGTATTTTATGTATGTGAGTGCTATATTTGTATATAAATCTGCACGACAAAAGAGGGTATCAGACAAAAAAAAAAAAAGCATCACATCCCATGGGAATACAGTTATAGATGTTGTGAGCCACCATTTTGGTTGCTGGGAGTTGAACTCAGGACCTCTAGAAGAGCAGCCAGTGCTCTTAACTGGTAAGCCATCTCTCCAGCCCCTGGTTTATGTTTAATATACCAACTTGAAGATGTTTTAAATACATGGCATTCATATGGCTTTTTGTCACAAGCCCATTGCTATATTTTTGAGTATTCACTATCCATTACTGACATACTATCTTAAATTATAATGCAGGCACGGGAGACAGACATTTTCAGGAGAAAGAAGAGGAAAGGGAGAGCACAGGAGGACAGGTGAGTGGTGGCAGCACTGGGTCCCTCAGTGACAGAAGGACAGGTGAGTCCTGTAGAGAGGCCACAGAGGAGCTTGAGAACACTGCGGGGGTGAGCCAGGGGTCATTTCAGTGTGGTGACGTCTGTCAGGAATGGAGTGGAGAGAAAAGGTCACCCTGGATACAGTGTTCCACACCTTCCTGAAGTGTCTGTAGCCCTGCTTTTTGCTCTAACTGCTTGGCATCTTTCTCTCCCTTTCAACACAGGAGATCCAAGAAGTCGGCTCCCAGCATTTTGTCAAGTGGACGGGCTGGACAAGTTGGAAAATTCAGAAATGGGACACTGATTCTAAGCCCCACTGATATCAAGAAAATCAACTCTTCCAGGGTAGCTAAATGAAGTCTCTGTCAGCTCCAGAGAGAAGCAGGAACAGTGGCAGCGTGGGACACAGGACCCCTAACCCTGTGGCTACCCTTTCTTATTCCACAGGGTCTTTCTCATTTGAGCAGTGAGTCTGTGGGCAGGCAGCAACCCTGCTGAGGGCTGGGCTCCCCTCCCTCATGCTACACAGGTGAATGCATACACATACCTGTGCATACAGCCGGCAGCAACCCTGCTGAGGGCTGGGCTGTTCCCCGGACTTCCCTCCTATTGCAGGTTGCTGGTTGCTGGTGTCGGCACACTGGTCACACTCCACTTTTTTATAATTTTACTGACTCTTAGTGTCTGTGAATTATGCTGAAGTGTCTTTTGGCTCATGAAGACACGAAGCACACTTGTTATCCATTGGTTCTGTGGCAAAGCAATCTGTTGTCAGCCTGCCACATTGTAAATCCACTTTGTAAGAATTTCTAAAAATGCACCTCTGTAGTGTGAATGACTGGCTGTTAAGTAACACACAGGCAGTTCTAACTGGTTCTTCACACCTACTTGGAGCTGTAATCTAACAAGGCCATTTTATAGTGACGTTACCACTGCCTGGATGTCAGCATCTTCTCAGATGCATCTCCTGAGGTGCATTAAAGGAAAGTGTCCAGTGACAGGGACAATTCTGGCATTCCTCACCCTGGGAGTTCCTTGTCTGGCAAGCAATGCAGCACAGGCCTGAAAACTGTCAAGCTGTGATGGCTGTTAGGACATTGTCAGGACACTGAGAGCATCAAATACCTCACCAGATGGAATCCAATGTGCTGGGTAATTTTAAATGATTTTTTTCTTTCTTTTCTTTTTTTTTTTTTTTTTTTAAAGATTTATTTATTTTTTATTTCTATGAGTGCACTGCAGTGTAAGCCGCCGATCTGACGGCTGACTAAAACAGCGCCAGAGATCTGACGGTGACTGAACACTGAACACTTTGGAATTTGGCTCCAGCCCCTCCCAAACGGGGCATGCAAGTGAGGTACCACTAGGGTACCACGAACCTGACCAATCACCCCCTCCTGGGCGGGGTATGCTGATGTGTATGCTAATGAAGCACTGCAAATGGACCAATTGTGCACCTCCATGTGCTTATCTCCCCCCAGGGCTGGGGGTATATAAGCAGCCCGTTCTGGGCATTCGAGGTCTCTCCCAGAAATCTAAAAGAGTGCTTCTACAATAAAGGCTGTTGAGAAGGATCCTGTTTGTCGAGTCTTCCTTGCTGATCTAGCAGGGGGGGTGCAGGGGGAGGTGCGACACTGCAGCTGTCTTCAGTCTTCAGACACACCAGAAGAGGGCATCAGATCAGATTACCGATGGTTGTGAGCCACCATGTGGTTGCTGGGAATTGAACTCAGGACCTCTGCAAGAGCAGTCAGTGCTCTTAACTGCTGAGCCATCTCTCCAGCCTATGATTTTTTTTTTTTTTTAAGCTTATTTATTTGTAAGTAAGGGCACATGGGCCACAGTGTTTGTGTAGAAGTCACAGGGTCTGGTTCTCCCAGCCTTCCAGTCTCAGGAATTGAATTTGGGTGTCAGACTTGGCAGCAAGTACCTTCACCTGCTCACCCCCACCCCCACCAGCCCAACTTAGAAGATCTTAACAGGACAGCACTGGGGAGAGATCTCAGGGCACGAGAAGAGCTATGGAAGGTCTGCACCAGCAGACTCCATCTTCTCAAGGAGAGCCTGGTGGACAACGAGTACCACCACCATGAGACGGCCACCGCCAGGAGACATCCAGGCTTAGACAGCTGAGGACTGACAGCTTGGCCAGTGTCCCAGTATAAATAACTAGCTTTGGTTTTTTTAATATATTGTGTAAGTATTTGTGCTCAACCCTTAAGAAAGGCAGAGAAGCCTACTGTGTAAATACTTAAGGCTCAGTGTACTGACCACCAAGTATTCGAAAAACATTTCATAGGACAAAATGATCCACAAACAAACAGCTCTGTGTTCTGAGTAGAGGGTTAAGCGTGAGTCAGTGCCCTGGATGAAGATCCTGATGAGGCCCCCAGCAAAGTCAGCTGCAGCAGCGGCCCACAGCCCGAGGTAGCGCTTATCAGATATTCACAGTGCAGTTTATAACAGTGGGAAAATTACAGTTAGGAAATAGCAATGCAATAATTTTGTGGTTGGGGGTCATCACACCATGAGGATCTGTATTAAAGGGTCACAGCGTTAGGAACGTGGAGAAGTGCTGCTCTGTGGGAAAGCTGTCCTAACGGAAACAGGGTCCGGCCTGAGTTCTTGCTCTAGCCACACTACAGGCCCTGGCTTCAGTCACCTCCGGGTTTGGCCCATGCAGCTATGCAGGACACATGACACAGGCAGGGCTTGCTGAGAGGGAAGTGGCCTGCACAGGAAACTCCCTGTGACCAGGAAAGGACTACAGCCTGAGTCCTGACTGAGCCCCCAGAAAGTGGCCAGGCGCCCTTAGATAACGCTGTCTCAGCCATCACTGACTTGGATTGGCAAAGAAGCACTGATACTGAATTCTCAGACTGATGGGAAGCTGACATTACCCTGACTCCACCTGTCACACTCCCACAGCTAGAGCAGCACATGGCCCCAGTGCTTGCTGCAAGTCATGTGACTACCTCTAACTGCTATGACTTCTCCCTTCTGCTCTGCATAATCCACCTATCTCCTCAGCTTAGGTATTTTTTGGAATCCACACCACTCTTGTATCCTATTATACTACCCCATAATACTGGTCATACTCCACAGTTATGATTTGTATACGCTTGGCCCAGGGAGTGGCACTTGTAGAAGGTGTGGCCTTGTTGGAATAGGTGTGTCACTGTGGGTGTGGGCTATAAGACCCTCAGCCTAGCTGCCTGGAAGCCAGTATTCTGACAGCAGCCTTCAGATGAAGATGTAGAACTCTCAGCTGCCTGCCTGGATGTTGCCATGCTTCCATCTTGATGATAATGGGCTGAACCTGTAAGCCAGCCCCAATTAAATGCTGTCCTTTTATAAGAGTTGCCTTGGTCATGGTGTCTGTTCACAGCAGTAAAACCCTAACTAAGACAGAAAGCTTTTGTGCCCACCATAACCTTGAATAACAAACCCCTCCACAGTGCTCTTGTATCCTACACCATACCAACTCATGGCCATCTTTGCATGTTCGTGTATGTGCATACGTATGTTCACATTTGTGCACACGTGCACGCGTGGAGACTTGGAGGATAGCCACAGCTGCCATTCCCTAGGTGCTATCTACCTTGCTGTTTGGTTTTAAGTTTGTGTATAGGTGTTTCTACCTGCCACGGATGTCTGTGTACTACTTGCATGCTTGGTGTCCAGGGAGGGCAGAGGAGGGTGATGAAGCCCATGAAACTGGAAGCACAGATGGTTGTGAGCCACCATGTGGGTGCTGGGACTCCAAGTGACCAGTGCTCTTTCACTGCTGAGCTCTCTCCAGTTCCCCACCTTGCATTTTGAGATTGCCTCACAGTGGCCTGGAGCTGAGGAAGTAGGGTAGGCTGGCGAGCTAGTGAGCCCCGGGGCCCTACCTGTGTCTCTCCATCGTGAGCATTCAAGCTCTGGCCAGTTGCTTCTATTCCTTCTTCAGCTTGAAGATCAGTTTATTAAAAGGAAAACCAGTAGGACAGGCAAACTGAAAGTCTTGGCGGCTGCTGGAAGCAGGGCAGTGGATGAGGAGAGGGAGCCATGCCTTTTGAGTTAGGGTCCCAGAAAGCAGGCAGATTCAATAATAGAGGTCAGCAAACAGCCCCATGGGGCAGGGTAGCCGGTCCTTCAGAGGTAAGAAAGCCCAGAGGGTTTTAGCATGCTTAGGATTTTGACTGGTATCACACTTCTTGAGTTAGAACTCAGAAAAGCGGGCAGGTTAAACAAGCTCTCCAAGTGGCTGCCCCATCACGTTTTTAAATGTGAGTCTTAAGGACTAGAAGTATGGTTCTCATGCTTGCACAGTATGCACACTGCCTGAGCTATCACCACAGCCCCTTCCTGGTCACCTCTTATTAGTCAGAAGCATGTAGCCATGACCAGTGTCCCCATGTGCAGGGCTAGTAGTCACTGTGACTATGTGGACACATGTAAGTAAGACATAGGCAGTCCTGACAGACACTGAGTTTGTTGGCCATTGCTCAGACAGCTCCAGCTTCAGTCAGAAAGTCAAGATTTATGTAGGGTTGGCCGTTGTGATTATCTTGGGGTGGTCTTTTTAATCCCCACCCCAAAGAGATTTTCCCTAAAACTAAACAGGTTTTACAGAAGCTACAATTTGCAAGTTTCTGGTTAAGATAGTTTGACTGTTGGCAAACAACTTGCTATCTATGTGGGCATTGGTGGTGGCCAGTTCTCAAAAGACTATGTGTGACCCTTTCCAGAAACAAGGAGGAGTGAGCAGGTTCACAGAGTAGAAGCCAGTGGTTCCCGTTTGCTGAGCTGTCTCAGCTCAGACAGTTTCCCTCCTCCTCCTCCTCCTCTTCCTCCTCTTCCTCCTCCTCCTCCTCCTCCTCCTCCTCCTCCTCCTCCTCCTTCTTCTTCTTCTTTTTTTTTGTTTTTTTTTTGTTGTTTTGTTTTGTTTTGTTTTGTTTTGTTTTGTTTTGTTTTGTTTTTCGGGACAGGGTTTCTCTGTGTAGCCCTGGCTGTCCTGGAACTCACTCTGTAGACCAGGCTGGTCTCAAACTCAGAAATCTGCCTGCCTCTGCCTCCCAAGTGCTGGGATTAAAGGCCTGCGCCACTACTGCCCTGCCTGATTTCTTTTTTAAAATCTATTTTATAATAAGTCACATTTCATTTGAAAATGCATTGCTGTTTTGCCTGCATGCATATCTGTGTGAGGGTGTCAGAACCCCTGGAGCTGGAGTTAGAGACATCTGTGAGCTGCCATGCTTGGCTGGGATTTGAACCTGGGTCCTCTGGAAGAGCAGCCAGCATTCTTAACTGCTGAGCCATCTCTCCAGCCCCTCATTCTGTCTTCCTACTCTCACATAACCTAATATTTCCCAAGTAAGCTCAGTAATCATAATGTCAAAGCTTGCTATGTGTCTCTTCTCCGTCGAGCTCAGCTGCAAGTGTCTGAGCAGGTTTCACGGGGGCAGCAACTCTGGCCCGGTCTTCACAGACTCACTCAGTTATTAATTTGTGCTTCACCCTGGGGGTTCATGCTGGGCACTGAAGTCTCATGGTGAACATGAGGACCACAGAGACCGACATGTCAGTGGGCAGCTGGAATAACATGGGGAGTCAGGACAGAGCTGGACTGTCCAGACCTTGGAGAGCCGGGAAGAGCCACAGGGACCTGCAGTCTTCAGAGAGCCAGGGGTGGATGAGAAAGGCAGGGCTCTGTTATGCCTTTCTGTTTTGCTTTGGGTTTGGGTTTTTTGTTTGTTTGTTTGTTTTGTTTTGTTTTGTTTTGTTTTTGAGACCGAGTTTCTCACTCTGTAGCTAAAGATGGCCTGGGTTTTACTAGATAGCTCAGGCTGGCCTCAAACTCACAGTGACCCTCTTCCTCAGCCTCCTGAGTGATAAAATTACAGGAATAAGCCACTGTGCTCAGCTTTTTATTGGGTCTTAATAACTCCCTTGTTGGGTCCTGCTTCCTTCCAAGACCACTCCTGGGAAATAAGCTCCAACCTTCCCTCCCTTGAGAGCTTGCCTCCCCCAAAACACAACCTACAGCCACCCCACCCCACCTACTAAGCCTCATTCACTAGTCTTAGGAACAATTGGACAGAAGAGAGCTACTTAAAGGTGGTACAGGCCTTTAATCCCAGCACTCACGAGGCCAAGGCAGACAGATCTCCATTGAGTTCAAAGTCAGTCTAGTGTACATAGGGGATTCCAGACCATCAAGGGTTACACAGTGAGTCCCTGTCTCAAAAAAGTAAAAATTTAAAATATCACAGCACAAGGAAGGACATCCCGGGCAGATGTAATGCTCCAGGCCACACCGCTGAAGGACATGTGTTATCCCTGATGCTCATCTTGGAATGCTTTCTCAGAGCTGTTCTGGAGCCCAGGTCAGGTCTTCATGGATTTATCTCTTGTTTCCAAGACTGGGTGTCACCATCTAGAACAGGCTGGTCTTGAGCCTGCTCAAGTAATGATATTACAAGTGTACCACTGTACCTGGCATAACCCTATCAGGACTCTTAGATATCCCCAGTCTTCTTGATTTCTGTAAAAATGAGTCTGTGATGAGAGAGCTGCCTCAGGTGGTAGCGCTTGCCATGGAAGCATAAGGACCTCCGTGTGAGCCATGGAGCCTACACGGAGAACAGGGTGCACTGAGGATTCCAACAGTGTGTAGACAGAGACAGGTAGAGTCCTGGGGCTTGTGGCCCAGCCAGTCTAGCTGGATTTTCAAGAGCAAGACCCATTCAAACAAACAAACAAACAAACCTGTCTCTTGGCCAGTGGTGGTGCATATCTTTGATCCCAGCTCTTGGGAGGCAGAGGCAGGCAGATCTCTGTGGGTTCCGGGCCAGCCTAGTCTACAGAGCAAGCTCCGAGACAGCCAATGCTATACAGAGAGACCCTGTCTTGGAAAAAAAATTTTTTAAAGGGACCCATCTCAAAAAAGAAAAGTGGACAGCATCAGAAGAACACTTGAGGTGACCTACAACTTCTACATATATGCACGTGCATGTGTACACACGCACACACAAACACACAAATATGCATTTTTAAATGGAACTATCATTTCACTGTGGAAAATGGTGCTTTGTAATTTGAAACTATATCTTTACTGTGAGTTTTAGGAGCTGACCAAGTAGTCTGCCAGGGTCAGTCTGTGGAAATTCAGAAGTGGCCCCTCACCAGAGACCACAGAGCACATCTGTCTTCCAGTTGTTGGCAGTGTCAAAAGAATTTATTTCAAATCTGTTTAAGAATGTGGTAAAACTCAAGTTTTCCAAAAAGTAATACAGGAAGTTCAACCAACCCCCAAGGACCAGAAAACACGGTGTTTGCAATTCAAAAAATACAAACGCTTGTGGATAGCTCTACAAAAATTAGAAAAAAATTACTTTCCTAATTACCACTGCCCACCCGCCCCTCCGCGTTTTCAGCGAGACATAAACAGCCACAGGACCAAGAGCTGCCATCAAATACCAACCACTGGGGGACAGAATCGATTCGGTAGGGAGAGTGGGGAGAGAAGGCAAGGAGAGGGCGGGAAAACGGGCCAAACAACAGTACACAGCTTTCTGTTTCTGTTAAATTCCTTCGCCAACATTGTACACACACCGTTCATGCTCAGTGCCGTGCAGTGCAAAGGCAGCGATTCTATATCATGCATTCACGTTTTCTGTTGCGTCTGCACCCCACTCTCCGCTGGCGCTGAGAAAGTGGGGTGCTTAGGAAGTCCAGTCTCCTGGGGCTTTGAGTTGGAAGGGCCACCACAGGCCACTCCTGTAGCTCCTGCAGCTTTCTCAGGGCCTGTGTAGCCTCTGCTCACAGCTGTGCCCAATGGTGCCCAGGGCCCCCCTCTAGCCCTCCGACTTTGGGACCTTTCACAGAGTTGAGCTGACGACTGAGCTCCCAGTGAGCATCACCACTCCAGGAAAACATGTCACCTAGATCTGGGTCCCAGCTTCTCCCACTGAGTTCAGCCCTGTTCATGGAGAAGGTAAGGCTCCCACCCTTCTTAACTTATGCCAGGAGATCCTGGCAGCAGTTGTCTAAAATTGACTTGTGACCAGCCATCCCCTCGAGGGCCTAGTTCAGCTGCGTGTGGTAACACTCTCAGGTGACTTCCAAAGCCATCCCCACTGTTGGAAAACAAAAGTCAAACGCCATAGCTAGGGGGATTCCTAGAGACCAGAGCTGAAGGAACAGGAGGCAAAGGGCTGGCTAACATGTGTTCTTGGCTCAGGGGAAACCACATGCAGATGACTTTAGCATTCAGGAGCAGGCTGCTGACAGGTTTGGACCATCCGAGGCCCTGGAACATTATTCTAACTAACCCAGGCTCTCCACTAATGAAGTGTACTTGCTGTGGTCACGAGGACTGTCTGAAATGCCAGGCAGAAATGTGAAAAATACTGCCCTGGTCACAGGAAGCTTGGGTGAAGATATCGTGCTGAGAGGACACTAACAATCACCCAGGCTAGACCTTATTGTTGAGACTGTTCTGTGATCCACGCAATACAGAAAGGAGGTAGGTTAGTATGACCAGTCCTCTTGCAGGTAGGGATACTGAGGCACAGAACAGTTAGGAGATTCATCCCACGCAGGCCATGAGCCAACACCAAAGCCAGCTTAAGAGGTAAGTGGTGAGAGATACTCTACACTCTGGTCTCTGGTCATACCTCAAGCCGCTTTCCCTCAGCTGTCAGGACCCCCTTCAGCCAGGAGCCCATACCAGACTGGCAGTTACAACCTGCTTTTCCTGGGGTACCAGAGTTCCCAGGAATAGTGTGGACTTTGAAAGTCTTTTAATGGTATATGTAAGAATTCTTTAACTCCTTGAGGGCCCCAAATCCATTAAAGATGTCCTTGTTCCTGACAGTAAACTTTGGCCAAGAAAAGGGAAGTTCTCCTTTGCAAGGATGGAGGTGGGGGTTGGCAGACATGTGAGCCCTGTGAAGACCTGTGAAGAATTCTTAGGTTGGGTTAACACTAGGCCAATGGCTTTGGGACAGACCTATGTGACGCAGGAAAGGGTACCCACCAACACTATGAATGTCAACATCCAATGAATCGGCACGATCCAGATCCAGGTCAGTCCCAAGGGGGTATCTGGATGCCTTGAGGTATTTGGGGTTGTCACACTAACTGGAGGTGCTCTTGGCATCTGGAAAGTGGAGACCAGGGGTGCTTAATGCTCTCCAGCACTCGGGCCCCAGAGAAAGCCCTGGGTTCATTCTCACAGTCCTGTGATGGTGTCCTTCTTTGAGATCCCCAAATGATTTATCCACCCCCTTCATCTCTGCAACAGGCCATAGGGACCGGTAACAGCCTAGTGAAAGGCAAACCCAGACCACCTGCATAGAGTGAATCATGTCTCAGTCAAGGAGCAAGCCTTTCACTCACAGAATGAAGGCTGACATGCTGCCTCTGGGGAAGGTACGGGCACGTGGTCACCGCACTCGGGTCCTGACCTGAGAGGGGTTAGGGCACCTTTAACAAAAGAAAGGGCTCGGTGAAGTGGGCAACCCCCCCACTCCCATCTCTCACAGGGCTTCCCATGTTTCAGGGCTCACTCTGCTATCAGCGTATTGCTTCCTGGCTCTGGATTCCTTTGGGCTACAGGGCAGCTAAGGACATTTTGGAACCACAGAGCACATAAAGATCTGAAGGTAACAGCCTGGATCACATAGAGTGTGAGACTGCCAAGGTTGGTACTATGTTCTCAGTCAGGACAGAGGAGGAAAAGCCTGCACTGAGGACGCGGCTGTCCTGGTGTGAGTTAAGAGGTGCTCTGTGGAGGGTGGGTACTTGTCAAGGACATTCATTCAGGAGGGATTGGCATTCACTGACCCACCCAGAGAATAGGCTCCAGAGCTGAGTTTCTTTCTTGCAGACATTTGACAGACTTACCCCGAGTTCCTCCACAGTGGCTCACCAAGGAAGGCCTTATACCGATATCATTTATATACAGCAGTGACACCTCAGTGCCAGCTGCTAAGGGCTCCATGTGATAGAACCCCATGATCCCTCCGCCACTCCACTCGGAATTCCAGGGCCTTGCCATTTGTCCTGATTGCCTCAAACCCCAAGCGTGAGGCACTACCCCACCCTGCTCTCCTCTTTGCATTCTTGTCCCTGAAAGGAGCCCTGTGCAGAAGGAAGGGGAGAGGCGGCAGGGGAGAGCTGTGCAGGGCTGGCACCAGCATATTGCTTCTGGGCTCTAGTGAGCAAAGGGAGACAGTTAGCCCTGCCCACTTACTCTGCTGGGGGGGGGGGGGGGAAGCTGGTCCTCTCTTGCTCAACTTCAGGGAACCTCTTTAAAAAGGTCACCTGAATTGGGTGTGGTGCTCACCTCTGTAATTCCAGTACTCAGGAGGCTGAGGCAGGAGGACGGCTGTGAGTTCAAGGCTAGCCTGAGCTGTATAGTGAATTCCAGGCCAGCCTGGGCTACAGTGTGAGACTTATGTCTCAAACAAAACAAGAAGAAAAAGGAGGAAGAGGGGATGGAGGAGGAAGAGGAGGAGGAGGAGGAAGAGGAGAGAAGGAGGGAGAAGGAAGAAAAGGAAGAGGAGGAGGACGGGGGAGGAGAGGGAAGAAAAGTGGTCTCCTGAAGAGCTGGTGGCTCAGTGGTAGAGCACTTTCCTGACATGTGCAAGGCCAAGGTTGGGTTCTCCAGCACCAAAACAAAATAAAACAAAAGTCACCTGGGATTATGGCCACCTTCTTATCTCCCCAAAGCCACCCACAGGTGCAGGTCTGCTCAAGCGACTCCTGCTCCCCAGGAAGGTGACTGGCCCAGACTCTGAGAGATCCCCAGTGGCCAGCCATTCTGACCTGTTCTTACTCCAGGGTTTCGGGTTTCTCTCTTCCACAAGACAACCAAATACCTGGACCACCACCACCACCCCTGACCATGGCTACCCTTGGCTTCCTGGGTCCAGGAAGGCAGAGGCTCCTCCATGTTCTTCCCTTTGAAGTACCTGTCTCTCCCTTCCAGAGCTGTGGCTGTGAACAGCGCTGTAGGAAGGGGACAACCGAAGCTGCTGGGCAATGGAAGATACGGTGGCCGGGTCCTGTAGCTGCTCTGAGGACTCTAGATGGAGCAGTGAGCCGGAGACCATTTAGCAGGAAGAGAGTCTAGAGAGGCCCTGCGCCATGAAGATGGCTCCAGGGGCCAGTGTGGAGGCTGCGCAGTGCTGAACGGCTCCTGTTGACATCGGAGTATTTGAGGAAACAAGGGAGGGGCCACGAGAAAGAATTTTGAGGTAGGACTGGCGGGTCTGTGCAGCCCAGTAGTGGGTACTTGGGAACCGGTGCAGGGCCTGAGCACAGAGTCTGAGGAGGAAGCACAGTTGGGGTCGGCGTGCAGGTACATCAGATAAAAACAGCCCAGCTGGCAGGCAAGTCATTTTTTCTGTGTAAAACGAAACGCCCGACGAAATGAATTTTTTCCAAGGGATTGAACAAGGTTGCTACCAGGCAGAGCTGGAGACTGCAGGAGACAGGAAGTGAGCACACAGGGCCTGAAGGCAGGATGACTCTGTGTGGGGCTCCCAGGCAAGGGCAGTGCTGTTGGGGAGAAGGAAGACTCAGCTGCTTCCCAGGGGAACCTGGCTCGTGTGGAAAGAGAAGTTGTAGGGTGTCGCCATCTAGTTTCAGCCTTTCTCTGGGGCCTCATCTGTCTCATCGTGACAGAGCAGCCCCTGTTACCACCAGGGGGCGCTTCTCAGGTTCTTGATGCTTCAAAGAGGGCATTGGGTGAAGCCATAAGGGCTCACTGCGATGCAAGGTCTTCCTGTGCTCAAGGCCTAGCCTAGGAAGGCAGTGCAGATATATGTCCGTCAATTTCTGTGGAAGCAGATTCTAGAAAAAATAACCACTGTGCAAAGATGTGTCATTGTCTTGGATTCCAGTGTTTCCGTTCATAACTAAGAACTGGATGAATAAAATGTAATTGTGTGTGTGTGTGTGTGTGTGTGTGTGTGTGTGTGAGAGAGAGAGAGAGAGAGAGAGAGAGAGAGAGAGAGAGAGAGAGAGAGAGAGCAAGCGACAGCACATGGGTAATAATACAGACCCTAAGGAAGCTTTTCTGAAGGGTCCTAGCAGATTATTAATGATTAATGTCCCTTCCGAATTAGTTCGCAGTATATTGAAAACTGTACATCCCAGAAGCTCGAGGTCAGTTTCTCCCTGCAGAGGTAACAAGCTGCCAGTCTGGGACTCCAGAAGGAGCAGAGTCCTAGCAATTGGTTGGTTACACGCAGGCATGGAGTAACATCACAGCGCCTATCCATCCTGGGATACCAGTCTCGAAGTCTGCCTTCTTCTCTTCCTCCAGGGAAAAAAACAAAAAACAAACAAACAACAACAATAATAAAAAAAACCTTAAGAGGAAAACAAAGTTTTCAAACATAAGCCGGAAACAAAAGATGTCCATCTGGAGCACGGTCTTGAGTGCACCCTAGGGGCCATAGCCCTGTAGCATGGAGGTGAAAGGCCACTCCTGACATAGGTGGCCACAGTATGGTCATGTGGCTCGCATCTCGTTCATTCTCAATTCCCCCTAGAAAGTATCTTCAGATGTCTGCTGGCTGCTGGCACCCAGGACTTTCTGTTATGCCCTGGTCCTCCGTGAGGTCCTCCATCGCGGCCAGCTAGGCAGCGGGAGCCACCAGGCTAGTTGCCTGATAGCTTTGGCCGTCCTAGGTTTGTTGGCACCTCCAGTCCTGTGTGCAGGGTGACCTGGAAAAGATGAAACCAGCAGGGGTTGGCTCGGTGGCAGAGAGCTTGCGCAGTATGCACGCCCCGCCCCCAACACAGGAGGAAGAGGCTTGAGACGGAGGAGATAGAGGCGCAGGAACAAAGGGCTGGAGAGCACGGAGGCAGCACCGCGAATAAGTGCGGGAGAACTCGAATAAGTGCGGGAGAACTCGTGCTGCAGATTTTCTTACTCATCTGTTCTCCCCACATTGCTAGGGCCCATGGCACCTTGTGCTTTCCTGCCTCATAACGGGAGCTACGGTGATGAGCAGCTGGGTTCCCTGCTTGGCTAGAGCCGCGGAGCCCAGCAGCAGAGAGGTTCTGCTTCTCGCAGTCTCTGCAGTCTCTGCCTGCTGCTGTCTCTTCCAACTCACACTGTGACCCTCAAATCTTCCTTTCAAGTAACCAACACTGGACTGTTGTGGGACCAGTTGCAGGGCAGTAGACGCATGACAGGTCCCTTGATAGCTCCAGGGACAGAAGGAATCTGTTAGAAGCAAAATCTGGCCCGTGTCAGGAGCGCCTGTGCCATCCATTCCCCTGGGACACTGAGATCTTGCTCTTTCTAGGAGCCCCGCGGAGCCCGTTTGCTCCAAGTGACCACGGGGGAAGTAAGTACGGTACTTAGGACCCCCAACCACAAACACACACGATGCCCAGAGGCTAGCAGGCAGACTGCCTATCTGATGAACGAGGTGGCCAGTTCTCATTACAGTACTCGTTGTTCAGGAAGCAGAGAAGTGGCCGGGTCTGGGCAGGGCAGCTGTGACTCTGTGGGTACCTGCACGTTTCGGTTGAGGCTGAGGGCAGGCATGAAGACCCCGTCCACGTGGCTGAAGGCCGTGGGACCCTGCTGTTGCCCGTTGATGAAGAAGGTCAGAGTGTGCTTGTTCAGGTCTAGCAGCACGCCCACAGTGGCCCCTTTGCATACACCGCCTTCGGTCCTGGGAAGATAAGCCAGGAAAACCTGTCACCACACCCAGATCATGGCGTGACAGTAACTCAGGACACCCCAGAGGATGTTGAGAACACCTTCATTCAAAACTAGCCTCCAAGTGTGTGTGCACATGTGTGCGTGTGTGTGTGTGTGTGTGTGTGTGTGTGTGCCACGAGAGTAGGCAGTCCTAAAGGGCCAAGGCTACTCATCCCCTTCTTATCACAGCATCTGAGACTTACACACCAGGGAATGGGATTATGGCTAAGTGGATGCCCCCTGAAACCACAGGGTACCGAGCAAGGGCACAGAAGAGACGTGGTCATCTTTCCATTTGTAGTCCTGTGATGATCCTGAGCCTGATGGAGCTGCAGATACCAAGGCCCAGAGACATTTGAAAGGACATGTCCCTTTAGTTCCCTTGCCCAGAACCATCCCAGGGAACTGACAGCGTGTGCTGGAGAGGCATGCAGAACTGGGAATCAGGTTCTCTGTCTCAGATAGCACTCCACGGGTGACCGCTCTAGTTTTTGGAATGCTTGACCAATGTCGGGACTGTGGCATTTCTGGGATGGTAAAAATCTGTCTTTGAGTGGGGAGGAGCCTTAAGTGAAGGACCTGGAAGACTGCCTTACACCTTCTGTGCCCTTCAGAGACTTTCCCTTCATTAACTAAGGGCTCCCTTGACATTACCTTGCTCAGCCTGGGAGGAAACTGAGTCCCTGCTTGGAATTTAGCCAGGGGCAGAGGTGAGAAGTGATCCTGACATAAATTTTTTAGTAGGACCTGGTGGGCGGACCAGAAGCATGCTGTTCCTGCCTTAGGGCCAGGTGAAAAAGCGTCCAACACACTGGGCAGTTGGTGCAATTCTAATGCCGGCCACCAGGTGGCAGTAGTAATAAGTCTGACCTGCCGGCTTTCTTATGAACCCGCCCCCTAGGATCAAGGTCAGTCTGGGAGCAGGGTCTGGCTTCTGAGGAAGCTTTTACACGCCCACCTCCTCCGAATTAGAGACACTGGAGGAGTGCAAACAGATGTAGCTCCTCCCTCTGCTGCCTTTTAGCCGTTGTGTTTCTTATGGTCCTTTATTGGGAAGCCAATGGGCTGGCTAGCAAGGGCTCCAGAGTATTTGGGGACTATGGCAGCTTCTGCCCTGGGTATTGAGGGGTTTCCACCATGGTGTCCTCCATTTGGGTCCCCTCTGAATCCCACAGTGCCTTTCATTCTCCCCATGTCTGAGTGAAGTCCTGCCTGTCTAACCCTGCCTCATAGCCTGCAACAGAAACAGGGCTTTTGTAAAACTTGAGAGCGCTCGGTATCCGCACATCCTACTGTAACAAGCACCCAGTGCATGCTTGAGGTTATTACTGCCGCCATCAGACTGTCTACGTACTGGGCTTGCTCAAACACACAGGCATGGAACTGGTAGGCCAGGGTGGTCTTGGACCCTTTGTGGGTAGAGGTGGAGAGAGGTCACCTGGTAGAATAAATCCATATCGCCTGGTCGGCCTGCATCATCTGGCTGACCTTATCACTTAGTCTGCAGTACCTGGCCAGATTATTTTACTTGGTTAACCTGCAGTGCCTGGTAAGTTCTATGGACCAGCTTGAGAGTCTAGCTGCTGCCCCTCCCATAATCCTTTGGAGCAGAGGACATTACCAGTGAGAAGACAGTGGTCAGGTAGGTCCTCAGGCAAGTTCCCGGCCAAACTAGACCTGGCTTTCCTGGGAGAGAAGCTGGGTTACTCATTGTAAACAAAGCAGTCAGAGCTGCTTGGAAGAGCAACAAGAACAGAGGAGCTCTGGGGGCAGAACAAGCCTGCTGGGGAGCCCAGTGAGGTCAGCTCCTTGAGACTGGGGTTCTTTACTCTCTCCCTGGGGGCAGTGCCAGGGTCATTCCAGGCAAACCAGCAGCTGTGCCAATGACTTCTGCTCCCTCTGTGGGAAACAAGCATCCTATTAGCTCTGTGCAGTGACTCGGGCTTAGCACGATGGTTGCAGGGAAAACTGGACCGAAACCAGTAAGAAAACCACAAATTAAGCTCTCAGCAGAAAGCCTCTGAGAGGCCAGTTGGGGCCCGGGGGGAGGGGAGTGGAGAGCTACCGCTCCGGAACTGCACCCCACCCCATCAAAGTACTTTCGGTTATGCCACAGGCAAATGGTTGACTTCTCCCAGTCTTTCTCTAACCTCCCTAGGCACTACAGAACAAAGTGCCTAGAAACCGCTCCTTTCCCAACATCTGGGGACAAGCAAAGGGTCTACAAGATGCTTGTCCCCACCCCTGAATCCGTGGAGGGCAGGGAGCACGCACCTGTTGGTGTGGGAGTTACAGTGCATGAACCAGCTGCGGTTGTTGTCCACGTACATGGCCCAGGCCTTGTCATCCTTGCCCAGCATCATGTCCTTGACCACACTGGCCCTGGCCACCCCGAAGGCTGGGTCCGGGTGGTTGTCATACCGGTCCACGTGCAGCTCCCAGTAGTGTACACCTTTGGAGAATGCAGCTGTGCCTAGCACCACCCGGTCATCGTAGCTGCTGCAGGTGGCTGTCTGGTTGTCATTAGATAAGATGATGTCCCGGTGGCCAGAGTTGGGGTCAAAAGTGAACCAGGCCACTGGAAAGGAAGAAGGTCAAAAGAGCAGGCTCAAGAATCTCTCCATTTCCTCCCCGCTTCTCCCCCCAACTTTCTCCCAACACAACCTAAATTTTTCTGTATAGCCAAGGAGACTGACAGACTTACTTCTATCAGAGTCGACTCATTGAGGCTGGTGGTCTATGTGGGATACACACGCACTCACACACTCACATGTACACAGTCATACTTTGTGCTGATTGGTGTTTGTCAACTTGACAGACATCTGGGAGGGGATCTAGATTCAGAAAATGCCTCTATAAGATTTGCCCATAGGCAAGTCTAGGAGGGAATTGTCCTGACTCATGATTGATTGGGGGGGGAGCAGTCCACTGTGGGCAGTGCCTCTCCTAGGCAGGTGGTGCTGAGTTCTATCAGAAAGCAGGCTGAGCAAGCAGTGAGGAGCAAGCCAGTGAGCAGCCCTCCATGGCCTCTGTTTCAGTTCCTGCCCTGACTTCTGTCGGTGATGTTGTGTGAGATAAGAGTTGTAAGATGAAATAAATCCTTTCCTCCCCAGGTTGATTTTGGTCATAGTCTTTGTCACAGCAATAGAAGCATTTCCCCACCCCCCCACCCACCCCCACCCCCGTTCTACAGTTTCCCTTCCATAGATCCAGGCTTGCTAAGGAGCACAGACAGACAGGCCGATTGGCCCCAGAGCCAGGTTCATTCCCTGGAGCTCTGACTCCTACTATCTCCTCCCCAAAAAAACAATCCTGGCACTGTTAGAAGTGACAGAGGAAGTGGCTATTCACACACCTAGTAAGCAGGAGATTGAAACACAAAGAGGAGACAAGAGGTGGCCAAGGACACAAATCTTAAGCACCATTGAATGGTGGTGCTAGCTTCTTCTCCCCCCCCCCTGCCCCTATCCCCAGGATGGCACTGCTGAGGAGTGCTCACCATCAGAGGTCTGCAGGACCACAGTCTTGCTGTAGGGCCCAACACCTGAGGAGTTGAAGGCTTTGACTCTGGCATTGTAGGTGCTGTTAAAGTGAAGCCCGTCAATGGTGCACAGCGTCTCCTTGCCAACGTACACTTCCTGAAAGAGCAAGGACAGTCACTCAGCCCCAGAGATTCCAGAAGTTCCCCTGAGGTACACATCAAGAGCAGAAGTGCCTTCACACCAACTGGAGGACCCGATGAGAGAAGTTCCAACCTGTGCTGCTTACCCTCCTGGGGCCTGGGCTTTGCACAGTCCTCTCGAATTGCTGGCCCCTCTGTCTCAGGGGTACCAGGAGGATGGGGCTGCAGGGGTGAAGCTATCCTAGGATGTTCCCTGAAAGTGCTCTGCCTCCACCATCAGATGGCCAGAAGCCAAGGGAACGCCTGCCATGCCTCCTGCCCCTGAGATCAGCACCTTCTGCTCTGTGACCCTGCCTCTGCTGGCTTCTGGTTCTCTAAGATAGTGAGCTTCCCTGCACTGGATCTTCATTTTCACTTTCTAGGGTTTTACTTCATTCCCCACTCACTTCCAGGCTCCCTCTGTCCTACTAAGTCCCAGTATGTATTGGCTTGTTCTAACAAGATGTTACTCTATAGCCCAGGCTGGCCTCAGACGCTTAGCCTCTCAGTGCTGGAATTCCAGGCAGGAGCCACCACACCTGTCTAGCGTCCCTTTTCGTGTGTCTTCTGGAACCAGCAGCTTGCCATGTTTTGGGAGAACCCAGAGACCACCTTCTACTGCAGAACCATGTGCTGCCAAGACAGGAAACCGGCCCAGCCACCCTGGTGTCAGAGCCAGAAAGCCAGATTTAAAAAAGAAACCCCAGCAAAGGATTGTGTGGGTTAAAGGTGACGTGAGAAAGCCCAGGAAAGAATTGTGTGGTAGGAAGGTGTGGTGTGGGCTAGCCTGTACAAAGAGTACACATGTAGGTGGTGCTCTCTCTGAGTTGCCAGCTCACACAGACTCTTCTCCCTCAGGCTGTGGCCACAACCACCGTTATCTCCCAAGGAAGTGCTATCTCCCAAGAGCCTAGGCTGGCAGACTCTTTTTGTCTTTGTAGTCAAGGTGCTCTCTTAGGACAGCAGCTCAGGCCTCTGTGGAAAGCAACCCTGACCGGCAACAGCTAGCTCACCCGGAACTGCCCTCCATCACCGTCATCTAGCTCCAGGATGTAGCCGTCAGCAGGGCTGTGGGTGAAGGGTGGAGTCCTCCAGGCCAGGGTGACGCTGTTGTTCCGGGTGCAGCACTTCTCCAGCTGCAGCAGGGGTACAGGTGGCACTGTGACAGGGATCACTCTGGTCAGCACACAGAAGCCCTCCTGCAGGCCCCAGGCCACCCCAAGCCATGCAAACCCTTGGGACCTGTGCCCCGAGGAAGTCCTCCTTTCCATCTTCCCACCAAGAGCCCTGAGGTTGGCCCCTGGGCCTTGTGGCACACCAAGTGACTTCAGCATGGTCCATACTGCCTGTGTACAGCCACTTGTGTGGGCTCAGATGGCAGATGGCAGGAAACCAAGTGAGAGTCAGCCTGTAACTCACACTTGATCTGGGAATGGAGGTGCTTGGCTCAGATTTATTGCCCCTCAAAGGCCAGTGTATATATAGTATTACTATAATGTTGTGGGTTCCTTCCCACCTTAGACCACTTATGTTCCTAGATGAAAGACACACACACACACACACACACACACACACACACACACACCCTTTATATTTTGATATGCCTTAAACAGCACAACAGCCGGGCAACTGCCTAAGCTCCATGCTGTTAGAATCTACCTCCTGCTGGTGATAACTCGGAGTTACTACTTACTAATTTCTATGTTTCGTCTTGGCTGCTCCTTACCCAGTTGAGCAGCCCTCTGGGCCCTGTTCTCTTGGCCGCCTTACATGGCGGCTCTGCTTCTCCCTTCTGTACGTTCTTATGCTTCCGTGGCCACTATCTTCTCTCCTCTGGCACAGGCTACTAAGGCATGGTGTCAACCTCTGCCATGAACACTCCTAAGGCATGGAGTCTCCTCTCTCCTCTTCCTCTGGGTCCCAAGACTGGGAACCCTAAATCATGCCTCTGTCTCTCCCCCACAGCTATTGGCTGCTGGCATCTTTATTTACCAATCAGAATTAACTGGGGGCAGGTTCCCAGAAGCTGCATGCAGACCCTCTCCCGCAAACAGTTTTGGGGGATCCTATTAGCATTAGAATATAAGCAGCTACATTTGCATGTTAAAGGCTTGTTCCTGCTACCTCACTACAGGGAGATGGTAAAGCCTTTAAGAGGTGGGGACTAATGGTCACATAGGTGGTGTGCACATGAAGGAGACGGTGAGACCCTGGCTGTTTCCTCTTTCTCCTTCCGTGAGGGGATGGGCTCTGCCATAACATCCTCACCAAAGCGGCAGGTCAATCACAGACTAACACCTCCAAAAATCTTTCATCTTGTATAAGTTGATCATCTCAGGTGTGACAGAAAGGTCACAGGAAGGGTGGAACAAAGTACACAGGGAGTTGGAACCTTGATGGTAGCTTTGCAAGGTCAGGGGACTAGACCATGGCACCAGGCATGACCTCAGAGGGCTGGGTAGCTAACCCATAGACTGAGGAATTGAATCCGGCATGCTCTGAGCTCACTAAAGCCAAACAGGAGAACCTATATACATCCCAGTTCTGCGTAGGCTCAAGAGGGTCTAAACAGAGACATGAGCCACTCTGATCTGATTTAGAAGGAAAACCAACCAAACCTTGGTCTATAAACCTGCAAGTCTCATCTTCACTCAGAATGAACATATTGTCTCTTCAGGGCTAGCTGATGCCCAGGAAGGTGAGTCTGTGTCAAGAGCATATAACTGCTTCAGCCTATCCCTCCCTCTACTTGGCTGAAGGAGACCCTTGCCACTGCTTATTCCTCCCACACCCTAAAATTAAGACCTATACCCCCAAGATTCTTGCCTCAGAGCCCCCAATTTCCAGGACTACCTTCCTCAGCCAAAGCCCCTCCCCCCACCCCCGCCAGGCACCTGCTCCATAGGATTGTGTTTCATTTACACCTGGGCAGGTAGAATTTTCAAACCTTGCCCAGGTGCAACTTGAATGGGAGTGAGTATCAGGATGGCCCTGAATTCAGCGACATGGTCATCCCCTCCCCCACTGCACTACCTGCCTTCCCTTCTGAATGAGCCCTGGGCATCTTGGGGAAGAGGGTGCCTAGGACAGGAGCTCAGGTCTGTCGGTTTGTCCATCCGTCCGTCCGTCCTAAGCTCTGGGATCAGCTAAGCTGTTGTTCGGGTATCACTGACCTTGGCTGTGGGTCCCTGTCAGCTCCCCGAACCCAGCTCCTACCGACCTCCACTTGTCCACCCTGCTTTTCCTGTTCTTGAAACAGAAGCTTGTTCCTGCCTTGGGGCCCTGGCAGCCCTGCCCTCTGCCACCTGCAAAGTTCTTCCCTGTAGCTTCTCTTGCCCTCTTCCCTTCATCATTTGCTTCCTTCCTCCTCCCTTCTGACCTCCCTCCTCCTCTTCCCTCTTCCCCTCTCCTCCTTTCTCTCCTCCCTGCCCTCCTCTTCTTCTCTCCTCCACCCCTCCTCCTCTCTCTCCCTCCTCTCCTCCCACCTTCTCTTCCCTCCTCCCATCCCCTCCTCTTTCTTTCTCTCCTTCCCCCTCCCCTCCCTCCTCCCCTACCTTTTCTTTTCTCCCTCCTCTTCCTCTCCATTACTTTTCTCCTTTCCCCTCTCTCCTTTTCTTCCTCCTCTTCCTCTTCTCCTCTTGCTCAGATTACAGGAGGATGCTACCCCTGTCCATTCTGCTTTCTTCCGTTGACCCTTGGTCTACAAAAGGCAGCTCGAGTTTAGCTGTCACTCACCTGTCCTGGTTAGGACGTAGGATCCTCATCCCTGCTTCTGCCATCCTGCGTGACTGGCCTCTGTCACCACCACCCAGTTGCCCTTAGCCTGTGTGGCCCTTGGGGAGGTAGCCCCACTAAATAGGTCCGATCATGGCTCACCCTTACATTTCATCTGGACAAAATCTAGCTGGTGGATGGCTTGCAGCAGTGGCTCGCTGTCCAGAGTCAGGTCAAATTCTGCAGATACTTTGGGCTCCAGGGCACCTTTGACCCACTGCTCCTGTGAGGTCTGCACGCGCTTGATCAGGGCATCTGAGATCTTAAAGGGAGCACAGACAGAAGGGTTGAGTCCACAGATGAAGAGCTGCCAGCCTTTGTGGGGAAGGGCTCAGCTTTGTCTATAGCTCAGTGAAGGGAAGAGGAGGTGGACTGAGCCTGGACCATCATCGAGCCATGACCAAGCTTAAGTGACCCCTGACCACTTAGACATGCTGTGTTGTCTCAGCCAGAGTTCACCCACACAGGCATGTTAGTGTGTGTGTGTGTGTGTGTTAGGGTTGGAAAGCTCTGTTATGAAGTCATGGTGTTTTTTCAGATATACAAACATATCTGTCATACATCTGTCTGGCCGAGCTTCTCACTTTGCAAAGTGAGACACACTAGCAATTTGTTCTGGCATGTGAAGGAAGAACTTCCCATGTCCCCAAGTTCTGAGGCCCATGTCTTCCTGCTGTGTCTCCTCCCAGCTATTCTGCAGCTTCCTCTGCGAGTCCCTGCCTTGCCTATGGCTCTGCCTTCCCTTGCTGCAAAATCCTGCTTCCAAGACCTTCACAGATGTCCCCAAAGAGCCAGGATGCTATGCATCTTCTGCTTCTTTTTCTCTTTCTCCTCTTCTTTTTCTTCTTAGACTTACCTTTTCTCTTATGTGTATGGATGCTTTGCCTGCACACATGTCTGTGTGCCAAGTATGTGCCTAGTGCCCAAGGAGATTAGACAAGAGCATGGATCCTTAACTCAGACTGGAGTTAAGGATCACTGGGTATCACCATGTGGATGCTAGGACCCAAACCCGGACCTTCTGCAAGGGCAACAAGTATTCTTAAATGCTAAGCCATCTCTTCAGCCCTCATGTGCTTTTCTGGAGAGTAAGTGATGGGGCCCATCACTTCTCCCACAGGTAGATAGACACATGTCATGTTTCTAGGAATGCATGTCCTCGAGTTAGCCTAAATGCTGGAGCAATGTCCCCAACAAGGCTGCACCCTCTCTGTGGGAGAGTGGATTCTGCCCCTCTCCTCTCTGTGCAGTCTTTCCAGCTCACTGACATGGACCGTTTTCCCACCACTGGGAAGAATACTGAAGCATGGCACTTAGTCCCCAGAGACTCTAAAAATGCCTGCCCACTTCTCCTTTATGTCTGATGCAGAATTAGGGTTTCTTCTAGGGAAGGTCAGAGCCATGATGACAGCCTAGGCATTCTGTCCTCACAGAGCAAAGGAGAAGCTAAAGGGGTTCAAGTCCTAACCAGGGAGGAACACAGCCTAGAGCACGAGCTGGTTCAGGGAGAGCAGACATGGTCTGTGATTGTCCCACAGGGATGCTCACCTGCAGGAACCCAGAGGGGTCATCCTCCTTGATCACCTCCAGGCAGTATTCCATCAGGCCCGTGGACTGGCGTAGCTTGAGAGTGCAGTGATTGATCTGGTCCCAAACCATCTGCAGTGGAGAGAGAGAGAGAGAGAGAGAGAGAGAGAGAGAGAGAGAGCCCACTTGTGAAAAAAAGCAGTCGGGTTATAGCTACGGGTTATAGCTACAGCTCTTGAGTGGGTGCCTGAGCTTGAAAGGGCAGTGTTGAGCCACCCCACCCTCAGCTGCCACTCTACTCTGCTCCTGCGTTTAATAGTCATCCCCTGGGGAATTACCAGGCCCACTTCCAGTACAGCAAAGCTTCCTGAGCTCTCTCTCTCTCTCTCAAGAATTTCTTCCCCTTCCCTTCCCCTCTCCCTCCGGCATAGCTGTCTTTAGACACCCCATAAGAGGGCATCATATCTCATTACAGATGGTTTTGAGCCACCATGTGGTTGCTGGGATTTGAACTCAGGACCTCTGCAAGAGCAGTCAGCGCTCTTAACTGCTGAGCCATCTCTCCAGCCCACAACCTTTTCTCTTTAAAGTGCTGCTTTATGAGCCAGGTGTGGTACTCAGGAAGGCTGGGATAAATATTGAGTTTCATAGTTTGCAGCCACCAAAGACTACATAGCAAGACCCTACCTCAGAAAAACAGATACATTAAAATAGTGTTTTCTGACATGGGGATGTAGCTCAGTTGGTAAAGTGCTTCTTCTAGCATGCCCGAAGCACCAAATAAACTGAAGCACAAACAGTAGGTATGTGCCTAGAATCCCAGCACTCAGGAGGTGGAAGCAGGAGTTTTAAGTTTCAGCTACATATCAAGTTTGAGCCAGCCTAGGCTACCTGTTTGAAGCCAGCAAGGGCAACCCTAGACCGTCTCCAAAAGAAAAAAAAAATAGTGTCTGCTAATTGAGTTAGATGCCTTTAGCACAGAGCTCCTTGGAACCACTTCAGAGCATTCTGAGCCTTTGCCCAAGCCAAGAACTTAATGCCAGATAAAAAACAGGACTCAATGTTCCTTGGCAGAAATGTGAAAATGTCCCTGTGGCAGTTCCTGGCCACACAGATTGCTGATTATGGGTGCATGAGATATCAGAGTCTGAAGACCTGAGCCAGGCCAGACTGTTTCTGTCACTGTCCCATGCATTAGGCAAGATGAGCAAAGATCCCCCAACCTCCCATCCTGCCAACAGACCCAGGAGTCCAGAGCAAATGGGAGAGGACAGGCTGATTTGTAGGCAGCAAAGGCAGCTGCAGGCTTTGGAGACTCCCCTGCCTCCTGAGTGTAACTGGACGGGCCAACTCACAGCTTAAGGCAGTGCAGTCCTCTGTTGGGTGCCAACAATATAATAGGGGTGGAGAAAGAGGTCGCCCGGTTCTCACCTTCAGCTTGTGCTCCCTCTCTTTGGTCACCTTGGTGAGCAGCTTGGCTTTCTGCCGAGTCAGGGCATCCACCAGGGCGTCACACTGAGCCACCAGGCAAGCTTCATAGTCCAGCCCGTTTTCCTAGGGAAGCAGAGGCTATGATGAGCAGGCGTCGGCCTCTGTGGTCCAGAGGAAACAGTGTGAATCATGACTGTGCAATAAAGAGGGCTCCATGAATCGTGGCACGTCTACATGGCGAGACATTCTGCAGTCTGTTCGTAAAACGCTTAACGCCATGGGAAAGAGATCATGAAAGATGAATAAAGAAGAAAAAACCTGGGTGAGGCCAGGCATGCCTGTCATCACAGCACCTGAGAACCTGAGGCAGGAGGATTGTGAGCTGAAGGCTAGCCCAGAGACCATGTCTCGAAAAAGGAGGGGGAGGAGAAAGAGGGAGAGAAAGAAAAACAACAGGACATAAGTTGTTCACAGAATGATCCCATATACAATGAGTGTGTGTATATGTGTGTGTACGTGCGTGTACGTGTGTGTGTGTGTGTGTGTGTGTGTGTGTGTGAGAGAGAGAGAGAGAGAGAGAGAGAGAGAGAGAGAGAGAGAGAGAAGCGTGGTCACCTCAGATGGAGGATGTTGGTGTGCTTCTCAGTTCTATCTTTCAGACTCTAAAATCTCTGTAACACACACTTTTGCATTTTGTAATTAGAAAAGGTAAATCAAACAAAGTAGTGTGAGTCTGTCTGTCTGTCACCTGCCTCTGTTTCTCTGTAACACACACTTTTGCATTTTGTAATCAGAAAAGGTAAATCAAACAAAGTAGTGTGAGTCTGTCTGTCTGTCTGTCTGTCTACCTGCCTCTGTTTCCAGGCCTCTAGAATCTGGGTAGATAATGGCTTCTGGCTATGAGCTAAATTGTGCCCTAGGATTGATTCTGAATCATAAGCCCCAGGACCACACAGTGTGGCTGTGTCTGAATCCGGAAGTTAAAATGAGGCCATCAGGGTGGCCCCAGTCCAACCTGACTGGTGTCCTTATAAGAAGAAAAAATCAGGACACAGACATGCACAGAGGGACAACCACACGAGGACACAGAGAACTGCCATCTGCCAGCCAAGCAGAGGCGCCTCGGGAGGAGCCAGCCGGCGACCTTGTGCCTGCAGCCTCTGAACTGAGTTCATTTCTGTTGCTGCCTCTGCTCCATCTCTGATCTCTTCGGGTGGCACTCAGAGAAAATGGATACATCTGTGTGCATGAAACTTAAGTGGTGTTTAAGCCTGTGACTTAAGACTGCCTGTGGGGATAGAGCAGGTGGGTATTACATGTCTATCATCTTAGCCCTTGAGAGGCTGAGGCAGGGGCATTGAGAATCTGAGGCCAGCTTGGGTTTCATAATGAGACCATATATACAATTTATATATATGTATATGTATGTATATGTATACACACACACACACACATACACACATCTATATGATGAGGAAAGGTACGAGAGGAATAGAATAAAGAAGAAAGGAATCAGGGCCCTCAGTCCTGTTCTCCAGCAAGGCCTAAATGCTCAGGGCCTCCCTCTGTGCAGGTGGATCCTCTATCTGTGCTCATGCTTGAACTCTCTCTCCCCCTTGCATACAGCTCACTGAAGCAAGACTCACTGATTTCTGTATGTTTGTCAGGCTCAGCATGGGGCATAGTATAGACATACAGAATACACATTTATTTAGGAAACGAGGTGTTTATATTTTTATTTGAATACACATCTATATTTTGATTTGAGTGCACAGGCGTGCCTAAGTACCAACAGCGTTACCTGAATGTAAACAGGCTGAGAGTGGCACCTTTAGCACCACAATTGTACCAACCAGACAGGTCAACCCTCTTAAAAAACTCATTGTGGATAATTGCTTGTCCTGAGACTTGCCCTCCTTCTCTCTGTGTTAGACAAACAGCCGCACTGTCTGTCTAGCATCAGACTTCACTGACCTGGATCTGCTGCAGTATGTTCTTGAGCTGAACCAGAAACTCCTTTGCCTCTTTGGCCTTATCTGAAACCCCATTTAAGGCCTGAGACAGCTGGGCCTGGAAAAGACACAAAGGAGACGTCAGTTAGTATGGAAGGCATGCCCCTGCATCAGTCAAGATAGCAAGACAGATCTGAGTTGTCCTCACTTAAAAAGTGGCCATGACTGACTCACAGGATAGACAATACGTGTTGCTTTCCTTTTGCTGTTGCTGTTGTTTACTTGAGGGACTGGGAGGAAAGCTGGGGACCTCATACATGCTAGGTAGATACTCTGTATCACTGAGCTGCGTGCCCTGACCAACAAGTATCTATTTCCCAGAAGACCTTGGTGAGTTACTCTAGTTTATTTCTATTGCCGTGGTAAAGTAACCCAACAATAAGCAGTTTATGGGAGAAAGCTTGCATTTGGCAATTTCATATTAACAGGTTACAGCTCAGAGAATAATAAATGCATGGATCCGTGCTCACTGGCTTCTGGCTAGCTTCTTCCTCTTTTATACAGTTCAGGACTACTTGTCTAGAAAATGATGCCGCCCCACAGTGGACTAGCTCTTCCCACATTACTTAGTTTGACAAAGCTACCACCACACACAGAGAGAGACACGACCAGAAGCCAACACAAGGTAAGCAATCCCTCCTTGAAAGACTGTCTTCCAGGGTGATACTAGGTGTGACAAGTTGATTCTTAAAACTAACCAGCACGTGAGTGTTGCTCTGTCAGCTGATCCCAAAGCGACATTAAAGACTACTTGAACTAATTATTTGAAACTAACAACCGGCCCCTGGCGGTTGCTGCACTCTGAACAAAAAGGCAAACAGGCCCTTGTCTGGCCAATCTGCTCTCTTCCTGTCACAGATCCATCTCCTATCAGTAGTACTGTAAATTTTTCAGACTCCAGTCAGACTCCAGCCACTACCTACATCCCACACAGCCGCCTTTTCTGTCACTGAGGACAGGACAATCTCCCAAACCAGGCCCACATGTTTGATTTAACTCAAGCCATATTTTTTCAAAGTAAAAATGTTGAACGTGGAACAAAACTGAACCAGAAAGGCTAGGACCTCTCCCTCTTCACACCCCCTCCCTTCCTATGTCAAGCTGGGGAATCAAATCTATCCCTTCCCTTCCTCTGTTTCTTTGTAACTGCTCAACCTAGAAGGCTCACCATCCCTGCTTCCCTCTGAGGGTGCCTGGGATGCCCAGCTGAGTTTCTATACACAACTGTGATACATTAGTATCCACTCAGGAATGAGCCAATGAGTGTATTGTTAGGCAGTCCAGATCTGCACAGAGGATCAGTCTCCAGAAACTTCCTTAGAAATACAATTGTCCTCTGTTCCACCCTAGAGAGACCCAAGGGAAGCCCAAGATTCTGGACCTAACCCTTCAGCAGCTTCTGCTGCTGTCTCAGACTTAACAGTCCCTGCAGCCGTGGCCTCAAGAAACCTCTTATAAAGCAACTTTGGAAGCAAATCTAGAGACACAGGGTAATGCACAGAAAGCAGAAGCACCTAGGGACAAGAGCTCAAGCCAAGGGAAGGTGTGGGCTGTGACCTTCTCAGAGAATTCTGGAAGCTGTCTTCAAGATATAAACCAAGCTGGGCATGGTGACCCATGCCTGTAATTCTAGTATTCAGTAGGATGAGACTGGAGGATCACAAGTTCAAGGCCAGCCTGGTCTTTATTGTGACACTCTGTCTCAGTAATAAATTCATTGAAACAAAACAAAGAAAAAAACAAACAAAACACCTGACTAGGGCTCTAGGCAGAACAACTTTGTTAAACATCCTAAACTAACCATCAATGAGATAAACGACTCTTTAGTTATTTAACTGAAACCAGCTACATCTGGCCTGGAAACTGCCACATTCTTCCTCACACTGTGTCCTTGTGAGCAGCCTTTCCAATGCCCAGTGTTCCTAAGACTAGTTACCCGTTGGGTCACTGCAAGGGTTTAGTGGTTAGGCAGCTGCAGGGAAGACTTTGAGGGAGACCAATTTTGAGTTTTGAGTGCGGATGTTTTGGAGGGCCACCATAGGAACCAAGACCCAAGAAAGAGCTTTACACCTGTAAGCCTACCACTCAGGAAGCTGAGACAGGAGAATAGCTGTGAGTTCAATGCTAGCCTGGGTTACATAATGAGTTCCAGGCAGCCTGGGTTACAGAATAAAACACACTCTCAATCAACCAATCAACCAAATAAACAAATAGAGACAACCAGCTTTGCCCTCTGTCTGATTTGCCCATGTGTATATCAAAGGATCTGTTGCTACCTGACATGGCTTCTTTTCTCCCTGTTCTGGGTTCTGGGTCTGGTTCTCCCTCCAGCCTGGTTGAGGGGACTCAGATCTCGGCAGTCCTTACTGTCAAGCTATCCTCCCGTATTGGCTTTTCCTGTGACTAAATTGTTTGGTCTGGAGAGATGGAGACCCTGCTTGTCTCATCTAATAAATATTTGGTGAACAGATGGTTTAGTTTTGCTTGGACAGCAGGTCAGGGAAGCTTCCAAATTGTACAGAGACCCAGCAGCGAGGAGCTGACCTCTGTAGCAGCTTTCTGGCCAGCATTAGTACTAAGATGGCCCTGAGTTCCACTTTTGACAGTGTGAAGGCGCTTACCCAAGGGCCCTCACTTGCCCTCAGACTGCTGAAAACATTACCAAGCACATATGCCCTGACAGGTGCTGATACCTTTAAGCAGTGGTCCTCAGCCTTCCTGAACACTGCAACCTTCTAATACAGTCCTCATGTGGTGGTGACCCCCCCACCATAATTCTTCATTGCTGCTTCATAGCTGTAAGTATGCTATTGCTATGATTATAGTGTAAATATCAGATATGCCTGATATCTGATATGCTATGGGGAGCAGACAGAAGGCGGTTATCATCCTTTCAGCCATCTTGAGTCATATACCCTGATAAGAGATGTGATTACAATAGCCTACAACAGCTGAGCACACTCTGATAACATCTTGGTTTAGATACCTTGGGTGTGTGAGATTAAAGGTGTGTGAGATTAAAGGTGTGTGACTTAAAGGTGTGACTTAAAGATCAGATTTAGAGACAAGACCTAAGGGCATGACTTAAAGGTGTGACCTAAAGGCACGGCTTAGAAGTGAGACATATAAAAGGCGAGAGGCAGACAGGAGAGTTCAGCATAATTAGGACAGTACAACAGAGAACAATTTGGAGTAACAGAGAATCAGACACTTCAAGGAGTACAACTAGGAACTAGGAACTCAAGACTTGGGACTTGGACTAGGAAGAGAGACTGAAGAATAAACGGGATTGAATCACACTCTGTCTGGTCTCCATTCTTCGAGTCCATCCTCACTCTCTCTCTTGCTGAACCCTGACCCGCAGACCAGAGCGGTAGCTTGGGCCGGGAAACAGTGGCCGCCAAGCGTGGAGTGAAAAGGGCCGCAACATTTTTGGCTGCCCAAAGAGAGGCTCCAGCTCAGGCCTCAACAATATGCTAGCCCTGTGAAAGTGTCACTTGACTCCAAAGGAGTTGAGATCCATGGTTTGAGAACTGCTGTTAAAACCGTCACCTCCAAAGGCCTTTGCCACATTTAACTGAAGCAAAAGAAACAGATTTTAAGTAAAATCCAACCACCTAGAAAAACTCCCAGAATGAAGATACACACCGCTACTCTGTTTTTTGGCTGCTGAGATGTGAGCTCAGGTCCTTGTGCTCCCACCATGAGCTTAGTCATCTCCCTAGTCACAATCTCGTCCCTCTTTTTCTTTCAGGAATTTGTCACAGTGACAAAAAGTCTGACATAGTCACACAGGAGAATCACATAAAGACTGAGTTACAGAACTACCGTCCATGGTATTGCTGGACCAGATCCTTCCTGGATCCTCGGGGGCATGGGGTGGAGGGGCAGGTGCCTATTGACACCTTGGTTTCAGCCTCCAGCCCCAGCAATGTGGAGGATGGATCTGTTGTTTTAAGCTACCTGGTGTGCAATGACTTATCAGGGCAATTCCAGCCAATGAACCCATTTAGTACAGTCTTTTCTTCTAGCACTAGCCCCTCATGAATATTCATGAGATAGAATCACAGCATATGTGTACTTTGTCCTCATAACACAAATGGACATGGAGCTTTCCAGAGGAGAGGCAGGCCAAGTGCCTGCACCTTTGACAGCATCCTGCCAACTCTTTCTGATTAATCCACACATTAACCTGAGGCACACAGAAGTTCAGAAACTTTCTTGAAGACACAGTTTCAAATGAACCAGATCTGGGTTTGATATTGTTTCTGTTACATTGTTCAGTGGCAGACCATGAGGTTGGAACAGCTCTCTCTAGGACAGCAGTTTTCAATTTGTGGGTCGTGACCCTTTTGGGGGGAATCAAATGACCCTTTCACAGAGGTCACTTAAAGCCATCAGAAAACATGGATGTTTACATTACTATCCATAACAGTAGCAAAATGAAGTAGCAACAACAGTAATTTCATGGTTGGAGTCACCACGACATGAGAACTAAACTCATGTACTAAAGGGTCACAGCATTAGGAAGGCTGACAACCACTGGTCTAGATATTCACTGAATGTGGCATGGCCCCCAAGTCAGCCCCAGGAAACAGGACAATTAGGGCAAGCCAACGTGCTTCTAATTCTCACAAGAGGGCACTTATGGCAGATGTCCAGTCTAAGCTCCACCACCAGAGGGTGCTGAGGTTAGACTGCTCTCCTGCAGCATCTGGGCAGGGAAGCAGTCTCCAGCACTCTCAGCCTTTATACTTGCAGTAATAATTGTGACAATGTCAGTGACGGTGGCGTGGTGACTTTTGTGGCTTTCCTTCCTGTTACTCGAGGCAGACATTGTGTTAAGTCATTAAAGTGCATTGTCTCTGGGCTGGGGAGATGTCTCAGAGCAAGCATGGGGCCCTGAGTTTGGGACCCCAGCACCTATGGAGCGAAAGGCATATTCCCCTTTTTTTGGGGGGGGGGGTTGGGGTTTGGTTTGGTTTGGTTGGTTGGTTTTTTTTTTTTTTTTTTTTTTTTTTTTTTTTTTGTCTTTTGGTTTTTTGAGACAGAGTTTCTCTGTGTAGCCCTGGCTGTCCTGGAACTCACTCTGTAGACCAGGCTGCCTCGAACTCAGAAATCTGCCTGCCTATGCCTCCCAAGTGCTGGGATTAAAGGCATGTGCCACCACTGCCCAGCGAAAGGCACGTTCCTGAAGCTCATTGGCCAGACAGCCCCATCAATAAGCTGCAGGCTCAGTGGTCTCAAAAATCAAAGTGCAGAGCCCTTGAGGAAGATACAGACAGGATGTGGACCTCTGGCTTCTCTACTCATCCCAATACATGTGTACTCACATGCACAAGTGCACGCAAGAAAAAGCACATTGTCTTGTTTAATACAAATGGCAAGTGACTGCACTCCAGCACACCATCTCTGTAACCTGCTTCCTCTGCCTGCCCCAGCCTCCTCTATCCATGGGGCATACCAGTACGCAAACTTACACCCAGTGTATTCTCTGGGTCAAGAAGACAGAAAAGTCACGTTATCATTTCCCAGCTGCCTCCTGTCCTCTGGTGAGATCAACTGATTGCTTCTGACACAGAAAAAAAAATCAAAGGCAGGCAGGAGAGAGGGAAGGAGGGAGGGAGGGAGGAGAAACAGAAAGGGGCAAGCAGGAGGTGGAGAGAAGGAGAGGGGTAAGGAGAGAGGAGAGAGAGAGGGGAAAGGGAAGAAGGGAAGGAGGAGGGAAGGGAAGGGGGAGAGAGGGTGGGCCATCAGTGAGTTCACATTGCACTGAACTGTGTGCACCTTGAAATATGTTCGACTGTTCCCTTGTCTTCTCACACCCTGTCCTGTGGTGACCCTCCCTTTGTGAGTCTCTCAGTTCCAGGAGTCAACGAGCTGTTAATAGTGTCTGCTCTGAAATAATAAGCTACGGTACTGACATTAGCATACATTCCAGGGTTACATCTTATTCACTATTCAATAAAGGTTCTCGTGGTCTCCTGAGTGCCTGCTGTCCTGCTGGGTACTGGAGTACAAAGGCACAGTATGGTGTGATCCTTGCTCACAGGATTCTTGAATTACGCTGTTATTTCTGTGTGTGCTGTATAAGGATGAGTCGGAGATGAAGAGAGCATGCCAGGCTCTGTTAGCTGCGTGGCATCATCGACAGGTGTGGATAATATGGGTCTAATTAAGATGGAATTCTATTTTTAAAGCCGGTTCTAGTGTTAGAATAAATGCTCACTGGAGACCTTGAGAATATTCAAACGGTGGGAAAGCCAAGTGAAAATGATCACAAGTCATGCTTGCAGACCAGAGAGTGGCTCAGGCCATATCCCACCAGCAACGAGAACAAGCCTGGAGGGGAAGTGTCAGGCGCAAACCCCATACCATAATCTCAACCTTAGCCATAGCTAGACCACATGCCAAGCAGAGGCAGGTGAGGTCCTCATCACCCCCAAACCAAAACAGCTTCTCTGGGACTAGGCAGGTTATAGTTTTAGTACCTTAAAATCAAGAGTGAGCTCTCTCTGGTTAGGCTAGCTCAAGTCTTGGTATCTCAAAACCAAACACCCACTTGGATCGGGTCTTGGAAACAGTAATAGAATTGCTTCTGTAACAATAATGACTAGTGAAACGTTGTTGCAGTTCATCTTCTGTGGTCAAATTACCTAAGTAAGTAAATAAGTAAATAGTACCTGCCTCTCTGCTTAGACAACTCCACCCTTCACAATCCACCTCCCCCTGCTCCACTGAACCCTGACTCCCCCCCCCCCCCCCCCCCCCCCCCCCGCCCCTCTTCTCTTCTGTTTTACTCTGAGGACTGGCTCCATGTGTGTTCAGTAGTATGTGGAGTGCTACTGATCTTTCTTTCTTTTTTTTCCTCCTCCTTCTTCTTAATATTATTCTTACTTATTTATTCTTGGTTTTTTGAGACAGGGTTTCTCTGTGTAGCCCAGGCTGTCCTGGAACTGCTCTGTAGACCAGACTGTCCTCAAACTCAAGAGATCTCTCTGCCTGCCTCTGCCTCCTGAGTGCTTGGATTAAAGACATTCACCACCCTGTTTGTTTTTGCTACTATTCTTGGTTTCGTGTCCATACTGTGATGTGAGCCTCTTGGCCACTCGAGTGACTAGAGCTAACAACTATTTAAAATCAACCTCTCTGTGGCTGGTCTTTTTCTACTTTTTGGGTTCTTCTCTTTTCCACCCTTCCCCCCGACCCCCAACGCTAGATAGAAGAGAAACAAAAGGATAGAGAGGAAAGGGGGGCATTATCCTTAGCCGACTTCCTGCTGATTAGGGGCTTTGAGTGAGTTCCCCAGGGCAAGTTTGATCCTCACCATCAGGATATCTAAATTTTTCTTTGCACACAACTACTTAACAAACCACGACCAGCACCAAACAACAGCAACCAATCAAGAACCAAAAACCCACCACACCAACAAACAGGGCTCTAGCATTAAATACCCTCTGAAAAAGCTCCCAGAATTCTAAGCAACACACAGTCTCAGAAACTATCTGCCGCTGGCAAAGTCACACCCCAGCTAGAGCACAAGACAATCCATAGTCAGGTGCTGTGGACAGTCTGAAGTAGTTCCATATCTCACACCTGGGATTAAAACGAAAATACTTTCTTATAATAATTCTGTATTTTCTAAAGAGACCAAAATTCCCAAATTGATATACCTCTTCATCAATCTCTTAGGTCCCTCTTCGAATTTCCTTATTGAGCCCCATTTTCTTAGGTCCCCCTCCTTCATTTCCTCATGAAGCCCCGTTTTCTTAGGTTCCCTCTCTGCCATTTCCTCATGGATCCCCCTTTTCTTAGGTCCCCCTCTGCCATTTCCTCATGGAGCCCCGTTTTCTTAGGTCCCCCTCCTTCATTTCCTCATGGAGCCCCGTTTTCTTAGGTCCCCCTCTGCCATTTCCTCATGGAGCCCCCTTTTCTTAGGTCCCCCTCTGCCATTTCCTCATGGAGCCCCGTTTTCTTAGGTCCCCCTCTGCCATTTCCTCATGGAGCCCCCTTTTCTTAGGCCCCCCCTGCCATTTCCTCATGGAGCCCCCTTTTCTTAGGCCCCCCTCTGCCATTTCCTTATGGAGCCCCATTTTCTTAGGTCCCCCTTCACCATTTCCCCATGGAGCCCTCTTTTCTTGCTTCTTTTCTCTCCCTACTTCTGCTCCATTAGCTTGGAAAGTGATTGAGACATTCAAAAGGGGTCTTCTGCAAGGCCGAACAACATGATGAAAGCATGTAAGAATTCCTTCCACAAAGGCTCTGTCAGTTCTCCAGTGCTGTTTAAACTAATGATCTATCTTCCTTTGCCTCTCAAGCTGGATGCCCCTTCTGCGTGGCTCCTTGGTCTGTCTGCGGACGTTTATGTAAGTTCCAGGTGCTAAAAGGGTGGACGATAACTCATTTTCTCATTTTTTTAGACACAGTGTCATATTTTAAAATATCCCTCTAATTTGTATCAACATATCAGTACCAGGTCCCCTGCCAGTAGATGGTTTTGTAAGCTATAGGTATGGAGCCTGGCTGTGTGAATGGAGCTGTGTCATGACCAATGCCCAGCAGCGATGGTTACAGTAAGAGAACCAATTGGGGAAGCCAAAGTCTTCCTTCCAAATGGGCTGATGGGCTGCAGGAACCCTATGACACGTGTAATGTCAGATGGTGACATGCCGTCTGTACTGGCACAACTGTAATTTTAGAGTCTGGTATCCACTGCTGGGAAGAACAGCTTTTTTCCAGTGACAGTAAAGATCCTGACTTCCTGTTGTAAACATTCCGAGTGTATGTATGTCCGTATGTGTGTGTGTGTGTATGTATGTATGTATGTATGTGTTGGGAACCGCAGTGAGCATGTCAACATTCGCCATTCCAAGATGGCTCAGACATCCTGTCCTCCCACTAGTAAACAACTGACTGCGCAGGTGCAAAAGGCAGAAAGGCGCCAAAGTCACTGCCCATCTGGGGGCGTAATATGGGGTGATGAGTGAACAGCCAATCGGAAGTGAATACGTCACTCTAGGGTGTATTTAAGCTGTGCCTCTTCCTGTCTTTTCGTCTTTCCACTTGCTTCTGCTGTTACAAGTAAAGCCTCGTCTGTGGTAATACCCGAATACTGCCTCACGTGTCTCTCTTTCGCGGGCGAAGGGGACATGAGAGGCGCACGCAACATGTATGTATGTTTTGTGACTGTCTCTGGGTTGCTGCTACAGGGTAGGAACTTCTAAGGGTGATGTTCAGAGGACTTCTTGCAAGCTTTGGTTCCATGCAAGCTCATGGCAAGTTTTGCTTCTCGGTTCATCTGTTTTCTTCAAAGGGAGTTTAAGGCAGACTGTAAGAGTCTATACAATTCAGGAGAGCATAACCACTCAGGAGCAGAGAGAAGACCACTCGTAGCTGAGAAAAAAATCAAAGAAAAGTTCTCTCTTTCTGGGTAAGAAGCAGAGATTGACCTGGGAGCACACCCTGAGAGGCTCCTTGCTGTGAGAAGCAGGCAGGACAACAGAGAACAACGCTTCAAGGTGGGAGGGGTTAACGCTTGACACAACCTGGGAAAGAGCCAGTCATCCACAGACGTTACCCAGACCATAACACAAAAGACAAGGAGAAACAGAACTATGAATCTGAGGAACACAAGGACTGGCAAATTATCTAATACACATGCCACTGGAATCCAACAGGGAGGAGAGAGGTGAAGGGACGGAAATATAAGAATATAGAAGAGTAATCAAATGACACAGTACAACTCGATAAGACATCAAAGCACAAGCCTAAGATGCTGAGGGCATCCCCAGCAGGGTGTGCCCTTTCTCCTGACACACTTGCCCACCTACAGCTCCATGGGTTGCAACAGCTCCTAAGTAGACTTCCTGCTTTCTTATTGTTCCCAGAGATCAGAATGACCTTCTTAGTAATAAACACCGCATGGCTGGAAAGATGGCTCAGCAGTTAACAGCATTTGCTGTTCTTTCAAAGGACCCCAGTACTGTTACCAGCACTCTTGTCTAATGGCCTCCAACCATCTCTAACTCCTGCTTCAGGGAACCTGACACTCTCTTCTGGCATCTACCTGCATATACATACAAATGCACATATACAGAGAGGAGAGAGAGAGAGAGAGAGAGAGAGAGAGAGAGAGAGAGAGAGAGAGAGAATAAAATAAATTTTTTTTTTCCGAGACAGGTTTCTCTGTGTAGCCCTGGCTGTCCTGGAACTCACTCTGTAGACCAGGCTGGCCTCGAACTCAGAAATCCGCCTGCCTCTGCCTCCCAAGTGCTGGGATTAAAGGCGTGCGCCACCACCACCTGGCTAAAATAAATATTTTAAATAAACAAATAAACATCACTACCCAACTTAGGCCCCTCCAATGGCTTCCATGAGCCCATCACCCTGTCCTTCACCGTCAGACCCACAACCTTACATCTTCAGACTCTTGCCTGTCTCTCTCTCTGCCCGTTACCTATTCACACACACTGCAGACTCTTCCTGCCTTCGGTTAGGTTCTTGCTTCCTGATTCCCGCTGCTTTCTAGTGTGCATAACTGTTGGGGGCCGACTTTTAGCAGAAAGTGGCTATCAGCTTGGCAGCCATCTTGAGCCATATACCATGACATGAGACTTGTATTACAATAGCCTACAACAGCTGAGCACACTCTGATAACATCTTGCTTTGGATACCCAGGACTTTCCTTGGGTGTGTGAGGTTAAAGGTGTGTGAGATTAAAGGTGTGTGACTTAAGAATGTGACCTAGAGATCAGATTTAGAGACAAGACCTAAGGGCATGATTGAAGGTGTGACTTAGAGGCATGGCTTAGAAGTGAGACATATAAAAGGCAGAGGCTGATGGCAGAGAGATATACTCTTTAGGGAGACTCTTTAGAGAGTACAGCTAGACTTGGGACTTGGACTAGGAAGAGAGACTGAAGAATAAACAGGATTGAATCACACTCTGTCTGGTCTCCATTCTTTGAGTCCGTCCTCACTCTTTCTCTTGCTGAACCCCTACCCTCGGACCGGAGCGGCAGCTTGGGCCGGGATACAGTGGCCGCCAAACGCGGGGCAGCCCAGGCCTCAACATTTTGCTTGGGCTGCGACATTTTTTTGGTGCCTGAACATGGGCTAGTGCAATCCTCAACATTTTTGGCACCCGAACAGGGACTAGTGCGATTCCCAACACATAACTCCTTCTGTCTTCAAATCCCAGGTCCCACCTGAAATTCAGCATCCTTGGGATGACTTTTTTTCCTACCTTCTTCACCGAAGAAGCCCACTGAAGTGTTTGTGAATTATTTTATTCACACTTTAGGATATAACACATAGCCAGAATTGCCCAGCATTATTTACCCACTTGATTATCTGCTTATTTTGTTTTTGCTGTGGTAGATGTGTGTGTGTGTCTGTGTGAATGTATGTATGTGTCTGTGTGTGTATGTGTGTGTGTATCTGTAGGTGTGTGTCTCTGTGTGTGTATCTATGTGTGTGTATATGTGTGCATGTGTGAATGTATGTATGTGTGTATATGAGTGAATGTATGCATGTGTGTGAATGTGTGTATGTGTGTACATATCTGTAGGTGTGTGTCTCTCTGTGTGTATCTATGTGTGTGTATCTATGTGTGTGTATATGTGTGCATGTGTGAATGTATGTATGTGTGTATGTGTGAATGTGTATGTGTGTGCATATCTGTAGGTATGTGTGTCTGTGTGTGTGCACACATGTGCATTTGTGTGCACACAGAGGTCAGAGGACAAACTTGACCTTCAGGCACCTTCCTCCCTCCTTCATTTGAGACAGAGTCTCCTATTGGTCTGGACCTTTGTCTGGATCTGACTGGCTAAGAGACCTGTCTGTCTCAGCCTCCTACTTCACAACTGCTATGATTACAAATATAAGCCACCAGACCAGCTTTTAATGTGGATCCTGCAGACTAAATTCAGGTTCTTGCCCTTGCAAAGTGAGCGAGTGCCTTACTGAATGAGCCACATCCTAGGCTGTGTGCCAAGGGAAGATGACAACTCCCCTGAAGCCTTAAGACACTGGAGGGCACAACTCTCTCATGGGCAGACTGTAGTGTAGCTGCTCCCGGGAGGCATAAACTCAGAGAAGGAAGTGAGATGCAGAGCTAGTCAGCTCTGCCTAAAACAGGAAGTGGCAGCAGTGGCTGACAGCTCTGTGCTTAAGCAGTCCTCCAGATGGCAAGGATCTGCCGAGTGACAACCCGGCTTCCTTCTTTCGCGAGGAAACCTTCCTGGTTAATCACATTTCATTAAATCTCCTAGTTTTGTAGACATTACCTAACCAACTAGGATCAAAGACTGCAGGATTGGGTTAAGTCCAAGAATTTGCCTAGCACAGCCTTGACCTAATTTTTAAAGAGGTCATTGTTATTATTAACATGTATTATGAATAACTGAATGTGTTTATGTGTGACTGTGGGTGCCCCCAAGGAGGCCAGAAGAAGTTGTCAGATGTCCTTGAGTGACAGATGTTTGTGAGCCACTGAAGAGAAATGCTAAGAACCCAGTTCTGGTCCTCGGCCAGAGGAGGGGAGGGGGAAGCTCTTAATCTCTGAGCCCTGTCTCCTGCCCTTTGACCTATTTTTTTAAGCCATCCCCTTTGGCCTATTTTTTTATTTTAAAGCTGTGCACCACTTGGGCAGACTTTCAGACAACTGGTGTGCCGACTACCTCCTGTTTCCTGTTCTGCTGAATAAAGGTGAGAGTACCCATACCTGTCTCCACTCTTTACACTGGTTGTCAGCTAGCTCTTATTTCCCTCATCTGTTCAGGGACGTCAGACGTACCCATTTTCTCCACAGGTACGTCTACGTTGCTATTGCTGTAACCCGCAAAGATGTCGCTTTCTGTTGCGCTTTTATTGTGATTCAAAGTCTCCATTGAGGAATGATAGAGAACTGCTTTGTTCTTGAAGTTTCTGTTGTCACTGTGTGGTACTACAGGTCACACCCAGAGCCTCATACATGCTGGGCAAACACTACCACTGAGCTGCACCCTGGCCTTGCTTGATGGTGCATTGTTTGTTTGTTTGTCTTGTTTGTTTGTTTGTTTGTTTGCTTTTTGAGACAGGGTTTCTCTGTGTCCTAGAACTAGCTCTGTAGACCAGGCTGGCCTCAAACTCACAGAGATCGGCTTGTCTTTCTCTATCTTCCGGGTGCTGGGATTAAAGGCGTGTGCTTTAATCTGGCTTCTTCATGGGACATTTTTAAACAAACATTTTATGACTTGCTACTCAAGCTCGATAAACCCCTTCCCCTCAAGTTTCCTCGTCTGAAAGTGAAGAGGCTGCGGCTTGTGAGTTTGGAAAGAAAACACAGCTGACGAGAGGCAGCTCGGTTGGTAGAGCGCTTGTCTAGCACACACAAAAACCTGGGCTCAAGCTCAGCACCCCAAAGAGTAGGTGTGGTAGCCCAAACCTGTCATCCCAGCACTCAGAAGTGGACTCAGGAGGATCAGGAGTTCAAGGTCATCCTCAGCTATATACTGAGTTTGAGGTCAGCCTGGGACACACTGCTGTCAGTCCACAGTCTGTGTGGTAAAGTCTGTGTGCAGGTAGGGTTTCCAAGTGGGGCAGAAGTTCAAGCACCAATAGCAAACTGATTCCTTTTGATCCCCAGGAGGCAGCAGAAGGCAGTAAGGAGTGCTTCCCACCCTCTTCAGAACAGAGGCCCTGAACTCCCTACTGGCTCCCAGCACCCAGAGCCAGCTGGACACGGGTCAAAACTCCTAGAACCCCAGGGGCTGAGGAGTCCGTTTCTAAAGGACATACTTACTTTCCATGTGACCTGCAGGGACAATCACAGATCAGACACTTTAGAGCCCCATTGAGGTTTCTGAAACATGAATCCTGACTGGGCCAGGCTTCAGTAGAGCCTTGCATATCCTTCAAGACAACCGTGCAGGGCTGCGGACTGCATTACCAATAGCCAGGTCAAAACGTGTTCTTCTGAAAAGGCCACACGCTCACTAGTTCCAGTTTCATAGGCCACCTGGCATCTACTGTCCCCACTCAAACCTTCCAATGCCAATGATCATAGGTCAAGGTCAACAAGTGTAGCTGTTTCTACAAAACCTGCTCCACACCCCATAATGCCTGAGGTGGTCCCCAGAGCCATTGTTCCATATCCCATAATGCCTGTGGTGGTCCCCAGAGATATTTCTCTATTTCCCATAATGCCTGGGGTGGTCCCCAGAGTCATTGCTTCATACCCCATAATGCCTGAGGTTGTCCCCAGAGCCATTGCTCCATATCCCATAATGCTTATGGTGGTCCCCCGAAAATGCTATTGCATTTTTCATAGGCTCTCTTCTGTTTCTGCCACTGTGCCACACACTCCAGACTGGCTGGTCTGGGGGTCTCAAGTGATTCTCCTACCTCTCTGTCTCCTCTTGCCCAGAGGAGTGCTGGGATCACACACAGCATGTGGTCTCCTGTTTATAATGTGAACCTACAGGCATTATCAACATGTAGGCAGTGAGGTAAGTAAGAGAATGTTCATGGACATGGAGGTAGTGGCAGCCATCTGTAATCTCAGCACTCAAGAGGCTGAGGCAGGAGGATTGACACGAGTGTGAAAAATCAGCCTGGGCTTGCGGGTTGTTTCTTGTCCTGGCAGTGCTAGCTGTCTCCTCCCTTGTATGTAAAACTCCTTTACTACATTGATCAGACCAGGTGTTGAGGACCCCAAGCCCTTGGAAGAGCCCCAAGGCCCCAGAGGATAAAGCCTAATGTTTCCCGAGTTTTGTAGATCACACTGTCCCTTGCTCAGTGGAGGCCAGGTCAGCGGGCATCAGAGATGTGTCCTCTACTGCAATTCTGTCCTGCGGCTAGCCAAGAACTCTTGGCCTGACCTCAGCAGTACTCTGTAAATTTACGATCTCAGCTCAGGAATCAACGTCTACCTTTGTCCTGCTCCTTTGAGACAAGTCTCACATACCAGGATGTCCTTGAACTTCTGATCTTCCATCTCCCCCTCCCACACCCTGAGATTATAGGCTTGCATTAATATGACCAGCTGTGTGGTGCTCAGGATGGAACCCAGGGGCTTGTGGGTGGTGAGTAAGAATTCTACCGACTGAAGTATAGATCCAGTCTGCTCTGTCTCTCTATCTCTGTCTATCTCTGTATCTGACTGTCTTTCTGTCTCTGTCTCCTATCTGTCTGTGTCTGTCTGTCTATCTATCTATCTATCTATCTATCTATCTATCTATCTATCTCTCCGTCTATTTCTAACGCTATCTATCTCTATCTTCAGGATCTCCCTATGTAGCCCAGGCTGGCCTTACACCTGTCACATCCAATGTTTTCAGACAGGACTAACCACTCACATCCTACAGCTCAATGTCCTCCTTGAAGTAGGAATTTCAGATGCAGCTAGGAAGCACCGAGGCCTGTGATGACCTTTCACCTCTTGCAGAAGTGGGATGGTGGTGCAGGGTGAAGCTCTACTCCAATGGGCTGAAGGGTCATAGCCCTTGGTTGAATGCTCACATCAGAAGTTCGCTGAAAGGGTTAATCCACTTCCAGGAGAACCACATAAAAATGTGTTTCGACAAGACCCACAGGTTCCCATACTGTTTTTAAAAGGTGATAATCAGCAGGTCTCAGTGTCACCTAAAGTCTCCGTATTTGAGAATCACTAATCAGATGACAAGCTTCACGGTGCCACAGAAAAATTAGCACAGCTGCACAGAAGGAATCTCCGGCCTCAGAAACCTAGGCCATGCTTCTGGCGGCGGATTCTGTGATGTTTAGACGAGAACAGGAAAGAGCCTAGACTCTAAGGCTTACTGGGAAACCTACACCACAGTGGGAGTCTGGAGTGGAGGTCCTGGCTTATCTTTCAAAATCGGCTCACGGTTCACCTGGTGGTCTCAGGACCAACGTCAAAGCTAGATACTGTGTTCAGCTGTGATCCCTCTCAGTCCTGCTCCAGCCCCAAGTAAGATTCTCATTTGGAAGGGTGTCGTGTTTTCATACAGATATGTGCACATGTATACAGGAAGGCCAGAGGTCAACACTGAGAGTCTTCCTTGACTATGCTCCACATAGTCTGGAATTAACTGGTTTGTCTGGGCTAACTGGCCCATCCAGCACTAGGACTCTCCCATCACTACCTTCCTAGTGCAGAGATTACAGATGTCTGCTGCTGTGTGTTTCCCTTTTTAAACCCAGGTGCTGAGGATCTGAATTCAAGTCCTCAAACCTCCACAAAGCCATGTCTCCAGCCTGTTGTTTTGTTTTGTTTTGGACTGTTTGAGTGTTTGTATATATGGGTAGACGAAAAGGGGGTATATATGTACATGTGTGTGCATGCATTTGGAGGCCAGAGGACAACCTCTGGTTTCATTCTCAGGAGCCTTCCTCCCTGAGGCCAGCTGGTCAGGGAGCTCCAGGGATCTTCCTGTCTCCATCTCCCTTCTCCCCCCAACACTGGGATCACAGGTGTGGACTACCATGTCTGGTTTTTTATGTTGGGTGCTGGGAATCAAACCCAGGTCCTCATAGTCTCAAGTCAAGTACTTTGACCACTGAACCGTCTTTCCAGCCACTCTTGTTCCCCCAGTGAGATGCTTTGCACTCTAGTTTCCCTTGAAGTTGGAAAGGAGAACCTGCCTGCTCTGTCTCCGCCTCTCTCTCTCCCCCTTCCTTCCTCTCTCATTGTGTCTCTTCTGGATTCAGGAGGATACCCTAGCTCCCAAGGGCTGGAGCAATAGGTACAAGATTCAAACTCAAGATCCGCACAGTCGTATTCCCACAGGTGACGCTGCCATGACAACACTGCTGCCCATGGTGCAGGGCAGAGATTCATGTGTTTCTCTGGTGTTCTCATTACCAAGCAGAGTAATTGAGGTTGACAAGAGAAATATTTATTAAACTGCTGTTGCCACCAAGCCAGGAATGACCACTGATATTTTTCCTTGGACCTTGAAACCTTAGCCCATTATCAAACTTATTTTTCTATGCAAGATATTTCCTCTCTCTCATGAATTCAAATTCTCACCTCAGCTCTCTGGTTTGGGTAACAGGACCCCGAATTAGTCTTGGCCTTTTAGACTATAAAACCATAACAGATCATGAAATCTGAATGGGACATTTCAAACCTAAACTTCTTTAAAAAAAAAAAAAAAAAAAAAAAAAAAAAGGTGTATGTGAGTCTCACATGCGTGTGCATTGGTGCATGTGAATACGTGTGTGAATGCCATTGACCGAAAAGGCCAGAAGAGGGCTCTGGATTCCCAGGAGATGGAGACCGATGTAGGTGCTGGGAACCAAATTCTGATCCTCTGCAAGAACAACACAGTCTTACCCACTAAACCATCTCCAGTTCTTCTGCAAGAGCAACGGGTGCTCTTAACTGCTGAACGGTATCTCCATCTTTTTTTAATTTATAAAATGATGTCTACTCACTTAAGAGATGAAACAAGAAGTCAGCTGCACTGACTACCACGCAATATGCATGTGGTGTGTGAGACCCTAACTTGGGGCAAATGTTTCCAGTCATTAAAGTATAAACAATACCCCACAGAGAAAAGGAGATGGCTCCGTAGGTAAAGCACCTGCTACCCAAGCAAAATCTCCAGAACCTATACAGGCTGAGTACAGGATCACTACATGTCTGTGATCCCAGTGTGAGGCAGGCAGAGACAGGAAGATCCCAGGGACTCACTGACCAGCCATCTTGGCTCATCTGTGAACTCCAGATTCAGTAAAAGACCTTGTCTCAGAATGTAAGGTGGGGTTCTATAGAGGAGAGTTGGACACCAACTTTTGTCCTCTACAAGTGCATGTGCAGGTGTGTACCCAGACACATGTGCACACACACACACACACACACACACACACACACACACATTCAATAAAATAAATGAAGCAAAAATTAAAAGGAAGCACACGAAGGCCAGCATGCTGGGAAATGGCTCGGTGAGTAAAGGCACTTGCTGCCAAGCCTGATGACATAACTAAGCTCGATCCAACAAACCCAGATACCGACACACTCACACCTTGGCACACGTGAGTATACACACACACATAACGAACAACAGCTCTAAGTTTAAAAAGCATACCAATTAAAGAAAACTGAAATAAAGTCAGAAAAATATATTCAGTCAACAGCTGCTACTTTCTCCAAGTCAACGAGGCTGAAAGAACAAGGTGCTGCCCCTCTGTAGCCTTCCACAGACCCATGGTTTAAACGTAAATACCATAGAACAGTAAATAACATTGGATGGCTTGAGTACCACACGGGGGCCTGTGCACAGTGGGTTATACTTAACCCCTTCCCACAAGAATCCAAGCTAGACGTTACTTACAGAGGGCTTAAAGTTAAAGTACCTTAAGCACGCACACACAGCCAGTAACTTGCAAGGCTGAGATGTGGAAACAAGGCTGTGGGACCCTAGAGCAGAGCTTCTCTGAGGGGGAACAGTTCATGGCAGGGGGATGGATTCTCAACTGTACTGCAGGATCGATAGTGTTGTTGGCCAAATCTCCAGACCTTGCAGAGCATCAGGGGGAGCTGGGTGAAAGTGTACATTGTCCCTGCTGAGAACCCCTGCTCTAGGACATTAAACATGTTTCCTTCTCTGATGTGGATTTCTAAAGGGTTCTCTATTTACCTTTTCCCCTATATTTTTCATATATATCTGTGTGTTGCAGCTCATGTCTGCAACCCCGGTGCTCAAGGAGGATGGTTGTGAGTTTGATGCCAGCCTGAATTACCCAGTAAGTAAAAGAGGATCTGGGCCGGGCGGTGGTGGCGCACGCCTTTAATCCCAGCATTTGGGAGGCAGAGGCAGGCGGATTTCTGAGTTCGAGGCCAGCCTGGTCTACAGAGTGAGTTCCAGGACAGCCAGGGCTACACAGAGAAACCCTGTCTCGAAAAAACCAATAAATAAATAAATAAATAAATAAATAAATAAATAATCTTTTAAAAAAACCTCTAAATATTCAATTATCATAGCTATACATGTTTATTGTAGCAGATGAAAGTATATAAAGTAAACATAGATAAGGTACATCTCTATCTATAAGGTACCGGCTGCGCTGGGCTGTTTGCAGTTTGTATGATGAGGTACCTTTACTAAGCTGCTTTGCTTTCCCACGGCTCTACTGTGTGTAACTACAGGCAGTAATTCTTGTTGGACGGTCTGAGCACCTCCTACACCCTCCATGGTAGGTTTCTGAAGGAGGGGTGTGTGAAATGCACCATGAACAAGTGACTCTAACCTGCTCATTTAAGGAGGTACTGAGGCCTGCCACACAAGGATGCTGGACAGAATGTCAGGTGAGGAGCTGTGCCCTGACCTTGCCTTGAGGGCTGGCGAAGGGCCAGGCAGACCGTCATGGCTTTAGGAAAAGAAGAGAGCAAAGTACCAGGTCTAAGTTGCTAAGAGTAGCACTATCCCTGGCCAGTCCCCAGTGGGGAAGGCTATAGGCAGATGTGCTTGGTCTCTTAGTAAAAACCTGGTCTGCCATTCCTCCACAGCTTCAGTAACAGAGCTTCAGGCAAGAGAAGGACTCTAGGGGAAACCATGCTTCTTTCCTGGAAGGAGCCCCCCCACCCCCAATCTCTTCCATAGCCCAAGAGACATTGTATCCTTTCTACAGGCATAGAGGAATTCTGGGCATAGAACTAGCTGGAAACTAAGTGAAGGAGGAGACATTTCTTCTCTGGAAGCTAAAAAGGAAAAGCAGGTCTGTTCAGTGAAGTGAAGCTGGTGGAGGCTACGGTAGAAGAACAAGGCTCCAGGGTCCTTGAGCAGGGCTGCTGTCTCCCAGCCTTGGCAACGAATTCAAGGAAGACTTCAGATGGGTTCCTATGGCCAGCTAGTAACAGTTTCACTTCAAAACCTGTCTCTCCCTTACAAGAGGGAAGGGAATTCTGACAGTGTGCCTTAGACTTTGGGTGAGAGCCCTGTTTCTGTGCTTCGGGAACCCTTTGCCTCAGAAAGGAAACTTAACAAGTCGTTTTCATAACCCACCAATCCAATACCCAGTGCAAGGTACGTGGTCCACTGAGTGTAGGTCAGATAGCGACTGCTGGGATCCTTGGATGGATGGATGGATGCATGCATGCGTGTATGTATGAACATACAGATCCATGAACATACTGGTGATAGACAGGTGTACGCATGCATATGCGAATAAATGCATTAGATGCATGAAGGGTTGGATGGAAGTATGGGTGGATAACTATACCCAATGTATGGATAGATGGATGCATGCATAGACTGATGGAAAGATGAACACGTGGGTGGATGGATGAACAGATGGATGGATGGATGGATGGATGGATGGATGGATGGATGCATGGATGCATGGATGCATGGATGCATGTGATTCCTGTTTGGCACTCAGGCCCACCCTTTAGTAATTCTCCAAGAAGGGGTCCAGAGAATCTCTTGACTTCCACCCTGGTTGGCATCGCCGCACAGACAACGCTCACCTTGTGCTGTTTCCACGTTGCTCCCAGAGGCTTCACCTCGTGCTTGCCATGCCTGCCTTCCTCCAGACACATGTAGCACACCGGGCTGCGACAGCTCACGCAGTACATGCTGTAGTTCTCCATCTCGTGTTCGGGGCATGTGGGGAACTTTCGCGGCGCGCTGGCCCCGGCACCCCCTGGGCTCCTGCATCCTCCTGCGCTGGAGGCGGTGGAAGTGCCGGCTGAAGCAGGGGTAGCCTCTGGGGGTGCGGGCGGCGGCGGCGGCTGAACTAGCCGATGCTTAGCGAAGGGGCCCCGGGACGGGTGGCACTTGAGCTGGCAGGTGGCGCAATAGAGCACGTCGCATTGCTCGCAGAGAGTGGCTGCCGGCTCCGGTGGGGTGCGGTCGCACAACTGGCAGATGGCCACCGCCGGGGCTGCAGACGCCCCGGCAGCAACCCCACGGCCCTGCTGGTACCGCTGCACAATGCCCTCCAGCAGCCGGTTGCGCTGGAAGCCTCGCAGGCCGCGGTGATCCAGGGAGGCGCTGCGGTGGCACTGCGGGCAGGTGATGGAGCTGGAGGACGAGCAGAGCGAGGAGCAGGCGGCGCCTCGGGCCGCGGCGGCAGAAGAGCCCGGGGGCGCAGGCACCATGGGCAGCACGCGGACTCCATTGGGGGACTTGAGGCTGGGGGTGTAGGAGCCATAGCCGCTGTCAGTCTCGCTGTACAAGCTCAGCTTGTCCGCGTGGTCTCCGCCACCAGCCGCCCCGCCGCCCAGACCTCCGGCTGTGCTAGCTCCCGCACCTCCGCAGGTCGCGCCGGCGGCTGCGTCTTGATCCGGAGGGGGCGCGGCGGCGGCAGCGGCAGCGGCGGCACCCCGCGAAAGAAGGAGCGGCGGAGGCAGGTGCTGCTCGCCGTCCGGGGTCTGAACCGCGATGGTGCGGGCGCACGGCAAGCAGACATTGTGAGAGCAGGGCAGGATGATGGGTTCCCGGAACAGGGATCCGCACACTGGGCACTTCAGCTCCTCATCCATCGCCGCGCCCGCGGCCGGAGCCGCTCGGGACCAGCCAAGAATGGTCAAGGCTCCGGAGACAAGCGCAGCTGGGCGGGCGATGTCAGCGCTCTCGAGTCAGGAGGCGGGGGTATTACGCGGGCATGCTATCTTCACCCGAGGGTGGCACGCCCCCTCTCTGTCCTCAGGCCACCGCCCTAAGACGCTTGGCCGCCAGAGAAAGGAGGGGTCTTCACCTCGTGAGAGCGAGGCTCCCTCACCAGAGGCGGCCGTATGAAGGTGGCCGGCAGCCCTCGCGGTGGCCTCCGAGGTTGTCCAGATGGTGAACAGGCAGCAGCCGCGCCGTCCAGGGTACCTCGTGCCTCCACTCCACGAAGGACTAGTGACCCGCTACTGTGAGCCAGCAAGGCTACTGAGCCCTGCTCTGCAGTGCCGCTGCCCCAGTCTTCCTTCTGCGAGCGCCCCGCCCCTACCCAGCTCTTGGCCAGTGGCCGAGCGACAGAGCCCAGGGCTGGTTCAGCACCACCAGACGGTGGACAGCGCCCGCGAGGGGATGGGCAAGGAGTCCGCGCCCGCCCCTCGTGCGCATCCCCTGCCAGGCTGCGGTGCCGCCGTGGCCACCTCGGCATCCCCCGGCCCGGAGACCGTCGCCGTCCCGCTGCTCGGGCCGCTGCTCTCGGAGCTGCCTCCTCGCAGGCCGGTATTGAGAGCAGCGTCCCTGGCTCCCCTCGCGGGCTCCGGTTCCTGCGGCGCCCCTGACCTTGGCCGCGCCACGCTGCAGCGGCGGGTGGGGGCGAGCACCCGCTGGCTCGGGAATCCCCTCCCGGCCCGGTCGCCTCCCGCGCCCGCCCGCCCGCCCGCCGCGCCGCGCGCCCAGGAGTTGTAATTTCCAGAGCGAGAGTAACGGGGTGGGGGGGGCGGGGAGCCAGGCGTCAGCTCAGCGAATGAGGGCTCGCTTCTGGCGTCTGGCAGTCAGGGGCGGGTCGGAGGGCTTCTCGGGGAGGATCATTGTGGAGAGCTGCTCGGATTCGGATGGAGACAGCGCGGTGAATTAGCACGGCGCCCCGCCCCGTTTGCCAGAGCATCCCTGGCCAGCTCCTGCCCTGCCCACTCCCCGCCACCATGAAAGCGTAAACAGCGGTCCTAAAAGGCCTGTCGCTTGGAAAAGGCCCCGCAGCACAGCGCGACAGTCGCTTTCTAAATCTATTCCCCCCCACCCCGCCCCACAAAAAGCTTTCAAGGCACAAAATGTCGGACAGCCTCTCGCCAAAGGGCGAGGTATGATTTACGCATGGTTCCACAAGCCTTTTTTTTTTTTTTTTTTTTTTGGTCTCCTCGGTTCTACAGGAGCTGGTTGTGGACGATAAGGCCCGGAGCAGCGAGGACTTGGCGAGGACACCGTGAAGGTTGCCAGATACAACCTCCCCAGGCTGCTCGCGGGTGGGGAGAGGCAGGAGGCGGCGAGCAGGTGTTTGCTTTATGAATGGGAGCTTCCTGCAACGTCGCCGCCCGCGCTCCTGGCTGCTCCGCTCTTCCCGCCGTCTGCCGGGTTGTTCCGCGCCGGGTGGTGCCGGCTGCCCAGAGAAGAGAAGAGAGTGATGCACTTGGAGCTAAGGGCGGGCCGGATAAGGGAAGAGCGGGCTGGGGAGGGAAGCGCGCGCGCAGAGCGAAATGCGCTCCGCGCGCGGCCCTCTCTTCCTCTGCGATTCACGCTGGCTTGGAACAGACAAGGAAATGGTCGATTTAAATGTGTCAGCCAGCGTGCTGACTCGTGCTTGTAATTCTAACACTTGGGAGACCGAGGCAGAAGGATTGCTATGAGTTCGAGGCTAGCTTGGGCTACATAGTAATTTCCAAGCTAGTCTGGGTGTTACATACTAAGACTCTGCTGGACGAAAACAAACAAACAAACAAAAGCAGCAACCGTTGCTCAGACTCCTGCTGAAGGAATGCAGGGCCCAGCCACTGCCAGCATTTGGAAAGTCAACAGGAGGAGAGAATGAAGCCACAGACTAAGGAGGCAGCTGCCTTGGCCTGGCTTCATGCCTAAGGGAGAGAACCGCTGGTGGGAGGGATGTCGCCAGGAAGGCCATGGCAAAGCACCCCAATGAAGGACTCCCCGGGGTTCTGCAGCTCGCTTCCACCTGCCTAGTCTGGAAAAAAAAATACTATAACAATACATATGTGTTCGTGCCAAATTGTCATGGTAAATGCTGTGGACTACTTTCTAAGCATCCCAGTTCAGTTGAACGGCGTACAGAAGTGTGGCTCCATGTTTAAGAGTAGGCTCCTGCTAAACCACAGACATCACAGGAGCCCTGCTTCAGGAGGTAGTGCTGTGCCCGGGGGCGAGGGGGGGGATGGAGGCAGCACTGTCCTAATCCACTCTCTGTAGATGAGTACTTCAGTCACCTGGTCCTGCCCACAATACATTGAAAAAGAAAATCTTTAGAAAGTCGCTATTGATCCCAAGGTCTAGGAGAGCCAGTGCTCGGGTTACTGAAAGCTCTTCAAGAAGCTCAAAGTGGTGGCGCGCGCCTTTAATCCCAGCACTTTGGAGGCAGAGGCAGGCGGATTTCTGAGTTCGAGGCCAGCCTGGTCTACAGAGTGAGTTCCAGGACAGCCAGGGCTACACAGAGAAACCCTGTCTAAATCAATCAATCAATCAATCAATCCTTCCTGCTGAACCCAGCTGCCCAGTTCAGTCCTGTCCCTGGGACCAACTGGAAACCAGACCTCGTAAAAGCCTCATGATTCTATAGTAAGCACAGTAAGTGACTCCTGTTTCTCTTTGTCATTTTCAGACCAAGTCAGCCTCCTCAGGCTTGCTCAGGGCGGCCCTTCTAGCCAGAGTGTGTCTCTCTGCACGAGCAAGACACAGTGAGAAACCACTCCTAGCTTGGCATACAGTAAGCAGCGTACACACGACATCTCAGGATTTGGAACACTGCAAGGAGAAGACAGCCTGGGCCACAGAGGGGGACCCTGGCTCCACAAACACACACACCAACCACAAGGCCGAGCCACAAAGAAGCAAGCAAACCTCTTTTACATCCAAACAGATCACTCCGGCATCTCGCCATGTCCTCAGTCCCCACTGCTCGGTTCTGTAGCTCAAGTCAGCTCAGCTGTGTGAAAAGCTGGGACCCAGGCTCTGCCTAGCGAAGGACAGGCTTCCTGCCATTCAGCCTGTGGTCACTGCTCCAGTCAGCTCTGCTGCTTCTCACACGTAAAAGTCCTGTCTGCTGCAGTGGTGCCATATGTATACACAGAGTGCCATATGTATACACAGAGTGCCGTATGTATACACAGAGTGCCGTATGTATACCCAGAGTGCCATATGTATACACAGAGTGCCGTATGTATACAGAGTGCCATATGTATACATAGAGTGCCATATGTATACATAGAGTGCCATATGTATACACAGAGTGCCATATGTATACATAGAGTGCCATATGTATACCCAGAGTGCCATATGTATACCCAGAGTGCCATATGTATACACAGATTGCCATATGTATACACAGAGTGCCATATGTATACACAGAGTGCCATATGTATACCCAGATTGCCATATGTATACCCAGAGTGCCATATGTATACCCAGAGTGCCGTATGTATACACAGAGTGCCATATGTATACACAGAGTGCCATATGTATACACAGAGTGCCGTATGTATACCCAGAGTGCCGTATGTATACATAGAGTGCCATATGTATACACAGAGTGCCATATGTATACACAGAGTGCCATATGTATACCCAGAGTGCCGTATGTATACCCAGAGTGCCATATGTATACATAGAGTGCCATATGTATACACAGAGTGCCGTATGTATACACAGAGTGCCGTATGTATACCCAGAGTGCCATATGTATACCCAGAGTGCCATATGTATACCCAGAGTGCCATATGTATACATAGAGTGCCATATGTATACCCAGAGTGCCATATGTATACCCAGAGTGCCATATGTATACACAGAGTGCCATATGTATACACAGAGTGCCGTATGTATACACAGAGTGCCATATGTATACCCAGAGTGCCATATGTATACCCAGAGTGCCATATGTATACATAGAGTGCCATATGTATACCCAGAGTGCCATATGTATACCCAGAGTGCCATATGTATACACAGAGTGCCATATGTATACATAGAGTGCCATATGTATACCCAGAGTGCCATATGTATACACAGAGTACACTCTAGAGGCCTGTGAGAGGAGCCCTTGCTGAGCAAGCCTAGCTACTTGAGTTTGAGCCTTAGAACCCAGGGAAAGGTGGGCAGAGGGATCTAACGCTGCAAAGTTGTCTTCTTACTCTCACAAAAGTGCCTACACACACACACACACACACACACACAGATACACACATATACACACACATGCACACATGCATACACACATACACACATGTGCACACACATACACATGCACATATGCACACACACATGCATGCACATATATACACATATACGCACACATGCACACACACATGCACATATATATACACACACATACACACATGCACACATACATACATATATACATACATGCACATACATACACACACACACAGAATTAAGAGTGTTTACTGCTTTTGCAGGGGACATGTGTTTAGTTCCCGGAATGCGGACTGAATTGCTCACAACTACTTAGAACTCCACAGAGCTGGACTTCTAGTCTCTCCATGCACTTACCCATACCCCTAAAAATTTTAAAGTGATTTATCCCACTTTGAAAATGACTTTCATCTCAAGGTTAGAGGCTCACACCTCTAATCCCAGGAATCAAGAGGCTGAGGGTGTAGGGTTGCTGTGAATTTGAAGCCAGTCTGGTCTACACAATGAACTCCAATCTATCTCAAACACCACCAACAACAATACTCTCACAAAGAACTCTCACCCAGTATTAGTGTTATAATCCATTCCCCAAGTCACTACTAGTTGATTTTTAAAAGATTTTGCTTTTATTTTATGTATATGAGTGATTTGCCTGCATGTCTACAGGTGCATGCACTCCCTGTGGGGGCCATAAAGGGCATCAGATGACCTGGAACTGAAGCTAGAGTTGGTTGTGAACCACTTAGTAGGAGCCGGGAACTGATCCTGGGTCCTCTGTAAGAGCAGCCAGTGCTCTTAGTCACTGAGCAATCTCTCCAGCCCAGCTCTGGCTGTCCTGTAACTCACTCTGTAGACCAGGCTAGGACCTTGAACAAAGAGATCTGCCTGCCTCTGCCTCCCAAGTGCTGGGATTAAAGGTGTGAACTACCACCACCTGTCTTTCTAGTGTGTTTTGAAACTCTGGGCTTTGTAGCAGCTAAGGCAAGTAACAATATTCACAACAGTATGAAACCATGTTCTCACACAGAACCCTATCTGTTTTCTACGACATGGGGAGCAGGCATCTTCATCCTTCCAAAGTGTTCAGATATGGGTATTTTTACACATTGATATTGACAAAGGAAGTGCTCAACAAATGACCCACACTTCTTTTCCCAGCTTTACCTGGGGCATTTCTTGGTGAATGGTTGTGCAAATCACATTAGTAATTAACATTGCACAACCCATAGCCACCGTAGCAGAGGAAAGTAGACTCTGATCACTTCAGATAACCTGGTTTTTCACTCTCAAGTGTCCCACTAACCCTCCAGAGACAGGTTCCTGTTACCTCCTCATAAAAATAGCACAGACAACTTAAATAATGCACTCCAGCCAACAGAGCAAAGTAGAGAGAGAGAGAAAGTGGTCCTACTATGTTGCCTTCAGAACCTTTTCAAATTTAAGTTGCAGTTGAATGGAATTTAAGGCTTCCTCCGTAGAAATCGATGTGGTCTCAACTGTAGATTCTAAATTCTCAACCAAATTCTAAAACAAATTTTAAGTGAAAAGGCGTGGTTTTCACTATTTTGCATTTCAGTTTTACAGTTATTGTTTGGTTCTGTTGCAAAGTAGGGGGAGGGTTTCAGAGAAATTAGAGACCTATATAACCCAGAAATCTGTGGCTTACAGTGGTGTGTCTAAGCTCTTCATGAGTGCCTGTCTGTGCCTTGTAAGCCCCAACAGCTCCTCTGGATCAGAGCTACATCATCACTGGCTACGCAAAGAGCAGCCGACATCTTTCCCAGATAACAGACTCTAGTAAATACATTTACAGTCTAGTCACCTACCTCTAAACATTGTTGACTACTGCATAAGAGTCTTATTTTAAGAGTTTAAAATTTCCAATTATGTGTATGCATGTGTGTCTGTGCCTGTGTGAATACGGTTGCTTGTAGATGCCAGCAACTGTACTCACTGGAGTCTCTTGGATCCCCTGGAGCTGGAGTTATAAGCAGTCAGTGAGCTGCCTGATGTGGGTGCTGAGAACCAAACTGCAAGTCCTCTACAAGAACAGATGCACTCTTTGTTATTGCTATTTGTTTTTTTGTTTGGCTGGTTTTTGTTGTTGTTGTTGAGACAATGTTTCTCTTTGTATCCCTGGATGTCCTGGAATTCACTCTGTAGACTAGGTTGGCCTCAAACTCACAGATAGTCACCTGCCTCTGCCTCCTGAATGCTGGGATTGGTGAGCAGACACAACTCTGAGCCATCCCTCCAGCCCCAAGAACCATATTTTAATTTTGTGCACACATGTACATATAGTGTGTGAGCTGTCGCATAATGTGCTCACAGGGACAGAGATTAACTCAAGTATCTTTTCCAGTTGTTCTTTACCATTTTTTTTGGACAAGGTTGGTCACTGGCACCGGTTGGCCATTTAGTTCCATAGATCCTCCTGTCTCCACCTCCCCAGTGATGGGGTTACAAGCATGTCATCATGCCTAGATTTTTTTTTTTTAATGTGGGACTTGGGAATCAAACTGAGGTCCTCGTGCTTTGGGGGAAAATATTTTACCGATACAATCATCTCCTCAGACCACCCGTTACTAAGCCATGCCCCAGTCTGAGATCCTTATTCTTTGTGAGATCTGGAGATCCGGCTTCAGAACACCTGCGTCTCCTGCAGCATCTTCTACAAGGAGAGACTTTGAAACCAGATCCCAGGGGAAAGAAAGACATTTCCATTTTCCAGGCCCTTTATGTCTCCACAGAACATCTCTCTACTGCATAAAACTACCATTACTAACATCAGAGCATTGGCACAACCTGGGTTCTGAGTCCTCTCCCAACCTCAGATGTTGGCAGGGAGGGCTGCAGTAGCCTCTGTGTCTTCATGGTACTCCTTCATTTCTCTTGTTTGATCTTCACACAACACAACCTGGCCTAGGAGATGGTGAAGGGTGGGCCCCGACTCTGGGGTAAAGTTCTTGCCTGCCAACCTAATTGTAACTGACAACCAACCTAGGTAAGGTGACAGACAGTTTGAATCAAGGGTGGGATCCTGACACAAGTAGACCAGTCAGAATCCTCTCTCGCACAGGGTTAGAAATTGCTGTCTGGCATGGGGGCAGGGGATGGGGGGACTCTAGCCTGGCTTGAGCTGCAGTGCCACGTCTTGCCTCAAAAGGTAAAGCAGAGGGGTTAGAGAGGTAACGTAACTGGAAGTGTGCTCATGGGAATCTACATTCAAATCCCCAAACACTGTGTAACAAGCATAGCGTAGCAGAGCACGCCTGTGATCTAAGCATTAGGGAAGCAAAGACAGGGAAATTCCTGGGGCTCAGTGATCAGTCAAGTCTAGCTGAATTGGTGAGAGAAAAGAGGGGCCTCCTTTCCCTGCATGTCTCTAAGACCACCAAGGATCCTCAGGTTCGGTGACGCCTACCCCCACGCTCATCTATCTTCTGTCACACCCACCTTGGCTCTCACCCTGTCCCTTGCTTGCCTCCTCTATCCTGCTTGCTTCTCCCTCTCCTCCCTTGTGTTCCTAAAACTACCCAGGGCAAGGTCTTTTGAAGGAACACGTGGGGGTGCACCTGCCTGTTCAGGCAATCCAGGGGTGCCCTGCTTGCTGCCTGAGTCAGAATGCCAGTGTTTCTGCTCAAGGTGTATCTGCTAATTTTTAACCTTGACTCTTGCACGGTTTTCCGCCCACAGCTTCCTGGCTCCCCTTTGCGCCCGTCTAGCCACTCAGTTTAATGGAAAACCATTTGCTCCGCTGGGCTTTGAGCTTCCTCTCCCTGACCACACCAGGTGCCGGGCTTCACCATACCCTTGTCTCTGCTCAGTGTCCTTTTGGACAGGAAATCAATGAGATCTGAGGAGGCATTTGGGGGTGTCTGTGGGTCTAGCAGCACCTTCACTAAAACAAAGAGTGAACCCTGAGATTGTGAGCTGTGTGTGTGGGGGGCAGGGGGACCATTCCGGAGGGTGCCAACTACTCATTCCCTTGTAGGAATAACAGTGATAAGAGAAGAGTGTGAAGCAACTACTTTACCTGAATGTTTCCTCTACCAGGCTTTACCACAGGGACAGACTCCTTTTGCCATCTGCCATAGTGGTAAAGACTATGATAAAACAACAGCACATCTCCATGATAAGGAAGTTACCACACACTCCAGCAGAGGGACAATGGGTCCTCAATGTCAATCGCATTTGCTTGATTTCTGCCCAGGGAGCCTCAGGCTTTGCTGAGAACCTGACAGCCCCCATCCGCCAGCCCAGGTCTGAAGGCAACATGGAGGTGGAGACCACTGGAACTCTGGCCTTATTGCTCTCTGGCCGGGAACATTGTGACAGGATGCTGAACCTCTAAGAGACTTGGCTTCCTCGGCTATAAAATGCAGACAATAACAAACAAGAGTTGGGACATTTGGGCGACATGATTTAGGAACTTGAGACCTGAGTGTGCTGTAGAGGTAAGGAAGTGCCTCTTAGCTCTCCACCCTAGGTCTGTCACCTGTGTGGTGGGAACTGTTGAATGGTTGAACGTCAACAGATGAGCATGAATCAAGCACGGCAGGTAGACTTTCGACTGGAGCGTTAGTTGCAATCCAGCTCAGGGAGAAGTGAGCCAGCCATCTTGATTAAGAAGGAAAGGCTGGCCAGCTGGCAGGCCAGACGTATCAAGTGGAGAAAAGACAGTTTCAGCTCAGGAAATGCCTGGTGTCTCCTCCTAACAAGAGACAAAACCAGTATGAGCGATGGACTCATGAGAACAGAGATCAAGATTGTATTAGTATTGTTACATTTTTGTTTATTTTGGGTGCACGGGAGGGGCACACATGAGTGCTATCACACGTGTAGAGGCTACACACAGACGGTGAGAATTGTCTCTTTTACCATGTGGGTCCCAGGGATTGAGTTCCAGTCCTCAGGCTCAGCTGTAGGATTTCCCTACCCGAACCATTTGGCCAATTCGCTGGCCCTGGAGAAAGGCTTAAACAAAAGGAAAGAAACACGGGCAGTGTGTAGCAGATCTCCATGCTCCCAGCACTTGGAAAATGGAGACAGGGTCTCAGGGAGTTCAAGGTCATCCTTAGCTACATATTGAGTTCTAAGCCAGCCTGGGCTACACACAATCCCTTCTCAAAATTAACTAATTAATTTAAAAATAAAACGGAACAAAAACACAGCCATGAGGAAGACAGCCCTTTAAGTAAGTGCAGCATCTCTAGATCAGGGCTGAGCACACTGATTTATAAAGCATCTGGTGGAAGGATCCCGCATAAAGAAATTATGACCAATTAATACTTGCTCATATTTTATACACATGGGACAGGGCAATGATTTTAAATGTTAAAAGAATCTCAATAATTTTAAAGTCCCAATAATTTCTCTTCACCCTCCTCCCCCCACTCACTTTCAGTGCCTGTTACAAGGAAATTATTCTCTATGGAATCGGGGAGAAAGAACGAAGGTAAGTCTTGGCTTCTGACTCTCTAGTATGGTCTTCGAGTCTATCGTGTAGACAATACGTTAGGACAAATACTCTCCCTAAAGCCTGAAGTTTGAGTAAACAAACATCCAGGGTTTAAAATAACTCAGTACATGCAACCTACATGCTTGGAGACTGTGAGATCAGACTCTGTTCTTTATGCCCAACAACAACAAAAAAGCAAAGCCCAAGCAAAGGACAGAGGCAGGAGGCGAGAGCTAGACAGTGGAGACATGGGTGTGTCACTAGGACAGAATCCTCACAAGGGCTCTGGGAAGGGTCGCCAGTGGAAGCCCCTTTAAAACCAGAGTTCAGTTGGTCTCCTCAGAAGCCAGAGAGCAGACAGGAACTTAATCTCACTCAGCTTTATTGAGACTGCTGCAATCTGAGATTCACGGTCTGTCTTAAATCCCATCTCCAGCCAGCAGATTATATAAGGAGAGGAGGGTGTCCCAGACAAACGTGTCAATAACTCCTGAGCTCAGCCTTGACCCTTTGGTCAGCCACGTTTCTGAGACTTAGGATGCCTGTACTTCTCTCTTCGTCTCTCCTCCCTCTTCTCTCATTCTGTGGGTGTTTGAGTGCAGGTGTTACTTCTTGAAATGCAGGGTCAAGTTAGTTTCTGTTGGTCTCTGGTTTGTACTCTTCCAGGAGCATCTGAGCTGAGGGTTTAGCTCAGGACAAACTAAACATTAATGACATCGCGCACTGGATCCTTTTTACAGTGTAAAGTTTCTGTCTTTACTATACAGGATATGAAAATACCCCTGTCTCTCCTGTCTCCTGTCCACGCCACAGAGACTGGAAGGCTTCCATGCCACAATAGAATCACAAGCTCCATCAGGGACCCAGACTTGCTCTGGGGTCTTGGGATTGAAATGCTGTGACCTAGACCCAGGCGGTTGGCTCAGGTGTCACATGTTCCCTACACACAGCCCAGAAAACCTGGAATGTCTTTTGTGTAGCTCAGAGAGAGCCCAGAAAGTTGACAACACCCCCCCCCCCAAATGGCTTTCTGCTTGGAATCTATGAGAATCACATGACAAGAAGCCAAGTTAGAAAGCAGCTGTCTCAGCAGACACCTGTGTGTGAAGGTGACAGTGGCAGAAGCTGGGAGCTCAGCCCACCCACACAGAGGCATAGATCACAAAGGAAAACCTGCAGTTAGGAACCCTGCCCCAGAAGGGGGCTGGGGGATGGAAGATTCACCTTGTTGACCACGATGTAGAATGGCGGTTGATAAGAGCTAAATCCTTAAAGACAAAGCAAAAAGTCCTCCTATGGGGCTGGAGAAATAAGGAGAAAGGCTAAGTACGTCCTGGACAAGCATAAGGACCAAGTTAGATTCCTGGTAACCAGGGAGAATAGTCATAGGTGTTTATAATCCAAGTTCTGGGGAGGCGGAGGCAGGGGCAGCGGCAGGGGCAGAGAGGTGGCAGAAGCAGAGGCAGGTGTATCCCTGGGGCTTACTGTCTAGCCTGTCCAACCAACTCACTGAGAGACCTTGTCCCGAGACATATGGAGGAGGGACTGGTGAGATGGCTCAGCAGTTAAGAACACTGACTGCTCTTCCAGAGGTCCTGAGTTCAATTCCCAGCAACCACGTGGTGGCTCGCAACCATCTGCAATGGGATCTGATGCCCTCTTCTGGTGTGCATGAAGAGAGCTACAGTGTACTCACATACATAAAATAAATAAATAAATCTTCAAAAAACATTAAGGTGGAGAAAGGTGGATGGCACTTGGCATGACACCTGGCCTCCACACATACACCCGAGCACACACTCACACACACAGTTTTTCCTTCCCTGGGTGTGTGGTGTGAGGTTCATGTCTGACCTAGAGCTTCCACAATTTAATTTCAGGAATGGAAGGGAAGGAGGGCAGGCCGTGTCTGCTCATCTATGAGTGACCCTGAGTGCAGGCAGTGTGACCTACGCCTCCGATTTTACACCACTCTGTCTCTGGAATTGTGTGTGGCCTGGCTATATGTGTTTGTGATGGAGGCAAAGACAATTCCGGTCTTCATAGACCTCTCCGATGAAGAGGTGGAGGCTGGGGATGGAGTTCAATCCACAGGATGCTCTCAGCACGAAGGACGCCTGGGGGATTGAGCCACTGCACTGCAGAAGCCAGACTCGGTGGTGCATACCTCTAACCCCAATGCTCTGGGAAGTGGAGACAGGATTGGGAGTTCATGGTTATTGTCAGTTACATAGTGAATTCAAGACCAGCCTGGGCGACAATAGCTCTGTCTCAAAAGTTATAATGGAAGAACAGTTTTATGCGGAAGGGAAACATTGCTTAAAGAATGCAGATAAGTAAAGCAAACTCAAGAGGAGGAGAGCCAGATTAGTCTTCATCTACTGAAGAAAAGAAGTCAAAGTGAAATACAGACTCTGCAGTCCGTCTGTCCGCTGTCCATCTGTCCTCACTGGCAAAGGCCACCAATGCTTTTTAAAAATGATACCAACTTTATATAAATTTGTACCAGACCTACAAATGAAGGCACGACTTTCCAATTCTGTTTTGTTTTAAGGTTTTATTTTTCATTATTTGTCTACGTGTGAGTATACGTGTGAGTGTACTTGTGAGTTCAGGTACCCATGGAAGCCTGAAGCTAGAGTCACAGGCAGTTGTGGGTCACCAGCTGTGGGCTCTAGGAACTGAACTCAGGTCCTCCATGATAGCAACATGCTCCCTTAACCACCGAGTCATCTGTCCAGTCTCCAGCTCAGCTTTTGTCTTGTTGAGACAGGATCTTGCTGTGTAGTCCAGGCTGGCCTAAAACTCACAGAGACCTACATGTTCCCACCTCCCAAATGCTGAGACTAAAGGTGTGAGCCATCACGCCTGGCCCAGCTCAGGTTTATAAGACCAGTGTCCTATTTACTATTGCTGTGATGAAACACCATGATCAAAAACAACTTGGGGAGGAAAGGATCTATCTGAGTTATGCTTCCACATCTGGCTTTTGCTCTACAAAAAGAAGTAAAATGGTAGTCATCTCAGTAGATGAAACGGTATTTGGCAAAACCTAAGATCCGCAGATTAAGATCTTTTGACTGACCAAGAGTAGAGGAGAGTGCCTTCAATTTAATAACATGCTTTTGTGGAACAAAACAAAGCAAATGAGTTACCGTGAAAAACTGAGTGCTCACCCCAGGGTGTGTTCTGGGGACGGGTGGTAAGGCGGTCAGAGGACAATGTCAGGAATCTGCTCTCTTCTCCCTTCTGATTCCTGGGGGTCAAACTCAGGTCATCAAGCTGGAAGCAAGTACCTGTTTATTTATTTGTTTGTTTTTGTTTGTTTGTTTGAGACAGAGTTTCTTGTGTAGTCCTGGCTATCCCGGACCTAGCTCTGTAGACCAGGCTAGCCTGGAACTCACAAAGATACTCTTGCCTCTGCCTCCAGAGTGCTGGAATCAAAGGCGTGCACCACCACCTCCCAGCACAAGTACCCTGATACGATGAGCTATGTTGCTGGATACCATTGAGTTTGTTTGTTTGTTTGTTTGTTTTTTAAATAGGGGATAAAAACAATTCAATAGAAAAATGATGTTCTTGATCCAGCAGGTTAGAACAATGAATGCCCATGCGTATAAGCCAGACCTCTACTCTGGCCTTGTGTTGTGTAACTGAATTGACTTTACACTGCTCTTCAGTCTAGATGTAAGTTATATGCTAGAACAGTTAGGGGAAAAGAGCTTTGAGATTTTTTTTTTCACAGAGAAGGCAAAGATTGCGTGGCTATATAAGAAATAATACCCACAATTGGCCTTCATCACAATTTAGAACTTCCTGTTGTTTCAAAAGGCACCGGTTTGGTTTTATTGGTGTTTGTTTAATGAAGAAACGCTAGGCATGGTGGTACATTTACAACCCAGCACTTGGGAGACTGAGGCAGGAGGATGAGGAGTTCAAGGCCAGCCTGGGCTCCACAGCAAGAATCTGGTCTGCAATGGGGAATGTCACTCAGCAATAGAACATGTGCCTAGCAGGGGGGCTCTACCCTCTACTACCACAAACTAAACAACCAGGACAGACTATGAAACAGTAAAAACATTTACATGTCACATTGTATTACATTACATCCCAGCCCTGGGGTTGAGCTCATCCAGAAGGTAGGGGTTGGGTTCTTTGGCCTGCCACAATAACTGGTTCTTTCCCTAAACATTAGTTATCAGATAATTACACATTTAAATGGTTGCTCTTTTGAAAAGGATAAAGTTATTTAATTTGGCACCGTCTTGGAGAACCCGGATACCTTTCTGTCATAGGGTCTCATGGCTTTGTGCTGTACGCCGGCACAGGATGAGGAGGCACCAGGCCAGCGTAGTTTGAAAGGCTACCTCGTGCCAAACACATGCTAGATATCCCACACATATGGAGCATCGGAGGCAGCTGATCCACTTGATGTGGGAGGAATGCAGCCAGCCTGCCAGGGGCAGATCCAGTGCATAGAGCTGTGGGCAGGGTCAGAATGCAAAGCTGGGTACCTCTGGATTTCTGTCCCCGACACAACAAAAGAAAGAGACACAGATATGTGGGTGAAGCCGGGAGGCCAGGAGTGGTCCCTCCCTACTTGAGGGTGAACATCCAGCTTCCCTGTTCAACGGGAACCGGCTATCACAGCATCAGATGGAAACGTGGGCATTCCTGTGGATAAGTCAGGAGAAGGTGCCACTCTCAGGCATGGCTTGGGACTGGAACACTGGTCCCTGCAGCTGTTGAACACAAGAGAGAGATTAAGGTGGGCTTAGGAAGATGCCAAGGGTAGCAATGCCTAAGCCTCCCATGGATGCAGAACATCCTCCTGCCTCGGAGACGCTTCAGGCCAACACCCAGGCAGAGATGAGAGTCTGGCCCTTCAGAGCACCACCGTTCAGTTTACCCCCAAGTTGTCCTCCGCTGTCTTCTAAATACCTTAGGACATTCCACCCACCTTTTTCTTTGGTCTTTAGTGACAAAGTTAGAAGGATCTCTTTTCCCACAGGGTTGCATTCTGTGTCCCTGTTTGAGGCTGTTGAAGCAAAGTCAGAACCAGCCACGTCTCATCACTGAGATGAGCCTATGTTTACAGCTTGGGTGAGGGCTTCTGGCCTTGGCCTTGGGTGGAGGACACCTCGGACACTCATCTCCTGGGTAAGTCTGTATAAGAAGTGTGGCTTCAGAGCTGCTGAGTGCAGCTCCCTCCTCCCTGTCTCAGCAAAGGACCAAGTTAAGATTCTCCTCACTAAAAGAAAATATGCACGCTATGCAAAAAACGCCAACGATTCCCTAAAAACTTGGTTAAAAATAAACAAATTAACTGAAGTTGCAAGATACAAAAGTAACACATAACAGCCGGTTACATTTCTTTTTTAAAAGCTGTTTTTGCATTGATTGATTGATCGATCGATCGATTGATTAATTGAGACAGAGCAAGCACATGTGTGCAAGTGTGTGCTCATGTTTGTCTACAGTGTTCCTGTAGTCCAGCAGAGGGTCAGACTAGAGTTACATATGGTTGTGAGCTGCCCAGTTCAGTACTGGGACATGAACTCAGTCCTCAAAAGAGCTGAAAGTACCCTTATGCATGGAGTCATCTCTCCAGGCTCTCTCTGCCCAACAGCATTTTTTACATAAATAGAAATAATCTAAAATTCATATGAAATCTCGAGAAATTCTGAGCAGTCAAAACAATCTTGGAAAAGAACAGCTTGATGTCTCACATTTTCTAACTTCGAAACTCACTACACAGCTACCTAAGTCAAAACAGAGTAGTGTTGGCAAAGAGACAGAACAAAAAGACAGGCACCAGGAACTGGGCAGAAGGAGCCTCCCCCGACCACACGGGTCACACAGATTGAGGGGCTCCGGTGAGCCTTGGGGACCCAGTGTGGAGTTGAAGTAATGCCCCATGTAAGCCCTGTGCGCTCTGCTCAGCTGCGTTTCCTATACTGGTTTGTGCTGCCCCCCATTGTACAGGAAGGAAGGTACAAAGTCCTAGGAAAGCCACTGTGAGTCAGGCTCCTAATGAGGCACCCTGTAGCTGAGGCAAGGCCCCCTATCTGTGGTCTAACTTGTGATGGAAACCTTCAGGGCCACTTCACCGGAGAGCAAGTGTACAAGCGAAGACAAAGAAAACAGGCAGACAGAGAGCAAATGTATGAGGGGTGGAAGGTGGGGAGAAACAGAAACAGAGAGACACACAGAAACCGTGAGACAGAAACACAAAAAGAGGGAGAGAGTGAAGAATAGACAGAGACAAAGAGAAAGAAATAGAGACAAGGAGACAAATGCAAAGACAGATATAGAGACACACCCCAAAGAGAGACAGAAACCAAGAGAGAACTAGAAAGAGGCGGGTGTGGCTAGCATTAGATGCTTCTCGAGCTTGCAAAGCCATAAAAACAGAAAGAAACACCCAGAGAAAGAGACAAAGAGAGAGGCAGATGGAGACAAAGATAAAGACAGACGTAGACAAAGAGATAAATACACAGACAGGCAGAAACAGAGACACAGGCCAAGCCAAGGATGGTGATGAGGCAGTCCTGAGAAGTCTGGGTGATTCGGCTGAGGGCAACATCATTATCACAAAGGGACCAAGTCTGGATTGAGAGCAGCAGAGCCTCTAAGAGTAGAAAGCTGCTGACTGGGGAATGACCTCATTGAGAAGCTGCTGTCTGAGGCAGGCTGCTATTTATAGCTGAGCCTGAACCTTCCTGACAGGGAGACAAATCGCAACCTCTGTGTCACCCGGGAGGCCTAGCGTGCTTCCCAAGTCAGGGGCTAGAGAGGCAGCCAATCTCTCTTTGATTGGCAAGCCACTCCCTTCCTCTGCCTGGGATGGTACTCAGGGGATATAGCCATTACATGGAGATGAGAGGCTACAGAACCCTCTGCATATCATCTTAGCTACACACACACACACACACACACACACACACACACACACACACACACTCACACACAAGCATCAAGATGCACACCAACCTTGGTGCTCTTATGTCGGGCTGTCTTCTATAGAGATCACTTTCAACAACCTCCCATCTTCACTGAAACCAGCCGAAACCAAATCCACAGGAAAAGAGGAATTCTGAAAAACCACTTGCAAAGGTCAAAAGAGAAGACGGAGCCTGGAAGACGGTACAGCCTCTGAGCGCTCTTGCAGGAAGAAGCCCGACAATCTAAGTTCAATTCTAGAGCCAATGAGGCTGAAGGAGGAGAAAACTGGCTCCCCTAAGTTGTCCTCTCACTGTGGCACCAGCATGTATGTACAACATGGCACATACATGTTTACATAGCTGGGCACACAGACATGCACATGCATATATACAGAAGCATACATGTACACCAATGTATGTGTACTCACTTACACAACCACATAGCACATAAATGTGCATAGGCATGTATTCTTACACATGTGCAAGCAAAGCTCTCATGCAAGAACATATGTGTACATAAACACACACACATGCATGCACATGAGCACTTGCACAAATGCATGTGCACACACATGTATACATGCTGCTACATACATACCAGCACATACATGTTTACATATGTTCACACGCACACTCATACTACCCCATACTCATGTACATTCACACACAAGCACACACCTAGTCCAGCACATTGAACAGCACACACATACATCACCAGATTGTCTCCACTGCCTTTCCAAAGAAATCTCAGTTTTTAAAATTTAAAGGTCTGATATTCCCGTCTGGACATCCATCCACGTGCTGCAGAATGCTAGCCAGCTTCAGCCCAGCATGGTGCCTGCCAGACAAGCCCTGTCCTCCCTGCCCAGCATCTCATGGGACCTCAGCATCCAAAGGGTTCTGCTAAAGGGTCACCAGTGTGGAGGGAGGAGCAGTGAACAGAGACTGGCTGACCTTATCCTAGAAGAACACCCGGGAGATGGCATCAGGTTCTGGTGAGTGATGAGGAGCTTGTCCCTTCTTTTATTCTTTGTGTCTTCTGTGAAGGTGTTCTTGGAGGATGGCTCTCCAGTATGAACTGTCTGCCATTTCCCCTAGACCTGAGAGTCAGAGTTCCCAGCTGGAAACAGGAGTATGGGAAATTTATGTGATGCTTTTAGCAACTTTATTTCTGTAGCAGTCCCCTCAGGGATGAGAGAGAACCCGTGAGGAGAGAATCCTGTGTTTAGCTACAGCAAAGCAGTGTCCTTCAACATTGTCCCAGGTTGGGGGTGTGGCTCATGGGAAGCATGCCTGTCCATATATTTGGAACCTTAGTTTTGATCTCTAGAATTGCACAAAACTAAGCTGCAGAGCTGGGTGTGTGTGGCTTGGTTGGCAAAGAGCTTGTATGAGGGCACGAGCACCCCAGCTCAGCCCCTAGCACTGATGTGAAAACCTGGGCATTGTGAGCTAATCCTAGCACTGGGGAGGGGTCATCCCAGCAGGCAGCAGGGTCCCTGGGACTCACAGGCCATTCAGCCTAATGAAACTGGCAAGTCCTGCATCCCAGCAAAAGACTTTATGTGAACAGCTTGTGAGAGATGACATGAATTTGGTCTCTGGCTTCCACATGCACGTGCATGCACACATACATACACAGGCATGCACAGACATATACATCATACACAAGCATGCACAGACAAAATAAATTAATAAAATTATTAGTTGCTTTTCTATGCTATTTTTGCTATGAAGAGACACCGTGACCAAGGTCCCTTTGTATATCCCCTTAGCCCTTGAAACCTCCCACAAAAGAAAACAAACAAACAAACAAACAAACAAATCTCATCATGGGCTAGAGAGACAGCTCAGCAGTTAAGAGCACTGACTGTTCTTCCAGAGGTCGTGAGTTCAATTCCCAGCAACAACATGGTGGCTCACAACCATCTGTAATGAGATCTGTTGCCCTCTTATGGGGTGTCTGAAGACAGCTACAGTGCATTCATATACATAAAATAAATAAGTCTTTAAAAATCTCATCGTGGAAGTTGTAATGTGTCACAGTGTGCCACGCAGTACACTCTTTTGTCCACACATTTTTGCTTGTATATGTTTATTGCAGTGAGTCATTGGTCTGGTTCAAGGCGTCTGGCTTTTGCTAGACTATCAATACTGGATCCTCACCAGGACTTCTCCTGGATATCTTGTTATTGCCCTGTGTCATGGAGACACTGCAGCTTTTGGATTTGCAGGACTTCATGTGCTCTTACAGTTCACAGATGAAGTAGACTTTGGGGTGGGCCAACTCAAAACCCCGGATCTGAGCCTAGGGTCAGCCAGCCAGCTTTCCCACATCCACACAACCATGGAGAGCTCTCCAGCATTGCCCTGCCTAGCTCACCCGGTGCTGCAGCCTGCAAGGGACAGGGCCAGCTCACACATACCTTTGCCATCCAGGCAGGCTTTATTGAGCTACCCAGGTGATGTGCAGGGCCTGATCTCTCAAGTGCTGCAGCCGGTGAGGAGAAGGGCCAGCTCTCCTGTTCTCCTAACCCTGGGGTCATATCTCCTGCCTGCTGCAGGCAGTGAGGGGGGTGAGGGCATCTCTCCCTTGCTCACATTACCACCACACTGCAGACAAAGGGTGGGACCATCTCTCTCATGCTCCCTCAGGGCTAGCTCACACTCGACTTCAGCACCAGGGCCAGGTCTATGTTCTGCGAGGTGTGGTGCAGAGTCTGCTCTTCAGAGTGCTGCAGCCAGTGAGGGGAGTGACCAGCTATGCACAGCCTTCGGACATCAACATGGTCCCAGGCAATGGCCCAGACCAGGGATGTCTACATGGCCTTAGGTAGCAATATGAGCTATGGACATCGACACAGAGCCCTGCTGCTGCATGGCCACAGACCCAGACATGGCCCTCAGCAGGAGCAGCAGTACAGGCCAGGACTTCACCATGGCCGCGGATGGCAAGACCAGCTACTCAGCACATCAGGCTATTCCTCTCAATCCCTGTGTCTCCAGTCTGTCTCTCCTCATAGTGCTCAAACCATTCTGTTTCCCTTTCTCTCCCATCTCTCTATCGCATAGTGGCTCCTGCTGTGGGTGGGCCATGTTGGGGGCAGGCCTCTGGGTGTCTTCCCCGTGTAGACTTCTGCAACCTCCAAGCCCACTCCCAGTGACACACCTCCTTCGACAAGGCCATACCTTCTAATCCTTCCCCACTGGGGACTAAGTATTGGAACATATGAACTTATGGGAGCCATTCTCATTCAAACCACCACAGTGACACTATCCAGAAATTGTTCTGTAAGAGGATTTACTTAAGGGCCTTTATCCGAGAGGTCACCAGATATCTAGGCATTCTATTCCAGCTCTCTGAAAACATCCACATGTTCATTCGTACAATGTGACTTAAACTACCTCCCCATAGGGAACTTGGGGCTTTCTAAGCACTAAGCAAGTTCTCTACCACCAAGCCACACTGTGTCCTCTTTATCTTTTAAGATTCACATTGAAAGAAAAAAAAGAATTCCCTTTTGGGTCCAGGGGGGGATGCTCAGTAGTTAACAGTGCTTGCTGCTCTCACAGAGGACCTGAGTGGTTCCCAGCACCCATGTTGGGTGGCTCCAACAGTCTATAACTCCAGTTCCAGGGGAATCAATGGAGATAACCATCTTCCTGGTCATTCCAAAACGCTACAGAGATAACTTTCAGAACTATAAATCAAGCATTTCCAACACTGTTTTACGTTTGGAGGAAGCATGGCAGATAACAATGAAAGCAAAGCTATAATGAATTAACTCCTAGGTTCACAGAGCTACAGAGAAACCAGGATTCAACTGGCAGACCCTACCTGCCCTCTACTCTCTTCCTCTCTTACTACAGCACAGCATCCATGTCTGACTCCCCCATTCCTGAACACACTTGGGCTTACATGAAGCCCCTTTGCCATTCTAAACCGCCCAGAGGCACACAGACATCTCAACCCTTCTCTTACTTTCCAAAGGGAAAACCTTGACTTTGCATCTGGGAGCTCTGGGCTATGAATCTGTGCTGTGTGCACAGCACCCTGAGAACCCAGCAGGGGGCGCCCACAAGCACTTGCTCTAGCTCTAGGCAGCCAGCTAACCCCACTGACTCCAACACAAAGAGCGACCAACCTACAGAAGGAAAAGCAAAGGCTTCCTCCATCTGACTAACTGCCAGCCATCCAAGGTTCTCGTGTTGGTCATTTGTGTAGGTCGCTTGTGACTTGGCAAAGGCAGTTGCTCAGAATGTTCACTGACCTGCAGACCTTGTCTGCTCCTTGCTGTGTGGGATTTTGCAGCTGCCTCTTCTCTCCAGGGACAATCTCCCGGGACCACCTTGGACTAAAGAAAATACCGGGCTGTCCAGCAGATTGCCTGGACACCAATCACAATTCCAAGTGTTACATTCAAATCCTAGAGGGAGAAGGAAGGGTTGGAAAACTAGCCTCACTCTCCTGTGTTTGTGGACCATGTGCAGCTTTTTGGACAATGTTTATGCCCAAGTCTCTATCCTACTGGCATGGGCAAGTTTGCACTGTCCAGGGTCTTTCCTTGCCTTGGGCTTTTTTCCAACAAGGATGCTGAGGGTCCCTGGACTCCTCACAGGCCTATCCCTACTCTATGTAGCCACTAAGTGCTGAGAGGCAGAGACTTTATTTGTTTGTTTGTTTGTTTGTCTGTCTGTTTGTTTGTTTGTTTGTGAGAGGGCTGCCCGCCACTGCAAGTATAAAGTCTGAGAGACCTTTAAGGATTCAGTGCTTTTCTTCCTCCCTCCACCTTGTGGAGTTTTGAGGTTGAACGTAGGTAGTGTTGCTTGGTGGCAAGTGCCTTTACCCATGGAGCAATCTCCAGGGAAAGGCTGGCTTCCTCATTCCCAGCAGCAGAGGAGACGGAGCTGTTGTGTGGGTACAGCTGTAGAGGTGTTTGCAGAGAGCAATGATTGACATAGGAAGCTCCCAGGACCATCGGGTTGGGCTTCTACAGGAGCAGCTGTGGTCTTGTTCTGTGCACAGAGGCTGGCCAGATCCCTTCCCTCCTGGGTTCCTCCTGGAGTCCTGCGAGGCTTGCCCTTGTGGCAAGTTTCATCTTGCACAGACATTCCTCCAAGAGTTTGAGGTGGGCCATTTCTGGGAGATTTTGGTCCACAGCCAGTCCATTTGCATAGTTTTAGTCCAAGCCCACTGTTTCAGGAAATACTGGAAAAGGCCCACTGTAAGTAGAAATTCGGTTTCAGAGGTCAAGTAAGGATGCTGGCCCAGATCAGAAGAGAACAGTTGGACCAGGGATCTAACTCAGTGGACAGTGTGAACTGAAGGGCCCAGAAGAAAAAGGTTGGAAGAAAGGAAGGAAGGAAAGAAGGAAGGAAGGAAGGAAGGAAGGAAGGAAGGAAGGAAGGAGAGAGAGGGGGGAAGGGGGAAGAAGGAAGGAGGAAAGGAAAGGAGGGAAGAAGAGCTGTACTCGTGTCAAAGTTTCTGTAACGCTAAATGACTGAATTCAGGGATTACAATGTTTCCAACCAGAGCCAAAGCATTTGGCGCTATTTTTAGTTCCTTTGAAAGCCATTAACCACCTATGTCTGACTTAATATTGTTGTGCCTACTGTGTTCATAGCAGACCACACAGCAAACCAAAGAAGGTGGTCACGTAGCACCTGAAACCCGGAACAAGGCTGTCTTTGTTACTTTTCTATTACTGTGATAAAACACCAGGACCAGGGCAACTTAGAGAAGGAAGGGTTTATTTGGCCTTATGGCTCCTGGGGGGATAAGAGTCCATCACCTTGGTAACAGGGAAGTATGCAGTTGGCCGGCTGGAAGCTGCCTGAGAACTGAGGACTCACAGTTTGAACCATTAGCTGGATGGTGGGAGGCTTTGAAACATCAAAGCCCATCCTCAGTATGGTACTTCCTCCAGCTAGACCACGCCTCCTAAGCCTCCCTGAAGAGCATCACCACTGAGGACCAAGTACGCAAATGCTTGAGAATGTAGGGTACATCTCATCAAAACCACCACCCAAAGACTTCTCTGCTTCGTTCTAACTCACCTGCCTGTATCCCCCACCATATTTGGCAAACTCTTTGATTTATGGCTTTTTTATCTTTTATAGCTAATAAGATCTAATGGAACCCCTTTCACGGTGGAACATGAAATCTCAGGTAAACTTGAATCTGTGTTCCTGGCCCTGGGCACTCATATTTGACTCCAGAATAAACTCTCTGTTACCCACTTTGAAGTGAGAGCTGTTTTTGTATTCGTGCTTAGCATGCATGCAGCCCTGGGATGTAGCCCCAGGACTGCATAACCAGGTGTGCTGGTGCATGTCTGTGAGAGGTTATTTCTCTGCTGCTGAAGTGAGCCAATTCAAGTCAGATTAGATTACATTAAAGCCAGGTTTGTTTGGAAGCTGCTCTCTGGTGAGTTCACTGTCCCTAAGGATTGAGGCCAGGGGAGTAACCATGGAGGAAGGGGGAGCGGGAAAAGAAAGAGAGAAAGGGCACAGAAAGAGAAGGAGGAGGAAGAGGAAGAGGAGGAGGAGGAAGAGGAAGAGGAGGAAGAGGAAGAGGGGGAAGAGGAGGAGGGGGAAGAGGAGGAGGAGGAAGAGGAGGCAGAAGAGGAGGCAGAAGAGGAAGAGGAGGAGAAGGAGGAGGAGGGTAGAACCCCAAAATGTCTAGATTGCATAGGGAAGAGCCACTGGAGGAAGGGCAGCAGCCCCTGTGCTGAAAAGTTCAGTGTGGGGGCAGGGTATGCCAGGTAGGGACTGAGGGATGCTGGGAAAACCTGGAGGCCACGTCTGCTTTGGTAAGTAAAATATGCACCTCAGTTTCTTGTCCAGGGGTCAGAAACCAAATAGTCTGCAATCCTAGCACTTGGGAGGTGGAGCCAAGAGGATCAGAAGTTCAAAGTCATTCTTGGCTACATAGTAAGTTTGAGGCCAGCCTGGGCTACCTGAGACTTCTATCAAAGGAAGAGGGAGAGTGAAGTGACTCAGTGGTCAGAACCACAGAAAAAATTACTTGACAAGTGACCCTTGTTGGCCACCCCTTCCAGCACCCTTAGCATCTCAGGGTGCTGTATCACTAATTGGGGACATTAGGTCAGTCAAGGGACAACATGACAAGATCCCTCCTCACCAGGTTCAAGCTGCTTTAGTGATCCCATCTCTGGGCATGTAGAAATTAGCAGGCAGAGCAGCAGAAAGCCGGGCAGGGTGGTGTTTTATCTCTGGATGGGAATGTTAAAATTGCCTAGAGGGAAAAGGAAAGTTGGGGGGGGGAGAGAGAAAGGGAGGAGATAGAAAAATAAAAGAGAAATGAGTCCAAAATTATGAACTATACTGAGAAGAAAATAGATTACATCCCAGATGACCACACCTGTGCAAGTCATTTGAAATCAAAGCCCTGGGTTTTCCGTTAGCAAGCACACTCAAAGACAGCAACGGTAGTTAGAGCTCCTTCCGGCTTCCAAAAGGGCCTTAAACACACCAGTCGGAAGATGGACAGAACCGTCTTTCAGTAGAAACTGATTAGAGAAGCTGGATATTCCCCGCCTCCCTCTAGGCCAGGCAGACAAGGGAAACATGTCAGCACTTGCCCACTGTCCACTTCATGCCTTCCCCTACCACTAGATGCTGTTTATTTGAGGCTCTGACTCTGAGGTGACATGTCACCAAGCTTCCACGGAAGGAAATCCGAGAACTGGAGCAGGGGGAGAGGTGTACTGCAAACACAGCCGCTTCTGTCCATGGCCTTTCCACAGATGACCATGTCTCCCTGCCCGTCCTTGAAGGCAGCTCTGTCTTTCTCCTGACTCAAGCAGCCACTTCCTGTGGCACAGAAGGATGGAAGGCAGCCATCTCTAAGCTGGCTCCCCTTGAATAGATCACACTGTGAAAGCATAGTTGGCTAGACCCCTCCCCCACTCCAGCCAGTGGCTGGGATAGAATCCTTCTTAGCTGTTTTTCCTGTTACTGTTACCAAATACCTGGCCAGAAGCAATGGAAGCGAAGAAAGCTTGTTTGTTTCAGCTCAGATTCTACCTGTGCAATCCATCATGGCGGAATAGAGACAGCTGGTTACATTGTATCTTTAGTCAGGAAGCAGAGAGAGAGAGAGAGAGAGAGAGAGAGAGAGAGAGAGAGAGAGAGAGAGATGAAAGCTGCTACCCAGGTCACTGTCTCCCTTTTATTCATTCAGAATAAAAGGCCCAGGTCATGGTGTTGCCTACTTTCAGAGTGCATCTTCCCCAGCAAGCTTTTCAGGAGACACCCTGGCACACAGAACTAGGAGGTGTGTTTCCGTGGTGATGCTTGCTGGTAGCACGCTCACTGTTTGCACAGGTGCTTCTCTCTGTAATGTCCAAGTTCCTCTTCGCAGAAGGACTCCAGTGTTGGGAGCCGACTTTTAGCAGAAAGCGGCTAGATTATCTTTGCAGCCATCTGGAACCATATACCCTGATAAGAGATTTGGTTTTCAATGTCCTACAACAGCTGAAGCACACTCTGATATCCCACATATTTTGTGTTGCTGTTTACTGCCCCCAGCTGCAAGGCGCACGTAGTAGCCAAGCCTGCAAGGCATGCGGTTCACGTGCTGTCCACGTGCTATCCAGGCCATACATGCTTATAAGGTGCACGTGCTATCCACGCCTGCAAGGCATTGCGGTGCACGTGCTATCCATGCTATACATGCCTGTAAGGCTTCCGTCATATCAACACCTGCAAGGCACATGGTATCCACGCGCCTACAAGGCACGTGGCAAAGCCCCACGGCACCACAAATATTGTGACTTGTACTCTGCCTCAAGGCTTTGGGGCTAAGTGCTCTGGTCAAGAGAGAGAGTGGGGCAACGGGGGCAAGAGACGCGAAGAATGGGACAAGACAAGGTGTGATCAAGTCTCTTCCCCTTTATCCTCTCTCTCTCTCTCTCTCTCTCTCTCTCTCTCTCTCTCTCTCTCGATAGACCCTGACCCTCGGATGGAGCGCCAGCTTGGGCCAAGACACAGTGGCCGCCAAGCGTGGAGCAGAGCAGGCCGCAACATTTTGGCCCACAAAGCCGGGCAGTACGGGCCGGGACACTCCAGTCCTCGTGGATGGTGTTCCCTTGGTGTACTTTCTTCATCTTGATCACCCCTCGGAAGTTCCCTTCTCCAGATGCCATTTCATGCTAGGGAAATGGCCAATGACCTCAGCAGGGATTTGATGGAGAAGACAGAACTCCAACCCTGAACTGAGGAAAGTTTCAACTCTCTTTTGACCCTAGCCCTTTCTAATATGAAGAATGCCTTTGAGAGCTGAAATCAGAAGTCCATTTGAGGAGCTGAGGACCACCAGCTTGGGGGGGGGTCTTCCATCTGTTCAGTGAGAACAGGCTATCACAGGCATTGGATGAGGCCCAAGGAGACCACTGAGAGGCACACTCTGAATGTAGTTGGTGAAGTGCTTGCTAGGCAAATGTAAGAACCTGAATTCAAACCTCAGAGCCTGTGTAACAGGCTGGTCATGGCAGTGTGTATTCGTAATCCCTGCACTGGGAGACGGAGACCGGAGGAGCCCTGGAGCTTGCTCTCCAGCCAGCCTAGCTAAATTGGTTAAGCTCCAGGTTCAGGGAGGGGACCCAGAAGGTGGACAATGACCACAGAAGACAACTGGCCTTGATCTCCACAGCTGGACACACACACACACACACACACACACACACACACGGCATTTCCATCCAAGGTAAGCCAGGAGATTCATTTTCTCATGTGACACTCATCTTACTTCATATTGACACTCACAAATGAATGTGTAGAAACAATGACTAAAGAGTAAACGGGTTCCCCAATCCCTTAAGGCCTCTGCAGACAGAAAGCCTGGAAAAGCCACCGATGGGCTTGAGGCTCAGAAGTTGTGGCTCATGGGCTTGAATAGCCGTCCGTCTGTGAGTGGCAGGGTCTCCCATTCAGAGATGTACATGATTTCTCCTTCTCTTCTTGTTTGTTTGTTTGTTTTTTAAGACATGGTTTCTCTGTGTAACCCTGGCCATCCTGGAACTTGCTTTAAAGACCAAGCTGGTCTCAAATTCAGAGATTCACCTGCCTCTGGCCCCTGAGTGCTGGGATTAAAGGTGTGCGCCACCACCTGGCTCATTGTCTCCCTTCATGGTGACACTTCTCTAGTCAGGCTCATAAAACCCAAGGAACAAAGGCTTTCGAGAAGGACACATAGGGTAGAGTTAAGAGGATTCATTATGGTGTGAAATGTCCTCCCTTCTTCCCCCCTTCCTTCTCTCTCCCTCTTTTCTTTCACTCTCCATCTTAATTACTGTTCTATTGCTGTTAAGAGATACCATGACCAAGGCAACTCCTATAAAGGAAAGCATTTGTGTGTGTGTGGGGGAGGGGGTAGTTGCATGGGGTAGGGTTGTCATCCGGCAAGACGCATGGCAGTAGGTAGACAAGCATGGTGCTGGAGAAGAGTCTGAGAGCTACATCCCAGCAGGCAGTAGGCAATGAGAGAAAGATTGAGTGTGGGCTTTTGAAACCTCCAGGCCTACTCTTAGTAGCACCTCCTCCAGCCAGGCCACGCCTCCTAATCCTTCCCAAACAGCTCCATCCCCGGTGACTAAGCCTTCAAATAGATGAGCCTATGGTGGATATTCTCATTCAAACACCACACCCTCCATCTTCTCCTCCTTTCTGCTTCCTTTTCTCCTTTTATAACAGGATCTTCTGTATCCGAGGCTGACCTTGACCCTTCTATGTGACTGAGGATGACCTTGAACTTCTGGCCCAACTGCCTGCCTTTCCCATGGAATTATGAGTTGGTATCAGCATGCCTTGTTTTATGTGAGAATAAAGTGTCAACTCAGGGCTGTGTGCACGCTAAGAAAGCACAGCTGAGCTCTATTGCAGCCTGAAAGTTAACTCATCCTCGCCTTCTCTTTCTTATCAAGCTGCAAAATGAAGCCAGAGCTCCTACATACACACACACACACTCAGACACACACACACACAGGCACACACACACAGACACACACAGGCACACACACACAGACACACACTCAGACACACACACACACTCAGACACACACACACACACACACAGAGGCACACACACACAGAGAGACACATACACAGACACACAGGCACACACACACAGACACACACACAGACACAAACACACTCACACACACACAGATATACACTCAGACACACACAGACACAGACAGACACAAGCACACTCAGACACACACAGACACACACAGATACACACATACACAGAGACATAAACACACTCAGACACAAACAGACACACACAGATACACACATACACAGAGACACAAACACACTCAGACACAAACAGACACACACATACACAGAGACACAAACACAGTCAGACACAAACAGACACACACAGACACATACAGACAGACAGACACACACACACTCAGACACACACACACACACACACACACACACACACACACACACTGCATGAGCCCTCTACCACAGAGCTGTATTCCAAGACATCTTTTTTCACTAGTCTGTGTAGTCTGGCCTTGAACTTGAAATTCTCCTCTCTCAACCTCCCAAGTTAGCTAAGGCCACCACCTGGCTCATTGTCTCCCTTCATGCTGACACTTCTCTAATCAGGCTCATAAAACCCAAGGAACAAAGGCTTTCGAGAAGGACACATAGGGTAGAGTTAAGAGGATTCATTATGGTGTGAAATGTCCTCCCTTCTTCCATTTGTTGAGCAACCACAAATACTAAATCTATTTTGTTCTCAAAGATTTAACCCCCCCTTCAGGAACTAGAAAGATGGCTCAGAGGTTAAGAGCACTGCTGTTCTTCCAGAGGATTTGGGTTCAGTTCCCAACACCCATAAAGTGGCTCACATCATGTGTAACTCCAGTTCCAGGGGATCCAGCACTCTATTCTGACCTGTGAGAAACCAGGCATGCACATAGCACATATACATACATGTAGGCAAATACTCATATACATAAAATAAAAACATATAAATCTGAAACAAAACAAAACTAACAAAAACCCTGTAACCATCAGGCCAGAATTGAAAAAAAACAAAAACAAACAAACAAACAAAAAAAACCAACAACAACAACAAAAAAAACTTTAGCTTTGTGGAATCTCCCTCACCCTTACCACTAACAACTCCATTTTTTTTTTTTTGGCAAAATAAAACTAAATAATGCTAAGTAGCTGGACTATCAGCTGAGCACAGAAGTTTATGTTTATAACCCAGCACTCAGAAGGAACCCCTAAGTTAAAGGTCACCTGGGCTGCATGGTAAGACCCTGTCTAAACTAAATGAATGAATGAATGAGCAAGCCTAAACTAAGTACAGGAAGGTAACTCTGAAGGTCACATGTTGCCAGACTCTGCTGCGTGACAGGTCTAGGCAAAGGTAGATGGACAGAGAGTGATTTGACGACCTGGGTTGTGGGAGGGGAGACAAAGCACAGACAGATGAGAGACAGCAATTGCAAACCCACAGCATACTAAAAACCATTCAGCTGTGCCTTGAAAAGCACATAGGTTATGCCTAATATTGTTGATTACCAAAGATCATATCTCATGAGTGACAGAAAAGTGTTTCTTGTGGCTGTAGAAAAAGAACCCCGACTCTAGCCTGCAGCTCCTAAGAGGGCCCATCCTAGGTGCAAGCTGGTAGCATCGTGCTGTGTAATCGCAAGGCAGTGAGAGAATGAGGCTCTCTGCCACCAGCTCTTTGATGTTCTCTCCCTGCCCTCTTACAGGATCTGATCCAGCAGCGCTCAACCTTCCTAGCTCTGTAATCCTGTAATACAGTTCCTCATGTTATGGTGATCCACAGCCATAAAATTGTTTTATCTCTGGCTGGAGAGATGGCTCAGAGGTTAAGAGCACTGACTGTTCTTCCAGAGGTCCTGAGCTCAATTCCCAGCACCCACATGGTGGCTCATATCCACCTGCAGGGAGATCTGCTGCCCTCTTCTGGCCTGTGGACATATATGCAGTATAGGTAGTAGCAAACAAATCTTTAAAAAAATACTTTGTTGACACTTTATAACTGTAATTTTGCTACTGTTACGAGTCATATTGTAAATATCCGTTTTCTGATGGCTTTAGGCAACTCTTGTGAAAGGATCATTTGATCCCCAAAAGGGTCACAATCCACAGGTTTAGGGGGATCATGACCCATAGGTTGAGAACTACTGGGCTATACAACTCAGTTTTAGTCTCAACTGCTCCAGGCTCCACTCCTGCATGGATTCTGGATGCACTTCATTTGTATTTGGTTAAGGGAATAAGGTGAAAGTAGAGAAAGTCCAATTTATAATCTCAAATGGGCAGATGGAATGTTGGTGATGTCAAAAAGAATACCTACCTTTTAAATAAAATTTGATTATATTCTTATTATTCCCATCTTTGAGACAGATAAAAGTGGCATCCTTGGTTCCTAATGTCAGAGGACAAGCTTTAAGCCCATCACCTACACACATATCTGTGCCTTGGGTAGTCCAGTCATGAATTCAATATATCTCTAGTTCATAGAGATGGAACTTCAAAGGTGTGTTCTTCCTTATGACCATGGGTGAAAACATTGTAACATGGGGTGGGGGGGGGGGGGAAATCTCATGAAGATCTTTGGGAGAACAGCTTTGGAAAGTATCAGAAATTGAGATTTTATTGACATTTTTATTCATATATTTTTCTTTGTGCATGTATGCTGTGTGTTGCAGGTATCCACAGAGGCCAGAAGAGGGCATAAGGAGGGGCCATTGGGTCCCCTGAGTTAGAGAACTTACAAACACTGCCTGATATAAGTGCTGGGAACTAAACCCCAATGTCTTAGCTACTCTTCTATTGCTGTGAATTGACACACCAACCAAGGCAATTTATAAAAGAAAGTATTTAATTGGGGCTTGCTTACAGTTGCAGAGTGTGAATTCATGGTCATCATGGCAAGGAGCATGGCAGTAAACATGGTGTTGGAGAAGCAGCTGAGAGCTTACGTTTGATCCACAAGCAGGAGACAGAAAAAGAGACTGAAACCTCAAAGCGCTTCCCCGATGGCACATGTCCTCAGACAAGGCCACAGGTAATCCTTTCAAAAAACGTCCCACCAACTCGGAACCAAGTATTTAAGTAAATGACACTATGGGGGCCATTCTTGTTTTCAGACCACTACATCAATTGTTCTGGGAGAATAGCAAGCAGTCTTTGACAAGGACCAGCCTTGGTTTGGAGAGGAGTTCTGAGAAAGGGGTGTTTGGGAACAGCAAATAGAATGACTCAAAATCAATCATGGGGTACAAGCTGACAGCCTTGTGTTCTGTTCCTGATGGCTCTCCAGACAGTTTGTCAAGATAGCTCAGCTCTCACACACCCACACAGAAGCCCAGTCTTCAATTTACATATCAATTTAATCATCCACCCCAGATTCCCTTTAGAGTATCAGCATTTTATGACCTTAGCCCCTCGCTTCTTAGAAAAAGACAGCAAGTAAAAAAAAAAAAAAAAATTAACATAGCAATGAATTCAGAGATCTGTCTCCTTTGTAACACAAATAAGCTAGGTGGAATCTGGCTCTGGGATCACCATTTCCACCACCCCTGGGTCTAAACTCATTCTGTCCCAGGCTGATTTTAAACTCAGAAATCTGCCTGCCTTTATGAGCACAAACAATAAACTTAGTTGGTGGGAATCCTGCCCTGTAATCGCCACTCCCTAAATCTCTGTGTCTCCTTCCAAAGTGTCTTTCTGACAAGCTGGCTCATAGAGCAGCTGCCTCTGTTCTTTTAAGTCCACAAAGCTCCTCATATAATTCATATTGCATTCTTATATTTTACATAGTTGAGAAATTATATATGCTTGAACTTGTGTTTTCAGAGTTCTTTCCCACAGCCTTAAAAGCTGTCCTGAAGGTCACAACATTTACCATTTTGCTAAAACACACCCTTGCTTCCTGATCTCTTGCTCCTTCTAATTGTCAGGGAATCATTAACCTTGGCAGAGAGGACATCCCCTTGGCAAGGGGAACATCTCTCAAAGGAGTTACATAAAGTAAGTTATGTACATAGTTATACAAACAAGTCTCACGATTAGCAATGGTCAACACTCATGGAGGCCCATGCCCTGCTGGCTCTGCTCCATGGCCAGAAGCCAAGTCACACCTTCCCTCTCATGGCCATGCAGGAAGGCAAGTCTTAACTACTGCGCCATCTCTCTAGTCCCAGATGCTGACATTCTTAAAGTAATGCCTTGGTAGATAAGACCACTGGTGGTGATTAGGTATAAAGCTGTATTCATTAAGGGGTGAGACAAGGGGTTCTCAACTTGTGGAACAAGACCCTTTTGGAATCAAATGACCCTTTCACAGGGATTGCCTAAGGTCATCAGAAAGTAAACAATTACATTACAAAATTACATATATGAAATAGCAAAGTAATCTTATAGTTGGAGGTCACCACAGCATGAGGAACTATTTTCAAGGGACATAGCTTTAAGATGGTTGCAAACCACTGGATCCAACACTTCTGTTACATCAGAAGCTAAAGAAAGACTAGAACCAGAACTTGAAAACTGGACAATGAAAAATGCCCTCATCCATGGCTAGTTCCAACCTGTAGCAAGAATTCCAAAGGGCTAGTGATGGTGTCTCACACCTGTTATCCCAGGGTTCCTTGGGAAGCAGAGGCATGTAGTTATACATTTTTTTTTGCAACCTACTTTTAATAAGGGTTCAATCTCTCCTCTAGCCCACCACCCAGCAGAGGTAGTGGAAGAGAAAAGTTATTAGGATATGGGGGAAGGGGACTTGTTAGCAGTAGTTTTTTGGGGGATGAGCTTGATCTCCTTTGGCAGTAGTTCAGTCCCATAATAAACACCAAATATGATTCAGCAGCTGCAGACCAGTCCTCTAGGCAGGCAGACACTGGCAAGAACCAGCAGCTGTAGTTCAGTCCTAAAGAAACCGCAAGGCTCTCCAACCAGCCTGAGATGAGGCCACTGTAGTGGCAAGCTGCAGCAGGAACCTCACAAGAAGTTCTTGAGTGAGTTTCTCTCAATGGTGGTGTTATCACAAGTTGAGCTCAACAATAAGGTGAACCAATACATGTGCATCGCTATCGAAGAATAACAAGGCGGAGCAAACCAAATCAACGCTCCATGCTCGTCTCCCACCGTCTGTGGGGTCGTAGTTCACTCCTTCATCAAGTGACATTTCATGTGTTTGCTTCAGCAAGATATCCCTTCACCTGTGTCTGCTTCGGGAAAACATTCTTTCACGTGTTTGCTTCAGCAAGGCATCTTTTCATCTGTGTGCCCCAGAGAGACATCATTTAACTAGTTTCCCGAGAAACTAGAAGTTTCCATTTCAGAGGTAGGTGGATTACTGCAAGTTCAAAATCAGCCTGCCTTACAATATCAAGGTGAAGGCAAAGAAATAAAACCTACTTCCTGTGTGTACTGAGCATTATGTATCAATCAGCAGCTAGGAAACAAGCTCTACGGTTTTATTCTGCCAACATGGTTTGAGAATCCACCCTACACCTGTTGGTTCCAAGTGTCGTGCAGTTGCATTACTTGTTGGAAATTCAGGGCAAGCATTGGCAAGCATCAGCAAGCACTCTTGATCCTGTGGGAAGCTGTTGGTTCTTGCTCACACATGCCCTTCACCGGTGCTGTGACATCTTGTTGTTTCAAGACAGGGTTTCTCTGTGTGTCTCTGGCTGTCTTGGAACTTGCTCTGTAGACTAGGCTTGTTGGGGGCCGACTTTTAGCAGAAAGCGGCTATCAGCTTTGCAGCCATCTTGAGCCATATACCCTGACGTGAGATTTGAATTACAATAGCCTACAACAGCTGAGAACACTCCGATAATCTTGGTTTAGATACCTTGAGATTAAAGACGAGTGAGATTAAAGGTGTGTGAGATTAAAGGTGTGTGACTTAAGAGTATGACTTAGAAGTATAGAGATCAGAGTTAGAGACAAGACCTAAGAGCACGATTAAAGGTGTAACTTAGAGGCGTGGCTTAGAAGTGAGACATATAAAAGGCAGAGACAGAACACATCAGAAATCAGACATTAGGGAGACTATAAAAGATAGAACCAGACATGAGACTATAAAGGGAGAATCAGACAGGAGACACTTAGAGGAAGAGAGACTGAAGAATAAACGGGATTGAATCACACCCTGTCTGGTCTCCATTCTTTGAGTCTGCCCTCACCCTCGCTCTTGCTGAACCCCGACCTGCAGACCGGAGCAGCAGCTTGGGTCGGGATATAGTGGCCGCCCAAACGTGGGTCGGCCTGGGCCTCAACATTTTGCCTGGGCTGCAACATTTATTTTGGCCGCCCCAACGTGGGGCTAGTGTGGACCCCAACATTATTTTGGCGCCCGAACAGGGACTCGAGCTTGGGCCCCAACATTATTTTGGCGCCCAAACAGGGACTCAAGCTTGGGCCTCAACATAGGATGACTTTGAACTCAGAGATCTGTCCACTTCTGCTTCCTGAGTGCTGGGATTAAAAGGATGGGTCACCACTGCCTAGCCAAAGATATATTTGTGTGTGTGTGTTTGTCTATGTGAATGTATGCCATGTGTTCGGGTGCAAATGGAGACCAGAATAGGGCATTAGACAGATGCTGGGAAATGGAGTCTGGTCCTTAAGTATTAACTACTGAACCATTTCTGCAGCTTCCAAGCACTTAAAGCCTAGAACATTTTCTCACTGCATGAGGTCACTTGGGCAGCCAGATTCACAAAGGCAGCAGAAGGTTCAACTCTTGCTTCTCAGCAACTTTTTTCAAATTTCCTGTCCCTTTCTCCCACCTCCATTTTTTTTTTTTTTAAAACAAGGAATCTTATGCCCAGGAGGTTTACATTAGGGCTGACATTCATACATAAAAGGAGGCCTGAGGCAGACATATGCCCTCTGCTGGGGCTCACAAACTCCATGTTCTGCCAGAGTCCTCTACCCTCCCCTACGTGCTCACCACTGTTAACTGGGGGTTCTGTCAGGACATGAGCTCTCCTCATTCCCAAAACCTTCTATAACCACAGACTAACCAACATGTCTTTCACCCTTCCTACCAGGTTAATCTTCATTCTGAGCCGAAGACAAATCCTGCTAATCACAGCCATTTTCAACCCCTGGGCAGACTGTGCTGGGCAGACAGGATTCTAAAGAGAAAGTAAATCTGTGACTGGGTACCTTCCCGTTCTGGTCTTAAGACACAGCCTGCCATCAACAGGAGGAAGTGTACATCCAGAAATATCTATTCATTGCATAGACAGTGTCTGGCTTGGGCGAGCCACGGTTTAAGAAATCGCAGGTTATTCCAGTGCCTTTAATCCCAGCACTCAGGAGGCGGAGGCAGAGGCGGAGGCTGGGGCGGGTGGAGGCGGAGGCGGGCGGAGGCGAGGCGGGCAGATCTCTGAGTTTGAGGTCAACCTGGTTTACAGAGCGAGTTCCAGGACAGCCAGAGCTTCACTGAGAAACCCTGTCTCAAAATAAACAAATTAACAAACAAACAAATCTTTTGTTGTTGTTGTTGTTACCCACAGCCTGGGAAGGACCTGAGGTGTTCAAATTTCCCCATATTGTACACAAAGGCTGTGAAGATCAAACTCCTACTTAAATACTATTAAAAGAATGACTTGGAGAACTTTAAAAAGCAGATTTGAAAGTAGAAGTGAGACTGTCTGGAGAACAGAGGGATTAATGGGGGAGGGGAAGGAAGGGAAGAGGGTAACAGAATGTGAGGGAATAGGCTCAGATTCCATTACCAGGTGTGAATGAAAATTGTTTTAAAAGGTTTTTAATTTTTTTCTTTTTTTGAAATTTGGGAGATTCTTTAGTTCTCTTAGATTTCCCAAATTCATTTACATATCAGGAACCTTCTATCATTTAACTTGTTATAACCCCCCAAATTATTTCAGTGTGATTTTGGGGGTGCTAGGGACCCAGCTCAGGGCCTCCTTAGTAGGCGCTGGCTCTTCCCCTGAGCTACACCCAGGTCATCCTAATATAATTCTTAGGGTGTGGAGAGCCTTGCACTCTCTAGATCGGAAATCAGCTTTGTTGTGAGTAGTCTATGAGGCTTTGTCATCCTCCAGTGTTTTGGGGCATCTTCCACACGGAACAGAGCTTCTCCGTGTCTGCTCGACTTGTAGAAAGGTGACTGTGTTAGTTACTTCTGCATCTTTGCGACCACAACATGTGACTGAAGTAAGTTAATGGTGGGAATATTTATTTTGGCTCACAACTTCGAAAGGGCTTTAGTTTGTTGAGGAGGGGGCAGTGCGGTACTTCAGTTCAGTTCACAGTGTGGACCATGAGGGATAGGTTAGTCACACTAGGGAGGATCAGGATGCTGAAAAATAGGCCGGAAGTGAGCATGGAGTCCTCAGGAGCCAGCCCCATTCACCTACATCCTCCAAGAGTTTCTAGAACCTTCCCAAAACAGCAATCATCTGGAGACCAAGATCATCACATGAGCCTGTGGGTAGTTTCAGACTCAAAGCCCAGCAGTGGTTCACTGGGAATGCTCTCTCCGCATCATCCCGAGTCCTCACTGAGCCCTTTAAGGTTTTCACTGCTATTTGTTATGAAGGAGGGTTCTTGGCCTCTCTGTGCCTTCTGGGCATGGCTAAATGAAGACAGTCTAGGCTCCTTCCCCTGGGGACTGTGCCTGCCAGAGGCTGGAAGCTTCTGTAGTCAGGGTGTCTGGCCCCAGATCTGGTTTCCCAGCCATTAAATCTTGCATCCTCAGACGGCCACATAACTTCACTTAGTGGATAATAGCGTGCTCTACCTTCTTAGTCATTACTGTGATAGCCGAATGTGATAACGCAGGGAAAGTGGCCCTTAGAGAGGGCCTTGAGAAGGAGCGGTCATCTATGTGGTCATCCTACACCGTGCAGGCCATCTTTGCTTTCATCTCTGTGTTATCTATAATTGGCACTTCAAAAACAATGTAATTTTTAAAAATTTAAAATGGCACATATTTTTAAAGGACTGTATGTAATAACGAACACTTAGATGGCACTTAAAAATCTTCTTTTATCAGGCCATGGTGGCTTATACCAGTAATCTTGAGCAACAGAGGCAGAAGAGAACTTCCACAGGGCTGAGGGCAGCCTGGTCAACATTGTAAGTTCTAGAGGAGCCAGAGAGACATAGACCCTGTGTATGAATAAATAAATAATAAATACATGCATAAATATGTGAATGTTTTATTTTTATGTTAAACCCAAATCTTATCAGTTTTTCTAATAAACTACAAAAGGTTGTTAATTTTATATCTCTAGCTGATGGTGTCAGAATGTCTATCTGACCACAGAGGAAACAGTCAATCTAAAGGCCGGGGATGCAGCTCAGCGTGCTTACCTAACATGCAGGAAGCCTGGGTTTGATCTCTAACATGAGGATACTCACCTGTAATCCCAACACTGAGAAGATAGAGTCTGGAAGATCAGAAGTTCAAAGTCATCTTTGGCTGTGTAGTGACTATGATGACAGCCAGGGACACCCTGATACCTTGAGAGTGGTAGGGAAGCAAGAAAGAAAATAGGAAAGGAAGGGAGCTGGGGGGCTGTGAGCTCAGAAACAGGAAACATTGTATCAAGATTTCTTGTGGACCTAAGAGCCGAGAAACTTCAAGGAAACTTAGCTCACTTTTCTGCAGCATGTGTCTTTAACAGGGCCAGCTGGGTCTTGCTAAGAAGGGAGCCCAGCTTCTCCCAGAGTTCACAGCGCATTTGCCCAGGTCTCCCCTCTTCTCTGTAAGATGGGAATGATACTTGCCCTGAGAGCTTTGGCAGCCCTTTGGCAGTTCCTTGCCTGACACCCTGTGTGGGTCACCGCAGATGACACTCCCAGCTTGTGCAGCAAAGATTCCTCCAACTCTGCCTGGATTCTGGGGCAGCAAGCAGACAAAAAGTCAGTAGAGATGGTGGGGTGGACTTTATCTGTTCCTGTCCTGATAGGGATCCCAGCCACTTGAGATTTTTATCTCTCATGGAAAGACTTTTATTTCCTATATTTTTGTCCAGCCTGGAGCACGGGTGGTCCCATCATGGCCAAGGGCAAAAGATTCACACCTGTCACAGCACAGCACAGGAACATTGCCCCTTTCTCTCTCTCTCTCTCTCTCTCTCTCTCTCTCTCTCTCTCTCTCTCTCTCTCTCTCTCTCTTCTGTGTGTGTGTGTGTGTACCTGTGCAGGTCTCTCTCTCTGTGTCTGTCTCTCTCTGTTTCTCTGTTTGTTTCTGTCTTTGTCTCTCTGTTTCTGTGTGTCTCTGTTTCTCTTTCCTGCTTTCTCCCTCCCTCCCTCCCTTCCTCCCTCCTCCCCCTCCCTCCCTCCCTCCTCCCCCTCCCTCCCTCCTCCCCCTCCCTCCCTCCCTCCCTCCCTTCCTCCCTCCCTCCCTCCCTTCCTCCCTCCCTCCCTCTATTCTGTGGAGAGAGTACTGGGTCTTGCCCTCACTCTTAGGTACATCGTAGGTAAGCACTGTAGCGCTGAGCTACAGCCCCAGCCTTCATAAACAGACACGGAAGAAGGATGTTTTTGTTTTTTGCCTGTTTGCCCTCACTCTCGATGGCAAGTTCCTCCATCCTGTTGATGAGACGACATTCCTTTGATGAGACATTCCTTTGCTGGCATTAGAACTGACTTCGATATGATTCCAATGTAGACCGAAGCTCAGCAGCTCTCTGGGACTCCAGCATTACATTGGGACCGCTGAGACATCCAGTCCCTAGGATTGAACAACTGCCAGATTCCTGGCCTTTTCGTCAGGAGGCAGCCGTGCTGGACTACTCCGACAATAGCCTGTAAGCCACTCTAATATAGCCATTCTATTGGTTGTGTTCCTGGAACTGTTTGAGATTTTCTATGTCTGCCCCAGTTCCTGAATAATGGCACACAGGTTATTTTTATTTACAATGCTTATGGCCTCAGCTTAGGCTTGCTCCTAACCGGCTCTTAACGGACACTAACCTATTTATACTAATCTAAGTTTTGCCACATAACTGGTTATCTCTCTTCAGTTTCATATGTCCGACTTTCACCATGTCCGATGTCTGACTTTTTCCAAGAGTTCCTGTCTCTCCTGGAACTCCCACCTTCTACTTCCTGTCTTTGCTGCCATCAGCTTCTTATTTTATTCAATCACAGGTGCCCCAGGCAGGCAGGGAAGGCCAGAGACCCAGGCTGGTCTCACCTTTGACCTCTCCCCCTTCTCATATCACCAGTGGTTGTCCGTTCACAATTATAACAGCCCATCATGTTGAAACCCATACTCTCAGCCCCACTTAGCATCGGGCTCACAACAAAGAGCCCTGTCTCCCGACAGCCTGAGGTATCTCCTAAATCTAACAGCACCCTGTGTTATACATGCACAGGTGGTGGTCACCGAACACATGCACGCACAGGTAGATTCTCACGCTGCCACCTTGGCCGGCCTCATCATCACTCATGGACTAACCAATAGTTTAGCTGGATTTGATGACACCTGTCCTACCATCCAGTGACAGCAGCTCTGCCAAATGGGCCTCTGTGTGACACCCAGAGCATATTACCTACAACAGTCATGAGGTAAATTATAAACAGGGAAGATCTTGGGAGCATGGGGTGAAAGAGAAGCCCCTGCCCTTGGAGCACAATCGAAGCCACTCGCCAGCTGAGAAGCAAAAATGGCAACACAGTTAACACTTGCTGTGAAGGTTGCTGTTTTAGTTACTTTTCTATTACTGTGAAGAAATACTGTGACCAAGGCAACTCCTGTGAAAGAAAGCGTTTAGTTGAGGGCTTGTTGAAGCTTCAGTGAGTTAGTCAGTGATCATCACGGCAGCAGGCAGGCAGGCAGGCACGGGGCTGAGAGCTCACATCCTGATCTGCAGAAAGCAAGCAGAGAGAAGTGGCAGGCTGGGGCTGGTATGAACATCTGAAACCTAAGAGCCCACCCAGAGTGATACACCTCCTCCAACAAGGCCACACCTTCCAATCCTTCCCAAACAGTTCCACTAACTGGGAGCCAAGCATTCAAATACATGAGCCTGTGAGGGCCATTCTCATTCAAACCACCAAAGTTGCTGACATACATATAGCATTTCTTTCCTCCGTGGCTATTTTATGGTAAAGTAGCAATGAGCCAGGATTAAGGCCTGAAAATAAAAGACTTTGGGTAGAGCCTTGTCCTTCTCATAGATATTTTCTGGAACTCTCAGGCCAGACTATTAGCCTTACTTACAGTGAGGATACCCCACCTGCCAGTGTCTCTGTCTAGACAGCATCGGCTGGAGTCCTGTCAGGTACTGCTCAGGCACCCTGTGATCTCATTTAGGTTCCTCATGAACCACTGGAAATAACAGTGTCAAGGCTCGCCAAATTTCTCTGTCCCACTACTATAGAGACAATGAACATTGAGTATTCTTTGAGAAAGTCTTATTTTCTTCTGGAGTACCTTCCCTTCTCTTAACCCTTGTTCTGAACATCTGAGTTACAATCTCTTTCAGTAAATCCTAAACTCTGTTTTGTATGGCTTGTTTCGAATTCTTTATGGTATTGAAGGCTAGGATCTGGTTTTATTGGAGCTGGGGTCCTGAAAAAAAATTAAGAGACTGACTCAGGGTACTGCAGGTGACAGTGTGGAGCTGTGTCTCTGTCCCTGCCATCTCTGACTGTCAAGTTCCCTAAAGTTGCTGTGACCACTGAATTCATGAATATAGGACCACTGCCCTAGGGAGCGGTTCCTAGGTCAGGCTCCCTCCCATGAGACTCCAGTAACAGCACTTTTTAAAATATGTTTGTAAACATATCTTACTTAATACTTACTGCTGATTTAGTTTTTTGGGATTATTTTTTAAAGATTTAATTATTAACTAATAATTTAATAATTTATTAATAAAATGAAATGTTATTAATAAAATAAGATGTTATTAATAAAATGAGATTTTATTAATAAATCCTATTTATTAATTGAATAATTAATTTACTTTACATCCCAACCCACTTTCCTCTCCCTCCTCTCCTCCCAGCTTATTTATTTTTATTTTATGTGTTTGAGTGTTTTGCTTGGCACATTTGTTTGTGCACCATGTGTATACAGTGCCCAAGGAGGCCAGACGAGGGCAGCAGATCTTGAAGCAACTGGGGTTACAGATGGTTGTCAGCTGCCATGTGGAAGCTAGAAGTTGACCTCAGGTCTTCCAGAAGAACAGTTAAGTTCTCCTCACCTCTGGGCCATCTCTCTAGTCTTAAACTTGGCTTTTGAGACAGTCTTAAGTAGCCCCAGATGGCTGAACTTTCTATGTAGCCCAGAAAGATCTCGAACTCCTGATCCTCCTGCTCCCACCTCCTGAATGCTGGGATTACAACCATAAAATGCTCTGCAGGTTATCCTGCGATGGGAATTGAACCCAGGGCTTTGTGCAAATGAGGCAAATAGTCAGCTCAGCCGTCTGTCCAGCCCTGGAAGGAACATCTCCAACATGCATCTTCTCTATAAGTCTCCTCTTGGTGTTCTGACTCTCAGGAGCATCAGACAACGAATCATTCACTTGGGGAATACAATAACAGCAGAATGGCCAACAAAACCCACAAAAGTCGGATACACTGGAAAGGACATTTGTTTATGGTCTGTCAGCTCAGCTGGGAACAGGAGCAATAGGGGACCCAAAAATGGTCACTATTCTATCCATGTCCACAGATGAAAACCACTGCATGTGGCTACCTTAAGGTCTCAGGTACTGGCAAGCAGGTGAATTCACAAATGTAGGACCTGTAAGTATGGAATCTGTGGGTGAAGTGGTTGTCTCTATCCCAAACCTCCCCTGACTGACTGACATTCAATGCCTTTCCTTTGTCTCTAGGTGACCAGGACACGTCTGCCCCCATTTCTATCCCAAGAAGCAATTATGTACACTCAACTTGTGTGTTTAGATCCTGGTTAATAAACAGCAAGCTTTATTTCACTCACAGTTCCCTACGACATTGTTAATCATCAAAGAAAGTCAGGATGGGAACTCAAGCAGGGCAGGATCCTGGAGGCAGGAGCTGATGCAGAAGTCATGGGTGCTGCTTACTGGATTGCTCTTTGTGGCTTGCTCAGACTGAAGCTGGGTTCTTATAGAGAACCCAGAACCGCTAGTCCTACATCACCTACAATGGTCTGAGCCATTCTGCACTGATTAATAGTTAAGAAAATCCTCACAGGCTTGCCTGCAGCCTGATTTAGGGTTTCTCTCTCTCTCTCTCTCTCTCTCTCTCTCTCTCTCTCTCTCTCTCTCTCTCTCTCTCTCTCTCACACACACACACATTTATTTATTTATTTTACTTTATTTTATGCACTGGGGTTGGGGTTGGGTTGGACATCAGATCCCCTGGAACTGGAGTTACAGACAGTTGTGTGCTGTCATGTGGGAGCTGGGAACTGAACCTGGATCCTCTGGAAGAACAGCCAGAGCTCTTAACCACTGAGCCATCTCTCCAGCCCTGAGGTATTATTTCAGTTGAAGTTTCCTCCTCTCTGATGACTCCAGAAAGTATCAAGTTGACTTAGATTAGCCAGGACACTGGTTAACAAGATTTTAGAGAGAAGGAAAAAGATGGAGACCTTTTTGCTGACTCACACGTCTTTGTTGTGACCGGGGGATTGACAGCAGAGTCTGGCTAATCCGTGTGGAACTGCACAGGGCACCGTTTCCTCTGCTTTGCCATGTGAGGCTCTGATTACTGTGTCTGAATAAATTCTGCTCAGTCTTCAGCTCTATTCACAGCCCAATGCGCTTCGTGTGCGAATTCTCAGTGGATGGATGCTGGAAGCTTCGGTGTTGCCTCCACTGTGGACTGGAGCTGGGAACTTCCCTCCTTGCTCTGGTCTCTGTTTAGGGAGTTTTTCCCCATAATCTGACTGAAATTGTGGGTTATGCCTGCTGGGGAACTCCAAGCTTTCAGTTTCTGCAAAACTGTTATCTGAACAGAGTTTGCCACGCATCTAAAGCATTTTTGGATACAGTGAATGAGTCGGTGAGGGGATTTTTCAAAGGTTGGCCTTGTGTCAACTGAATAACTTTGATTTTGTATGGGACTCTCAACTCAACGGATTCAGGGTTTTATTTTTATTTAAAGTTTATTCAAAACAACAGCATCTCCAGCTTCACTGACATGGCTGACCATGTTCAGGACCAAAGCCACCTCTAAACTGGAATTCAGTTGCTGAGCCAGCCCCAGCCCCAGTCCCAGCCCCAGCCCCAGCCCCAGCCCCAGCCCCAGCCCCAGCCCCAGCCCCAGCCCCAGCCCCAGCCCCAGCCCCAGCCCCAGCCCAGCCCCAGCCCAGCCCCAGCCCCAGCCCCAGCCCCAGCCCCAGCCCCAGCCCCAGCCCCAGCCCCAGCCCCAGCCCCAGCCCCAGCCTTAGCCTTCTTGTGTCCACAGGGCGAGTGGCCTGCAAGATTCACAAGAGGGGAGGCAGACAGAGAGACCTACAGCAGTGCTGTGTGCCCTAGAGCCTTCAGGATTTTAAAAGGAGAACCTAAGCAGGCCTGGAGTCCAAGGGTAATTCTCACTTCTCTGAATGGAGTCTGCTAGGAAGCATCTGCTCCCCTCATCCCATTCACGGCTTTGGCTCCTGAGTGGACCCTTTGTGACTTACCAGCCCTCCCTAATAGAGACTGAGCTCATTTAAAAAGGAAATGAGTACAGTGGAGGGACCCATGGCTCCAGCTATGTAATGTAGCAGAGGATGGCCTTGTCTGGCATCAGTGGGAGGGGAGGCTCTTGGTCCTGTGGAGGCTCGATGCCCCAGCATTGGGGGATGCTAGAGCAGTGAGGAGGGAGTGGGTGGGTGGGTCGGGAAGCACCATCTTAGAGGCAAAGGGAAGTGGGATGGAATGGGGGGTTTTGTGGAGAGGAAACCAGAAAGGGGAACAACATTTGAAATGTAAATAAAATTTAAAAACCAATAAAAAATGGGGGAAAAAAATGAGATGAAAATATATTTTGAGACTATCCAAACATTTTTTGAATATGACATCAACATTAAAAGGTGCGAGACATCGCCCTCCTTATTTACTGATCAGTATGTGTTATGGACAGCGCATCCCCGCTGGAACCATCCACATCTCAGGGCTCAGCTGTGTCTCCTGGTGTCACCATCACTTTGGACGGTACAGTTTTTAGTACTTTTCTTTAGCCCTTGTTGTCACAGTCCAGTGACAGTTGATACACGGAAGAGTAAGAGTTGACAGATTGCTGCCACAGTGGAGCAGGGGTTCCAGCACGCGGTTCCAACCTTGACCTGGTCCTGTGGATCATTTCGATCGATGACTTTGGAAGTGCCGTGGCCCCAAATACCTGCTCTCTCACTGTGGTTCATCAGGTACAGATGGGAATCATTTTACAGCCCCCAAGGAGCACTGCGATGAGGGAATGAGATGCCGTCTGCAGACACACACCACAGAGCACAGCAAGCCTCGAGCACGCAGTCCGTGTTGCCGCCCTGTCACTGTAGATGAGCAATACATTGATTCAGAGGGCAAGAATGCAAAAGAGGATACATGTGAAAACAGATTAAAGAGTCAAACTCCAGCTGGATGGTGTGGTGGCAGTGGTGGTAGCAGTGCACGCCTTTAATCCCAGCTCTTAGGAGGCAGAAGCAGTTTGAGGCCAACGTGATCTACAGAGTGAGTTCCAGGACGGCCAGGGCTGCACTGAGACACCCTGACTCAAAAAAGTCAAATAAAATAAAATAATCAAAGTTCAGGGTGTGATAGTGTCCTGCCAGGACTATCATGGGGCTGTTCAAGGCTATCCTGAGCTATATTGAGTTCCAGGTGGGCTTGGTTACAATGTAAGAACCTGTCTCAAACAAAACAAAACAAAGGGTTCAAATCGTCCAATCAGGACGTAACAGAGCAAAGGAAAATGTTGAAAATGAAAATGGAGCCTGCCAATGCCATGTGAGTTCAGTGCAGTCCAGCCTTCATAAGGTTTTTTAACATTTGGTGTATACCGCTGTTCTTTTGTACAGTGTCCCTGGAAAGAGGTTAAACTCCAAACTCCAGTTGGATTAAAGCTCACTGCTGTTCAGAAGTGTG